>NC_056626.2:244219142-245489767 GCF_002870075.4 Lactuca sativa | reverse complement strand
ATCTAAACAATTATGAAGAGGGATGCCATAATCATAATGTTTAGACCTTTTTGCCACTTCTCACAAGTCCAAATTAGTGTGCCGGTTAACCACACGCGCTCCACTAACGACTTTGAGAATGCAAATATCACAATTGCTATCTACCTAAAATCTACTTAGTGAAAGTGTTTCCTCACCATCATTTTCATGAATCGGAGAGAAACCTTATGACACTTAGATTTAATGGTGTATGTGTTCTTATCCATGTGAATTGTCAAAATCATAGTCACAAGAAAAGGATAATGACAAATCCAAACTCATATGGACTGAACTCAATCTTAATTTCTTGCCACCTGGCAGCTCAAGGGCCTACCATTGCTTCCAAGTTGTTGTGCAACAAATTGAGAACTCTAAGAACTCATATGCAAAACCAACTTTAACTGGAATGGGCACAGAATATGTCAACACGATAGGTTATGAACCTCAAGTTGTGTGCTAGTGAAGAACTTTAGGTTTTATTCTTGATTAGTTCTTGAGACTTTCAAGACTTTTAAGACTCCCACTGACCTCTTGACCTATAAGACTCCCTTGTCAAATATCCAAGAGATAGTGCGGATTCTAATCAAGAAAAACACTTTGCCCAATTGGCCTAAGTTGGTCTTTGTTTTATCCAAAACATCACAACTTACCAATTTCAAATGTACAGGAGTAGAAAACTTTTACTCTTACATTTGACAAGTGTTTTAAACCTTCTTTAAGACATGTCACTCAAATGACAATCTTGGAGTATGACTCTAAGACTTGTATTGGAACGAAGTATGACTCATCTTCTTGATTTAACCACTTCAACAATTCAAGTTCCTCTTCTTAGTCATAAGAATGCACTAAGATTTCCTTAGAGAACTAATTGTGATATGGTTTCTTAATCATTAAGATGATCACAAAACTGATACTAAAGTACTCTCCCATCATTTCAGATTTGAGAAACTTTTATCCTTCTGCCTAATTTGATTCTTCTTATCGATCTTTTGTGGTGGACTTAATCAGTGCACAAGAATGTGTACTCGATCCCTAAGTCCTTTACTTGACTCACACATCCATGTGAACAAGTAATTAGTCTTAATTTTTCCAAAACTTGAAAGTTCTCATTCATCATGCTATACAACTTGCATGATTCCTAGTTCCGGTCCACTTGAAACTTGGGTGATGAGAATCTTTCCTTATTTGGTAAATTTAGACATTACCACAAATGAAAGAATCAATTTCATGTTTCCACTCTTGCTGTTAATGGAATCTTATAAGCAACAATTTTTCTTTCCAAATGCCATTGTAAGGATATTTTAAAATAAAATCAAAAATTTTCTTTTTATTTTAAAACTTTGCGGAAAAACTATCCTTACAATCCATATGAAAACTTGTTGTTATCTATTCCTAAGCAATATCTCATAACTCCTAAGAAGTAGCTCAAGAATCCGATTTTTCAAACTATGCGATAGAAATCCATCTATGCCATCAGATTCAGCATATTCTTTCTTTAAGTTTCTTCACTTTTCTTTGATTCTTAAAACATCACCATGTGACCCAGTCACATCATGTATGAGGAATCTCAGAATAGAAACTTAGCAGAGTTAGATAGTGGAATTTACCTGAAGTAGAGTCAAACTTATTGACTTTAACATCCTTAGGTAAATTTGGCAGCTTCGCAACCAATGCCCCTTCCTTTGGCAATATAAACATATGGACCCTTTGATAATGGTACAAGGGACTATCACAGACTTAGCTTTTCTCTTTACCATTTGGTCAACCGAGTTGACTATGGCCGATCCCTTTACCATTGGGAAGAGAATGCTTTTCTGGATTTCCTGTGTCACTATTGTCAATGTCCATCAAGTTTTAAGGAAGTTGATCTTAACAAATAGATAAGATCATTAAGGGTCTTGTCATAGTATGTTTCATAGGTGTCCCAAAGGAACTCACTATGTGAATTAGAAAGTGATTGAACCACCAACTTTCTCAAGACTTTGACACCCAACTCTCCCGGCTTGTCAATATGTGACTACATCTCCAAGATGTGACCACACCTAGACCTTGCCTTGCCAATAGGGCCTGAGTGACCTTAAACTTTTCAAGAACTTGTGGGTTGGGGAGAATAATTGGAGGAGGTGAAAGAAGTATGATTTCCAAGGGACATCATCTTCATTTAGGAAAGCTTGTTTCAAGAGATTTGGGAAGATCATAGGTGTCTATTACAGACATCTTTTGGGAGATATTCAAGATAGTTGATTTAAAGTCCTTAATATGACACCCAATATGAAATATTAAGGCTAGGACCCAACAAACTATTTTATAACTTAGAAGAGGTATGCCGTAATCCAAGCTATAAAATATTTGAAGGTAGGTGAATGACGATTCACCAATTTCCACCAAGATAAACGAAATGTATTATTAGGTTTTAATTGGTTTTGAAACTCCTAGATCTTTGAGATTCATTGAACTGTTCAAAGGCATGTTTCAATCTCGAGTGTGCCCTTCAAGTTTTGTGACTGGGATGCCGAGGATCACAAAACAAGGTGTGAAGTAACCATGCAAATCACTTGGTACCCTTAATAAATTACCCCTCAATCGATGTGCCGGTTAACCACACACGCTCCATCGATACTATGATAAATATTAAGTCACCCTTTACCTACCTTGTTAAGTCCAAGTTAGTGTGCCGGTTAACCACACACGCTCCACTAACGACTTAAACAAAGTGTAAAGTGTAATTTCATGGATTAGCACCTTATTCACATTTTTCCTAAGTAACTAAGATTGGGTATTATTAAGAGTTTAGTTACTTAGTATTTATCATTAATACTTTTAATGAAAGGAGAATTATAGTCTTGTCAAACCCGTTCGGCTAACGACCCTCCACCAGTCAAGCAAGCGGTGGGTGAGAGTGGACACCCATTAAGTTGCCATTTTATAGGCAACAACCTTATACCCACCTTATAGACCGGCTTCGTGAATGAGGCGTACTAGCGGTAAGACTGACTTTACTCTTATACATATATATATTATTAACTTATAATATTATAAAGTATAAGGGTTGAATTTTAACTTTTAAAATTCTAAGGGCTAACTTGGAATTAAAGTATTCATAAGTGAAAACTTTACAAATTCCAAAACTTGAGGGCAAGTTTTGAAACTATTCAAAACTAATTAATTCCATAACTTATGTGTTTAAAGTAGTTTTAATCCAAAAACTCTTCAAGTTCCATAACTTGAGGACAAGTTATGGAAGACTTTAAACTAATAAAAGAATTAACTTTTCTTTATTTTATAACTTATGGAATTAATTAAGGTTACACCTTTTTTTATTTTATTTTATTTTATTAAATGAAGAGACTCTTGGTCCTCCATAACTTGAGGACAAGTTATGGAGTCATAAAACCATTTAATTAGAACTAGACTCTTCATTTTGTAACCTTTGCCAATTTTTATGAGTTTTATGATTCTTAAATGTGACTTTTCATATAACTTGAGGACAAGTTACAAAAACACATTTTATAATCAATTCTTAGATTAATTTGGATTAAAACCAACTATCACATAATTTTCATCATTAATCCAAATTCACTCATAAAACAAGATAACACAAAAAACTTTTGGTGATCCATAACTTATTCTTAAGTTATGTAATCCTTTAAAACATTAACACCAAATTTTGTAACTCCAAAAAAACTTTGAATCAATTTTTTTTAAAACCTTTTCAAATCCATAACTTATGGAGGTTTCAAAAAAATAAAACTTTTTAGATCAAACTTTTAAAACTAATAAAATAATCATATTATTTTATCTTTTATTAAATTTGACCTAATTCAACTCATAAAGAAAATTATTCAAATTTTACAAATAATTAGTTTTTCACAAGAACAAGTAATTATTTTAAAATTTGACAAACTTCATGTTTTTTTTCCTTTTTTTTTCAACTTTGAAAATAAAATATTTGCATCAATATAACAGAAAACAACCTGGCTCTGATACCACTGTTGGGTTTTGAGCATTTTAACACTTCCTAAGTGTACATGCAACCCTAAATACCTTGGATCTATGTTTTCTCTATTATACATGCAAATAAGAACATCCAAGGTATTATCCTAATCTAGCATACAAAACAATGAATGTAACAAGATAGAATACATACCTCTTGATGTAGAAAGTCTTCATGAAGCTTGAGTGCTTAGTGCCCCAAGTGTGACACCTCAAATGGAATCACAATCATCAAAACACTTAGAATGACTTGAGAGAATTCTACACTCACCAAAATCGGCTAGCCCTTTCTTCACACACACTAGTGGCCGATTTTTCCTCAATAATAAGATGCTTATATAGTTACACAATTAGGGTAAACTCTTAATTGTCATGGCTTTCCATTTCCTTGGATCCATGGGTACAAATACACCATGGAGCATCCATGGACCATCCTATGGGTTTTAGCCCAACTTGATTATCCATGGAGCATTAGCCCACTATACAAGTATGGATGATTTACACAATCAACCCATATATTTAATTAGTCTTCTTTTGATCACTTAATTAATCCTAGATTAATTCTTGATCAATACTAATTAAATAATCTTATTATTCTTATTATTAATATACTAGAACTTATAATATATTAATAACCATAAGTGTCTTATTTCTCTCATTCAAGTGCATGATGGTATGCAACCCAAATGGACCATGCCGGGTCGGGTCAAGTCTTACCAAATATAGTTATGGACTTAGACATTAATCCAACAGAATATTGGGCTAATGGACTCCATATTAGAGGGGTGGACGAATTCTATGGGGAAACCCATTAGAAATCGTCCTAGGCCTCTAAGGAGGGAGTCCATGGGTTGCTTAGGGCCTAAGCATCCAAATTAGGGTTTCCTTGTTAGATAACCCTAATAGCCTTACTATTTAAAGGACCCTTGAGACTCAAAAACGTGGTGAACTTGTTCTTTAGGGTTTCCACACGTTTTGGGCAGCCTCCTCTCTCCTTATTCTTCATCCTCTTGCTCTTGGTGTTTGTGAACCATTAGAGGAGTGACATTTGTGACTCTAAGCTTTCTAAATTCATTACAAGGAGGATTTGAGATTGTTATTGCTACATAACAATCAAGGTAAGATCTAAACCCCATTCATAGGTTAATATGATTAATTCTATGCTAGATCTAGGGTTTAAAGTCTTGATGAATTGCATGTATAATAGAGAAACCTAGATCCAAGCATTAGGGTTTGCATGAGCACATAGGATGTTCTTATGGCCAAAACCCATCAATATGATTCTGAGAACTGCATGCTAGATTAGGGCTAAGGATCTAGGAGGATGCCTTGTATGCCTGATATATGATTCTGAGAACTACGTGATAGATTAGGACTAAGGATCTAGGAAGGATGCCTTATATGCATGTTGTAGGAGATGTATGCTATGACTATCTAGTCATCAATAGGATAACCTGAATAGGTTATGCCTGATTTGGTTACTTAATGCACGAATTCTGCTTGCTTTGTGCTATAGGTGTCCTGGCTAACTTTAACTAACTAGTGAGCGAATATGTAACAGTATTCGCAAGCTAGATAAGGAAGGATAGTAGGGACCCCTAGTGCAGCTGATGGCGGTGAGTAGGTCGTAGGGTGACCTAAGAAAGCCTAGGATTAGATTAGTTGGAAAGGGATATTGGTAAAGGGACTTGGTGAAGTTGAGGCAATCTTTGAGGAAAGTACGGATAGACGTGGAAGGTAGTATGGGCCCGTACTACTGGAAGTAGAGGATCCGTACTCGAGTCAAGGAGGGCTAAGATGGAACCAGGAAACTTGGAGAGTGTGTGAGACCTCTCGAGAGTATGTATGATCCTGACGTTTATGTGTTTATTTTTAGTATGGTGACTACACGGCATGGAGCAGGAGGTGTGGCAGCGCATCCAAGGGGAAGGAGTCGGCGGTGTAGCAGCGCATCACACACACACACCCCCATGGTTTCCGCATTAGGTTTCTGGGATTGTACTCTGATTTTTATTACTTCTGATGTCATGATTTGGGACACAACATTATGTTTTTTGTAACTTGATGCTATATTGACAATGTTTTGGTAAAATGTCTTATAAATTACTAAATTAAAAATAAAATTTTTGGTCTCGAAATTTGGGATGTTACAACTAAGTTCTGTTAATGTAACATCCTGATTCCCATGTATGATAATTTATTAAACAGGAAAATTTTTCCCTTGGAACTCATCAAGTTGATGGACTCAACTCGACGTGTTGGAAGTCTTTGGGTCACGAATCTTTTTGGACCAACTCGACGAGTTGGTGGCTAATTAAGAAACCCTAATTGTTAGGGTGTTGCACCCTATTTAAAGGCCTTATACCCTTTGGGTAGCCTCCTTACCCGTCTCCCGTGTCCAGAAACCCTATTCTCGTGATTTCTCTTCCATATTTGTGTGTGTGTGTGAGCTTGAAGAGTGTTTTCTTGGTGTTCTTTGAAGAAGCATAAAGGTTGAAGTGGTTTTTGTGGAAAATGAGGCTATAGATCCAGAATCTTATCTCTTGTTGTAGTCATTTGGATACATAAAGTCGACACCTTGATTATCTAGAGCTTAGATCTCATTCCTTGAAATTTTATTGTTATATTTGGCTCATTTTTGGGTTTGTTCTTGGTTTGAGCAAGTCGTGAAGTTATAACTTCAGATCTGGACGTTTTGTGGCCTCCTTGGGCTTAAAGTTTCAAGCTTTATCTAGATCTAGGATTACTTCATGTTCTAAGTCCCTTAATAAGCCTTCTTTGAGTGTTTTAGCCTCTTTATGTTATGTATAGATGTAAAGTTAGCAACTTTACGTGGTTTTTCAGCCCTTAGGTTCCAGATCTACATTCTAAAGCGTTAGAATTAATGAAAAAGGAATGCATGTGTTAAGATGGGAAAAATCGAAGATTTGTCTAGTTAACTCGACGAGTTGGCTAGGGTTTTCTCGATTCTCTGATTACAGAAGGAACTCGACGAGTTTGTAGATGCACTCGACGAGTTAGGTCAACATGGAATGTTGATCTTAACTGTTGACTTTGACTTTGACCATGGTTGACCAAGTTTGAATCTTGAGGGAATTTTGGGTATATGGAGTTTTGTTGGGGTTGGTTGCATGGGGGTTGTAGGTATCTGAGTTCGGAGCCGAGTTTTGGAGTTGCATTTTACCGAATCGGCACTACTTGTGAGGTGAGTGTTTCTTACTGTACTTTTTGGGTCGCAGGCACTAAGACCGGGCCTTTTGGATTGTCATCCTGATTATTTCATGATTGAGTATTATGGTGATCTGTTAGATCTGTATCCTGATAATAGGATGATAATATACTTAGTGATCTATAAGATCCGTCTGTTTGTCTGATTGACTAGTTATATGCTTAGTTGTTATGTATATGTCGATATGTTATGTGTGGTTAGGTTGAGGCAGACCTACTTTGTGTTGAAGGCCAACAAACCTAGGGTGTTCCGGATAGACTGAAGTCCGGTGGGGCATACCAGTCAGGCCGAAGGCCCGAAGAGCGTACCAGATAGACTGTAGGTCGTTGGGGCATTCCAGTCAGACTGAAGGCATGTTGTTTGTGATATTATTCTAGTTTATGTATTGTGATTGGTATTTTGGGGGAATTCTCTAAGCTTTGGGCTTATAGTTGTTGGATTATGTTTCAGGTACTTCTGATGATCGCAGGAAGGCGAAGGCGTGATCGTGCACCTCCTCATGTTTTTATTTCATGATTTTGGTATTTCTCTGATATAAATCTTATTTTGGAAACAGTTTGTAAACAATGATGATTTTGAATGTTTTTAAAAGTTTAAAATTTTTCATGAATTTTATGGGTGTTACAAGTTGGTATCAGAGCCTTGGTTTTAGTGAATTGGAGGAACACTCATGTGAATCCAGTCTCAAACTAAGGAAAAGATTCTCAAAATGATTTTCAAACGGGTTTCAAAATACAAAAGGAGGATGCGATGTGTACGATCAGTCGGAGCCAGTAAATAGACCCCAAAATACCATACTATTATTTGATATTGTGATATGTTAGAACAACATGCTAGTGATAGGATAGGGATCTTCAGGAATTGCATGATAGAATTGCCTAATTATATGATGTCTGATAGCCTTGGGCCTTTCTTTTATTAAATTGACATCATTACTGTAGTTGCTTAGTGTATGCATCATGGTTATATATAACTAAGATCTTATAGTTTGAGAATGTTTGATTTGGCCTTAATTCATGTTATTGTTTGATGAAGGGCTTAGGATAGGATATAGGGTCCAGTGTTATGTATGGCTAGCATACACGAGTGCTATAGGGTTGGTGGAAGTTTCATGGATGAGTCGTGAGCGGTCAGTCGGCCAGTAGAGACAGTGGTGGACGCAGAACGTTTTAGTAGGGGTGGTACTAAAAAAAATTCCGAAAAATATAAATTAGCAGTGGAACTCGTATTTTAAGCCGGTGCACCCAATAGAAAAAACATTAAAAAAATTACACTACGTGCCAGAATCGGAGCAGTGGCCGGGGACCCCCCGGGCACCACTAAGTCCCGCCAATGAGTAGTGAGATGTTTAGCCTTTCCTCTAGGAGTGAGGACTAAGTGTTCTTTTATGCTTATGAGTATTGTTAGGGTGTTGTGATGATCCTTGAGACAAACACGGGTAGGTGTGGAAGGTAGTATGGGCCTGTACTACTGAAAGCACGAGACCCATATGCATAGCAAGGAAGTCACAATCCCTAGGGCTTCATTGGGAGTTGGTTCCCCATTATTTATGTGGATTATCTGATATCTTTCTGGTTCATTTTCAATATGGTGACTACGAGGCGATTTGAGATTGGATCCGGTCAGGATCAGGGGCTGACATGCCGATGGGATCAGATGAGTTGGATGCCAGGATTAGGAGGATCCTACACGAGGCGGTTGTGGCCATCGTTAGGGATCAGATACCGGAGTTGTTTGGGTCTATTAAGACCACTATGATGGAGCTTTTTGATGAGAGATACGCAACCATTACTGACATTGTTGCTGCTGCTGCCTCTACAACTATAGCCGCTGCAGGTGTTGGACCAGGCCGGGTATTTTAGTATCGGGACTTCAATAATACGAAGCCCCCAACCTTCGAGGGAGTTTAGGTCCCGATTATAGCCATGAGGTGGCTATCTGACGTTGAGGGATGCTTTTTAACTTGCTCATGTCCTGCTGACCAGAAGGTCTGGTGCGCTCTGAACCTTCTGAGGCCCGGAGTGAAGGATTGGTGGAGACTTGTTACGGGATTATACTCTGATGAGTAGAGGGTTGCGGTATCTTGGGATCAGTTCAGATAGATGTTTCATACTCGTTACATACCTCGGGTTGAGCGTGAGAGGTTGGCTCAAGAGTTTTTGGATTTGAGGTAGAGATTGGAGTCGGTGACGAAGATCACACAAATGTTTACTCAGAAGGCCATGTTTTTCCCTGAGTTTGCTTTAGATCAGGCTCAGATGACCCATTACTTGAGCATGCTCAAGAGGGATATTTGGTATTTTGTCTCTACACAGCGGTGTGATACTTTGTTGGAGTTACATGAGGCTACTAGGTGACGTGAGCTTAAGAGAGAGCTTCAGTTAAGTGAGCAGAGGCAGGCCACAACACAGTCGCATCCGGTGACAAAGCGGTTCAAGGCCGCTGATTCTAGGTCCGGGGGTCAGTGAGGCCGCACTTGTGGGAAGTGCAGAAAGGTTCATGACGGGGCTTGCAGATTAGGAAGGGTATACCACAAGTGTGGCGGGGGGGGGGGGGGATTATGCGAGGGATTGCCGCCAGACAGACCCAGTTTAGAGTGCGAGGATTTGCTATCATTGTGATCAGGTTGGCCATGTGAAGGTCAACTTTCCGTTACTCGCCGCCAAGCCAGCGCAGGCCCCCGCGCCAACCCCATTGAGGATTGCAGATGCACGCCAGGTGAAGACGGAGCCCCCGAAGGCTGGGGGTCGCGCTTTTCAGATCACTGCCGAGGAGGCCAGAGCCGCTCCAGATGTTGTGGCTGGTATGTTTCTATCCCTTATCTTATTGATGAGGTTTGTTTTATTCTCTTATATTTGTACCTTTGGTTGGTACATTCCTAGTGAACTCCTTTCCTGCTTTAGTGTTGTTTGACTCGTGTGCGAGTCGATCTTTTGTTTCTCGGTCTTTCAGTAGGGAGTTTGCTTTGCCCATGGGAGAGTTGGAGTGTCCATTGCGAGTTTCTATCGCCAAAGAACATGGGGTTTCTGCTTCTTCAGTGTATCAGGGTTACGTTCTAGAGATCTTCGGGGCATCCTTTCCGATCGATTTGATTCTGATTGCTATGGGTGATGTCTGCATGATTGTGGTTATAGATTGGTTGAGTTGTTTCTGTGCCATGATCGACTGCGAGGTTTAGTGTGTGGTTGTTCAAACCTCAAGTGAGGGAGAGCTGGTTATTTATGGAGAGGGCACCAGGATGGATTCAAGATTTTGTTCAGCAGCCAGGGCTCGACAGTATATTCAGCACGGGTGTACGGGTTATTTGGCGTACATGGGGATACGCAGGGAAGGGATCAGGTTTTAGTACCAAATGTTCCGGTGGTTAGAGAGTTCGCGGATGTGTTCCCGGAAGAGTTACCGGTGTGCCTCCTGAGAGGGAGGTCGAGTTCAAGATCGACCTTGTGCCAAGTGTGGCCCCTATT
The DNA here is from genome assembly GCF_002870075.4 of Lactuca sativa. NCBI lineage: Eukaryota > Viridiplantae > Streptophyta > Magnoliopsida > Asterales > Asteraceae > Lactuca > Lactuca sativa. The sequence continues at coordinate 245,479,063 of NC_056626.2, read as the reverse complement.
TCTAAGGCTTCATAGCGATTGGCACCGCCTAAGATGCAGGACCTGTCATCTCAGCTGCAGGAGCTGCTAGGCAAGCAGTTTATCCGTCTGAGTTGTTCCCCGTGGGGAGCTCAGATTTTATTTGTTAGTAAGAAGGATGGTTCGCACTGGATGTGCATCGATTATAGGGAGCTGAACAAGTTAAAGGTGAAGAACCGTTATCCCCTTCCACAAATTGATGATTTCTTTGATCAGTTGCAGGGAGCATCTTCGTTCTCCAATATAGATATGAGGTTTGGGTACCATCAGGTTAGGGCGAGGGAGGAAGATGTGGACTATGTTTCTTATTCCCATGGGACGAGTGGCTCTTGGAACCTCAAAAGGCTCCTATTCATTAAGATCAATCCCGATATGCGCATCAGACGATTGACTATGTTTCGTTTCGGACGTTTTTTAGATGAACCACCCGTAAAAGTTTCAGAAGATGCCACATCCTACCTTTTTTTGACGATTTTAAATGTTCCAAACATGTAAAAATTTGAATGACATCCCTTTTTGTTCCTGGTACATGTCAAGAGATTTTTGCAAAATGGTTATGTCATTTGCACCACTTTGCCATTTCCGTTTCACACTCGAAAACAACACGTTGAACTCTGTCACCACTTTGTTAACATTTCACCACTTAGAATAAATTTGGTATTTTTTCCAATAATCGCCAAGTTTCAACTCGTTGAGAAACCGTCACGTGATTTTTTGGAAGAAAGTTGAACAATCTTGGTTGTTTCCCATCACCGAATCTTCAGAAACATCCACCCAAGCATGCACTAACGTCTTTTCTTCGGCATACTTCGATTGCTTTGGAGGCACCCTTTTATTTTTTTGGGTTGTGGTGGATTCTCTTCCGACTCGGATTCCGTTTCCGAGATGACTTTGAGTTCCGCTTTAGTTTGAAATTTGTCACACCCCCAAACCGGATGGTGGAAACGTCCGGGGGTGGAACGATGTTCACGGTATCACAATAACTGTATACATTGAAACACAAGTACATAAACAATCATCATATCATATGATTATTACACTTACATGACCCAAATGTTACTTAGTATCAAAATACATTACAAGGTTTGCATGTTATCAAATAAAGTAGTTCCCATAATGATATTTGGTGTATTGTCTTCTAAAGTAGCTCGAGTGATCCGAGCTTAATTATTTTCTGAGATTACATGACATTTAAAAGTCAACATAAAGTTGGTGAGTTCATAAGAGTTCAGTTGTAGAATAATTCGATATTTTCCGTAGATGAAAATCGTATATTCGTGTTGTAAAAAAAAAGTTTTGTATTTGTGCGCCTTCAGTGTAAAAGAAGAATGTATGTGTGTAGTATGTATCCAAAATCATTTATAAAATAAAAGTTCTTGTAACTTCTAAACTTATAAAAATGTGACTTGTCATGTGATTTTTATTGTCCAAAAATCGAGTGTCTAAGTAAATGATCATACTTATAAATTTTGTGTATAAGTAAATAACCATACTTATAAATGTTGTGTATAAGTAAATAATCATACTTATAAATATAGTGTATAAGTAAATAATCATGACTTATAAATGTAGTGTATAAGTAAATAACCATACTTATAAATGTAGTGTTTGTTCCCAGAAAATCCAATATTTCCTTTAAAATGAGTTGTAGTCTTGAAGACCCTAAGACCAAAAATGTATAAGTATTTCTATACTTAAAATAGTATTACGTAGTTTTATTCTTATATAAACCATTTGAACGCATGTTACCCAGTAAAGTAAATGTATCGTTGATTTCCCATGTGAGTTATTACAACCATGCTAAAACCGAAGTTGGCCTGCTGCGACGTTCTTCAGGCGTCAGAATGTTAGACATTTGTCACCCCAGACCTACCGGTCTAGCTGTAGCTAGAAACTTAGATGCGGGATTGTCAGTCCCGTATAGATCTATACACAAGTATCACACTCAATTATAATTCAGGACTTTAGTGTGTACTCTGGTAGGTACGGTGAAGACTTTGTCTCACATAATTGTTTCAACAACTTTATGTTTTGGAGTAATGAAAACCCTTGTATGTTTAAATATCACTTTTCCATAATATTAATATAGTGTATAATAGTATTACCCAATGGATATTGGTATTATCCAAGGGGTAATGGTTTTATCCAATGTGTAAACACAAAGTTTTAATCTTTCAAAACTAGACTTTTGATAAAAATGTTAGTTTGGGTATATCCAATGTGTAATAATATTATCCAATGGTTAAATGTATTATCCATCATACAATAGATCTAATACTAGAAACTTGTGCATATAATGGAACGAGATTTGTGTGCTTTTTTTTGAAAATAAGTATATATGTATATATTTTCATAAATAGAACATAAACATGCATGGTATAATATTACCCAAAGGTTAAAAGTTTTATCCAACATATATTAGATCTAGGATTGTGTAAAGTTATTATCCAAAACATATTTTGTTTGCATGGCAGGTAACCTCCCCTGAAAGTGTAAAATGAGTGAAAACTAGTAGAAAAGGGGGTATGAACTCACCTTTTGTGCTTTCCCTAGAAGATGGCAAGAAATAGTGAGGAAGATAAGGTAGGAATCAAGCTTTGGAAGACAACACCTCCTTGAAGTTCAAGATACCGTCTAGGGTTTTTGATTCAAGATTATGAGTAGCTAACCAAAAGATGATGATGGATGGGTGATAGAACTCGGAAATTTGGAAGAAAACTTACCAAAAATACTCCGAAACACTTGGAAAGGCATTGAATCAAATTGGAACTCTTAGAGAGCACTATAAAGTTTGTGTATGAATTTTTGGAGATGAATGAGGGTGGGGAGGGGTACTCTCGACCGAGTTTTAAAGAGGGAGGGAGGAGGAGAGGGGTGGGCTGCATGTGGAAAGGAAGATGTAAACCTTTTCCATTAAAATAATAAGGTATGGTGTTGTGAATATTTTAATGAAGGTATGGTTCTTTGATTAAAATAATCAAGGTAAGGCTCTTTGATTTCTTTAATATAAAGAGGTCATGATTATGTTGGATGTTAGGATACGGTAGGGAAAGATGGGACAAAATTTGTCTTATGCAAGTTTTTATAAAAAACTAGACTCTTTTATAAAAGTGTGGTGGGCTTTGAGAAATTGGCAAAGTTTAATAACTAATAAAAATGATGTTATTTATTATTATTATTAATAATATTGAAACCTTATAATTTGACTGTTTTCCAATTCGTTATATAAAATATGAGTGTTAAATCGTAATAATTTTCATTTTCTTGATGTATGACCTTTTTCTAGAACAACCACCGGAGTATCAGTTAAATACCAGGTCATATGATGTTTAAAATGTGTTTATGGATTTGTAAACATGTAAACCTCGTGTTATGAACATTACCCAATTCCCGGTAATATTTGTGTGTTTTATCGAATTACTACATTACCATAGTTTATTGATCACAATAAAAGCGTTTATTCGATAATGGATTTCAAAATAGTGTGCATAGCATTATAATATTTGATAATACATTAGGGATGTTACGAAAATCACATTTCGTCTTTTTGACCTAATATACACGCAATTGACTTTTGCTAACTCTTGTTGACTTTTGTTGACCAAAATTTGACGGATGTCACAAAATTCGGTTTCGTGGTTGATTGGGGAGTCGGGAAGATCATCAAATGGATTGAACTCATGTATCATTTGGGATGAAAAGTTCATTTGTGGTTAGTTTTGAAACTAGAGTTCTCTTTGAAATTGTAGTTGATTTTGGAATTGAGGTTGGTTTTAGTATTGTGCCTGATTTTGGTATTGAGGCTGGTTTTAGGCTTGAAATAGGTAGTAAACGCCATCAAAATATAGATTTGGTGGAGAATAAATAGGTCAATCACGTTGATTTTGAATGAAAGTTGGTGAAGAAGGTGAGATGTTTGGGTTTTGAGTGTTTCTTTTGGTTTTTTTTTTTGAGCTTTTGGGTTGGAAGAGAAAGAACTTTTTTTCAAAAAACTTGAATTGTTTGAGTGAAAATATGAAGATGGTGAAGTGTGATAAAATATGAGAAATAGTGATATTTATGTAAGGTAAAAATGGATGATTTTTTCTAATTTTTTTTTTTGAAAAAACGGCCATATTTAACCCTCGAATGTTCACGTTTACAAACTCAATACACTCTCTCTCATTGGTGAATGCTAGCCGGGTTACCAAGTCGACCTCGACATGCCGATGGGTTGGCACGGTGTGCGCCGAGTTATCCAAACTCCATGCCGTCTAACCTTATAATTTAAAAGAATGAAATGATGAGAATAATTATTTGATAATTATAACTGAAAATGTATGGTTATTTAAAGAAAAATTAATGTAATGATTAGAGGGTAATTAATGTAATGATTAGAGGGTATGGTAAAAATTAAAATGGATATGGATACCTTTAACCCATTTCTTTTGAACCTAATAAATACACTTTAGAGTAAATTACACGAATGGTCCCTATGGTTTGGGATAATTTGTATGTTTTGTCAATAACTTATATTTTTAACTTGGAAGGTCCCCACTATTTGTTTTTGTTACGCGTTTAGTCCTTATTGGTTGTTTTTGTTACGCATTTGGTCTTTGTCTTATCTAAAAAAATTATTATTTAAATAGAAAAAAATAGGGATAGGTAAGAGATTCGTGTAATTTACTCTAAACTTTAAAAATAAATAATGATTATGTGTTTTTTTGTTGTTTTTTTTTAAATATAGATAAAAAAAAGGATTTTCTCTTATTTAAAAATTAATATATAATGGTTCCATTTGAAAATAGTTTGTGAGTGGTGGGCAACTACCGAAACCCTAATTTTGAAGCAGTCATCAGTCATTTCAAAATTTCAATTTGCGCGCCTCTTCACCTCCACCTACCGACGCTCCTCTCCTGCCTTTCCCCACTACTATTCACTCAGATCTCACTGCAGCTTCGTTAACAAACCCTAACACCCAAATCAATTTCAAAGAAACTCGAAATGGGTGCCGCAGAAAGCCGGGATTTGGAAATCTCCGACTCTGAATCCGAGGAAGAAGAACAACAGTCTGAAGAAGAAGAAGAAAATTACGAAGACGTCAAAGACCACCATTCACCCTCCAAAACCCCAACGAAGACACCCTCGTCTGTTGACGAAATTGATGCAAAGTTGAAAGCCCTAAAACTGAAATACCAATCTAAGAACCAAGCCCTGAAGAATGCCGTTAAGCTTTACATTCATACCGGTGGAAACACTGCTCAGTCGAAATGGGTCGTCGCCGATAAAATCAGTTCATACTCTTTCGTTAAAACGACTATGGAAGAAGACGGAGACGATGAAGAGGGAGATGAAGATCTATATTGGTTTTTGAAAGTCGGGTCAAAAGTTCGGTCTCCTGTTGATCAACAGTTGCAACTGAAGCCGATAATGGATCAGCGACGTATAGATTTTGTCTCAAATGGTGTTTATGCTATGAAGTTTTTCAGCATCGAGGATTACAAGGTCTTCATCGACCAATACGAGAAGTGTTTGTTTGAAAACACTTACGGATTTGAATGTAATGATGAAAACAAAGCTAAAGTTTACGGAAAAGATTTCGTATCATGGGCAAATCCTGAAGCTGCTGATGATTCCATGTGGGAGGATGCTGAAGACAGTTTCTCCAAAAGCCCTGCTTTCAAAACTCCAGTCAGAGCAAACCATGACCTAAGAGAAGAGTTCGAGGAGGCTGCAAAAGGGGGAAGCATAAAAAGCCTAGCATTAGGAGCCTTAGACAACAGTTTTCTGGTAAGTGATTCCGGTATTCAAGTCGTCAAAAATTACAGCCATGGCATCCATGGAAAAGGGGTTTATGTCAATTTCGACAGCTCCATGAAAGGTCACACCGAATCCGCACCTAGAAAAGCCCTTCTAATGAAAGCCGAAACAAACATGTTATTAATGAGTCCAATGAGATCTGGGAAGCCACACACCAATGGTCTCCACCAATTCGATATAGAAACAGGAAAAGTAGTAACCGAATGGAAATTTGCAAAAGATGGAACTGATATCACCATGAGAGACGTAACAAACGACAGCAAAGGAGCTCAAATGGACCCTTCTGGATCAACTTTCTTAGGTCTGGATGATAATCGTCTTTGCAGATGGGACATGCGAGATCGACATGGAATAGTTCAAAACCTCGTGGACACAAATACCCCTGTCTTGAACTGGACACAAGGGCATCAATTCTCTAGAGGCACAAACTTCCAGTGCTTTGCAACAACTGGTGATGGATCCATTGTTGTTGGATCTGTTGATGGAAAGATAAGATTGTATTCCATCACTTCCATGAGACAAGCAAAAACTGCTTTTCCTGGACTTGGAGCACCGATCACTCATGTTGATGTTACTTACGATGGGAAGTGGATTTTGGGAACAACTGATACGTATTTGATCCTCATTTGCACTTTATTTACTGATAAAGATGGGAAATCAAAGACAGGTTTTTCAGGGCGTATGGGAAATAATATTTCAGCTCCAAGACTTTTGAAATTGAATCCTCTTGATTCTCATAGAGCTGGTGTCAACAATAACTTCCGTGGGGCCCAATTCTCTTGGGTATGTTTCAATTTCACCTATGTTCATAGATTGTTGTATTGTATAATGTATAATGTATATATGTTTTGTGTTGATTATGGGTATTTTGGTAAATTTGACATAGGTGACTGAAGATGGGAAGCAAGAACGCCATCTGGTTGCTACTGTGGGAAAGTTCAGTGTGATATGGAATTTTCAAAAAGTGAAAGATGGGTCCCACGAATGCTACAAAAACCAGATGGGATTGAAGAGCTGTTATTGCTACAAGATTGTCCCTAAAGATGACTCCATTGTTGATAGTCGTTTCATGCATGAAAAGTTTGCAGTTACTGATTCACCTGAAGCTCCTCTTGTTGTTGCTACTCCAATGAAAGTTAGCTCTTTCAGCATATCTAGCAGACTTTCTTATGCTTAATCAAAAGATAATTCTAGTTTGTTTTTGTTTACATTAAAAAAAAAGGAACTTTCTTGATTATTGTTGTAATGATTAAGGAGAATCTTAAGTACTTACTAGTTGTTGTTTATTGATGAAGGTGTTTGTTGGTGTGTTTATTTTGATTATTTTGAATGTTTATGAATGAATGGCTGAAAAGGGTTTTTGGATAAGTTGTGAGTTTCCATCACATGTTTGGATATTAGTGGGGCCCAAAGAAACCCTAATTGGTTTTCTATGCTTCACATTTGAACTTTTCAAGGGTTGTTTTTGATAAGGAGAAAGAGATGAGTGTTTCAATTGGGAGAAGCTTAGCATGTTCTTGTTCTTCATCTTCTTTTGTAAACTACAGTAGTACAAACAGAAGAGCATTTGGTACAAGTGGTAGATGCTATAGGAGTTCAAGATTCTTGAAAACAACCATTAAAGCTCAACAAAGACCTACATGGCTTCCTGGGCTTGACCCTCCACCCTATCTTGATGGAACGTGAGCCTTACGAATTACAATACAACATTTGATGATACTATTGAATCTTGAAATCTTTATTACATTATTTTTTTATTTTATATTTTTATTATTATGTAAAGTCTTGTGGGAGATTTTGGGTTTGACCCACTTGGACTTGGAGAGGACCCGAAGAGCTTGAAGTGGTATGTGCAAGCTGAGCTGGTTCATTCCCGATTCGCCATGGCTGGAGTTGCTGGAATTCTTTTTACTGATGTGAGTTCCTTTTTTGTATAGGGTCACACAGTGTTAGAGTTTCGGTTCCAAGATATATCAGACTTTTATGTTGTGTTAGTGATTTAACAAATTGACCATCTTTTCCCCATAAACACAAAATGACCAACTATCATGAAATTCCTACAAACCGTGAAATTTAGATAAAAGGATGCAAAATGACATCATTTCACAAAAGAATGAACAACTTTGCAATATAATAACAAAATACGATTTTGTTTACATATTCTAAGGTTACGTTTTTATGGTGGAGATCATTCATAAAACAATTTTACAATTCTCGATTGAACCCATTTTTGTAAATTTTGTGATTATCCCTTATAAATAGTTTTCATGTTTTTTTTTTGGTTGTAGTTGCTTCGGGTAACAGGGATAAGTGACTTACCAGTGTGGTATGAAGCGGGTGCCACCAAGTTCAGTTTTGCGAGTACTAGAACACTGTTCATTGTTCAATTACTTTTAATGGGGTAACTTAATTTAAAACTCGATTTTATTTTATCTTGTATTGATCTTAAAAGTTAAAATCATCTGATTTCTGATTTTGGAACTGAATTTGGAGTTTTGACAGGTTTGCTGAGACAAAAAGGTACATGGATTTCACTAATCCAGGGTCTCAAGCTAAAGAAGGCTCGTTTTTTGGTTTAGAAGCTGCCCTAGAAGGTTTAGAACCAGGGTATAATATAACTCTATAACCATTACTAAAATGACATTTGTCAGCTGTTTTGAAATGAAAATTTGCATAACCTATTTTCATGTATGTAGCCCTCAACAATAAATCTGTTGAAAAATTATCATTTTTTTTAATTAAAATAAAGTTTTATTTATCTAAGAAACTTTAAAAAAATGTTATAAGGTTTTAACGAGATTTTATTATTTTATGGACAATCAAACGTGATCATAAAATGATATGACTTGTTACATTATTATATAATCTTTCTATTTCTTTTATAATTTCATTTCAATTCCATTCGATCAAATTCACAGTTTATGCATATGTATGCAACAGATATCCTGGTGGGCCATTGCTAAATCCTCTAGGCCTTGCTAAAGATATTAAAAATGCTCATGAGTGGAAGCTTAAGGAGATAAAAAATGGTGCCAGTTTTTTTTTTTTTTTTTTTTTTTTAATCTTTAAATTTGGATTATTTCAAGGTTTTTTGGACTAATTTAATTAATGTTTAAACTTTTAGGGAGGCTTGCAATGGTGGCAATGCTAGGAATAATCGTGCAGGCTAACGTGACCCATGTGGGGCCCATCGACAATCTTGTTAAGCACCTATCCAACCCATGGCATCAAACCATTATTCAAACTCTTTCGGGATCTGGTTCTTGACAATATTGTAGTTAAAAAATAAGTTAGGACCAAATGCATAAATTATCTCAAATCATAGGGACCATTCGTGTAATTTACTCTTTTTTATAAAATGTTAAAAAGGCAATCGACAAAAACCACCCCATAAATATAAAGTTTCAAAAGTTAAACCCCAAGTCCTTTTAGTGTTTCAAATATTTATCATCAGTGATCGCCATTCATTCGGTTTAAAAACTGGAGATAGGTTAATATCCGTTTGTCTGTTACAAAAACATTATATATAATTTGTTTTGTTATAACAGGTTCAAAATTCATTGTGAATATTTTTGATCGCTCAAAAGGTCAATAATTGAAATTGTTTTCGAATTATTAAACATTAAAAAGCTTATTATCTATATTTTTTTGAAAATATTATTAATCAAATAATGAGTTTTTATCGACAATCCAAACAACACCTAGAATGAATGTGCATAGTTTTCTCAATGTACATAACCCTTTTCTGTATAAAACATCATTCTAACATCTAATTAAATTTACCTGGTTTTCAACAAATTAAGTGGGTGTTTGGCAAATGAGCTTATTACCTTATTATCGGTTCTATACCGCTATAAGGTATAATTTTTTTTTTTGGATAAAAACAACTTATAGTGGTGATAAATCACTAATAAATCATTTTTTCATAAGTTAACTCCCTCTAACTTATTAGCTTATAAACTAATATGCTAATAAGTTATAATCTAATAAACCATAAGTTTTTTTTTTTGTCAAATACCCCCTAAATAAAGCTAATGTGATAAAATGGCAACCAAGGATATTCAATTTGCTATTTAGATCACTTACCTTTTAGTTATATTCCGTACATCACTAAACTATTTTTTTAGTTCTCATTGTACTATTGAAATAGATTTCAGCATGTATAGAATCCTCCATGACAACCATTGTGGGTTTAAATAATTACAAACTTTGTTCAGTTAGATCTAACTAACATTAACATTGCATCCATTATGACATCCGATATGACAAAATTACTAATTAAAATGCATGTTAATGGTGTAACAAGAACACTGAAAAAAAGTTTAATGACCAATTGAATACAATTAAATGATAGGTGACCTAAAAAATATGAACGGGTCGAACCATAATCCACATACATCTCCTTAATGAGAATAGGATGATGATCTTCTCACTACTTGTCGTGTTCCATCCCAGAGTGCCACTAACTTCAATGGTTTTTCTAGTCTTTCAAGAACATAAAATCAACATTTTTCGATCATCATGAGGCAAAGATATTCAACCCTTTTGAACATCGATGAAGGTTGCTTATGTTGTGAAATTGCTGGTTGTAGTAAAGGACATGCCATTGCATATATTGTGTACTTATTTGTTTCAACCATCATCTCTGTCAAGTTTTCAATTCTTTTCAAACTATTTAATCTTGCATCTCTATATGCATCGATGAATATAATTATGAAGATTTGCTTCAAGGTTATGTTTTAAGAACTCATTAGAATAAAATATAACACTTTTGAGTAATTCACACATTTTAAATACTTGAAAAGACTTACTTAAACACAAAGAAGCTATAGAAGCAAGTCTATGACCAAATACACACATCAAAAATTTATAGTGCTAGTTAATTTGTGAGTTAAATTGAACAACTTGCACATAGGCTAGCTTGTGGAGTGCGATTGCTCGTTGGTAATGTCTCCCTTTCACCCACAATTTCAATTTTGGAAATGTTTATGTGGGCTGATTCCATGCATTTTTAAAGGACCGAATAAGAAGTTATGAAATCATTTATCATGACAACTTGGTGGGTTTTAAGTTATTTGGATCGAATAACTTAAAAATGAAACTATTTTTGACGCTATTGAAATTCTGGTTTGGATGGTTTGTTAGTAGGAACACAAACTTACAGTCAACTAAGTGAGTTGGTTACAAAATTCAGTTTTAGCCCTTCATGTGTAATTGCTTCACTTTTATAGCATTTTGGTAGTGTTTTTATAAAATTCAACGCTAAAAGAAAAAGAAGAAAATTAACTCATCTTTTTTGTCATTTAATCACAAACAGAATGTGATGCAGAGTATATCACAAGCTTAACAGAGTCCTTTATGTATAAATAAGAGAAAGACAAAAAATAAAAAACAAAAAACAAAATAAAAAACACACAACTTCAAACAAACATGACTTCTAATCCGCTAAATTTTTTGAAATCTACCTTTTATTAACAAAAAGCTCACACCACAAAGCTCCTCAAAAAGCCTACTCTTATTTTTGTCAAGAGATGCCAACGTGGGGACGTGGCAACGTATTTTACATTCGAATAAAAAATATCAAAAACAATTAATAATTATATTTCATTGTCAAACTATAATAACCAACCTCAATTGAAATTTTGAAAAGTATACAATATTTTTTTCATTGTCTTTTTATATTTCAAATATTTTGAATTATTCCCATATCAATCCAACCACGTTAAAACCTAATTATTCAGAAGACTATTTTACTTAATATCATAAAACGCTATTAAAATGGTAATATTCGATCTTATGTTTATTTTTTAAGATATTCTTAGTAACATGTAATATAGTCAAAATTTCACAGATGGTCCTTAAGCTTTTTGTTTGTCTTTAAAATAGTTCTTATGAAGTACTTTTTGCATGGATGGTTTCTACGGAGCAAACATTGCACACAAATATTCCTTATGACTAACTTTGTTAACAAATTTTGTTATGTGTTTGTGAAATGACGAAAATACCTTTTGTTTTTAATTTTTTAATTCCTTATATAAAAAACAAAATATACTCAAGAAAATATACATACATTCAAGAGCACACACCAACTGTCACCGCCTACTATTTGTGTGTAAAGTTTGCTCTTTAGTCTCTATCTATGAAAAATAATAATAATAATAATAAAAGGTTTCATAATGACTATTTTAAAGACAAGCGAAAAAAAATTAAATACGATCCGTGAAATTTTGTCTATAACATGATCTTTTGATAACGATGGTTAAAACTTGTTTGTTTTAAAATTGCAAATTGCAATGCCATATTAGCATTTGATACGTTTCACGTTATATATTTATTTAAATTGATAGTTTTGTTAGCTACTTTTATAGAAGTGAACACTGACCAATATAGAAGTGAACAATACACAACTCAAACCCCAATCTTATTATGTCCCTCCCTCATCACCCTTTCATACAAATGAATCACAATCATAATAAAAAAAAAAAAAAAAAAAACACAATTACAATCACTCAAAACCAACATTATATGTTTACATGTATACAATCAACGCCTTAAACACCACCCACTTAGCTCTTAACCTCTCTTATTCCTTCTCAACAACATAAATATCCTTGGAAAAAACGACCTCTTCTTCTTCTTCATCAAACCCCTCACCTCCGGTGATGATTCCGTCGTATTCCCGCCGCTTTCCGGCAATACCGTCTTCATTCCGGCTGCCACATTCCGGGGTGGCAAAGGGCTCCCGGGTCCCACACTTTTCACCTCTTCAAAACTCCCTCTCGCTCCCGCTCCCGATTTCCGCCTTTCCTCGTGTTCCGACCTCCACTTTCTCAATTCCTGTTCCGCCCCCAACTTCCCTTCTTTTGCCTTTTCCGCTTTCCGTAATGATGCCTCGAGAGCTCCCTTTCTTTCCGCCAATTCCAACTTCACTTCCTCAAGTTTCCTCAAACTTTCTGATTCCGACTCTTTCGCGATTCCAATCCGGGAGATCGCTTCCGCAACCCTTGCGTTCGCCTCTTCCTCCGCTTCATGTGCTTTCTTACTCAACTCGTAATACTCCTCCAACGAAACCGTAACTCCGGAATCCGTGATTCCAGCCCCGGAATCACTCCCTTTTAGCGCAGCAATCGCTGCCAACGCCAACCTCTCGGAAGCTTTCGCCGCCTCGATCTCTTTACGGGCGGCAACTAACCGGCTCGCCATCGTCCGTTCTCCGGCCTTCACTTGCTCCACCGTTTCCTTCACTTTCTTCAACTCCTCCCGAGCTTCCGCCGCCAGTGATTTCGCTAAATCCGCCTCTTCCGCCGCCACTTGGAGTTGTTTCGGAAGCTCCACCATCTTCTCCCGAGCCTCCTTCTCTTTCGCCTGAACCCGAGCAATTTCCAATTTCGTCCGGTTTAATTCCGATTCAAGAGACGAAACCACCACCGCCGCCATCCCTTCCCGCTGCTTCACCGCGGTAAGTGCCGCCCGTTCTCTCTCGAGCTCCGATTTAAGCGACCCCGCCGCCGTTTTCAAAAACGCGATTTCTTCTTTTGCTTTCGAAATCTTCTCCTTCGCCGCTTCCAAATCCTTCTTCGCCAATTCCATTCCAACCCCGGAATCATTACTCCCATTACTCTCCAATTTCGATTCCATATAAACCGCCAATTCCGTTTTCAATCCATCTAATTTCAATTTCAAATCTTTATTCGAACCGATTTGTTCGTTGACTTTTCTAATTTCATCTTCCGCCTTTTTCAATTCCCGTTCCCAATTCAACGAATCTTGTTCTTTCGCCATCACAGCTCCAATCCGGTGTTCTTCGGCTTCCAAATGGGCGGCATGAGTCGATTCCAGAGTTTCTTTCGCCATCATGAGTTCAATGGTCAAATTCTCAACCTTCTTCTCGACTTCCTTGGCGGCAGCCGCCGCCGCCCGGGCTCGTTTTCCGGCGACATCCTTTTCCGCCACCAGTAAATCGTAGTCTTTACGGAGGGAATCGAGGTCGTTTTTTACGGTTTCGAGGTCGGAAACCGCCGCTGCGTGGCGGGCTTGGGCGACTTGGAGCTGTGCCTTGGCAGCAACACTGGAATCATCGGTGATTCCTTGTTCCATTTCTTGGACTCTTAGTTTTACTAATTCGGAATCTTGTTTGGCTTGATGTTCTTCAGTTTGGGCTCTTTCTAGGTTTAGTTTTAGCTCTTCTATGAGTCTTTTTGTGGTGTTTAGCTCTTTTAAGGTTTGTAGTTTAGCTTCTTCTGCTGATTCGGATTTTTTTTTGAATAATGGGATTTCTTCGTTTGCTTTCTCGAGTTCTTGTTCGATATACTTGCGTTTCTACAAGAAATAGCATCATATTATAACATTACACTTTAAACTTTTTTCTTATTAAAGGACTAAACTTGGAAAATCTACCCATTTATGAGAGTGAAAATTTGCTATAATTAAATAGATTTTTCAAAATACAATTTTCTATTAGGAAGAGTGAAAGTAGAATGCTATAATAACAAACAACAAATCAATGGAACTACATTGCCATTTCTTGCATTCAACTCATTTTTAAGGCAAAGTGATTTGATTGGCTAGTGGCAATTTTAAAGACGTTGGATGTATACAAGTCAAAAGTCATTGACCAAAGAGAATATCTTTTTAAAACATGAAAAAAAGATGTTGAAGAAGATAATAAATACCTCAACAGTCTGAACTTTATGGGCTTTCCAGTCAACAATGCCACCAAATTTGGAAACAGCTTCTTTAACAGATTCAAAAGGTGCAGCTGTGTCAATATCACCTACTTTTGGGCCCATGTTCTTGACTTCTTTAACAATATTATCATTGGACACAACTAAAGGATCTCCATTTTCTCCTTTTGCAAGTAATACAGATGATTCTGGATTATTTGGTTTTTCTGCAGATGTTTCTGATGGAACTGCTGCTTCTTGAGCAAGAGATTCGCCCATGGGACTATCTTTTTCTGTTGGGAAATCATCAGGTTTTGATTCTGTAGGGGTAGAAAGATTATCAATGGAGGTTTCTTGTTCAGTTTCAGGTTCATCAGATGTATTCTTTAAGGGTATTGAGGCATCTGAAACGGGTTTATCATTTGGTAAATTTGTACTACTTTCACCATTTGTAGTTGAACCCTCTTCAACAGCTTTTATATCATCCATTCCAGAAAAGTCAGATCTGAAATTTCAATAATCAGGTAATATAGCTTCTATCAATGTCTGGGGTAGCATTGTAAAATGACAAATGAAACCATGTTGGTGAATAACAACAAAAAGAATATATGATACAATTCAAGGTAAGAGATCAAAAAGGGCATCAAAAAATTGTAGTGATGACAATGGACATGTAGGTACTATTAGTAATTTGCATGGGAAATCTTGAATGAAATTCTTTTTGCAACCTTCATGAGGTGGAGCCAGATGAAGTACATCAAGAAGATTCAACTACTTCATTTACTTTCACATTACCTTCCAAAGTACAAAACCTTTCTCAATCATCAATCTTCCTACTCCACCTTTTTTTTGTTAAAATTAGCAATATAGTAGGAATATCATATAAGGAAAAAGTTAATCGGCCAACAGTAAAATCCAGTGAGCATCTGAATATCCTTGCATCGAGGCCTATTTGTAAAGGGGACAAGGGTTTAGCGATTTGAATACTGTTTAAACGCGAAGGCGATTGGCAAACTGGATTATTGGAATGACTCGAATGTTCATAATTTATAAGCAATCATCTCTATAATTAACTCCGAACATAATACATCGAGCTAAGAAACTAATTCAGAACTTAAAAAGGCAACAATCAAACAACGAATAATTCCAAATCTAATAGTTTCAAATCAAAGAGATAGAGAAAGATGTGTAGACGGCATACCAGTAAACCCTCGGAGTCAAATCCAGGGGCTTAATATAAACTTATATCCTGATATTAGCCCCAATAACTCGATTGACTCCAATAAATCAACGATTATAGCGTCAAACTCACTGTAAAGAGAAAACCTAAATCAACATGATGATTAATTACTGTAAAAGAGATTGAACAAAAAGTAAAAGTGAATTTGAAGGAACATACACGGTGGAGCCTACCTCACAACGGATTTTCTTTTTGTTTTAATTAATCAGCCTCTTTTGCTTCAATCAGTAGCTCCTCCGTATGACGATTGATGAAGCTTCTAAGAATTCAAAATTCAATGGATAATCGAATACAAGATTACGAGTGTCTGCAGATGTGTATGCGTTGATGAAGGCGACATACATAATCCGAGAGGCATGAGAGCTGTCTTTTTTAATTTTGTAATGGATATTTAGTTAAAAGAAAAAAGAAGTCGTATTATAAATTTTGGATGGTGGAGAGCAATCAGCTGCTTTTTCTTCATATTATGTGGAAAAGTCGCCGCCACACACCTAATTCCCACGCGGACACTCTGACTCCGAGTCTGACTTGCTGTTATTTTTGGACTTTTCGTAGGTTTGTGTATCTCGTTTTATTCGATCAAATCTGAAAAATGAGGTGAGTATGTATTTTATAAAAGTTTTTTTCATAAAATTTAACATTTTAACCATGAAAATCAAAGTTTTGTAGAATCACTATGGGATCCGCAGAGAACCCATTTACCCTCTGCGGAAATAGGAATATCATTGAGGAATTAAGTGATAGGGTTAATATTGTAAATTCACTAAAAAAATAACCCGTTCCTTACTTCTTTCGCTGTGGAAACATAAACCGGGTTTCATTAGGGGGAGGTTGCTGCGGAAGACGAAAACGAAATTGGGAAGACGAGATTGTTGCATCGCCGGACCAATGATCGAACAAAAGAGAAACGGTGAGACGATCCCGGAAAGTGCAAAAATTACACAATGATGTCTTATCCGGTGGGTATGGAATTCATGTAAGTGTTATCCTCGTTTTGAAATTCTATGAAATCATAATTAGCATTAGTAACGTCAATTTTTTATTTTAAAAATGTGTTATTGAATCAATATTATCTTGAGAATTATATTATGTAGGGTGTATGGTATTTTAATAGATCAGAAAAAGTTTGAAAATCGCGACTCTGCCATTGTTACCCGAAGAACAATTCCTCAAAGGTGTGGTCTTGAAGAACAGATCCACAAAGGCCTCTGCGGATTTTTAATTTTTTTTTTACGATTTTGAATTTGTTGTAAATGTGATTGGGATTGTGTTAATAAACAATGTTGTAGGTGTGATTGGGATTGGGTAAATGTGATTATGATTTTTTATAACTATTTAAAATAACAATTTACTTTAATAAATTTAGGTTAATTAGCTTAGTTTAGGTTAAAATTTATAACTATTTAAAATAACAATGTACTTTGCTAATTGATGAAATTTATGTTTTAAACCGTGTAACAAAAATTGTCCCTCTTGCATAGTACATTGCTATATTGTTTAAAGGAATTTATCTTATATAGGTTAGGTTAGGTTTATATTTGTAATTTCTAGCATTCTTGTTGGTTTTAGGTTTAAATTTATGTTATATAGCTTAGTGTAGGTTAAAAGTTATAACTATTTAAAATAACAATATGCTTTGATAAATTTATGTTATATAAATTAGCTTAGTTTAACATTTATAACTATTTAAAATAACAATGTACTTTGAAAAATAATGAAATTTATGTCTTAAATTGTGTTACACAAATTGTCCCTCTTGCATAGTACATTGCTATATCGTTTAAAGGAATTTGTAGTATTGATGTAATAATTTGGAAGAAGGGCATTTAAGTTTTTATTTTTTTAACTGTTGCCATATATGTGTTATCTTTTGTGGCATAGTATGCGTGGATGGCCTGTATAATTAACTTTTAGAGGAGTGGTGGGGACTGTCTCGAGGAAGTTCATTCAAAGACTAAATACTAGACAACTTGAATTATTTAGAGAGACACCGTTTGGAACATTCATTGGTATGCCCACCCCGAATGGCGACCCGATGTTATGTCATTTGATGATGTTGCATGAGGTTCGCGATGTGGTGGTAGACTGGTAGCCAGGGTTGGGAGGTTTCGGTTTGAGTTATAGGGCAGGGTCGTCGATTATGGTGAAACTGAATTTTGTTTGATTAACAGTTTGAGATTTGGCCCTTATGTTGATGTAATCAATACAAAACGCAACACAAAATCTTTATTACGGAATCAGTTGTTCCCAAATATAAGATATGAAGATTTACGGCTGAAAGATATAAAAGACTATATAAAAGGGCCAACATTCTTGACTTGTAGCGATGATGAGGTGGTAATGCTTATACAAATATTGTTTTTGTTGAAAGGTCTCATAGGACGGGATATAGATACGTGCATTTCGCCGGTAGTTTATGAGCTCGCCGATAATGTATATAATTGGAACAGGTACTAAATTTAGTATTTATTTATAACTACAAAATGATTTGTATTAATTATAATGAGTACGACAGGTTAGCCTGGGGTACATTTTGGTGGCGCTATAGTGAAACACAATTATGCCTCGTGTTTAAAAAATCCACAAATATTTACGAGATCAGGAGAATGTGGCTAGCCAGAAGATGTCGACGTATATGGTGACCGGTTTTCACCTTCCGTTTAAGGTTTGTGTTAGGTGTAATTACTATTATACATTACCGATTAAAGTGTATATAATTATCGACAAATCATTATTGATTAAAGTTATATTAGGTATGGATTTTGGAGACATTTCCAGAAGCTTTGAGGTATGCACATCACACCGCAAATGAGTTTCCAAGAATGAGGGCATGGAGAATAAAAACACAACTAACTATCGAGCAATGTTTACATATATTAGACATGTCGAAGCCTGTATTTTTTCAACTATATTTTTACAACAATAGCCATGATATGAATCGGGGTAGACTCTCCGAAGTACATAATCTATTGACTCAGACATATGACTTACGAAACCAACTTGTGTATTGTCATATAAACATTCTTTCAGCCTCCTCATGAACTACACCCATGACTCGTCATAGTTTATGGTTCCCAAAGCAAATTTTATGAGAAGGGGTTCATGATTTCCATCTAAAGAAATTGCAATGTACATGAATGTTATGTACGTCCCAATTAAGGGTGCATTACCATAGAATATGATTGGTATCATAGGTGCTAGAAACGTACGAACATGCAAGTAAAGATAAAAATATTATGCATATAACAACTTCAAATAACTAAAAATTACTATAAAGGGTTACATACCACACATGCCAAAGGCACAAAACAAAATTGCAAATGATCTGTCGAATCTTTCTTAATGCATGTGAAGGTATTATGATTGGTTCTTTGCATATTATGAAAGAATATCGGTAGGTTGGAAAAACTTTTTTTTAAAAACCTCATTTAATGAACTCATTTTAACAACTTTCGACAACTTGTAAAGATTAAAATATTTCTCCAATTTAAATGGAATCCATTTCCATTATTCTGCATTACTATTACGGAATCCGCAGAGGTGTTTGGGAATCCACAGAACTATTTGGGAATCTGCATACCTATTTGTCAGCCCGCATAACTATATGGAAATCCGCAGAACTGTTGGGAAATCCACATAACTTTTTGAGAATCTGCAAAGCTGTTTGTCAGTCTGCAGAACTGGATGGCAATTCGTAGAACTGTTGGGAAATCTACAGTACAGTTTGGGAATCTGCAGAGCTGTTTGTCAGTCCGCAGAACTGTATGGGAATCCGCAAAACTATTTGGGAATCCGGAGAGCTGTTGGTCAGTCCTTTTTTCTTATTTAACTACAACTTAAATATTTAATAAACTCGCACCGGTATTCAAAAATTTAGAAATGGACTCCAATGAACCAACGTCTACCAATGCAGCAACGCCATCCAATACTGCATTTCCATGGATGACAAGAGATGTGATGGCCGTAATACGATGTTGGTTGAACGTTTTCGAGGGTGTAACAACAATGGTAACCCCTGATTACCTTGGAGGTGATGAATGGACCCGCATAACACGTATGTTCAACCTCTCATTAGGACCAGGACAGCACCGAGTACAAACAAATATTGTTTGTAAGTGGATGGAGTTAAAGGAAAAAAATCACATGGTTCAATCGATAATATCATCATGTTAAAAATAGTAATTATTATTATGCAGACGATAAAGATCTCTTACAAATTGTTAAAGATCATTACATTTTTGAGCATGAGGGAACTAACTTCGAGTATGTAATATCCCAAAATTCAATGCCAAAAATTTCATTTTTAAATAAGTTATTATAAAACCATAAGTAATAAAACATCCATAATAACATATCATGTCAAAAACCAAAGTTTCAATAGTCAAACATGTTATCATGAAATAATATTAGAGTGTAATCCCAAAGATCTCATGTGCGGAAAACATAGTGTGATGCGTTGCGATCGAGCCGACTCCTTTCCTTTGAAAATGAAGTACCTGAAACTAAAACTGAAAACCGTAAGAACGAAGCTTAGTGAGTTCCCCCATCATACCACTTACTATACTAAACACATATTGCCAGGAAATTCTGGGGTGCCCGACCTATCCTGCCAAGCAATTCTAGGGTGCTCGACCTACCCATGTCAAGCATTTATAGGGTGCTACACCTACCCTGTCAAGCCATTATGGGGTGCCTAACCTACCCTCCGGTTTATCTTAATCAGCTACGTGGACTATTTCACCCCTATCACTACTACATAACTATTGGATTAGTGTCTAAGTCCATAACTATTTTGGTATGTACTTGACCCGATTATGAGCATGGTCCTTTTGGGTTGCCTTCACCATAGCAATATGTAGGATGAATTAAGGAAAGAAAGGTTTAAATATGATTTATTAATATATTATGAGAATAATATATTAAAAGAAAAATCATATTGTTTAATTAATATTAGTCAAAGAATTAATTGATAATTAATTTTGTGGCTAAAAGAGATTAATTAAATTTAAGGGACTGGACTGCAATTATTGGATAATTGAGTTATTGGGATAAGGAATGCTAAAGGAACAAGGGGTGAACGAAATTATGATGGGAGCCCATCATATTTTTGTCCATGGCCTTATCCAGAAGGTTCCATGGGCTGCTTAGAGTTTAAGCTGTCCATTAGGGTTTTGACTGAAACCCTAGCAGCCCACACAAGTATATAAAGGACCCCTTAGGCCCCAAAAACGTCGACAACTGATTCTCTAGGGTTTCTAGTCGTTTTTGGGCAGCCTCCTTTCTTCTCCTCTTCATCCAAGTTGCTTAGTGGTGTTTGTGACTCCATTAGAGGTGCAACACTTGAGGCACTAAGCTTTTGAAGCCAATCCAAGCAAGGAATTGATTGTTATTGCTATATAACAATCAAAGGTAATTCTCTAAACCCTAATTCAGTTTATAATATGTTAGATCTAAGTTTATTAGTCTTGGATTCATTGCATGTACAATAGAGAAACCTAGATCCAAGCATTAGGGTTTGTATGAGCACATAGGATTGTTCTTATGCCTAAAACCCATCAGTGGTATCAGAGCCTTGATTGGTTTCAGTTGTATGTGATGCTTAACTGTTTTGTTTGCTAAAAATCGAGTTTTTGGCCTCTGTCCGACTCAACTCGGCGAGTCAGTATCTGGACTCGGCGAGTTGGCCCCTACTCGGCGAGTTCAGAGCTGACTCGGCGAGTTTGAGCGTCAGACAAAGGGTATTTCGGGATTTAACTGCTGAACTTGGATTTAATGCCTAATTCGTTTTTTGAAGTTAAAATCTGATTTTTATCTTAAATTAGTGATTATCCTTGCCAAAAACAATAGATAATTTCAAATCTTTTAAATATTGGTTGTTTATATGATAAATATGGATTATTTCAAATTATTTGGTAATTATCTAGTGACTAAAATAAGATTAGGTCAAATATAGATAATTATGAAATTAATTGTTTAATTTGAATTATTTGTTGTTTGATCCCTAATGTTTTGAAATGTTTCAAAACTTGCCCTCAAGTTTTGGAATTTAAGAGTTGATTAAAAGTTTAATTTTGAAATGTTAAATTCTAAAACCCTAGTAATTTGAAAAAATTCAAATCACAC
Organism: Lactuca sativa; assembly: GCF_002870075.4. Lineage (NCBI taxonomy): Eukaryota > Viridiplantae > Streptophyta > Magnoliopsida > Asterales > Asteraceae > Lactuca > Lactuca sativa. Next base: position 245,457,220 of record NC_056626.2, on the reverse strand, counting down.
CCTTATGGTTTTTTTAATTAATTAAAGTGTATAATTAAAAGTGATTTAATAAACCCATAAAGTTTTGGTTTACATTTAATTAAATTAAAAGTATAATTTACTAACATAAACCACCTAGTATTTTAAAAGTGTAAAATACACCCTATACTATATATAACATTAAAAGTCTAATATTATATATATGTATGAGTAAACAGTCAGTCTTACCGTTAGTAGGCCTCATTCACGAAGCTGGTCTATAAGGGGTGTTTAAGGAAGTTGCCTATAAATTGAATGGGTATCCACTCTTACCCACCGCACTCTTGACTAGTGGAGGGTCGTTAGCCGAACGGGTAGGATAGGACAGAAACCTTCCATTATAAGTATAATGAAGTACAAAGTAACTAAATGCTTATACAAATTCCCAAATCATAGTTACTTTAGGCAAAATGTGAAATTGTATGCTAACCCATGGAATTACACTTTGTACCCTTGTCAAACGTTAATGGAGCGTGTGTGGTTAACCGACACACTAATTTAGGGATGACATTAGTGGCGAAGGGTGGCTCGATGCTTATCGTAGATCAATGGAGCGTATGTGGCTAACCGGCACATTGATTAGGTGATAGTAGCATTGAGTGCACCACGTGATTCGTATGGTTATTCACACCTTGTTTGTGATCCTCGGCATCCCAGTCACAAATAGTAGGGCATAATCGAGATTAAACATGCCATTGAAAAGTTCAATGAATCTCAAAGAGATCTAGGAGTTTCAATTTATTTAAAACTTAATCTTCCTTTTCGTTTTTCATGGTGGAAATTGGTAAATCGTCATTTACCTACCTTCAAATATTCTGCAACTAGATTACGACATCCCTCTTCTAGGTTGTAGAGTATTGTGTTGGATCCTAGCTTGATGTTTCATTTGGGTGTTACATCAAGAATTCTAATCAACTTAACTTGAATTTTCTCCCGTTTTGTAGATGTCTACATCTTACAATGGTCTTCCCAAATCCTTTGGAACAAGCTTTCCAAATGAAGATGACGTTCCGAGATACGATCAAGGAAATGAGAGTCATGCTTCACTTCCTCCACCTCCTCCAATTGTTCTCCCTGACCCACAAGTTCAAAGGCTTGAAAAGTTCAAGCTCACTCAAGCCCTTTTGGCAAGTAAACACGAAGATGGGAAACCTGTGTGTGCGCACGTTTAGAGGTGAAGCCACACATTGATAGGTTAAACATGTTAGGTGTCGAGATTTCAAGTGAGTTGGCTGTTGACTGGGTTCTTCAGTCACTTCCTGAACCATATAGTGAGTTCGTTAGAGAGTACTATATGATGGACCACGACGTGACCCTAATTGATCTCACCTATTTGCTTATAGCTGTTGAATCAACAATGATTTGGCGTGCTGGTCAAGCAAATTTGTATGGTGAATCAAACTCCCAAACTTCAATGGACACTGGCAACATTGGAAGTCCAGAAAGAACTAAGTTTGTGATTATCCGATGTGTTGTGCCAAAGGAGTCCATTTGCTTTTATTGCCAAGAGAAAGGGCATTGGAGACGAAGCTGCCCTAACTACCTGAGAGATCTAAGAGATGGGAGAGTCAAGACGTATGGCTCTAATTCAGGTAAAATCCATTAGCTAACTCTTTTAAGTTCCTATTCTAGATTCTTAATACATGATGTGATAAGATTACATTTTGATGTTTTGTAGGATCAAAGAAAAGAGAGGAAGCTTAAGGGAAGAAGTGAGCTGAATCTAATCGTAAAGAAATGAATTTCGATCACATTGCTTGAAGATTAGACTCTTGAGCTACTACTTGGAGTTAGAATAAATTGTTAAGAAATATGTAATAACATAGTTTTTCAATTGAATTCCTTTGTAAGGACAAATTTTTCCGCAATAAAAATGAATTTTGATTTTATCTTATTTATTTATCCTTGCAATGGCATGTATAAAAAAAATTGATGTTTTTGAAGGTTTCTATTATTAGCAATAATGGATTTGATTCTTAATTGTATTATTTGTGGATATGTCGAGAATTTACCAAATAGGGAGAGTTTCTCATCGCCCAAGTTTCAAGTGGATAGAAACTTGGAATCATGCAACATGTATTGTATGATGAATGAAAAACTTTCACATTTTGGAAATTTAGACTAATTCTTTGACAAAGTGTCAATTGAAGGACTAGGAGATCGAGTACACTAGGTCGTACGTTGATCAAGTCTACCACAAGAATGAAGAAGATATTCGTCATGATTTACTAAAGTTCAGTACATATGGTTATATTTATAAGATTAAGTGTAATTCTGAGTTAATTGAAAAGGTTTCAATAAATAGCAGAACGATTAAAGAAGAATCAAGTAGGCAGAAAGATAAAGGTTTCTTTGTTCTAAGAAGAAGGGATAGTACTTTTATTGTGTTAGGTCTTAATGATTAAGAACCATATCTCAATTGATTCTCTAAGTGAGTCTTAGTACATTTTAATGTCTAAGAAGAGGAATCGGGAATTGTGGAATTGGTTAAATCAAGAAGTCAATCATATTTGTTCCGATATCGAATCTTAGAGTCATACTCCAAGATTGCGAATTGAGTGAAAAGTCTTTAGTAGGTTTATAACACTTAACGAATGTGGAATTTGGAAAAGTTTTCTTATTCTTGCACATTAGAAATTGGTAAGTTGTGATGTCTTGGATAAGACAAAGACCAACTAGGACCAATTTGTGAAGTGTTTTGTCTTGATAAATGCTACACTAACTCTTGAATATTTTATTGTCAAGAAATGTTTCTTAACAAAGAGAATCATATATGTCAAGAGGTCAGTGGGAGTTTTAATGTTTTTGAAAAAGTTTCAAGAACAAATCAAGAATAAACCTTATCGATCATCACTAGCACACGACTTGAGGTTTGCAACCTATCGTGTTGACAATATTTTGTTTCTGTGCCATTCCAATTGAGTTAATTATGCATGTGAGTTCTATGAGTTCTCATTTGAATGCATAAATACAAAGCACCTTGATCAATGGAAAGTACATTGATATGTAAGGATAAGTTGCTAAACTACTTGGAAGACATGGTGGGCACTCGTGTTACCATAAGGCAAGAAATCAAGATTAAGAAAGTTCAGTCCATATGAGTTTGGATTTGTCACAAACTTTGGTTTTGACAAATTCACATGGATAGGAACTCATACACCATAAAATCTAAGTGTCATAAGATTCCCTCCTTCATGAAAATGACTGTGAGGAAATGCTTTCACTAAGAGAGATTTTAAGAAGATAGCAATTGTAAAAATTGTATTCTCAAATTCGATTATGGTTACAACATCCATTTCCATAGTTTGAATTGTGAGATTTGGCAATTAGTTTGAACATTTGGAACTTAGTAACATAAGTTCTAAATTGTTTAAACGCGCATATGAGCTATCTAAGGCAAAGGTGTATAAGTTTAAGAAGCTTAAATAAAGGCTTATCGAAGCATCTGGTATTAGAAATATGAACTTCAGAAATTCAATAGGTATTGTTTTCTGGAAGTTTAGATGTTTTCTGAATACATGTCAAAGCTAGTGGGAGCATAAGTGTTATGCTTATATGATAATAATCATCATGATAGTAGGAGCATAAGTGTTATGCTTGTATGATTATTATGGGAAGTATTGCAAGTTAGAAATGTTAATTATAGAAAAAGAAAGATTCAACTGGCAAAGTTGCATGGGTTGAAAAGTTGTTTTGCTATAATTAAGGGAGAGAATATTATACTTCGTTTCAAAGATCTAAAGCTTAGATTGAGAAATTTTAATATTTTTAGTCAAAGGATACATTGTGTGTTCTCAAATTTCGATTATGATTACGGCATCCCTCTTCATAGTTCGAATTGTGAGAACATGACACATAAAATATGTCACACCCCAAAGCCAAGAACGGCGGAAACGTTCTGGGGCGGAGGACGTCATGTAAAGTATCACAACACAGTAAATGCAAATAAGCAAACAACATCATCCATTGCATTAAATATATAATTTTAATACAAGCGTGTTCTGTACAGTTTTAGACACCAAAAATATAATGTAAATAAAAATAATAAGATGGGTCTTGAATGCGCTCCATCTTCTCAAAAGCTGGCCTCGGTACCTGTCTACTGATGACCTGAGAATACAAGTTATTTTGAAAGAGTTTATCAGCATTAAGCTGGTGAGTTCATAAGTATTTTAGTGTCGGTGTTTGTTATCAAAAACGTTTGAACCTGTCTCAAGTATAAGTTGTAAAATGTAAGCAATTTTTTGTAAGAGTTTGAATTTCTCAGAAAAACCTATATTTTCTATTAAAGTAGCCTTCTACCAAGGCTTAACTGTTTTGTATGCTCGTTTGTTGTAAAAGTGTGTAATTTCCCAAGTGTAACTATCATTTAACAAATATAGTTTGTACATAAATGTTTAAGTGAAATAATCACTAAAAATATGTAATGGGTAAATCATTGTAGTACTGTAGTTTTGTATTATAGGAACTACTGCTGTACTAACTACCTTAAACCGGATTTATATTAAGGTATAATGTGATAAATTGCACCATACTATCGACTGGTAACAACGACATACGAATGGTCATAATAACGGAATGACGTTTGGCACCCGCAGACCTGCAGGTCCGGCTGTAGCTAGCAGCAAGGTGTAGGATAGTCAATCCAGTATAGATCTATTCGCAAACTCATGCTCTCCCTCCAAGAAAATTCTGGCTACAACTCGGGCCATGACATTTAAGGCATGCTCCGATACAGTGGATCACAATTGTTAATGTATTCTTGTATATGTAGTGTAATGTTTCTCGTCTAGTATAGTTGTATATGTTCTCCTCCTAGTATAGTTGTATATGTTCTCTTTCTAGTATAGTTGTATATGTTCTCGTAGTAATGTAATGTATATGTTCTCATAGTAATGTAAAGTATAGACTCATGAATGAACTGACTCATTGATCTAGAAGTTGTAGTAGTATGATCCTGTGTTACCCCGATGGTAACATACTAATGATGTGTATAGTACGCATGAATATGGAAGTACTTTTATGTCTATATATGTATATTTGATATATAACTAATATTGAAACGACCTTTGGACGGTTACCCGAAATCCCACCAGACCACATCCAAATCGAGAAAAAGGAAATAGGGCGGATGGCCTTCCTAAGCCCTTTAAACATTACTTATATATCTATACATATATGGGCATGCAATTTATAAGAAGTAAAACAAAGTTTAATAAAAGCATTTGATAAGTAAAAGAGTTTGTAAAACATTTTGAAGTAAAACAGTTTGATAAACAATTTGAACAGTGATAAAATCATTGGTTTTCTAGTTATTAATCACATGTGATTAATGTAATCACATGTGATTGAAGCAATAACTATAAGCATTTAACTTGTATCCCCCCATAAAGTATTTAAAACATTTAAAAGCATTTCAAAGGTTAATTAAAGGGGTATGAACTCACTTGTGGTGAGTGGATTGGATTGAAGTATCGGATACTGTGCTAGGTGGCAAACGGAGACTTGTTCACACGCACGAGCCTAGTTATCATATAATGAGCATATATATAACTAATTAGCCAAATAATAACTTAATGAAATAAGTTGGGACACTCAGGAACATGTAAACACTTGGTATAAGTGTTATAGGTCCTAAGGGTTGCTTCTTGGTTGTTATGGGACAAGGCTAAAGGGGTTTAATGTACCAAGGGACCTTGTATAAGAGTTTACTACCCAATAAACCCCACACAAGGAGTTTACGGTCGTAAACCCTTGAGTTTACGGCCGTGAACTCCAATCATGGTGGTTTTGGGTGTTTTAAGGTGCTAAATGATTTCTAGAATAAGCCTAGCTTGGTGTTTTAATCCTTTGGGTAGTTTAGGGCATAGATAATACTCCTTTGAGGAGTTTACGGCCAAAAGACCATATCCCTTAGAGTTTACGGCCGTAAACTCTCATGGGATGGATGTTTTAATTCTTTCAAGTCTCTTGCACAAGTAGGATAATTTCTAGGCTTTTGTTTAAGGCTAAGGGGAACCCTAGGCACACTTTGGTGCCCTTACTTGGTGTTTACGGCCCAAGAGCATTTCTTGGCCGTAAACTCCCTTTTAGGGGTGATTTTGATGTGTTAATGTCCCCATATTAGCTAGAAGTAATTGAGGGTTAAAGTCTAAAGCCTTTAGGAGTGATTAGGGCACATTTAAGCCCTTGAAATTTGTGTTTACGGTCCAAGAAACTCTTGGGCCGTAAACTCCTAAAGCTATGTGTTCTTTATTGTTTTCTAGTCTCAAATGATCCTACATATTATCCTAAGCTAGTTACCTAACAAGTAAATGGGACTAGATAGCCTTAAAGCTTCATTTTGGAGTTTACTCCCCAAGAACGTTCTTGGGCGGTAAACTCCCGGATCTCACATATTTGACATGTAATCTATGTTATTAAGCATATAACAAGCATTATAAAACAACTAGAGAAGTGTACTCACGATTTGGGATGAAAACCCGAAGATCCGTGAGAGAGAAAATGGCTTTTCTCTAGTTGGAAATGTGAATAATGAATGAATTTAGTTCAGAAATCTATTTATAGTCCTGAAATATTTTTGGCAAAAAATATTTTTATTCTGGAATTGGACTCTAACATTATGAAGTTTTGAAATGCTCAAGTTTCACAAACCCATGAGCATCCACTCTCCTGATATCTCCTTAAACGTAAACCCTAATGTACACAAACTTATTCGGAAAAGTCTGAAATTCATTGAAACTGGACTAGCTTCTATTGAATAGATAATGTTCGTACAAAATGGAAATTTCGGGTTGTCACATCATCCCCCCGTTAGAAGGAATTTCGTCCCAAAATTAGAATTTAAGCAAGTAAGAAGTTACAAACAATTAAGCGAAAAGATGAGAGTATTTCAGTTTCATCTGGTCCTCGCGTTCCCAAGTGAATTCCGGTCCTCGCTTGGCGTTCCAGCGAACCTTCATGATAGGGATACGGCTTTGCTTCGTCTGCTTGACCTCACGGTCCATGATTTCTACTGGTTCTTCCACGAAGTTGAGGCTCTCGTTGATCTCGATCTCATCGAGTGGGATTACAAGAGTCTCGTCGGACAGACACTTTTTCAAGTTAGATACGTGGAATGTAGAATGTACGTTACGAAGTGCGTCAGGTAGGTCGAGTTTGTAAGGTACGGGGCCGACTCTTGCGAGAATCTCGAAAGGTCCTATGTACCTCGGATTAAGCTTTCCACGCTTTCCGAAGCGTATCAAGCCCTTCCAGGGTGAGACTTTGAGAAGGACTCTGTCTCCCACCTGAAACTCCAAAGGTTTTCTTCTTTTATCAGCGTAGGTCTTATGTCGGTCTCTAGAGGCTTTTAATCGTTCACGAATCTGAACGATTTTCTCTGTCGTTTCCCGAATGATCTCCGGACCGGTGAGAGTACTGTCAGAAGCTTGCCCCCTGGCTAATTGGGTATCACCCACCTCAGCCCAGCACAGAGGAGATCTGCACTTTCGGCCGTAGAGAGCTTCAAATGGAGCAGCCTTGATGCTCGTGTGATAACTGTTATTATAGAAAAACTCGACAAGGGGAAAATGAGTATCCCATGCCTTTCCAAAGTCAATCACACAGGATCGCAACATATCTTCCAGTGTTTGGATGGTCCTCTCACTCTGTCCGTCGGTCTGTAGATGGTAGGCTGTGCTCATGTCCAGCCTTGTTCCTAGGGAATGTTGTAGTGATTGCCAGAATCTTGAGGTGAACCTACTATCTCTATCGGAGATAATGGACATAGGCACCCCATGTAGCCGTACGATTTCCCTAATGTATGTTCTCGTAAGTTTCTCCATCTTGTCAGTTTCTTTGATAAGCAGGAAGTGTGCAGACTTGGTCAATCTATCGACGATGACCCATATGGTATCAAGTCCACCCGTTGTCTTGGGCAACTTGGTTATGAAATCCATAGTGATCCGCTCCCACTTCCATTCTGGAATATCTGGTTGTTGCAGTAAACCAGAGGGCTTCTGGAACTCGACCTTAACCTTTGCGCAAGTAAGGCATTTACTTACGAAGGTAGCAATCTCTGCTTTCATATTAGGCCACCAGTATAGCTTTTTAAGATCCATATACATCTTATTTGAACCTGGGTGGACGGAATACCGAGTGTTGTGCGCCTCGGTCATGACCAAGTCTCGGAAACCACCGTGTTTCGGTGTCTAGATCCGGTTCATGAAATATAAGGCTCCGTCACCCTTGGCTTCTAAATTCTTGTCCATTCCTCTAAGGGATTCACTCGTCACATTTTCAGGTTTCATGGCTTCAAGTTGGGCCGCCTGAATTTGCTTAGACAAGTGTGAATGGATGGTTATTGACAATGACTTGACTTTGCGACCAGAATATTCCTTCCGACTTAGGGCATCTGCTACTACATTGGCTTTACCCGGATGATAACGAATATCGCATTCGTAGTCACTAAGTAGCTCGACCCACCGTCGTTGTCTCATGTTGAGCTCCTTCTGATCGAAAATGTGTTGTAAACTCTAGTGGTCGGTAAAAATAGTGCTTTTCGTCCCGTACAAGTAATGTCTCCAGATCTTCAGAGCAAACACCACTGCTCCTAGTTCGAGATCGTGGGTCGTGTAGTTAACTTCGTGTGTCTTCAACTATCTGGAGGCGTAGGCGATGACCTTACCTCGCTGCATCAGAACACACCCGAGCCCTTGATTTGATGCATCGCAATAGACTACGAAGTCTTCTATCCCTTCGGGAAGGGATAGTATTGGTGCGGTGCACAAGGCTCGCTTGAGCGTTTGGAACGCTCTCTCTTGTTTCTCTTCCCAGTCAAAGGCCACGCCTTTCTGGGTCAGGGTTGTAAGAGGTTTCGCTATTCGGGAGAAGTTCTGTATGAATCTGCGGTAGTAGCCAGCGAGGCCTAGAAATTGACGAATTTCAGTAGGCGTCTTGGGTGCTGACCAGTTCTCAATGGCTTTAATTTTGGATGGGTCCACGTGGATTCCCTCTTCGCTTACCATGTGTCCTAAGAATTCGACTCTTCGGATCCAAAATTCACATTTCGAGAACTTCGCATAAAGTTTCTCCTTTCGTAATGTCCCTAGAACTTGTCGCAGGTGATTGCCATGTTCTTCCTTACTCCGGGAGTTGATCAGGATGTCGTCAATGAAAACGATGACGAACTGATCCAAGTAAGGTCGACATACTCTATTCATCAGATCCATGAAGACTGCGGGTGCATTGGTCAATCCGAATGGCATCACCACGAACTCGTAGTGTCCGTAACGAGTTCGGAAGGCTGTTTTCGGCACATCCTCCTCTAGTACTCGTAACTGGTGATATCCGGATCTCAGATCAATTTTGGAAAAATAGTTCGCCCCTTGCAGTTGGTCAAATAGATCGTCTATGCGGTGCAGAGGATAACGATTCTTGACCGTCAGTTTGTTGAGTTCTCTGTAGTCGATACACATACAGAATGATCCGTCTTTCTTCTTAACGAACAAGACCGGCACTCCCCAAGGTGAGAAACTCGGTCTTATAAAGCCCTTGCTGAGCAGTTCGTTAAGTTAACCAGAGAGTTCCTGCATCTCAGCTGGTGCTAAGCGGTAGGGCGACTTGGCTACTGGGGTAGCTCCTGGGACTAAGTCGATTCTGAACTCGACATGTCGTTGTGGAGGTAATCCAGGTAGCTCTTATGGGAAAATGTCGGGGAAGTCGCTCACTACTTGGATGTTCTTTAGTTCTTTCGTTTCGAGGCTCGTGTCAACGACGTGATCAAGGAATGCATGGTATTCTTTACGCAGATACTTCTGTGCTTGAATACTTGATATAATGCGAAGACTTGCACCGGGTTTGTCGCCGTAGACTATAAGAGTTTCGTTAGACGGAAGGTTTAGATGGACTGCTTTCTCGTAGCACATGATGTCGGCTTAACCAATCCATGCCAATGATAACGTCGAAGCTTTTTATTGAGACCGGCATGAGGTCGATTGGGAATGAATGGTTATCTAGAGTTAGGGTACAACCTAAGTAGATGCTATTCGTACTTTCAGTTTTCCTATTAGCCATTTCTACTGTGAATTGTTCCTTAAGTGTGTTTGGTTGTTGTTTAAGCATGCGAGCAAATTTATGGTTTACGAAGCTTCGCTCCGCTCCACTATCGAACAGAATGCATGCATAGGAGTTATCGAGGAGGAACGTACCAGTCACCACTGTCGGGTCAGCAACTGCTTCCCCGTGGCCTATAGCTAGTACCCTCCTTGCTCCTCCAACATTCTTCGCTTTGGGGCAGTCCCTCCTAAAGTGGCCTGCTTCGCCACATCCATAGCAGGTCGACGTCGCGCCAGAGCCGGGGACTTGGGTGACCGGTTGTGCCGGGAACTTACAGAAACAGACGGTATGTCCTTTCCTGTTGCAGTTAGAGCACTGCATTTCACGGCAGGGGCCGTTGTGGTGGAAGTTGCATTTGTTGCACTTAGGCAAACTTCCAGCATATTGCTTCCCCGGAGCAGTAGCAGCAGCAGGGGTTACCGCGGCATGCACTGCCACAATTTGCTGCTTTTTGGCAGCTTGCTGCTTCTTCCTTTCGTCCCAGAATTTCCGCTTAGTGTCAGCGGGTTTGGAGGGTTCCGGGATGGTTAAGGTGGTTGTTGTTGCAGGGGTTTTGACTCCATGGTCAATGAGTCGTTGTGCCAGTCGCTTGGCACTGTCGAAGGTAGCGGGGTTTGATGATAGGACATTCCCCTGATACGGAGGCACTAGCCCCCATATGTACCTTTCGATCTTTTTCCCCTCAGTGGGAACCATATTGGGGCAGAGGGCCACCAGTTCGCTGAATCGGGCAGTATAAGCGACCACGTTGGTGCCCTTCAAAGTCAGGTTCCAAAGTTCCTGCTCTAATTTCTGGACTTCGCCCCTCGGGCAGTATTCCTCAATCATGAGGTCTTTTATCGTTTCCCAGCCCATGTCGTTGGCTACGACGAGGGTTAGTGCCTTAACATGGCCGTTCCACCATGTCAGGGCCTTTCCTTCAAAGGTGCATGCGGCATACTTGACTTTGCTCGCAGCAGGGCATGAACAGATTTCGAAGACTGATTTAGTCTTCTCGAACCATTGCGAGAGGGCAATGACTCCGCCGGTGCCATGGAAAGACTTCGGTTTGCAATTGGTGAAATCCTTGTAGGAGCACTCTCTCGAGCGCACATGGGTTTCAACCGGAACTGATTCAACAGGGGTTCCACCTCTGCTGGCATCAGATGAGTGATACTGAGCCATGGCAGTTGCCACTGCTGCAGCTACGACAGCATTCAGGGCGGCAGTATTGTCACACCCCGAAAAGATTGGTATCAGAGCCCTTTTTTATAGTGAACAGAGTATACCAAACCTTACATGGTATAAGACTATAAACACTAAGGGGCCTAAGTGCTCTGAACTAAAAGTATCCTACAAGATATAAGTATTTTCAAAAGTATTTAAGTATGCCGAGCCGTCGAAATCCGTAACTATAAGTAGAACAAAACATAAGTAAATGGGTGTTGTACGTTGCGGTTAAACCTGGGCAGTTATGTAGTCGTGTCTAGGGTCAATATAGCCTGGCCAACTATATTCATTCGAGACACGGCCAACATGTGCTTTGGAGTGACTGTGGCATGCGGCATACCTAAAACTTACCCAATATCCCAAACAACAAATCGTCGCTGCAGTGAACCATGAAATACTATGGGAGTATTTCTCGAGCCGATCCTTTGTAGAAAATCCTCGTATACGCGTTATTCTTTGATCATTCCTCTAGCGATAAAATGTTCTATCTTTATAACTTCTTTCTGCTTTATCGCTTAGTATGATGTTATATTTACCATGATGAGATATCTCCTGTCCCATATCTCTTGATTCAATTCAGAGGACTTATGATCCTCTCTTTCCTGATCTTGTTAGATCACGATGCCTCCAAGAAAGAGACCCAGCTCAACGAACAACAACAATCCTCCTCTTCAACTTGATCTTGCATCGCTTCAGACAGTTCTGACTGCTGCAATGGTAGCAGCCATGTCGCAAATGAACTTTAGAAATTCAGGAGGTGATCCCCAACACCAAAACCCAGAAGATAGCCAGGGACACCAAAAAGGGGGTTCCTATAAGGATTTCATGAACGCAAAACCGACATTCTTCGATGGCACAGGGGGTGTCATTGCCTTAACCCGATGGTTCGAGAGAATCGAATCAATCTTTGAAATATGCAGCTGTTCGGAGTCTGATAGAGTCAAGTTTGCTGCCTGCACCTTCCTAGACAAAGCCCTGACTTGGTGGAATGGCCGAGTCAAATCCTTAACTTTACCTGTAGCCAATGCTATGGGTTGGGAAGCTATGAAGGAGCTTCTTCTCGCAGAGTATTGCCTTCGGGGCGAGCTTCAGAAGCTAGAACACGAACTATGGAACCTTAAGATGAAGGGTTCTGACATAGCTGCTTATACCTCAAGGTTCGACGATTTGGCGTTACTTTGTCCGGGAATGGTTACCCCGGAAAGTAAAAAGATAGAAAGGTTCATTTGGGGGTTGACCCAGCCAACAAAGGGGAATGTCTTGGCTGCGAAGCCAGACACTTATGACAGTGCCAAATGTCTTGCGAAAATTCTGATAGATCACGAAGACAACTCAGATGAAGAAGCTACTACCCCCGAGCCAGTCACTAGTGGAGGCGGAAGTAAAAAAGAAATCCTGGAACAAGCGGAAGGCCCAGAGTACGCAAGGGTCTTCTAAGAAACAGCAAACGGTAGCGGTCCATGCTGCTACTGCCCCTGTTGCTGTTTCAGCTGTAGGTTCCACAGCCCAAACTCCTGCCAGTGGATACACTGGTACCCTTCCTTGGTGTAGTAAGTGCAACTACCACCACCGCATTCCTGGTCCATGTCGCGAAAGGATCTGCGACAATTGTGGCAATAAGGGCCATCTTGCGCGAACCTGTAGAAAACCAGCCAAGCCAACAAACCAGTCGTCCGGAGCGGGAATCAGTCCGGCCTGCTACAATTGTGGTGAAGCTGGGCATTTCAAAAGGAATTGTCCCAAGACAGCTACAACCACAAATCCCTCTGCTGCCGCAGGTATATCTCTCTTTGATAATTCTTATGCTTGCAACTCTTTTCGATTTTGGGTGCAAAAAGGAAACCTGTTATCTGTCTATTCGAACATATTCTAAACTCAATCCTTCGTATGTAATCGAAATGTATACCGTCGAGACGACTAACTAGTGAGATAGAGAACACTAACTTCGTATCTATAGATTGAATCCTCGGTCCGGAGAACTATTCTATTCCATTCGATTTATAAAGGGGGAAACTTTCCATGAAAATACTTTAGTGCCATGTTAAACCAGAAATGACCGAGTTTTCGTTCGCGTTGTTATCTTTACTTTCAAAAGGGCCGCTCGTTAGATCTTTTTCTCGACCCTGTTCTTGTAATCTTCGGCATCAAACTTTCTTATCATTCAATGCCTTAGAACTCAAAAGTTTTCCCAATGTGAATTATCACGCATCCCTCGTTTCTGTGATTATTGAGAAACGGGAAGTTAGCAACTATTTTCTCTAAATGTCTATCCCGAAGGACTCCCGGAAGTTTCTTTCGAGCATCTAGTTTAGTCTCACATCAAACCTTTCGAGATCTTCGTAGAGATCGATTCAGCAACCTTCAAGTTTCGGATGCCCTTAGAGCTTGGTAATATCTATCTAGACCATCACGTCTTTAATCCTTAGAAACGTCTGCTCAACGAAACCCTAGTGATTCCTTTGAGGAAACCGAAGTCGTTCAGGGTTGGAACATCCACGAGAAAGCAGATTTATATCATAGATTGAGAGAGAGTCAAGATACGAAACCAAGACATGTCCCGATAATGAGAATTCGTTAGATCACCCAGTAGAGACTTGATTCCACTTGAGAAAGTGAAGATCCGAGGTAACAAATCCATGCGTATCTCATTCCAATCCATGACATGTATCTTATTCTTTGAATTTCGGGACGAAATTCCCTCTAACGGGGGGATAATGTAACAACCCGAAGTTGTTCATCGCCGAAAACCCGTTCTACCCGTATAACTCGTCGGAGATCGAAATGTCCTGATATCGTTTTTGGGTTTAGTTAACTAAAATAATATGTTTATTTTCATTCAATGAAGGTTCAAATCATTTAGGAACTCATGAAATTAGCCCAAGACATGTATTTTATAAGTTTTAAAAATATCCTCGTCGGGTGACGGAAACTCAATCGGGTGCGACCCAAAGCATCGTTTAAGGCCGGTATCGGGTAGAATTCCACCGTGTCCAAGTTTTAGGAACTATATAAGAGTGTTTAAGCACTCATTTGAAGCTTTTTCCTTCTCTCTCTACTCTCTCTCTAACCTCTCTCCAAAATCCAAAGATTAAGTGTCCAAAACTCAAATTTAAGGCTTCAAATCCTTAAGGTACCTTCCTAGCCTTAATCTATAGCATGTTTAGCTTCCAAATTAGACACTTAATCATAAAATTGGACATTATATGTGAGTTTACGGCCCAGGAGGCAGCCTAGGCCGTAAACACCATTTTGAAGGGTTTTTAGCCCTTAAACTCCTTCCTAAACTCAAATGGACTTTAGATATGGCTAAGGGACTTCAAGATATGGACTTAGAACACCTAAAACTATAATTTTGTGGACTTTGAAGGAGTTTATGGCCAAGGCATAAGCTTGGGCCGTAAACTCAAGAAAATGGTGATTTACATGTCTTTAAACCCTTCCAAATCACCCCTACAGCTTAGATATGAATTAAAGGACTTTGATTCTTGCATTTGGACACTTGAAACATTAATTTTGAGGGACTTAGATGAGTTTACGGCCAAGGAGAGTTCTTGGGCCGTAAACTCCACAAAACTTGGCATAAATCTCATTCTAAGGTGTTAGAAAGCCATCCAACACCACCAAAAGCCTTGGAATAAATCAAGGGACCAACCAAAAATACTTTAAGAGCCTAAAACACATCTTTTATGGGATTTCTAAGAGTTTACGGCCAAGACCTGTTCTTGGGCCGTAAACTCCAAAATTTTTGGTGTTAGAATGCAAACTACACACCCCTAAGGCCCTTAGATGAATTTTAGAAGTCCTTTCATGCATGTTCTAGGCCTTGAAACACCTTGGAACACCACACACAAGAGTTTACGGCCATGAAGGGGGTTTCATGGGCCGTAAACTCCATAAATCCCCCAAAAATACCATACAAACTCATGTTAGGCCTAGGATTAATTTTACCAATCACATGTGATTTGTTCTAGCACCATTTAGCATCATTTTCATAAGGATTAAGGAGTTTACGGCCAGGAGCCTATGCTAGGCCGTAAACTCCCATAAATTAATCATTTTGATGATTTTAATCCATTCCATGCATTTAGATCAAAGCCTAGAATCATTTCCCATGTCCATGTAAGCCATTTAAGCCATTTAAACACCCAAAACCACATCCACATGAGTTTACGGCCGTAAACTCATGTATGTGTGTGTTTTGTGGTTGTAAACTCATTTAAAAGTTTACTCATGGGGAGTAAACTCAAGTCCCAAGTCCCTAGTGTCAAATTCCATCCCTAAAACGCCACCCGGGTCCCTCCAAACACTCGTATCGGAGTGTTTTCGCGACTTGAAGCAAGTGTCCCTATCAAATGAATAAACTAAGTCCTAATTAGGTACAAATGTGTATCTTTACATTATAATTAGGAACCTCGTGTATTTACAAGCCCCGGATCCACTCTTAGCATCCAAATCGTCATACTTCTCGTTCGGTGAGTTCATACCCCTACGCCTTTTTCTCTGTTTTTAACTGTTTTCAGGGGGGGGGGGGGGAATACAAGCAAACCAAAACTGTTTTCAAATCATAATATCTATGTATTTCAAATAATATCTGGCAAACTTATAAACTCTTTTACTCCTTATGTATTATGTTGAGCATAAGGAATGATTTATCAATTACAACTAAATGGATTTTAGTTGAGAAAATAACCAAACTAATCAAATTATTATGGGAATAATTTGGGGTTCTATGTTTCTCTTTATATCACTTACCGATATCTGTATTAAGTTATTAGATAAACTATGTCTGATTCAGTTTATCTCCGTATCATTCGAATGTTTTGCCAGATAGTCTCATTGTATGTAACTATTTTCACTGTATCATGTCTTAAAGCCTTTGTATGTCTGTTATCGTATGTGAATCCTGTGAATAGTTTAATACTAGTTTGTGAGATAGTCACTACCCTTTATGGATGATCAAGTAAATCCTCTCCGGAAGTGTAACCAGAGTCTCCTGGAGGGAGAGCGAAGAGTTTGTGAATAGATCTATTCGGGACTGACAATCCCACACCTTAACTGCTAGCTACAGTTGGGCGGGCACGCCTGGGGTGACAAATTCTGGATATCATTCGACGTCTGACTAATGTCAAGCAGGTCTCGTTGTCGTATCAGTATGGTTACCCGACTCACAATACGTATTAATATGAACTTATTCACAGCTAGGATCTGTTTAGAATCTATATCTTGTTCGGGATGGAAATCCCATGGTTTTATGTCTATACCTCGTTCGGGATGATAATCCCATGATCTTGTGTCTATATTTCGTTCGGGATGGCAATCCCATGGTATTGAAACTAAATCTTATACGGGATGTTAATCCCATGATTTTATCAAGCTATCTTATATCTAGTTTCGGGATAGTGATCCCATGGTTTTTATCGAATTATCTTATAACTGGTTCGGGATGTTAATCCCAAAATTTTCAAAATACTTTCTATCTACAGTTTGTCTAAATTATAGTTTTGTATATTAAACTATACTTTGTGTTAATCAATCAATCTTGTATTTAGGAAAATATGGGATTTTCCTGGGGTTAACTTATAACTTGTATCAGAACTGTAATGAAAGTTAAAGCAACTACTTTACATAAGAAAATATGGGATTTTCTTGGATATCAAATCTTTTCAGAAAACTAAAGGAAATCAATACATTTTCACAAAACAAAAACTGCTTATGAACTCACCAGCTTTATGCTGATTTTCAAACCGCTTGTATTCTCAGGTCCAAGTTAGACAGGTACCCGGCGATATATTTTGGTGAAGATGGAGTGCTCCGAAGACTCGTCTCTTTTGTTCATATGATATATGTATAACTTTTGTACAATTTACTTTTGAACCAAATGTAAACTTTCACATATATGTAATGTAATGGTTGTTTACTGTGATTACTATGTACATTGGATTTGATACACAACATGGAGTCAACCCCGGGAACGTTTCCGCCTTTGGTTTTCGGGGTGTGACAAGTATCGATGACCGGAGGCGGAGGAGGCGGTGGAGGTGCAGGGTTATTCCTGGGAGATTTGCGAGGAGGCATCTTTCAGCTATAAGTTTACAAGATAAGAAAAATGGTAAGAATCAATTTGTAAGCAACATGAGAGTGACACATGGACTAACTAACCATAGCCCAATAGTTGAATGAGTGTTTGAGATCACAACAAAGAATATTAGTAGGAAAAACAAATGTACAGATTTTTCCCACAGATTCGATAGATGTCAATAATACTGGTATTACTGATGTAATAAGTTCAGGGAAAATCGACCTATCAGTAGGTCTTACATCATACCATACAAAAATGTTTGACAGCTCTTAGATTCCTAAATAGAGTATTGAAAGTTAGGAATATTTTACAGACAAGTGCTACTTAGAGCACAGATGTTAAAGGCTATTCCTTAACCCAAAGACAGAGATGTACTAGACATCATCTAACGGCGATGGGAATTCCTCGGGCGAGCCCTGAGGTCTGACACTTGACGAAACACCTCTTGAAGGTGTCGCTTCTGAGCTCTCTGACGGCCTCGAAGTTCCAAGACTTCAGCTCGGGAGGCAGCCAGCTGTTGCTGCAGGGTTTCATTGGTTCTCCGGGTCCGTTCCATGTCTTCTTCAAGACGGCGGATGCGGACTGTGTTGACACCAGAGTTGGCATCAATCTCCATGACCCGGTCGATGGCTGCTCGACCTTGCTCAACATTACGAGCTATTCTGCGGATAATGACGGATAGAGCTCGGTCAACAGAGCCACCTTCACTGACATTGTAAAAGCTTCGGTCCCCAAAGTATGGTAAGGGTTGACCCTGTTCGTCACTCTAGCGATTCAAGTTGGTTGCCCACAAGGGAGTAGGACCTGGAAAAGCTGGTCGGGGGTTGTTGTTTGGGGCTTGACCTACTAGCGGTAGGTTGTTGACTTCAGGCTCGGAGTCGGATCCATCAGAAAAGCCTTCTGCGAGGTGATCATCCAAAGGGATTGGATGCTCATCTCCGGGCTCTTCTTCGATCCACCCGACATTTCCTTCATTTGGAAAGTACGGGTCGCCGTGATGGAATCTAGC
Source organism: Lactuca sativa (assembly GCF_002870075.4). NCBI lineage: Eukaryota > Viridiplantae > Streptophyta > Magnoliopsida > Asterales > Asteraceae > Lactuca > Lactuca sativa. The sequence continues at coordinate 245,438,807 of NC_056626.2, read as the reverse complement.
CATTTAAATCTACGCGAGAAGAGAGGTATAAGAATATAGTATACATGTAACTAGTAGTACAAAATACACCTATAGTATTTTAAGTTTAAGTTCTACTGATCTTCTTGTGGTATTGTTGGTAAGTTTTTAGACATGTTAACACATCACAACCATTCTAGGGCATATGCTAATCACTCCTAGGACCAGCATAGTTGATCAGGCTATGCCATTCCCAGGACTGACCATACATCCCCGAGATCACTTGTGATATTTAACAATCGTAATACTTTTGTTCTTGTCATTGTGACACTGATTTTAGTATGAATGCAGACTAGTATACTTAATTAAATATTTTAATATTTAAAGTATAGACTCTTGGTCAGAGTGTTTTTAATCCCTAATGGGTTTATAGTTTAGTATATCTTTTATGGGTTGATATACTTAATTCACTATAAACAATGCTCTGATACCAATCTGTCACACCCCAAAACCAAGAACGGCGGAAACGTTCTGGGGCGGAGGACGTCATGTAAAGTATCACAACACAGTAAATGCAAATAAGCAAACAACATCATCCATTGCATTAAATATATAATTTTAATACAAGCGTGTTCTGTACAGTTTTAGACACCAAAAATATAATGTAAATAAAAATAATAAGATGGGTCTTGAATGCGCTCCATCTTCTCAAAAGCTGGCCTCGGTACCTGTCTACTGATGACCTGAGAATACAAGTTATTTTGAAAGAGTTTATCAGCATTAAGCTGGTGAGTTCATAAGTATTTTAGTGTCGGTGTTTGTTATCAAAAACGTTTGAACCTGTCTCAAGTATAAGTTGTAAAATGTAAGCAATTGTTTGTAAGAGTTTGAATTTCTCTGAAAAACCTATATTTTCTATTAAAGTAGCCTTCTACCAAGGCTTAACTGTTTTGTATGCTCGTTTGTTGTAAAAGTGTGTAATTTCCCAAGTGTAACTATCATTTAACAAATATAGTTTGTACATAAATGTTTAAGTGAAATAATCACTAAAAATATGTAATGGGTAAATCATTGTAGTACTGTAGTTTTGTATTATAGGAACTACTGCTGTACTAACTACCTTAAACCGGATTTATATTAAGGTATAATGTGATAAATTGCACCATACTATCGACTGGTAACAACGACATACGAATGGTCATAATAACGGAATGACGTTTGGCACCCGCAGACCTGCAGGTCCGGCTGTAGCTAGCAGCAAGGTGTAGGATAGTCAATCCAGTATAGATCTATACGCAAACTCATGCTCTCCCTCCAAGAAAATTCTGGCTACAACTCGGGCCATGACATTTAAGGCATGCTCCGATACAGTGGATCACAATTGTTAATGTATTCTTGTATATGTAGTGTAATGTTTCTCGTCTAGTATAGTTGTATATGTTCTCCTCCTAGTATAGTTGTATATGTTCTCTTTCTAGTATAGTTGTATATGTTCTCGTAGTAATGTAATGTATATGTTCTCATAGTAATGTAAAGTATAGACTCATGAATGAACTGACTCATTGATCTAGAAGTTGTAGTAGTATGATCCTGTGTTACCCCGATGGTAACATACTAATGATGTGTATAGTACGCATGAATATGGAAGTACTTTTATGTCTATATATGTATATTTGATATATAACTAATATTGAAACGACCTTTGGACGGTTACCCGAAATCCCACCAGACCACATCCCAAATCGAGAAAAAGGAAATAGGGCGGATGGCCTTCCTAAGCCCTTTAAACATTACTTATATATCTATACATATATGGGCATGCAATTTATAAGAAGTAAAACAAAGTTTAATAAAAGCATTTGATAAGTAAAAGAGTTTGTAAAACATTTTGAAGTAAAACAGTTTGATAAACAATTTGAACAGTGATAAAATCATTGGTTTTCTAGTTATTAATCACATGTGATTAATGTAATCACATGTAATTGAAGCAATAACTATAAGCATTTAACTTGTATCCCCCCATAAAGTATTTAAAACATTTAAAAGCATTTCAAAGGTTAATTAAAGGGGTATGAACTCACTTGTGGTGAGTAGATTGGATTGAAGTATCGGATACTGTGCTAGGTGGCAAACGGAGACTTGTTCACACGCACGAGCCTAGTTATCATATAATGAGCATATATATAACTAATTAGCCAAATAATAACTTAATGAAATAAGTTGGGACACTCAGGAACATGTAAACACTTGGTATAAGTGTTATAGGTCCTAAGGGTTGCTTCTTGGTTGTTATGGGACAAGGCTAAAGGGGTTTAATGTACCAAGGGACCTTGTATAAGAGTTTACTACCCAATAAACCCCACACAAGGAGTTTACGGTCGTAAACCCTTGAGTTTACGGCCGTGAACTCCAATCTTGGTGGTTTTGGGTGTTTTAAGGTGCTAAATGATTTCTAGAATAAGCCTAGCTTGGTGTTTTAATCCTTTGGGTAGTTTAGGGCATAGATAATACTCCTTTGAGGAGTTTACGGCCAAAAGACCATATCCCTTAGAGTTTACGGCCGTAAACTCTCATGGGATGGATGTTTTAATTCTTTCAAGTCTCTTGCACAAGTAGGATAATTTCTAGGCTTTTGTTTAAGGCTAAGGGGAACCCTAGGCACACTTTGGTGCCCTTACTTGGTGTTTACGGACCAAGAGCATTTCTTGGTCGTAAACTCCCTTTTAGGGGTGATTTTGATGTGTTAATGTCCCCATATTAGCTAGAAGTAATTGAGGGTTAAAGTCTAAAGCCTTTAAGAGTGATTAGGGCACATTTAAGCCCTTGAAATTTGTGTTTACGGTCCAAGAAACTCTTGGGCCGTAAACTCCTAAAGCTATGTGTTCTTTATTGTTTTTTAGTCTCAAATGATCCTACATATTATCCTAAGCTAGTTACCTAACAAGGAAATGGGACTAGATAGCCTTAAAGCTTCATTTTGGAGTTTACTCCCCAAGAACGTTCTTGGGCGGTAAACTCCCGGATCTCACATATTTGACATGTAGTCTATGTTATTAAGCATATAACAAGCATTATAAAACAACTAGAGAAGTGTACTCACGATTTGGGATGAAAACCCGAAGATCCGTGAGAGAGAAAATGGCTTTTCTCTAGTTGGAAATGTGAATAATGAATGAATTTAGTTCAGAAATCTATTTATAGTCCTGAAATATTTTTGGCAGAAAATATTTTTATTCTGGAATTGGACTCTAACATTATGAAGTTTTGAAATGCTCAAGTTTCACAAACCCATGAGCATCCACTCTCCTGATATCTCCTTAAATGTAAACCCTAATGTACACAAACTTATTCGGAAAAGTCTGAAATTCATTGAAACTGGACTAGCTTCTATTGAATATATAATGTTCGTACAAAATGGAAATTTCGGGTTGTCACAAAATATTATGGCAAAAGATTGGTAAAGTATCATATTTTTATGTGACACATTATACATCGTGTCCCATACGCTTCGGGTATAGGATCGATTGCAAATGCTATAATATTTTACCATTCTAAAGTTTTCCAAACGTCTAGCGCATTAAGAGGGAAAAAGGACTAGAATTGGTTTTGACTAAAATTATTAAAAAACTATCAAAGTACGATCCAAAGTTTGCTGAGGATTGGTCGCTTGTGAGTAGTTGGAAGTATGGTATTGGATGGACCATATTGACATTATTATGAATAGATAAGATTCTATTAAGAATGAGTTATCATATGGAAAATGTGAAAATGTTTCCATATTGAGAGTTGGATATTGAGAATCTATGTCTAGATTAGAAAATTTTATGCAAGAAGAATGTTCAAAGGAATGTACTTTGAATGTGAGACTTCATGTCTATGGAATTGTCTTGTAACGATTTCTAAGAAAGTACTTTGTAATTTCATTGGCCAAGTCTTGGTGACTTTTGTGCTATGATTTTGCAAAAGGATCGTTGCATAAAATGTTAGAATCTAGCATATTCTAGTAGTGGCAAGAACCTGGTGTTCTTACACTAACAGTTAGGATTAAGGAATTGTGAAATGAGCATCATTGGAAAAGTTTTTAGTTGATCTATTTCATATAGCAAGGACCATAGGAAACAAAGTGTGCATGCTTAGAGCATGGGACAATTGTTGTTGTAATTCAAGTAATGAGTTGATTATCCGAAACATTAAATGATAAATAATGAGTAATCAATATGGTGGATAAATAGAAGTGTTTTATTTACTCTCACAAGTTTGGGGCCATATAGGATTAAGTATTATTGTTATGTTTCAGTTTGCATGTTTTGACTTCCCGGATAACTAGTTTATTCAAACATCCACAGTCGGTTATACGTTGGAAGTAAGTATGAAGGAAGACTGTGGTGAATCTGTCTGTAGATTGTCTGAAGTGTTTAGACATGGCACAAGTTTGCTGCAGAGTTCATGAGTGCTTTGATAAGATTAGAGTATTGGATTAAACCCACGCTCACTTGGATCACTTCATGGTTTTATCACGAGTGATTAAGTGAGACGATAATATTGTATATTCTTGAAACCGAGACGTGTGAGTTGTTATTTGTTGGTCGGTTGCACATTGATAATAAGTAAACGCACTAGTAACTTGGTGTTATAAAACTTATTGTTGTGTGTGATTCGATCATTAAATTCAAGAGAGCATTTGAGTGGAGGTTTATCCATTCCTTTTACCCAATGTGGGATAAAAGTGATATATGTGGGCCTCTCGATGATTTAGTGATGACACCTAAGCGCTTGGCCAAGCCGGGACTAAGTTGATGTGTTCAATTGTAGTTTGTTGTCAGTCGTCATAAATCGGAAGACGGGAAACAGTATAGAGAGAATGATTGAAATTCATGTCTTGTGTCTATACGATATCTTGAGAATGGAGGAATATATAATCCCTTGTCTAAAGGACACGTTATTTGATAAGATCAGAGTTGACAATGGCTTTTGAAAGCTACGATTGCTGATCAGGTTTTGAAGTCATACGGAAAATAGTTATTAGACTTATCCAAGTGGGAGACTGTTGGATTAGTGTCTAAGTCCATAACTATTTTGGTATGTACTTGACCCGATTATGAGCATGGTCCTTTTGTGTTGCCTTCACCATAGCAATATGTAGGATGAATTAAGGAAAGAAAGGTTTAAATATGATTTATTAATATATTATGAGAATAATATATTAAAAGAGAAATCATATTGTTTAATTAATATTAGTCAAAGAATTAATTGATAATTAATTTTGTGGCTAAAAGAGATTAATTAAATTTAAGGGACTGGACTGCAATTATTGGATAATTGAGCTATTGGGCTAAGGAATGCTAAAGGAACAAGGGGTGAATGAAATTATGATGGGAGCCCATCATATTTTTGTCCATGGCCTTATCCAGAAGGTTCCATGGGCTGCTTAGAGTTTAAGCTGTCCATTAGGGTTTTGACTGAAACCCTAGCAGCCCACACAAGTATATAAAGGACCCCTTAGGCCCCAAAAACGTCGACAACTGATTCTCTAGGGTTTCTAGTCGTTTTTGGGTAGCCTCCTTTCTTCTCCTCTTCATCCAAGTTGCTTAGTGGTGTTTGTGACTCCATTAGAGGTGCAACACTTGAGGCACTAAGCTTTTGAAGCCAATCCAAGCAAGGAATTGATTGTTATTGCTATATAACAATCAAAGGTAATTCTCTAAACCCTAATTCAGTTTATAATATGTTAGATCTAAGTTTATTAGTCTTGGATTCATTGCATGTACAATAGAGAAACCTAGATCCAAGCATTAGGGTTTGTATGAGCACATAGGATTGTTCTTATGCCTAAAACCCATCAATAACAACATAACAAAAACATACTGTCAAACATATCTGGGGTGTCCAACCTACCCTTCGGTCCTAACGACTGTAACACAGGGACTACTCCCATCCTACTACCACTATCACATAACAACATAACATAGTAGCACATAACACATAACAGATAGCGACATACCAGACAATTATCACAAAGATAATGTGACATACGGATTCCGAGGTATCTTATTTTATGAATTTATATTGAATTGTGGAGAGGGACTTGGCGAGTAGGCGCTCAGACTCGCCAAGTAGGATCGCGCATGGTTGGACTGATTTAATGGCGGACTCGGCGAGTCCATGCGTGGACTCGGCGAGTCCATGCTGTTTAATGAAACCCTAATTCTCGGGGCCTAAGCCCTATTTAAGGACCTTTAAAGCCACCATTTGCGGCTATCAGACCCCTGAGAAACCCTAGAGAGCAGAGAGGAGGCTTGTAGTGCAAGAGGAGGGCTATTTCAACATTCTAAGTGTGATTTTGCAAGAAAGAAGGAAGGAGGACAATCAAGGAAGGTTGAGGAGCTCAGATCTATCATCCATTTCATCAGAGGAGGCTATTAGAGGTACTAATCTATGCTCAAACTCGTGTATTTGGTGTTCTAGTTGAATCTAGGGTTTTCTTGTGCATTCTTTGGCTGGATTCGAAGTATGTAAGGTCCCAAGGTGGAGTTCTTCTTAGATCTGGACCTTAAGAGGTCCAGAGAGTCCTATTCACATTGCTTTTTGCTACTCTATTAGAGATATGACCCTAGGTTGCCATTTTAGGGGTTATTTCACCCAAAGAAGCTTTTTGGTCATTGCATGAGTGTAAAGGTCAGACCTTTACGTGATTATAGTGGTTGGGAAGGCCAAATCTATGGATTGGAGGAAAAGATCTGGCCTCAAGAGGTAATTTGAGTTTGAGCATGACATGAACTCGCCGAGTCCAAGAACAGACTCGGTGAGTAGGATAGTTTTTCCCCATGAATCACACAGTTGGTGACTCGCTGAGTTGGGGAAGTGACTCAGTGAGTTATTGGGGATTTCTAGGACTTGAATTCATGACTGAACTCGCCGAGTCACAATTGTGCACTCAGCGAGTCTGGTCAAAGGGTTGACCGTTGAATTTTGTTGACTTTTAGGGTTTGGTCAACAATTGGACTTGTGGACTGTTTGAAGGGTAAAATGGTCTTTTAGCCTTCTTAGAGGTCATGTGAGGGTCTAGTCTAGCCTGGAGAGCCGTTATTAATTGAGATGATCGTTTATGTGTTTAGGCAGAGGCTAGATCAGTGTTACGCGAGCGAGATATTACCGAGACATCCGAGGTGAGTCTTCTCACTATACTTTACCTTGCGTAGGTAACCAGAGTTATGTGCTAGAGTATCTTGTATGCTATCTATGTGATGTGTTGCACTGCATTATTTCTATGTGATTTATGCTGTGAGTATATCAGAGTTAGGACCGAAAGTTCCACAGAGCTAGGACCAGGGGGTCTACAGAGTTAGGGCCCAAGGGCCCACCAGAGTTATAGCCTTGAGTGGCTAATATGTGCTATATGTGGTATTTTGGGGAACTCACTAAGCTTTGTGCTTACATTATTTGTGCTATGTGTTTCAGGTACTAGTGAGGATCGCGGGAAGGCGTCGGCATGATCAGTACACACACACAAAGTTTTATTTATATGTTATGATCTTGGGATTTTGACTTATGTTGAGTATAAGAAACAATGTGTTTTATAATATTGTGAATTAAATTGCTTTTAAAATGTGAAAATTTGTTTGAAAATTTTCGGCGTTACAAGTTGATATCAGAGCCTTGGTTTGAGGGATTCGGGTACACCTTCGGGCGTATCTGAACTCAAACTGAGGAATTGAGAGATATTTTTCAAAAAGTGAAACAAGGTTTTCTAAAAGAGTAAAAGAATTTGAAAAGAGCAGAGCAGAGCCGTGTGTACGATCAGCCATCGCCCGAACGGTGATTTCCCAAAATACCCTTATGTTATATGTTATGAGGCGATATGATATGTTTTGCATGCTAGAGCAGGCTAGGTATTTCTATTAGGACTAGAGTGGCCTGATTTGTGGTACCTTAGCCTAGGGGTTGCTGCTAGGAGATGCTTGAGAGGATGTAGATAGCAGCGAGAGGCTTATGAGAGATCTGCTGGAGAGTAGACTATGCTTAGTGAGAGTAGAGTACTTGGAATCTGGGATCCTAGGAGGAGGACTTGGGGTGTATACTGATGCGGTGTGGACAGTAGTATTGGGCCCGTACTACTGAAGACACCGGAGCGGTGCACAGTCCAAGTAAGAATCCATGGAGCATCAGAGATCAAGTAGGGTAGAGTTATCGAGTGCGAGTATACTCGATCGAGTCCCTGATATTTTCTTATGTTGTATTTCAGAGACATCATGGTTAGGACATGCCTTACACCAGAGAGCAGTGGTGCTAGTGATGAGGAGATTCATAGGATCATTCACGAGGAGGTGGCTGCAGCCATCAGGGCAGAGATACCAGAGATGTTTGGGTCTATCAAGACCACGCTGATAGAGACTTTTGATGAGAGATATGATGCTCTTTCTGATGCTGCTGTTGTTGCAGCCACTACAGCTGTAGCTGCGGCTAGACCATAGGATGGTGATGCGTTGCTGTTCCGGGAGTTCAGCAACACAAAACCACCAGAGTTTGATGGGACGCAGGATCCGATTGCCGCGATGAGGTGGATTTCGTACATTGAGGGTTGTTTCTTCACATGATCATGTCCAGAGCATTTGAGGGTTCGGTTCGCGCTGAACCAGCTTCGCTTGGGAGCGAAGGACTGGTGGAAGTTTGTGACGATGCACTATTCGCCTGCTGAGCTTGCTGCAGTGACCTGGGAGAGGTTCACCGCTATGTTCCGAGAGGAGTATGTTCCCTAGGTGGAGAGGGATCATTTGGCCCAGGAGTTTTTGACCCTCAAACAGGGTACTGAGTCTGTTACAGTGATTACCAGGATGTTCCAGGAGAGGGCGATGTTCTGCCCAGAGCACGTGTCTTCCGAGCAGGCACGTATGAGCCGATATCTGAGCGTTTTGAGGAAGGATATACGAGAGTTCGCAGTGAACTCGTCATACCAGACATTTGCCGAGTTTCAGGCAAATGCTCGGAAGAGGGAGATAGAGCTGGAGACTCAGGCTAGGGAGGAGGCCACAAGACCATGAGTTTACGGCCGTAAACTCATGTGGCCGTAAACTCAAGAGCATATATAAGGCAATGGGTCATTTTTTTTGTCATTTCTCTCATTCCTTGGCCAATTTTTCTTCATTCTCTCTCAACTATCATCCAACCCTCTTCCTAGATCTTCAAATGATGTAAGTATTCTTCCTAGATTAGTTGATACAACTTATTAACTAGTTTCTTACATTGATTTCATCCATGGAAATCATGATTATTTAGATATTCAAGTTACACCAAGAACACCAAGAACACACACTAGTGTTCTTAGCCAATATCAACCATTTCAAGCTTATAGATCGTAAGTGCTCTTACCTATACTTCATATCTAGTTAGGACTCATGTTTAGACACTTAAAAACATCAAGAACACAAAGCCAAATGGAGTTTACAGCCAGGCCATCTCCCAAGGCTGTAAACCCCTTAAAGGTTGCCATTTGGACCATTAACCCTCCTAGATGCAAAGCTAGTGAACTAGGACCCTTTCATGGATGAAATTAGGACCTTAAACAACTCTCATAAACATAAAAGATCATGAGTTTACGGCAGTAAACTCATTAGGGCCGTAAACTCACCAAAGGCTTCAAAGAAAGTGGTCTTCCTCATCCTAGTGTAGAGCTAAAGTCCCTAAAACATCCCTAGCCTTCAAGCTTGCACTTATACATGAATAACCATGAGTTTACGGCTGTAAACTCCCTTGGGCCGTAAACCCATGGTAGTAAACTCATGTGAGTGCCATTCTACCTTCCTTTGTTGAATCACATGTGATTCCAACACTTGGTCAAAGTGTTTCCTAGTCCCGGAAGATGTTTCCTTTCATATAGTTGTTGTAAACACTATATTCATGCCAATATATGTCATTATATATCATTTAGGACTTGTTGTGTCTCAGGACTTCATTTGTGGAACTTCTCATCCTTACACACGTACTCGTTTGAATCACCCACATCAGGTGAGTTCATACCTCGTAATGAATCTTTTAACTATTTTAACTATTTTAAGGGGGGGGGGGGGAATACAAGTTGAACACAATGATAATTGTGTAATTGTTTGTTACAAACATCTTTCAAAATGTTACTTATGATATTTATAAGTTGTCAGAACATTTCAAACTCTTTTAAAGGTTATGTTACTTTATAGTTATACAAAACTCTGTTTTTAAGGTACAAGCATAACTTAGTAGATAAACGAGTCTTTTCAATAACAGTCCAAGTAGAACATTAGTAAACTATAATAGGTGTAGTTTAGGAGAATGCTATTCATTACTTCTAGTACAATGAAGCACACAAAGAGTCAGTTCATTTATGAGTCTATACTAATACAATACGCTTACATGAATACGTTTACATAGATACGCTTACATGAATATGTTTATAGAAATACGATTACAATACACGATAACAGAACAGAACATAATAAGGTGCTATAGCATGGAACAATTTCAGGATCTAACTATACCAATGAATCACTAACACATTGTCATAGTTATATTGGGTATACATGATCATAGTAGTGTGGATGTTCGCGGCTTGCAATCATAGCAGGGGTCGCGTGTAGTTCCTAAAATCTCTTGACAAGGGAGCGTTTAGCATGGGATCTAGCCATCACATTATGCCTTAAAGTACTAAAAGTAGTCACTTATTACAAATACTACAGTACTTACACTGTACATACGACAATTACAAAAGGATATAAAATTCCAGTTAAAATATTATTAATACCTTTACTATGTGTCATATTCACATAATCGATGAGGTAGATTAGATTTAATTAATAATAGTCGTACAGTCGGGTCTTGGTAGAAGGCTACTTTCAAAACAGTCGGGTCTTGGTAGAAGGCTACTTTCAAAACAGTTGGGTCTTGGTAGAAGGCTACTTTTAAAAGTTAGGACCATAATGATAGTCTTATGATTCCTTAATGTATACACCACAGGATACATATATACCAATAGGTTCCGACAGCTAATAGGATGTGTGCTCTCCGCTTCATTTCCTGTTCCTCGTTGGGTTGTGGGCTTGGAACGGATGCACCCAATCTATTATCTACCCGATTCTATATACATGTATGCTTAGTATACATTAAGTCATCATAAGGGTACCAAATATGGATCAGGTTATAGGACATAGAGTCGAAGCACAATTTTTCTAGTACAAAACACACTTTTCAAAGTCAGTACTTTTGGTATACAAAAACTAGAAATTTCCCATATAAGGGTTTAATCCATTTTATTAAGCCAGTACAATTTTAAAGACTTTAGGTGAGTAACTCTATAATACCTTAGTTTATACACCATGTTTATATATAAAACTAATACCCAATAGGCAGTTAAATGTGTGTTTTTCGCCTTACTTCCTGTTCCTCGTTGGGTTGTGGACTTAAGGCAGATTCACCCAATTAACTCTCTATCCGGTATCAGATTATATATAGCAGTATAAACTAAGCTATTATAAAAATAGTCACTGTGGTCACTATTTTACTATAAGAAATATAGGTTTTCTTAAAGAACTTTTCATTAGATATAAAGGAGCCATTACAATTAACTCCATGAGTAACAAGTGAATACACCCGGGTTATATATGACAACGATCTAACAACCAATGGGATGTGTGCTATCCGCCTTACTTTCTGTTCCCTGTTGGGTTGTGAGCTTAGGGCAGATGTGCACAATCGATTGTTTATTTACTCTGAATTTTATATAACTTGTACCCACTTAGTACCCATAGAAAGGCTTGTAGTGTCATTTTACTTAACTTTCATTCAAGTAGGAAATATATGATTTTCTAGGAGGAACAGGCGAACTTTTCAAAATAGAACTTACAGTTTACATCACCTTTTACATATACATTTTCAACAACATTTTACAGTTTACTCACATCACTAAAATCTTATGAACTTATTGATGGGTTTTATACAAGCAATCCTATGTGTGCACGCAACCCTAAGTTTGGATCTATGTTTTCACTATTAGATACACACCATTATGAACACATGGATAAAACCCTAATGTAGCATGCTATTTTCGAAATTCATATATAAGGTTAGATCACATACCTCTTGTTGTTATATTGAAATAACAACTTAAATATTCAAACCCTTAGTCTTGAAAGCAAGCACCACAAGTGTAGTGCCTCTAATGGCTCACAAACACCACAAGCAATTGGAGAGGCTATATAAAGAGAAGGGAGGAGGTAGAAATTGTCCTTAGATGCTCTAGGGATCAAGTGGACAAAATCCTAAGGCCTTAGGGGTCTTTATATAGGGTTGGGATTAGGGTTTCAATCCTTACCCTTATCCAGTTACTTGCCCACCAAGCAACCACAAGATAATCCTTGAAAACCCTTATCTCTTGGACCTTGGACGATTTTAAGGATATCCTTATCCTTGAATTCGTCCATCCTTTAACAAGGATAACCATTGCCTTACTTTGCAACTATCACATAATTACAATTCAGCCCCTCTAGTTTAATTAATTACACTTGATCACAAAATTAATTTCTAATTAATTATTGACCAATATTAATTAAACAAATATGATTTCTCCTTTAATATATTATTCTTTTAACATATTAATAAATCATAATAACCTCTTTCTCTATTTATTTCTCCAGTCAAGTTGCTTTGGTGAAGGCAACCCAAAAGGACCATGCACAACCGGGTCAAGTATTTACCAAACATGGTTACGGGCTTAGACACTAATCCAACAGTCTCCCACTTGGATAAGTCTTCTACCAAGACACGAATGTTTTCTAAGTATGAAGTGTAGTCTTTTACCAAGACCCGAATGTTTTGTAAGTATGAAGTGCAGTCTTCTACAAGACCTGAATGTTTTGTAAGTATGAAGTGTAGTCTTCTACCAAGACCCGAATGTTCTGTATGTAAAATGATAGTTTTTCCTTTCTATTGACTAGTACTAAAAGTGCTTAGTCTAACTCATCGTTTATGTGAATATATCACAAAATAAAGTAAAGTAGGAAAAATATAATCATGCAAGTGTTATCCCTGAGTAACCAAAATTAACACGACATCGCCGAAGCGAAAGATAGACCCTATGGACATCCGAAGAGTGTCCCCTCATCCTCTGTAGCGGCAGCAGGGTGGAGGGAGGGTTAGTCCCATAACAGCGTTAACCTAATGATCCTCCGAAGATTCACATCTCATCCACTGTTGCAACAGTTGGACAGAGGGATGGTTAGTCCCATCACTGACTACTAAATAAGTGACAACCTTAGACATCCGTCGACGTTCATTGACCACTGGTGCTAATCAGTGGGATTCGGAATGCTAAGTCCCGCCGAAAGATCCCATTGAACCGGGATAGGAAAGACGATTTACACAGTAAGTACTAATAAATCATCCTCTTAGTTCTAAGTACAAGTATCCAAGGTAAGTAAATACAGGATAATGCACCTATGAAGAAGTGTTCCTGTATGGTATTCATGTAAGTGTGTTCATGTAACAGATAAGTATATGTAACATATTCATGTATCATGAAATCCTAAGTACGTGTACTCATGTATCATGTAAGGCATTAGTATAGACTCATGAATGAACTGACTATTGTGTGATTCCTTATAGTAGAAGTAATGTTTGATATCTTCAAATTATCCCTATGATAACTTACTGTAATATAACTAGATGATCATGTAGGTTTGTACACTCTTACTACTCAAGAGTGTGGGAAACTAAATGAAATATGTAAACTATAACATCAATACATATATAAGAATATAAGCGTATATGCATAGTTTAGTTCAAGAATGAAAAATGGTTTTTGTAGGACATCTTATGGGTTTTGAACAATAATTAACAATGACTTGATGTCATTTTAATAAACATTTCAAAAGTAAAACATTTGGTAACAATGTGCTTTTAAGATGTAAAACCATTTCATGCATCACATTTTGTAACATGTGAAATTTGTTAAATGACAAACACAGTTATAAAATACATATCAATGATTTAATAACTTGTTTGTTTCTACTTGTATTCCCCCCCCCCCCATTAAAGCATTTAAAATCATTTAAAATATTGATTAGGGGTATGAACTCACCTGTAGTTGGTGATTGGAATGAACTGAACGGTATAGGATGGCTAGGTGTCAAGCGAGAACTTGTGCACACACTATGATCCTAATGAACATATAATCACACATATATGCACTCAATTAGACTTAAATGACTAATTGATAATGTTTAAGACATCCTAGACATAGTTAACACTTTATATAAGTGTTTTAAGCCGTAAGGATTTCATCTAAGCTATTGTGGGACAGGGTATTTGTGTTTAGGGTTTCCAAAGGACCCTATATGAGAGTTTACTCTCCATAATCCATCACACATGGAGTTTACGGTTGTAAACTCTTGAGTTTACGGCCGTAAACTCCCAAACATGTGTGTTTGGTGTGTTTTGAAGTCCCAAATGCTTTCTAGAATTATCCTAACTTAGTGGCTAAGTCCTTGGAAGGGTTTATGGTCTAGAAGTACTCCAAATAGGAGTTTACGGCCTCAAGGCCATTCCCCTTGGAGTTTACGGCCGTAAACTCCCTTGGGGTGTTGTTTTTGTTGCTTTCAAGCCTCTTGCACTTGTGGGATATGTTCTAGACTTTTATTCCTAACATATGAAGGCATTAGGCACACCTTAGTGCCCTTTTTACGAGTTTACGGCCCAAGAACCATCTCTTGGCCGTAAACTCACTTGGTTAAGTGATTTTGGTGAGTTTTGGTCCTTCATTTTAAGTGGAACAATTTCTTGTAAAGGCCTAGGGCTTTATGTGTCATGAAAACACCCTTTTGTCCATTTATATGGAGTTTACGGCCTAAGATTCACTTGGGCCATAAACTCACCTTTGTTTGTGCCATTTGAGGTGTTTAAGACCTTACACTACTTGGGAAAATAGTCTAGATGCAAGCCTTAAAGTCCTAGAGTCCTTAAATCACCATTTAGTGTTAGAAAATGGAGTTTACGGCCTATGAGAGTCTTGGGCCGTAAACTCCCAATCTTGGGTGGATTTTGGCTTGTTTTCTTCTCCCTAACATGCATACATAAACATCTAAGGCCTTATCATAACACAAGTTTCGGTTTTGGCTTCGTTTCGGGAGTTTACCGCCCAAGAACACCTTGGGGTGTAAACTCCTAGATCTAATGATTTAGCCATCTAAATCATGTTATAAGCATCTAATAAGCATTCTAATACTACTAGAAAAGGGTACTCACAATCTGGGATAAAAACCCGAAGATCCGTCAGAGAGAAAATGGCTTTTCTCTAGTTGGAATTGTGAATAATGAATAAATTTGGTTCAGAAAACTATTTATAGTCCTGAAATATTTTGACAGAAAATATTTTTATTCTCGAACTTGGACTATAACATTATGAAACTTGGAATGTTCAAATTTCACAAACCCAGGAGCATCCACTCTCATGATATCTCCTTAAACGTAGGCTCTAATGTACACAAACTCATTCGGAAGAGTATGAAATTCACTAAAACTGGACTAGCTTCTATTGAATAGATAACGTTCGTACAAATGGAAATTTCGGGTTGTCACATCATCCCCCCGTTAGAAGGAATTTCTTCCCGAAATTAGAATTTAAGCAAGTAAGAAATTACAAATAACTAAGCAAAAAGGTGAGGGTATTTCAGTTTCATCTGATCCTCACGTTCCCAAGTGAATTCCGGTCCACACTTTGCGTTCCAGCGCACCTTCACTATCGGGATACGACTCTGCTTTGTTTGCTTGACCTCTCGGTCCATGATCTCTACTGGTTCCTCCACGAAGTTGAGGCTCTCGTTGATCTCGATCTCGTCGAGTGGAATAACAAGAGTCTCATCGGATAGGCACTTTTTCAAGTTTGACACGTGGAAGGTAGGATGTACGTTACTGAGTTCTTTCGGTAGATTGAGCTTGTAAGCCACAGGGCCGATTCTTGCGAGAATCTTGAAAGGCCCTATGTATCTTGGATTGAGCTTCCCACGCTTTCCAAAGCGTATCAAGCCCTACCAGGGTGAGGCCTTCAGTAGGACTCGGTCGCCCACCTGGAACTCCAATGGTTTCCTACGCTTGTCGGCGTAGCTTTTCTGTCGGTCTCTAGAGGCTTTTAATCGTTCACGAATTTGAACGATCTTCTCTGTCGTTTCCCGAATGATCTCCGGCTCCGTGAGAGTGATTTCGGGAACTCGTCCCTTAGCTAACTGGGTATCACCCACTTCAGCCCAACACAGAGGGGATCTGCACTTTCGGCCATAGAGGGCTTCGAATGGAGCTGCCTTTATGCTCGTATGATAACTGTTGGTGTAGGAAAATTCAACAAGGGGTAAATGAGTATCCCAAGCTTTTCCAAAGTCAATCACACAGGCACGCAACATATCTTCTAAGGTTTGGATAGTTCTCTCACTTTGCCCGTCGGTTTGTGGATGGTAGGGTGTACTCATGTCCAGCCTAGTTCCTAGGGAACTTTGTAATGACTGCCAGAACCTCGAAGTGAATCTACTATCTCGGTCTGAGATGATAGATAAAGGAACACCGTGCAGTCTTACAATCTCCCTAATGTAAGTTCTGGTAAGTTTCTCCATCTTATCTGTTTCCTTGATCGGTAGGAAGTGTGCAGACTTGGTCAGTCTATCGATGATGACCCATATGGAATCAAGTCCACCCGTCGTCTTGGACAACTTGGTTATGAAGTCCATAGTGATTTGCTCCCACTTCCATTCTGGTATCTCCAGTTGTTGTAGAAGACCGGAGGGTTTCTGGTATTCGACCTTGACCTTTGCGCAAGTAAGGCATTTACTCACGAAGGTAGCAATATCTGCTTTCATGTTAGGCCACCAGTATAACTTTTTAAGATCCAGATACATCTTATCTGAACCCGGGTGGACGGAATAACGAGTGCTGTGAGCTTTGGTCATGACCAAGTCTCTGAAGCCACCGTGTTTCGGTGTCCAGATCCAATCCATGAGGTATAAGGCTCCGCCACCCTTGACTTCTAAGTTCTTATCCATCCCTCTAAGGGATTCACCCGCCACGTTTTCAGGTTTCAAAGCGTCGAGCTGAGCCTCCTTTATTTGCGTGGACAAGTGTGAATGGAAAGTTAGAGTCAAAGATTTGACTCTACGACCAGTATATTCTTTCCGACTTAGGGCGTCAGCTACTACATTGGCTTTACCCGGATGATAACGAATTTCGCATTCGTAATCACTAAGTAGCTCGACCCACCGTCGTTGTCTCATATTGAGCTCTTTCTGGTCGAAAATGTGTTGTAGACTCTTATGGTCTGTAAAGATCGTGCTTTTTGTACCGTATAGGTAATGTCGCCAGATCTTCAGAGCAAACACAACTGCTCCTAGTTCAAGATCGTGGGTTGTGTAGTTAACCTCATGTGTCTTCAGCTGTCTCGAGGCATAGGCTATGACTTTACCTCGCTGCATCAGAACACATCCGAGTCCTTGATTGGATGCATCGCAATAGACAATGAAGTATTCTATTCCTTCGGGAAGGGATAGTATCGGGGCGGTGCACAAGGCTCGTTTGAGCGTTTGGAATGCTCTTTCCTGTTTCTCTTCCCAGTCGAAGGCCACGCCTTTCTGGGTCAGGGTTGTAAGAGGTTTCGCTATGCTGGAGAAGTTCTGAATGAACCTGCGATAGTAGCCAGCTACACCTAGAAATTGACGAATTTCAGTAGGTGTCTTTGGTGCTGACCAGTTCTCGATGGCCTTAATTTTGGAAGGGTCCACATGTATACCTTATTCGCTAACCACATGGCCCAAAAATTCGACTCGCCGAATCCAAAATTCGCACTTGGAGAACTTCGCGTAGAGTTTCTCCGCTCGCAATGTTTCTAAGATTTTACGGAGATTTTGACCATGCTCCTCCTTACTTCGAGAGTAGATGAGTATGTCATCAATGAAGACGATGACGAACTGATCCAAGTAAGGACGACACACCCTATTCATCAGATCCATGAATACTGCTGGCGCGTTAGTTAATCCGAATGGCATCACTACAAACTCGTAGTGCCTATAACGATTTCGGAAGGCTGTCTTGGGAACATCCTCCTCTAACACTCGTAGTTGGTGGTATCCGGATCGCAGATCTATCTTCGAGAAGTAGTTGGCTCCTTGAAGTTGATCAAATAAATCGTCAATGCGGGGCAAGGGGTAACTATTTTTAATGGTAAGTTTGTTGAGTTCTCTATAGTGGATGCACATGCGAAACGATCCATCTTTCTTCTTGACGAACAAGACCGGTGCTCCCCATGGCGAGAAGCTTGGTCGAATGAATCCCTTCTTGAGAAGTTCGTTAAGTTGACTGGAAAGTTCCTGCATTTCAGCCGGTGCCAGACGATACGGGGATTTGGCTACGGGGGTAGCCCCTGGCACTAAGTCGATTCTGAACTCGACTTGGCATTGTGGTGGTAAACCAGGAAGTTCTTCTGGGAATATGTCGGGAAAGTCGCGTACTTCCGGGATTTTCTGGATGTCTGTCAGTTCTTGACTGGTATCGACGATGTGTGCGAGAAATGCATGGTACTCCTTCCGCAAGCATTTATGGGCTTGAATGCATGAGATGATGCGAAGGCTTGTACTAGGTTTGTCGCCGTAGATAATTAAAGTTTCGTTGTTAGGAAGGTTAAGACGAACTGCTTTTTCGAAGCACATAATGTCGGCACGCAGCAGACTCAACCAATCCATACCGATGATAACGTCGAAACATTTAATGGTGACTGGCATGAGATCTATCTTGAAAGTATGGCTATCTAAAGTTAAGGTACAACCTACGTATATGCAGTTTGTACTCTCTGTTTTCCCGTTAGCCATTTCTACTGTGAATGAATTATCTAATGCACATGGTTTTTGTTTAAGCAGGTGTGCAAATTTGTGACTTACAAAACTTTTCTCGGCTCCACTATCGAAAAGTATGCAAGCATATGAGTTATCGAGGAGGAACGTACCAGTAACTATCGTAGGATCAGCTACTGCTTCCTCGTGGCCTAGAGCCATAACTCTTCCCACTTCTCCAGCCATCCCTGCTTTAGGGCAGTTCCTCTTGTATTGGCCCACTTCGCCACATCCGTAACAAGCTTGGCCCATACCGGCGTTAGGAACTTGAGCAGCTTGAGCTGTTGGAGTCTTGCAGAAACGGACTACGTGTCCCTTCCTGTTGCAGTTAGAGCACTGCATCTCTTTGCAAGGTCCGTGGTGGTGGAAGTTGCACTTGGTGCACTTCGGGAGAGTTCCAGCATATGTTCTTGCTGGTAAGAGGTTCGCAGGGACAATAGGAGTAACTGTGGCAGCATTGATCGCCACAAGTTGTTGTTTCTTGGAGGACCCTTGCGAAGCCCCTCTTTTCCTCTTATTCCACCCCTTCCTGTTGTGGTCGGGGTTGGACTTTTGTGGTACAGGTGTAGGGATTGTTGCGTTCTGAGGTTTTCGGTGGTCTATGAGAGATTGTGCTAGCTCTTTGGCGCTATCAAAAGTAATAGGCCTGGAAGCTATCACACTTGACTGGATCTGGGGCGACAGTCCCCAGATATACCTCTCTATCTTTTTGCTCTGGAGAGCAACCATGTCGGGGCATAAGTTTGACAAATCACAAAACCTATTTGTGTAGGTAGTGATGTCGGATCCAACCATTTGTAGACCCCAGAATTCTTGCTCGAGCTTTTGTATTTCACCTCGAGGACAGTATTCCTTCATCATCATGTCTTTCAATTTTTCCCAGCTGATGGAATACGCCACCACCAACGTTAGATAGTTAACATGGCTGTTCCACCATGTTAGTGCTCGGTCAGAGAAGGTACAAGCTGCGAACTTGACCTTGCTGCCTTCTTGGCATCCGCAGATCTCGAAGATAGATTCCATCTTCTCAATCCACTGTCTCAACACCATAACACCCCCCAGTTCCATTGAAGCTGCGGGGTTTGGCGTTAGTGAAGTCCTTGTAAGTGCATTCCCGAGGGTGTCCATGGCTTTCGCTGTGCTTCGAGGGTGGTGCACTTGTTCCTGATCCACTAGGGGCAGGAGCGTTGATTGCTGACACAACAGCTGCAACTGCTGCTGTGAAAGCTGCCTGGAACATGTTGGCATCAAAAGGATTTGGTGGTTGAAGAGGTACATGTGGTGGTGGAGGTGGTGGTATTGGTGCTTCGTTGTTTGGGTTCCTTCTTGGGTTCCTGCGTGGCGACATCTTTAACTATACGTTTAAAAGATGACGACATGGATAAGAATAAATGATAAACGAATGTGTCTCATGGACTAAATCCCCATAGTCCAACAACAGAAAGAATAGTATGATTAAATGCAGAAGATAGCATTTGGATAATAATTTCCATAAGATTTGATATCTGTCAATAATACTGGAATTACAAATGTAACAAGTTCGGGAAAAATGGCCTAGAAGTAGGCCTTACATCAACCAAGATGGAAAATTTTGACAGAATTAAAACTAGATCAAGACCTAACAGGTCTAAGATTTATACAGATAGGAAATTAGACCAAAGTTTTACATAAACTAGGTTATATCCAAAAGATGAGTCGACGAGATTCTATCGGCGACGAGAACTGCTAGCATGAGTCCTCGATCCCGACAGTAGACGTTCAATGTCCCTTATACGCCTGTCCGACCTTGCTTGCTGAGCTCGAAGTTCTCTAACTTCAGCCCGGGTTTCAGCAAGTTCTCTTTGCAGATTTGCATTGCGGACCGGAGTCCTTTCATGAGCAGACTCTAGTTGGCGAATTTGGACAGTGTTAACACCAGAGTTGGCGTCAACTTCCAAAACTTGATTGATAGTCGCCTGAGCTATTATCGAGTTCCGAGAAATCCTACGCACCATGATTGGTAGGACTCTATCAGCAGAACCTCCTTCAGTGAGGTTGTAGAAACTTCGGTCTCCATTGTAGGGAATGGGCTGACCCTGTTCATGACTCCATGAAATCAAGTTAGTGGCCCACAAAGGTGTGGGTCCTTGAAACACAGGGCGAGGGTTTTGGTTTGGGTTTTGAGCAGCTGGGGGTAGGTTGTTGACTTCTGGCTCCGAGTCAGAACTATCAGAAAAACCTTCAGTATGGTGATCATCCAAAGGAATTGGGTGACCATCTTCTGGTTCAGCCTCTAGCCAACCAGCATTGCCTTGGTTCGAGAAGTACGGATCACCATGGTGAAATCCAGCCATTTTAATCTACGCGAGAAAAGGGATATAAGAAATAGCTAAAATAGACGAACTACTAAGATAATTACAGTAAGACCAAATACCCATATGATATTTCTTTATGGTTGTGTTGGTAAGTTTTTAGACTTGTTGCCATATCACAACCATTCTTGGGCATATTCTAATCACTCCTCGGACCAGCATAGTTGATCAGGCTATGTCATTCTCAAGACTGACCACATATACCCAGGCTTACTTGTGATATTCAACAATCGTAATACTTTTGTTCTTGTCGTTGTGACACTGATTTTAGTATGAATGCAGGCACGTATACTTACTTAAATATTTTATTATTTAAAAGTATAACTCTGAGACAGAGTGTTTTAATCCCATGTATTTATAGTTAGTATATCTTTTATGGGTTGATATACTTAATTCACTATAAACAATGCTCTGATACCAATCTGTCACACCCCAAAACCACGAACGGCGGAAACGTTCAGGGGTGGAGGACGTCATGTACAGTATCACAACAGTTTAATATAATAAACAAGCAACAACATCATCCATTGCATTATAAGTAAAGTTTAATACATGTGTGTTCTTTCATTGTAATAAGACACCAAAAATATACAATCAAAATAAAAGACGAGACTTGTCTGCTCCGTCTTCTCAAAACCTGGCCTCCGTACCAGTCTACTGACGACCTGAGAATACAAGTTATTTTGAAAGCGAGTATCAGCTTTAAAGCTGGTGAATTCATAAGTATATAAGTGTCATTGCCTTGTTTGTGAAAATCTATTATGAAAGCCATGTAAACCTTTAGATGAAAATGTTGAGGTAAGTATGAAATCCCTAGAAAAACCCTTATTTTCTATAAGTATGAAATGTAGTCTTCTACCAAGACCCGAATGTTCTGTATGTATGAAGTGTAGTCTTCTACCAAGACCCGAATGTTTTCTAAGTATGAAGTGTAGTCTTCTACCATGTGACATCCCCAAAATCACGGCCAGAAAAGACCGGTTTGTTTATGCTTTGTTTAAAAATCAAAGTTACATTTTAAATGAAAGTGTTGCGGAATTTGTCCCAAAACAAAAATATGATAAAGATTTATCAAAAGCATTTCCATAGAAATGTATTTCATTAAAAGACTCGGGATGTCATGTTCGTACAGATCAAAAACATAAACAGTACAATATAAGCCTTACTACATTATTTCATATCTACAGGCCTATATCCTTAATCCCTCGTCCAAAACATCACACCTATGCTCATGCGCCACTACCTGTAATACATAAAACTGAGTGGGTCAGGCTTGGGAGCCTGGTGAGCACATAGGGTTTTCAACCCACAATAAATAAGTTTATTAATTTCATCAATCAACAATAACCCGATTACCCGTTCCCGTTATCCTCACTTTACGTCCCTAAACACCTATCATAAGGGACCTAGCCTAAGGATCATCATCGGGACGGACATTACTACTAAGGGGATTCCTCGGCAATAAATGTCCTAAAGGCAACCATGTGGGGGATGGAGTACACCGTGAACACATCGTTCACAAACACCTACAGGTTGCGAGCCTGCTAGTGTTCCACCGGACTGTCTAGAAGAGTCCGTGGTCGTCATCCATACTCCGCTAGATGACAGAAACAACAACATCAACATCGAGGCCTCTCATCATTTTATCACATATCACCTATTACATCTACCCATGTTTTACCCCAACATTTTCGTAGATATAAAATACATATACAGTTTAAATCATTGAAAACATGTATAACAACGTTCATCCAGCATAGATAGCAAGTAATCAGATAATATGCACACATAGCACGTAATTTATAAAATACTTCATATCTATGTGTAAGCTGAAAGTAACTATGCACTCACCTGATTAGGTGGTGACTCATCACTCGGACAACGCTTCGATACTCTCAAAATGATATTCCTTCGATAAAACCTAGTACCAATACCACTAGGGTTTAGTCTAACGATAACCACGATTAATTAATAGTCTAGCTATTATTATTATTATTATATAAGCGTTAAACGATACTTATATAACCCATAATAATAGCCCAAGTACTTATTATAAGTTCCTAATAACATTACTATATTAAAACGTATGCTAAACTAAAGATAGGTTAGGCGTAGCTCACTTACAACGGGTTTTCTCGAAAACCAGGCTTCACTGGAGCAGCGTTCCCGAGCCGAAAGGCTCTTTTCTCGGAACTCCGGGAGCATCGGGGCTTCCTTCGGGTGCTAGGGGGTTTACCTAGGCTTTAGGGGGCTTAAGGAGGCTTAGAGAGAGAGTGTAGAGAGAGAAAGAAAAGGGTTGAGGTGTGAAGAGAAGGCTAGACCCGACACCTCTATTTATAGTGCAAAAATCTGATGGACTCGCCGAGTAGGGGGGACCTACTCGCCGAGTTGGTCCATGTGGTGGCCTTCTGGTGGTGCCACGTGTCCAATTCTGGTGGTGCCACGTCACCCCCTATCGCGTATCAGCCTTCGAACTTAGAAAAATCATAACTCTCGCATACGAGCTCCGTTTTCGACGTTCTTTATATCCACACGTAGGTAAAATCAAGATCTACAACTTTCATTTAGACTCCGTCGGCTAGTTCTCGACCGATCTCAAATTTAACAGTAGGAGGCCTTTAGATTGTTAAATGACCGCGAAGAATTTGTAACTCCTTCATACGAACTCCGTTTTCGTCCATCTTTTTACCGTTGAGTTCCTATTAATGAGATCTTCAACTCTCATTTATGTCGCGTAAGCTAAAAACCGCTCGAACTAAAAAATTCGAGTTTTGGGCCGTGCACTGCTAAGCCGTATCTTAGAAAAATCATAACTTCCTCATACGAAGTCAGATTTGGGCGTTCTTTTTATTGACGCTCTTAGTTTAACATATTCTACAACTTTTGTTTAGATTGCTAAGGCTAAATCTCGCTCTATCGTAAATTCACTATTTACGCTCCCCGGTGTCGTGCCGGTTTTGCCGTAAAACTTCGACGGACCATAACTTCTTCGTTATAACTCGGATTTCGACGTTCTTTATATGTACGGAAACCTTGAGACATATTCTACAACTTTATGTAGAGATATCGGGATTATCTCATACTTTAATTTTGACGCTTATTTTTATTCTTTATTAATTATACATTTATAATTAAATAATAAACACATAAACACACATAATTCACATAATACTCAAATATTTCATCTTTATTACTTCAAAAAGAGTTACAAGAGTTGACCTAGACTATTACATTGAAAAAAATGCTTAGTCCTGAAACCCGGGCGTTACATACCAAGACCCGAATGTTTTGTAAGTATGAAGTGTAGTCTTCTACCAAGACCCGAATGTTTTGTAAGTATGAAGTGTAGTCTTCTACCAAGACCCGAATGTTCTGTATGTAAAATGATAGTTTTTCCTTTCTATTGACTAGTACTAAAAGTGCTTAGTCTAACTCATCGTTTATGTGAATATATCACAAAATAAAGTAAAGTAGGAAAAATATAATCATGCAAGTGTTATCCCTGAGTAACCAGAATTAACACGACATCGCCGAAGCGAAAGATAGACCCTATGGACATCCGAAGAGTGTCCCCTCATCCTCTGTAGCGGCAGCAGGGTGGAGGGAGGGTTAGTCCCATAACAACGTTAACCTAATGATCATCCGAAGATTCACATCTCATCCATTGTTGCAATAATTGGACAGAGGGATGGTTAGTCCCATCACTGACTACTAAATAAGTGACAACCTTAGACATCCGTAGACGTTCATTGACCACTGGTGCTAATCAATGGGATTCGGAATGGTAAGTCCCGCCGAAAGATCCCATTGAACCGGGATAGGAAAGACGATTTACACAGTAAGTACTAATAAATCATCCTCTTAGTTCTAAGTACAAGTATCCAAGGTAAGTAAATACAGGATAATGCACTTATGAAGAAGTGTTCCTGTATGGTATTCATGTAAGTGTGTTCATGTAACAGATAAGTATATGTAACATATTCATGTATCATGAAATCCTAAGTACGTGTACACATGTATCATGTAAGGCATTAGTATAGACTCATGAATGAACTGACTATTGTGTGATTCCTTGTAGTAGAAGTAATGATTTAGCCATCTAAATCATGTTATAAGCATCTAATAAGCATTCTAATACTACTAGAAAAGGGTACTCACAATCTGGGATAAAAACCCGAAGATCCGTCAGAGAGAAAATGGCTTTTCTCTAGTTGGAATTGTGAATAATGAATAAATTTGGTTCAGAAAACTATTTATAGTACTGAAATATTTTGACAGAAAATATTTTTATTCTCGAACTTGGACTGTAACATTATGAAACTTGGAATGTTCAAATTTCACAAACCCAGGAGCATCCACTCTCCTGATATCTCCTTAAACGTAGGCCCTAATGTACACAAACTCATTCGGAAGAGTATGAAATTCACTGAAACTGGACTAGCTTCTATTGAATAGATAACGTTCGTACAAATGGAAATTTCGGGTTGTCACAACACACATATTGTAAACACTTTCTTTTGAAATGAAATGGTTGTTTATTACTTGCTTACCATATACATATCTCGTGATACTTAACATGACGTCCTCCACCCACGAACGTTTCCGCCGTTCTGGTTTTGGGGTGTGACACTATATGAGAAAAAGAAGTATCGGTTTCCCCAGAGCGAAAGGTGCAATGATCGAAATCCTACCTCATGGCAATTCTGCACCAATAGTAATCAACCACCCACGGAGCACGATCCGCCAATCAGAAGCCCCCTCACTTTGTCAAGTCTAAAAAGGTAAAAGATATTGTCGGGGATCTATTCCCCTAACTCATGTATAAATAGGTCCCTTCCCCTCCAAGAGAAGGGACCAACGATTAATCTCATTCTCTCTGATACTCTCACATAGGGAAGAAAGTGGGTCCAAACCCGAACCGGATGGACCCGGACCCGGAAAACCCGGAACCGGTTAACGGGATTTTGTAGAACCGAAAACCGGACCGGTATATAGGAACCAGTTCTGGTTCGGTTCCGGGTAAAGTGGGTATAGAACCGGAAAAACGGAAACATCAAAGTGGGTAGGTTGGAACCGGGTAAAGTGGGTTTAGAACCGGAAAACCCGGAAAAACCGAAATTTTTTGGTAATTACTTACTACTTAGTGGGTTGAACTTTGAAAATTTTCATATTTATATCCCGACTTTGGGTGACTGTAACTCATTGAATACGAAACCAAAATTAACAAAATTATAGTCTAAAATCATGTACAAACTCTAAAATACACTCTGGATATAACCGCATGTCAATTCGACTTTAAACGAATGAGATTTTCATTTGTTAACATTTTCACATAATACAAAGTACAAAAACAAATAGCTGAAAAGTTGAAAATTTTCAGTTTTGATATCCCGATTTCGGAGGTCAGTAAATCATTGAATGTGAAACCAAAAATTACAGAATTATAGTATAAACACATGTACAAACTGTAAACTACAAGTTGGAAAAAACCACATGTCAATCCGACTTCAAATGAATTAGATATGCATGTTTTAGAACTTTCACCGAATACAAAAAAACTAAAAACTTCTAGCTTTGATATCTCGACTTTGGAGGACTGTAAGTCAATGAATATAATACTAAAAATGACAAATTTATAGTCTAAAATCGTGTACAAACTCTAAACTACATGTTGGAAAAAACCGCATATCAATCGGAGTTGAAACGGATGAGATATGCATCTTTTAAATGTTTGACAAAAACCGGTTCCGACCCTAAAAGTGATTTCGGTTCCAGTTTTTAGATCCGGTTTACCCGGACCCGACGGACCCAAACCCAGATTGCCCGGAACAAGCTAATTTTTAAACCCGAAACCATAACCGTTTCTATATATTCCTGGACGTCGACTGACGATCTTGTTTGTTTTGCTGTGATACTCAGGCTTACCCTTTTTCGTCCTCAAGGAGACGGGGTTAAGTCGGAGCACATATCACAACATCTGTGTGAGATTTGCATGTTTTTTTTGTTTAAGTGGGTGGGGCCCACATTGTACCTTGGGTGGGCCCAAGAAGAATCTTGGGCGGGGCCCGAGGATTATCGAGCGAGGCTTTAAAACTACTGATCGATCTTTCAGACGAATAGCATGTAGTCGCAATGGACCTTCAATTTATGCATTGTCCATTGTAACTGAATAGAAGGATTGTGGTTGTGCAACAACTTTATGGGGGGGTGGGGGGTTAATAACTTTCTTAAGACTTTTTGTTTTTTTATTAAATCACATGATAATGAGTAACCAAGTTACCCCTTCATATATTACAAAATGACCAAATAGACCCGACACAATGTACTTTATTCCCTTAAAAAACATGAAACTAAATTAAGGGACCGATTCGACCAAAAAACAAAACATTGTGGGGTTACAATTTCATTTTCCCATATATTAAGAACAAATTATTAAATGACATGACAATGAGTAACCATGTTACCCCTTCATATTTTACAAAATGGCCAAATAGACCCAATAAAATGTACTTTATTCCCTTAAAAAACATGAAATTAAATTAAGGACAAATTCGACCAAAAATCAAAACATTGTAGGGCAATAATGTTATTTTCCCATATATTAAGAACAAATTCTATTAATTACTGAATTTATACCATAATATTTTTTTCTACGAAGAGACTCGAACCCTCGACCATAAAAATAAAAAATAACATCTAAGACTAGAAACTTTGGTATTTTTTTTAACTTAAAAACCACTTTAATATGAGTCGGTTAAATATATTTAAAGGTTAATATGAGTCGGTTAAGGGGTCTTTGGGATTAATTTTAGGGATAAAAGTCTTTTTGTAAATATATTTAAAGGTCGAGATAACTTCTCATCCTGCGACACACAAAATAACCCCAAGCTGCGATCACCGTCATCGTCCTCTGAAATCAAATCAGAGTCGTATTATTATCAGAATCGAACTTCCAATTTCTAGGTTTTGCTCCTGAACAAATTTCAACATGGCGACGGCATCAGGTGCGGATTTCGTACCCCCTTCTCAAATTATTTTACTCTTCCGTGTATCTTACGTTAATCGATTTATCCGAGATCGTTTCTTATTCGATGTGCTACGGTTAGGGTTAATATCGTGTGCTGTGTTGGGTTTCCCATGTTATAGAAATAGTTTGCCCTAATTGACCATGCTTGATATCGGATCTCGTATTGAGGAGGAGATTCCGTTCATCTGTAGTTCAGTCTTACTCCCTTCAGTTGTTGCCTATTATGCTCTTGTTTTAACTCTGCAAGATTTCTTTATATGTTCTTGATGGCATTTACATATTTCAAGAGTAGTCAGAACGATTTTCTTAAACCTAGTGCTACTCAAAGGTTTTAGTTTACATGTCCGAATGATTACATAACGGACTCCTGTGATTGTTGCCGAGTCTCTTGTCATGGGTTAAAGAGGATGAGGAGTAATACTTGTAGTTCAATTATGAGAGGAATGAAGATTTAGAACTCATATTAAATATACATATCTTGGAACAAAAACTGGAGAGCAGTATACATTGACTGGGAAACCTAACTTGAGTTTAACAAATTGACTGGAATACACCTAGGTGGCACAAAATCGATTGATTATGATCTAAAAAAAAATCAAAAACTTAGAAATACAGATAACCATAAGTATCAGAACTTGAGAAATGAGCTTTCCAATGATAGTAGAAACATTTTCTAGGTAACTTTGAGATATTGCAATATAACATTTAGTCGAAGTCTTGAAATCTAATAGAGAGAGATTGATGTTATTATTGAAGGTTAAATATAGAAAAGGAATATTATAAGTTTCTCACCAATCACACACCATCTTCATTTTTATTGCAGTGGCTTTCAAATCCAGGGAGGATCACAGGAAACAGATGGAACTTGAAGAAGCCCGAAAAGCTGGGCTTGCTCCTGCAGAAGTTGATGAAGATGGAAAAGAAATTAATCCACATATTCCTCAGTATATGTCATCTGCTCCTTGGTATCTCAATGCAGAGAGACCTGTATGCCTTCTTTTCTCATTTTCCTTTTTTCTTACTTACATTCTCATTAATCATGTCGCCATATATATAACTAAAAGTAAAACTATCTTTTTTTGTGTTCTCAGAGTTTAAAACATCAAAGGAAATGGAAGTCAGATCCCAATTACACAAAGTCATGGTATGACAGAGGAGCAAAAATATACCAAGCTGATAAATACAGAAAGGGTGCATGTGAAAAGTAAGCAAACTTTATTTTACTTTTCTAGTTTTTATAACTTGTTTTTTAGACAAGATTGTTAAATTTGTTAATTGTTTGTTTTAAGCTGTGGAGCAATGACACACACAACCAAGACATGCATGGAGAGGCCACGTAAGCTAGGGGCAAAATGGACAAGTAAAAACATAGCACCTGATGAGAAAATAGAGACATTTGAGCTTGATTATGATGGGAAAAGGGACAGGTGGAATGGGTATGATGCAGCATCATATGCTCATGTGATTGAAAGATATGAAGCTCGTGATGAAGCTAGAAAGAAATTCTTGAAAGATCAACAACTTAAGAAGTTAGAGGAAAAGGGTAACACTGAAAATGTGGAAGAAGGTGTTAGTGATGATGAAGATAATGAAGATGCTTTGAAAGTTGATGAAGCCAAAGTTGATGAGAGTAAGCAGATGGATTTTGCAAAGGTGGAAAAACGTGTTAGGACTACAGGTGGTGGTAGCACGGGTACTGTTAGGTGAGTCCATTTTTCTCTTTGGATTTTGTCTAATTCTTGTGAATTTTATGTAAATTAAGGCTATGTTTGGCGTACTAGTTGAAAAGTTAGCTGTTAGCTGAAAAACTAGCTGATAGCTGAAAAGTTAGCTGGTAAAAACTGATGTTTGGGTTGTGTTTGGCGGGCCACAGCCAGATAAGCTAGCTTATTTTTCCAGCTTTTTTAGGTTGTCATGTTTGGCAATCCGAAAAGTAGCTTATAAGCTAGCATTTTAAAAAGCTACTTAGACTAGCTTTTTATGAGCTTTTTAAAATTTTTCTAAATATACCCTTTAATTAATTATAGAAACACATTCTTTTAAATGTCCTTTTATGTTATTTTATATACTTTAGCTAACTTATCAGCTACTTTTACCAAAAGTCATTTTTTACCAGCTAACTTTTCAGCTATCAGCTAGTATGCCAAACATAGCCTTGGTAAAACTAGCTGATAAGTTGGCTGATAGATGTAAAATGACATAAAAAGGCATTTAAAAGAATATGTTTTCTATAATTAATTAAGGGGTATATTTGGAAAATTTTAAAAAGATAGTCTAAGTAGCTTTTTAAAAAGCTAACTTATAAGCTACTTTTCGGCTTGCCAAACATGACAACTTAAAAAAAAGCTCCCAAACATAGCTTAAATGTAATAAACGCTCGGTAAAAATCCATATAAGATTATAATAACATCAAAGATTTTACTTTAATTAATTTTTTATTTTTATTTTTATTTAGGAATCTGCGAATTCGAGAAGATACAGCAAAATACCTTCTGAATCTTGATGTGAACTCTGCACATTATGATCCGAAAACTCGATCCATGCGTGAGGATCCGCTTCCAGATATGGATCCAAACGAGAAGTTCTATGCTGTGAGTAAATATGGTATTTTAAAAAAAAAGAAAAAAAAAAGAAAATGGTTTATTAATATTATTTTTGTTGTGGAATGGAATTGCAGGGGGATAATCAGAATAGAGTAAGTGGACAAGCATTGGAGTTCAAGCAACTGAACATACATGCATGGGAAGCATTTGAGAAGGGTAATGATGTCCATATGCAAGCTGCTCCTTCACAAGCTGAGTTGTTGTATAAGAATTATAAAGTGAATAAAGAGAAGCTGAAATCTCAAGTGAAGGAGACAATTGTTGAGAAATATGGGAATGCAGCTGCTGACGAGGCGCTTCCAAGAGAGCTTTTATTAGGTCAAAGTGAAAGAGAAGTTGAATATGATCGTGCTGGAAGAATCATCAAAGGCCAGGTATTTTTATATATATATATATATATATATATATATATATATATATATATATATATATATATATATATATATATATATTTATTTTCATTAAATTACATGTTTTCATATGAATATAACTAAAAAACTGTGTAAAGTTATTTGGGTTTTAATGAGCTTTTAATACTATGCTCAATGAAATTTTGTTTAGGGTTAATCTCATAAAAGGCCTTATATTTTGTGTTTTTTTCCGGATCAAGCCTCAAATTTATTATTTGCCTGGAAAAGACCTTGTATTTTTTCATTTTTTCCTATCTGGCCCTTTTAATCATTTTTTTTTTCCAAAAAAAATGTAAAATGTGAGGGTTTATTTGGATGCATTTAGAAGGTTGAGGTTTTTTTTTTTTTTTTTTTTTTTTTTCTGAAAAAAAGACAAAGTTGAGGGTTTTTTCAGAAAAAATGAAAAAATACAAGGTCTTTTTCAGGCAGAAAATAAAGTTTGAGGTTCAATCCGGAAAAAGCACAAAATATAAAGACTTTTGTGAGATTAACCCTTACTTTTGCTATAACTTATCTGGAAATAATAAAAAAATTTGTAATATAACCGGACCCATTTTAATTTTATTAATTTTTAATTGACTAAATCTTTTTAATTTAATAACATTTTTGGTCCTTGAATATAGCTGTTATTTTTTTTTTTTCAATTTTGGTCCATGAAACCATTCTCTTGCAATTTTAGTCCTTATTTGTAATGCTTTTGGTCCATTTTCAAAAGAAAATGGTTATATTTTTGGGTCCAAAGTTGCAAAAGTCAGTCAGCTATTGGAAGGAACAGGGACCAAAAACGTTACAAAAATCTCAAATAAGGACCAAAATTGCAGTTATCAGCTATACTCACGGACCAAAAATGCAATTTACTCTTTAACTTTTATATTTATTCAATTAAATTCCAATTTTATTCTTTGAAAACAAGTATGAAGTTTTAATGAGCTTCTATTTTTTTTATCTTGATAAAATCAAAATAAAAAGTAATTTATACAATAGAATTCAAAGCAAGTTTGTATTTAAATATAATATAATATAAAAATAAGGAACATGCCATACAATTCCATTTCATTGATAGAATATATTATAATTTATCAGGAAATGGCTCTTCCTAAGAGCAAATACGAGGAGGACGTTTACATCAATAACCACACGTGTGTTTGGGGGTCTTGGTGGAAAGGCCATCAATGGGGTTACAAGTGCTGTAAGCAGTTTATTAGAAACAGTTACTGCACAGGTGCTGCTGGTATTGAAGCTGCTGAAGCTGCATCCGATCTCATGAAGGCCAACATCGCACGCAAAGAGGCCACTCAAGGTTTTTTACTTTTTTTTTTTTTTTTTTTTTTTTAAATTATTATTACTACTTACTAACAATGTATGTGTTTTTGTCTGTTTGATCAGAAGTTGTTGCCCCAACCGAGGAGAAGCAGCTTGCGACTTGGGGAACCGATATACCTGATGACTTGGTTTTGGACCAAGCCAAACTCACAGAAGCACTTAAAAAGGTAAAACATTTTTCCTTTTCAACCCTTATGCTTCTACTTTTTGCAAACTTTACCCCAATTTCATATATATTTAAAATGTAGGAGGACAAGAGGCGGAGAGAAGAGAAGGATGAAAGAAAGCGAAAATATAATGTTAAGTGGAACGATGAGGTGTGTAAAGTGTAAACTAAACTTTCTTCTTTTTTTACTCTTTTTCATTTTCATTTTCATTTTCGTCTTTATTTAATTATATTTATAATATTGGGTTTCAGGTGACGGCTGAAGATATGGAGGCCTACAGAATGAAGAAGGTCCTCCATGATGATCCGATGAAGGACTTCCTAAACTAAACTACTAGCTTTTTCCTTTTCATTTTCCTCTGTATTGATAAAGTAAGTGCTGAATGGATAATGGATGTCCGGATAAAATGTTATATTTCAAAAACTAATAACATCTGTTTATGTGTGTTTAACAGTCTTTATATTATTGTTTAATATATTTGTAATATAAAAGATTTTTTGAATTTATCAACATGATTGATTACTGAAAAACCGAAATAGAAATCCAGCTAAACCA
Source organism: Lactuca sativa (assembly GCF_002870075.4). Taxonomy (NCBI): domain Eukaryota; kingdom Viridiplantae; phylum Streptophyta; class Magnoliopsida; order Asterales; family Asteraceae; genus Lactuca; species Lactuca sativa. The sequence continues at coordinate 245,405,529 of NC_056626.2, read as the reverse complement.
AAAAACTAGTTAACTGTCTTTCAGGTTCAATTATGTGGTTAACCAATTAACGAATATATGTATTTCAAAATTATCAAACTTCGTAACTAATTTCCAAAATAAGGTTAATGCTGGACATGATCATTCCCATAGATTAAAATAAAAAATTTAATTCTGTAGTTTAAACAAACATCATAGATTAACAAAAGTAAAAAAAAAAAATCCATCTTGTAGGTAATGCATTTATAATTTATAATAATTAATATAATTCATATGACAACAATATAATACATGACAAACTTAAAAAATTAATCACTAGAATAACTAGGCGTTATCAAAATGCTAAACAAATATTGTTTTCCACCCTTCTTAGGAGTTAAATAAGGGTTTGTTTGATTTCTAGTTCCGATTCTGCCTTCTTCATAGTTTTGTTGTTATACATAGTAACATAGCTTCTCAAATCCCCTCCTTTCTAAATATTTTATGTTATCAGAGTGACTACCACCATTAATTTCGAGTTCTGATTCTGCCTTCCTTTTAAGTTGGGATCCATATGCTTTAGCATCTGGTTGTTTTGGTTCTTGTGAGCTCTTACAAAATTTCGTTTTCATTCAAGTTTATGAATGCCTACAAGGTGTTTGACGTTTCGTTCCTTTTAATACCACACTTTTTAATGAATGCTCAAGCATGCCACACTTTATTTATCTTCCCGAACTCTTTGTTGTAAAAAAGTTTGGTTGTTTATTAATTCATCATCTTAAACACGAAAGGCACATTGGTTGGAAAATACTCCTTTGATCTTATTAAAACACAATAAAATGCTTACCGTTTGTGAAAAATGTGTCTTTCTTTTATACGATTAACATGGACTAAAATGTATATAGTTTATTGACATAATATTATTAAAACTATCTTCGATAATTTATAAAAAATGAAACATAAAGGCTAATTTGCTTGATTAACATTTAAAGAGATCATCGAACAATTTGACAATCAAATATGTAGATAAACTATGGAATAAACATTCAATTGATATGGAACAAACTCTTGTTCTAAAATTAGTGGTAAAATCAAACACAAAACAGTAAATATAACAATATGCTATAAAATTACAACTTGAACTCCAATATGAAAACCAAACTAAACAAAATACTTTCCTTGATCTTTTCTCGACATACCATGATATTTCTTGCCCTTCCACAGAGTCTCAACACGATTTATATGGGCAACACCTACAATTGCAATGGTATTAAGATGTATTACATAATGAGCACATAAGTATTGGGAATTTTGCATATTCATAAGCCATGTGGTTTTAGAAATCGAAACTAAAAGTGAACTGGTTCAACTAAAATAATAAATATGTAGTAAATGAACAAAAGGAATATTAAACACAAAGAAAATGCTGAGAGCATACCACGTTGTCATCAAATCCCAACTCGCTTTGATGTCCCCATTGTAACCTGCATTGTCACTTAGTTGGAGAACATTTACTAAGTAAAGTGCATATTAAATCAACCTGAGGTATCTCAAATGGTTTATCTTAATGTGTCATGTCATTAATAAAAACAATGTTACTGGGAGGTTGAGATTACCTTGCATGAAGGCCATTGGGTAGGCCATAACTCCACCTACTGTTTGAATAAAGCAACTTCTAATAACAAGACATATCAACTTCAAATAACAACAATATCAGAGCTGACCTCCATCGGAGAAATCGATGGTGATGCTGAAAAATATTTGTATTCTCAAGAAAGGGAAACGGTGGCTCTACAAACTTCCAATGTCGCGAATCAAAGGTTTAGAGATTAGATTTATGCAGTTCTGATTTTCATTTGGCAATTCTGCAAGCATCATAAAACACCCTAAATTATGAATTTTTTTTAGAATATCAGTATAAAAACAAAAAAGAAATAGCATCTAAAAAACACGAAAATTACTTTGGATGTTTTATAAGATTACTTGTGGTGGTGGTGGTAAAAGTCATGGCAAGTGGTGTCGTTGTAAGATGGGGATGTTGAGAGTGAGTTGCAAAGGCTACATTTTGTGGTATAGGGTATCCACAAGGAGCACTCTAGATTCTTCTGTATTTCCGATCACAACCATTTGTATCTCATCATCAATCACCGTAGACACCAACTATGATGCATGGAAACTTCTCTAAGGCTGCCGTTTCCGTTTCCGAAACTCCATGGAAACGGATACTCCATGGAAACTCCTTGGAAACGTTTCCTGGAAGTATCGGATATCATGGAAACGTTTCTGCGAAGTTTCCTTAAAGTTTCGATGAAGTTTCCTAGCCGTTTCTATTTTATTTTAAGGTTTACATGAGCTTTTTAAGTTTAAATCCAAAAAAGACTAATGGCTGTTGTTTTTAAGGCTCAAAACGTATTTGATATTCCCTTAAGTCCCTAACCGATCGTCAATCAAAGTCTCCCCTGTCGTGAGTCGTCTCCTGTCTTCTCGATCAAAGACGATTAGTCGATCACAATTCATTAGGATCGTCAATCATCATTCATCACCATTCTTGATTCTCTTAATTCCTAATCACATCATCGATTATGGCTTCTCAAGAAACACAAGGATCATCAACTACATCAATAGATCAACCTCCATTGCGGGACTTGACATCAATATATATATATATATATATATATATATATATATATATATATATATATATATATATATATATATATATACACACACACACACACACACAAAATTTTATATTGACATTGACGTATCTCTGTCGTATCCGTATCTTGATTTTTTGGGTTTTGCCGTTTCCCGTTACTGTTCCGTATCCGTTTCACATTACCGTATCCGTTTCCGTGCAACTTAGGACACCAAGGCTGTGTTTGGCACTCCACAGCTAGCTTATTTTTCGAGCTTTTTTATGTTGTCGTGTTTGGTAAGCCAAAAAGTAGCTTTTAAGTTAACTTTTTGAAAAGCTACTTAGACTAGCTTTTTAGGAGCTTTTTTTTAAAATTTTCCAAATACACCCTTTAATTAATTATAGAAACACATACTCCTACATGTCCTTTTATGTAATTTTATATATTTTAGCTAGCTTTTCAACTAGTTTTACCAAACGTTATTTTTTATCAGCTGACTTTTCAGCTATCAACTAGTTTTTTATTTAACAGCTAGCTTTTCAGCTAGTACACCAAACATAGCCCAAGTCCCAAGTGAGATTTCACAGGTCCTTTCGCTGAGGCATCCCATTACAAGAACATGTTGTTTTTACATGTTCAAATAAAACCATACCTACATAAAAGCCACTGTTTTTTTGTTAGCTGTTGGAACTAACACCATACACATACCTTGGAGCAGAACCAACCCATAGATTTACCTAGAAAGAACTAAATAGATGCACTTAAAAATTAGAAGCCAACACATTGAACAAATTATAGAATATGTTGGCAAATCAAGGTTAATTGATGAGTTCAAAACTCTTAGATCGATTAGATCTTTCACAAGTACGATAAAAGAAATCAAACAGTTTAAGAACAATATAAGAAAGAACACAGAACAGAATCAAATATGTGCTTATGATTCAAAACTGAGTCACGCCTCAGCAGAGCTCGATGAAGAACTTCCGCTGTAGAGGCGAGCTAGGGTTTACAGAAATATGAAGCAAAAACAATGAAAGCGATCTCTTCTAAGTCTGCATGCATGCAACTTATATACTAAACCCTAATACAAAATAATGCACGGCTGGACAAGCCCAATACCGACATTCAAACTGGACTAAGGATCGAGCCCATGACGCAATCTAATAGACTCAATAATCTCCCCTTTGCATCAAATGAGGCGAGAGATCATTTCCTCTGAGTAAGCTTCACCGTCTTTATAACTTTAAACAAACGAGGAATTATGGCGAGACGAGTCTGTCTGAACTGTATGTACCACCTCAGCATGTCAGTGAATAATTTCTTGTCAGCTGCGCTGTTCTGATCGCACCTCTGAATGATCTCCAAGATATGCTCAAGACAAGACGTCGAGAAGAGGTGTTTGTCAACAAGAGCGAACATACATTTTTGACCTTCGCTCCTGAGGAACATAACTGTGTGATACTTTGAATCTATCTTCCCCTTGATCATGGTATTGACATTGCCAGCCCTGCCCATAGTCTTGAATATTGTTCGCTTGTGTATGACAGAGGCAATCTCCTGGTCCATCTTCGCTACCTCATGTATGTAGCAAACAAGCATACTCTTGACATGATCGATTATTGGCTGGTACTCCAGAGGATTTGATAAAAGAATATTAATGAGGAGTATCCAGTCATGAGGGTTAAGGTTTGGTAGATCAGCGAGGGTAAAATGGTAGACTGAGCCTTCGATTCCTCGAGTCACCCTGAATTTGACATTGATAAATTTCCCTGCTGAATAGGACTTCATCACCTTGACTGTGGTTATTTTCTTCAAGCTCCAAGTCAGGTATTGGGGTTGTGCAAACTCCAAGTAAAATTACAGAAGATCCCTATCTACCTTCGGGTCTGGAGATGGAATAGCAGCAGTTGAGTTGAAGCAGTGGAAGATAAATGCCTTTCGAGTGATTGGCATATCGAACTGTGCATCCTTGGAATTGTCAAGACCAAAGGAAATAATAGGCTCAAGCCAGAGAATGCTTGGCTCATCAATTGCACATCTTTGAAGCGAGTCTTTTGTCCACACAGGAAACATGGACTTTTTCTTCTCAAGGATCTTAGCCTCCTTTCGCTTCAGCTCTAGCTCAGCTTGCTGTTTCTTGGTGTTTTCTTCCATTTCTTTTCCAGAAGTATTAGCCTCCTGTACGTGTTTCTTGGGAATCTCGACATAGACATCATATTCATTGTCTGTATTGTCTTCACCAATTTTCTTTTTCTTTTTATCTTTGTTACTGACCGAAGCTTCATTACCCTTCGGTTCAGCAGATGGTTTTGATCCAGAAGGAGGAGGTTGCTTTGACACTTTTTCTCCCCCTTGTTTCGGTTGGACCCCGGTCACCGGAACACCCTCGATACGGCTGAGAATGTCCAGCGCCGGTCTGAGCTTGTTTGCCAAATGCCTTCTGACAGTGATAGTGATAATCGGATCATGAGCCTCAATAAGATGAAGAAGGATGGAGTGAACATCTGCAGCAGAACTCCTAATGACCTCCCTTTCGGACTTGAGGTCATTAATCTCAGCATTAGTAGTTCGTAGCTTGTGTGTTTGCAATTTGAGCTGGGCTGTGTGTCTGTCAAGCTCATCCATAATCCGATTTTCCACTGCTAATTCCGCTTCCAGTTGAGTTAAACGTTTGTTGACATTAGCATGGAGTGATTCATTGGCTTCTTCAATGGCTTGGCATGCCGCTTCAAGACTCGAGCGCTCAGATTGAAGAGACCTTTGGAGATTCTCTATTGAAGTATTGACAATTTCAGCATTTTTGGCAGTAGTAGCCTGCAAAGAGTCTAGAAATAAGTGAGCTTCTGAAACTAGTTTATCGACTTTTGCGGTCGCTTCCTTGCACTCCTTAGTAGAGGCATCAACAGCGAGAGAAGCCTGTTGACATTAGGAAGTAGAGGCTTCAATAGCCTTGGCTGCAGCAGATAAAGTAGCACTGTGTTCGGCGACGACCGAAGAGAACAAGGCCTTTAAGGCAGCCTTTGAATAGGCACCAGAGGAAGAAGATGAAAGCGGTTGGTCTAGCTTGTCGTTTACTGCCTTGAGATGACGTTTTGTAACAGGCTCATCGTCATCATCATCGCTCTGTACTCGATAAGGACTGAAATATGTGGAATCAAATTCCAAGTCCTCACCGCCTAAAATAGGGGTTGTTTCAGTAGATGGTGTGGGGGATAAGGGTTTTGAAGAAGGTGAAGGTTCGGTTGTGACAGGAGGTTCGGTTATAGGTGGATTGGGAATAGTAAAGACAGGTTTTGTAGTAGTAGTGGTAGTAGTTGTATCTCTGAAAATGGGTGTGGGAATAGGAATTGTAGTAAAGGGTTGAGAGGTGGTAATTGGAGAGATAGGAAGGATGGAAACTGGGATGGTAACCGGTGGGGGTGAAAGAGGAGAAGAGCGAACCGGAATTTCTGGAGTAGGGGAGCGAGGCAGAGTGTCCCCTCGGCCCGAAGCCTCTTCATCAGAGCTTTCACTCTCAGATTCTGAAGGTGGAGCGTTCTTCTGCTTAGGAGGGACATATTCGGAATCCGAATCACTAGAGGATTGAAGAATAAGTTTCCTAGCAGGCTTCTTCTGCTTTTTTGGTTGAGCCTGAGAAGTTGCAGCTTTATCAGATTTCCGCTTCTTGGGGGTTTGCCCCTTGGTTGGTTTAATGACCGGTCCCTCTTTCTGTGTTTCAGGCTTTTTACCCCTCTTGGCTGGCTTGTCAGCCTCTTCAATGGAACGAAGCATTGCCGGTGTAAGCTCTCTTGGACCAACAGATGGACGCTTCCTGTACTTTTGAAGAATGTTACTCGACACTGAAATACGACCGAGCATAGCTTCAGGAATGGGTCCAATGAATGAAAACTTGGTTGGGTCAGTGACGATGATTTTCGTCGTGTGAAAGGTGGCAATAGAGGAGAGAAAGGAGTCTGCCATTATTGGAACATGAAGACGATCCATTGCCCAGTTGGTGATGAGAGACCAGAAACGCCCACATGAGATCTCAGAATGCCTGGAGGAAGAAACCAAGCTTTGAACCAACTGCTGCCAAATAATGGACCCATAATCTAGGTTAAGGCCATTGTACAACCCATACAACACCGTCATGAATGACTTGCTTGCACCATCGTAGACAATGCTCCTCTCAGACAGTCCCTTGAACAATAGCGTGAAAAGGCCATTCCATTGAGGAGGAAGGTAGGACTTCTTGAACTTCGTAACAGTGGTTAGGGTTTCGGTATACTCCATCTGATAGAACATAGAGAACAGTTGACCAGTTGTAATAGAATCAGGATTTACCAAAGATGGATCTTGAGAAAGACCAATTAGGGCACAAAATCGACTTTTGGAGATGGAGGTCTTCTCATCATGGAGTTCAAAATGAATCCGTTCATTAATCTTGTCATAGAATGCAGTAGAGTAGACAAGAGACAAGCACGACATTGGAACCACTTCAACCTTAGTCAGTGTGTCGATGAGTGGTGAGTATTTGAGACACTCAACCACATACAACATATAGGGCTCATAGATGAATGAAGTGAGATCAATGATCAGGTTCTGTTGGGTTTTGATGGTGAGAAGCGGTTGACAAACTGAGGTATCGTGAACGGATGATGAGTCTGCCATTGTTGTAGCTTGGAGAAGACGATGAACAGTTGCAGAGAATCGTCGGGTTTCTTTGAGAAAGTTTTGGGAGGTGATAAAGGTTGAGAGAGTACCGTTCCAATTCCTTTTATACGTATAAGGAAGAGAGAGAAAAATCCAGTTGAAATCATGGATTATCTCAAAAATAGCGCCCGAGTAGATGGGTGAACAGTTGGCATGCCGAAGATGACGCAGGAGAGAAAAAAACGTTTCTCTTTTACACGCCCTTTCATAAAACTCACTTTTTCAAATCGCCAAACCGTTTGGATAGCCGCTGAGTCAGCTTCCACTTTATCCCAATCGTTTCTTCTCATGACGTTGGAATCTTTGTGCCTTTAGCATTTGAATTATCATTCTGTACAAAACTAGAATTTGGAAAATTAAAAATTTTCATGCATAGGGTGTAAAAGATAAAGAAATAAAACGAGATTTTAGGGATCATATGTGATGTCGTAATATGACATAAAACAATTGACTCTGGGCAAAAATCACTTCCTTCAAAGTCAAGAGAGACATTAAAGTGCTTGCTTGGTTTCCCATTGAATAACGATCAATAACTTGTTGAGAAGTTTTGAAAGGCATTTTGTTAAGGTTAAAGAGGGTGGCTTTCGCTTCAGTTCATAATTTCGATACTTAACATAAGACCGAAACCGAATGAAGTACTTGTGAGATCATTGCGATCTGTTGAACAAGTAGGTATGATAAACTTTATAGTGACGAGAGATGAATGGAAATCTTAAAAAAAATTAAACTGGATCTTTGAGGGTTAGAGAAGCCTTGGTGGAAGGCAAGCTCATAAAGATCACTCAAAAGAAAAAGAGATTCCATTGTGTAACAAGTAAAAGCTTGAATGTTTTGAATTCACCGTCAATTCATTATAGGTGTTGAACTTTGGGTTTCACTTAGTACATAGTGGCATGAAACTAAGATCACAAACACAGACTTGGTATAACCATAAACCTCAGTGGTTAATACTGAGAGTCTTAGGGGTTATATTGATGAAGCGAATTATAATGGAGAAAGATGATGGAGATGGTATAAGGAGCAAATGTACCTCTGCTTTAAATAAAAGAAGGACCAAGCAGAAAACTCAAAACTCAATGTGAGTAGAGTAAGGTAGCTCATGATTAGAGTGAACTTGATAGCCTGTATTGGGAAAGCATGATGGGTATAAATCATGCTATTAAGGCTTCACTCAAAATCAGTCGATGCTTTGGTCAACATACAGCAGCATGCTTCTAGGGACTCCTAACTAATAAACCCATTTACCTACCTTAGCTTTGCCATCGAGAATCATACTTAAACGAAAACAAAACAAAAAAACATTAGATAAAAAAAATATTTTTGTGTTTTGAGAGAATGAAGTAATTGAACAAAAAGAAAAATATTTTTGGATTTTATAAGAATTATTATGAGAGCAAGATAAAGAATTTTTTTTTGGGATTTTATAAGTAGAAAGGAAGTAATGAAAAAGTTGTACCCAAGAAAACAGTTGAAATGCCTTAAAAAAACGAACGAGTTAAGAAGGACCGAACCCGAACTAGACCGAACGCTCGGTTCATTTCGGTTCATGATCGAACTTCACCCGAAATGGACCGAATCCGAAATAGACCGAACGTTCGGTTCATTTCAGTTTGCTCTATTTCGCTTGTAACCTTTATGAAAGCGAAGGCAATTTTGGTACAGACTCGGCTTGCATCATTCCTAGGCCTTGTAGAATCTTATTGAAGCTTGCTTCGGGTAAGGCCTTTGTGAATATGTCTGCCAGTTGATCAGTCGTTCTGACGAAGTGAATTTCTACGTTACCATCTTCGACGTGATCTTTGATGAAATGATATCTCAGTGCTATATGCTTAGTCTTCGAGTGTTGCACTGGGTTGTGACAAATTCTAATTGCGCTTTCAGAGTCACAATATAGTGGGATTTTCTTCATGTTTAGCCCATAATCCCGGAGTTGACTTTGTATCCATACGACTTGAGATGTACAGGATGCTGGAACAATATATTCAGCTTCTGTAGTGGATAACGAAACACAAGTCTGTTTCTTTGATTGCCAACTGACTAATTTACCATCCTCCGGTGGTGCTTTTACGATCCAATCCACAGCCACCCAGATCAGCATCTGAAAATGCTTGAACGAAGAATCCGGAGTTGGCTGGATACCATAGGCCGAGAGAGGAGGTTCGCTTCAGATAGCGAAAGATGTTCTTCACGACTTGAAGATGAGGTTCTCGTGGGTTGGCTTGAAACCATGCACAGTAACAGACAGAGAAGATGATGTCAGGTCTACTGGATGTGAGATACATCAGAGATCCAATCATCTGTCGATAGAGTGTTGTATCAGCTGCTGGTTTCTCCAATGATGGTGTGAGTTTAGTTCCAAAAAGCCATAGGTAATTTCACTTTAGAGTCTCCCATCATTCCAAACTTGGTTAGCTTCTTGGTAAATGCTTCCTGATTAATAAAGATGCCTTCGGGTCCCTGTCTAATGTTCAATCCAAGGAAAAAAATTAATTGGACCCATTGAGCTCATCTCAAATTTTGTTTCCATCAGCTTTCTGAATTCAGCTGTTAAGCTAGGATTCGTGGTGCCAAAGATGATGTCATCAACATAAATTTGGACTATCATAAGGTGGTTACCTTCTCGCTTACGAAAGAAGGTTGGGTCAACCGAACCTTGTTTGAATTTAGAAAATTTTAAGAAACGTGTGAGAGTTTCATACCATGCTCTGGGAGCCTATTTGAGGCCATAGACAGCTTTGTCAAGGATATAACAATGATCGGGATACTTCTCGTTCACGAATCCTGGCGGTTGCTCAACATATACGGTTTCTTCAAGTTCACCGTTGAGGAAGGCACATTTGACGTCCATTTGATAGACTTCAAAGTTCTTGTGAGCAGCATACGCAAGAAAGATACGAACAGATTCCAATCTTGCAACGCGACCGAAGGTTTCTTCATAATTAATTCCCTCTTCCTGACAATATCCTTTGACCACCAGCCTAGCTTTATTACGAATGACATTCCCTTCTTTGTCCATCTTGTTTCTGAATACCCATTTGAGACCGACAACCGAAGCATCCTTTGGAGTTGGAATAAGACGCCATACCTTGTTTCGTTCAAACTCATTTAACTCATCCTGCATGGCTTGAACCCAGTCTGAATGATCAAGAGCCGAGTTAACAGTCTTTGGTTCAATTTTAGAAACGAATGAATTGAACATGCAGAACTCTACTTTTGAAAAAAGTGCAGCCTGTTTCGCTTTGATTTGAGAGCGAGTTAACACTTTTTCTGAGGATTCCCCAATAATTTGAGTTTGAGGATGATCTTTGGTCCATTTGATAAGTGGAGGAAACTTTGGATCATAGATAGGATCCAATTCAGCATTGATTTCTTCCTCTAGTTCAGACAAGATGTCATCATCACCAACATTGGTGTTCTCCCCTGTCACACCCCAAAACCACGAACGGCGGAAACGTTCAGGGGTGGAGGACGTCATGTACAGTATCACAACAGTGTAATATAATAAACAAGCAACAACATCATCCATTGCATTATAAGTAGAGTTTTAATACATGTGTGTTCTTTCATAATGTACGACAATAAAATGAATAATCAAAATAAGGCAAGTCTTGTCTGTACTCCATCTTCTCCGGTAACATGGCCATCGCACCTGTCTAACTGATGACCTGAGAATACAAGTTATTTTGAAAGCGAGTATCAGCTTTAAAGCTGGTGAATTCATAAGTATTTATGTGATATTGTCTTGTTTTGGAATGTTGTTAAGAATGTCGTATAAATCCTTAAATATAACAGTTGATATAAGTATGAAATCTGGTCTTCTACCAAGACCCGAATGTTTTGTTATGACAAAGTAAAATGATAGGTTTTCCTTTCTATTGACTAGTACTAAGAGTACTTAGTCTAAATCATCGTTTATGTGAATATATCACAAAATAAAGTAAAATAGGAAAATGATATGATAGTCTTCTACCAAGACCCTAATGTTCTGTCAGTAAAATGATAGTTTTTCCTTTCTATCGACTAGTACTAAGAGTACTTAGTCTAACTCATCGTTTATGTGGATATCTCACAAAATAAAGTAAAATAGGAAAATGATATGATAGTCTTCTACCAAGACCCTAATGTTCTGTAAGTAAAATGATAGTTTTTCCTTTCTATCGACTAGTACTAAGAGTACTTAGTCTAACTCATCGTTTATGTGAATATTTCACAAAATAAAGTAAAATAGGAAAATGATATGATAGTCTTCTACCAAGACCCTAATGTTCTGTTATGACTAAGTAGCCTTCTACCAAGACCCGAATGTTCTGTTATGACTAAGTAGTCTTCTACCAAGACCCGAATGTTTTGTTATGACTAAGTAGTCTTATACCAAGACCCGAATGTTTTGTAAGTAATATGATAGCTTTTCCTTTCTATTGACTAGTACTAGAGTACTTAGTCGAACTCCTCGTTTATGTGAAAGTATCACAAAATAAAGTAAACAGGAAAAAGTATAATCATGTAAGTGTTAGCCGGAGGTACTAGTGCTAATCAATACATCACGGTAAGCAAAATAAATAACCTAATGAACCTTCGAAGATGGTCCAATTGTCCTCTGTAGCAGCAGCAGGTTGGAGGAAGGGTTAGTCCCGTAAAGGTACTCTTAGTATAAGTAATAAACGTAGGCATCCGTAGATGTTCATCACCCACTGTTGCTAACAGATGGGTTCCAGAATGGTTAGTCCCGTCCATATATCCCGAGGTACTAGGGATAGGGGCCCATCTAGGTATCCCGAGGTACTAGGGATAGGGTCCTGTCTAGATATCCCGAGGTACTAGGGATATGCAGGAAGATTTACACAGAGGGTACTAATAAATCATCCTCGTAGTTCTAAGTACAAGTATCCAAGGTAAGTAAATATAGGATAATGCACCTATGTAGAAGTGTTCCTGTATGGTATTCATGTAAGTGTGTTCATGTAACAGGTAAGTATATGTAAACATATTCATGTATCATGTAATCCTAAGTACGTGTACTCATGTATCATGTAAGGTATTGGTATAGACTCATGAATGAACTGACTCTTGTGTGATTCCTTGTAGTAGTAATAATGTTTTGTTTCTTCTAACTATCCCTATGATAATTAACTGGAAAGTAAGTGATTGCTCAAGTAGATTTATGCACCCTCGATACACCAGGGTGTGGGAAACTGATGAAGGATGAAAACTATAATCTCTAACATATAAATGAACATACGCGCCTAAGTATAGTTTGATTCAAGAAGGTAAAATAATGGTTTTACAAGATATCTTGGAGTTTTGACCAATAATTAAGAATGAATTGATGTCATTTTAATAAACATTTCAAAACTAATACTTTTGTTATCAAGGTATTTTAAGATAGAAAACCACTTCATGTGTCATCTTTTGAAATATGTGAAATCTATTGAGTGAAAACACAGTTATAAAATACATAAGATTGATTTAATAACATACTGTTTTCTACTTGTATCCCCCCATTAAAACATTTAAAATCATTTAAAACATTGATTAAGGGGTATGAACTCACCTGTTGTTGGTAGTTCGGATGAACTGGACGGCGTAGGATTGCTAGGTGTCAAGTGAGGACTTGTACACACACTACGATCCTAATGAACATATATTCACACATATATGCACTCAATTAGTCTCAAATCACTATTTAATAATGTTAAGACATCCTAGACAAAATAAACACTTTATATAAGTGTTTTAATCCCTTAGGGTTGCATCTAAGCTATTGTGGGACAAGGCACTTGTGTTTAGGGTTCCAACGGACCCCATATATGAGTTTACTCCTCATATACCATCACACATGGAGTTTAAGGATGTAAACTCTTGAGTTTACGGCCGTAAACTCCCAACCATGGGTGTTTGGTGTGTTTTGAAGTTCCAAATGATTCCTAGAATTATTCCAACTTGGTGGTTAAATTCTTGGAAGGGTTTAAGGCATAGAAACACTCCATTTAGGAGTTTACGGCCTTAAGGCCATTTCCTTTGGAGTTTATGGCCGTAAACTCCCTTGGAATGGTGTTCTTGTTGTTTTCAAGCCTCAAGCATAGGTGGTATAAGTTCTAGGCTTTTATTCCAAGCATATGAAGACATTAGGCACACTTTGGTGCCCTTCTTTCATGTTTACGGCCCAAGAACCAAGTCTTGGCCATAAACTCACTTTAATAGGTGATTCTTATGTGTTTAAGGCTCTTGATTTATTGGGAACAAGTCTAGGTAAAAGTCTAAAGCTTTAGGTGCCTTAAAAGCACCATTTTGAGTTTGAAATTGGAGTTTACGGCCTAAGAAACTCTTGGGCCGTGAACTCCCAAAATTGGGTGGTTTTTGCTTGATTTCATGTCCCTAACACACTTATAAATGAGTCTAAGGCAGTAGCATAACACAAGGGTCGGTCTAGGCTTCGTTTCGGGAGTTTACCGCCCAAGAACACCTTGGGGAGTAAACTCCTAAATCTAGTGATTTAGCCTTCTAAATCATGTTATTAACACATAATAATCATTATAAGACAACTAGAGAAGTGTACTCACGATTTGGGATAAAAACCCGAAGATCCGTGAGAGAGAAAATGGCTTTTCTCTAGTTGGAAATGCGAATAATGAATGAATTTGGTTCAGAATTCTATTTATAGTCCTGAGATATTTTTGGCAGAAAATATTTTTATTCCTGAAATGATTTCTAATATAACTGAGTGTTGGAATAACAGTGTTGCACAAAACCCTAGTGCAACCACTCTCCTGATATCTCCTTAAGTGTAAATCCTGAAAAACTGCCAAACTTATACCCGAAGTCTGGAATTTCACTGAAACTGTTCTATGCTCTATTGTCTTGATATGGTTTGTTCAGAATGGAAATTTTGGGTTGTCACATCCCCCTCGAAGAATAATTCCTGTTCTGGACCAACATTTGTATCCCCTTCATCGGCTGGAATTTCTGTGGAGCTTGATGTATTTGGCGATGAGTTCTCCCCCTGGAATGAAGAACCTTGATCATGATGAGTAGAGGAACCCTCCCCCTGGACAGTAGGATGGTCACCAGAAGGTTCGCTTACGTCTGCACCTTCAGTTTCTTTGGATTGATCATCAACCATCTTCTTAGCATCATCATTTAGAACTTGTTTCAGATGATCGACTTTGTTGTCTTTTGCAGTTGATTCAGAGTCAATCGCCTTTTGAGGCTCATCAAACAGGAGCATGAATTGGTCAAAAAGATTTGAAATGGAGATAGTAACCTGACCATTCTTTGGAAATATGTCTTGCGATGCATCTTCTGTTGGTTTCAACTTCTTAACATAACTATCGTCAAAGGTGACATAGTATGTTTCTTCAATTTTCTTCGAGCGTTTATTGAGAACTCTATACGCCTTGGAGTTCAGGGAGTAGCCTAAGAAAATTCCTTCATCCGCCTTAACATCGAACTTGTTTCGATTCTCTTTGGAGTTGAAAATGAAACATCTTGATCCGAACACATGAAAGATTTTCACGTTTGGTTTTCGATTTTTCAGGATCTCGTAAGGGGTAATTGAGAACCACTTATTCAAGTATGATCGATTCTGAGTATAACATGCAGCTGCAATAACGTCAGCCCAGAAATACAACGGTAAGGACGCGAAGCATAACATGGTACGAGCAACTTCACACAGGGACCGATTTCTCCTTTCAACAATGCCATTTTGCTGCGGAGTATATGGAGCTGAGAAATTGTGAGTCGTCCCTTTTTCAGCAAGAAAACCTTCAAAGTCTTTGTTCTTGAATTCTAGGCCATTGTCGCTCCTTATATTACGAACCATCTTTCTTAGTTGCGTCTTGATCTGTTTAATGAAGAGCTTGAGCTTTGGAGTAGCTTCAGACTTTTGCTTGAGAAAGAAAATCCATGTGAACCTTGAGAAATCGTCCACAATAACTAGAATGTATTTGTTTCCCCCAATGCTGTGACAACCCAAAGTTATTCCGTTACGTTACCCCGTTACCGTTAACGGAATATTCCACTGTATAAAGGTTCCGTTAATAAGAGGTCATTAAATAAACAAATGTTTGATTTATTTATGTTTTTATGTCGTTATAGTCGTAATAAAGTAAATGAAAACACTTAAATTACATTTCCAAAGTAATTTAGAAAAAGTTAGTTTTTATTATTACGACCGCCAAATCGGGTGCGACCAAAAGCCCCGTATAACGGTAGTATCGGGTAGAATTCCACTGAGCTCCAACTCCCACCCATATATAAGGGGGAGTAAGCTCCATTTGAGCCTTTTCCACCCTCTCTCTCTATACTCTCTCTAGACTCGTTTTCGACCCGAATCCGCACCCAAACGCTTCCAAATCGTAAGTCCACTTACCCTAGCTTGTTCTAAACATTACTAGCGGTAGTTATACCCCAAAAATCGTCCAAGAAGGCAAGGAGTAAGGAGTTTATGGCCCAAGAACACTCTAGGGCCGTAAACCCCTAAAATGATGCCAAACTTGCCTTTAAACTCACCCTTAAGCTTGGAGACTAATTGGGGATTTAGCCTAGGAGTGTTTAAACATCAAAACATAAAGTTTTAGGGCATAAAAGAGAGTTTACGGCCCAAGCACATGCTTAGGCCGTAAACACCTCTAAAGCTTGTCAAAATGCCCCAAAACACTCCCAAACCACCCTTAGGCTTAATACATGAATTAGGGGCTTGCTATTACGGGTTTAGATCATTCAAACACAAGGATTTAAGGGATTAAAAGGAGTTTACGGCCCAGACACATGTCAAGGCCGTAAACACCCCTAAACATGCTAAAATGATAGTTTTAATTCCCCCAAATGGCTTCATGCTTCATTATAAATTACTAGGAGGGTGTTGGGGGCTTGAAACTTCAATAAAATCAAGGAATGAGAGTTCACGGCCGTGAACTCCCTTAGGGATGGTTCATGGGCCGTAAACTCCCTAATGAAGCCCTTAGAAGCCTTAAACTCATTCATGCCTTTTAGATTTGGACCTAGAATAATTCCACAAGCAAGTTAAGGCCTTAAAACACCCTAGAAACCACTCACCATGAGTTTACGGCCGTAAACTCATGGGAGTTGTCCCAGGGCCGTAAAATCTAAGTATAGAGTTTACTCTTGGAGAGTAAACTCCATTCCTAAGCCATTTGAGCCCTTAGTTGTTACCCAGGACACCCCAAACACTTAACCAAGGTGTTTTCTTCTCTTTAGGGTGCGTATACTTGTTTAATTGGTATTATATGTACTAATTGTATGTAAACATATGTTATCATATGTTTAATAGGTCACTAAGTGTGTCCAAGTCCTTACTTGACACCGAGCACCCAACCGACGCCTTCGTCGGATCCACTTATGCCAGGTGAGTTCATACCCCTGAATGAACCTTTTAAATGTTTTTATACGTTTTATAGGGGGGGGGGAATACAAGTTAAACATGCCAGTTATCATGTCAATCATATGTGATTGATAACCCGCATGCACAAGATTTTACCACACTGTACACTGTTTTACCGAGTAGGATACTATAATGGTTTTCAAAAAGGTTTTCAATTGTTTCAAAACTCTTACTTATACTGTTTTATCTAAATTCATTTTAAAACTGGTTTATAAAGGTTCCAAATATTTCTAAAGGTTTTCACACTTATTTAATCAAAGAATACCCAATGTGATTTTCCCTGAGTATAAAGGTTTTTCCAAGGTTTTCATCAAAGTTCCCTTTCACGACGTATACTTTTACTTGTTAGTTACCACTGCTTTGCCTTCATTTATTTTATACTCCTACTTGATAACAATTTCACTTCTTGAGGCGCTTATACCTGTTATTGTCTCTATTTCACTTATACTGGTAGTCACTTATACCTGATAGATGCTCTTACTTCACCAGTTGTCGCTTCTACTTCGTGATACACTTATACTTGATAACGTTTCCACTTCGTGATACACTTATACCTGCTGGACGCTTATACTTGTTCACACTCTTACTTAGTGATACACTTCTACTTCACTTATACTTGATATCGCTTCTACTTCACTTAAACTCGATACGCTCCTACTTCACTTGATGTCCCTTCTACTTCGTGATACACTTACATTTGGCACGCTTATACTTCACGATTCGGTTATTCCACACCGCACACATATACTTCACGATATGAATCAACTTGTTACACACTCAAGCGTAGTTAGATGTATGTCTGTGCTTGTATAGATGCATATAAATAATGATTGAAGGACTTAGGAAGGCTTGTCCGCCCTATTTCCTTTTCTTCGTTGAGATATGGTCTGGTGGGATCGGATGTCCATCCGAAGGTCGTTTGATTCATTAGTTATATATTATGTACACAAGCATAGACATATGGGTTTACATCAGTCAGTTCAGTTATGAGTCTCTACCTCTAGTTCAACACTTACATTAGAAACCCACTACCCACTATTTGGGATGCATCTTCAGGACACAGCCTTCTCCGTCGTCTAGTTGGTAACCAGAGTCTCCTGTAGGGAGAGCGGACATTGTGTGTATAGATCTATACGGGATTGACACCCCCGCACCCTGACTGGTAGCTACAGTCCACGGCCCACGAAGCCAAGGGGTGACAAATGTCACATTATATAGACGCTTGTAGGGCGTCTGGTACTCTAGTGTCAGTTAGTATGGTTACGAGTATCCCAGGTTGCCTTGTAATTCATGGCCTTAAGGTAACGGTATTTCACCGGCAATTTACACTGTATGCTGGTAACTCATTTTCAGAGTCACACTGTTTTGACCTTGCAAGATGTATCTTTCATTTGATATTGTCTGCGGTCTATATTCACTGTTTTAGACCTTACCAGCTGTACCTTTCATTTGGTACCTTCCGGGGTCTGTGTCTCCATTTGTTAGACGGAACCAGGCGTGTCGTTCGTTCGATACTCTCCTGGAGTCTATGATTCCTTTGCCTTAGTTAGCAGTCCTCACTGCTGAGGCATATGTTATTTCCCTGACTTCTCTTGCTTTCTTTAATAATCAATTTCAGTATTTTGATAATGATGGCGGTTAAGGGAAAACTACTTTTTACCACATAACTCCGTCCAGTCTTGGTAGAAGGCTGCTTTTATTAAAGACAATATAGGATTTGCTGGAAAGAACTCTAATACACTATAAACTCTTAAACTATTACATTATAAAGTTATTTGAATAAAATGTCACTAATTACTTATGAACTCACCAACATTTGTAAAAATGTTGATACTCGCTTTTCAAATAACTTGTATTCTCAGGTCAGCATTAGACATGTACATTCCCGGAGCTGTTGATGAAGATAGCTTAGTACCTTGCTGTACTTATTATATTTGCTTCTATACTTTGATACCTTGTAATGTAAACCATGTAAAACTATTACTATTAATGCAATGTTTTGTTGTACTTTGAGTACTATAATGCATGTGTTGTGATACTTGACATGACGTCATCCACCCCAAAACGTTTCCGCCGTTCCGGTTTTGGGGTGTGACAAATGCTTTCGATGGACGATGGACCACATAGATTGATATGTAGTAACTCTAGTGGTTCGATCACCTTAGTGTTGATAATAGAAGGATGACTCTTCCGACTCTGCTTTCCCATTTCACATGCGGCACATAGATGTTCTTTGTCGAATTTTAGAACTGGAAGACCTCGAACGTGATCACCTAAGACCAGTTTGTTGATATCCTTGAAATTCAGATGAGATAGTCTTCTATGCCATAACCAACTTTCATCAGAGTGAGCCTTTGTGAGTAAGCACACTGCTGGTTTACCTCTTATTGGGTTGAGGTTCAAAGGATACATTTCCCCTTTTCGCTTTGATTTCAACAGAATTTTGTTTGAGCTCTTCTCGACAATTTCTGAGCCTTCATCGTCAAATGATACTTTTAATCCAGTACCAACAACTAGCTATGATACACTGATGAGATTGTGTTGAAGCCCTTCAACATAAGCAACTTTCCTTATGGAGAACTCGCCATTTGTGATCATTCCATAGCCTTTGATAGTTCCAAAAGAGTTTGAAACATCCCAAAGATACCACCCAAAAATTTCGATTTTTATTATAACAAAACCACGAGACTGAGTATCACATAATAAAACCATATGCTGCGTGTTTCAAAAACCATAATAAAACACTGTGAGAAAAAAACTGTATCACAACTGTATCCAAACATATCAAGAAAGCTAAATAAACTCCCAGGACAAAACTGAAGCCGTGGTGTGTGCGATGCCATCATCCCGAACTCTTCCCTTTGCTTGCGGAAGTACCTGAAACCAAAACTGAAACTGTAAGCACGAAGCTTAGTGAGCTCCCCCAAACTACCACATACCACATAATAACATATAAGCACATACTGGGCCTTGCCCACTGCATCAGACCGAAGTCCGGGCTAAGTGGGGCCTTGCCCCCTACATCGGACCGAAGTCCGAAGCTGACTGGGACCTCTGTCCCCTACATCGGACCTCTGTCCAAAGCTGACTGGGACCTTCGTTCCCTACATCAGACCGAAGTCCGAAGCTGACTGGGATCTCCGTCCCCTACATCGGACCGAAGTCCGAAGCTGACTGGGACCTCTGTCCCCTACATCGGACCGAAGTCCGAAGCTGACTGAACATAGCATAAACATATCAACTAGCATAAACACATAAATCCTGTCTGAGCCACGGAGGCGTCAAACATACTAGCTACTGCATTGGACCGATGTCCAGAAACTACGGCTAACTGAACGGGCCGACATTGTGGCCTTAGACCCGTTCCTACTGAAGGGAAACTCACCTCGTGAACTGGCTGCTGTGTGAATGGCTCTGGAAGCTAACTGCTGCTGCTCCGGTATGTCCCCGGATACAAGTCCATAAACACACTCAATCAAATGCTAAACACTGCACTGGGGTAAAATGACTCTTTTACCCTTGGTCAAAGTCAACTCTCTCGGTCGAAGTCAACCCACAGTTGACCTGACTCGCTGAGTTGGGCCACCAACTCGCCGAGTCTCTAGTCTCACTTCTCAACCCTACTCGTGGCTACTCGTCGAGTATGGCATCGACTCGACGAGTACCCTCTCGATCCAAGAACTCAGACAATCTTCATCCGACTCGCCGAGTCATATGAACAACTCGACGAGTTGTTCTTCGATCTAAGAAGATTGCCTTGGACTCGCCGAGTTGTATGAACAACTCGTCGAGTCCCACCATTACTGAGTCCACCCTCCGACTCACTAAGTCCATCCTACTGCTCACTAACCTCCACTCAGAAACACTCAAAGGGGGTAAAGATCGGGGACTCGCGACTGGACTCGCCGAGTCCGAAGAACGACTCGCCGAGTCACATGCATGCAGATCCTAAAAACTCGATTCTGCTCAACACCACCGCATACAAATTATAGATTTGAGTTCCTAAGGCTGATTTACCACGTAAAGTTTCCAACTTTACGTGTACATCCACATGAAAAAGGAGATAAAGGCTAAAAAGGCACTTAGAAGAGTAGATCTAGGGTTATCATGCAAAATGGCTCCATAAAGGTGATAGATCTATGATTTTGGAATTGAAACATGGCTAGATCCGAAGGCTAATCAATCTAATGTGATCCCTCTACCAAGAACAAGCTAAGAAATGGCTAAAAGAGGCTAAATATGCTTGCTAAAGAGAAATCAATCATAGAAACAGAAGGAATTCGGCTAATACCTCAATGAACTCTGAAATGGGAGCAAGACCTTGGATCTTCTTCTTCTCCTTGGATCTAGCCTCCTTCTTCTCTTCAAAACTTCAAGATTCACACAAGAAATGCACAAATAACCAAGGAAACGATTAGGGTTTGCTAAATGATGCTCTGAGGGTGAAGGGGACGAGTTTGGGGGCTCATAAGGTGGTTTAAATAGGGTGCAAACCCGGGGATTTAGGGTTTCTACCTGGCAGGCAGACTCGTCGAGTCCCGAATATGGACTCGCCGAGTCGCCGACTAACACGTGCTCGAAATCTCGTCCCTACTCGACGAGTCGGGCCATAGACTCGCCGAGTCCCTCTCAAAAACTTCTAAATAAATGCCATAGAAACAACGTACCAGGAATGGGGCGTTACAGAGTTGTTGCCATACTTTACAATGCCACCATCTTTGAGAGAACGAAACTCTCTTAGTTCCTCCTTCATTCCTGTCATGTGACGCGAGCAACCACTATCGATGTACCATTCTTCGTCAAACTGCTCGTCATGTATAACCTGCAAAATATTAAGTAGATTTAGGAACCCAAAGTTTCTTGGGTCCTTGTGAGCCTTTTACAGGACAGGGAATAGTAAGAGAAATATCAACCATATATGTGCATTTGATTAAAGTTGTTTCATCTTTTCTTTTAATGGTGAAAACTTTAATTTTTTTTGATTCAGGAGGACTGGGGTTTTTGACTGAGGAACTAGAATTTAGAGAATTGAATTTAGAAGAGACATTAGATTTCCAGTTTTGCTGATTAGACTTGTAGGCATGAGGACCGAAATTACTATTTCGGTTGCTATGGGATGAGGGACCAAAACTCTCCTTTCGGTTGTTAATGGGTGATCGACCAAAACTCTTCTTTCGGTTGTTTTCAGTCGAGGGACCAAAACTACCCTTTCGGTTCCTATCGGTTGCAGGACTGAAACTACCCTTTCGGTTCCTGTTGGTTGAAGGAACGAAACCTTCCTTTCAGTTCTTGTTGGTAGAAGGACCGAAACCTTCCTTTCGGTTCCTGTTGGTATTGTGATGAGAACCGAAACTGCTCTTCTGGTTCCCTGAGTTTTCTTCTGATTTATACTTCCTTTCAATCCTTACAAAATCAGGATTTTAAGAATTCCAAAATCGTTTTCTTTCTGAGAGATTCTTCTTATATCTCAGATTTCTTTGATGCTTTCGATCAACCACCTGTTTTGGATTTCTATGAATGTTAGCCTTTCTTTTCGAAGCATGAGCACAACATTCACTCTTTGTTGAAGAAGTATCACTTGTGGTTGGCATTGGTTCTTCCACAGGTGGTTTAGTTCCACTTGTGCTCGGCACATCGTACTTTGTAGGCTCATTTAGTTGTTCATGTATGTATCTACCTTTCACTCTCCATGAGGTTTTCTGAGAAAGACCCTTCGTCTCATCTGCGTTTTCTATTGGGGCCGACCAGAAGAATTCATCACATCCCCCAACATTGTCTTCTTCTACCATAGCCGTTAACTCTGCAGTTTGTTGTGGAGTGACTCCCGGTACAGTGTAGACTTGATTTGGGGTAGTTTGAACCTTTTGGTATACAACAGCTTTAGCTTTGAAAACTTTGGATTTGTCGGTAGAGGAACGAGCAAACTCAACAGAGTTTTCAGAAATTAGGTTCTTATGGGACTTGGGTTCGTTTTTGACTAATTCAGAACAGTCTACCAAATCTTCTACATAAATTTCACTCATATCATCATCCTCATTAAGTTAAGATGAATTTTTAACATCAATTTTGTTTTCTGAACTTAAATTGGCATTCAAGGAGTCAAATTTTTTGTATAGTTTCGGCTCTCAATCTCAATCTATCATTTTCGTCTAACAGATTTTTGAGCATGTCTTTGCTGTCCTTGGACTTTATGTAGGATTCAATTTTGTCCAGACCTATTTTATACGATGGAGACACTTCATCAGAAGATACAACACTTTCACAGTTGTAGGCTTCAGCATCAATTTCATCCTCTTTTAATTCAAGGAAAGGTAATACGATGTATCTTCTTCCCTATTTCACAATCAAGATGCAAATGAGTGATGTTAAAGTAGAGTCTCTTAGCAATTAAACAAAAAACATTTTGCTATTTAAGAAGTTTAAGATTGTCTCTTTGCAAATAAATAGAATCATCTTTAGATCTAATTAACTCCTTTTCCTTTTGCTCGATCCACATCCTTCATTCCTTACTCTTTAAAGAAATCCTGCTGATTTGATCAGTTAGGTTAGAATTTGTGACACGGGTTTGGGTGAGACTGCTACTTATGCTTGAGAATTTTGTCTTTAAATTATTTAATTCCTTTTCATAACTATTAGTAGGTATTTTTAGAGAAGCAAGAATATTTTCTACCTTTTTGATCAACTCATCACATTCGTTGATCTGAGCACTAACAGGCTTGGCAGCAAAACATCTGTCCTCTCGCTCTCTTTCCTCTTCAACTCCCCCATCAGTTGTGTATCCTCTCATTTGGAACACACCCTCGGTCACTACAAAGCATCTCCCCGTTGCATGTTCTGCTTTTGCCAGCATAGCCTTCCCATGAGTAGGCTTCCTGACTTCATCATCCTCAAAATCTGTGGACCAGACCTCCACACCACCAAACTCATCACTGTTGTTTGTACCCTGCACAATTAAAGCATTCATGGTAGAGTTATTAGCAGCAGACTTTCTTTTCTTTATTTCCTCCAATCTTCTCAGGAGGCTCGCTTCCTCATCTTATTTGTTTGTCTTTTCTTCTTTCTTTCTTGGCATACAGTCTTTAGCAAAGTGATTTTTTCCTCCACAATAATGGCAGTCGAATCCTGAGTCTCCTCCAACTTTAGCTTCCTTCTTTGACTCTTTAGACTTTGACCCCATCTTCGGTTCCTCCTTGATCCTTTCGGCGTTGTAACTACCCTGCCAGTTTCGGTTCTTGTTGGCTGGGAATTTCTTCTTAATGAATTTTCTGGGATTGGACACGATCATGGCGTATTCTTCGCCGGTTAGATCAAAATCTGCAAGATCTAATTCCTCTTCTTCTTCTTTAACCGAACTTTTTTCCTTTGGAGACAAGAGCTAAAGAACCCAGACCAGAAACCACATTCGTTTCCTTTGATAGAGCTTTCTCATGGGATTTCAAAATACCCACTAGTTTTGCCAGCGAGTAAGACTTGAACTGTTCATGAGCTTTGACGGTTGACACAACAACCATCCATTCAGGTCTGAGACCGTTCATGAAAGTAACCTTTTGTTCAATAACTTTCCTCTCAATCCCATGCTTTATCATCTTACTTAAAAGATGATTGAAACGATCAAAAGTTTGAATAAGTTTTTCTTCAGGCTTCTGCTTAAAGTCACCAAACTCAGATAGCAAGAGGGTTTGGATAGAGTGTTCCAAGTCTTCGTCTGTGGAATATAACTCCTTCAGTCTATACCAAATTTCCTTAGCTGTTGCACAAGAACTCACTAAACGAAACGTATCCAATTGCAGCGCAAACCTTATCATCCTCAGAGCCTTGAAGTTGCATTGAAACTTCTCTTTTTCATCCTGAGGAATATCTTTGACATCATTAACAAGCTGATTGTATTCTTTCTGTGTTTTAACAATCTTTGATGTGCTTGAATGAGCGAATGGGCCTACAGTAATTCCTTCCCAGATTAAATACCCATTGTCCTTCGATCCAATCACGTAGTCTTCAAAGTGATGCACCCAAACTTCGTAGTCTTGTGTATACAAGATTGGTATTCTTGTTGTAGACCATATGCTGTTGGAGATATTGATCGGATTGGTTTGTGAATCATCCATGGACATTGTAAATACTTTGATCGATAACCTGTAAAAGATCAGACTAGTAATATATCATTAGGGTTAGATCAACAATTAATGAGATACGCCAATAAAGAGTGACGGCTCAATAAATATCAATCAATGCGGAAAAACCCTAAAAACTTCTTCGACAGAAGAGGTGTGTATGAATTACACAGTCTCCTGCTTTAATACCAATTGATGAGTTCAAAACTCTTAGATCGATTAGATCTTTCACAAGTACGATAAAAGAAATCAAACAATTTAAGAACAATATAAGAAAGAACACAGAATATAATCAAATATGTGCTTATGATTCAAAACTGAGTCACGCCTCAGCAGAGCTCGATGAGGAACTTCCGCTGTAGAGGCGAGCTAGGGTTTACAGAAATATGAAGCAAAAACAATGAAAGCGATCTCTTCTAAGTCTGCATGCATGCAACTTATATACTAAACCCTAATACAAAATAATGCACGGCTGGACAGGCCCAATACCGACATTCAAACTGGACTAAGGACCGAGCCCATGACGCAATCTAATAGACTCAACATTAATAATGTTGTATGATCAAATTACACTTAGACAACTCATTTAAATTGAATTCAAATAGAATTAGGTAGATTGTTCCCTTGAACATGAGCAACGGATCTCCATCAATCCTACATAATGTGATAACACTAATGATAAATAGAAACTAATCATTTATAAAAATCTTAAGCTATACTTTAATATAAAGGTCAACCAAACATCAATAATAATTTGAATACAATCCAAATTTTTAACAACATGATAGCAGGAAAAGATACACATACCTTTATATGTTCCAAATAGTGATATTTCTTATCCATATCTTGTTAAGCTTCATCTTGACTTCCCATGTTCACCAATTTTAACCTTTTGAAAGTAAAAATAATGATTTTTATTAACATGTATGCCCATGTATAATCAAAAATAGTAAAATTTTATGCCCTAAGGAAATATGCACCTGTATGATTAATTTTATAAATCGGAAAAAAATAAACAGATGGAAAACAAAGGTACATGGAACATGCAAAGCTTGTAGACGATGCAAAGCATGTAGACCATGTAGCAATACGACCAATAGTTGAATCTCTATCATAAAAAATGCAAATTGGTTAAATAAACCATAAAAAATAAGAAAAAAAAGACAATGAGAACCCGATCAAATACTTATAACAAATCCATACCTGTTACCAAGAACACATAGTAGATATGCTGATCTAGGGCTTTATTCCTGCACCTCCATTCTGTCAATCTTCCCCAAATCTTGAAGAAACCGTAAATCACCAGAATATTCATGGGAACTTTCTTTTCAAAGGATGATGCCGAATATTGAACATTTCATGGGATGGTGCTGAAAATAGATGATGGTAGTCATCAGTGTCTAGATTTCATTCCATGTTCAACACAATAACATGGAATCACCTATGGTTTGAACTCTTAGTGAAAGCTGCAACAATTTATTAGTTATAGTGGGTTTTTCTTATCGATCAATAAAGAAAAAAAACTCTTGCTCACAGGTAGATTGAAACAAACGAAAAAAATATTAAAAAGTGAACCAAATCATCAATAGAAGAAGAGTCTATAAAAGAGAAAATGAGAACACTAACAATAAGAATAAAATTCGAACCAGATGGTAGATATTGGGCCGACTGTGTGGGAGGTCTTCCGATTTGATGCAAGTTAACAACATCAACAATTATCCAAATCGGAACACAATATTATCCCCATCTACTATGTCGTTATTCTTTCATGGAGATGGTATCGTGTGAGGCTGTGGAGCTGGTAGGGATGGCAAAAAAAACCCCAAACCCGACAGGGAAACCTGAAACCCGATTATTTCGGGTCGGGTAATGGGTCGTTATCGGGTTTTTTATCGGGTTCGGGGCAGGGAGTGGGTTATCCTTGCCCCGAACCGACCCGCCCCGATTATATATATATATATATATATATATATATGTTTAAATGTGGATCCATAACTATTGTGTGGCGATCAATGAGATTTTAGAAAAATTTAAATCATTAAATTAACAAATAAGGGTAATTTAGCAATTTTTGTTTTATAAACCAAAAATAAATTCCTATATTTTTGTGAAATCCCTTAAATCACGTGTGCAGTGTTTTTATAAACCCTATCAATTTCAAGTCTCCAAATAATTAACCCTACGCCATCGTCGACATTTTCTTCATCGTCTTCATATACTACATGCAACATAGCAATCATTAGGCCTGTCGAAAAAACCCGAAACCCGTTCTACCCACCCGACCCGTTCCGAATTCGGGTAGAACGGGTAACGGGTATGAACATTCGGGTAATAGGTTAACCTGATAATAATATAGATCGGGTTTTAGGTATGAATATTTATTTTCAGGTGTACCCGAATACCCGAATTCATTTTTTAAATAATACCAAATATACAATGCAGTCACGTACGCATACTTCAAATAAAACAAAACCATTCGTTTCCTTCTTATGAACGACGGCTCGACTGTCGACACAAACTTGCAAATGGAATACGACGCTGAAGCTGAAGTGCTGAACCGTCAACACAATTCTCAGTTTCTCACTATCGCATGGAATAGAATTAAAAAAGTACATAACATATTGTAATGATTTGTATTGTTATTATATATGTATTTGTTAATTGTATGAAGTGTTTTCCTACCCAATTCTTTATTAAACCAACCAACATGTAAAAAATAAAAAATAAAAAATAAAAAAATTTATCAATAAGTGTCATTTAAGAAATTTTCGGGTATACTCGATAATTACCCGACCCGACCTCAAACCCGAATACCCGAAACCCGAATTACAATATAGGTCGGGTATCGGGTATTATTTTCTTAAGGAAAAAACCGTTCTACCCGAAACCCAACAATTTTACCCGTTCGATACCCCTAACAATCATATTCACGACATATGATTGATTTTTCTACCAAGATTAGTAACTAGACAGATGTCACACACCATCGATCGGATCCAGGTAATTTTTTTTTCTTTTTTTGTTAAGAAATGTCATCTTTAGAGAGTAAGTTCTTTAATTACGTAGCAATCTCTTTTCGAACAATCTAATAGAAGTGGTTAAAAATTATTTTGTTAATAGCTCATATAGCTATGCGGAGACAATTATCATAAAATCTTCCTTTTTTGGTTGCTTTACAAACTACTAGATTTAATTCCTTTGTTTGTTAAATAATAATATATCATGATAAACATATGATTTGTCGGCTTCATCAGGGAAATGTGATTGTGTTAGTGCTTTTCTTATTTTTAGCTGTTTTGTGTTTTTGTTATTGCATTTAACATTTGTTTTTAATTTATTGTTCCTATAAATATTCACACCATGTTCTATGTTTATAAATAATTTATTGTTGTTAACTAATAATCAATTATTTGTTTAGTATCTACCAACTGTTTGTTAAAACTCCTAAGACACAAGATTTTTATTTTTCATGTTTTTCACAGGTTTCAAGATTTACCGAAGGATTAACTGTCATTATTGAGTTCATCTCCTTCTACAATGCCCCGTATAAAGTTATTCTCATAGAATGTCATTCTGCGAGAATGATATTCCACTAGAATGTCATAAGACATATAAGAACGAACAAAGAAGGAGAATAAGGATTGTTTCAAGAATGACAATTTTTTTTTTCAAAAGAATTCAAGAATGACAGAGTATTATTTCAAAAATGAAGCTTTGTATTTGTGCTTGATTACATACCTGGAAAAAACGGACCAAGAAGGAAAAAAGAATCCATTCAAGAATGTAAAAAAAAAAGATTTTTATTCTTTTGATGTATTTCACTTTCTAATTGTATTTTAAGTTCATTATCACAAAAGTGTTATTATATTCTTAAAGAATATCGTTTATATTAACATTTTACCATTGGAATGATATGTTATTGTTCTCATTCTAAGAGAATGATTCAAAATTCATTATTATTTTATTGTTGATATTCTCATAGAATATCATTCTAACAGAATGTAATTCTGACATAATAAAATCTGTTATGATTAAAAATTATATTAGAATTGAAACTGAATTAATTTAAAAAAAGTCTGATTTTTAAAATTTCAAGAATCAATAATCCATTAAAATCTAAAATTTCCTTTTTTAAATATCATTTAATTGACCTAAATACCCTTTCAATGAAATTTGAGTGATTATAGGGTACATGTTACCTCATTGTAATATCATAGACCCTCGCATCATAGTCACTCATTCTTTTCATCTAATAGTCCAGAATTATCCTTACGACCACACAATAGATGTCATCCACATTATAACCTTACCATATATATATATATATATATATATATATATATATATATATATATATATATATATATATATATATGTGTGTGTGTGTGTGTGTGTGTGTGTGTGTGTTAATTGCACGCATTCAAAGATAAAATACTTACTGTGGACAATCTTTTTAATTATTAACAATCGGTGTGAATGATTATTTTTTATGTTTTGACGTAGTACACTAAAATTAAATCAAATAATTTTTAATATAACTTCGAGTTAATTTTAATAAAGTGATTCATCATATGTTTAAAAGAAATGCTAGAACACGTATTTTTTATAAGACATCAGGGTACCCTAAAACGGAATAAAGATTTTGTTATGAATTGTTGTAAACCCGATAAGATATCCGAAACCCGACGGGAAAACCCGAACCCAACGGGACAACCTGATAAGATACCCGAAAGATATCGAGGCGGGTTTGGGAAATCATGCCCTGCCCCATTGCCATTCCTAGGAGCTGGTGTTCCTGACGGCTAATAGGGTTTGAGAGAAGGAGAGATAGGGGAGCATTTATTTAGAAATGAAAGATTTAAAAATTTTAAACAAAAAAGAGCATGAGAGCTAGAAAAAAAGGGATAAAGGATTTGATATACAGGGGAAGCGGTAGAATTAGTTTATTTAGATAATTAAAGATCCTAGTATTCTAGGGACTGAGTCAAAAAACTGTTGTTCACCGATAAGATTTAGTGCATAAATTTATTGTACAAATCGCATAAGGGATTGTACCTCTTAAAATTCAGCATTTGAGGCTAAATGCTTATTAAGTTATAAATATATAAATATATATATATATATATATATATATATATATATATATATATATATATAATTCTTTAGCAACTTTATTCAAATATTTTATCAATTGAAACATTTTATTCAACCAAAAAACAGAACAAAAACTTAAAATTATCATATTCAACATTTAACACACTCAGTCAGATACGTAATCAAACAACATGGTTTCATTCAGAAGCAAATTCAATCAGAGCTTCAGACCTAATTAGGCTCTTACTCACTCAGATCTAGCTGACTCATCAGCTATCAAACAACCCAAAGTATGAAATGAATCTTGAACACGAACTATGGTGCCAAAAGAGGAGTCCAAAACAACCGTAGAAACTGGCATCACAAGCACATTTAAGGCTATCATTCGAAGAACGAGATATCTTTTTTTTGTTCATTCCATTATTCCAAGATATCAAAACTTTAATCACTTTGTTCACACTCATCTTGCATATATTTTCCAACTTATTCTTCCTCTCCCTAGTTTCCAATGTGACCTTTTTCCATTTTATATATTAAGGACGAAAGTTGTTGAACATTCATAATATTCTCAAATCTTTCCTTCTTACAATAACCAATCGGGTTAATGACTTATAAAGGTAACATACTTTAGGTTTTATTCACATTTAGTTACTATTTTTTGTTTGTAAATATGACCATTGAATTTGTTTGGACTCTTCACAGTACATCTTTATGACAGATTGTTGTAGGGTTTTGCTATGTTGGCATTATATGTGGCATATTTAATACTAAAGCCGTTACACCTTCACAGATGTTTGATGTATACAAAGTTTGCCATATGTTAAAGCTCTCCAAGAATAAGGATGCCAACTACTTCTAGCATTTCCACTAGGCGGTGTATGTGACAACCCGTTATTTTCGTTATTGTAAAAGTCAAACTAAGTCAAACTTATTGTTTTGATTTACTTATTTAATGTTAGATTGATAACCTATATGTGTTTAAAAGCCTTTTATTAGAAGTGTTATGCTTAATCCGAGAAGTCTTACATGGGCCGCAAACCCTCGGATCGCAGCCGAGAACCCACTTTGGGCCGCAAACCCTCGGTTCGCAGCCGAGAACCCACTTTAGACCACAAACCCTCAGTTCACAGCTGAAAACTCCTTTCTGACCGCAAACTTCGGTCTTATCCACTTGGTGTGAGAGCCAATGCATGTGTTCCATCATCGATTTCGGACCTATACATATGGGGGGATCTAAAACACGTCATCACTTCTACCATTCTAGCCGAAAACACACTTTTTACTCTCAAGAACACCAACCGAAAACCCCTCATTCTCTCTCAGCTATCATCGAAAATCCTTTGTATCTCCTTCATATCTTGCTTAGAACATCAAGTGTTCTTCATTTCATCAATATCCTTATCCGAAAACCCTTGAATGTCCTTGGTTTCACTAAGAACACCAAGATCCTCATTGGGTCGAAAACCCAAAGGGCTGGCCGAAAACTGATTGCAGCCTTCCTAAATCGCTTCTAACACTCTTATTTGTAAGTGAAACTTACAAATTAGTCTATTTCCTTAATGTACTTGCGATTATATTCAGTAATTGTATACATATATATTGCGTGAAATGCTTTTAGGACTCGTTTTTGCCTCGGGATCTAACTTGTGGAAAACATCCTATATCGAATCTTCAAACGAATCACTCACATAAGATGAGTTCATACCTATATAATTTACCTTTTTCAATGTTTTTAGGGGGAGGGGGGGGATACAAGTAGAACACAATTTAATTGTGTTAAATCTTACATGTGAAAACAAAAAAACGAAGGATGTCTTATGCTTATAAATATTGTTAAAATCATTTCAAAACTCTTTTAAACTATTTTAGATTTCTGTTTATATCAAAATCATATTCGTTTGTATATTTATGTATAATCATGATTTAACAGACTTAGGACTATTGCTAAATACTGTAACTCCTGTTCCTTGTTTGGTTGTGGGCTTAGGGTAGGATCACTAGTCCGACTGTCGGCTAAATCATAATTATACATGCTAAATATATACATGAATATTAAATCTCATTTTCAAAGACATACTTAACTCAGTTGCATATGTTGGGCAATTGAGTCTTTTCTCCAAATCATTTACAGTTAAAAAAAAAAACGTACCAGTAAAATATAATAGGTATAGTTTAGAGAATCAATTCATACTATTTTCTAGATCAGAGAAACAATACATGAATCAATACCTTCATACTACTACATTTCATTACAAAGTATACTATTCATTTACAAGAACAAGAAGGAACTTACATACTATACGTGAACAAGTTAACTAGAATGTGAAATACTATTTCATGGCATATCAATATTCTTGCTAAGTCATGTTTTCTAACCATAATCTCCTGGAAGGAGAGCGTGAGTTTGTGTATAGATCTATATTGTACTGACCATCCCACACCTTGCTGCTAGCTATAGTGAGACCTGCAGGTCTACAGGTGACAAATGTCATATCATTTTCGACGCCTGAAGAACGTCGTGTTTTATACTAGTAATTCAAGCATGGTTATAACCTTAATCACATTAAAACCTTAATTAACCAACTCAGTTAGAAGTCAATTAATTCATGTCACACCCCAAAGCCAGGAACGGCGGAAACGTTCTGGGGCGGAGGACGTCATGTATAGTATCACAACACAGTAATAGTAAACAAGTAAACAAACATCACCCATTGCATTAAATATATAATTTTAATACATGTGAGTTCTTTGTAATGTAATAGACACCAAAATGAATGATCTAAATCAAAGACGAGTCTTGTCTGTGCCCCGTCTTCTCAAAAACCTGTCACCGGTACCTGTGTACTGATGACCTGAGAATACAAGTTATTTTGAAAGCATAGAATCAACATTTAAGCTGGTGAATTCATAAGTATTTTAGTGTCTTTGATTTGTAAAATTGTAAGGAAAAGACTAGTAAATGTTTGATGAAAAAGTTCGTATAAGTGTGAAAACTCTAGAAAATCCCATATTTCCTACTAGTATAAAAAGTAGTCTTCTACCAAGACCTGACTATTTTGTAAGTATGCATCATTGTAAAAATGACAGTTTTTCCCCATGTAACTATTATTATCAAAATATAGTCTACTTCATCGTTTATGTGAACGTGTCACAAAATAAAAGTAAAAGGGAACATTATATAATCATGTAAGTATTATCCTTTGGTACTAGGATAAACATGACAGAGTAACTTGCCGAATAGTATTAACCGGAGACATACGTTGATGTGCATTTTCCCTCTGTAGCTACCAGCTGGGCGTAGAATGGTTAGTCTCGTACGTATATAATAGTATCTATTCAAATAATATGTAATAGTATCTCATCATATAGTATGTAATCGTATCTCTTCCTATAGTATGTAATAGTATCTCTTCATATAGTATGTAATAGTATCTCTTCATATAGTATGCAATACAATTGTATAGACTCATGAATGAACTGACTCTTGTATGTTCCATTTGTACTAGGAATAGTAAGTAGTAGTTCCCAAACTATACCTATTATAGTTTGCTAGTAATGTAGTTTGAAGTGTCCATGTATGTTTATACACCCTTGCTATATAAGGTGTTGGAGCTGAAGACACAACCATCTTATCTAATATATATATATATATATATATATATATATATACATACATATATATATATATATATATATATATATATATATATATACTTACTACATAAGTGTATAGACATGGTTTCTATGAATACATAACTGAAAAAGAGGTTTTGTAATACATTTAATGGGTTTGAAACAATAAAATAATCATGACTTGATGTCAGTTTATAAAACGATTTAAAAGTATAGTAAATCCATTTGTTTGATAGTTATTAATCACATGTGATTGATATAATAACTATGATATTCAACTTGTATCCCCCCATAAAAGCATTTAAAGGCATACAAAAACATTTAAAAGGTTGTTTAATGGGTATGAACTCACCTGTAGTGAGTGGTTTGGATGAATGGATTGTATAGGATGCTAAGTGTCAAGTGAAGACTTGAACACACACAAGGATCCTAGTTAACGTATAATAACACATATATGTATCCAATTAGTCATTAAACAACTAATTAACCAAGTTAATACGTCCTAAGACATGTAAAACACTTGATTCTAGTGCTATAAGTCCTAAGGATTCGCATCTAAGAGTGGTAGGACCTTGAATTTGAGTTTAGGGTTCAAGGGGACACTCTTTTGGAGTTTACGGTTTTGAACCCATGATTTTACGGACATAAAATCATGGTTCTTTTACCATTTTTGTGATTTGAAGCTTTACAAGTCATAACAAGCATTCCTACTTCAAGTCTAAGCCTTTGGAAGTGATTAGGGCACCATTTCACTCCTTTGTGGAGTTTAAGGTCCTTGGATCATTTCTCCTTGGGTTTACGGCCGTAAAACCAAATGGTTTATGGTCATTTTGATGTTTTAAGTCCTAAGCACATCAAGGATGGTATCTGGATTAATATCCAAGGCTTGGTAAGGGACTAGGGCACACTTTGGCCCATTGATTAAGGTTTACAGTCCAAGAACATCTTGGGCCGTGAACACCTTTGATCTTGTGTTTACTTGTGTTTTCTAGATGATTAAGAAGTGTAACAAGTCTTATAACACACTAGAGTGAGAGTACTTACTATGTAGAAGCTTGAAAAGGTGCTAAAAGTCCAAGAACACTAGTGTGTGTTCTTGGTGAAACTTGAAGATCTACACATATGGAATGATTTCACGGATGGAATCATTTAAGATTAATAGATTAAGTAAGATATCAACTTATTAGGTCTAGAAAAACTTACAAAGTTGAAGATCAAGAAGGAAAGTCGGATGCTACTTGAGAGAATTTGAGTTCTAGTCTTGAAATGGTGAAAAAGTGTTAAAAATGGCTAAGCGCCATATTTATACCCTTGGGGTTTACGGCCGTAAACACCATGTTTAGGCCGTAAAATCCAAACTCTTGGAGTTTTGGGACATTATTGTTGCACAATAAACCCTAGGGCATCCTCTCTCCTGTTATCTCCTGAAGTACTACGCTTTAGAACACTAAAACCAACTCTACACAGCTCGAAAGTTAGCAGAAACTGATCTGACTTCTATTGAAGTGAATTGTTGTACAGGATAGAAATTTAGGGTTGTCACATCATCCCCCCGTTGTAAGGAATTTCTTCCCGAAATGTCACACCCCAAAACCGGAACGGCGGAAACGTTCTGGGGTGGATAACGTCATGTCAAGTATCACAACACATGCATTATAGTAATCAAAGTACAACAAAACATTGCATTAATAGTAATCGTTTTACATAGTTTACATAACAGTACAACAAAGTAATACAAGTAATAATATAAGTACAGTTTGGTACTAAGCTATCTTCAACAACAACTCCGGGAATGTACCTGTCTAATGCGACCTGAGAATACAAGTTATTTGAAAAGCGAGTATCAGCATTTTTACAAATGCTGGTGAGTTCATAAGTATTTAGTGTCATTTTATCCAAATAACTTTAATAAAAGTGGTAGTTTTAGGGTAACCATTTCATTAGTGTCTTTCCAGAAAATCCTATATTTTCTTTAATAAAAGCAGTCTTCTACCAAGACTGGACAGAGTTATGTGGTAAAAAGGTAGTTTTCCCATAACCGCTATCATTATCAAAATACAGAATTTGATTATTAAAGAAAGCAAGAGGAATCAGGGAAATAAGATATACCTCAGCAGTGAAGACTGCTAACTAAGGCAAAGGAATCATAGACTCCAGGAGAGTATCGAACAAACGACACGCCTGACTCAGTCTAACAAAGAAAGACACAGACCCCAGACGGTGCCAAATGAAAGGTACAACTGGCAAGGTCGAAACAGAGAATACAGACCGCAGACAATATCAAATGAAAGATACAGCTAGCAAGGTCTAAAACAGAGAATACAGACCGTAGACAGTATCAAATGAAAGATACAGCTAGCAAGGTCTAAAAACAGTGTGACTCTGAGAATGGGTTTCCCAGCATACAGTGTAAATTGCTGGTAAAATACCGTTACCTTAAGGCCATGAATTATAAGGTAACCTGGGATACTCGTAACCATACTAACCGACACTAGAGTACCTGACGCCCTACAAACGTCTATAAAATATGACATTTGTCACCCCTTGGCTTGGTGGGCCATGGACTGTAGCTAGCAGTCAAGGTGCGGGGGTGTCAATCCCGTATAGATCTATACACACAATCTCCGCTCTCCCTACAGGAGATTCTGGTTACCAACTAGACGACGAAGAAGGCCGCGTCCCGAAGATGCATCCCAAAGAGTGGATAGTGGGTTTCATATGTAAGTGCTGAACTAGAGGTAGAGACTCATAACTGAAATGACTAGCGTAAACCTATATGTCTATGCTTGTGTACATAATATATAACTAATAAATCAAACGACCTTCGGATGAACATCCGATCCCACCAGACCACATCTCAACGAAGAAAAGGAAATAGGGTGGACAAGCCTTCCTAAGTCCTTCAATCATTATTTATATGCATCTAAACAAGCACAAACATACATCTAACTACACTTGAGTGTGTATACAAGTGGAAAAGTATCGTGATGTATAACCGAATCGTGGTGTGTAAACGTACAGTGGGGAATAACCGAATCGTGGTGTGTAGACATACAGTGTGGAATAATCGAATCGTGATGTATAACGTACAGTGTGGAATAATCGAATCGTGATGTATAACGTACAGTGTGGAATAATCGGATCGTGATGTATAACGTACAGTGTGGAATAACTGAATC
This sequence comes from Lactuca sativa, assembly GCF_002870075.4. Classification (NCBI taxonomy): domain Eukaryota; kingdom Viridiplantae; phylum Streptophyta; class Magnoliopsida; order Asterales; family Asteraceae; genus Lactuca; species Lactuca sativa. Next base: position 245,368,823 of record NC_056626.2, on the reverse strand, counting down.
ATGATGTATAAACGTACAGTGTGGAATAAGAGCGTCTAACATGTAGAAGCGACTACAAGTATAAGCGAGATAGAGACAATAATAAGTATAAACGCATCGCGAAGTGAAAGTGTTATCAAGTAGGAGTTTAACTAAGAAAGAGTATCAAAATATGGAAGAAAACATTTATTCTTGAGAAAATCCCAATTTAGTGTCCTTTGGTAAAATAAGTTTGAAAACCTTTAGAAATTCTTTAGAAACTTTTCATAAACTTGTTTAAATTGTCTTTTGATAAAACAGTATAAGTAAGAGTTTGAACAAGTGAAAACCTTTTAGAAAGCCATTTATAGTATCCTACTTGGTAAAATAGTTTACAGTGTGGTAAATTTTTGTGCATGCGGGTTATCAATCACATGTGATTGATATGATAACTGGCATGTTTAACTTGTATTCCCCCCTATAAAACATGTAAAAACATTTAAAAGCTTCATTCAGGGGTATGAACTCACCTGGTGTAAGTGGATCCGACGGTGCTCGGTGTCAATTAAAGACTTGAACACACCTAGTGACCTATTCAACATATGAAAACATATGTTCACATACAATTAGTACACTTAATACTAATTAAACATGTATGCGCACTCTAAGGAGCGGAAAACTCTTTGGTTAAGCGTTTGGGGTGTCCCGGGTAACATTTAAGGGCTCAAATGGCTTAGGAATGGAGTTTACTCTTCAAGAGTAAACTCACCTTATGGTGTTTACGGCCCAGGGACAACTCCCCATGAGTTTACGACCGTAAACTCATGGTGAGGGGTTCTAGGGTGTTTTAAGGGCTCTATCTTGTTCGTGGAATTTTGCTAGATCCAAATCCGGAAGGTATGAATGGGTTTAGGGCTTTTAAAGGGACCATAGGGGAGTTTACGACCCATGAACCACCCCTATGGGAGTTCACGGCCGTGAACCCCTACACCTTAATTTTATTGAAGTTTTAAGTCCCTATTCCAACCCTAGTAATTTATAATGAGGTATGAGGCCATTCGGGGGGATTAAAACCATCATTTGGCTTGATTTGGAGGCGTTTACGGCCTTGGCATATGTCTGGGCCGTAAACTCCTTTTAATCCCTCAATTCCTTGTGTTTGAATGCTCTAAACCCGAAATAGCAAGCCCCTAATTTATGTATTAAGCCTAAGGGTGGTTTGGGAGTGTGTTTGGGGCATTTTTTCAAGGTTTAGAGGTGTTTACGGCCTAAGCATGTGCTTGGGCTGTAAAATCTCTTTTATGCCCTAAAATCTTGTGTTTTGATGATTAAACACTCCTAGACAAATTCATTAATTGGTTCCTAGGCTCAATGGGACAAGTTCGGGTCATTTTGGCCACATTTAAGGGGTTTACGGCCTAAGGGGGATCTTAGGCCATAAACTCCTCTTTCACAACTTCTAAGTCTGATTTTTGGGGTATAATCACAAGCCAAGATGTTTGGAACAAGCTAGGGTAAGTGGACTTACGATTTGGAAGCGTTTGGTTGCGGATTCGAGTCGAACACGAGCCTAGAGAGAGTGAATAGAGAGAGAGGGTGAAAAAGGTTCAAATGGGGTTTACTCCCCCTTATATATGGGTTGGAGTTGGAGCTCAGTGGGATTCTACCCGATATTGCCGTTATACGGGGCTTTTGGTCGCACCCGATTTAGTGGTCGTAATAATAAAAACTACTTTTTCTAAATTACTATGCAAATGTAATTTAAGTGTTTTTATCTACTTTATTACGACTATAACGACATAATGATATAAATAAATAAAACATTTATTTACTTTGCGACCTCTACTTAATGGAACTTTTATAAAATGGAATATTCCGTTAACGGTAACGGGGTAATGTAACGGAATAACTTTGGGTTGCCACACGAAATTAGAGTTTAAGCAAATAAGTAGTTACAAATAACTAAATAAAGAGATGAGGATATTTCAATTTCATTTGATCCTCGCGCTCCCATGTGAATTCAGGCCCTCGCTTGGCGTTCCAGCAAACCTTCACAATCGGGATACGACTTTGTTTCGTTTGCTTGACCTCTTGGTTCATGATCTCTATAGGTTCTTCCACGAAGTTGAGGCTCTCGTTGATCTCGATCTCATCGAGTGGGATTACAAGAGTCTTGTCGAACAAACACTTTTTCAAGTTCGAGACATGGAAAGTAGGATGTACGTTACTGAGTTCACACGGTAGATTGAGTTTGTAAGCTACAGGGCCGATTCTAGCAAGAATCTAGAAAGGCCCTACGTATCTTGGATTTAGCTTTCCACTCTTTCCAAAGCGTATCAAGACCTTCCAGGGTGATACTTTCAGAAGGACTCGGTCTCCCACTTGGAATTCCAAAGGGTTCCTTCGTTTATCTGCGTAGCTTTTCTGACGGTCTCTAGAGGCTTTCAATCGTTCACGGATCTGAACGATATTATCTGTCGTTTCCCGTATGACTTCCGGACCCATGAGAGTGCTGTCAGGAACTTGTCCTTTAGCTAACTGGGTGTCACCAACCTCAGCCCAGGACAGAGGGGATCTGCACTTTCGGCCATAGAGGGCTTCAAATGGAGCAGCCTTTATGCTCGTGTGGTAATTGTTGTTGTAGGAAAATTCGACAAGGGGTAAATGAGTATCCCATGCCTTCCCAAATTCGATCACACAGGCTCTCATCATATCTTCTAAGGTTTGGATAGTTCTCTCACTTTGTCTATCGGTCTGTAGATGGTAAGCTGTACTCATGTCCAGCCTTGTCCCAAGGGAACTTTGTAGCGACTGCCAGAACCTCGAAGTGAACCTACTATCTCTATCGGAGATAATGGATATGGGAACACCATGCAGTTGTACGATATCCCTAATGTAGGTTCTTGTTAGTTTCTCCATCTTGTCAGTCTCTTTGATTGGTAGGAAATGCGTGGATTTGGTCAATCTGTCGACGATGACCCAAATGGTATGAAGTCCTCCCGTTGTCTTGGGCAACTTGGTTATGAAGTCCATAGTAATCTGCTTCCATTTCCATTATGGTATCTCCGGTTGCTGAAGTAAACCTGATGGTTTCTGGTATTCGACCTTAACCTTGGCGCAAGTAAGGCATTTACTCACGAAGGTAGAAATCTTTGCTTTCATGTTAGGCCACCAGTATAACTTTTTAAGATCCATATACATCTTATCTGAACCTGGGTGAACGGAATATCGCGTGTTGTGCGCCTCGGTCATGACCATGTCTCTGAAGCCACCGTGTTTCGGTGTCCAGATTCGGTCCATAAAATATAACGCTCCACCACCCTTGCTTTCAAGGTTCTTATCCATTCCTCTCAAGGATTCACTCGCCATATTTTCAGGTTTCAAAGCGTCGAGATGAGCCTCCTTAATTTGTGTGGACAAGTGTGAATGGATAGTTATAGTCAGTGATTTGACTCTACGACCAGAGTATTCTTTCCGACTTAGGGCGTCAGCTACTACGCTGGCCTTGCCGGGATGATAATGAATTTTGCATTCGTAGTCATTGAGTAGCTCGACCCACCGTCGTTGTCTGATGTTGAGCTCCTTCTGATCGAAGATGTGTTGAAGGCTCTTGTGGTCTGTAAATATAGTGCTTTTTGTACCATATAGATAATGTCTCCAGATCTTCAGGGCAAACACAACTGCGCCTAACTCAAGATCATGCGTGGTGTAATTGACCTCGTGCGTCTTCAGCTGTCTCGAGGCATAGGCAATGACCTTACCTCGTTGCATCAGAACACATTCGAGCCTTTGGTTGGATGCATCACAATAGACTACGAATTCTTCTATTCCTTCTGGGAGGGATAGTATTGGAGCGGTTTATAAGGCTCACTTCAGTTTTTGGAACGCCTTCTCTTGTTTCTCTTCCCAGTCAAAGGCCACACCTTTCTGGGTCAGTTTAGTAAGTGGTTTCGCGATACTAGAGAAGTTCTGTATGAACCTGCAATAGTAGCCAACAAGACCTAGAAATTGACGAATTTCTATAGGTGTCTTCGGTGCTGACCAGTTCTCAATAGCCTTAATTTTGGAAGGCTCCACGTGTATTCCCTTTTCGCTAACGACATGACCCAAAAATTCGACTCTTCGAATCCAAAACTCGCGTTTGGAGAACTTCGCATAGAGCTTCTCCATTTGTAATGTTTCTAAGACTTTTCGTAAGTGTTGACTATGCTCCTCCTTACTTCGGGAGTAGATAAGTATGTCATCGATGAAGACGATAACGAACTGATCCAAGTAAGGACGGCACCCCCTATTCATCAGGTCCATGAATACAACTGGTGCGTTGGTTAATCCGAACGACATCACTACAAACTCGTAGTGTCCATAACGAGTTCGGAAGGCTGTCTTGGGAATATCCTCCTCTAACACTCGTAACTGGTGATACCCAGATCGTAAATCTATCTTCGAGAAGTAATTCGCTCCTTGAAGTTGATCAAATAAGTCGTCAGTTCAGGGTAGAGGATAACGATTTTTAACGGTAAGCTTTTTGAGTTCCCTGTAGTCGATGCACATATGAAACGATCCGTCTTTCTTCTTGACGAACAAGACCGGTGCTCCCAATGGTGAGAAGCTTGGCCTAATGAATCCCTTTTTGAGAAGTTCGTTAAGCTGACAGGAAGGTTCCTGCATCTCTGCTGGTGCCAGACGATAAGGAGATTTGGCTACTGGCGTAGCCGCTGACACTAAGTCGATTCTGAACTCGACTTGGCGTTGCGGTGGTAATCCTGGTAGTTCTTCTAGAAAGATGTCGGGAAACTCGCTTACTTCTGGGATGTTCCGAATTTCCTTCACTTCTTGAATCGTATCTACGATGTGTGCAAGGAATGCATGATATTCCTTACGCAGGCACTTTTGGGCTTGGATAGACGAAATGATTCGAAGGTTCGTACTAGATTTATCGTCGTAGATAACTAGAGTCTCGTTGTTAGGGAGGTTAAGACGAACTGCTTTCTCAAAGCACATGATGTCTGCGCGACAATGACTTAACCAATCCATGCCGATTATGACGTCGAAACTTTTAATTGAGACCGACATGAGGTCTATTTGGAACGAATGACCATCTAGAGTTAGAGTACAACCTACGTATATGCAGTTAGTACTTTCCGTTTTCCCATTTGCCATTTCTATCGTGAATGATTTCTCTAGTGTACATGGTTTTCGTTTAAGTAAATGAACAAATTTATGGCTTACGAAGCTTCTCTCTGCTCCGCTATCGAATAATATGCATTCAGATGAATTATCGAGGAGAAACATACCAGTAACTATCGTAGGATTAGCTACGGCTTCCTCGTGGTCCATAGCCAACACTCGTCCCACACCGCCGGTATTTGCTGCCTTCAGGAAGTTTCTTTTGAAGTGACCCACCTTGCCACAACCGTAGCAAGTTTGGCCCACCCCAACATTGGGGACTTGAGTGCTTGGCTTCGCGGGAGCCTTGCAGAAATGGGCAGTATGCCCCTTTCTGTTGCAGTAGGAGCAATGCATTTCTCGGCAAGGTCCGGTGTGGTGGAAGTTGCATTTGTTGCACTTCGGAAGGTTACCCACATAAGGCTTTGCTGGGTAGGGGTTAGTAGGAACAACAGTAGGTACAACAACAGCATTTACTGTAACTAGCTGTTGTTTCTTCAAGGATTCTTGTGAAGACCCCCTTTCCTCTTGTTCCAACCTTTCTTCCTGTTGTTGTTGTTTCCCTTTTGTTGATCGGGTGTAGCAATCGTTGTGTTCAGGTAGTTTCCGTGATCGATAATAGATTGTGCCAGTTCTTTAGCGTTGTCGAAAGTAACAGGCCTTGAAGCTAGCACGCTCGACTGTATCTGAGGTGACAGTCCCCAAATAAATCGCTCTATTTTCTTGCTCTCAGGAGCAACCATTTCCGGGAAAACTGCCAGATCACAAAACCTATTGGTATAGGTTGATACGTCAGAATCAACCATCTTAAGATTCCAGAGTTCCTGCTCGAGTTTTTGAATTTCCCCTCGAGGGCAGTACTCTTTCATAAGCATGGCTTTCAAATTCTCCCAACTTATTGAATTTGCCACAATCAGAGTCAGTGACTTAATGTGGCCATTCCACCAAGTTAAAGCACTGTCAGAAAAGCTGCAAGTAGCAAACTTGACCTTATTGTTCTCTTGGCAGGCGCAGATTTCAAAGACTGCTTCGGTCTTTTCTATCCACTGCCTTAAAATCATCACCCCTCCTGTTCCATTGAAAATCCGGGGTTTAGCGTTCGTAAAATCCTTGTAGGTGCACTCTCTGGGGTGCCCATGACTCTCGCCCTGGTTTGAAGGAGTACCAATTCCTGGTCCACTAGGGAACGAAGTATTGATGTGTGACATGGCAGCCGCTACTGCCGTAGTGACAGCCGCTTGGAACATAGCAGCGTCAAACCGAGGAGGTGGAGGCGGTGGTGGTGTCGGTGCGTCCTCACCATTGTTACGCCTGGGATTTCTACGAGGCGACATTTTTCAACTATAAGTTGAAAAGATAAAGGCAATGATAAGAAATTAATAATATAAAAATGGATGTGTCGCATGAACTAAATCGCCATAGTTCAACAACAGATGATAGTATGAGTTCCTGAATAGATTAGATAACATGCCAAAATTACTGGTATTAATGATGTAAATAAGTTCGGGAAAATGACCTAACTAAAGGTCTTACATCATACCATAGGGGAAAATGTTGGCAGTTTAAAAGCCTAGTAATGTACTTGAAAGAGAGGAATAATTTATAGACAAGTGCTACTTAGAGAATAGGTAAGAAGGCTATTCCTTAATCAAAAGAAAAGATGTGCTAGACATCTTCTAACGGCGATGGGAATTCCTCGGGCGAACCCTCAGATCTTCCATCTGACGAACCACTTCACGAAGGTGTCGCTCATGAGCCCTCTGGCGAACTCGAAGTTCTATGACTTCAGCTCGGGAGGCAGCTAGCTGTATCTCCAGAGTCTTATTGGTCCTCCTGGTTCTTTCCATTGCTTCTTCGAGATGGCGAATGCGGACAGTGTTGAGACCAAAATTGGCATCAATCTCCACTACTCGGCCGATGGTTGCTCGACCTTGTACAACATTCCGAGCAATCCTGCAGACCATGATAGGTAGGGCTCGGTCAGCCGAGCCACCCTCGCTTACGTCGTAAAAGCTTCGGTCCCTGTTGTAAGGTAAGGGTTGACCTTGTTCATCGCTCCAGCGATTCAAGTTTGTTGCCCACAAGGGTGTGGGACCTTGAAATGCGGGTCGGGGGTTGAGATTTGGAGCTTGACCCCCTTGGGGTAGGTTGTTGACTTCTGGCTCAGAGTCAGATCCATCCGAAAAGCCTTCTGCGAGGTGATCATCCAAAGGGATTGGATGATCATCTTCTGGCTCGTCATCCAACCATCCATCATTGCCCTGATTTGGGAAGTACGGGTCTCCAGGGATATGAAATCCAGCCATGTTATCTACGCGAGAAGTAGGGGGTAAAAGAATCAGTTTAAGAGACGTACTAACTAAGATATTTATAGTAACACGAAATACTCCTATAGTATTTTAAGTTATGTTTTGTTCTAATGTTCTCATTTGTAGTAGTGTTGATAAGTTTTTAGACTTGTTGCCACATGACAACCATTCTTGGGAATATGCTAATCACTCCTCGGACTAGCATAGTTGATCAGGCTATGCCACTTCCAGGACTGACCATACATCCTCGAGCTTACTTGTGATATTCAACAATCGTAATACTTTTGTATTTGTGATTATGACACTGATTTTAGTATGAATGCATGTATGTATACTTAGTTAAATATTTTATTATTTAAAAGTATAAACTCTTGGTCAAAGTGTTTTAATCCCATTGTGTTTATAGTTAGTATATTTTTTATGGTTGATATACTCGATTCACTATAAACAATGCTCTGATACCAATCTGTCACACCCCAAAACCAGGAACGGTGGAAATGTTCTGGGGCGGAGGACGTCATGTATAGTATCACAACACAGTAATAGTAAACAAGTAAAAAAACATTATTCATTGCATTAAATATATAATTTTAATACATGTGTGTTCTTTGTAATGTAATAGACACCAAAATAAATGATCTAAATAAAAGACGAGTCTTGTCTGTGCTCCGTCTTCTCAAAAACATGTCACCGGTACCTGTCTACTGATGACCTGAGAATACAAGTTATTTTGAAAGCATAGAATAAGAATTTAAGTTGGTGAATTCATAAGTATTTTAGTGAATTGTTGTACAGAATAGAAATTTCGGGTTGTCACAATTCATGAGTAGTGTATTTTAAACAATACTATTGTGAATCTTCATTTTCCATTTCATACATATAGTGATAATCTCACATGAGCAATGCATACTATTTTTCTAGTAAAGATGGTTTACAAATATGGAAAACATACATTTTATACTATTTCAAGTACAAACATACATTTTACACTTTTTTCAAGAGAACAAAACATACAAACAATTTGGTCTTGGGTAGAAAACTAGTTTTCATTTAAGCAGAAAATATAGGATTTTTTGGGAAGTCCACTAACATTTACATGAAGCATATACAAACATTTTGACACTAAAAACTTATGAACTCACCAACTAAGATGTTGATACTCTCTTTCAAAATAACTTGTATTCTCAGGGAACCAGTAGACAGGTACACTGACATAGGTTTTGGAGAAGACGGAGCATGTTCAGACTCGTCTTCTATTTTTGCTTTACATTTTTGGTGTCATACAACTATACAAAGAACACACATGTATTAACTATTTTATTAATGCAATGGATGTTGTTGATTGTTTTACTATTGTGCATTGTTATGATAATTTACATGATGTCCTCCGCCCCCGAATGTTTCCGCTATCTCATTTTGGGGGTGTGACAGTGTAATTCTTTGTGATTGCCGCATTTTAATTCCCATATGCACCTAGGACAAAAGATAACACTGGAAGAAAGTTTAGAGTCTGTCTAAATTCAGTTTGACTTCTTTTTTTGATTTCCAATATAAAAATTCTGGCTCTTGTTAACCTATAAAGTGTTGTTTTTGATACTGAAGAATCCAAAAAATGCAATTATTGGGAGTGGGTTGATTCAGATCATATGAATGTGAAGTTGAAGATGAAATGGATAAAAGAGACTTGTATTCAGATAAGATTGTGATTACAAAATAGATGCAGACACTGGGCATACATTTGAACTAACACCAAAACCCTCTATTTATAGAAAAAAGTACATTCTAAGGACTGGACCATGCCTATGTATAGTGTATAGACGACGATGCCTCCCACGCCTTGGCTGAAAAAATCTTCCAAAAGATATCGTCTGATAAAGTAGCAAAAGGTACTTTCTTATATGGTGAGTAAAAAGATAAAGGGCTCGGTATCTTCGTATCAACTTCTTTAATTAGACATCACATCTCCACATATCAACTTCACATAACTCAAAAGACTTAACCAATTTTACTTAGCTGCCGATGGTCACTTCATGCTTCAATAATTCCCCCCCCCCTCCTAAGTGACCTCACAACTATCTCTTCACCTGTTAAGTTTGAGAAACCTGATCTACATCCTCCATAATCTTCTCGTAGTCAGCAACCAATTAACTCTTCCGCATATAGCTTCCTTCACCTCTTCGGTAGTGGATTTTGATCTACTTAAAACATTCAGAACTGTTTCAAGTTGAGCGCTCGTGCACCGATAGAATGATGATGCAATAAGGAAGCTCTTCTTAGTAGACTTGACCAGATGAAAGATTATACAAAGGCCATCGAAGTTTGTAGCTCCACATTTCAGTTTTTAAATTCCTATCACTGTTACTACATTCTCAGTTTTTGAAATGAATCTTGAACACCACGTATGGTACTAAAAGAGGAGTCCAAAACAACCATAAAACTGGAATCACAAGCACATTTCAGGCTATCATTCAATGAATGGGATACATATTTTTTTCCAGTATTGAAAGATATCAAAACTTTAATCACTTTGTTCACACTCATCTTGCAAATATTTTTCCAGTCTATTCTTCCTCTACCTTCTTTCCAGCATTCCCTTTTCCATTTTATATCTTGAAAATGAAAGTTATTGAACAATCATAATATTCTCACATCTTTCCTTCTTACAATAACAAATCGGGTTCATGACTTATAAGGTTAACATAGTTTAGGTTTTCTTCACATTTAGTTAATTATGTTTTTTTGTGTACATATGACCACTGAACTTGTTTGGACTCTTCACAGTAATTTTTTGTTTGGACTCTTCATAATAATTCACAATATTCTCACATCTTTCCTTCTATCTTAATGTATGCTATCATACTTATCTTATCATTTTCACTTAGCATCAAAATTTAAGCCTAAAAATAATTAATACTCCTAGTTTGCTTAAACTAATGCTCTGATACCAACTGTGACATCCCCTAATTTTAGGCTTGATTTTTTTTCTTTTATGCCTTGAAACTGGCAGAGTTTTTTTTTATAGAACCCTATTACGGAAAGTTCCAGATAAACTTAAACATTTTTGGATATCAAATTGTGTTTAAAAATACAACTCTAAGGATGTCATAATCATTATCACAACATATGTTACAAGCGTTTGACTAATTGCTATAACTTTGAAATTAATTTGTATAACTTTAGGAATAATAACAAAGTAATTTAAGGTTTCCCTCAAGAGCTAAAATAGCTATAAAAAAGGATTTAAGAGAGTGAGATAAATAATTAGTTAATTTATCGTAACTTGATAAATTAATTGGAAACTAGTTGAAATTAATTGTACTTAATTAGGAAGTTATCTAAAGGTGTAAGGATTGAATGTTAATTGTTCCATAGTTGAGCATCTAGAACACTTTGGAATCCCATAACGGTGGACAGTTTTGGAATAGGATAGGATCCTTCTAGAATTTGATTATTTAATTAATTCAAATATGCTTTCTCTGCAAGTTTACTCAAATATAAATAGACCCCCTGGCCTTTATAATTTTCGTACCTTCTCTGCCTTACACTTAGATAATTCTTTTCTTTCATGTCCTCTCTCCCATCTCCTCAATTTCAAGTGTTTAGACTTTTGGGTGTGATTCTTAAGAAACAGTCTACTTTTGGTGCTAGATCTTCCAAGAGCATCAAGGGATTCAAGATGTACAATAGTTTTAGAAGAAAAACCTATTTTGCTTGAGGATTAGTAATTATATGATTTTATCTATCTTTGTAGTATGATTTTGTAGTTTTAAAAGTAGGCTTCTATAACTAGTAAAACCTAGATCCTAGGTTACGTGTACACTTAGGGTTATTTTAACAGCTTCCGTTGCCAAATATTAGTGTATAGATGTATGGAAAACCAATAAGTGGTATTAGATACATTAGATTTTAGTTATGAGCACTACTTGAAAATTGAGAAAATCGAAAGAAACCGGTTAATCATAGGACGCAGCGCGCCTTGACCAATGTAACGACCCAAAAATCCAGGATAAAAATTTCATTTTTATTATAATCAAAACACATATATCTTCTAAATTCAAGAATTCCAAAAAACATTCCAAACAAAAACCATTTATTAGAGTTCGTCCCAGAATCACATATTACGGAAAACACGGGTGTGTGCGCTACGATCAAGCCGAGTCCTTCCTTTCCAAACCAATGATACCTGAAACCATAAACAAAACTATAAACACGAAGCTTAGTGTGTTCCCAAGAGCATACCCCACATAATCCATATAATCACATAAACTATATCAATCACATAAGCCATGCATATAAACATATAAGGATGCCCTAGACACCCTCCAGGGTCTTACTCCAGGATGCCATAGGCACCCCCTATGGTCTTACTTGGAATGCCATGGGCACCCCCACATGGTATTATAACCAAGTGCAATGGGCACCCCATGTTCTTTACCTAGAATGCCATGGGTACCCCCATATGGTCTTATAACCAAGTGCCATGGGCACCCCCATGATCTTTCATGTAGGTATCATAAAGACAACTAGTATATAACGTACCACATAATCAACTAGCATACCACCTAACACGTAACCAACTAGCATTCCACATAACACATAATGGACCGTCTTTGGTGCTTTCGACCCATTGGTATGGTGAGGAGACTCACCTCACACTACTGAAGTCCCGTGAATAAATCTGTGGTTGTTGGCTAACCAATCCCTGAACTATCAATCATCAAGACAAAACCCAATTAACCATTTGGGTTTCAATGCATAACCTTAAATCCACACTTGGGGTAAATTGACATTTTACCCCTAACCTAACTTGGTTCAAAACTTTGGCCCAAACCTAATAGTCCACAAGGCCCAAATACCAAAAACTACCTGAGGCCCAATCCATGGCGTAATTTTCCAAATTGGGCCAAAAACCATAATGGGCCTCTACAAATAAATATAAGCCCAAAACCTAATGGCCCAACAGGGCCCAAAACAACAAAGCCTACAAGATGGCCCAAATCAAAGCCCAAAACCCAAAATCCCACTCTGCTTGTACGCTAAGTGTACTATCTTAAGAGCTTGTACGCTGCGTGTATAGGCTTGTACGCCTAGCGTACTCCTCCTGATGACCAACTCTCAATTCTAGCTCTTAATCCATTAAGTCAAGATGTCCAACACCTCAAAATAGCCATATATAAGTGACTTGATCCATAAAGTTGAATGCTTTAAGCCTTTGCATGGATTAATGAAGCCCAAACACCAAAGATGAATTCCAAAAGGTCAAAATCACTCCCAAAATGTCTTAAAACTTCTTAATACCTTAAGACCTCAGTCCAAACTTCCAGATCTGGTTTCAAGGGATTTCTTAAGTCATAAAGTTTCCAACTTTAGGACTTAGCATAACTCAATGGGGCCCAAATCAAAACCCTAAGTCCCAAACTTCTTCAAATGACTACCAAATCATGCATGAAAGGTTTATACCCATCAAGATCCAAACTTTATGACTCCATAACCTCTATAAGGACCAAATATGAAGCTCAAAGGTTCTGGAGTAACTTCTACTCACAAGAACCACCTCAAAGGGACCAAAACCATAACAATGTACCACTTAACTAGATCTACATGAAAAAGTTGTCAATGTTAAGACTTTATACCTCCAAAAGATAGATATAGGTACATAAAGATTAGATATAAAAGCTCCAAGTCAAACAATGACTCTTCAAGAAGTTCGTTCTTCCTCCTCAAGCACCAAAAAACACAAAAATCACTTTGAAGCTCTACAATCACTCAAATTGGGGCTAAGGGTAGATTTCTAGTGTTTAGATGGATGGAGGCTAAAGATATTAGGGTTAGGTTATGAGATAAGGAGTTTAAATAGGGTCCAAGACCCTAAAATAGGGTTCTCCACTTTAAAAATTGAAGAAACTAACATACTTTAAAAATCTTTAATTTTTGAACATCACATTCTCTTACTCTCAACCTTTAAACATATCGGAGTAATTCACAGGTCACTGGATTGGAAGTCTTCATTGATTGTAGGCGTCACACCCTCAAACCGGAACGATGGAAACGTTCGGGGGCGGAGGACGTCATGTACAATATCATAACAATTGCATAATAGCAATCAAAGCAACAACAACCATTGAATTGATATTAAATATTTACATTGTATTCGAATCATATAAGATTGAATCCAAAAGTAAATAGCAAATTAAAGACTTGAAGCTACTATGCTCCATCTTCTAGGAACTTGTGCGTGTACCTGTCTACTAGTGTCTTGAGAATACAAGTGGTTTTGAAAGTGTCAACGTTAAAGCTGGTGAGTTCATAAGCGTTTTGTTTTAGAAAACAGGTTCTTTGTTCTTTGTAAAACATGATGTGTTTCTCCAGAAAATCCTATATTTTCTGATGTAATAAATGATAGGTACAATGACTCGTACCAGTTCCTTCTACGAGTAATTAGTGTATACAAGTTATATACGATCTAGATTGAACAAACAATCGATTGTGTGGTTCTGCCCCAAGCCCATAACCAAACAAGGAACATGAGATGAGGCGGAAAGCCACACATTCCACTGCATGTCGGATTCTCATTGTATATAACCCTAACGTATTCACTGAGTACTTACAAAGTTAACTGTAATGGTCCTTTAAGATGCAATGAATATGTCCCTTCAGAGAATCCTATATTTTCTTATTAAAAATATGATAATACCAATTCCTTCTATGACCACTTAGCTTATACTAGTTATATATAAACCAAGATCAAACGGACAATTGATTGTGTGGATCTGCCCTAAGCCCACAACCAAACAAGGAACATGAAATAAGGCGGAAACCACACATTCCACTGCCTATCGGATATTCTTCATACATAACCTTGATGTATAAACTAAGGAATTATAGAATTGACAATGATTGTTTGTTAGTTGAATGGTAAACCGTTTGCTTGTAAAATACTGATGTTTGTCCTAGAAAATCCTATATTTTCCATAAAAGTGAGTTGTTGTCTTAAGTGTTCCAAAACTGAAAAGTACAAGTATTTTCCCATATTTAAGTTGTTAAAGTGTAGCTTTATTATTAAATAAAACTAGCTGAAAACGTGTTTGTTCTGGAAACTGGAAGTGATGTTAGTACCCTTCTATGATCACTTAGTACATATAAGTTATAGAAATCTAGATCGAATAGATAGTTGATTGGGTGATTCTGCCCTAAGCCCACAACCAAACAAGGAACAGGAAATGAGGCGGAAATCACGCATCCCACTGCATGTCGGATGTTAATTTCATATCACCCTGATGTATATACTAAGTAATCACATAGTTACTAAACCTGATGACTGTTTGTTAAGTATATTATTACGTGAATGAGGCCATGTTATATCCATGAGAGTTCTTATAACCATACTGATGGACATTAAACCCTACGACGTTCTTTGGAAAACGTTACTGTTAACGACGTTTGTCACCCATAACGACTGTAGCTAATAGTCAGGGTGCGGGATTGTCAGTCCCGTATAGATCTATACACAAACACACGCTACTCTAGTTCATAAGGTTAGACTTACCTAGGTACTTAGGTAAGTACTGGAAAACGTCTCTCACAAATTTGTTCCCTCAACGAATTCACGAATAATACAAGGAAAACCCTTTTTGTTAATAACATGTAAATTTGTAAAAGTAGTACGTTTGTTCGTTCCATAAACTATACTTAATATAGTTTATAAGTTTGTTTTATGTGTTATAATCTGTGCTTGTGAAATAGTTGTGTCTTAATATGTTTTGTAAATTGTTTGTAAGTCTAGTAGTCACATTGTTTGCCGTATATAATAAGTTCCACGTTTAAATGCATGTTAACGGTAAGAAAATATAATAAGCAAAATTATATTTTTAAACACAAGATTACTTGTGTTTTACTAGTATTCCCCCCCCCCTTAAAAACAATGAAAAAGCTTGGAAAAATATGGTGGGGGGGGGGGGGGGGTATGAAATCACCTTGGATGTGTGGTTGTAGAAACGATCCTCAGGCTAGCGTGCGTGCGAAATAACGTTATCCTAAAATATTTGTATTCGAAGTCGTATTTAAATTAATAAGATATTAATTTAAATAATTGGTAAAATAATAATTTAATTATATAAGAAGGACTTACAATTAAATTGGAATTAATTGGAAATGTTGCTAAGGGTTCACAGTTGAAGAAAATGGGTTTACGGTTGAATCAAAGGAGCTCACGGTTGGATCTTGAGGACTTATGAAGATTTGAAGATTGCTTGAAGATTTGAAGGTGGGCTGAATGTTCTTGATGAAATCTGGGTAAAAGTTATGAAGATTTGAAGGTTCACGGATGATAGTTGAGAGGATTTGGGGAGTGTTTACGGATTGAAAATGAGGGAAATGAAGGTGTTTTCGCCAAAACACTTATATATAAGAGGTGTTCACGGTTCATAATGGGCTATGAAATTGGTCTTTCGGATCCTTAATGGATCCTTAATGAGTTTAAGCCCAAATTGGGCCTTGGGATGGTGTTTTCGGACTACGGAAAATCGTAAACACAATTTTTGAATTAAATTTCCAATCCGTAAACTCTTTTTCTTTAATTAGTTTGGACTGTGAACTACTTTGGCATTAATTCCCTAGGTCGTAAACTCCATTTAGAATTGATTACATTGGGCGAAAACTCATTTAACGATCATATTTATGTTTTAAACCCTTAGTCATCTAACTTATGTTTATTTATAACACTCCAATTTAGCTTAAATTTTCAATCCATACCTCTTTGTAAATTATTTAAACAAGCCCCAAGGCTATAGATGATAAATTGCAACAAGAATTGCAATGTAGTTTCACTTGTACTTGATTATGGTTTAGGCTTTACTTGATCTAAAAATTTCGAGTTGTGACAGTAGGATATCTTCACTGTATAAATTTAGATGAAGAATAACACATATCAGTGAACTCTTTAATAAATCCTAGTGAAGACCTGATGTAACAACCGATGGTAAACAAAGGTTCTGATTGAGAGATTTAAAGGTGATGCAATTGATTTTTGGGAAAACATCATAAAATATCTACGTTTGAAGGAAACAGATTTTGAGAGTATTTGCTTCCCTAGGATATTAATTTTTTATATCATATATCAAATAAAACCCAAGCTTTTACTTTACTTTGTTGGGCAAAGTTCCACCAAAATACAACCAACACTCCATTTATCATATGGATAACTCTATACATGCCCTGCATATCAATACAAAGGTAAGAACACCAACATGATTAAAGAGGGATTGCGGGATATACGTTTTGGATGCATAAAACATGATTAAAGAGATATTAAATCACCTTTTAGTTGATGATGAAAAATGATGCATACCAGATAATCATAAAGTTTTTCCAATGAGATGTCAATTAGAAAACAATTACATTAATAAGTTCATGAAAAAAGAATAGTGTTGGCACAAAAAATATATATTTAATCTACATGCTTACAGTAAAAGAGAAACATTAATGAAAATTTTACGATCATATGAATTCATTAGCTTCAAGTAATACAAATTATCAAACAAAATTGTTATAATAAAACAAGTATTTAAATCAAATCCTAATTCATCCAATAATAATTGTCCATCGATTAAGCATTTTTGATTAAACTAAAATAAAAAGTCACCGCCGATGAATGGAATCAAATTAAATCAAAAGGCATTATAAATAAAAAAATCAAATTATATTAAAATTTTACATCGTTCATGAATTTCGAGGGATAAAACATCCATTATTCATTGATTAAGAAAATTTTGAAAAATTAAAATACAACCTTATCGGTATGTCGTGAAGGAGATGATGCATCACTGTAGGATCCAACGCCATAGAAGAATGATGTTGAGGGGAAACACCATAAACGAATATTCGATCAACATATGACTGTCTTCTCCAATTAGATATTCGATCGGATGTATAATCGACAGGGGATACTACTCCGTTTAGATCTTCAATCGACAGAGCAAAGCAAAATGAGATCGGCGATGGCGGTGTACTCCGATGAACCGAAGATGTAGATGTGTGACGATGTGAGAGATAGATAGTGAGAGAAAGATAGATCTGGTGAGGAATACAAAGAGAAAGATAGATCTTGTGAGGAATAGAGAGAGGAAGTATGAGTTTTTAATAATTATATTAATTAAGCTAATTATTAATTATTAGGCAATAATAAATTTCATTCCGAATATACCCCTCTGATTATTTCTAAAATGTCTAAGATACCATTAGAGTTGTTGATAATTACACATATGCCATCGTTGATCACACCCATTAAATGTTTTGATCTAATGCTCCACTTTTAGTTTTCGGGTTTTCGGGAAACTATAGGTTCTCAAATGATCATTCCTATATATATATATATATATATATATATATATATATATATATATATATATATATATATATATATATATATATATATATATATATATATATATATATCGGTGTGGTTCGGTTTTTTGCGGTTTTTTCAAAACAAGAAACCGCACCGCCCTGAAAACCTTTGGTTTTTGCAAAGGTAGAAACCGCACCATCGGTTTTTGTTTTTCGGTCTCGGTTTTGCGGTTAGTTTTTGCTCACACCTATTTTGAACTACATTGATTTGGATGATCTCCTTCGTAAAATTTATATAAACTAGTGTAGTTACCCATGCTTTGCATGGGTTGGAATGATATTTGTTTTTTACAACATTACATGAGGTGATCCCAAAAAAATGGGACTATAAATCTCCTATTGAATGATTACTTGAGAAAACTGAATACCAACACAAGCTTGTATGACATAACCTTAATAGGTACACCACACCCATATAATAAAGTAAAGGCATGGGTTCTGATTTTGATTTCTAACAATTGAGCATACGTGTGATTTCCAGAAAAGAAGCAAAAGTTGGTGTTGTATACTATAACGTCGAAAATTATTTACAAAAAGATTGTGCTTTAGTAAATAGAAAGGAGTAGATACAAGAAGAGTACTTCTTCACATTGGCAAACAAACTTAAAATCACAAACAAACTTACATTAATAATAAACGATACTTGTGATGTTGGTCCATGTAATCTCTGCCTCGATCATAATATCTTTCTCTCTCTTTCACTTTCCACATCCCTCTAATAACACTACTCATTTTGTTAATACTTTCGTCCCTTTCTCTTTCCCTTTCCCTTTCTTTTCCTCTATCTGTGCTTATTTTAGTCATTGCAATTTGCAAGGAGCTCTTATTTATTTTTTCTAATAATGTTATCTCCTGATAATGTTATGTACTGGAAACACATAAAACACAACATAAGGTTATGCGAGCATAATTTGTAGCTCAAAGGATCAACAAACCTCATAAGTTGTAGGCCTTTTGAGTATATGATATTTGGGTGTTTCCAAATCAGGAGTCTTGTAGATCCTGTTTCTTGATGGAAGGTGGAGGAATTTTGAAGATTCTTTGTCTTGGTCTATGTCTATCTTATGAAGCTGCAAAACCATGGGCTGCCTAGTAACAATTCCTGGATGTAGAATTATTGTCAAATGAGTAAGGATGATATGACATTGACATACGTAATCCTTTTGGAAAGAATTCTTTCCTAATATTAGTATCCAGAAGTGAAGATTTCCCAGAAGTCCTCAAAACAGTTGTGCAATCCTCTAGAAAGTGCATAACTGGTTAGCCCCTATTGAATAGTAAAGTAATTAGCACCAAAACTAAAAGACTCATAATAATGGAATGAGAACAAAAAAACATATCAGAGTTTGATTTTGATATTTTTTGGATGTTGAGTTTGGGTTGTTAAATTTACAATAATTATAAAAAGGTTGTTTACATTTATGGTGGGAAGTTGAAGCCATGCAAGAAATGCAAGCTTCGTGTGATAGTAAAGTGGAAACCTGAAAAAAGTAAACAATGAATTCACTCATGGAGACTTGAGAATGCTAAAAAGTCATGGCAGAAAAAATATAGTGTTAAAGATAATAAATATATACCAGGATATGAATCTATCTGCAAATATCCCTCCAACACTAAATGATCCATAAACTACAAAGTTTATACATGTAGATCATCAAAATCAAAATAATGTGTGTGTATGAATATAGCAATGATTGATGGGATTACCTGTCCAGTATAAAACCCACTTGTGTTGCTCATTTGGATCTTTTGCTTCAATTGCTTTGAACGTGTAGTAAACTGGTAATTAAACTCCGACAGGGTAGCCGCACAGATAATAATGATTCATACATTTTATATATTCAGATATAAATTATACATATAGATTACTTTATAATTAATGAATAATATATAGAGCTTCATTAATTTCAAAACTTAATACCATGTTGTTCGGAGTACAATAAATATCCGAATCCTTATTTTTCATCAATACAAACGACCAAATGTTCAAACACCCCAGAATAAGTCAGCAAATGTCAATGTTTTTACAAACATTAACAGTCAACTCTTCTAATCCTTCAATTAGTGTATATACGATTCTTTTTCTTCTTGGAACATAGGGTTCTTGCCTACAATTACTAAATCAATTTAATAATCTAAATTAGAAATTCAAACTTATAAGGCATGGGATTAGAAGCTTTACTTACCTGAACAATAAATTAACTTCGACAGACATTTGGTAACCATACGGTGACATAACAACTTCAAGAAAGGATCTAATACACCCTTTATAGTCATTTGAGTAGGCCTGGAATCAAATATACAAAACCAGCAACCAACATCAACTTGATTATGCCTTCAAAGAACCTTTTGAAAATTTAACTCATAGGGTATTTGAATACTGAGTAGCCGAACAATATTTTAATTGCTTTAAGAAAAAAAAACCTTTTTAATGCAAAACCCATATGACATATCTCTTCTAATTCTCTAATTTTTCCATTTTACAAATCTTTCAGTATAAAATTGTTCGTGCTTATTACTGCATAAAAACAATAATAAATTAAAAAATGAACTTGAAAGGAGTTTTCCCTGAAGAATTTGCAAATCTCCCTTTTCTGGAAGAACTGTAAATCCACCATTCACCATCAGATCCTACTGAGTAGAAGGTAATGACCACACATATTTATTCCATCAATCAATTTAGGGCTTCACTGACGGTAAAGATAGATGGAATAAAATCGAAGCCTTCAACTCCATCTGAACAATGAATAAAATCAAGCATATTGGAAGCGATGGTTGAGTAGAAGGACGTGTGGGACTGAGGAGGTGGAAGGAGGTTGTAGAAGGAGAGAGAAGCAGTCGACGGTGGCAATCGACACCACCGATAGTAACAGAAATATGAATATCGCAGTGATGAGAAAGGAAGATGGAAAGAAGTAGATTAGGTGGGAGAGGCGGTGGGAGAAGCTTCAAAAAGAAATAAATGACGGCCAGTAAAAAACACAAACATGTTAACAATAACAGGTAAAAAGAAGGGAAATTTTTTTTACCACTACTGTTCATAAGATAGTTGTGCTTTAATTATATGTTTAATGCGTCTTCATATGTTAATAAATTTTTTATTTTTTATTTATTTTTTGTTTTTTTTATTTTCTTTTTGTTTTTGCTTTTGCATCAAAGATATTATAAAAATAGCAAAAAAGTTAGACACAGACAATTATGCAAGAACCTAGACAAAAGAATTATATGTGTTAATGAAATGACCATTAAAAACAAATTATACTTAAAAAAATATGAACTTCGACACGTGTGAGGTTTTATTTTATTTGATTATATCTCCTTAGATTATTTTATTTCAACAATTTGTCTTATTTTCTACGTTATGAAATCAAGTGCATGATGCGATAATCTATGCCATAGAAAATAATAGTTTGAATGATTACAAGTTTAAGAAGTTTAAGGGTTATTAAATATATCCTCTCGATACTATTTATTTGAATTTTTGTCAAACATATAATTATAAATGAAAAAACACCTACTAGATGTAAATAGAACAAATAAATCAACAATAGAATATATATATATATATATATATATATATATATATATATATATATATATATATATATATATATATATATATATATATATATATATATATATATATATATATATATATATATATATATATGGTGTCTTTCTCAGTCATTTTACATTCAAAAACGGATTTTGTCAAAACTAAATACAAATTATCAGCTCAGAGTTTCGATATAACGCATAAGCTAATCCAAATATCAACATACTTGCCGAATGCAATCCTCAAAAAAAAAAAAAAAAAAAAAAAAAAACTTAAAGCTTAATCAATCAAAGCTTCTGGGATCAGATATGTTGATCAGCCAATGGTTGTCGGCAAATCCAGCTCTCTTAGCCGCTTCACGATCCTGCTTCAACTCTTCCTTCCTCCAATCCGCCAACTCACATTCCTTCTGTAAGCTATCATCCATGGCGTCATGAACATTCCACCATCTCCGGTTTGCCACATCACTAGCATACATCCTGAAATACGGGACATCCCAATTACAATCGTAATCTCTATAGCACAACCATGGTTTCCGTCCAAAGTAATGTATCGTGTAAAGCTTTGGTGGATCCGCCGCAAACAACTGGTTATTTACAGTTTCTTCCTCGTTACTGTTTGACACAAACTGCTTAAAGAAGTTCACCTTCTTCGGAAATCTGTGCCAGTAGACAAATATTTCGTTCAAAAACCCTTGATCACCGCCATTGTACGAGGTAATTTCGTTGATACTTTGCATGAAATGCATGAAAGTGCAATTTGAGGGCTCGATGACCATGATACCGGAGTTAAATCTGGATTCCGAATTGCTAGCCGCAGACATCTGCGGGAAAGAGAAGAGGTGGTCGAGGTTGCGGAGGACAATCATGTCACAGTCAATGAAGATAATCTTGTGGTAGTCAGTGAGCTGCCATAGCCGTAGCTTGGTGTAGTTGTATCTGTTGTAAGTGTCGTTGCGACTTCGCGGGTTGCTGATTCGTTCGATGATACGTATAGTCCAACCTGCAGCTGCTAATGCTCTGCGTTTGGAGACTGAGATGGAGGTGTCGATGAGGAGGATGAGGTGGCGATTTGTTCTTGTTTTGAGGAGGGATTGAGCTAAGGTGATGGCACCGCAGACATAAGCTTCGGATGAGTGGAGCACGGTAGCGTAAGCTTCACGTTTTGTGAGTTTGCTTTCGGGGTTTAATTCATGCACTTGATTTATAATACCTTTCTCCGAAAGAGGCAAATCCGTATCACAAGTACCAAAAGGCAAAGAAATCTTGTGTTTCAACCTGTTCACGTCCGGTTTATAATACCACCATTCACCTTCTTCCTTCACCAAATCATCGCACCTGAAAACCTCCATCATCGGCTTACACTTGCTTTCAACTACCACCTTCGTCCTCCCCCTCCCTCTCTTCACCACCAGTTCCGCCGCCACAAGGTGCAACTGCAACCGGAAAACGTCTCTCTGCCATCCCTCTTTCGGATGCTTGCATGGTATCTTCACAACCACCATGTCCATGTATTTGAGCTTGTTAAAATCATGCATTGGCATCTTGGGACGTGATTGAATGTCTTTCTCTTCTTCTTCGTTTAGGTATCTTGGGAACAAGTCCTCCCACTTTAAATTATTGGAGACTTTTTTGAACGAGATTGGGATTAGTTCCCCGAAAACACTCCATTGACTTAAATCCTCTCTATCCATGTTCAGCATTCCAATCCTCATGCCTTTTTCCATGTCATTCATGAAATTAGGCCTCTTTGACTTTTGAACATGTTGATATGATTGGTTGGATAATTTTACATCGTCTAGCATTGCCTTCGACTTGTAGCTAGTTTCGACCTAACGACCAAACAAACAATAAATTACAAATCCAGTCATGAATAAATACCATGAATACCTAGTGTACACCTTACCATGTGAAGGCACTTATGGGAAGTGCAAGGATTTATGACAGAACTATCTAAAGCCGAAGGAGATAGGAGAAGGAAGGCAGCAGAAATAATAAGGAAGAAAGATGACAAAACAAGATAGATCCTAATCCTCAAAGCGTTTGGAAAACATTTCAACATCATATTTTGTGGATTTAGAGCCTTCATAATGAAGTTTAATCAACGAAATAAATTGGCATTGGGAGCTTCAAAGTTGGTTTGAGGATTTTCTTGTTTTTGACACAAAAACAAATGACCAAGTAAAACATTGACTTGCTTTGTTAATTTCCCAATTTTCCGGTGGTATTAATATTTTAATTTATAGAACGTGGGAGAAAATCCAAAAAATATCCTTTACATGATGTTTTTGAATATTTTTAACATAGTACTGATTAAATACGATCCGTTTATCATGGAGTTTTGATATCACAAACCACGCACGTCGCAACTTTTGGTTTTTAATTACTTACTTGGTTGACTTTGTTTGGGATGAAATTATCATACAATCCATGAAATGACTAAGTGGCTGTTTGTGTTGTAGAGCCCAAGCCAAGATTTGCGTTACTTGACACCACAACTAGAGTGCAAGGACCAGGTTTATCCGATGATAACAAGAGTTTTTTAGGTCACCTCGACGTTATAAATAGATATCCCTATACGAATGTAACCTCTAAAGTTTGGTAAAAGTCACTTGTTGTCTCATTGACACTACAAGAAAACAAAGCATTAACGGCGACCCCTTTAGCGGCGACAGCCAGCAATAGCGGCAACACGTAGATGACGCGTTACATGTCGCCGCTAAAGGCGTCGCCGTTAATGCTTTCATTTAGCAATCCGTGTCATTCTCACCCCATCCGTCCGATTTGTTTTCAATCTAACGGCTGTTAAGGAAAGCGGAAAGGCGCGCTAAGTTTTCCCTCCGCTTGTCGCCGCTAATGCCCTAATGTCGCCGCTATTTCCCTAGCGTCGCCGCTAATACCCGCCGCCGCTAATGCTAAACGCAGAAATCCCCTTCACAGTTTACCTTTCTGCCATTCTTTTCTTACCTTTCTCTCGTTTTTTCTTCAATATCACCAATTTTTCCAACTTGGTGGACTAGGCATTGCTTCTTGGACCGGTGCTAGCTTCTCCTTCCCTCAAGGCAGCCACAATACCGCCACAACCCCAACCAAGGTCGACGTTTAGCCAAAATTCCGAAATTGCCCCAACCAAGGTCGAATTTCTCATCTTTTTTATGATTTGTCTGTTTTAGATGATAAATAGTGAGTATTTTTCAAGTTTGTTGAATGATTATGTTTGTATTTTGATATATGAATTGGTTATGCATTTTGTTAGATTGTATGTATTTTGTTGGATTGTGTGTTTTTTCACATTTGTGGGAATTTTATTATCCATTTTTTGTATATTTTGAAATTTATGTTTAGATTACATTGAAGTGTAAAAAAAAATATCTTTTTTATGATTTTTCTGTTTTAGATGATAAATAGTGAGTATTTTTCAAGTTTGTTGAATGATTATGTTTGTATTTTGATATATGAATTAGTTATGCATTTTGTTAGATTGTATGTTGTTGGGCTGAAGTTTTATTTTGATGTTGCGTCTTTTGGGCTCGTTAGTTTAGCCATGTATACTCCGGTTTGGGCCTGTCCAACCGAGAGCCTTTTATGTATTGTATATAAGTTAATGCTTGCATGCATATTAAGTCAACGATTTTACAGAAGAACGATTTTAGAGAATAACGATAGAGAGCTTAACGATAGAATGCCACCTTTTCTTTAATCGTTCTTGTAACCTTCCAATCCTCTACAGTTGATGTTCTTAATCGAGCTCTTCTGAGGATTTTGTTTAAATCATTCGACTCGTTTGATTCAATCTTGTCTTGTTCTTTTTATTGCGTTCTTACTGTTTTTATATTCATATACTTGTTCAAGATCTAATCGATCTTCATAGATTAAAGGTTGTTTTAATCTCATCAATTGGTATCAGAGCAGGAGGTTGTGTAATCGATACACATCTTTTCTGTGAAAAAGATTTCATTAGGGTTTTTCCGCAATCATCGATATTTATTGAGCCGTCATCTCTTTATTGACGTATCTTGATATTTATTGTTTTGCCCTAATCTACTTTATTACAAGTCTGATCTTTGAACAGGTTTTTATGATCATAATGGACGCGACGCAATCAAACCCTATTAATATTTCCAACAGCATCGGTTCGACGACAAAGATTCCAATCTTATACACCCATGACTATGAAGTATGGGCGCATCATTTTGAAGACTACGTGATTGGATCGGAGGATAATGGGTACCTCATATGGGAAGCCATCATCAATGGACCGTTTTCTCATTCTGCTACGTCCAGAATCATCAAGACACAAAAAGAGTACAATGATCTGCTAAAGGACGTGAAGGATATTGCACAAGATGAAAAGGACAAATTCCAGTGCAACATTAAGGCGTTAAGGTTGATCAGATTCGCCTTTCAGTCCGATACATTTAGATTGGTTAGCTCATGTACGACGGCAAAGGAAGTTTGGGATAGACTTCGTGAACTGTATTCTACAGACGAGGATCTTGAAAATTCTATCCAAACCTTGCTCTTATCTGAGTTTGGTGAATTCAGGCAAGGAGCCGAAGAAACAGTGACCCAGACGTTTGATCGCTTCAATCATCTTCTCAGCAAGATGATCAAACACGATATTGAAAGGAAGCTTATCGAACAAAAGGTTACTCTCTTGAACGGATTAAGATCTGAATGGAGAGCAGTGGTTTCCACAGTCAAAGCTCATGAGCAGTTTAAATCATACTCTTTGGCGAAACTGGTGGGTATTCTAAAGTCCCAAGAGAAGATTGTGGTGCAAGAGAAGAACGTCGTTTCGAGTCTTGGTTCGTTGGCCCTCCTATCTAAAAGTAAAGCTGTGATGGAGGATGAAGAGCTTAACTTGGAGGAATATGATCTCACGTCTGAGGATTATGCCATGATGGTGTCAAATCCTAAGAGGTTCATAAAGAAGAGATTCCCCAGCAACAAAAACCGAAACTGGCAGGGAAGCTACAGCTCTGAAAAAGTGAACAATGAACCGAAGGCTGAGGAGCCCAAGAAGGAACCGAAGGCAGATGGCGATTCCGGAGTAAGCTGTTTCTACTGTGGTGGCAAAAACCACTATGCTAAGGACTGTGTTCTTAAGAAGATGGCTGAAAAGGACGATGGAAATGATGAGGAAGCCGTGCTGCAGAAGAGACTGGATGAGTTGAGAAAGAAGAAGTCTACCGCTAACCCTTCTATTAATGCTCTTATTGTGCAGGGTTCGATTAATGACGATGAGTTCGGCAGCACAGAAGTTTGGTCTACCGACTCAGAAGAAGAAGAAGTGAGGAAGCCTACCCATGGAAAGGCATATGTGGCTAAGGAGGAAAGCAGTGGAGGAAAATGCTTCATGGTGACTGACGTATCTCAAATGAGGGGATACAACACCGATGGTGGAAGCGATGGACCGAAGGTACAGGAGGATATGTGCTTTACGGCCAAACCACTCAGCCAGCAGTTCAATGAGCTCGATGAACTGATAAAGAAGGTACAATCTGTTTTTATTTCATCTAAAGTACCACCATTCTCATATGAGAAAGAACTAAAAAATGTTAATACAAGAATTTCTCATTTAGATAGTAGCTTAACTCAAACTCGTGTCACCAATTCTAACCTGACTGATCAATTAAGCAGGGTGGCGTCGAAGAGTGAGGAGCGGCGAATGTGGATTGAGTTAAAAGAGTCGGAATTAGTTAAAGTTAAAGACGAAAACATTTATTTGCAGAGAGACAATTTAAAATTGTTAAAACAACGAAATGTTTTTTGTTTAATTGCTAAACGTTTATATTCCAATATTACTCAGCTTCACTTAGATTGTGAAATAGGCCAAAAGATCCATCGCATGATTTTACCCTTCCTAGAGTTTAAGGAGGATGAAATCGATGCTGAAGCCTATAATTGTGAGAGTGTGATATCGTCTGATGATGTCAATCCGACCTACATGTATGGACTGGACAAAATTGAGTCCTTCATTAAATCCAAGGACCACAAGGACATGCTCAAAAATCTTTTGGATGAAAATGATAGACTTAAACTGAGAACCGAAACTATACAAAAATTTGACTCTTTAAACGCCAACGTTAGCTCAGAAATCAAAATTGATGTTGAAAATGCAACCGAGCTTAACGAGGACGAAAACATGAGTGAAATTTCTGTAGAGGACACGGTTGACTGCTCAGAATTTGTTAAAAGCGATACTGAAAACCAAAAAAATCTTATTTCTGAAAATTCAGTGGAGTTCGCTCGATTGTCCCAACAAAAGTCCCCGAAATTAGTAGAAAAAGCAGTTGTGTATCAAAAGGTCAGGACCACTCCGAATCAAGTATACAAGGTGACTGGAGTAACCGAAGATCAAACAGCTGAGCTCACAGATATTGTAAACGAAGACAATGCTGATGGCTGTGATGAGTACTTCTGGGAAGCTCCAATAGATAATGGAAACGAAACCGTTGGCCTATCTGAAAGAACCTCCTGGATGAGAAAAGGGAGATACATACCTGAACCCTTGAATAAGCCGGATAATTTCAATGAGCCAAGCACCAGTGGTACGAAAAATATTCCTCAGGAGAATGATCGTTCGGCAAAAGAAGACATTCCCTTTACTCCAACAGCACAAAGTGGAACTTCTTCGGACATTCCTTCCAGTCCCTCAGTGCAAACTGGATCTTCTTCGGATATTCCCTCTGCTCCCTCGGCTCAAAGTAAAACTCCTGAAGTTCAAAAGGAACCTGCCAAGGAAAAACCAAAAACGAAAGCTAATGTTCATCATCAACCTAAGCAGATGCGGGATAGGAAGATTGAAAGAAACCAAAGATACAGGAAGAACCTTTCTGAAAGGAAACAATTCTGGCACTCCCAGAATGCATACTACTCACATCAAGACAAGAATCTGAAGTATGAAAAAAATCCTGTAAGAAAGCCTGAATGTTCCAACAACCGAAAGTCAAGGTTCGGTTCACAAGAGAATACCAACCGAAGGCAAAGGTTCGGTTCACAAGAAAATACCAACCGAAGGCAAAGGTTCGGTTCTGAAAAAGACTTCAACCGAAACCACAGGTTCGGTTCCAAGAACAACTCCAACCGAACGCAAAGGTTCGGTTCTGAAGTCAAAAGAGAACAAGACTCCAAGGTCAGTCCCTCCAATGATCAAAAGCAAAAGGGTCACCTAGAGTCACCAGCCAGGAAGTCCTCTCAATCCAAACCCTCTCATTCTAATTCTTCTTGTTCTATTAATTCTTGTACTTCCACCGATTCATCTCCATCTTGCTCTAAAGCTAATTCCGCTTGTTCTCAAAAATCTCATTCATCAGCTAAACAAAAAGGAAAGCAGAAGGTCAATAAATCCAAACCAGAGTCCAAACCGAACTCACCCAATCCTAACAAAATAAAAGTCTTTACCATTAAAAAAAAAGATGAAACAACTCTAATAAAACGAATATATCTAGTTGACATCTCTCTTACTATTCCCGTTCCCATGAAAAGCTCACATGGACCCAAGAAACTTTGGGTTCCTAAATCTGCTTAATTTTTGCAGGTTATAAGTGACGAGCAGTTTGACGAAGAATGGTACATTGATAGTGGCTGCTCGCATCACATGACAGGGAGGAAAGAGGAGCTCAGGGAATACAGATCTCTTGCAAATGGTGGCAACGTCAAGTTTGGAAATAACTCTTTCGGCACCATAAAGGGATATGGCATGATAACAAACGGAGACTTCACTATAAGGAAGGTGGCTTATGTGGAAGGACTCCAACACAACCTCATCAGTGTATCTCAGCTTGTTGGAGGTACAAGTCTCAAAGTCTCATTCGATGATGAAGGTTCTGAAATCATAGAGAAAAAGACAAAGAAAGTGATTCTCAAGTCAGAGCGAAAGGGTGAAATGTTTCCTCTAAACATGAAACCCATCAAAGGAAACCCAGCTATATGCCTGTTATCAAAAGCTCAATCCGACGAAAGCTGGTTGTGGCACCGAAGACTCTCTCATCTTAATTTTAAAGATATCAACCGACTTGTCACTGGAGGTCATGTCAGGGGTCTTCCATTGCTCAAGTTCGACAGAGAGCATTTGTGTGCTGCATGCGAAATGGGGAAGCAGAGTCGTCAAAGTCACCCATCTGTAATCAACACAAAAGTTGTTGAACCACTCGAATTACTTCATATCGATTTGTGTGGTCCTTCGTCTATCGAAAGCATCGGTGGTAGCAAGTATATTCTTGTTATTGTTGATGACTTTTCACGATTTACATGGGTGTTCTTTCTAAAGCTCAAATCTGAAGCGACTCAAAAGCTGAAAGTGTTTATCAAGCAAATTGAAGTCCAGCTCAAGAAGGTCGTTCGCAACATCAGGAGCGACAATGGTCTTGAATTCAAGAACAGGGAGTTTGAAGAGTTTCTTGCAGAAAAGGGAATTAGTCACAATTTCTCAGCTCCCTACACACCACAACAAAACGGAATAGTCGAAAGACGAAACCGATCTTTGTGTGAAGCTGCCCGAACTATGCTAAGTTTCGCTTCATTACCTCTTTATTTTTGGGCTGACACTATTTCTGCTGCTTGTTTTACACAGAACAGGTCTTATCTCAATAAGCGATTCACGCTCACACCATATGAGATAATAAACAACAGAAAGCCCAATGTGAAATTTTTCCATGTGTTCGGCTCAAGGTGTTTCATCCTTAACTGTAAAGAACACCGCAACAAGTTTGATGTCAAAGCCGACGAGGGAATCTTTCTGGGTTACTCACTCACATCCAAGGCATACAGGGTCCTAAACAAGCATTCGAGAAGGATTGAAGAGACATATTACGTGACCTTTGACGATAGCTATGTCAAAAAGCTACAGGCCAAAGAAGACACGGCCGGGGAAATCTTTCCTCAAACTGGCCAAGTCAAAATCTCGATCGCCAATTTATATGAGAAATTTCTGGAACTCTTTGACGAACCGGAAAAAGCTTCTCTCTCAGAAGCAGGTGCAGCTGACAACAAAGTTGATCATATGAAGCAAATTGTCGAAGATGCTGCAAGAAGAATGCATGAAGGAGAATCGCCCACTGATGAATCTCCATCCAACAATGCTTCAATCGAGGGGGAGCCAAGTTCTCATGTCGAGGGGGAGCCAAGCTCACAAGTCCAGGGGGAGCCAGGCTCTACAACTTCAACCGAAGGTCTTTCACCAACCGAAGGTGCCTCTCCAACCGAAGATACCTCTCCAACCGAAGGTGCTTCAACCTCTGAAAGTCCAGCACCACACGAAACCCCTGAACCTCATGTTTCTCAAGACTCATCAATTGAGGGGGAGCATAATGATATGACGCTTGATTACGATAGCCAATCTGAGCCAGAAGAAATGATCAATGCTGAATTAGACCCAACCTTTGATCCGAATTACCCTCCCCTTACCAAATGGACCAGAGATCATCCTATCTCTCAAGTAGTTGGTGATGTATCTGAAAAGGTTCTGACCCGATCTCAACTGAAGGCAAAACAGACATCCTTATTTTCAAAGGTTGAGTTTTGTATGTTTAACTCATTCGTATCAAAAGTTGAACCGAAGACAGTTAACACTGCACTCGATCACTCTGATTGGGTTCAGGCAATGCAAGACGAACTGAACGAGTTTGAAAGGAACAAAGTCTGGCGCCTCATTCCAACTCCTCCAGATGCTTCGGTTGTTGGTCTCAAATGGGTTTTTAGGAACAAAATGGACAAGGAAGGTAATGTCATAAGGAACAAGGCTCGTCTGGTGGTTAAGGGATACTGTCAGGAGGAAGGGATAGACTATGAAGAGACTTTCGCTCCAGTAGCTAGGCTAGAATCCGTTAGAATATTTATGGCTTATGCCGCTCACAAAAACTTTGAGGTTTTCCAAATGGACGTCAAGTGTGCATTTCTCAATGGAGAACTCGAAGAAACTGTATATGTGGAGCAACCTCCTGGATTCGTGAACGAAAAGTATCCAAATCATTGCTATATTCTGGATAAAGCTGTATACGGCCTCAAACAAGCTCCGAGAGCCTGGTATGAAACGCTTACAAAATTTTTAAAGATGTCTAAATTTAAACAAGGTTCGGTTGACCCAACCTTCTTTCGCAAAAAGGAAGGTAACCACCTTATGATAGTTCAAATTTATGTCGATGACATCATCTTTGGCTCCACGAATCCCAGTTTAACAGCTGAATTCAGAAAGCTGATGGAGACTAAGTTTGAAATGAGCTCAATGGGTCCTATTAAATTTTTCCTTGGTTTAAACATAAGACAGGGACCCGAAGGCATCTTTATTAATCAGGAAGCTTACACGAAGACTCTCCTAGCGAAGTTTGGCATGATGGGAGACTCAAAAGTCAAAATCCCAATGGCATTCGGCACCAAGCTTACCCTATCTCTAGACAAACCGGCTGTCGATATCACGCTCTATCGTCAAATGATAGGCTCACTGATGTATCTAACTGCTAGCAGGCCTGATATCTTGTTTTCTGTGTGTTATTGTGCTCGATTTCAGGCAAACCCACGCGAACCTCACATGCTTGCAGTGAAGAACGTCTTACGCTATCTAAAGCGAACTGCCTCCTTAGGTCTATGGTATCCTTCCAACTCAGGCTTCTTCGTTCAAGCCTATTCTGATGCTGACCTTGGAGGATGTGGACTCGACCGTAAAAGCACAACTGGTGGCTGTCAATTCCTTGATGGGAAGTTGGTCAGCTGGCAATCCAAGAAACAAACGTGTGTGTCGTTGTCTACTGCCGAAGCGGAATACATTGCCGCTGCATCCTGCACATCACAAGTGATTTGGATCCAGAGTCAACTTCGAGACTATGGACTGAATATGAAGAAGATCCCACTATATTGTGACTCTGAAAGTGCAATTAGGATTTGTTATAACCCAGTGCAACATTGCAAAACCAAACACATAGCACTGCGGTATCACTTTATCAAAGATCACGTGGAAGATGGAAACGTCGAAGTTCATTTCGTAAGAACCACTGATCAACTGGCTGACATCTTTACCAAAGCTCTTCCTGAAGCATCATTCAACAGAATATTGCAAGGGCTAGGTATGATGGAATCAGAGTCAGTACCTCATACTACCTCTCAACCTCAAACGTAAGAAGCGCGACCAACCGAACGTTCGGGTTCGGTTGAAACCATGTGTCTCGCTCATCTCTTCAAAGGTAGTTTCTCTATGTTATATACAATTTTGTTTTTCTTTGTGTTAAAAGTATTTTTATCTTGTATGTCTAAATTCCTTGGTTTCTCAAAAGTTTACAAAACCGAAACCTACCGAAGGTTCGGGTTCGGTTTTTCAAAATTTTGTGGAACCGAAACCAACCGAAGGTTCGGGTTCGGTTTTCCAAAATTTTCTAGAACCGAAACCAACCGAACGCTCGGGTTCGGTTTTTCAAACTTTTCTAGAACCGAAACCAACCGAACGCTCGGATTCGGTTTTTCAAACTTTTCTAGAACCGAAACCAACCGAACGCTCGGGTTCGGTTTTTCAACTTTTTCCAACCAAAACCAACCGAACGTTCGGGTTCGGTTTTTCATATTCTTTCCATAGTTTTTCCAAAGTTTTTTTTAAGTCTTATTTTTTTCTTCTTACTTAATTTTTTCTCTTTTCTTTCTTATTTTTTCTTTTACATTTTTTTAAAAATCTCAAAAACTCCGAAAATATTTTTTTTATTCTCATATTTTTTTGTGTTCGTTCGTTTGTGGGGATATATTTGCTGAACTACTTTAGTGTCCCTAGAAGCATGCTGCTGTATGTGTCCCAAGCCTCATAAGATTTTGAATAATAGCCTTAATGACCTGGTATCCACAAACCTTGTCTTCCCAATAAGGCTAACCCATTTATTCTAATCGTGAGCTACCTCACTCTTTTCTCACATGAGTTAAGAGTTTTCTGCTTGGTCCTTATTTTCGCAGCAGAGGTACTATATCTTCTTACACCATCTCCATAACTCTTCTCCACTACATTCGTTTCATCAACGTAACCCTTGAGACTCTCAGAAATTACCATTGAGGTTTATGGTTACACAACATCTGTGTTTATGATCTTAGTTTCGTGTCACTACGAGCTGAGTGAAACCCAAAATTCAACACCTAATGAATTGACGGTGCACAATTAAATTGCTCAAGCATTCACTCAAGGATTGACGAATGTACCCTAATGAAATCTCAAATTTTCTCTTGGGTGATTCCTATGAAATTGTTAAATACCATAACATTTCTTCCCTTGGGATCCAGTTTTTAATTCCTTTTCTGAGATTTTATACTACTCCAAGCCAATACAAAATAAATTCCTACCTACTTGTTCAACAGGCTACACCGGTCTCACAAGTACTTTGTTCACTTTCTTTCTTATATCAAGAATATAATTGATGAATCAAAGCGAAACCACCCTTATTTAGCCTACTTAAAAGAAGCCTTTCAACATTTATTAATAAGTGTTTGACCGTAATTCAACGGGATTCCACACTAACACTTTGAGGTCTCTCTTGACCTTGAAGGAAGAGATTCGTGCCCGGGATCATCAGTTTCGTGTCCTTATTGGCATCACAGAATATCCTTAAAAGAGTTGCTTTATTTCTTTTTCTTTTACACTCTTTGCACGAAAATCTTTGATTTTCCCAAATTCTGTTGCTAATTATTTACAGGCTGAATTCTACTTTCGTGGTTAATTATGGAGCTATGGTCAAAAATAATCCACGTGGCAATTTAATTCAAAAATGGCGTTTAAAAGGGATAAGACGAAAGATTGCTGACTCGGCGGGAGATTAAAAAGATTGAATTTCAAACGACAGTAAAAAGTGGGCGCGTGTGAATGTGAAACGGCCGCGCTTTTACTGACACTTATGGACGCGTGTGCGATATCCAAGCGTCATCACTCTGGCACTAAAGGCGCGTGTGGAAATGGAAACGGTTCCTCTCTCTGAAACGGCGCTTTTTGGGTAGCGTGATCCTAGGAATCTGACACTATCTTTCCTACGTGATCATTGCATAGAAGATATGAAACGATTTTTCTCTCTCCAATCCCTCACTATAAAAGGCAGTCTGCAACACCATTTACCTTTTTACTGCTTCCGGATTTTCTAAAAGAGCAAAAACCTCCAAAGCGCTTCACTGTTCATCTTCTTCTCCAACCCTGCAACAATGGCTGAATCTTCTTCTGTTCATGCAACTTCACAGATTCTTCCCATCCGACCCCAACAATGTCTTGTCCTTGATCTTAACCCACTGGCGTACGATTCCTACATGTCGCCGGTCATAGAATGCTTGAAGTACTCCCAGCTTGCTCCTGCACTTTCACGCATTGAAACTGTGCCAATGGTGGCCCTATCGCAGGTCTACGCGACGGCTTACTACGACAAGGCCGTTGACCGGGTATTTTTCGAGCTTGCAGAACACAAGACCTCCGTATCACGCCAAAGGTTCTGCACTATGCTAGGGTTTGCGGTTGACCCTTCGCGAGTTCATCCGGAGACTATTCCGGTTGGGATGCTGTTTAGCATGTTTTACAACATGGGATACACATAAGTTCTCACCTCCGTCCCCAAGTTTAAGAAGTCTTGCCTACCGCCACAGTGGAATGGCCTATTTACAGTCCTTTTCAAGGGTCTGTCAGAGAGGAGCTCAGGATCTGACGGTGCAAGTTGTCTCTTCCTCTCGATAATGTATGGGGTATACAACGGGATAAACCTAGACTATGGGTTTGTCCTATGGCAACAGCTCATTCAGAGCCTCTCTTCCTCATCCCGACACTCGGAGGTGTCGTTGGCCCGGTTCTGGATCTTGATAACAAGATGGGCCATGGACAAGTTTAATATTCCAACTGCTGATGGTGCATCGATGTCTTCTATTGGTACGTTCCATACCAAGAAGATCATCGTATCAGATGCATCAAAATTTTCCTTCATTGGCTCCATCCCGGAGACAATGTATGCAGATGTGCCCTCCGACAGCAGACTGATCAGAACGATCAAGGAGTTTAGGTCAACTGGTCCAAGGGAACTGACACCGGACATGCTAAGATCGATTCATGATGCTGACAAACCGGTGGGCAGGGGCAAAAAGGCAGAGAAAGGGAAGCAAGTGTCCAAAGCTCCAAAGGGACCTTCTCCCAAAAAGAGGAAACAACCGAAGGCTGCTTCATCCCCACAGCCGAAGCGAAGGAAGACCCAACAGAAGCGAAAGCTAGTTATTCCCTCCTCTTCAAGCGAATCTGAGGGTGGAAGTTCGGACTCTGAAGGATCTCAAGGAGACGAATCTCCTCAACGAGGCAACACACCACCTCGGTCCCCAACCCCAGAGATGGAACTTCATCAATCTCCAGTTCCTTCACCTCCACACACCATTCCTACTTCCATTCCCACCATAATCCCCACTACCACTATTCCACCAACATCTTTCCCTATACCACCACCCATTTTCACCACCTCAACCGAAACACCACCAGTTACCGAAACCCCTCCTGTAACCGAACCACCTCAAACCGAAACCCATACAACCGAACCTACCCATACTCAACCACCACCCAAAACTACCCTACCCAATACTCCAACCACAACACCCCCAGCTTCACCACCCCCTCCATCTCCAGAAAATGCCTCTGATGGAGACGATACTTATCTTGGCGGGGAACACATGAACTTTGATTCGGTCTACTATAGTCCGTTTCAAGTTCAGAGTGACGAGGAGGATGATGCTCCAGTGACAAAGAAGCATCTCCGAGAGCTTAACGAGAAGGTTGATCTACTTCTCGCCTCCTCCACCAACCAGCAGTCATCTCTTTCTGAAGCTGCCCTTCAGAAGATTGTTGACGCCTTCTCAAGGGCTCAACATGATTCGGTGGCCTCAACAACTGCTGCAATCGATGCCTCCACCCGAGCCTGTGAGGCTGCGACCAAAAAAGTCGACAAACTATTCTCCGACGCTTCTGTCCTGCTGAAGTCTTTGCAGGAAAGCGCCGACGCCACGAAGACGACTTTGGAACCAATCGTTCAACAATTGGCCAAGTTTGTCTCTACGGAGTTGACTTCGTTCGCCACCCTACGCCAGAATATAAGCGACGACAACTCGGCACTTCGTGCCTCCATCGATGCCCGCCTGGCTAAGCTACAAGAGGATCTTGCAGCTGAAAATTCTCTGATGGACGTTTTGGCGAGCAAAACAACCGCCCTCAAGGTCAAGAGCACGGAGCTTTCCCACTCACAACAACAATTGGACGCTCTTCGATCCGAAAGGGAGGTGATCATATCTTGTGTTTCGGATGTCCACGCAGCATTATCCAACATCCTTGAAGCACACGATCCTATTCTCAACCACTCAGTGAGGCGCACCCTTGCTGAAAAGCTATCTCCGGCCATGGACCTTCTTAGCAAAATCGAAGGCCTTCCGAGTTTCGTGTCCATTCCGAAACAAGGGGGAGATGAGAAGAAAGGATCGAAACCACCTCCTTCCTCCAAAGCTACTCACACAACCGAACCACCTCAGACTGGTCATGCTTCGGGTTCGGGTGTGAAGAACAAGGGTAAAAACATAGCTGAGGAAGATGAAGATGAAGATGAAGACAGGGAGACCATTGCTGACATGTTAAAACGAAAGAACAGTCGCAATGCTGATGATGATGCCAGTCGTGTGGCGCGAGAGGCTGAAGAAGCCGAACGTAAACAAAAAGAAGCCCACGATCTCCTTGAGAGCCGAAAGCTGCTCTTCCCTGCCTGGACCAGGGATCGTATGATAAAAGAGGCCATAGAAACTCCAAGCATATTATGGCTCGAGCCGGTTATATCATTCGACTGCAACAACACTGTCGATTCGCAGTTCGATATGCCTCTGACTCGAAAGGCGTTCATCTTCCACGCCTTCTCTAACATTTTTGAAGTCCCGCATCCGAACGATGAGCTTGACAGGGAGCTCATTGACTTCTATCTGGAGGCCGCTCGCCCTCAATACCTTACCTGGAGCACCCAGAAGATTGTGAACGTTCGGGTGCTGAAGCCTTATGCCGTGGGGAGATTCACAAACGTTAGGTTCAAGCTCATTCGAGGATCTGCAAGAACTGCTCATATCATCTCCCTGGCGGATCTGCCGAATCTAAATCCTCATGATTGGATTGTCCTGTACAATATCCTTTTGACCAATGAAACCGAATATGGTCCCATCATAGACCATGTCAAAAGGATGTTAGCATGCTACATCATGGAGGTTGCCCTAATGGATCAGGAGGTCGCCACAGTCTTCAAGAAGAAACCGAAGATAGCTCCTGTGGGATCGGCCAGTGATCTCAACAAAATGCAAATGGGCAAGATTGATCCGAGGCGAAACTCGGTAATGTTCACTAGAGCCGAAGGACAGAAATGTCTCTTCGCTTTAGCTGACAAACACCTTTACACCACAGCTTGCTTGGAGCACGTTTTATCAATTATCAAGCGGTGTAAAGAGAATTCGGCTGATGATGTCAAGTACTTCAACGACATGATCAATTGGTACATCCGGTTTAGACAGACCATCCTCTCCATAACCAAGTGTCTGTTTAGCACCGTGAAGAAGAAGGTACCTGCTTCAGCTGCTGGCCCAAGTAACAAGTGAAGGTCTCGCTCCAAATTGACGCAAAGGGGGAGATTGTTGGGCTGAAGTTTTATTTTGATGTTGCGTCTTTTGGGCTCGTTAGTTTAGCCATGTATACTCCGGTTTGGGCCTGTCAACCCGAGAGCCTTTTATGTATTGTATATAAGTTAATGCTTGCATGCATATTAGGTCAACGATTTTACAGAAGAACGATTTTAGAGAATAACGATAGAGAGCTTAACGATAGAATGACACCTTTTCTTTAATCGTTCTTGTAACCTTCCAATCCTCTACAGTTGATGTTCTTAATCGAGCTCTTCTGAGGATTTTGTTTAAATCATTCGGCTCGTT
Source organism: Lactuca sativa (assembly GCF_002870075.4). Taxonomy (NCBI): domain Eukaryota; kingdom Viridiplantae; phylum Streptophyta; class Magnoliopsida; order Asterales; family Asteraceae; genus Lactuca; species Lactuca sativa. The sequence continues at coordinate 245,330,505 of NC_056626.2, read as the reverse complement.
TGATTCAATCTTGTCTTGTTCTTTTTATTGCGTTCTTACTGTTTTTATATTCATATACTTGTTCAAGATCTAATCGATCTTCATAGATTAAAGGTTGTTTTAATCTCATCATATGTATTTTGTTGGATTGTGTGTTTTTTCACATTTGTGGGAATTTTATTATCCATTTTCTGTATATTTTGAAATTTATGTTTAGATTACATTAAGTATAAAAAAAAATTAAAAAAATAAAATAAAATAAAATTGACATGAATATATACATTTGTATGAAATTGGATGAAATTTAGATATATTTTGTTTTCTTTATAGTTGCAAATGCTCCAAACAATACTACAAGACCCGACCTGTTCTGTAGCATTAGAAGAATGGTTTCGTTCATTGCTGCCACCAAATAATGAAAGAGATGATGGTGAGGACGAGTAGTTATTTTAGGATTTTATGAAACGTTTTGTAATTTGAAACAATACTAAATGTGGTATGGATTAATATTTTGGATTGATTGTATAATATGTATTAATATTTCTATATAAAATTATTAGATTTTTCAAATGCTATATGGATTAATATTTGGATTGATTATAAATTTAATGTGAAATAAATAAACAAAAAAAAATCAAAAGAGTATTAGCGGCGACAGCTTTTGTGGCGACACCATCGTATTAGCGGAGACAACATATTAGCGGCGACGAGTAGCATTAGCGACGACGGGTAGCATTAACGGCGACTACTAGTATTTGCGGCGACACTGAGCGTATTAGCGACGAAATAATACCGGCGACGTATTTGCAGCGACATGTCGCCGCTAAAGGTATTAGCGGTGACACGCCTAACCTTTAGCGGCGACACGTGTCGCCGCTGTTGCCTAATCTTCTTGTAGTGTGATATCGCAAATGTAGATCATTGAAGAGTTAGGGACATTACGGGCATCATGTAAAAGGGAAAAAAACGTTGTAGAGGCTAAGGTAAGTACATAGTTTTTTTTTTCTAAGCATACATCCCTATAAAACTATGTTTTCATGTTTTCTATGTGTTATGTGTATTATCCTACTATATGTAGTGTCTTGGTGATTAGATGATTGCATGCAAAGGTGTTTTATTATTGCTGTTTGTTTGATGTTCCATACAATAAGGAGTATACATGTTAAAAAGGGGAAACATGGGTAACATTATGTGTGACTCATGAGTGGTTGGGACCATACAGGTGTCAGGTGTCATAGGTTGTAAAAGGAGCATACACGTTGTTTGGCTTGATTTTAGACATTCTTGCTAGTGTCACTTAGGCTAGCTACCTGTTGTGATGAGAGCAAATTATGCTTATATATGTTGTAATAAGTACTTGGACCTGGTTGATATTCAAGACTTGATATGTATTCATCTGATATATGTCGTACTTGGCCAAATAGAACAACCCAATATATTAAGACGATTAATAGACTGACTTGTTCATCCCCTTATCACGTGTTTGATCATGGGTGTCTTCCTCATGTGGTTTCGAAGCGGTGAGTTAGTGTTATGGACTGAACATGACTGGAGAGGGGTAATAACAAGTGTATCTTAACTTATATGATTGTTTCCTTGTATATTATGTGCTTCTAAACTATATCTATGTCTATGTGTCAACACCCTATGTGTCTCACCATGCTTTCTAGTATTATTTTTATGTGTGACTCACGTAGTTGAGTTAGGGATACTGGCAGTTAGAAACCCCATATAATTGTATGTGTTGGAGATGTATAGTTCGTGCTTGTAATTTGAATTTGGCTAATAAGCTTTCATACTGATTGAGAGTACATCTCTTGTTGTTTAAGTTTGAATGTTTTATTAAACTTATAAACATTTCATATTTATCTGGGATTTTCCGTTGCAAACTATCTATCAAAATTATGATTTCAAAAGCATAAGATTATTTTTAAATTGGATCTTAAATAAGGGAAGTCACACTATCTATCAAAATTATGACTACCCCCCACGTCAATTCCCAAAGAAATATTTTCTCTTAATTAAAACAGCCAAGGAACTTTACTGCCTAAATCTTTCCAACTTTTTATTATGAATCTCCAACATTTAGGGAATGAATCTTAAACATTTAGGTAATGAGTAAAATCCATTTAGATTTCTAAAGTAATTCAAAACATTTCACAAAGCAACAAAGTAAGAAGAAACAAAATCTTTTTTTTAGTTGAAGAACGAGAAAGAAGATGAACATGTTAAAAACTACTAAAAATGAAAATTATGAACATCTGAATGAATATGAATCATCGGGAATTAAGAATAAGAATTCAGTAAAATATGCCATGTAAGTATCGCAAAGCATAACGAAATATGAAAACAAGTAATAAAGTACAAAATTGAAATTCTAAGAATCAAAGAAAATTTTCCAAAAGCAATTTGAATTGTCGAAAATACAACACTTCAAAGGATTTTTCCAACATGATTCATACCAAAGTGTCTTAATTTAAGTTTTAAAGGATTGTTCCAAAGCTTCGGTATGGATCGAAAAGCCAATTTTTTGAATAATTTAAGTTTTAAAAATCACTACTTATCTAGGTTGAGTTACATAACATGCTTCCACAATCTCATACCATTTAAAATCCTCATGGAAGATTTTTCATCTAGTGCTTTGGTGAAAATTTCTGCAAGCTGATATTTTAAATGAGCAAAGTATACTTCAATGTTACCTTCTTCGACATGATCTTTTATGAAATGGTAGCAAAGTGCAATGTGCTTCGTTTTAGAGTGTTGCACATGATTATGACATATTCAAATGACACTTTGAGAATCAATGAAAAGTGGCATTCGTTTCATGTGAATTGCATAATCACGAAGTTAACCATGAATCCAAATAATTTGCGACATGCAAGAAGCATTAACAGCATACTCCGCTTTGGAAGTGAGATAGACACACTAGTTTGTTTCTTTGACTGCCAATGAACAAGTTTTCCATCAAGAAAGTGACATCCTCTAGTAGTACTTTCACAATCAAGTTGAGATCCTCCTAACAACTTTAGAACATGAATGAAAAATACAGTATTGGTTGGATACCACAAACTTAGAGAAGGATCCTGATGTAGATATCGAAAAATGTTCTTCACGAAAGATCTTTATGGCTAATAATCATTATAGAATGATATTTGCTAATGACATATGATCCTATATGGTCACACCTTATAGCGGGTTATTACTTGTTGGTTATATATTAGAGTAATTTGATTATTAATAAATATTATCAACACTTGTATTTAATCGCAAAAACATTATTTTATGAAAATAATATTTTGCCATCATATTGATAATTATTATTTCTAGAAAATAATAATAAAGAGAACAAAAACTAGTAAATATCATATGGTATGAATATAAATGTTATGTACAACTTTTTGGGCACTTAGAGTAACCATTTAGTTGCAATGTAACTACTAGTTACGAGATTATGTAAACAACACACAACATTGAATTCCTTGAAGTTAAAGCCATGGATTCCCTTCCATGGAAGAGGAAGCCTGTTGTCTTTCCTTATCTTCCTACCATGCTTGTAAGATGGTTCCATACTTTGATTAAATGACTTGTTTGACTTGGTGTATTTGTTTTAGTATATAAAGCAGGTCTTGGAGCAAAAACTAGCTACTTTTTCTCACGCATTCTCTTTACTTTTTACTCTAAAAACCGTAGCATTTCAAGGCTCTTTCCCTCTTCTCTCTTTCCTTGTATAGTGTAGAGTTTGAGTGTTCATAAGTTGCTTCTTCTTAAGGCTTATTTGGTATAAGTATTAATAGCTTAAGAACAACTTCATACAAGTTAAGACTAGCATCTTGAAGTGGTTTACTCTTGCTTGGTGGATACAATACAGAGAGCTTCTCCTTTGGAGCTTCAACTTCCATCTCCCATGAGAATCAAAGTTTTCAAAGATTGTAACACTTTACTTTATATGATTGATTTAATCTTTCCATGACTTGCAAAATGATCATTGGTGAATAAAATGTTTTTAGTTTATTCAAATCTTAAAATGATTTCGTTGCTAATCTTGTAGTTTTGATTACTTTTAAATAAAGCCTAACAATAAGTATCGGAGCCTTTTTTTCAAGCTTGGTTATATTATTTGATAATTTGGTATTTTTTTTGGAAATCATGGATGTTTTTTTTGTAACAAAATCCATACATATTTTTTATGATAAATTTATAATTGTTATTTTATGGTGACAAAAGTTTGCATATATATATATATATATATATATATATATATATATATATATATATATATATATATATATATATATATATATATATATATATATGATGTGTATAAACTAATCATGGACCTCTTGTGATGTGTTTGTGCTGATTTGTTAAAATGATTGTAATATTTATTTATTCATATGACATGTCATAATTAGATATATAGTTTTCATTTTGTTTATTTTTGTGAGTAATAGATTAATTTTAGAAATGATTTATTTTTATAAAAAAGTAACAAAAATGTAGACGGTGACGATTTCGAAGATCAAAAATTTATAAACTTAATTTATTAAAGTTTCATAAAATTTATAAAATTATTTTTATAAATTTGCTAAAGGGTGTTCAAGCAAGTATGAGCATGAAGACATTACAAGATTTTTTAGTCTCTTAATGTTCAATCGGACTGGACTTGGTATTTTTGTGATGTCTCACAAATGTCACTAGTTTATGGTTGGTTTATGCATATATATTATGTATGCTTATGTTGTTTATATTATGTTATAATTGTAAAATTAGATTCCACATGAAAAATAATATTTTGAACACCAATAACATTACATGGGGTTTGGTTCTAATAACATTTATCTTTAAACATAAGATGATAATAGGTTTTAAAAATAAAATGAATTTTATCGTTTAAAAACTAGCTAATAGTAATGTTCATGATTAGAATTATATAAGTTTAAAATTGAGATTTTAGAGACTTATCAAACTCCAAACCTTATTTTATAATATAAAGTTTTATTAAAAGGTTAATAAATGTTCTTTAGTGCTCAAACGTCCAAACTTAATAATGGTCACCTTACTATTTATTTGTTTTGCAACTTGGATCATACACTTTGATAATTAATGTTTTGGAAACTTAAGGATTTTAATTATTGAAGATTTAAATATTGAAAACACTAGATGAATTTTGTTAAAATTTTGTAGATGAAAAGAAAATCCTATCTCATAATCATGAAACATCTTTTTCTTGCTAATCAACAAGAGATTATAACATTCCATGGATATAATTTCAGTGAATGGGTTCATGTCTTGAGAGTTGATCTAAAGAGAGATCAGAAACAATATATACTTAAAGGTCCTATTCCTGAACAAACTTTGAGAAGAAGACCTGAACATCGTACCTGGTAGAAGCGTCACTGTGATGTTGAAGATGTCTCAGACATCATATCGGGAACTGTAATTCCTGACTTCCAGGAAGTCATGTTGAATTAAGAAAGCATTTTATATGTTTCATCAGGTTAAGTAGATACTCCTAAAATTACAATGATACTTTTTTGAGCCAGTTCAAACATTGGAAGAATGTAAGGCTGAAAAGAGTCACCATGTGTGTTATAAGAAGTCATTAGTTCATGGAAATGAGACCTATATGCCCAATAAATCTAGAAAGGCCCATACGGATGGATCTTGTTTCTATTGTGGAGTAACAAGACATTAAAAGAGGAAATGCTCCTCTTATATAAGAAATACTAGCTGACCAGTCACTTGGGTATCTACTAGATAGAACTTATACTTTTCATACAACAATCTAGTACTTGGTACTTAAATGATAATCTAATATTTTTAAATGGCTTGCAGATATTCACGAAAAGTAAGAAACTAGGCACAATCAAATTGGAACTTAACTCTTGGAGTTTAGTTTATTATTTATGTTTAGAACATAAAATACATGTATTGTAGTATAATGTTTGTTTTGAAACAATGTACGTTTTAATTTAGTTTGTCTAAATACATATGTCTCAGTTAATTTATTAAAATTTAATTATTTACTTAAATCGTTTTTATTAACGATCACTTCATATTTTGTAATGATTAAAATTATGTTCTTGAGAACTAGATCTCTTAATAGAATTAATAAGTAAATATCAATGTTTTATAAATAAATAAGTTTTGTAAGCAAACACTTTTGACTCAAACTTGATTTGAATCTAACTTATCTGTGACATTGTTATCTTTATTATATAAGTGATATACTTATATCCCAACTTCAAGAAATGGATTTTTGAAGTCACATAATGTGGTTTATTTGACATATGTGAATCTTATTTATGTATAAAATATTCATAATGATATTTTCACTAAGCTGTAAAGAAAATAATCATTAATGAACTGTACATTGTGATGCATAACTTCATTTCTAATGAATGTCTAGTTCTAGTATAAGATACCGAATCAACTTTATTAACGAGTATAGTCATTATAATTATATTTTACATGTTAAAACATAACCATGAAACATTTGCTGACGTTTTCAAATATAAAGTTGAGATACAATTCAGTAATACCATCTAAAGCCTTAGTGATAAAAAAGGATGATCTAAAAGTTACGAGATATGGTTTACTTTCTAATTGATATAAGTTATCTTCCATTATTCTTTTGGGATTATCCTTAATCACTATCAATTGTCATTTGAATACAAACACCAACTAATGATTAGATAAAACACTTTATAAGATTTAGTATGGAAAGGCTCTATCTTTATCTTATTTAATGTTTTGAGGATTTGAATACTATGTTAAACTAAAGCTTCTAAACCCAAAATATACTAAATACATATTTGTAGAATAATCTAAAAGGTTGTTTAGATTATTATATACAAAACCACCAAGAATAAGTTTTCTTATTCCTCTGAAAGCTAAGTTATTAGAAACTAAGCTTCTAATGACAAAGCAAGTAGGAGGCACATGGATCTTGAAGCAACACAAGGACCATAGCCTAATGTAGCAAGATTTGGCACTAGTTTTAATAAGAAGTTATTAAACACGAGTAATTTCTATTCAAAAACACAAACTGTTTGCATATATGTTATGGATCATCTTCAACATGAGAATTATGGAATCTATTATTGATGATTTCTTCTTGATGGTTTATGGCAAATACATCTACTACCAAAATGTTATATCACACTTTGAACCTGATTAATGACTTAGAGACATAAACATTGAGATGTAGTTAATGTATAATAATCAAGTATGTGCTTGATTAATCTTTATTTCTATAGTAAGTCTAGAATGAGTACATAGTTCTTTTAGAAAGAATACAAACGTGGAGATCTATACACATTTAGCAAGACTTTTTGTTAAAGGCTTTAATCACACTCATGTCAGTGAGTATGATCAAATCTTTTATCAAGTAGCTATGATTAGATCAAAAAAAGATATTATTTACCATAACTACATATTCTGATTATGAGATATGACATATAGATTTCAAGAAAATCTGCCTTTCTTAATAGACATCTAATTGAAGATGTCTATATAGTTTAGCCTGAAGCTTTTCATTCGAAGTTATCTTAACAAAATGTGTAACCCTTAAGATCTATTTGTGGATATAAAGAAATCATCTCAATGTTGGAATCATCATTCTAATATGGAAACACATAGTATGTTTTTGTATCAAAATGAAGATAACATTTGTGTTTACTAAGAACTAGTGGGACCATTAGTGATATTTCTAATCTTGTATGAATAAGACATACTTAATCATGAGAAACTACAGTTTGACTATGAAAGGCTCTTTCGCCTTGACTCGGAAAGTGTTTCTAAGATGAAAGACTTAGGAAAGACAATATACATTCTTGAAATGTAAAATATATGGAGATAGATAAAGATGAATGTTAAAGTTTTAAAATCCTTTTGAATATATAGAAAATATCTTGAAAGAGATCAAGATACTATATTCCTTTCGAGGATTCTTGGCATTACCACATGGCACCATTTTGAGCTAGCGCCGAAAGGACCTAGCACATAGGTTTGAGCTAGATAAAATGATTTATATTCTATTTGCTTAGCAACTGAATCCATTATTTATGCCATATTATGCACAAGACTAGGTATATGATCATGCTATTAACATATCATAAGATACCAATGATGGGTTTTATACAAACAATCTTATGTGTGCATGCAACCCTAGAGTTGGATCTATGTTTTCACTATTAGTTATACAACTTTATGAACACAAAAAGAAACCTGGCATGCTACTATTATTTTCGAAATTCATATATAAAAATAGAATACATACCTTTTGTTTTTATATAGCAATAACAACTAGTTCCTTGAATTTCCTTAGCTCTTGAAAGCAAGTACCACAAGTGTAGTACCTCTAATGGCTCACAAACACACTAGGTGAAATGATGAATATGGGAGAGAGGAGAGAATGGTATCTTGCCATAGATTTCGTCCCTTTTAGGGTTTCCCAAGGCTTGGACGAAATCTTAGTGCCTTAGGGTGCTATTTATACTTAAGGCTAACTAGGGTTTCAAGGTGTAAACCTTAATCCTTTAGCTTAGGGCCTAAGCAAGTCCATGGACTCGTTTCCTTAAGCCCTTGGACGAAAAATCCTAGATCCTTCTAGGATTTTCGTCCAAGCCTTAATAAAGGTGATCCAATGGGCCAAAGCCTCAACTATTGAATAATTACAAAATAGCCCCTGCACTTTCAGTCAGTTCCTTTAATCCCAAAATTAATTCAAAATTAATTTCTGATTAAATACTAATTAATAATATGATTCCAAATTAATATATTATTCATATAATATATTAACAAATCATATTTATACCCTAATTTATTATTCTTAACAATAAACCAGCCTCTCTCCTCAACAATCATCCTATCTAGTCACCAGTGTGAAGGCAACCCAAAAGGACCATGCACAATCGGGTCAAGTACATACCAAAATAGTTATGGACTTAGACACTAATCCAACAGTCTCCCACTTGGATAAGTCTAATAACTATTATGTGTATAACCTCAGATCCTGATTAGCAATCATAGCTTTTAAAAGCCGCTATCAACTCTGATCTTATCAGAAGCGTGTCCTTTAGATAAGGGATCATATATTCCTCCATTCTTGATATCGTATAGACTTGAGACATGGATTTTGATCATTCTCTTAGTCTATGTTCTGTTTCCCGATTTCCGATTTATGACGATTGACAACAGAATACAATTGAACACATCAAATTAGTCTCGGCTTGGCCAAGAGCTTATGTGCCATCACTAAATCATCGAGGGGCCTACAAATATCGCTTTCATCCTACTTTGGATAAAAGGAACAGATAAACTTTGATTCAATGCTTGCTTGCACTCACTTACCGAATCACACACAACAATATGTTTTATAACACCAAGTTACTGGTGCGTTTACATATTATCAATGTGTAACCGACTCACAAGATACAACTCACACATCTCGGTTTCAAGAATATACAATATTATCGACTCACAATCACTCGTGATAAAATCCATGAAGTGATTCTTGTGAGCGTGGGTTTAATCCAATGCTCAAAATCATATTCATAAGCACTCATGAACGTCGCATCAAACCTTTGCTATGTCTAATACACTTTAGACAATCTACAAACCAATTCATAACAATCTTCATTCATACCTACTTCCAACATATGAACGACTGTGGACCATTCGAATAATTTGATCATTCTAAAATAATTAATTATTCAGGAAGTCAAAACATGAAAAGTGAAACACAAGAATAATACTAATCCTATATGGTCCCAAACCTTTGAGTATAAATAAAACACCTTTTATTTATCACCATATCGATTACTCATTATTTGTTGTTTCGGTTAACTTATTACTTGAATTATTACTACAACTGTCCCATGCTCTTAGCGTGCACACAATGTTTACTTATGGTCCTTACTTTGTGAAATAGATCAAATGAACACATTTCCAATCATACTCATTTCACAACTCCCAATTCTTATCATAAGTATAAGAATATCAAATTCTTGTCACTTATAGAATATGCAAGATTCTAACATTTTATGCAATCACACTTTCGTAAAGTCATAGCTCAAAATCATCAAGACTTGGCCAATCTCTATCAGAAACAATTCTATAGATATGATGTCTCTCACTCAAAGTACATTCCTTTGAACATCCTTCTTGCATAAAAGTTTCTAATCTAGACATAGATTTTCAATATCCAACTCCCAATATGGAAACATTTCCATATTTGCCATATGACAACTCATTCTTACTAGAATCTTATCTATCCATAATAATGTCGATATGGTCCATCCAATACCATACTTCCAACTACTCAGAAGCGACCAATCCTCAGCGAGCTTTGGATCGTCTTTTGATAGTTGTTTAATTATCTTAGTCAAAACTGATTATTGTCCGTTTTCCCTCTTAATGCGCTAGACATTTGGAAAATTTTAGAATGGTCAAATATTATAGCATTTGCAATCGATCCTATACCCGAAACGTATGGGACACGATGCATAATGTCTTACATAAAGATACGATACTTTATCAATTTTCTGCCATAATATCTTATGTGTCACGTTCTTATAATTCGAATTATGAAGAGGGATGCCATAATTATAATCGAAATTTTGAGAACGCACTATGTATCCTTGACTAGATTTGTTAACATTCCACAACCTAAGCCTTTAGATTTGAAATGAAGCATAATATTATCTCCCTTAATTATAGCAAAACAACTTTTCAACCCTTACGACTTTGCAAAGTATAACTCTTGTTTTCTATAATTAATATTGCTAACTTGCAATACTTGCCACAATAATCATACAAGCATAACATTTATGCTCCCACTATCATGATGATTATTATCATATAAGCATAACACTTATGCTCCCACCAGCTTTGACATGTATTTAGAAAATAGCTTAACTTTCTAGAAAACAATACCTATTGAATTTCTTAAGTTCATATTTCTAATACCTAATTCTTTGATAATCCTTTATCTAAGCTTCTCAAACTTATACACCTTTGCCTTAGATAGATCATATGTGTGTCTAACAATTCAGACTAATTGCCAAATCTCACAATTCGAATCATGGAAAGGGATACCGTAACCATAATCGAATTCGAGAATACAATTTTCACAATCACTATCTTCTTAAACTCTCTCTTAGTGAAAGCATTTCCTCACAGTCATTTTCATGAAAGAGGGAATCTTATGACACTTAGATTTTAATGGTGTATGTGTTCCTATCCATGCGAATTTGTCAAAACCAAAGTTTGCGACAAATCCAAACTCATATGGACCGAACTTTCTCAATCTTGATTTCTTGCCTTATGGTAACATGAGTGCCCACCATGTCTTCCAAGTAGTTAAGCAGCTCATCCATTCCTATCAATGTACTTTTCATTGATCAAGGTGCTTGCCTTTTATGCGTTCAAATTAGAACTCACAGAACTCACATGCATAATTAACTCAATTGGAACGACACAAAAACAAGATAGTGTCAGCACGATAGGTTGTGAATCTCAAGTCGTGTGTTAGTGATGATCGATAAGGTTTATTCTTGACTAGTTCTTGAGCTTTTCATGACCATTAAGACTCCCACTGACTCCTTGACATATAAGATTCTCTTGTCAATAAACATTTCTCGACAAACAAATATTCAAGAGTTAGTGTAGCTTTTATCAAGACAAAACACTTCACATAATTGGTCCTAGTTGGTCTTTGTCTTATCCAAGACATCACAATTTTCCACATTTGATGAATGTTATAAACCTTCTTAACACTTGTCACTCAATGTCACAATCTTAACTCTACGACTTGTTTTTGGAACGAAGTATGATTGACTTCTTGATGTAACCATTTCTTCAATTCTTGATTCCTCTTCTCATACATACAATTGTACTAAGACTCATTTAGAGGATCAATTGAGATATGGTTCTTAATCATTAAGACCTATCATAAAACATAATAAAAGGTACTCTCCCTTCTTCTTAGAATAGAGAAAATTTTATCTTTCTGCCTTCTTGATTCTTCTTATCCGTTCTACTATTCATTGAAACTCTTTCAATCAACTCAGAATTACACTTAATCTTATAAGTATAATCATATTTACTAAAACTTTAGTAAATCATGACGAATATCTTTGTCACTCTTGTGGTGGACTTGATCAACACACAACTTTGTGTACTCGATCTCCTAGTCCTTCACTTGACATTTTGTCAACAAATTAGTCTAATTTCCAAATATAAAATTTCTCATTCATCATGCAACCAAGTTGCATGATTCCAAGTCTCTGTTCAATTGAAACTTGGGCGATGAGAAACTCTCCCTATTTGGTAAATTCTTGACATTTCCACAAATAACATAATCCATTATTGCTAATAACTGAAACATTCAAACATCAATTTTTCATACACTCCGTTGCAAGGATAAATAAATTATATAAAATCAAAATTTATTTATTGCGGAAAAATTTGTCCTTACAATGCAATTCGTTTGAAAACTATGTTAATACATATTTCATAGCAACCTATTCTGACTCCAAGTAGTAGCTCAAAATTCTAATCTTCAAGCAATGCGATCGAAATCCATTTCTTCACGATTAGATCCAGCTCACTTCTTCCCTTAAGCTTCCTCTCTTTTCTTCAATCCTATAAAACATCAAAATGTAATCTTATTACATCATGTATTAAGAATCTAGAATAGGAACTTAAAAGAGTTAGTTAATGGATTTTACCTGAAGTAGAGTCATGCATCTTGACTCTCCCATCTCTTAGATTTCTCAGGTAGTTAGGGCAACTTCGTCTCCAATGCCCCTTCTCTTGGCAATAAAAGTAAATGGACTCCTTTGGAACAGCACATCGGAAAATCATAGACTTAGTTCTTTCTAGACTTCCGATGTTGCCAGTGCCCATTGCAGTTTGGGAGTTTGACTCACCAGTCAAATTTGCTTGACCAACACGCCAAATCATTGCTGATTCAGCGGCTATAAGCAAATAGGTGATATCAATGAGGGTCACGTCGTGATGCATCATATAGTACTCTCTAACGAACTCACTATATGATTCAGGAAGTGACTGAAGAACCCAATCAACAGCCAACTCGCCTGAAATCTCGACACCCAACATCCTTAAGCTATCGATGTGTGACTTCATCTCTAAGACGTGTGCAGACACAGGTTTCCCATCTTCATGTTTACTTGCCAAAAGGGCTTGAGTGAGTTTGAACTTTTCAAGGCTTCGAACTTGTGGGTTAGGGAGAATAGTTGGAGGAGGTGGAGGAAGTGAAGCTTGATCTCTTGTTCCTCGATCATATCGCGGAATATCATCTTCATGTGGAAAGCTTGTTCCACGGGATTTGGGAAGACCATAGTTGTCATACTTTGACATCTACAAAATGGGAGAAAATTCAAGTTAAGTTGATTCGTATCCTTTATGTGACACCCAAATGAAACATCAAGGCTAGGATCCAACACAATACTCTACAACCTAGAAGAGGGATGCCGTAATCTAGTTGTAGAATATTTGAAGGTAGGTAAATGACGATTTACCAATTTCCACGATGAAAAACGAAAAGGAAACTTAAGTTTCAGATGTATTGAAAACTCCTAGTTCTTTTGAGATTCATTGAACTTTTCAATGGCATGTTTAAATCTCGACATGCCCCTTGATTTGTGATTGGGATGCCGAGGATCACAAAACAGGGTGTGAATAACCATGCAAACTTACATGGTGCCCCGAATGTTACAGTCACCTATTCGATGTGCCGGTTAACCACACACGCTCCACCGAACTACGACAAACATTGAGTCACCCTTTGCTACCTTCGCTTAGAACCATTTAGCATGCCGGTTAACCACACGCGCTCCACTAACGTCTTCGCAAGGGCAAAAAGTGTAATTTCATGGAATTGCATCAATTCACTTTTCCTAAAGTAACTAAGATTGGGAATTTTGTAAAAACATTTAGTTACTTTATACTTCATTAGACTTTTAATGGAAAGGGTTTGCCCTATTCTACCCGTTCGGCTAATGACCCTCCACCAATCAAGGAAGCGGTGGGTGAGAGTGTACACCCATTAAACGACCATTTTATAGGCCATAACCTTATACCCCCTTATAGATCGGCTTCGTGAATGAGGCCTACTAACGGTAAGACTAGCATTTAAGTTATACATATATAATATTAGGCTTTTAATGTTATACATAGTATAAACACTTTTAAAATACTAGGTGACTTAACTTTATAAATTACACTTTTAATTTAATTAAATATAAACCATATCATTATGGATTTATTAACTCTCTTTTAATTATACACTTAATTAATTTAATAAAACCATAAGGGTGTAATTTGAACTTTTCAAAATTTGGGTATCAGAATTTAGACTTTTTCAAAATTAAACCTTTTAATCAAAAAATTTTAATTTCAAAACTTGAGGGAAAGTTTTGAAACTTTTCAAAACATATGCAAAAACATTCTAGATCAAATTACAAATAATAATAAATAACCAATTAATTAGTAATTATCTAAATATGACCTAATTCAATTTCTTGCAAGATAATCTATCAAATAATTTAAATAAATCAAGTTTATCACATAAGGAAATGATTATCTAATTAATTTGACAATTATCTTTTATTTTGGTAAGGATATCTTTTAAATTAAACAATTAATTTAATCTAATCCCTTAAATCCCCTAGATTTCGAAATTATGGGATGGGATAAATCAAAAATCTTTAATTACCAAATTTAAACATTTAAAGGATAATTACAAGATATGACATTATCCAAATCCCTAAAATTTAGGATCTAACCTTAGGAAGGAGGCAATTTCGAAATCCAAGGGTTGGATAACCCTAGATTTCAAAATCTTGGAGGCTAAGGAAAGGGTTTAAAACCCTATCAAAAAATCGCCAACAAGGGTTTTGCAACCCTAATTGAGAAAATTACCATGCCCTAGGGTTTACTAGCAATAAACCCTAATTTGTCAAGTTCATACATTAGAATAATGCTAATTGAAAACAAAAACCAATGGCTCTGATACCACTGATGGGTTTTATACAAACAATCTTATGTGTGCATGCAACCCTAGAGTTGGATCTATGTTTTCACTATTAGTTATACAACTTTATGAACACAAAAAGAAACCTGGCATGCTACTATTATTTTCGAAATGCATATATAAAAAATAGAATACATACCTTTTGTTGTTATATAGCAATAACAACTAGTTCCTTGAATTTCCTTAGCTCTTGAAAGCAAGTACCACAAGTGTAGTACCTCCAATGGCTCACAAACACACTAGGTGAAAGGATGAATATGGGAGAGAGGAGAGAAGGGTATCTTTCCCTATATTTCGTCCCTTTTAGGGTTTCCTAAGGCTTGGACGAAATCTTAGTGCCTTAAGGTGCTATTTATACTTAAGGCTAACTAGGGTTTCAAGGTGTAAACCCTAATCCCTTAGCTTAGGGCCTAAGCAAGTCCATGGACTCCTTTCCTTAAGCCCTTGGATGAAAACTCCTAGATCCTGCTAGGATTTTCGTTCAAGCCTTAATAAAGGTGATCCAATGGGCCAAAGCCTCAACTATTCAATAATTACAAAATAGCCCCTACACTTTCAGTTAGTTCCTTTAATCCCAAAATTAATTCTAAATTAATTTCTGATTAAATAATAATTAATAATATGATTCCAAATTAATATATTATTCATATAATATATTAACAAATCATATTTATACCCTAATTTATTATTCTTAACAATAAACCAGCCTCTCTCCTCAACAATCATCCTGTCTAGTCACCAGTGTGAAGGCAACCCAAAAGGACCATGCACAATCGGGTCAAGTAAATACCAAAATAGTTATGGACTTAGACACTAATCCAACAACCAACAGATACATGGAAATTCATTAGCTAACTAGAAGAACATTCTAAGAGTACTTAAGAAGATATACAGAATGTGTATGAGTTAATTAGTTTAGAAGAAGATCATTATGTAAAGAGGTACATAAGATGTTGGCTTAAAAAAAAAGTATAGATTATTATGAATTATAATTGGATTATGTCTTCATTATGTAAATAAGAGTAATTTTTGTTAGAATAAGGTCCAAGCAAAACATAATAGCATGGTCTACTATAAGATTATTATACACTACTATTTCAGAAGCTGTAATCAAATATGATAGGATGAACGAGTTCATTTAAAAACTAGGTTGAGTCCTTCCATTCAAGGAAAACCAAGAAATACATTGTGAGTTCAATAGTATACTTAATAATTCTAAGAGACTATAAGAAACAACAGAACACCAATCGTATTATCCACTATATTTAACATTACGTAGAATAAAATCAAATATGGAGATGATCGTATTCGCAGAATTTGCACAAATCAAATTTAGTTAGACCCATTAATAAAGTCTTTCCTTTAAAATAAGCATGAAGGGTTAAGCTTGACTTATAATACTTTGTTATTGTAGAAATGGGGTTTGATTTGAATTTAGTGTTTGGATATTGGAACAATATAACAACAACTATTGTATTGTTTAGATATATTGGAATATGATCTTCCCATCAATACCTGTTGTGTTCTATATTAACATCTTTTATCCATGAAAATTTTAGTTATTCTAAAAGTTCATAGTCGGTTATAATTGTGTGAACAATTTTAAAGACTAATATGAATTGGATTGGTTGACTTTCATAAGATGAAAGTAGGCAATGGGTTGTAATCAAGATTCATAGGTACTTGTCAGAAAACTGGTATTGGGCCAACCCCCATCAAGATGAACTCATGGATTGCTTTCATGAGTGATAGTTAATAAAAGGGTACTATATTTGTATCCTTAATACCCAAGATACATAGTTGCACTTAAGTGTCGGGAGTGTTATACTTTGATGTGGTAAAATGTTGATCCACAACCAAGAAGTTATAAAAGTCATTATCAGGTATGGTATGAATTATGCAAGATGCTTATATAGTCATGATGAGATTTGTTCCTCTTGTGTGTTGAGAGCAAGGCATTCTAACACGCATTACCTAAAGTTGAACACCAAATGATACTGACTACAATCCAAGTCTAATGTTCAATAGGATGTCTGTAACAAAGAAATAATTGATAAACTTACCTTATACATCAATTGTAGCTTTGAGCTTTTAGGAATTAGATGTTGATGAATGGAATTCTTCGGTGTGTGTAATTGGGGGAGATGTAATGTTTCTAGTCGTTCACCACTATTTATATCACCTTATGATGAGTCTTGTGCAAGGCGAGATTCAAGATCTTGATGCCCAAGAGTCATTATAGAATGATATTTGCTAATGACATATGATCCTATAGGATCACACCTTATTGCAAGTTACTACTTATTGATTATTTATTAAAGTAATTTGATTATTAATAATTATTATCAACACTTGTATTTAATTGGAAACATATTATTTTATGAAAATAATATTTTTCCATCATATTAGGAATTATTGTTTCTCATTAATAAAAATAAAGAAAACAAAAACTAGTAAATATCATATGGTATGAATATTGATGTTGGGTACAACTTTTTGGGCGCTTAGAGTAACCATTTAGTTGCAATGTAACTACTAGTTAGGAGATGGTGTAAACAACACCCAACTTTGACTTCCTTGAAGTCTACGTCGTGGATTCCCTTCCGTGGAAGAGGAAGTGTGTTGTCTTTCCTTATCTTACTACCATGCTTGTTAGATGGTTCCATATTTTCATTAAATGACTTTTTTGACTTGGTGCATTTGTTTTAGTATATGAAGAAGGTCTTGGAGCAAAAAATATATAGTTTTTCTCATTTACTCTCTTCTTTTTTTTTACTCTTAGAACTATAGCCTACTAAGGCTCTTTCCCTCTTTTCTCTTGCCTTGTCTAATGTAGAGGTTGAGTGTTCATAAGTTGCTTTTACTTAATTCATATTTGGTATAAGTCTTAATGGCTTAAGAAAAACTTAATACAACTGAAGACTAGCATCTTGAAGTGGTTTACTCTTGCTTGGTGGATACATTATAGAGAGCTTCTTCTTTGGAGCTTAATGCATCACTTTATTAACTTCCATCTCCCATGAGAATCAAATTCTTCAAATGTTGTAACACTTTACTTTCTATGGTTCACTTAATCGTTCCATTCTTTGCAAAATGATCCTTGGTGGGTAAAATGGTTTTAAGTTTATTCAAATCTTAAAATGCTTCTGTTGCTAATCTTGTAGTTTTGACTATTTTTTTTACTATTTTTGAAAAAAAGCCAACACTTTACTACGGTAATATGTGGTTCCCTCAGATTTGCTTGATACGTGGCATAGTTAAAAACAACAAACATTATGTTAGGATAAATTACAGTTAAGTATAACAAATATTAATCATGTTGCAGTAATAGTTTAAATCCACAGCAGACTTGTCAAGCGATGGACTTAATCGGGTGCCAAATGCCCTTGAAATTCTTAACTTAGAGCAGATTCTATCATGAATCGTGCCAACAAGTTCTTCATGTAAGATTATTGATTTATAAAGATCCCTTTTCTACTTTTCTTTATATATATAATCCGTAAAGAAGTTTATCTTTCCCATCTTGCTTATTTTAGACTTTCTCTTCATGCAATTTTCAATTCCTTTCACATAGAAGGATCGGTTGAACCGAATATATTATTATCTACATAAATCTAAAAAATCATCAAATTATCACCAACTTTAATAAAAAAAAGTGTGATCAACTGAACCTTGTTTAAATTCAGATATTTTTAAAAACTGAGTAAATGTTTCTTACAAATCCCTTAGTGCTTGCTTCAACCCATAGACTACTTTATCAAGAATCAAGGTTCTAAATGGCGTGAGGCGTGGCGTGGCGGCAAGGCCAAGCCTCAAGCTTAACGAGCCGTGGTGATCCATGGCGTTTTTCAAGGCATGATGTAAGGCGGCAATTTTGTATTAATTTAAAATTATATTACCACATAAATATAAATTTATATTAAATATAACTTCTTTTTAAAAGTGTTAGATCAATAACTAATAACAAAAAGTTAAAAAAACCACAATACTTGTATCTCCGATTTGAAAAGTGTCAGAACTAGAAATTTTTGTGCCTTGTAACTACAACACTTAAGCCAAATTATGAATCAAAGACATGAGAGCATGTATGATGCATACTCTATAACAACAGAATTTCAATCAAACACCTCATACAAGCATTTCAATGTAGTCATTAAGCAATTGGAAACCCTAGAAGTTCTTGTTTAAGTCCATTATGGACTAGGACTTCCTTATTGGGCCCAATGGACCAATAAGCTTCCAATTTGACTACCTTGGGCTTAGAACTCTTAAATGGGCTCCAATTGGACCCATTTCCATTTAATTCAATATTTTGGGCCATATTGGGCCTAGAATGAAATAGATTGATTATATGAACCATTTTGGACCATAATTAACCTAATCTAGCCTAATAAAGCATAAAAATCACATTTATATTTTTATAGGGCCAAAAATCATTCAACCTAACTATAACATGGGCTTAAGGGAAAAACAGCCCAAAAACCTCCTCTCACCCTCCCCATTCTCGGCCCAAGCCAAAGAGAAAGAGGATTTGACTTTGTGAGTGACACCTCACCATTATTCATGGGACATCCATGCATGAGAACTCAAACATCCATGCACTCACATACTTCCAAGCTTAGCCACTCTTTTCTCCTTCTCTCTCTCTTGCTCTCGGCCGATTTCAAGCGCGCACACACACACACACACACACACATTTCACTCATTTTTCTCTCAAGAAAACTCCTTCATATTTTTGAAATCTAAGAAGGATTCAAGAAGATATCTCCACAAATTCTTCATCTAAGGTAAGATCAAGTTTGGATCTATGATCTAGGTTCTTTGTTTTATCAAAATCTCCTTCTAATCCATGTAAAAATCATGATCACTCTCTTAGAAACCCTCTAAGTTTGAGATCTCCAAGGAAGGTTGCTAAGGCCGAATTTTCTTCTCATTTTCTTGCAAAAACCGAAAGCACACCCAAAGGTGAGCTTCATACCCCCACTTTTTCGGTTTTTATAAGTTTTGTGGGGGATAATACAAGCAAATGTGTAGATCTATGAGTATATGTATGCCTTGTATGATTTTTATGCTTATATGTATGATCTTATGTGATTGTGATGTTTATACTAGCCCAAAAAGAACCTAAAAATCAAGATCTACAATATGATGAATGAAATAAGTATAACTTATACCATTTCACACTAATCAAGTCTAGAAAAATAACCAAGTTGGTTAATATGAACATTTTTTGGACTTAAAACCCATTTTTGGGCTCAAAATGCTAAAAATATAAAACTAAAGGGCCCAAAATGACAATATATGAATTCTGAAGGTTGAGATGAGTCTAAACAGTTTCTAATGTGTATTTTATGAATATCAACACTTTTGAGAGGTTAAAAATATGAATTTTAAACATAATGGGCCAAAATGGGCTTTTCGGCCCAATAAAGCCCCAAATTGCGAAAATTTTGATTTGGAGGGGTTGAAACTACACATTTCTATAAAACAGGGGATTTCTAGTGTACCAAGTCCATTTCAAGGGTCAAAAATGCTTTTCAATTTAAAAAGGGACCAAAGATGCAAAAATTTTCTTTTTGGGCCAAAATTGTAAAAGTTGCGAAAATGGAGGTTTCAACCGAGAAAATTTCATTTTTGAAGGACTTAAGCTGTTTATCAAGTAAATTTGTGCTAAAAATGTCTTTCCAACAAGTTTTGATACTAAAGTGTCAAGAAAAATAGTTTAAGAAATAAAATGGAAATTCTTTTATACACAAAGGGTTAAAAGTGTAAATTTTATCCAAGAAAGGGGCTTAAAAAGATAAACTCTAATTCTTAAAACAGCAAACCCCTTAAGATAAAAATACTAGTACTACGTCTACCGGCGAAACGTAATAATAAATACACCTTCAACACCAAAATCGTTATCAAACGAATTGATTCGGTCTCGAATCAATAACGAATCAAAAATCAATAAACGATGGTACTTCAATAGACACGCGGAAAATTTACGAGAAGTCAATACACCATCTTTGGGCTAAAAAGTTTCAAATCGTGCTTGTTGGGCCTAGCTAGCCCAATGACATGATCTTTAGGCCCGAAGGGAATGCGCTTACATGTTATTGGGCCTTATATGACCTAGTTTCATGTAAAAGGACTTTCAATAGCTTTATTGTGCTGTTGGGCCCCAAGGGTCCTTTGGTACTGCTAGCAAAGTCAAGAAGTCAAATGCGAGTCAGGCCAAGGGCCTTTTGCATTCACGATAGCCTTGAACGACTCATGGAAATAACGGGGGCTTCGTACCCTCTTTTCTCCTCGGTTCTGGGGCTATGAGAAGTCAGGGTGGTTGGATTAAGTGAGTAGTACGGACGACGCCTAAGGGATCGTTTGTATAGTTGTAAACTAGTCATTTTCATTAATGCGTGATTATAACGACTCACAACTCGTAATTAAGCCAATGTCACCTGGAATTATCGAAAACAACGTCGTATCGAAATAATACTAACTCAGCTACGTAATTTAATGTAATGGGAAAACATCGGGTTTTTCTGGGAAATTCAACGCTCTTAACTCTGTGATATATACAAAGTTTAACAATTATTTACATTCATAAGAATCAACAAGCATACTTATGGATCTTCACACTTTTTCTTATATACAACATTTCTTTTTAGAAAATATCGGAATTTCTGTGGTTTTCAAAATTATACAAATCATTTCTTTTCAAACCTTACTTATGAACTCACCAACATTTCATATGTTGACGTTTTTCCAAAATACTTGTATTCTCAGGTAACAGGTAAATCGAAGGAAAAATGTACCCAATGCTGTCTTGTTGTTTGTTTAATTAGTATTGAACCATTTACGTTTTGGAAATGTAATGTATTGAAACAATGTACTAAATGTAAACAATACCGGTTGTAATATTTCAATGCATGGTGATGAATGATGTTATGTTTCATGTATATTCACTGTGATGGTATTCAATTGAGTCACAATAGCCCTCGGACGTTTCCGCCGTCTGGTTCGGGGGTGTGACAAAAAGACATAACAAAGAGGAAAAAACTGTGTCTCAAACGAAAAACACGCGCCATAACATGTCATAACGCGCCATGGCGCGCCATATCACGCCTTGCCACGCGCCACGCCTAACAGCAACGTTATGAAGCTTTTCGTAACGGCGAAACAATGCCTCACGCCATGGCGCGCCTTTTAGAACACTGTCAAGAATATATAACAATGATTCAGAAAATTTTTCATTACGTAATCTAGGTGGTTGTTCAACATGTACAATTTTTTCTACTTCGCCTTTAAGAAAAGCGCATTTTACATCCATTTGAAAAACTTCAAAGTTTTTATGTGCGACATAAGACAAAATATACACACCACTTCGAGTGTTGCAACAAGAGAAAATGTTTCTTCGTAATAAATTCCATCATGTTGAAAATACCCTTTAGCAACCAACCTAGGTTTGTTACGAACTACATTCCATTCTTTATCTAACTTATTTTGAAAAAACATTATTTAACTTACACCAGAAACATTAGCAGGTGTTGGAATCAACCATCATACTTTGTTTCATTCTAATTCATCGAATTTGGATTGCATTTTTGCGACATAATATGGATTTTCCAAGACAAATTTCACAATTTTAGGCTCTACTTTTGAAATAAAGACATGAAGCATTGAGCTCTTGTTGTTTATTAAGAACTTTATTTTGTTCTTGTAATTGTGCATGAGTTAAGACACCAGATAAAGGATTACTAATAGCCTATTCTCTAGGAATATTATTTGTCCACTTATCAAAAGGAGGATAGTTTGGATCGAAATCAAGTTCTGCATTTTCAAATATTTTTTCAGTGTGAGAAGGATACCTTATGCAAGAAACATTAACATTAGCACATATATTTTGTTTGAGGCAAAGATTGCTGAGTAGGATTTTTCTCTCCCTCGGAATAAGCATGTGATACATAAGTCACTTGCTTCCCCTTGGGTTGTTCATCTACGTCAGCATGAGCTGATCCTTCTCCATTTTGTGCATCAACATCAGTAATAAGTGGACCCCCTCTATAGATGTTGGATTTTCAAAATTGATTTGCCCCCTTAAGAATAGCTGAACTTGCTTCAGCTATAAGATATGAAGTAAGTTGGGAGTCCTCTATATGTTTGGATGAATTGGACGCATCATTATCAAGAGCATAGACTATATGAGTGATTACTCGTTCTGGTTTGCACAAAATAAGATCAAAATTACCATCGAAGGTAAGCATTGGTTTGGTATTAACTTGTGAGTCAGCGAAAATAGTTTGTGTTGGAAATTGAACTTCAAATTTCTTGATGTAGTAATCATCATCAGATTACATGTTTCTTTAATTCTTCATGTGCGCTTGTTCTTAACCCGATATATAACAAATTTTTATGGATAACCCAAGAAAATTCTTTCATCTGATTTTGATAGAAAGTTTGAAAGATGATTTATTAAATTCATGATAAAACACTTGCGTCAAAAACATGGAAAATTTTAACGTTAGGTTTTTGTTGAGTTATGACTTAATGTGGAGTAATATCGAATCGATGATGGATAAAAGAATTATTTTATGTGAAAAAATTTGTTGATATTGCTTCGGCCCATGACTATAATGGTACATTTTCAAAATTGACCATCAATGTAGCTACTTCACAAAGAGAGTGATTTCTTCGTTTAACGACTCCATTTTGTTGAGTAGTGTGTGGAGCGGAGAAATTATGTGTTTCATTTTTCTTGCATAAAGCCTTCCAGAACATTATATTGAACTATGTTCAGTTATCACTTTGTACTCTCATCACTTATTTATTTCATCAAACTTATTTTGATGTGTTTGATAAAGTATGTCATCTAGTTTGTTGTTTCAAAAAAATAAACCTAAGTGAAATGTGAAAAATCATCAAAAATTACAACAATGTACATTTTACCACCCAAAGATTCAATAGAAGGACCACATAAATCAATGTGAATAAGTTCAAGTGGTTCCACAATCTTTGTATCAATGGTAACTGGATGAAGTTTTCGACTTTGCTTCATTTTTTCACATTCAACTCATAGTAAGTCATTTTCAAATTTCAGCATGGGAAGACCTCATGCTAGATCATATGTAAAGTTTATTGATGTTTTTGAAATTCAGATATGAAAGTTTTCTATGCCATAACCAACTAAGATCCAAAGTGGTTTTGGAGAGTAACGTATAGAAGGAGCACCAACGATTGGTTTCATATCCAAAAGATAAAGTTCTCCTTTCCTCTTCAATTTCAATAAAGACAAAGTTATGAGTCTTTTGGCGATCACACTTCCTTCGTCATCGAATGTAACCTTATTACATGTTCCAACAAGAAGTTGAGAAACACTAATTGGATTGTGTTTACGACCCTCAATATAGAAGGTTTAGGTAAAAAATATCTTTGGGTCCATGATTGTTATTTAAAATTGAGGATTAATGTACACACTTGGCAACATAATTCATCATACATGAATATGTAGAAGTAATGTATTGTTTTAAAATGTATTCAAATCTTGGGATCCTTGTTAAAAAAATATTCGGAACTAAATGGTTAAACTTTGATATCGGTTTAGAAATATGTAATATAAAAAGTTTAAGTTTTTCAAGTCATTATGGACCTATTGCTATTTCTCAATTGAAATTTTTTTCCAAAGGAAGAACTACAATTTTTTGATTCAGATAGAAATTCTTCATAAGATTATTTGATTGGATCAATTGATAGAGATTTGTCTTTGAATAATAACAAAAAAATTCCAAACAAGCATGAAGGGTATCTATAACATTTTTGCATTTTTTGAAAATTTCCTTTGAAGGTTTAACTGTTTTGGGATTCGGAAAGTTTGGTTGATCATGAATAAAAGCAACCATTGAACTTTTTGGTTTTCCATATTGTTTTTGGTGTTGATGATTTTTGTTCATTTGTTTATTAT
The DNA here is from genome assembly GCF_002870075.4 of Lactuca sativa. Classification (NCBI taxonomy): domain Eukaryota; kingdom Viridiplantae; phylum Streptophyta; class Magnoliopsida; order Asterales; family Asteraceae; genus Lactuca; species Lactuca sativa. Next base: position 245,305,522 of record NC_056626.2, on the reverse strand, counting down.
TTTGATAAGATCGCTTCTTTAGAACATGAGCTTTGTTGTCAATGATATGTTGTGAAACATTTATTCCTTTTACTATCCAGAAGAATTAATACTGAAGCTGTCCTTTTTCTTATTGTTAATGCGAACAACTACTTTAGCATTCAAAGTGTTTTCTTCAACATTTTTTTTGGAATAAAATCCATCTTTAGTAACTTTGAATTTATCTTTCGTAACCACTGAAGATAACTCTGAATCAATTTTTTTTTCGTTTTCACAAAAACTTCATTTGGAAAACTTAGTACTCTAGGATAAACACATGCAATTGGTTTAAGTACTATTTCATCGTTTTCATACAAAATTTTGTTATATTCAAAAGAATCCTCAAGCCGTTGATTTATCAAAGTACCTAAGTCATATTTTGAATCACTATCTTTATCAAATCTATATTCATTTTCTATGATATCTTTGATTTTAATTTTATCTTGAAAAATTAGGGAAGTATAACTTTCAAATTCAAACTTCGATAAATTACAATTTTTTAAAGGTGGTTCAAAATTTGTTAGTCACTTATGAATCAAAATGAACATTTTTTATATAACGAAATAATTTTGATAATCGACAAGTATGCACAATGAATTCTAATTCTTTCTCAATCTCACTTATTGTGTCACTCAAATCATTCAAATCTGCATAATTCTCTCCTTTATCCTTTAACATCGTATTAGAATTTTTCATAATTTTGGTTTGTTCAGATATGGTGAGTGTGTCATTCACAATCTTCAAAAGATCATCAAATTCTAAGTATTTTTCTACATACACTATTTCATAAGTGTGTGTGTCATTAGGAATCTTATGCAAAGAAATAATACTTCCACACTCAAAAGATAATTCATCCATATTTTCCCTTTTAAATGCAATAAATGAAAGAAGTTTACGATATTGTTCTTTTGACATATCATAAGAATGATTTATTTTTGTTATTTGAGAATATAGCCTTTTTGTATTGTTACATAATATGTATCACTATTTCAAAAGTACAATATTGTCATTACCCGACATATCTCTATCCTCAGTTACTAAATCTAATTTCTTCCTTACTTTTTCAATAACCGTGTACATTTCTTCTAACATATTTATAAGACTATATACTTTTCCTATTCCTTTCTATTCTTCAAAATCAGTAGACATACAAATTTGATTCATATATTGAAAATCATTTTCTATTTTAGTGAAATGAGATTTAAATTTTGAAGCATGAATATTAAAAGATAAGAGTAACAAAGATACATTTTATGGTATGATTGGTCGAGATTCTGAAGCCATAAAGTAAACTCCATTGTCTCCTTATCCGAGGATTACGAAAAACAATTAGAGCTTTATGTGTAGTGTAGGATGCTTTATCTCCTTATCATTGATCCCAAATGTGAAAACTCTAAATTTATTCCGTCACTATATCACATTTCCGTTAATAAAATTTATTTTATTAAAATTTTTCCGTTAACTTTTGGATTAAGTTAATTAAACTGGGACTTATTGATTTCATAAGTGTCGGGACACATTAGAAACACGTTAAAACACCCTCGATATTCATTTGGAAAAGTTTTAGTTACAACTAAGTCGGGTTACGACAATTTAACCGGGTAAAATTGTAAACGCCTGTTTAACGTCGATATTGGGTGGATTCCCACTTGGCCACAAACTCAAACCTTATATAAAGCATGAGTGACTTAATTTGAACTTTTTCCCACCTCCTCATAACTTTCTCTCTCTACTCTCTCTCTAAAACTCGAGTTTTGATCCAAAAACACCCTTTCAAGCTCCAAAATCATAAGTAATCTATCATAGCTTGTTGTTTAACTTGTTAATCATGCAAATCTAAGTTGAAATCACCCACAACTCTCAAAATCATGTGTTTACGGTATGGGAACACCTCCCAAACCGTAAACTCCCTTAAAGGGGTTTTGAAGCCCCAAAAGCCTTCCAAATCCTTTCTAGTGCTTAGCTATGACTTAAGGACTTGCATGTACGAGCTTAGAACACCAAAATCATGTTATTTGAGTAGCAAACATGAGTTTACGGCCCAAAAACATTCTTGGACCGTAAACACCCCTTCTTAGACCGTAAACACCTTTTAAGGTGTTAAATTGCCCCTTAAACACCTCCAAAAACTTCCATGAGTGCCTAGAACCTTGTATTCTTTCATGTGATGCACCAAACCATGACCAAATGAGCAAAACTTGAGTTTACATCTTGGAAAGGTCTCACAAAACCGTAAACACCTCCAAAGGGTGTTTAAGTGCCCTTAACACCTTGAATTGCTTATATTTGGGTCTAGAACTTTGTATGCTTAACCTACAACCACCAAAACACATGAAAAATGGAAAAACATGAGTTTACGGCCGTAAAATCATGTGTTTACGACCGTAAACTCCCCAAGGGTCTTTCAAGAACCGTAAACCCCTTTTCCAAGGTCAATTTCAAGTCCCGATCATTTCCTAAGCCTTTGATTCAACCTTAGAACCCTCCCTTGTGCATTGTAAGACCTTTATACACCCAAGAACACACCACCCATGAGTTTACAGCCGTAAACTCATGGGGATATGGTCTTTCCTTGGTCACATGGTAAGTGAGGAGGGTATACACGTGGACCCATCTAAAATCAAGGCAATAGAGAATTGGTCGGCACCGAAGACACCACAGAAATCCGTCAATTCTTGGGTCTCGCCGGCTATTATCACAGATTCATTCAGAATTTTTCCAGAATCGCCAAACCCTTAACCACTCTGACACGGAAAGGTGTATCCTTTTGTTGGAGTGAGAAGCAAGACACTGCATTCCAAACATTGAAGCGAGCCTTGTGCAGTGCACCAATCCTGTCCCTGCCCGAAGGGACAGAGGATTTCGTTGTCTATTGCGATGCATCCAACCAGGGCTTAGGCTGTGTGCTTATGCAGAGAGGAAAGGTTATCGCTTATGCCTCGAGACAGCTGAAGGCACACGAAGTTAACTACACAACTCACGACCTGGAGTTAGGAGCAGTGGTCTTCGCACTGAAGATTTGGAGACATTATCTCTACAGAACCAAGTGCACGATCTTCATTGACCATAAGAGCCTGCAACATATCTTTCATTAGAAAGACTTAAACATGAGACAACGACGATGGGTAGAGTTGCTTAGTGATTATGAGTGCGAAATCCGCTACCATCCCAGCAAGGCCAATGTGGTAGCAGATTCCCTTATCCAAAAAGAAAGCTCAAGCAACAAGGAGAAGACACTTTCAATGACTATCCATTCCTACTTACCGGCACAAATCCGAGAAGCCCAGTTAGAAGCCTTAAAACCAGAGAACGTATTGAATGAAGCCTTGAGAGGAATGGATAAGAAACTTGAGATCAGAGGTGACGGAGTCTACTGTTTCATGGATCGAATCTGGACCCCAAAGTTCGTAGGTTTTAGGGAGGTTGTTATAAATGAAGCTCACAAGACTAGATATTCTGTGCACCCAGGTTCAGACAAGATGTACCTGGATCTCAAGAAACTATACTGGTGGCCAAACATGAAGGTCGAAATCACTACCTTCGTGGGCAAGTGTCTGACTTGCGCCAAAGTGTAGGTTGAATACCAGAAACCATCGGGACTACTCCAGCAGCCCGAGATACCTGAGTGGAAATGGGAGATGATCACTATGGACTTTATCACAAAGTTACCCAAATCTCCGAGTGGGTACGATACCATTTGGGTAGTTGTCGACCGATTGAAAAAATCCGCTCATTTCCTTCTGATTAAAGAATCATTCAAGATGGAAAGACTCACGTGAGTCTACATCCAGGAGATATTCTGACCGCACGGTGTACCTGTGTCCATTATCTTCGATCGAGATAGCTGGTTTACCTCAAGGTTTTGGCAGTCCCTTCAGAAAGCTCTTGGAACTAAGCTGGATATGAGTACAGCTTATCATCCTCAGACAGACGGGCAGAGTGAGAGAACTATTGAGACCCTGGAAGACATGCTGAGAGCATGTGTCATCGATTTCAGAAAGTTGTGGGACACCCATTTACCCTTGATCGAGTTCTCGTATAACAACATCTACCATACTAGTATCAAGGTTGCCCCGTTCGAAGCCCTTTACGGTTGCAAGTGCAGATCCCCTCTGTTCTGGGCCGAGGTAGGGGACACGCAACTAGCTAAGAGTTGAGTCCCCGACAGTGCTCTCGCTGGTCCTGAAATCATCCGCGAAACCACCGAGAAAATCACCCAAATCCGAGAATGACTAAAAGCTTCACGAGACAGACAGAAGAGTTACGCCGATAAACGACGGAAACCTCTGGAATTCCAGGTTGGAGATCGTGTCTTGTTAAAGGTCTCACCCTGGAAAGGCATGATATGTTTTGGAAAGTGCGGAAAACTTAACCCGAGGTACATAGGACCTTTCAAGATCCTCGCTAGGATCGGTCCCATAGCTTATAAACTCCGATTACCTCAAGAGCTTAGCAACATCCATCTTGTATTCCACGTCTCTAATCTTAAAAAGTGTCTATCCGATGAAACCCTCGTAATCCCTCTTGATGAGATCGAGATCAATGAAAGTTTGAACTTCGTAGAAGAACCAATCGAAATCATGGATAGAGAGATCAAACGTACAAAACAGAGTCGCATCCCGATAGTGAAGGTTCGCTGGAATGCCAAGCGGGGACCCGAATTCACTTGGGAGCGCGAAGACTCAATGAAGCAGAAATATCCGCATCTCTTTCCAAATCCATGATTCGTAACTTAATTTTGAATTTCGGGACGAAATTCCCTCTAATGGGGGGATAATGTGACAACTCTAAATTTATTTCGTCACTGTATCCCATTTCCGTTAATAAAATTTATTTTATTAAAATTTTTCCGTTAACTTTTGGATTAAGTTAAGTAAATTGGGACTTATATTTTGATTTCATAAGTGTCGGGACACATTAGAAACACGTTAAAACACCCTTGATATTCATTTGGAAAAGTTTTAGTTACAACTAAGTCGGGTTACGACAATTTAATCGAGTAAAATTGTAAACCCCCGTTTAATGTCGGTATTGGTGGATTCCCACTTGGCCACAAACTCAAGCCTTATATAAAGGATGAGTGACTTCATTTGAACTTTTTCCCACCTCCTCATAACTTTCTCTCTCTACTCTCTCTCTAAAACTCGAGTTTTGATACAAAAACGCCCTTTCAAGCTCCAAAATCGTAAGTAATCTATCCTAGCTTGTTGTTTAACTTGTTAATCACGCAAATATAAGTTGAAATCACCCAAAACTCTCAAAATCATGTGTTTACAGTTTGGGAACACCTCCCAAAACCGTAAACTCCCTTAAAAAGGTTTTGAAGCCCCAAAACCCTTCCAAATCCTTTCTAGTGCTTAGCTATGACTTAAGGACTTGCATGTACGAGCTTAGAACACCAAAATCATGTCATTTGAGTAGAAAACATGAGTTTACGGCCCAAGAACATTCTTGGACCGTAAACACCCCTTCTTAGACCGTAAACACCTTTTAAGGTGTTAAATTGCCCCTTAAGCACCTCCAAAAGCTTCCATGAGTGCCTAGAACCTTGAATTCTTTCATGTGATGCAGCAAACCATGCCCAAATGAGCAACACCTGAGTTTACGGTTTGGGAAGGTCTCCCAAAACCGTAAACACCTCCAATGGGTGTTTAAGTGCCCTTAACACCTTGAATTGCTTATATTTGGGTCTAGAACTTTGTATGCTTAACCTACAACCACCAAAACACATGAAAAATGGACAAAAATGAGTTTACGGCCGTAAAATCATGTGTTTACGACCATAAACTCCCCAAGGGTCCTTCAAGAACCGTAAACCCCTTTTCCAAGGTCAATTTCAAGTCCCAATCACTTCCTAAGCCTTTGATTCAACCTTAGAACCCTCCCTTATGCATTGTAAGACCTTTATACACCCAAGAACACACCACCCATGAGTTTATGACCGTAAAATCATAGGGATATGGTCTTTGGACCATAAACTCCCTAAGGGTCTACTCTTGAAGAGTAAACTACTTATCTAGGCCCTACACACCCTTGGATGCAACCCAGATCATTCCTAACACTTGAGATAAAGTGTTTTCGCGCCTCGGAGTGTGTTTTCTTACTTAATTAGTAGTTCAAAGTCTAATTAGATACAATTATGTATCTCCTTATGTTACATAGGAACCTCGCGCGTGTTCAAGCCTTAAACTGATACTTAACATCCTACCCGACACATTTCTCGTCTGGTGAGTTCATACCCCTACACCATTTTCTGTGTTTTTCATGTTTTCAGGGGGAGAATACAAGCAAAAGTACAAGGAAACTTGTACTCAAAACTTATTATTTCCTATGAAATGTTACATGTTTAGTATGCTTTTTACATTGAAATCCGTATTAACCAACCGTTTAACTTTCAGAGCTAGTTTTCAAACTAATTCTGAAACTTATTATAAAATATTATATTTTATATTTCATGAAGGATTTCATTCCATTCATAAAACTGGATTTTTCTAAATTATCACTTGTAAATTCGTTATTCTTAAGATTGGAGACACGTCCTCTGAAACACTCCACAGAGATACGTGAGTGGAGGACCGCCCCTGTAACCAGAATCTCTTAGAAGGAGAGCGTGACTTGAGTGTATAGATCTATACGGGGCTGACTACCCCACACCTTGTTGCTAGCTACAGTGGGACCGACAGGTCTACGGGTGACAAAAGTCATAAATGATACTGGCCCCGTTACACGCCATATCTAGTTATCGTATGGTTATGGAACTCACAACATAGATAATGGAGATTTACTCTTAAGTAATAATGAGCCTAGTGAACTAACCTCAAAGTAATAACTGTTTTGATTACTAGAGGGTATCAGTAATACCCTTAGGTATTAGTTCACAACCTACTTATTAGTTTTATATATGTGTTAAAACTAATGTACTTTCCAAGGATAACTAAACGTTAAGGGAAACTTTACTTAACATTGCAAGTATGGTAGATACTTGTACTTTTCATTCCGGATCGATAACCAATCACCTACTTTTAAGGAAAATAAGGGTTTTTCCTGGGATAACTTAACTTGACTTGTCATAAACAGGCTGTTTAACAAATGGATAACCACACTTCTTTTATAAGAAAATATGAGATTTTCTTGGGTAACCACTTTGCTTTCAAACAAATGTAAATATTCCTATGTAATGTAATGGTTGTGTTTACTATGCTTGCTATGTACATTGGTTGTGATACTTTACATGACGTCCTCCACCCCGGAATGTTTCCGCCATTGGTTTCGGGGTGTGACACCAAAGACTAGTTTTGGTAACAACCTTCATCAAAATCCTCACCACTAGGAACCAAAGCAATGATCTTAATTTTAACCTTAAGTCATTCAATCTTCTGAACATAATAGGCTTTATCCTTAACTTTCTCTTGCTTCTCTATTTTTTTTATAATACAATCTCTAGCTAAGTGATTATTTCCATTGCAATAGTTGCAATTATATCCAGGATCACCTACAAGATTCTTTTACATACTTGTTTTTGGATTAACCTTTGGTTTCACAAAAAGCTCACTCGAATTTGATGCTTAAACAAATTAGTTTGTACTTAGAGACATCCTTTGAATATTATTTTGTAACACCTCGATGATGAGGTATTTTCAATTTCAACCCTAAGTATTAAAGAATATTGCATTTTGACCCTTGGGTTTGAGAAAGATTGCATGAATGGCCCATAGTGTCATTTTGGTAAATTTGGCCAGGGATTAGTACGAGGAGCGTACGTTATGTACCGCCTGGATCCTGGTATGTATATAATTTATTATTTATTCAAATTATAAGAGAAACACGACGAGTGGAAGCCCGAAACTCGTCGAGTAAAGATTATAAGGGCCGCGTAAATAAGTGACCTACTCGATGGGTTAAGAGGCCTTAACTCGACAAGTAGACCAGCTGGGATGTAACCCTAATTTCCAGGGTTTTGCACCCTATTTAAAGGACTTAATATTCCCTCACTAGCCCCTCATCGTCCTCCCTAAAACCCTAAATCATATTTTGTGACAACCCCAAATCCAATTCCGTTACAAATCCCATTTTCACTAACGGAACGTGTCACTATACGTTATTTTATGTAATATTTGGAATCATCAATATCCGAATATCTAAATTTATGCATGACTTAATATTATCATAAGGAATATAACTCGTATGTGTTAACCCCATTTAACCTAATAGAGTTGTTTTACCTTTTCACCCAGGTAAAAAGTTTTAACCCAGTTAACTTTAAACATCGGGTAGCCGTGTATCGGGTGCGATTCCCGAGACATATGCAATGGGTGTGCACAACATTTGAACACTCATTTACTACACACCCACTCTCTCTTTACTTTCTCTCTCTAGACTCGAAAACGACCCCGATTCCGCTAATTTCCGACTTCCAAACGTAAGTACTCATCCTCTATCTTATTCTAGACATGCTTCATTGAATTTGAGGGACAAAAATCATAGGAATCAAGGTTCAAAGAGGAGTTTACGGCCTAAGAAGCTCCTTAGGCCGTAAACCCCCAAATCCAAGCCAAAGACCAAGTTTTTCCTTCTTGTATGTTAGTATACTAATTAAGGCTTATAACTAGAAGGGTTTGGACATTAAAACACAAGAAAATGATGCTTAAAAAGGAGTTTACGGCCCAAGCATGTGCTTAGGCCGTAAACACCTCAAACACCCCACAAATCCATGTTTAAGGCTCCAAAAACTCTTCTAGGGTGTTTAGTAATTTAGACTTGACAACAAGGAAGGCTTAAAGGCATTAAACATCATCATTTGAACATAAAAAGTGGAGTTTACGGCCAAGGCTAAGCTTGGGCCGTAAACACCCAAACTTTTGTGTCAAACAAGCCCCTAAACTACCCTAATGCATGAAAGGAATTTATCTAAGGCCTATGGAAGTGTGTTGTACCATTAAACACTTCATTTTGACACCAAATGAAGAGTTTACGGCCAAGGATGTTCTTGGGCCGTAAACTCCCCATAAATATGTGCCAAATTGTTCCAAACTCACTATAGGGCCTTCTAGGATTTTTCTAAGCCATTTGGGACCATGTTGTACAAGTAAAACCATCATCTTAAAGGACTTATAGGAGTTTACGGCCCAAGGACAAGTCTTGGCCGTAAACTCCCCAAAAATATCACAAAATATGATGTTTAATCCTTCCCTCTTGGTCCAAAACACACACCACTAAATCAAGGAAGTGAGATAAGGCCTTAAAACACACATTTTGGAGTGTCACAAGAGTTTACGGCCAAGCCTAGGGGGCTTACGGCCGTAAACTCCCAATGGGTGGCCTTGTACCACTCCCGGGGACCCTTTCTAGGCCTTAAAACCCCGAAAACGACACTAGAATGTCCAAATTCTCTAATGAAAAGCATAAGATGATTAACTTCTTGTGAAATACATATTTCATATGACATTAGGGTCCTAAAAGGTGCTCAAGTGGTTATTTGGTACCAAACGCTCAATCGACACTATTACCCGATTGACCCGATTCACCCGATTTCCGCGATTTCAGGTGAGTTCATACCCCTTTAATGAACCTTTCAAGTGTTTTACATGTTTTAGGGGGGGGGGATACAAGTTGCTTATAAATGTTTACGTAAAGTTTTACAGAACGATTTCCGAGTTACAAGGATTAATCACATGTGATTCACTACCCTTAGTTCGAATCACATGTGATTTGTCCCTATGCCTTAAAAACGGGTTTTACCCTTTTCAAACTATTTTTAGACAGTGAATCAGAATTTAAATGTTCTTTTGGAAAAATACTTTTATTTAATCAATTAGCTTAGAAAATGTAACCACTCTGATATATTTATATAAATAAGACTTGGAGGACTTAGGACCGATATCTCGCCTTATTTCCTGTGCTTGTTTGATTGTGGGCTTAGGGTAGTAGTTATCCGTCCGACTGTCGTTGATTTCTTACTTATATAATCTGTATATCAGTATGGTATACGAATATTACTGCTCTCACTTAACGCTAAAGTCACTAACATGCTAAGAAACATCCCCTCTAAGATAACCATAATAGGTATGGTTAGGGTCGCTACCGCTACTACTTGCTAAAGTTATTATTATCTACACTATAATACTCACTATTACTAGACGGTACACTAGTAAGAGAATACACTATGACCAATACTAAAAGATTTCCGCACTATAACCATAGAGAAAACGCTAAACAAACAATAATACACTAAACCGCTACGAGATACTCTATTCGCTATTCACTACGCCCAGAGTGTTCCAGCAGGAGACGACTCTACATGTATAGATCTATACGGGGGCAGACGCTATTACATCCCGACTGTTAACTCAGTCCGCGCCGTACAGGCCCAGGGATGCCACTACTTCACTACACTGTGCATGACCGGGAAGGTCATGGGATTCTCTATTATTCTCACTATTGGTAAATTACAAGGAATACCCTACAACTACACTAAAATACTACACTAAATGTTAAACCACATCCCGAAGTAAGTAAGTATCTATCACTAAAGGAAGCTCGCACCTCTATCATGGATCACGGGCTTAACTTATCCTGTCACATTTGTTATTTGGAGATTTGCCAAAGAATTTTTACAATAAATTGTTTTCAAAGAGATAAAGAATGCATACTTTTCACAGATTGTCACTTACAATGTAATTCTTGGAAAATATGGGATTTTCTAAATTTCTACTACTTATGAACATAAAGGATACATTTTTAACACTAATGCTTTGTATACAAAAACTCACACTAAACTCTTATGAACTCACCAGCTTTATGCTGATAATTGTTTTCAAAATAACTTGTATCTTCAGGTCAAAGATAGACAGGTACAGACGCAGCATTTTTGGAGAAGGTGGAGTACACAAGACCCATCTCTTATTTTTGAATTACTTTTGGGTGATTGTTAAACATTACTACACACGCATGTAATTAAATTCACTATGTAATACTATGGTTGTATGTTTCTTGTTTCTACTATTATGCAATTGTGATGATACTGTTCACTACGTCATCCACGCCGCAACGTATTCCGCCGTTATCGGTTTTGGGGTGTGACATATTTTGAGCTCCTTATAGAGAAATTACAGGTTTTGAGTGGATTTTTGTGTGTTCTTGTGCTTGGTGAAGGAATTGGAAGAACTAGAAGGACATTGAGCTTGAGGAGAAGCACTAGATCTAGGATCTCATCCGTCTTCGGCAACTTTCTGACGTAGAAAGTCTCAAACATGATGTTTAATGGCTTAGATATCTCTGAGTTTTGTTTTATGGGTCATTTTGACCCCATTGTTGGAGCATGATAAACCTTCATATTCCTGATGCTAAAAACTTCCGTTCTCAATGTTATTTGTTCCTTAGATTCATAAAAAGGTTCCTAAACCCGTTCATGCCCAAGGAAAGACCATATCCATAGAAGTAGGTTGCTATATCTCAAGATTGGGTCCATTTGAGGCATACAAAGCCAACAAGTTGTCGACTTTATAGATGTATACCATGGACACAATGTAGATCTATATTCTGGAACCTTAGATCTGAGGAAAGGGCTTAATAGAATAAGAACCACGAGGAAATCGACGAGTTGGGTCAAGCAATCCTGATTTTGTTAAAGGGAAGAACTCGGCGAGTTGGAAGAAAACTCGACGAGTTGCATCGTGTCTTCGCAAATCTATGATTCATGGGAACTCAACGAGTTGAAAGGTGAACTTGAAAAGTTGAGTCAACACAGAGCATTGAATTTTACTTGACTTTGACTTTGACTTTGACATGACTAGAGTTGACCCTTATGGGTTATGTGTATGCAATGGTCTCTAAGGGATTGTTTTGGTTCAGGGAGTGATTGGAGCTGATTCCGGGCAGAGAAGTTTCAACTATCATCCGATAATTGAGGTATTTTCAATTTTGATGATGAGGTATTTTTAATTTTAAACCTAAGTATTAAAGAATATTGCATTTTGACCCTTGTGTTTGAGAAAGATGGCAAGAATGGCCCATAGTGTCATTTTGGTAAATTTGGACAGCGATTAGTACGAGGAGCGTACGTTGTGTAACGCATGGATCCTGGTATGCATATAATTTGTTATTTATTCAGATTATAAGAGCAACTTGACGAGTTGGAAGCCCCAAACGCGTCGAGTAGAGATTATAAGGGTCGCATAAATTAGTGACCTACTCGACGAGTTGAGAGGCCTCAACTCGACGAGTAGACCGGCTGGGATGAAACCCTAATTTCTAGGGTTTTGCACCCTATTCAACGTACTTAATCTTCCCTCACCAACCCCTCATTATCCTCCCTAAAGCCATAAATCGTATTGTGAGCTCCTTGTTGAGAAAATAGAGGTTCTGAGTGGATTTTTGTGTGTTCTTGTGCTTGGTGAAGGACTTGGAAGAACTAGAAGGTCATTGAGATTGAGGAGAAGCACTAGATCTAGGATCTCCTCTGTCTTTGGCAACTTTCTAAGGTAAAAAGTCTCAAACTTTATGCTTAATGGCTTAGATCTCTCATAGTCTTGTTTTATGAGTCTTTTTGACCCCATTGTTGGAACATGATAAACCTTCATAGTCCTGATGCCAGACACTTCCGCTCTCAATGTTATTTGGTCCTTAGATTCATAAAAAGGGTCCTAATCCCGTTCATGCCCAAGAAAAGATCATATCCATAAAAGTAGGTTGCTATATCTCAAGATTGGGTCCATTTGAGGCATGCAAAGCCATCGAGTTGTCAACTTTATAGATGTATACCATGGACACAATGTAGATCTATATTGTGGAACCTTAGATAAGAGGAAAGGGATTAATAGACTAAGAACCATGAGGAAATCGGCGAGTTCATGGAGGGACTCGACGATTTGTGTCGAGCAGTACCGATTCTGTAAAAGGAAAGAACTCGGTGAGTTGGAAGAAAACTCGACGAGTTGAATCTCGTTTTTAAATTTCTGTGATTCTTGGGAACTCGATGAGTTGAAGGGTAAACACGACAAGTTGAGTCAATTCGGAGAGTTGACTTTGACTTTGAAATGACCAGAGTTAACCCTTAAGGGTTATGAATATGGAATGGTATCTAAGGGATTATTTTTGTTCAGGGAGTGAGTGGAGCTGATTCCAGGCAGAGACGTTTCAACTATCATCCGCCATTTGAGGTATTTTCAATTTTGATAAAGAGGTATTTTCAATTTCAAACCTAAGTGTTAAAGAATATTGTGTTTTGACCCTTAGGTTTGAGAAAGATTGCAAGGATGGACCATAGTTTCATTTTGGTAAATTTGGCTAGGGATTAGTACGAGGAGCGTATGTTGTGTAACGCATAGATCCTGGTATGTATATAATTTGTTATTTATTCAAATTATAAGATCAAATCAACAAGTTGGAAGCCCCAAATGCGTCGATTAGAGATTATAAGGGTCGCTTAAATTAGTGACGTACTCGGCGAGTGGAGAGGCCTCAACTCGATGAGTAGACCGGCTGAGATGAAATCCTAATTTCCAACGTTTTTCACGCTATTTAAAGGACTTAATCTTCTATCACCAGCCGCTCATCAGCCTCCCTAAAACCATAAATCGTATTGTGAGCTCCTTGTTGAGAAACTAGAGGATTTGAGTGGATTTTTGTATGTTCTTTTGCTTGGTGAAGGACTTGGAAGCACTAGAAGGTCATTGAGATTGAGGAGAAGCACTAGATCTGGATCTCCTTTGTCTTTGGCAATTTTCTGAGGTAAAAAGTCTTAAACGTTATGATTAATGGCTTAGATCTCTCATAGTCTTGTTTTATGAGTCTTTTGGACCCCATTGTTGGTCCATGATAAACCTTCATAGTCCTGATGCTAAACACTTCCTCTCTCAATGTTATTTGGTCCTTAGGTTAATAAAAAGGGTCCTAAACCCATTCATGCCCAAGAAAAGACCATATCCATAGAAGTAGGTTGCTATATCTCAAGATTGGGTCCATTTGAGGCATGCAAAGCCATCGAGTTGTCGACTTTATAGATGTATACCATGGACACAATGTAGATCTATATTATGGAACCTTAGATCTGAGGAAAGGGATTAATAGACTAAGGACCATGAGGAAATCGGCGAGTTCATGGAGGAACTCGATGAGTTGTGTCGAGCAGTACCAATTCTGTAAAAGGAAAGAACTCTGCTAGTTGGAAGAAAACTCGACGAGTTGAATCGCGTTTTTACGTTTCTGTGATTCTTGGGAACTCGATGAGTTGAAGGGTAAACACGACAAGTTGAGTCAATTCGGAGAGTTGACTTTGACTTTGACATGACCAGATTTAACCCTTAAGGGTTATGAGTATGGAATGGTATCTAAGGAATTGTTTTTGTTTAGGGAGTGAGTGGAGCTGATTCCGAGCAGAGATGTTTCAACTATCATCCGCCATTTGAGGTAATTTCAATTACGATAAAGAGGTATTTTCAATTTCAAACCTAAGTGCTATAGAATATTGCGTTTCAAATCTAAGTGTTATAAAGAGGTATTTTCAATTTCACACATGCTCACACATTGATTTACACATTTTATAGTTAACCCTAGTTTCATATTCACTATTTCTAGGCATACAATCTTATATTCATAAAACTATATGAATCAAGTAATCAAGAAGATATTTATGAAACTCAATCACTTATTTGTTAACTAAAAACATTTATCATCAATACATAAGGATCTTTAATAAGCTTAACAAGATGAATAACCAAATTAATATCAATTCAACCACTCAATCAAACCATGTTCATAAGATTATCCAAACAGAAGTAAAAAGCTTTTAGCTCATATCTACAGCAAGTAATAATCTAAAATCAAAATCTAATGATTCAAACATGGTTCAAAACAAAGATTAAGAAAAGAAGAATGATTATTTGCCTTTGATTCTCTTCTAAATTGTTTCTTAGGTTGCAATCTCGAAAATAGCAGCTCCAAGAACCCTTCTGGTCTTCAAAAGTCGCAGCTACCCTCCAGAAAAAGTTAGTGTTCGAATGAGAAGAGTTTCTATATATAAATTCTGAAAACAGCATCAACTCGATGAGTTTTCACCAAAAAATTGTCAAGTTTTTTTCGATAATCCGCGTATACAACGTGTATGGCAAGGCATCCTTAAATCGAGAATATTCCAACCAACTCGTCGAGTTTTTGGTAAAAACTTGTCGAGTTTACTTGGAATCAACATTTTCACAAAACACGAAAGTCGTCCGAAATTGTGTCTATTTTTCAGAATGTTTTGAATCTTTTCAATCGGAGTTACGGTTCATGAGATATAGCCAAAACACTGACGAGAGGTCAAGCTGTCTAGCAACATCCTTCTTTCTTCAAAATCCAAGATCCAAGCTTCCAATCACTCAATCCTCTTCCTTTTTCACCCGAGCATGTCTTTTATTGCTGAAATTGAAATATTAAGCTACTTAAGTACTTTTTTTTCCATAAAATGATATAAAATCAACAATAATTAATAAGATAATGAATGATTTCTATGAATAAATAAGCTCATATCATGTATACCATGGAAACAATGTAGATCTATATTATGGAACCTTAGATCTCAGGAATAGGATTAATAGACTAAGAACCATGAGTAAACCGGCAAGTTCATGGAGGAACTCGACGAGTTGGGTCGAGTAGTCCCGATTCTGTTAAAGGGAAGAACTCGACGAGCTGGAAGTAAACTCGATGAGTTGCATCGCGTTGACGAGTTGAAGGATAAACGCAACAAGTTGAAGGATAAACGCAACAAGTTGAGTCAATGTGGAGCGTTGACTTTGAATTGACCATAGTTGACCCTTAAGGGTTACGAGTATGGAATGGTATCTATGGGATTGTTTTGGTTCAGGGAGTGAGTCGAGTTGATTCTGAGCAGAGACGTTTCAACTATCATCCGACATTTGAGGTATTTTCAATTTCAAAACTAAGTACTAAATAATATTGCATTTTGACCCTTGGGTTTGAGAAATATTGCAAGAATGGCACATAGTGTTATTTTTGTAAAATTGGCCAAGGATTAGTATGAGGAGCGTAAGTTGTGTAATGCATGGATGTTGGTATGTATATACTTTGTTATTTATTCAAATTATAAGAGTAAATAGATGAGTTCGAAGCCCCAAATGCGCCGAGTAGAGATTATAAGGGTCGCGTAAATTAGTGACCTACTTGACGAGTTGAGAGGCCTCAACTCGACGAGTAGATCAGTTGGGATGAAACGCTAATTTCCAGGGTTTTACACCCTATTTAAAGAACTTAATCTTCTATCACCAGCCGCTCATCAGGCTAACCTAAAACCCTAAATCGTATTGTGAGCTCCTTGTTGAGAAACTAGAGGTTTTGAGTGGAGTTTTGTGTGTTCTTATGCTTGGTGAAGGACTTGGAAGAACTAGAAGGTCATTGAGCTTGAGGAGAAGCACTATATCTGGGGTCTCATCCGTCTTTGGCAACTTTCTGAGGTAAAAATTATCAAACTTTGTGCTTAATGTCTAAGATCTCTATTAATCTTGTTTTATGAGTCTTTTTAACCCCATTGTTGGAGCATGATAAACCTTCATAGTCCAGACGCTAATGGCTTCTGTTCTTAGTATGATTTAGTCCTTAGATTCATAAAAGGGTCCTAAACCCGTTCATGCCCAAGAAATGACCATATCCATAGAAGTATGTTGCTATATCTCAAGATTGGGTCCATTTGAGGCATGCAAAGCCATCAAGTTTTTGACTTTATAGATGTATACCATGGAAACAATGTAGATCTATATTATGGAACCTTAGATATGAGGAAAGGGATTAATAGACTAAGGACAATGAGGAAATTGGTTAGTTCATGGAGGAACTCGACGAGTTGGGTCGAGCAGTCCAGATTCTGCTAAAGGGAAGAACTCGGTGAGTTGGAAGAAAACTCAACAAGTTGCATCGTGTTTACACGATTCTATGATTTATGGGAACTCGACGAGTTGAAGGGTAAACTCAATGAGTTCGGTTAACATGGAGTGTTGACTTTGACTTTCACTTTACTAGAGTTGCCCCTTATGGGTTATGAGTATGGAATGGTATCTAAGGGATTGATTTGGTTCAGGGAGTGAATAGAGTTGATTCTGGGCATAGACGTTTCAATTATCATCTAACATTTGAGGTGAGTTTCCTCCTTGTTTGAATGGGTCAAAGGCACCAATGCAGGCCTGTATATGTTATGTGTGTAGATTAGTAGCTAAGTGTGGGCAGGGACCCGTTGTTGGATTAATGTCTAAGTCCATAACTATAATTGGTAAGACTTGACCCGGCCCGGCATGGTCCATTTGGGTTGCATGGCATCATGCACTTGGATAGACTATAATGAGAGAAATAAGACACTTATGGTTATTAATATATTATAAGTTCTAGTATATTAATAAAAAGAATAATAAGATTATTTAATTAGTATTGATCAAGAATTAATCTAGGATTAATTAAGTGATCAAAAGAAGACTAATTAAATATATGGGTTGATTGTGTAAATCATCCATACTTGTATAGTGGGCTAATGCTCCATGGATAATCAAGTTGGGCTAAAACCCATAGGATGGTCCATGGATGCTCCATGGTGTATTTGAACCCATGGATCCAAGGAAATGGAAAGTCATGACAATTAGGGATTACCCTAATTGTAACACAATATAAAGATCTTATTCTTGACAAAATCGGCATCTAGTATGATTCTAGAGAGGGCTAGCCGATTTCATGAAGTGTAGAATTCTCTCAAGTTATTCCAAGTGTATTTGGTGTTGTGTGAACCATTTGAGGTGTCACACTTGGGGCACTAGGCGCTCAAGCTTCATGAAGACTTTCTACATCTAAAAGGTATGTATTCTATCTTGTTACACTGATTGTTTTGTATGCTAGATTAGGATAATACCTTGGAAGTTCTTATTTGCATGTATAATAGAGAAAACATAGATCCAAGGTATTTAGGGTTGCATGTACACTTAGGAGTGTTAGAATGCTCAAAACCCAACAATGGTATCAGAGCCTATGCTTGTTTTCTTGTTATACTTGCAAAAGAAGCTGGAAAATCGAGTTTTGATGCTGTCTGCCCAGCAGACTCGTCGAGTCCATGAATGGACTCGCCGAGTCCAAGGCAAAATGCATCCAACTCGCCGAGTTGGTTCGTGCACTTGGCGAGTTGGACCCCCAGACAACATAAATTCGACTTTTTTTGGCTAGAAATGTACTAAGTTGTTTTTGAACTTATAAACTTGTTTTTGATGTGGTAATGTTCATGCTAATCCAATTTCAAAGATAATTGTCAATAGATTCATGTTTTGAATTGGTTTAGTGATTAGGCTAATTACATGAAAAAGTTTGATTTGAATTATCTTGTTCTTATGAGTTGCTTAGATTAATAGAAAGTTATGTGAAATTATTGTTTTCAATCCAAATTAATCTAAGAGTTGATTCTAAAATGTGTTTTTGTAACTTGTCCTCAAGTTATATGAAAAGTCATATTTAAGTTTCATAAAACTCATAAAAGTTGGCAATGGTTACAAAAGATGAAGAGTCTTGTCCTTAAGTTATGGAGGTTCAAGAGTCACTTCATTAATAAATAAATAAATAAAGTGTAACCTTAATTAATTCCATAAGTTATAAAATAAAGAAAAGTAATTCTTTTATTGGTTTAAAGTCTTCCATAACTTGTCCTCAAGTTATGGAACTTGAAGAGTTTTTGGATTAAAACTACTTTAAACACATAAGTTATGGAATTAATTAGTTTTGAATAGTTTCAAAACTTGCCCTCAAGTTTTGGAATTTGTAAAGTTTTCTCTTATGAATACTTTAATTCCAAGTTAGCCCTTAAAATTTTAAAGAGTTAAGATTCAGACCTTATACTTTATAATATTATAAATTAATAATATATATATATATATATATATATGTATAAGAGTAAAGTCAGTCTTACCGCTAGTACGCCTCATTCACAAAGCCGGTCTATAAGGTGGGTATAAGGTTGTTGCCTATAAAATGGCAAGTTAATGGGTGTCCACTCTCACCCACCGCTTGCTTGACTGGTGGAGGGTCGTTAGCCGAACGGGTTTGACAGGACTATAATTCTAATTCTCCCTTCATTAAAAGTATTAATGATAAATACTAAGTAACTAAACACTTAATAATACCCAATCTTAGTTACTTAGGAAAATGTGAATAAGGTGCTAATCCATGAAATTACACTTTGCACTTTGTTTAAGTCAGTTAGTGGAGCGTGTGTGGTTAACCGGCACACTAACTCGTATTTAACAAGGTAGGCAAAGGGTAACTTAATGTTTATCATAGTATCGATGGAGCGTGTGTGGTTAACCGGCACATCGATTGAGGGGTAAACACTTAAGGGTACAAAGTAATTTGCATGGTTACTTCACACCTTGTTTTGTGATCCTCGGCTTCCCAGTCACAAAACCTGAAGGGCACACTCGAGATTGAAACATGCCATTGAACAATTCAATGAATCTCAAAAGATCTAGGAGTTTCAAAACCAATTAAAACCTAATAATACATTTCGTTTATCTTGGTGGAAATTGGTGAATCGTCATTCACCTACCTTCAAATATTTTATAGCTTGGATTACGGCATACCTCTTCTAAGTTATAAAATATTTTGTTGGGTCCTAGCCTTAATATTTCATATTGGGTGTCATATTAAGGAATTAAGATCAACTATCTTGAATATCTCCCAAAAGATGTATGGTTTAGACATTTATGATCTTCCCAAATCTCTTGAAACAAGCTTTCCTAAATGAAGATGATGTCCCATGGATATCATACTTCTTCACCTCTTCAATTATTCTCCCTAACCCACAAGTTCTTGAAAATTTTAAGGTCACTCAAGCCCTATTGGAAAGTAAAGGTCTATGTGTGGTCACATCTTGGAGATGTAGTCACATATTGACAAGAGGGGAGAGTTGGGTGTCAAAGTCTTGAGGAAGTTGGTGGTTCAACTACTTTCTAAGTCACATAATGAGTTCTTTTGGAACACCTATGAAACAGACTATGACAAGACCCTTAATGATTTTTGATAAGATCAACTTCCTAAAACTTTATGGACATTGACAATGATGACATTGGATATCTAGTAAAGCATTCTCTTCCCAATGGAAAGGGATCGGCCATAGTCAACTCGGTTGACCAAATGGTAAAGAGAAAAGCTAAGTCTGTGATAGTCTCGTGTACCATTATCAAAGGGTCCATATGTTTATATTGCCAAAGGAAGAGGCATTTGTTGCGAAGCTGCCAAATTTACCTAAGGGTGTTAAAGTCAATAAGTTTGACTCTACTTTAGGTAAAGTCCACTATCTAACTCTGCTAAGTTTCCATTCTGAGATTCTTGATACATGATGTGACTGGGTCACATGTTGATGTTTAAGAATCAAAGAAAAAGTGAAGAAACTTAAAGAAAGAACATGATGAATCTGATCGCGTAGATGGATTTCTATCGCATAGTTTGAAGATCGGATTCTTGAGCTACTTCTTAGGAGTTATGAGATATTGCTTAGGAATAGATAACAACAAGTTTTCATATGGATTGTAAGGATAAGTTTTTCCGCAAAGTTTTAAAATAAAAGGAAATTTTTTATTTTATTTATTTTAAAAATATCCTTACAATGGCATTTGAGGAAAAATTGTTGCTTATATGATTCCATTAATAACAAGAGTGGAAATATGAAATTGATTCTTTCATTTGTGGTAATGTCTAAATTTACCAAATAAGGAAAGATTCTCATCACCCAAGTTTCAATTGGACCGGAACTTGGAATCATGCAAGTTGTATAGCATGATGAATGTGAACTTTCAAGTATTGGAAAATTAAAATTAATTACTTGTTCACATGGATGTGTGAGTCAAGTGAAGGACTAAGGGATCGAGTACACATTCTTGTGCACTGATTAAGTCCACCACAAAAGATTGATAAGACTATTCGTCATAGTTTACTAAAGCTCAGTAAATATGATTATACTTACAAGCTTAAGTATAACTCTGAGACATTGGAAAAGGTTCCAATGTATGGCAGAGCAAATAAGAAGAATCAAATTAGGCAGAAGGATAAAAGTTTCTTAAATCTGAAAAGATGGGAGAGTACTTTAGTATCAGTTTTTGTGATCATCTTAATGATTAAGAAACCATAGCATAATTAGTTCTCTAAGGAAATCTTAGTGCATTCTTATGACTAAGAAGAGGAACTTGAATTGTTGAAATGGTTAAATCAAGAAGATGAGTCATACTTCGTTCCAATACAAGTCTTAGAGTCATACTCCAAGATTGTAACTTGAGTGACATGTCTCAAAGAAGGTTTAAAACACTTGTCAAATGTAAGAGTAAAAGTTATCTACTTTTGTACATTTGAAATTGGTAAGTTGTGATGTTTTGGATAAAACAAAGACCAACTAAGGCCAATTGTGTGAAGTGTTTGTCTTGATTAGAATCCACACTATCTCTTGACTATCTGACAAGAAAGTCTTATATGTCAAGAGGACAGTGGGAATGTTAAAGGTCTTGAAAGTCTCAAGAACTAATCAAGAATAAAACCTGAAGTTCTTCACTAGCACACGACTTGAGGTTTATAACCTATCGTGTTGACATATTCTGTGCCCATTCCAGTTAAAGTTGGCTTTGCATATGAGTTCTTAGAGTTCTCAATTTGTTGCACAACAACTTGGAAGCAATGGCAGGCCCTTGAGCTGCCAGGTGGCAAGAAATTTAGATTGAGTTCAGTCCATATGAGTTTGGATTTGTCATTATCCTTGTCTTGTGACTATGGTTTTGACAATTCGCATGGATAAGAACACATACACCATTAAATCTAAGTGTCATAAGGTTTCTCTCCGATTCATGAAAAATGATGGTGAGGAAACACTTTCACTAAGTAGATTTTAGCTAGATAGCAATTGTGATATTTGCATTCTCAAAGTCGTTAGTGGAGCGTGTGTGGTTTATCGGCACACTAACCTGGACTTGTGAGAAGTGGCAAAAAGGTCTAACCATTATGATTACGGCGTCCCTCTTCATAATTGTTTAGACACACAAGTCTGCTATCTAAGGGAAGGTGTATGATTTTGATAAAGTTTTATCAAAACAATCTAGTATCAGAAATCTGAACTTTGGTAAGAAAGTCAGCTGATTTCTGAGTACATGTCAAAGCTAGTGGGAGCATAAGTGTTATGCTAATAATCATCATGTTAGTGGGAGCATGATAATTATGATAAGTATTGCAAGTTAGCAATGTTAATTATAGAAAACAAAAGTTTCAATTGGGAAAGAGTTGTTTTGCTATAATTAAGGGAGAGGAAATTATACTTCATCTCAAATCTATAAGCTTAGATCGTGAGGTTTTAATCATTTAGTCAAGGATATATATATATATATATATATATATATATATATATATATATATATATATATATATATATATATATATATATATATATATGAATTTCATGTTGGAATGGCTCAACATAAGGAAATTCTGTATATGGGTCCATTATTTGCGTTCTTAAATTTGATTATGATTACGGCATCCCTTTTCATAATCTAAATTATGAGAACTTGGCAAATAGAAATAGAAATGTTATAGCAAAAGACTGGTTTAGTCTTTATGTGAGACATCATGAATCGTGTCCCATATGCTTTGGATATAGGATCGATTACATGTGCTATATTCATCATTTCTAAAATTTTCCAAATGCCTGGGGCATTAAGAAGGGAAAAGGTTTAGAACCGGATATGACTAAAAGGATTAAACAATTGTCGATGACAATCTAAGGTTTACCAAAGATTGGTTGCTCAAGGACAGTTGGAAGTATAGTGATAATTCTGGAAGGACCATTTTGACATAATCTGTAAGGAGGCAACTCTTGTTCAAAAGTGATAGTCAAAATGGAATCTGGAAATGTTTCAAAGTTAGAATTTTCAATCTGTTTAAGATTAGGAAACTTAATGCAAGAAGGATGTTTCCAAGGAGCTGATCTCCTTTGGAATACTCTGTAATGATTGTTGTCAAGTCTTTTCTGACTTTGTGCATAATCATTACAAGAGGATCAATGCATATAAGTTTAGAATCTAACAGATTTCAATAAATGGCATGAATTTGGAATTCTTGCATTTGCAGTAAGGATTTGGGACTGTGAAAAGAGGATCATTGAAGTTATGTTCAATTGATCTAGTTCACAAAGTGAAGATCATAGACAAACATAGTATGCATACTTGGTGTGTGGCATGACTAGTGTTTAGAAAACATAGTGTACATGCTTGGAGCATGGGACAACTATTGTTTTAAATTCAAGAATAAAGTTGATAGCTGAAACAGTATACAATGAATAATGTGTAATCATATGGTGATAAATAAAAGGTGTTTTATTTATGTTCATAGGTTTTGATACCATATTGGATTCAATTATTATTGTGTTTCACTTTGCATGTTTTGACTTCCCGAATAAACTGGGTTATTCTTCCGAAATGACTAAGTTATTCAAACCATCCACAGTCGGTCATATGTTGGAAGTAGATATGAATTAAGACTGTCATGGGTTGGCTTGTAGAGGTCTAAGTTGTTGGACAAAGGGCTACAACACTCATGAGTGCTCATAAGTTCTGAGTATTGGATTCAACCCGCGCTCATTGAAATCACTTCATGGATTTTATCACGAATGATCATGAGATGATAATATCTTATATTCTTCAAACCTAGAGATATGAGTTGTTACTATGAGTTGGTTGTACATTGATTGCACGAAAACGCATTTGGTAACTCGGTGCTATAAAACGTGTCTTTGTGTATGATTCAACAAGTAGTAGAACAAGCCATATGAGTCGAAGTTTATCCATTCCTTTTACCTTCGGGATAAAAGCGATATTTGTGGGCCCCTCGATGATTTGATGATGACAAATGGAAGTGCTCGGCCGGGACAGGACTGATTTGATTTGTTCAATTAGTCAGTCGTCATAAATCGGAAATCGGGAAACAACAAATGGATATAGAGAATGATTATAATCCATGTCTCAGTCCATATGATATCTAGAATGGAGGAATATATGATCCCTTATCTAATGGACAAGTCATTGACAAAGGTCAGAGTTCATCTACAAGGTCAGAGTTCGACAGAAGCTTTTGAGAGCTACGATTGCCAGTCGGTTCCTGAAGTCATACGCAATAATAGTTTTAGACTTATCCAAGTGGGAGACTGTTGGATTAATGTCTAAGTCCATAACTATAATTGGTAAGAGTTAACCCGGCCCGACATGGTCCATTTGGGTTGCATGGCATCATACACATGGATAGACTATAATGAGAGAAATAAGACACTTATGGTTATTAATATATTATAAGTTCTAGTATATTAATAATAAGAATAATAAGATTATTTAATTAGTATTGATCAAGAATTAATCTAGGATTAATTAAGTGATGAAAAGAAGACTAATTAAATATATGGGTTGATTGTGTAAATCATCCATACTTGTATAGTGGGCTAATGCTCCATGGATAATCAAGTTGGGCTAAAACCCATAGGATGGTCCATGGATGCTCCATGGTGTATTTGAACCCATGGATCCAAGGAAATGGAAAGTCATGACAATTAGGGATTACCCTAATTGTAACACAATATAAAGATCTTATTCTTGACAAAATCGGCATCTAGTATGATTCTAGAGAGGGCTAGCCGATTTCATGAAGTGTAGAATTCTCTCAAGTTATCCCAAGTGTATTTGGTGTTGTGTGAACCATTTGAGGTGTCACACTTGGGGCACTAGGCACTCAAGCTTCATGAAGACTTTCTACATCTAAGAGGTATGTATTCTATCTTGTTACACTGATTGTTTTGTATGCTAGATTAGGATAATACCTTGGAAGTTCTTATTTGCATATATAATAGAGAAAACATAGATCCAAGGTATTTAGGGTTGCATGTACACTTAGGAGTGTTAGAATGCTCAAAACCCAACACCCGTATCTTAGCATTATTTGAGTATAGATATGGAATTGATTGATAGACTTGGTTATACTTGTGTTATGTGTGATACTTGTATGTGTGCTTAGTAGCTGAGTGAGGGCGAGGCCCGTATCTCATAGGTAGCTAAGTGTGGGTGAGGCTCGTATCTCATAGATAGCTGAGTGTGGATGAGGCCCGTATCTCATAGATAGAAGAGTGTGGGTGAGGCCCGTATCTCATAGATAGCTGAGTGTGGGCGAGGCCCGTATCTCATAGATAACAGGGAGTGGGCGAAGCCCGTATCTCATAGGTAGCTGAGTGGGGGCGAGGCCCGTATCTCATAGTTAGTGGAGTGTGGTAGAGGCTCGTATCTCCTCGTTAGCTGAGTGTGGGCGGGGCCCGTATCTCCTAGTAGCATGATTATGTGTATGGTATGTGGTAGTGTGGGGGAAATTCACTAAGCTTCGTGCTTACAATTTTCATTTTTGGTTTTAGATACTTCTCGTAGCAAAGGGAAGAGCTCGAGACGATTGCATTGCACACAACATGATGTTTAGTTTGGGATGTTTACTCTGATGTTTTGATATTAGTTACTATTACTTATTTTTTGATGAGATGATCTTGATAACTATTGTTTTATTTAATAATTAAAAATGGAATTTTTGGTCATGATTTTTGGGATGTTATACGTTGTGTATGCTAGGTGTAATGGGGCGGACCCTAATACATTGGGCGTACACCGCGTATGCATGACATACATAGTAAGTCTACAAACCCTAACTGTTAGGGTTTTATCCATATATGCACATCATTACCCCTCATTTCTCATTCCCTCATCAGCCTTCATTTGAGAAACATGACCCCCTAGCTAACCCTAAGTGAGAAGAGTGCATCTTGAGCTTATCTTTGTGTTTTTTGGCATTCTTGAAGAAGAAGAAGAAGTCGGTGAGAAGAACTTGGAGCTTGGAAGCAACATGTATATGAAGTTATCTCCTTGATAGTAACCTCCAGGAGGTAAAAAGTTCACAACTTGATCACCCTATTTTATAGATGTAGCCATTTCTTCATTTAGGGCACTTTTTTTCCCCAAATATAGTGATTCCTGAGCATGGCATGCTCTTAACCAAATAAGGAGTCCTTTAAGACCTTTTCAGGGGTACTAAGTCATAAAAATATGGTCTTGATGCTTAGTTTTTCTCCATGCATGCTCTAGAAGATCTTAAGGCATTAAGATGTTGAGATTTTATGTATTAAGCACTTAATGGACATGCAAAGTCATAAAGTTGGAAACTTAATGACTCTTAGTGTTATTTTAGCCTTGGATCCGAGGTTTGGACATGAGAGCTTAGTGCGTTAAGCTCTTATTGAGAAAAGAAGATTTTGAGCGTACGCCGTGCATACGTAGTCAAAATCCCAACTCCGGTCAAGGCAAGATTACGCCTAGTGTAGGAGTTGAGTACACCTTGCATACTCAGCTGAGTGGACCAAGTGGACTCCTTGACCCGTTAACTTTGACTTTGAACAAGTTTGACCAAATTTGACTTAAGGGTATTTTTGGTATTTTGAGCTATAGTTAAGCCTTGGTCCCTATCTATTGAATTGGTGATCAGTAGAGATGGTATTTGGAGCAATATATTATTCAGCTATTTTTCGGACTGTGGGGTGAGTGTTCTCATTGTTCTTGTGGGTCGAAGGCAC
Organism: Lactuca sativa; assembly: GCF_002870075.4. Lineage (NCBI taxonomy): Eukaryota > Viridiplantae > Streptophyta > Magnoliopsida > Asterales > Asteraceae > Lactuca > Lactuca sativa. Next base: position 245,278,860 of record NC_056626.2, on the reverse strand, counting down.
TGATTCCGACCCATTTGGTTATGTATATTAGTATATAGGATGTTTCTATACAGTAGTAATCAGTAGATCTGCCTGCTAGTCTGTTAATAGGTTATATGATTATCTATTGTTGGATATATGTTATTTGTTATGTGCATGTCGACATGGTATGGTGGGGTTTAGACTGTACTACTTTGTGCTATAAGTCAACAAAGCGGGGAATTCCAACCGTAAGGTTGTGGGCCAGGGCATTTCCAGTCGGAAGGTTGTGGGTCAGGGGTAATCCAACTAGGAGGTTGTGGGCCCATTATGTATTGTGCATTCCAACTGTAAGGCTGTAGGCCGGGGCATTCCAACCGTAAGGTTGTGGGCTATGGGTAATCCAACCAGGAGGTTGTGGACCCGTTGTCTGTTTTATTATATGTTTGTGTGGTGGTACTTTGGGGAAATCACTAAGCTTTGGCTTACAGTTTTAGCTGATGGTTTCAGGTACTTCCTAGGAACATGGGAAGGAGGAGGCGTGATCATACACAACTTCCTATTTTGTCACTAGATCTTGGGAAAAACTTTGATTTGAAATAATACTTTGAAAAGAATGTATATTTTGTAAACAATGATGATGAATGGTTGATTTTTGAAAATTTTAAACTATTATGATTTCTTTGTAATACAAGTTGGTATCAAATCCATGGTTTGAGAGAATTGGATGAGCATTCGTGTGAATCCAAACTCAAACTATGGAACTGCAAAAGTTTTTAAACTGATTTCTTTCAAAGATTATTTCAAAAGTAAACAAGGAAGGATGCGATGTGTACGATCAACTAGAGCAAGAAAGTATATCCCAAATTACTCACACTGTTATTTTCTATTATGTTTATGATAGAACAACATGCTAGTGATAGGCTGGGGATCTTTAGGAATTGCATGATAGAATTGCCTGATAAATGATGTCTGATAGCCTAGGGTTTCTTTCTTGTATGGAGTTTGCATAATTACTGTAGTTGCTTAATGTATGAATCATAGTTGTGCATAACTAAGATTCTATACCCTGAGAATGTTTGGTTTAGCCTTATTTCTTGTTCTTGTTTGATGAAGGCCTTAAGTTGGAATCAGGTATTCGACTGTCTATAGGGTTCAGTGTTATATGTGATTAGTATATATAAGTGTTGCAAGGTTGGTGGAAGTTTCATGGATGAGTTATGTGGGGACAACCAGCCAGTTGAGGTATGTCTAGCCTTTCTCTAGGAAGTAATAATAGGATATATGCATATTTTAATGTGTGCTGTTAGGGTCGTGGTGATGATCCTTTGAGACAAATACGGGTAGGTGCGGAAGATAATATTGGCCCGTACTACTGGAAGCACATGACCCGTACGCGTAGCAAGGAAGCGACAACCCCTAGGGTTTTGTTGTTTGCAATAACTCATATGGTATGATTTGCGCCTCATCTGATATTTTCTCGTTTATTTTCAGTATGGTGGTTACAAGGCAATTTGAGTCAAGAGCTGGATCGAGTGTCCAGGATAGGCCAGGGATGACTGAGGACCAGGTTAAGGAGATGAATCATGCTGAGGTTGTTTCTATTTTCCGGGGTAGATATCGGATTTTTTTGGGTCTATCAAGACTGTGATGATGGAGTTCTTTGATGACCGGTACATTTCACTTTCTGAGGTTACTACTGCAGTAGCTACCATGGTCGTAGTTGTTGTGGGGATTGATGCGGGGAGAGCCTTCCAGTACCGGGACTTCGACAATACGAAGCCCCTGGTGTTTGACGGGGTTTAGGATCCGATTATTAATATGAGGTGGTTTTCAGATGTTGAAGGATGTTTCTTTACTTGTTATTGTCTAGCTGACCAGAAGGTCAAGTGCACTCTGAACCTTCTTCAGTCTGGAGTGAAGGATTGGTCGAGATTAGTGACTAGCTCGTACACTCTAGAGCATAGGGATTCCATGACTTAGGAGAAGGTCTCTGAGATGTTCCGCTCGAGATATGTTCCATTGGTGAAGCGGGAGAGGCTGGCTCAGGAGTACTTGGATATGAGGCAGGGGATTGAGTTGGTGACTGAGATCACCAAGATGTTTACAGAGAGAGCTATGATTTTTCTTGAGTTTGCTGCTTCCAAGCAAGCTTAAATGACCCAGTACTTGAGCATGCTCAATACGGATATCATCCAGTTCATATCCATATAGTGCTATGGTATACTTGTGGAGTTACGGGAGGCTGCTAGGAAGCGGGAGATTGAGATCGAGCTCCAGGTGAGAGAGCGGAGGCAAGCTCCGGTTCAGACACAGCCTGCGGTGAAGTGGTTCAAGCCTGCTGATTCGACGTTCGGAGGGCATAGAGGGCACACTTATGGTAAGTGTGGCAGGGTTGATGAGGGTATTTGTTGATCTTCATATCTTTGCCATAAATGTGGCAAGGAGAGCACTATGTCACGGACCGTCGTCAGAAGGTTCCATTACCAAGCACCTGGATTTTCTATCATTGTGACCAGGTGGGTAACGTGAAGGCCCGGTGCCCTTTGCTTACTGCTAGACCAGTGCACGCTCCATCGTCGGCTACTCTGAGGATCACTGATGGGAGCCAGGGTAGGGCGGAGCCCTGGAGGGCTCGAGGTTGTGCTTTTCAGGTCGTGGTAGAGGAGGCTAGGGAGGCGCCATACGTCGTTACCAGTATGTTTCTATTTATCATTATGTTGATTATTTTATGGTATGCTTATTTTTATGTTTCTAATAGGTACATTCTTAGTGAATCACTTACATGTGCTTGTGTTATTTGACTTGGGGGCGAGTCGGTCCTTTGTGTCTTGGTCTTATAGTAGGGATTTTGATATGACCCTTAGCGAGTTGTATTTTCTGTTTCGAGTTTCTATCGCCAGAGAACATTGGATTTCTGCATCCAGATGTATCAGGGTTGTGCCTTGGATGTTTTTGGGGTGCCTTATCTAAATGATTTGATTCCCATCCCCATGGGGGATGTATGCGTGATAGTGGGGATGGATTAGTTGAGCAGGTTTGGTGCTATGATTTATTGTGAGGGTTAGTGAATAGTAGTTCGAACCCCAAGTGGGGGAGAACTAGTCATCTATAGAGAGGGGACCAAGGTTGGATCAGGGTTTTGCTCGGTGGCCAGGGCTCGACAGTATATTCAGCATGGGTGTATGGATTATCTTGCCTATGCGGTTCATACTTGGTCTAGAGAGCATGTATCAGTTTCATATGTGCCAGTTGTCAGGGAATTTGCTGATGTGTTTCCGTAGGAGTTACCCGGTGTGACTCCCGAGAGGCTGGTTGAGTTTAGTATTGACCTAGTGCCAGGTGTGGCTCCGATTTTCAAGGCATTGTACTGTTTGGCACCACCCAAGATGTTGGATTTATCCTCTCGGCTTCAGGAACTACCAGGCTAGCAGTTTATCAGACCAATCAGTTCGCCGTAGGGAGCACCAAAATTGTTCGTCAAGAAGAAGGATGGTTCACACCAGATGTGCATTGATTGCCAGGAGTTGAACAAGTTGATGATGAATAACCGATATCCCCTTCCACGGATTGACAACCTCTTTGATTAGTTGCAGGTGCATCTTGGTTCTCCAAGATCACTCTGTGGTCCAGGTATCATAAGGTGAGGGTGATAGAGGAGTATATGGAGAAGAAATCATTCCAGACTCATTATGGGCATTATGAGTTCTTGGTGATGCCATTTAGGCTCACCAATGCGCCTGTGGTGTTTATGGAATTGATGAAATGGGTATGCAGGCTGATGCTCGATCGATCAATTATTGTTTTTATTGATGATATCTTGGTGTATTCCAAGACCAGAAAACAGCATGAGGAGCACCTCCAAGAGCTTTTGGGAGTGTTGAGGCGAGAATGGTTGTATGCCAAGTTATCGAAGTGTGAGTTTTGGTTATGAGAGTTCCAGTTCTTGGGACATCTTGTTAACCAAAATGGGATTTTGGTCAATTCGGCCAAGATTGAGGCCGTGACACGGTGGGAGGTTCCGAAATCTCCCTCGGAGATCAGGAGTTTCTTGGGTTTGGCGGGATATTAATGGAGGTTTATCCAGAAGTTCTCCAAAATCACTGTATCCCTCACTCGTCTAATGAGGAAGGGAGTGGATTTCTGATGGGGCCCTGAGCAGCAGACGACATTTGAGACACTGCGGCAGACGTTATGTGAGGCCCTGGTATTGACCCTTCCGGTGGGTGTCGAGGATTTCGTGGTATTTTGTGATGCATCAATCACTGGTTTGCGGGCGGTTCTTACGCAAAGGGGTCGAGCAATTACTTATGCTTCTCGGAAGTTGAAGCCACATGAGGCATGATATCCTACTCATGACATGGAGTTGGGGGCAGTGGTATATTCCCTCACGATTTTTAGACATTATCTATATGGGGTCCATCGTACCATTTACATAGATCACAAGAGTTTCCAATATCTTATGGACTAGACAAACCTGAATATGAGGCAATGCATGTGGCTAAATGTGGTCAAGGATTATGACTGCATGATCCTTTACCATCCGGGTAAAGCCAATGTGGTCGCAGATGCCTTGAGCCGCAAGTTGGTTGGATCTTCAGTCGGGGATATATGTATGAGGATATTTATTGATTCTTCACTTTTGGATTTGATCAAAGGGGCACAGGCAGAAGGAGTCAAGAAGGAGAACTGGAAACATGAGAGGATCAGGGGAGAGATTGACAGATTTGTCGCTAATAGTCAGGGATTGTTGACCCGATGTGGTCTGGTTCGGGTTCTTGTTTCTAGTAGGATAAGGGAGATAGTTTTGGAGGAGGCTCATAAGTCTTGCTTTTCGATACACCCGGGAGCCACCAAGATATATCGGGATTTGAGACTAAGTTACTGGTGGCCATGTATATAGAGGGATATAGCATGTTATGTTGAGAGGTGCTTGAATTGTAGGACGGTCAAGCCCGAGCATTAAAGGCCGCATGGCAAGCTGCAGCCTTTGGAGGTTTCCTTGTGGAATTGGGAATAGATCACCGTGGAATTTATCACCAAGCTACCAAACACTACCAAGTTTTTTGATGCAATATGTGTCATCGTGGATCAATTGACCAAGAGTCCCCACTTTTTTTTCCATCCAGGAGAGCTCCTCGGCCAAAAACTTGTCCGATGTGTATGTTCGGGAGATTGTTGCTCATCATGGGGTTCCGGTCTCCATTGAATCAGACCAAGATGTTTGTTTCACTTCTCGATTCTGGCAGAAGTTCCACGAGGAACTGGGTACGAAGCTACATTTCAGCACTACTTATCATCCACAGACCGTTGGCCAGAGTGAGTGGTCCATCTAGAAACTTGAGGATATGTTGCGGTCTTGTGTCATAGATTTCTATGGGAGTTGGGATTGATGGGTTTTATACAAACAATCCTATGTGTGCATGCAACCCTTGATTTGGATCTATGTTTTCACTATTAGATACACATCATTATGAACGCAAGAAGAACCCTAGCATGCATCTAGGTATTTTGAAATTTAGATGGTAGAAATAATTACATACCTCTTGTTGTTATATTGTAATAACAACTCAAATCTTCAATCTCCTTGTCTATGAAAGCAAGTACCACAAGTGTAGTACCTCTAATGGCTCACAAACACCAAGAGCAAATGGAGAGGAAAGAGAGAGAGAGAGAGAGAGAGAGAGAGGGGGGGGAGAGGCAGAAAATCGGATCTAGGTCTTCTAGGGATCAAATGGCCGATTTTCCTAGGCCTAAGGGGTCTTTATATAGGGTATAGATTAGGGTTTCAGTCCTTATCCTTATCTGGTTACTTGCCTACCAAGCAGCCCATAAGATAAGCCTAGAATCCTTATCTTGGACGAATTCTAAGGCCCTATCACCTTGAATTCGTCCACCCTATCCATGGGGCATCATTGCCCTAATTTGCAACTATCATATAATTACAATTCAGCCCCTCTGGTTTAATTAATTACTTTTGATCACATAATTAATTCTTAATTAATTATTGACCAATATTAATTAAACAAATATGATTTCTCTTTTAATATATCATTCTTATAATATATTAATAAATCATAATAACCTCTTTCTCTATTATTTCTCCAGTCAAGTTGCTTTGGTGAAGGCAACCCAAAAGGACCATGCACAACCGGGTCAAGTACTTACCAAATATGGTTACGGGCTTAGACACTAATCCAACAATCTCCCACCTGGATAAGTCTAGTAACCATAAATGCAAGTATAACTCGATTAGAAATCGTAGCACTCAAAGACGCTGTCAAACTTTGATCTTATCAGCAACCTGTCCTTTAGATAAGGGATCGTACAGTCCTCTGTTTTAGATATCGTGCGGACAATCTCATGCAACATAGTCATACTTATTGTATAGCAGTTTGTTTCTCGATCTCAGATTCATTTGACATAGAACTTAATTGAACACATCAATTCAGTCCTGACCGGGCCTGGCACATAAGTCAAATCAAATCATCGAGGGGCCCTGATATCACTTTTACCCTCTTAGGATAAAAGGAACAAACAAACTTCGACTTATATGCATTTACTATTCACTAATCAAATTATACACAACAATGCGTTTTATGACATCAAGTTACTGATGCGTTTTGGCATTATCAATGCACAATCAATTAGCAAACAGTAAACCATATATCTTGGTTTTAAGACCATATGATATTATCGTCTTGTGATCACTCGTGATAAATTTCATGAAGTGATTCCAGCAAGCGCGGGTTTATTCCAATGCTCAAAACTTATTCATAAGCACTCATGAACATTGTAGCAAACCTTTGCTATGTCTAATGCCTTTCAGACAATCTACACCAATTCATGATAGTCTTCATTCATACCTACTTCCAACATATGAACGACTGTGGACCGTGTGAATAATTCGATTATTCTTAATTAACTCAATTATCCAGGAAGACAAAACATGCAAAGTGAAACAACAGTTAAACAATTAACATAAGACAGAAAATTTAAATAATACTCCTTTATTTAATCATCAAATGTCAATTACATTTATCTATTACACGTTTCTAAACTATCTAAGCCAAACTAATATCGTCCCTCAGCCTAATGCTCCTAGCATACTGCAAGTGTTTAACCCTACTCAGTCCCTTCGTAAGCAGATCTGCTGGGTTATCCTCTGACGATACCCTCTTTAATACGAGGAGTCCTTCTTCTACCCGATGTCTAATAAAGTGATATTTTATGTCGATATGTCGAGATCCACCATTATCCCTCGGTTCCTTGGTCAAGGCAACCGCTCCTTCATTATCACAGAAAATTTCCATAGGCTCTTTTATGTCAAGCACAACTCCAAGGTCTCCAATGAAGTTCCTCAACCATACCACCTCCTTTGATGCTTCGTTCACTACAATGTACTCTGATTCGCATGTTGAATCAGCTATGGTTTCTTGCTTGGAACTTTTCCAAGTCATTTCTCCTCCATTTAGGGTAAGGACCCAGCCCAACTGTGAACAATAGTTGTCCCTGTCGGTCTGGAAAATGGCGTCACTATACCCTCGCGCCTTTAAGTCATCACTCCCTCCGAGGACTAGAAACCATTCCTTTGTCCTCCGAAGGTACTTAAGAATATTCTTGACTGCGGTCCAATGTGCTTTGCCAGGGTTCCCTTGATATCTATTGACCATGCTCAAAGCGAAGGCCACATCAGGGCGAGTACAAGTCATAGCATACATGATCGAGCCAACTGCGGAAGCGTAAGGTACTCGGCTCATCTCTGCTATCTCGGCTTCGGTACTCGGACTTTGAGTCTTACTCAACTTGGCATTACTTTTGATTGGTAATTCACCCTTCTTTGAGTTTTCCATACTAAAACGTTTTAGCACCTTATCCAAGTAAGTATTCTGACTAAGTCCTATTAGTCTCTTACTTCGGTCTCTCATTATCCTTATTCCCAAAATATAGGAAGCCTCTCCGAGGTCCTTCATAGCAAAGCACTTCCCGAGCCAGGACTTAACTTCCTGCAGTGTCGGGATGTCGTTTCCTATGAGTAGTATGTCATCGACATACAATACGAGGAAGCTAACTATAGTCCCACTGGCTTTGACATATAAACATGATTCATCTTCGCTTCGTACAAACGTAAACTCTTTGACTTTCTCATTGAAGCAAAGATTCCATATGCGAGATACTTGCTTAAGTCCATAAATTGACTTCTCAAGCTTGCACACTCTATTGGGATGCTTTGCATTGACAAAACCCTCTGGCTGATCCATGTAAACATCCTCAGCCAACTTCCCATTAAGGAAAGCGGTTTTGACATCCATTTGCCATATTTCATAATCATGAAATGCAACAATGGCTAGCATCACCCTAATAGACTTTATTTTGGCAACTGGTGAGAATGTCTCATCATAGTCAACTCCAGGAGTTTGAGTAAAGCCCTTCACAACCAATTGCGCCTTATACGTGTGTACATTCCCATTCATGTCGTTCTTCTTCTTGAAGATCCACTTGCACCCCAACCGTCTTACGTCCGGGCACATGGTCAACCAAATTCCAAACTTGGTTGTCGTACATGGACTGAATCTGGTTGTCCATTTTCTCTTTCCATTTTGCAGACTTCGGGCCTGCCATGGATTCCTTAAAGCTGTTAGGTTCATCTAAATTTATTAGTGTACTATCACTAATATACGTGTCCCCTTCTGTAGCAATATGAAAACCATATAACTGGGGTTGAACTCTAACTCTTTCGGAACGTCTAACAGGTATGGATTCGTCAATCGGTTCAACCGGAGTTTCCTCCTCGGGTTGAGCGCCAGCGTTAGAGGTTCCTTCATCGCTTGAATCTTGAATCTCTTCAAGATCGATTTGCTTCCCACTGTCCCCTTGGCTTATGAGTTCTCGCTCTCAGAAAACCGCTCTCCTTGCAACGAAGACAACATTGTCACTCGGTCTATAGAAGAAATATCCAAAGGATTTCTGCGGGTAACCAATGAAAATACACCACTCACTACGAGGTTCGAGCTTGTCGTGAGTCTCTTGTCTTACGAAATCCTCGCATCCCCAAACCTTGATATGTGTTAACGAGGGAGCTTTCCCTATCCACATGTCGTGAGGTGTTTTGGCAACCTTCTTTGTAGCGACTAAGTTAAGGATATGGGCGGCAGTCTCTAAGGCATACCCCCATAATGAGATAGGTAGTGAAGCACGACTCATTATGGAACGAACCATGTCCAACAGGGTTCGATTACGCCTATGAGCCACACTGTTCAACTGCGGTGTCCTAGGCGTCAATTGCGAAACTATTCCACATTCCTTGAGATATTCGTGGAATTCAAGACTTAGGTACTCTCCTCCTCGATCGGATCGAAGCATCTTGATTTTCCTGCCCAATTGATTCTCCACTTCTTGTTTAAACTCTTTGAACTTTTCAAAGGTTTCTGACTTGCGCTTGATTAAAGAAATATACCCATATCTACTATAATCATCAGTGAAAGTCACATAGAAGCAGTTTGTGTCCCTTATGGTGGATCTAAAGGGCCCACACACATCGGTGTGTATGAGATCCAATAGACCCTCACTCCCTTCACAAGTGCCAGTGAAGGGTGACTTGGTCATCTTTCCAAGTAAACAAGACTCGCACACGTCATCGTCCCTAAGGTCAAATGACTCCAACACTTCATCCTTTTGGAGTTGGGCTATGCATTTCTTGTTAACATGTCCAAGACGACAATGCCACAAGCATGCTTTATTCATGCTATTGGAAGAATCCACACATAATATATCATTTCCTAGTTTATCTACAGCCATAACAGTTTCATAAATTCCATTACAAGGAAATGCTTCAAAATATAAAACACCATTTAAATAAGCATAAATCGAACCTTTCTCATTATCAAACGAATATCTGAATCCTTGTCTAAACAAACCATGAAATGTTTCTTGCCATATCTAGCGAATAGCAACAATTATTTAAATCTAAACCTAATCCATTACTAAGCGCTAAAGAATACAGTCCAATCTTGGTGACAGGCGACGATCTTCTGTTCCCTGTGATTAGATTTATTCTTCCATGCTCCACATCCCTATCTCTTCTTAGTCCCTGCAAATCAGAACATATGTGAAAACCACATCCTGTATCAAGAACCCAAGAAATAGCATGTGATGAATCATTAGATTTAATTGTGTAAATACCTGCGAAAGATGACTTGATCTTCCCATCCTTGATGGCTTGCAGATATTCCGGGTAGCTTCTCTTCCAATGCCCTATTTTGTGGCAGGGGTGTCACTTTACCTCCTTTGGGTTTGAGTTGGGCTTAGAAAAACCAACTTTGGTTCCACTATAAGAGGTACCATCTTGGGGCTTTCCTTTGTGGTGGCTCTTTGAAGGAGCCTTCCTATTCTTGCCCCTCCCTTTCCCAATGGCCAAAACAGGAGCAGCAGGTGGAGTGGGAGTTGATGCAACAAATTTATCCTTGAGGTTGCTCTCAGCAGTTCTTAGGAGCCCTTGGAGTTTGCTTAAAGTGACCTATTCTTTGTTCATATGGTAGGTCATCCTAAATTGGTTGTAGCACGAAGGCAAGGAATGGAGAATGATGTTGATTTCCAGATCTTCCCCAAAGTTAACATTTAACTTGCAAAGACGATTAACATACCTCTGCATCTTTTGCAAATGTGAGTTTAGGGACTCTTCACTTCCCATCTTAGCGGTGATCATGTTGGTGATGATCTCATAGCGCTCTTGCCTTGCGCTTTGGTGGTACCTCTCCAACAAATCTTGGTGCATTTTGTATGGGTACATGTCCTCGTAGGACTTTTGGAGTTCAAGATTAATAGTGGCTAACATAATGCAATGAACTTTCGTTGCATCATGCTTGTGGGTCTCAAAGACGGCCATTTCTTCGGGAGTAGCGATTTCTGGATTGATCTTTTCAAGCTTCTCGTCGAGGACATATTATTTGTCCTCGTAACGAGCAATCATGCAAATGTATCTAATTCATTCGTTGAAATTTGATCCATCAAATGTGACTTTTTGACATAGGCTCATTAGCGAGAATGAACCAGGAGCAGCGTTGTTTGTGTTTGTGTTAGACATCTGGAAATAGAAAGGAACAAAGTTTGATTAGAATTGAATCCCTAATTAAACACCCAAAATGAGAAATTAGGGCTAGGATCCAACAACATTATTCACACATTAGAAAAGGGATGCCGTAATCCAACATGCAAATAATTTTGAGGTAAGTGAATGACGATTCACTAAATTTCCACCATGAAAAACATAAAAGGCTTAAGTTTTAAATGTACTGAAAATTCCTAGATTTATTTGAGATTCATTGAACTTTTCAATGGCATGTTTAAATCTCGATATGCCCCTCTAGTTTGTGACTGGGATGCCGAGGATCACAAAGCGGGTGTGAATAACCATGCAAATGTACATGGTGCCCTCATTGTTATAGTCACCTATTCGCTGTGTCGGTTAACCACACACGCTCCATCGAACTATGACAAACAATGAGTCACCCTTTTCCATCTTTGCTTGGAACCAATTAGTGTGCCGATTAACCACACACGCTCCACTAACTTCTTTGCAAGGGTGCAAAGTGTAATTTCATGGGATTGCATCAGTTCACTTTTGCCTAAAGTAACTAAGATTGGGGATTTTGTAAAAACGTTTAGTTACTTTATATAGATTCATTATACTTATTAATGAGGAGAGGATTGCCATATCCTACACATTCGGCTAACGACCTCCACCAATCAAGGAAGCGGTGGGTAAGAGTGGATACCCATTAAGCGGCCATTTTATAGGCCATAACCTTATACCCCCCCTTATAGATCGGCTTCATGAATGAGGCCTACTAACGGTTAGACTAGCATTTTAGTTATACATACATACATACATACATATATATATATATATATATATATATATATATATATATATATATTAATCTTGTAATAATATAATAGTATAGGGTGTATTTTAAACACTTCAAAATACAAGGGTTTTAATTTCAATTTTAAAATTTTTGAAATTTATGACTTTTTAAATTAAAGTTTTAAATATTAAAACTCTTGATTTAATAATTATCTTAGATTAAACAATTAATTTGAATTATTAAATCAGAAAAGATTACCTTAAATTAAACAATTAATTTATCCTAATCCCTTAAATCCCTCTTGATTTCGAAGAACATGGGATGGATAATTCAGAATCTTTAATTACCATATTTAAACATTAAAAGATAATTACAAGATATGGGATTATCCAAATCCCTAAAATTTAGGATCATATCTTGGGGAGGAGGCTAATTTCGAAATTCAAGGGTTAGCAAACCCTAGAATTCTAAATCTTCGGCACAAAGGAAAGGGTTTGATAACCCTTATCATAATTTTCGAAAAACAGGGTTCAAGAACCCTAATTTTGAAATCCTTGCCTCCTAGGGTTTATTGGCCATAAACCCTAAAGTCTCAAATTCATACTATTGTATAATTCTAATTGAAAACAAATAACCATACGTTATGATACCACTGATGGGTTTTATACAAACAATCCTATGTGTGCATGCAACCCTAGATTTGGATCTATGTTTTCACTATTAGATACACATCATTATGACCACAAGAAGAACCCTAGCATGCATCTAGGTATTTCGAAATTTAGACGGTAGAAAGAATTACATACCTCTTGTTGTTATATTGTAATAACAACTCAAATCTTCAATCTCCTTGTCTATGAAAGCAAGTACCACACGTGTAGTACCTCTAATGGCTCACAAACACTAAGAGCAAATGGAGAGGCAAGAGAGGGGGGGCGGGGAGAGGAAGAAAACCGGCTCTAGGTCTTCTAGGGATCAAGTGGTCGATTTTCCTAGGCCTAAGGGGTCTTTATATAGGGTATAGATTAGGGTTTCAGTCCTTATCCTTATCTGGTTACTTGCCCACCAAGCAGCCCATAAGATAAGCCTAGAATCCTTATCTTGGATGAATTCTAAGGCCCTATCACCTTGAATAAGTCCGCCCTATCCATGGGGCATCATTTCCTAATTTGCAACTATCACATAATTACAATTCAACCCCTCTAGTTTAATTAATTACTTTTGATCACATAATTAATTCTTAATTAATTATTGACCAATATTAATTAAGCAAATATGATTTCTCTTTTAATATATCATTCTTATAATATATTAATAAATCATAATAACCTCTTTCTCTATTATTTCTCTAGTGAAGTTGCTTTGGTGAAAGTAACCCAAAAGGACCATGCACAACCAGGTCAATTACTTACCAAATATGGTTACGGGCTTAGACACTAATCCAACAGGGATTCCTACCTACCTCTTGCAGAGTTTTCCTACAACAACAACTATCACTCCAACATTGGTGCCCCGACTTTTGAGCTCTTGTATGGTCGGAAATGTCATACCCCAGTTTGTTGAGGAGAGGTTGGTCACAGAGTCATGGGAAGGACTGAAGTAGTCCTCCAGAACACGAAGCTTATCAAGAAAATAATGCAGAGATTGCACACCGCTTAGAGTCGGCAGAAGAGTTATGCTGACCGGAGTCGATCAGAGTTGGAGTTTCAGGTTGGCGATATCGTACTACTGATGGTCTCACCTTGGAAGGGTGTGATACATTTCAAGAAGAGGAGAAAATTGGGTCCCCAGTATATTGGACCATTCTGTGTGATTGCCATATTAGACAGGGTGGCCTACCAGTTTGATTTGGCGAGTGAGCTCAGCCAGATCCACAACACTTTCCATGTTTCACAGTTGGATAAGCGTCTGAATTATTTTGAGAGGCTGGTAGCAATAATGGAGAGAAAGATGAAGGTTCTACGCAACAAGGAGATACCATTGGTAAAGGTTCAGTGGCAACATCGGAAAGGCTTCGAGTGGACCTGGGAGCCGGAGGTGGAGATGAGGGAGCATTATCCTTAGCTATTTGCGGTAGCCGCCTTCGAGGATGAAGTCTAGTTGACGTTGGGGAGAACTTTAGCATCCCAATGATGAGGTATTTTCAATTTTAACCCTAAGTATTAAAGAATATTGCATTTTGACCCTTGGGTTTGACAAAGATTACAATAATAGCCTATAGTGGCATTTTGGTAATTTTTTCCAGGGATTAGTACGATGAGCGTACGTTGTGTATGCTAGGCATACTGGGGCGGACCATAGTACGTTGGGCGTACACCGCGTACGCAGGGCATACGTGGAAAGTCCTCAAACCCTAATGTTTAGGGTTTTATCCGTATATAAGCATTATTATCCCTTCTTTCTCATCCCCTCATTAACTTCCATTTAATAAAAATGACCCCCTAGCTAACCCTAAGTGAAAAGAGTGCATCTTGAGCTTATCATTGTGTTTTGTAGCATTCTTGAAGAAGAAGAAGAAGAAGAAGAAGAAGGGTGTGCGAAGAACTTGGAGCATGGAAGAAACTTGGATCTGAAGTTATTTCCTTGCTAGCAACCTCCAAGAGGTTAAAAGTTCATAACTTGATCACCATATCTTATAGATCTAGCAATTTCTTTATTTAGGGAACTTCTGGTCCCAAATATCATGATTCTTGAGCATGGCATGCTCTTAACCAAATAATTCGTCCTTTCAGACCTTATGAGGGGTCTTGAGTCATAAAATGTGGTCTTGATGCTTAGTTTTTCTCCATGCATGATCTAGAAGGTCTTAAGGCATTAAGATGTTGAGATTTTATGTATTAAGTGTTGGGTTTTGAGCACTATAACACTCCTATGGTGCACATGCAACCCGAAATGCTTTGGATCTATGTTTTCTCTAATTATACTTGCATTGTCAATTTTCCAAAGCATTCACCTAGCTAGCATACAATTGAAGCTATACAATATAAACTTGGTTTGGATGCTTACCTCTTAAGTAGGGTAGAGTTCTTGACCTTTGAAAGCTTGAGCACCTCAAGGGTGATGCCGCTATTGGTTCACAAACACCAAAATGTAAGAGGAGGCTTAAGAGAATAAGTTGCTTGTCTCAAAGAGATGGTGTAAATGATTTTGACTCTAGCAGGGTTCTATTTATAGTGTTGCACATGCTAGGGTTTCACTTTGTAAACCCTAATAGCCCATGACTTTCCACATTCTTATGCTCCATGGATTTTAACCTCCATGGACTATCCATGGATTAGTTTAGTCCATCCACATAATCATAGATTACTAGCCTACACTATTAGAATCATTGATTTACATAATCAGTACCCATATATTTAAATTAATTCCAAATTAATTCTTGATCAATACTAATTAAATAATATGATTTCATATTAATATATTATACGTGTAATATATTAATAAATCATAAATAACTTTATCCTCAAAATCCATCCTATCAAATTACACTGGTGCAGGCAACCCAAAAAGGACCATGCTAATATCGAGTCAAGTACATCCCAGTTATAGTTATGGGATTAGACACCAAATCCAACAGTCTCCAATTTAGATAAGTCTAATAACTATAGATGCCAATGTTACTTTAGGATCCGACTTAGCAATCGTAAGCTTACAAAAGTTGTTGTCAACTCTGACCTAGTCAGTGACGCATCCTTTGGATAAGGGATCATATAATCCGCTGTTCTCAGGATATCAACTGGAAAAATACATGGAACAATGTCATACTTATTGTCTAGCAGTTTGTTTCCTGATTTCTGATTCGTCTGACATAGAACGTAACTGAACACATCAATTTAGTTCTGACCGGGCCCAACACATAGTCAAAACAGAATCATCGAGGGGACCAAGATATAGCTTTTAATCCTCTTAGGATAAAAGGGAACAGATAAACTTCGGCATTATATGCTTGTACTAACTACTCATTAAATCATGCACAATGATACGTTTTATAACATCAAGTTACTGATGTGTTTTCGTATCATCAATGCACAACCAATTCATAGTCAACAACTCATATATCTAGCTTTGAGGACTTATATGATATTATCGTCTCACAATCACTCGTGATAAATTCCATTAAGTGATTCAAGTGAGCGCGGTTTGATCCAATACTCAAATCTTATTTCAGAAGTACTCATGAATGTGTTGGATTAGGTGTCTAAGTCTGTAACTATTTCTAGGATGTACTTAACCTGATTGGCATGGTCCATTTGGGTTGCATGACATTGCAACACTTGGATAGACTAAATGAGAGAAAGGACACTTAAGGATTATTAATATATTATAAGTTCTAATATATTAATAATATTATTTAATTAGTATTTATCAAATAATTGATTTGAAATTAATTAGGTGATCAAAAAGAGACTAATTAAATATATGGGGTTGATTGTGTAAATAATCTATTCTTATATAGTGGGCTAATGATCCATGGTTTGTATGGATTGGGCTATAAACCATAAGGTGCTCCATGGATAATCCATGGAGGTTACAAACCCATGAATCATGGAATATGAAAATCCATGACAATTAGGGTTTACATGGTGTAACCCTACTTGTGCCACAACTATATAAAGACCCCTAGTCTAGCAAAAATTAGCACTACTTGTATAAGATAAATGGCTAACCAATTTTGAGGTGTAAGTGAACTTCTCTCAAGTCTATTCCAAGAGTTGTAGTGTTGTGTAGGAAATTTGAGGCATCACACTTGAGGTGCTAGGCTCACAAGGTTCTCAAGGAATCCAAACTGCAAAAAGGTATGTTCTTCTTCTAGCATTTATGTTTCAAAGTTCCCCATGGTATGCTAGATAGGTTAAAAACCTTGGAAAATCAAATTTGCATGTGTCATAGTAAAACATAGATCCAAGTTTCTATGGTTGCATGTACACCTTAGGAGTGTTAGAATGCTCAAACCCCAATAGTGGTATCAGAGCCTAGGCTTGTTTTCTTGATATTTGATGCAAACTTGCTGAAAAAAGTCGAAAAATTGGATGTCTGGACAGTGGACTCGCCAAGTCCATGGGGAGACTCGACGAGTCCATGCCTATATTCAACTAACTCGACGAGTCAGTTCATGCACTCGGCGAGTTGGCTTGTCAGAGTGCAGTTTTTTGACTTTTGTTGCTGGAAATGGACTAGAAACATTACCCTATATTGTTTTGGTCTTATAAAACTTGTTTTAGATGGTGTAATGGTTATACTAATCCATTTTCAATAGCTATTATCAAAATTTCATGTTTTATCTGGTTAATTTTATGATTCTTGAAATTGTTGATATGCATGTTCATGAACTTATGAGTTTAGAAGATCATAGGAATTATTTGTAACTTGCTTGTTAGTTTAATTCTTGATCATTATGTGTTTTAATGGAATCCATAATTTTTCCTCAAGTTAAGGATTACCAAAAGTCACTCTTTTAAAGTCCATTATGAAACACATAGGTTACATAAAATGAAAAGTCTCTCATTTTAATAAACCATTAACTCATAAGTTATGAAAGATGAAAAGTTTTGAAATTTACAAAACTTGCCCTCAAGTTTTGGAACATGTAAATTCACTTTAAAAACTTTAGTTCCAATCCCTAGAATTTTAAAAGTTAAAATTCAACCCTTATACTTTATAATATTATAAGTTAATAATTATTATATATGTATAAGAAAAAGTCATTTTATCGTTAGTAGGCGTCATTCACGAAGCCGATCTATAAAGGGGGTATAAGGTTGTTGCCTATAAAATGGCAGCTTAATGGGTGTCCACTCTCACCCACCACTTCCTTGATTGGTGGAGGGTCGTTAGTCGAACGGATAAGACAAAGACTTTAAATATTCATTAAAAGTATGATGAATATAAAGTAACTAAATGTTTTTATAAATTCCCAATCTTAGTTACTTTAGGAAAATGTGAATAAGGTGCTAACCCATGAAATTACACTTTGCACTTTGCTTAAGTCGTTTAGTGGAGCGTGTGTGGTTAACCGGCACACTAGCTGGACTTATCATGGTAGGCAAAGGGTAACTTAATGTTTATCATAGTATCGATGGAGCGTGTGTGGTTAACCGGCACATCGATTCAGGGGTAAACACAAAGCGTACCATGTAATTTGCATGGTTACTTCACACGTCGTTTTGTGATCCTCGGTATCCCAGTCACAAAACCTGAAAGGCACACTCGAGATTGAAACATGCCATTGAAAAGTTCAATGAATCTCAAAGAATCTAGGAGTTTGAAAACCAGTTAAAACCTAATAATTTATTTCGTTTTTCATGGTGGAAATTGGTGAATCATCATTCGCCTACCTTCAAATATTCTATAGCTTGGATTACGGCATCCCTCTTCCAAGTTATAAAATATTGTGTTGGGTCCTAGCCTTAATATTTCATATTGGGTGTTATATTAAGGACTTTAAATCAACTATCTTGAATATCTCCCAAAAGATGTATGGTTCAGACAATTATGATCTTCCCAAAACTCTTCGAACAAGCCTTCCTAATGAAGATGATGTCTCATGACTGGTTCATGGAAATCATACTTTGATTCCTCCACCTCCTCCAATTATTCTCCCTATCCCACAAGTTCAAGGTCACTCAAGCCCTATTGGCAAGCAAGATCTATGTGTGATCACATCTTGGAGATGAAGTCACATATTGACAAGCCGGGAGAGTTGGGTGTCAAAGTCTTGAGAAATTTGGTTGTTCAATCACTTTCTAAGTCACATAGTGAGTTTCTTTGGGACTACTGTGTAACAGACTATTACATGACTCTTAATGATCTTATCTATTTGCTTGGTGCTGCTGAATCAGCAATGATTTGGAGCTCTGGTAAAGCAAATTTGATTAGTAGATCAACTTCCCAAAATACCATGGACATTGATAATTGATGACATTGGAAATCTAGAAAGCTTTCTCTTCCCAATGGAAAGGGATCGGCCATAGTCAACTCGGTTGACCAAATGGTAAAGAGAAAGGCTAAGTCTGAGATAGTCCTATGTACAATTCCCAAAGGGTCCATATGGTTCTATTGCCAAAAAGGAAGGGGCATTGGTTGCAAAGATTCCCTAACTACCTGAAAGATCTGAGAGAAGGTCTAGTCAGGTAAGTCCACTATTTAACTCGGTTAAGTTCCTTATTGATGATTCTTAATACAAAATGTGACTCGGTTACATTTTGGTGTTTGGCAGAATCAAGCATAGGGAATGACACTTAAAGAAAGAGTATGTTGAATCTAATCACGAAGATGGATTTCAATCGCATGGTTCGAAGATCGGATTCTTGAGCTACTACTTAGTAGTTATGATAGGTTGCTAGAAAATATGTAATAACATAGGTTTCATTTAAAGTTGCATTGTAAGGAAAAAGTTTTTTCTGCATTTTTATAAATAAATAAAATTTTGTTATATTTTATTATATCTCCTTGCAATGGCTTTTATGGATAATTGATGTTTATATGTTTCTAGCAATAATGGAAATATGAATTTGATTCTCATCACCCAAGTCTCACTTTGACTGAAACTTGGAATCATGCAGGTTTTATAGTATGATGAATGGGAACTTTCGGCTTTGGAAAATTAAGACAAATAACTTGTTCACATGTATATGTGAGTCAAGTGAGGGACTAAGGGATCGAGTACACA
Source organism: Lactuca sativa (assembly GCF_002870075.4). Classification (NCBI taxonomy): domain Eukaryota; kingdom Viridiplantae; phylum Streptophyta; class Magnoliopsida; order Asterales; family Asteraceae; genus Lactuca; species Lactuca sativa. The sequence continues at coordinate 245,259,366 of NC_056626.2, read as the reverse complement.
TTATTGTGCACTGATCAAGTGCACCACAAAAGATCGATAAGATTATTCGTCATGATTTACTAAATTTTAGTAAATATGGTTATACCTACCAATTTAAGTATAATTCTAAAACATTAGAAAAGTTTCGACGTATGGCAGAACGAATGATAAGAATCAAATTAGGCAGAAGGATAAAATTTTCTCAAATCTAAAAAGATAGGAGAGTACTTTAGTATCATGTTTTATGATCATCTCAAATGATTAACCAACCATATCACAATTGGTTCTCTAAGGACATCTTAATGCATTCCTATGGCTAAGAAGAGGAATCATGAATTGCTGAAATAGTTAAATCAAGAAGGTGAGTCATACTTCGTTTCAAAACAAATCTTAGAGTCATACTCCGAGATTGTAAATTGAGTGACATATCTTAAAAGAAGGTTTATAACACTTGTCATATGTAAGAGTAAAATGTATCCTACTCTTGTACATTTGAAATTGGTAAGTTGTGATGTTTTGGATAAAACATAGACCAACTAAGGTCAATTGTGTGAAGTGTTTGTCTTGATAAAGAATCCACACTATCTCTTGAATATTTGGCAAGATAGTCTTATATGTCAATAGGACAGTAGGAGTCTTAGAGATTCTGAAAGCTTCAAGATCTAATCAAGAATAACAACATGTAGTTTGACACTAGCACACGACGTGAGGTTTATAACCTATCATGTTAACATACTCTTGTGCCCATTCCAGTTAAAAGTTGGCTTTGCATATGAGTTCTGAGAGTTCTCAATTGGTTGCATAACAACTTGGAAGCAATGGTAGGCCCTTGTGCTGCCAGGTGTAAAGAAGTTAAGACTGCAGAAGTTCAATCCATAAGAGTTTGGATTTGTCAATAACCTTGTCTTTTTATTATGGTTTTGACAAATTCACATGGATAGGAACACATACACCATAAAATCTAACTGACATAAGGTTTCTCTCCGATTCATGAAAATAGCGGTGAGGAAACGCTTTCACTATGTAGATTTTAAGTAGATAGCAATTGTGATATTTTCATTCTCAAAGTTGTTAGTGGAGCATGTGTGGTTAACCGGCACACTAACAAGGATTTGTGAGAAATGGAAAAGGTCTAAACAATTGAGACTATGATTACGACATCCATTTTCATAGTTCTGAAATTGTTTAGACACACATGTGTGCTATCTAAGGAAAGGTGTATGATTTTGATAAAGTTTTATCAAAGCATCTCGTATTAGAAATATAAACGTTGGTAAAAAGGTCAATAAAGTATTGATTTCTAGAAGTCCAGCTGATTTCTGAGTACATGTCAAAGCTAGTGGGAGCATAAGTGTTATGCTAATAATCAACATGCAAGTGGGAGCATGATAATTATAATAAGTGTTGCAAGTTAGCAATGTTAATTATAGAAAACAAAAGGTTTCAATTGCGAAAAAGTTGTTTTTTCTATAATTAAGGAAGAGGAAATTATACTTCATTTCAATTCTAAAAGCTTAGATTGAGGTGTTAATCATCTATATATATATATATATATATATATATATATATATATATATATATATATATATATATATATATATGAATTTTATGTTGGAGTGGCTATAAAGAAATTCTATATATAGGTCCATTATTTGCGTTCTAAAATTCGATTATGATTACGACATTCCTTTTCATAATCTAAATTATGAGAACTTGGCAAATAGAAATAGAAATGTTATAGCAAAAGACTGGTCTAGTGTCGTGTCTTTATGAATCGTGTCCCATATGCTTCAGATATAGGATCGATTGCATGTGATATAATATTCATCTATTCTAATTTTTTCAGAATGCCTAGAGCATTAAGATGGAAAAAGTACTAGAACTAGATATGACTAATTTGATTAAGCAATTGTCAATGACAATCTAAGGTCTGCTAAAGATTGTTTTCTCAGGGACAGTTGAAAGTATAGTGTTAATTTTGGAAGGACGATATTGACATATTTTGAAAAGAGTCAACTCTTGTTCAAGAGTAATAGTCAAAAGGGGAATATGGAAATGTTCCCATAGGTGGAAGTTATTCATTAAATCTGTATAAGATTAGGAAACTTAATGCAAGAAGAATGTTCAAAGCAATGGACTTTGAATATGAGACTTCGTTTCCATGGAGTTGATCTCCATTGGAATACTTTGTACTGTCTGTTGACAAGTCTTTGTGACTTTGTGCATAACCATTACAAGAGTACCAATGCATATAAGTTTAGATTCTAACAAATTTAGGTAAATGGCAGGAATTTGGAATTCTTGCATTTGCAGTAAGGATTTGGGGTTGTGAAATGAGTATCATTGGAATTATGTTCAATCGATCTTTTTCACAGTGTAAAGATCATAAACAAACTTAGTGAACATACGTGGTGTATGACATAACTAATGTTTGGAAAAACATAGTGTGCATACTTGGTGTATGGCATGACTAGTGTTTAGAAAAAACCATAGTGTACATGCTTGGAGCATGGGACAACTATTGTTTTAATTCAAGTATAAAATTGATAGTTTGAAACAATATGCAATGAATAATGTGTAATCAATATGGTGATAAATAAAAAATGTTCTATTTATATTCATAAGTTCTGAGACCATATTTGATTCGATTATTCTTGTGTTTCACTTTGCATGTTTTGACTTCCAGAATAACTAGGTTATTCTTCCCGAATGACTAAGTTATTCAAACCATCCACAATCGGTCATATGTTGGAAGTAGATATGAATCAGAACTGTCATGAAGCTAGATTGCAGATGTCCAAGGTATGGGATATAGCACAAGTTTCTGCAACATTCATGAGTGCTCATAAGTTATGAGTATTGGATTCAACCCATGCTCACTGGTCTCACTTCATGGAATTTATCTCGAGTGATCGTGAGACGGTAATATCATATAAGTCTTCAAACCTAGATATATGACTTGTTGCCTAAGAGTTGGTTATACATTGATTGTACGTAAACGCATTGGTAACTCGATGTTATAAAACGTGCCTTTGTGTATGATTCAACAAGTAGTAGAACAAGCATATGAGTCAAATTTTATCTATTACTTCTTGGATTAGAAGCGATATTTGGGCCCCTCGATGATTTTCTATTGACCCATGTACCGGGCCCAGTCATAACTAAGTTGATGTGTTCAGTTAAGTTCTATGTCAAACAAATCGGAAATCGGGAAACAAACTGCTGGACAATAAGTAAGACATTGTTCCATGTATTTGTCCGACTGATATCTAGAATAGAGGATTTTATGATCACGTATCTTAAATGGCGTATCATCATAATCTCAATTCCGCGAGATCTTGAAAGAGCTATGATTGTTGATCGGTTCCTGAAGTTATTCTTGCAGATATAGTTATTAGACTTATCCAAGTGGGAGCCTATTGGATTAGGTGTCTAAGTTCATAACTATTTCTGGGATGTACTTGACCCGGTTGGCATGGTTCATTTGGGTTGCATGGCATTGCAACACTTGGATTGTAACAGCCCGGATTTCCAGGTATCTTTATTGTTTATGAATTTGGTGTTTTGAGAGGGGACTCGACGAGTCGGAGCTCAGACTCGCCGAGTAGGGACGCGATTCTGGACGCGGGATTCGCCTGGACTCGGCGAGTCTAGGATATGGACTCGGCGAGTCCGCGCTGTTTAATGAAACCCTAATTTCTCGGGTTTGGGACCTATTTAAAGGGCCTTATGGCCGTCATTTGTACCCAGCAGTCCATAGAGAGAAACCCTAGAGTGCTTTAGCGATTTGAGAGAGAGAAAGGAAGCATTTCTTGACCTTTGTGTGTTGTTTAGCAAAGAAGAGGGAAGTCCTAGCCAAGAGGAAGCAAAGGAGGTTGCTATTATGTGGATTTGAAGCTTAGATCATCGATCTAAAGGTATGATTTTGGCTCATCTTCTGTTTTGTGAAGTACATTTGGATTTAGGGCTTCTTGTGGCCTTTGTTGGGTTGATTTGATGGTCAAATAATCCCTTGCTAGTGATGAGGCTTTGGATCTGGATCCATAGAGGTCCAGAGAGCCTCATTCATCAAGCTTTATGAAGAACAATGGAGGTTATGACCTTGAGTTGTGATATTTGTTGATAATTCTTCATATATGGACATATAGAGGTTGTATGTACACCAAGTTTGGGGCTTTACGTGGTGAATCAGTCTAGGAAGGCCAGATCTATGAATTGATGGAACAGATCTGACCTTAGAAGTGAGTTTGAGTGATTGCATGGCATGGACTCGCCGAGTCCGATGAGCAGACTCGGCGAGTAGCTTGAAGATTGCCTTGGATCGACCAGTGAATGGTCCAGTCGAGTCACGGGTTGACTCAGTGGGTCAGGGCGAGTTAGGGAAGGGTGGTCAAGTGGTCTGAGTCAAGCTGGGACTCGCCGAGTTGTTCTTGAGACTCGGCGAGTTGATTCGGGGTGGCCCCGCGATTCTTCCAGGCGGAACTCGTCGAGTCAGGGGGAGTACTCGACGTGTAAGAAGGGAATCCTAGAGAGTTGGTGAAAACGTCTAGACTCGCCGAGTTGCCCTTGTGCACTCGCCGAGTCCGGTCAAAGTTGACCGTTGACCGTTGACCAGAGTTGACCTGTGTTGACTTCTTAGGGATAGTCAACCTTAGAGATAAAAAGTGTTAATAAGAGATGTATGATGTTATAGGGAGATTGTAGCTCGAAGGATCGAGCACGAGTGATTTCGGGATTTGCTAGCTATCGATATTTACGAGGTGAGTCTTCTCACTATACTGTACCCGGAAGGGTTTGATTGTGTGACCGGAAGGTCGGATATGATATGAGACATATGTGTTATATGTGATACGTTAATTGTTATATGTGCTATGTATGATATGTTTAATGTGGGCCGGAAGGCATTATGTTATGGGCCGGAAGGCGAATATGTTATGGGTAATGTGGACCGAAGGGTTGGCGTGGGTAGGACCGGAAGGTTTACCCAGCAGGGACGGAAGTCCCCTGAGACACATGGACCGGAAGGTCAGGGCCTGGAAAGGCATATGTGCGTAAGTTGTATTTTGGGGGAACTCACTAAGCATTTATGCTTACAGTTGTTGTGTATGTGTTTCAGGTACTAGCGAGGACCGTGGGAAGGCGTCGACGTGATCTATACACACTGATAGATGATTTATGATCTTGGGATTCATATGATTTGTATTATGACATGATACGTTGGATATTTATGCCTGGTTTTGGATGAAAATACATTTTTAGAAATGAAAATTTTGTTTAAAAATTTCCGTTGTTACATGGATAGACTAAATGAGAGAAAGGACACTTAAGGATTATTAATATATTATAAGTTCTAATATATTAATAATATTATTTAATTAGTATTGATCAAAGAATTGATTTGAAATTAATTAAGTGATCAAAAAGAGACTAATTAAATATATGGGGTTGATTGTGTTAATAATCTATTCTTATATAGTGGGCTAATGATCCATGGTTTGTATGGATTGAGCTAAAACCCATAAGGTGCTCCATGGATAATCCATGGAGGTTATAAACCCATAGATCATGCAATATGAAAACCAGTGACAATTAGGGTTTACATGGTGTAACCCTACTTGTGACACAACTATATAAATACCCCTAGTCTAGAAAAAATTGGCACTACTTGTATAAGATAGAGGGCTAGCCGATTTTGAGGTGTAAGTGAACTTCTCTCAAGTCTATTCCAAGAGTTGTAGTGTTGTTTGAGACATTTGACGCATCAGACTTGAGGTGCTAGGCTCACAATGTTGTCAAGGAATCCAAACTGCAAAAAGGTATGTTCTTCTTCTATCATTTATGTTTAAAAGTTCCTCATGGTATGCTAGATAGGTTAAGAACCTTGGAAAATCAATTTTGCATGTATCATAGTAAAACATAGATCCAAGGTTTCTAGGGTTGCATGTACACCTTAGGAGTGTTAGAATGCTCAAAACCCAACAGAATGGTGTAGCAAACTATTATTATACCTAACGCCTTAGAGAATCTACAAGCCAACTCATGACAGTCTTTTTTCATACCTACTTCCAACATATGATCGACTGTGGATGGTTTGAATAAGTTTTATTATTCTAGAAGTCAAAACATGCAAAGTGAAAGAATAGTAAATAATTGACACAAGATAGTAAATTTACTTATGAATAAAACTCCTTTTATTTATCAACAAATGTAAATTACAATTTAGCTATTACAAGTTTCAGATTATCTAATCACTAAAACTAATATCGTCCGTTAGCCCAATGCCCCTTGCATGCTGTAATTGCTTAACCCAAGTTAGTCCCTTTATAATGGGATCTATTGGGTTGTCCTCTAACGATATCCTCTTCACAATGAGGTGTCCTTCTTCTACTTGATGTCTTATGAAGTGGTATTTTCTTTCAATATGCCTGGATCTACTATGATCTATTGGTTCCTTGGTTAAGGCAATCACCCCTTCATTATCGTAGAAATTCTCCACAGGCTCCTTAATGGATGGAATTACTCCACGGTCTCCAATGAAGTTTTTCAACCATATCGCTTCCTTCGGTGCTTCGGTTGCTGATATGTATTCTGATTTACTTGTTGAATCAGCTACAGTCTCCTTCTTGTAACTTTTCCATGTTAGTGCTCCTCCATTCAGGGTAAATATCCAGCCCGATTGAGAGCAAAAATTATCTCTGTCGGTATGGAAGCTCGCATCGCTATACCCTAATACTCTCAAGTCATCACTCCCACCGAGAGTAAAGATCCAATCCTTAGTCCTCTGCAGGTACTTAAGAATGTTCTTAACTGCAGTCCAATGAGCTTTAACATGGTTCCCTTGATATCTTTTGACCATGCTCAAAGCAAAGGCAACATCAGGGCGAGTACAAGTCATAGCATACATGATCGAACCAACTGCGGAAGCATATGGTATATGACTCATTTCTACTATCTCAGCCTCTATACTTGGACTTTGAGTGTTACTCAGTTTGGTATTGCTTAGGATAGGTAGGTTACCTTTCTTGGAGTTCTCCATGCTGAAACGCTTCAACAACTTGTCCAAGTAGGTGGTCTGACTAAGTCGTATTAGTGTTTTACTTCTATTTCTCAATATCCTTATCCCTATGATATAGGCAGCTTCTCCGAGGTCCTTCATAGCAAAACACTTCCCAAGCCAGGACTTAACCTCCTGCAAGGTTGGGATGTCGTTTCCTATGAGTAGTATGCCATCTACATATAACACCAGAAAGCTCACTATACTCCCACTAGCTTTGACATATACGCAGGACTCATCCTCGCTTATCAAAAATCCAAAATCTTTGACTTTCTCATCAAAACAAATATTCCATCTGCAAGATGCTTGCTTTAATCCATAGATGGATTTTTCAAGCTTACACACTCTATTAGGGTACTTTGCATTGACAAAACACTCTGGCTGATTCATGTTAATTTATTCAGCCAACTTTCCATTAAGGAAAGCGGTTTTGACATCCATTTGCCACATTTTGTAATCATGAAATGCAGCTATGGCCAACATGACCCTTATAGATTTAATCTTCGCTCCTGGTGAGAAGGTCTCATCATAGTCAACTCTCAGAGTTTGAGTAAAGCTCTTCGCAACCTGTCACGCCTTATATGTGTGTACTTTCCCATCCATTTCGGTCTTCTTCTTGAAGATCCATTTGCACCCGACTGTCTTACGGCTCGGTACATTGTCAACCAAGTTGCAAACTTGATTGTCATACATGGAGTGAATCTCGCTGTCCATAGCCTTCTTCCATTTTGCAGACTCAGGTCCTACCATGGCTTCCTTGTAATTGTTAGGTTCATCCAAATTTACCAGTGTGCTATCACTGATAAATGTATCACCCTCTGCAGTAATATGGAAACCATACTATAACTCTACTAGAACGCCTCAGAGGTACGGACTCGTCAATTGGTTCAACTGAGTTTCCTCCTCGGGTTGAGTGCTAGTGTTTGAGGTTCCTTCACCGCTTGACTCTTGAAGCTCTTCAATGTCAATTTGCCTCCCACTGTCCCCTTGTCTTATTAGTTCTTTCTCAGGAAAGACTCTTCTCCTCGCGATGAAGACAACATTCTCACTCGGTCTGTAGAAGAGATATCCAAAGGACTTTTGCAGGTAACTGATGAAAATACATTGTTCATTCTGAGGTTCGAGTTTGTCATGATTCTCGCATCTCACGAAAGCCTCGCAACCCCAAACTTTGATATGGTCTAGCGAGGGAACCTTCCCTATCCACATCTCGTGAGGTGTTTTGGAAACCTTTTTGGTAGGGACTAGATTAAGGATATGGGCAGCAGTCTCTAAGGTATACCCCTATAATGAGATAGGTAACGAAGCTCGACTCATCATGGAACGAACCATGTCTAGAAAGGTTCAATTGCGCCTCTCAGCTACACCATTAAGCTGTGGTGTCCTAGGTGACGTCAATTGTGAAACAATTCCACATTCCTTAAGATAGTCAAGGAATTCGATACTAAGATACTCTCCTCCTCGATCAGATTGCAACATCTTTATCTTCTTGCCCAATTGATTATCCACTTCTTTCTTAAACTCTTTGAACTTTTCAAAGGTTTATAACTTGTGCTTGATTAAGTAGACATAGCCATATCTACTGTAATCATCAGTAAAAGTCACATAGAAGCGGTTAGCATCCCTTGTGGCGATTCTGAATGGTCCACACACATCAGTGTGTATGAGTTCCAATAGACCTTCACCCCTTTCACAAGTGCCAGTGAAGGGTGACTTGGTTATCTTTACAAGTAAACAAGATTCACAAGTGTCATCCGACTTTAATTCGAATGACTCCAAAACTCCATCATTTTGGAGTTGGGATATGCGCTTCTTGTTGACATATCCGAGATGACAATGCCACAAGCATGCCTTATCCATATCTTTGGAAGAATCAACGTGTAACACATTATTTCCTAGGTTATCTACAACATTCAGATTTTCATATACACCATTGCAAGGTAATGCTTCAAAATAAAATACACCATTGTAATAAGCATTAGTACCACCAATTTCATTACTAAAAGAAAAGGTAAAACCTTGTTTGTACAAACTATGAAAGGAAATAATATTTCTCCCCATTCGGCCGAGTAACAACAATTATTCAAATCTAAATTTAAACCATTACTAAGCAATAAAGAACAAACTCCAATCTTGGTCGCAGGCTACATTTTCCTATTTCCCATGATTAAGTTTATATTCCCGTGCTCCACATCCCTACTTCGTTTTAGTCCCTGCAAATCAGAACAAATGTGAAATCCACAACTTGTATCAAGGACCCAAGAATTAGCATGTGATGATTTATTAGATTGAATAGTGTAAATACATGCAAAGGAGGGTTTGATCTTCCTATCCTTTATGTCATGCAAGTACTTGGGGCAGCTTCGTTTCTAGTGCCCTTTTTCATGACAATGGAAGCAATCAGCATCCTTCGGATTGGAAGAGGAATTAGCGGAACCAGCTTTGGTCCCACTAGAAGAGGATCCATCAAGGGACTTTCCCTTGCGGCTCTTGGAGGGAGCCTTCCTCTTCTTTCCCTTACCATGTCTGATTTCCAGAACAGGGGCAGAAGTAGTAGTAGTAGGAGTAGACATAACTGATTTGCCTTTCTGCAGTCCTTAAAAGGCCTTGAAGCTTGCTAAGAATGACCTCTTCCATGTTCATAAGATTGGTCATACGAAACTGATCATAACAAGAAGGTAAAGAGTGTAAAATAATATATATATATATATAGCCAACTCTTCATCAAAATTGACATTCAGTTTAAGCAAGCTATCCACAAATCTCTACATCTTTTGCAATTGGGCTGTGATGGGTTCACCATCCTTCATTTTGGTTGTGATCATGGAGGCAATGATCTCATACCTCTCCTACCGAGCACTTCGATGTTATCTTTCCATCTAATCTTGATACATTTCATAAGGATAATAGTCCTCATACCTCTCCTTCTAAGCACTTTGTTGGTATCTTTCCATCCAATCTTGTGACAACCCGACATTTCGAGACAATATAATGTAACACCAGTCAAAATTTAACTTTCCTAAAATCTTATTTGGTTTAAATAAAGTAGTAGGAATCGTATCAAGGTTTTCGTACATATAAAGAACACTAAAATCCGAGTTATAACGAAGAAGTTATGATCAATCAAAGATTCGTGGCAAAAACCGGCAACACTGATAGACGTAAAATGTCACACCCCAAAACCACGAACGGCGGAAACGTTCAGGGGTGGAGGACGTCATGTACAGTATCACAACAGTGTACTATAATAAACAAGCAACAACATCATCCATTGCATTATAAGTAAAGTTTTATACATGTGTGTTCTTTCATTGTAATAAGACACCAAAAATATACAATCAAAATAAAAGACGCGACTTGTCTGCTCCGTCTTCTCAAAATCTGGCCTCCGTACCTGTCTACCGATGACCTGAGAATACAAGTTATTTTGAAAGCGAGTATCAGCTTTAAAGCTGGTGAATTTATAAGTATATAAGTGTCATTGCCTTGTTTGTGAAAATCTGTTATGAAAGCCATGTAACCTTTAAATGAAAATGTTGAGGTAAGTATGAAATCCCTAGAAAAACCCTTATTTTCTATAAGTATGAAATGTAGTCTTCTACCAAGACCCAAATGTTCTGTTTGTAAAATGATAATTTTTCCTTTGTGTTGACTAGTACTAAAAGTGCTTAATCTAACTCATCGTTTATGTGATTGTATCACAAATTAAAGTAAACAGGAAAAATGTAATATTGTAAGTGTTGTCACTGGGTACTAGGACCAACATAGCATCGCGTTAAGCGAAATATATAAACTAATGAACATCCGAAGATTGCCCAAAACAAGTATTAGTGGAAGTGTCATCGATGGGTACTAGGAGTAACACAATCATCGCAATAAGCGAAAGGTATAACCTAATGAACATCCGAAGATTGCCCAAAACAAGTATTAATGGAAGTGTCATCGCTAGGTACTAGGAGTAACACAATCATCGCAATAAGCGAAAGGTATAACCTAATGAACATCCGAAGATTGTCCAATTGTCCTCTGTAGCAGCAGCAGGTGGGTGGAAGGGTTAGTCCCAAATCGATCTACCTAATATACGTAGTAACCTCAGACCTTCGTAGATGGTCATCGACCACTGGTGCTAATCAGTGGGGTTCGGAATGGTAAGTCCCGCCTAGCTATCCCATTGAACCGAGATAGGAAAGACAATTTACACAGTAAATACTAATAAATCGTCTTCGTAGTTCTAAGTACAAGTATCCAGGTAAGTGAATACAGGATAATGCACCTATGTAAAAGTGTTCCTGTACGGTATTCATGTAAGTATGTCCATGTAACTGGTAAGTATATGTAAACATATTCATGTATCATGTAATCCTAAGTAGGTGTACTCATGTATCATGTAAGGCATTAGTATAGACTCATGAATGAACTGACTCTGGTGTGATTCCTTGTAATAGAAGTATTGTTTGATATCTTCACATTATCCCTATGATAATTTACTGGAAAGTATGTGGTTGTCCAAGTAGATTTATGCACCCTCGATACACCAGGGTACGGGAAACTGAACGAAGGATGAAAACTATAGCCTCTAACATATAAATGAACATATGTGCATAAGTATAGTTTGATTTAAAAAGGTAAAATAATGGTTTTGCAAGATATCTAGGAGTTTTGAACAATAATTTAGAGTGACTTGAAGTCATTAAACATTTCAAAACTAATACTTCTGTTATCCAAGTATTTTAAGATAGAAAACCATTTCATGTGACACCTTTTGAAATATGTGAAATCTACTGAGTGAAAACACAGTTATAAAATACATAAGATTGATTTAATAACATATTGTTTTCTACTTGTATTCCCCCCCCCCCCCATTAAAGCATTTAAAATCCTTTAAAACATTGATTAAGGGGTATGAACTCACCTGAAGTTGGTGATTGGAATGAACTGAACGGTATAGGATGGCTAGTTGTCAAGCGAGGACTTGTGCACACACTACGATCCTAATGAACATATAATCACACATATATGCACTCAATTAGACTCAAATGACTAATTGATAATGTTTAAGACATCCTAGACATAATTAACACTTTATATAAGTGTTTTAAGCCGAAAGGATTTCATCTAAGCTATTGTGGGACAGGGTATTTGTGTTTAGGGTTTCCAAAGGACCCTATATGAGAGTTTACTCTCCATAAACCATCACACATGGAGTTTACGGTTGTAAACTCTTGAGTTTAAGGCCGTAAACTCCCAAACATGTGTGTTTGGTGTGTTTTGAAGTCCCAAATGCTTTCTAGAATTATCCTAACTTATTGGCTATGTCCTTGGAAGGGTTTAAGGTCTAAAAGTGCTCCAAATAGGAGTTTACGGCCTCAAGGCCATTTCCCCTTGGAGTTTACGGTCGTAAACTTTCTTGGGGTGTGGTTTTTCTTGTTTTCAAGCTTCTTGCACTTGTGAGATATGTTCTAGACTTTTATTCCTAGCATATGAAGGCATTAGGCACACCTTAGTGCCCTTTTTAGGAGTTTACGGACCAAGAACCATGTCTTGGCCGTAAACTCACTTGGTTAAGTGATTTTGGTGTGGTTTGGTCCTTCCATTAAGTGGGTACAATTTCTTGTAAAGGTCTAGGGTTTTAGGTGTCATGAAAACACCCTTTATGTCCATTTATATGGAGTTTACGGCCTAAAGGAGTTCTGGGCCATAAACTCACTTTTGTTTGTGTCATTTGATGTGTTTAAGACCTTAATCTACTTGGGAAAATAGCCTAGATGCAAGCCTTAAAGTCCTAGAGCCTTAAAACACCATTTAGGGTGTGAATATGGAGTTTACGGCCTAAGAGAGTTCTGGGCCGTAAACTCCCAATCTTGGGTGGATTTGTGTGTGTTTTCTTGTCCCTAACATGCATACATAATGGTCTAAGGCTTTATCATAGTACAAATGTCGGTTTTGGCTTCGTTTCGGGAGTTTACCGCCCAAGAACACCTTGGGGAGTAAACTCCTAGATCTAATGATTTAGCCATCTAAATCATGTTATAAGCATCTAATATGTATTCTAACACTACTAGAAAGAGTTACTCACAATCTGGGATAAAAACCCGAAGATCCGTCAGAGAGAAAATGGCTTTTCTCTAGTTGGAATTGTGAATAATGAATTAATTTAATTTAGAAAACTATTTATAGTCCTGAAATATTTTGACAGAAAATATTTTTATTCTCGAACTTGGACTGTAACATTATGAAACTTGAAATGTTCAAATTTCACAAACCCAGGAGCATCTCTCCTGATATCTCCTAACGTGTAAACCCTAATGTACACAAACTTGTTCGGAAAAGTATGAAAATCACTGAAATTGGACTGACTTCTATTGAATAGATATTGTTCGTACAAATGGAAATTTTGGGTTGTCACATCATCCCCCCGTTAGAAGGAATTTCGTCCCGAAATTAGAATGTAAGCAAATAAGAAGTTACAAATAACTAAGCAAAAAGGTGAGGGTATTTCAGTTTCATCTGATCCTCACGTTCCCAGGTGAATTCCGGTCCACGCTTTACGTTCCAGCGGACCTTCATTATCGGGATACGGCTCTGCTTTGTTTGCTTGACCTCTCGGTCCATGATCTCTACTGGTTCCTCCACGAAATTGAGGCTCTCGTTGATCTCGATCTCGTCGAGTGGGATAACAAGAGTCTCGTCGGATAGGCACTTTTTCAAGTTTGACACGTGGAAGGTAGGATGTACGTTACTGAGTTCGTTCGGTAAATTGAGCTTGTAAGCCACAGGGCCGATTCTTGCGAGAATCTCGAAAGGCCCTATGTATCTTGGATTGAGCTTCCCATGCTTTCCAAAGCGTATCAAGCCCTTCCAGGGTGAGACCTTCAGTAGGACTCGGTCGCCCACCTGGAACTCCAATGGTTTCCTACGCTTGTCGGCGTAGCTTTTCTGTCGGTCTCTAAAGGCTTTTAATCATTCACGAATTTGAACGATCTTCTCTTTCGTTTCCCAAATGATTTCCGGACCCGTGAGAGTGCTTTCGGGAACTCGTCCCTTAGCTAACTGGGTATCACCCACTTCAGCCCAGCACAGAGGGGATCTGCACTTTCAGCCATAAAGGGCCTCGAATGGAGCTGCCTTTATGCTCGTCTGATAACTGTTGTTGTAGGAAAATTCAACAAGGGGTAAATGAGTATCCCAAGCTTTTCCAAAGTCTATCACGTAGGCGCGCAACATATCTTCTAAGGTTTGGATAGTTCTCTCACTTTGCCCGTCGGTCTGTGGATGGTAGGCTGTACTCATGTCCAACCTAGTTCCTAGGGAATTTTGTAATGATTGCCAGAACCTCGAAGTGAATCTACTATCTCGGTCTGAGATGATAGATAAAGGAACACCGTGCAGCCTTACAATCTCCCTAATGTAAGTTCTGGTAAGTTTCTCCATCTTGTCTGTTTCCTTGATCGGTAGGAAGTGTGCAAACTTGGTCAGTCTATCGCCGATGACCCATGTGGAATCAAGTCCACCCGTCGTCTTGGGCAACTTGGTTATGAAGTCCATAGTGATCCGCTCCCACTTCCATTCTGGTATCTCCGGTTGTTGTAGAAGACCGGAGGGTTTCTGGTATTCGACATTGACCTTTGCGCAAGTAAGGCATTTACTCACGAAGGTAGCAATATCTGCTTTCATGTTAGGCCACCAGTATAACTTTTTAAGATCCAGATACATCTTATATGAACCCGGGTGGACGGAATAACGAGTGTTGTGAGCTTCGGTCATGACCAAGTCTCTGAAGCCACCGTGTTTCGGTGTCCAGATCCGATCCATGAGGTATAAGGCTCCGCCACCCTTGACTTCCAAGTTCTTATCCATCCCTCTAAGGGATTCACCAGCCACGTTTTCAGGTTTCAAAGCGTCGAGCTGAGCCTCCTTTATTTGTGTGGACAAGTGCGAATGGATAGTTAGAGTCAAAGATTTGACTCTACGACCAGTATATTCTTTCCGAATTAGGGCGTCGGCTACTACATTGGCTTTACCCGGATGATAACAAATTTCGCATTCGTAATCACTAAGTAGCTCGACCCACCGTCGTTGTTTCATGTTGAGCTCTTTCTGGTCGAAAATGTGTTGTAGACTCTTATGGTCTGTAAAGATCGTGCTTTTTGTACCGTATAGGTAATGTCTCCAGATCTTCAGAGCAAACACAACTGCTCCTAGCTCAAGATCGTGGGTTGTGTAGTTAACCTCATGTGTCTTTAGCTGTCTCGAGGCATAGGCTATGACTTTACCTCGCTGCATCAGAACACATCCGAGTCCTTGATTGGATGCATCGCAATAGACAATGAAGTCTTCTATTCCTTCGGGAAGGGATAGTATCGGGGCAGTGCACAAGGCTCGTTTGAGCGTTTGGAACGCTTTTTCCTGTTTCTCTTCCCAGTCGGAGGCCACGCCTTTCTGGGTCAGGGTTGTAAGAGGTTACGCTATGCTGGAGAAGTTCTGAATGAGCCTGCGATAGTAGCCAGCTAGACCTAGAAATTGACGAATTTCAGTAGGTGTCTTTGGTGCTGACCAGTTCTCGATGGCCTTAATTTTGGAAGGGTCCACATGTATACCTTCTTCGCTAACCACATGGCCAAAAAATTCGACTCGCCGAATCCAAAATTCGCACTTCGAGAACTTTGCGTAGAGCTTCTCGGCTCGTAATGTTTCTAAGATTTTACGGATATGTTGACCATGCTCCTCCTTACTTCAAGAGTAGATGAGTATGTCATCAATGAAGACGATGACAAACTGATCCAAGTAAGGATGACACACCCTATTCATCAGATCCATGAATACTGCGGGCACGTTAGTTAATCCGAATGGCATCACTACAAACTTGTAGTGCCCATAACAAGTTCAGAAGGCTGTCTTGGGAACATCTTCCTCTAACACTCGTAGTTGGTGGTATCCGGATCGCAGATCTATCTTCGAGAAGTAGTTGGCTCCTTGAAGTTGATCGAATAAATCGTCAATGCGGGGCAAGGGATAACGATTTTTAATGGTAAGTTTGTTGAGTTCTCTATAGTCGATGCACATGCGAAACGATCCATCTTTCTTCTTGACGAACAAGACCGGTGCTCCCCATGGTGAGAAGCTTGGTCGAATGAATCCCTTCTTGAGAAGTTCGTTAAGTTGACTGGAAAGTTCCTGCATTTCAGCTGGTGCCAGACGATACGGGGATTTGGCTACTGGGGTAGCCCCTGGCACTAAGTCGATTCTGAATTCGACTTGGCGTTGTGGTGGTAAACCGGGAAGTTCTTCTGGGAATATGTCGGGAAAGTCGCGTACTTCTGGGATTTTCTGAATGTCTTTCAGTTCTTGACTGGTATCGACGACGTGTGCGAGAAATGCATGGTACTCTTTTCGCAAGCACTTCCGGGCTTGAATGCATGAAATGATGCGAAGGCTCATACTAGGTTTGTCGCCGTAGATAATTAAAGTTTCGTTGTTAGGAAGGTTAAGACGAACTGCTTTTTCGAAGCACATAATGTCGGCACGCAGAAGACTCAACCAATCCATACCGATGATGACGTCGAAACATTTAATGGTGACTGGCATGAGATCTATCTTGAAAGTATGGCCATCTAAAGTTAAGGTACAACCTACGTATATGCAGTTTGTATTCTCTATTTTCCCGTTAGCCATTTCTACTGAGAATGAATTATCTAATGCACATGGTTTTTGTTTAAGCAGGTGTGCAAATTTGTGACTTACAAAACTTTTCTCGGCTCCACTATCGAAAAGTATGAAAGCATATGAGTTATCGAGGAGGAACGTACCAGTAACTATCGTTGGATCAGCTACTTCTTCCTCGTGGCCTAGGGCCATAACTCTTCCTACCCCTCCAGCCATTCCTGCTTTAGGGCAGTTCCTCTTGTAGTGGCCCACTTCGCCACAACCATAGCAAGTTTGGCCCATACCAGCGTTAGTTGCCTGGGCGGCTTGAGCTGTTGGAGTCTGGCAGAAACGGGCGGTGTGCCCCTTCCGGTTGCAGTTGGTGCATTGCATCTCCCTGCAAGGCCCGCGGTGGTGGAAGTTGCACTTGGTGCACTTCGGGAGAGACCCAGCATAAGTTTTTGCTGGTAAGGGGTTCGTAGGGACAGCGGGAGTCACTGTGGCAGCATTGATTGCCACAAGTTGTTGTCTCTTGGAGGATCCTTGCGGAGCCCCTCTTTTCCTTTTATTCCACCCCTTCTTGTGGTAGTCGGGGTTGGATTTTTGTGGTATGGGTGTAGGAATTGTTGTGTTCTGGGGTTTCCGGTGATCGATAAGAGATTGTGCCAGTTCCTTGGCACTATCAAAGGTAATAGGCCTGGAAGCGATCACACTTGAATGGATCTGGGGCGACAGTCCCCAGATATATCTCTCGATCTTTTTGCTTTGGAGAGCCACCATGTCGGGGCATAAGTTTGCCAAATCACAGAACCTATTTGTGTAGGTAGTGATGTCGGATCCAACCATTTGTAGACCCCAGAATTCTTGCTCGAGCTTTTGTATTTCACCTCGAGGACAGTATTCCTTCATCAGCATGTCTTTCAACTTTTCCCAGCCGATGGAATACGCCACAACCAAAGTTAGATAGTTAACATGGCTGTTCCACCATGTTAGTGCTCGGTCAGAGAAGGTACAAGCTGCAAACTTGACTTTGCTGCCCTCCTGACAAGCACAGATTTCAAAGACGGATTCCATCTTCTCAATCCATTGTTTCAACACCATAACACCCCCAGTTCCATTGAAGCTGCGGGGTTTGGCGTTAGTGAAGTCTTTGTAGGTGCATTCACGAGGGTGTCCATGGATTTCGCCGTGGTTTGAGGGTGGTGCACCTTTCCTTGATCCACTAGGGGCAAGAGCGTTGATTGCTGACACAGCAGTTGCAACCGCTGCTGTGAAAGCCGCCTGGAACATAGTGGCATCAAAAGGATTTGGTGGTTGAAGAGGTACAGGTGGTGGTGGAGGTGGTGGTATTGGTGTTGCGTTGTTTGGGTTCCTCCTTGGGTTCCTGCGTGGCGGCATCTTTAACTATACGTTTAAAAGATGACGACATGGATAAGAATAAATGATTAACGAATGTGTCTCATGGACTAAATCCCCATAGTCCAACAACAGAAACAATAGCATTACTAAATGAAGAAGATAGCATTTGGATAATAATTTCCATAAGATGAGATATCTGTCAATAATACTGGAATTACAGATGTAACAAGTTCGGGAAAAATGGCTTAGAAGTAGGCCTTACATCAACCATGATGGAAAATTTTGACAGAATTTAGACTAGATCAAGACCTAACAGGTCTAAGATTTATACAGATAGGAAATTAGACCTAAGTTTTACATAAACTAGGTTATATCCAAAAGATGAGTCGACGAGATTCTATCGGCGACGAGAACTGCTAGCATGAGTCCTCGATCCCGACAGTAGACGTTCAATGTCCCTTATACGCCTGTCCGACCTTGCTTGCTGAGTTCGAAGTTCTCTAACTTCCGCTTGGGTTTCAGCAAGTTCCCTTTGCAGATTTGCATTGCGGACCAGAGTCCTTTCATGAGCAGACTCTAGTTGGCGAATGTGGACAGTGTTAACACCAGAGCTGGCGTCAACTTCCAAAACTTGATTGATAGCCGCCTGAGCTATTATCGAGTTCCTAGACATCCTACGCACCATGATTGGTAGGACTCTATCAGCAGAACCTCCTTCAGTGAGGTTGTAGAAACTTCGGTCTCCATTGTAGGGAATGGGCTGACCCTGTTCATGACTCCATGAAATCAACTTAGTGGCCCACAGAGGTGTGGGTCCTTGAAACACAGGGCGAGGGTTTAGGTTTGGGTTTTGAGCAGCTGGGGGTAGGTTGTTGACTTCTGGCTCCGAGTTAGAGCTATCAGAAAAACCTTCAGCATGGTGATCATCCAAAGGAATTGGGTGACCATCTTCTGGTTCAGCCTCTAGCCAACCAGCATTGCCTTGGTTCGGGAAGTACGGATCGCCATGGTGAAATCCAGCCATTTTAATCTACGCGAGAAAAGGGATATAAGAAATAGCTAAGATAGACGAACTACTAAGATAATTACAGTAAGATCAAATACCCATATGGTATTCCTTTATGGTTGTGTTGGTAAGTTTTTAGACTTGTTGCCATATCACAACCATTCTTGGGCATATTCTAATCACTCCTCGGACCAGCATAGTTGATCAGATTATGCCATTCCTAAGACTGACCATATATCCCCAGGCTTACTTGTGATATTCAACAATCGTAATACTTTTGTTCTTGTCATTGTGACACTGATTTTAGTATGAATGCAGGCACGTATACTTACTTAAATATTTTATTATTTAAAAGTATAACTCTAAGACAGAGTGTTTTAATCCCATGTATTTATAGTTAGTATATCTTTTATGGGTTGATATACTTAATTCACTATAAACAAAGCTCTGATACCAATCTGTCACACCCCAAAACCACGAACGGCGGAAACGTTCAGGGGTGGAGGACGTCATGTACAGTATCACAACAGTGTAATATAATAAACAAGCAACAACATCATCCATTGCATTATAAGTAAAGTTTTATACATGTGTGTTCTTTCATTGTAATAAGACACCAAAAATATACAATCAAAATAAAAGACGAGACTTGTCTGCTCCGTCTTCTCAAAACCTGGCCTCCGTACCTGTCTACTGATGACCTGAGAATACAAGTTATTTTGAAAGCGAGTATCAGCTTTAAATCTGGTGAATTTATAAGTATATAAGTGTCATTGCCTTGTTTGTGAAAATCTGTTATGAAAGCCATGTAACCTTTAAATGAAAATGTTGAGGTAAGTATGAAATCCCTAGAAAAACCCTTATTTTCTATAAGTATGAAATGTAGTCTTCTACCAAGACCCAAATGTTCTGTTTGTAAAATGATAGTTTTTCCTTTGTGTTGACTAGTACTAAAAGTGCTTAATCTAACTCATCGTTTATGTGATTGTATCACAAATTAAAGTAAACAGGAAAAATGTAATATTGTAAGTGTTGTCACTGGGTACTAGGACCAACATAGCATCGCTTTAAGCGAAATATATAACCTAACTAGGTTATAACCCGTGGACACCACGGGATGGAAATTTAAAAATAATTAAATTAAATTATAATTATAAGTTAATTATTGAACAACGTTTTGTCTGTAATTTGATAGTGATATAATGATTGGTTGAAATTATGAAATGAGAATGGTTTAAATATGAAATCAGTAATATGTATTTATAGATATGTTATCAAGTTATCATTTTGTATCATGCAATATGAATTTAAATAAAACATTAACATAAGTTGATAGGAATAATAAATTTGTTAAATTTTTTTATAAATTTCTAAAAACTTCTTTATACACGACATTGGATGTTTTATTTGATAGTCTACCATGG
Source organism: Lactuca sativa (assembly GCF_002870075.4). NCBI lineage: Eukaryota > Viridiplantae > Streptophyta > Magnoliopsida > Asterales > Asteraceae > Lactuca > Lactuca sativa. The sequence goes on along the minus strand of NC_056626.2, from coordinate 245,238,902 downwards.
TTATCTAAAATTAACAATTTTAATCCCTCTCTACTTTGAACTCTAGATAAAGCAACATACAATTGGCCATGTGTAAAAACAGGATCTTTGAGAAACAATCCAACCTTCGATAAAGACTGTCCTTGGCTCTTGTTAATTGTCATTGCAAAACATACAACCAATGGAAATTGTCTTCTTTGGAATTTGAACTGGGATCTTGTTTTCAGTAGGAGTTAAAGACATTCTTGGAATGAAAGTCCGGTTTCCAATATTACTTCTAGATATGATAACCGCCTCGATAACTCGTTTACCCAAAGATATGACTTGTAGTCTAGTGCCATTGCATAAGCCATTTTTCTGATCAATGTTTCTCAATAACATAACTGGAACACCGACTTTTAAAATTAGATTATGATTTGGCATACCTGAGATTTTAAGACCATTTAAAACATCAGGTGAGTATAAATTTGCATCAAACTGATCATGGACAAACTCAGATTGGCAGAGGCTATCTGAACTCAAATATTCTTTTTGCTCTCCTGGAATCAATTTTAGCAACCGATCATTTATTTCTTGGACAACTTCATTCTTGGGAGCAAGTATTGCTCTTTCTTGAAAATAACCCGCAATGTTGAAGTTTTCAAGAATGGAAGGATATACAAAATTGATTAATGAACCAATAGGATCACATGGATCATTAATGAGAATATCTTCTGGAATATCAACAATTGCTTCACCATCATTCGGACCACCAAGATTACCTTCTCCTATGTCCAAAAGCCAGTTTGAAAAACTCTTTATTCGATGATGAACATCAGATGAATCGCTTCCAACAGTTAACCTCATGTTTTTTTGTTAATTTATGGACTTTGCATTGTTGCCATAAATACGAAGAACTTAAAGAAGCGTTAACAATGTTTTGTCTACTGCCACCCGGAACAACAGGTAGAATTTGTCTGAAATCACCTCCAAAAACAACCACTTTCCCTCCGAATGGAATATTTGAGTTTGTAGGATCGACAAATCTTAATATATCCTTTAAAGTTCGATCTAAAGCTTCGAATGCATGCTTGTGTACCATGGGTGCTTCATCCCAAATGATCAATGAGGCTTTTCTTACTAAACTCGCAAGATCACTCTTTGGATTTATTCTACAATACGAATCCTCGGTAAGATTTATGGGAATAATAAACCGAGAGTGTGCTGTCCTGCCTCCAGTTAATAATAATGAAGCAATCCCACTTGAAGCAACATTTAAAACAATCTCTCCTTTGGATCTAATTGCTGCAGAAATTGTCTTCCATAGAAATGTCTTACCCGTTCCACCATAACCATAAATAAAGAATACACCTCCCTTATTATTTTTAACCTTAGCCATTATATCAAGAAAAATGTTGCGTTGCTCGTCGGTTAATGAATCAAAGAGGCGATCAAACTCATTCTTCAAATTTGGTATGTCATAATCTAGCTCCTCGGCTATCAAACGATTGTTTGAAGATGAAACCAAATCAGCATCTGGGTAAGGCATCCTTCTATAGTTCTTGAGACTGGAATTGTTTCGGAGTAAAATTTGTTCTATCTCAAACAAAGTCAAGTTTTTAATTTGATCTTCGTTTAGTGATAAACCTGTACGAACAATACTATATTAGTAACAACAAATTAAAAAACAGATTAATTGGGACGTAAAATGTAATTTAGTGCATATTGGAAATTTATATGATATAATTTTATTAATAATTTAATAAACATATAATACCTGGAGACTTTAATCTCTTTTGTTGAGTATAAAGAATTCCATCTGACAGGTATTCCCATGTGTTTTCCCACACAATCTCTGGTTTACACAAACTGCTCGACAATAACATCGTAGCAAATAAGAAACGTAGATAAAAACCAGATCCAGAAACACTTGCTTCCTTAATTGCTTTGATGTATTCTTTGTCATCATCCAGAAGGCCCAGATTATAGCATGCATCTTTAAAAGAAGAACATATTTCACCATTGACTGTGCGAATTTCTTCGAAGGATTTTGGACCTTTCACTTTATTTAAAACAATTCTTAAAAAATATGCTTCGCCAAGCTTAGGTGAAACGGAGTGAATTCTACCAATAGAATGTCCAATTTTCCTTGGCTGCCAACTTAGAAGTTTAGGTTTCCAAACAAACTTGGTAGGAAATTCAACATATGTAAGCTTTCGTGCTTCTTTATTGATCTCATTACACTTCATCCAAGATATGAACATTGAAGAAGCAACTGAAGGTCGGTCAAGAACATCTTCAATATCATCGTCTGCCTCATATACAACTTGTTGTTGACCAGGCAAATGAAAAGGTAGTCTAATCACAGCAGGATACCTATAATGAACATCATATTTAAAAATCCGCCACGATGCTTCACATGCAGATATATATCTACAATCATAGTATTCTTTGATTTCATCCACTGCATCGTTCTTATCAGAATCATTATTGTTGTGCACCATAGCAAAAGTTGCTCTATCAGGACCCTTGTTTATATATTTAAATAAATATTTTATAGATGATCCTTGATTGCACCATTCAACATTGATGTGTGCCTGGTATCTTTTTAACAAATATTTGTTGTATGGAACAACATTTCTGTTATCTAACCGAACACCAGATTTTTCAACAAAATTTCCATCATTTCTTCTTCTATATAAGGGAAAACCATCTGGATCAACTGAAGTATGATTACAGAATTGCTTTGGAAAGTTTTTAGAACACTTTCCGTCTACCATGCATGGACAATTGAAATTTTCAGCTCCACATGGACCGTGAATCATGAACTCTTTGACAAGTGAATACAATTCCCGATCTTCATCAATATCTGGAATCTCAGCAGAAATAATTGGATCTATATATTCAACTGTCGGAAGCTTGTAGTCAGAATGCATAAACAGACATATATGACTATGAGGTAGACCTCTTTTTTGAAATTCAATTGTGTAAACCACTGCATGTAAAAATATACAAATAGGATAAAAGTTAGCAACTAAAGAATGTGTGTGTGTGTGTATATATATATATACATATATATATATATATATATATATATATATATATATATATATATAATTTTAAATACCTGCTTGAACCATGCCAAAAATTTCATTTTCCCTTAAATCTTTAATAAATGCATCCAACTTAATCTTAAATAACCTACATAATATATCCGGTCTATCCTCTGGATGAAGTGGAGTGTCGTTAAGAAACCTTTGAACTTCTGGCCATTTTGGATTACACGTAAAGGTTATGAAAAAATCTGGATATCCAAACCATTTACATAACGACATGGCATCCAAATAGTTTTGCATCATATAACGTGCACCACCTGTAAATGAAGAAGGTAAGATCACACGTTGCCCAACATTTGAAATATCTGTACTCCCAGATGCTTGGTGATTACGCAGATTGTCATACGACTCACATCTAAGAATTTTTTTGTTGCTTACGTATAAAATATAATCGCTCACTTTCAATCATGGTATAACTATCAACCAAAAATTGTTGGAACAACCTTTTAGCATTAAGAATTAGTGAGAAGGATTGATCTCTATCTTGAATTCTGTAAGCAAAAAATTCTCTCATTGTACATGTCGGGCGCTTGCTGTTACTTGAAGATGTTACACCTCTATGAAGGATGTCAACTCTATAACCATCATCGCCATATGGAAATAGTAATGGATACTAAAGAGCAAGGTAAGAAGGATGTAATTCACTGATACGCTTTAGTAATCCTGATGAAGTTTCAACAATGATGTCTCTTTTTTCAATTGAATCACAAATGTCACCAACAATTAAAGCGGCTATCTCAGAAGAAGTTGGTAAGTTATATGTCCTTCCATCTTGTTCTCTTTTTCCAATTAATCTTAACTTTAAATTAGCACCAGGATTTTCATGAAGATTATCTCTTACCATCCTATAAGACTTGACCAACGCATTGTTTGAATCTAACATAACTTTCAAAAATTCTATAATCTGGAGATCATATGATCTTGAAGTTGATGATGAAGCGCGTGTTGTTCCACTGAAAATATTATGTAAATTATTTATTGTTAGTAAATAATCAAAAATGAATTTAAATGGTTTACTAAAGTTAATTGTAAAAATATACCCAATACTTGTCGATCTATTTGAAATTTCGTTATCCGTATCATATATGTATAACTGACAGAATTTTGGTGTACATCCACTTGAAGGCAGAAGACTTCCCATACTATGATAATTTTGACCGCTAATTCTAAATATGTATGGTGCGTTGCCGGTGTTGATAGTTGAATCAACTTTGCCTCCCATGGATGTAAATGAAAACATTGAATTGTAACGTCGAATGTTCTTCATAAAGTGCTTGCTTTTAGAATCTACTGAATGGTAAAGATTTTTGTAAGACGACGGTGCTTCTTTTAAGGGTGGTAGTTCAACTTTGCCGTAACCACAACATAACGAATAAGATGTATTCCCTTTTTTTTGCCTCTAACTGATTCATCTGTCCATAGTTTTGCATGACAAATCTGACATACAACAATCTGGTCTCCATGATCCAAGTAATCTGTTGAATATCATATATAAATAAAAAAAATGATGAATATAATTAAAAATAAAAAAAATGAAAGTATTAATTTTTCTATAATTATGATCACCTTTTGAAGTACCACGAAAAACATCTTCAATAATATGCTCATCATTAATTTCTTCATCTAATGTCAAGTCAATCATAGGTATAGGAGATATATGTGTAGTCTTCCTTTTTAATTGATGTTTTCCTCTTGGTAACTTGATTGATGAAGATTTTTGAATTATGGTTGAATGACCGGTGGATGTCATGCCAAGACCAAACACTGAATTATCATTGTTAATAGATAGCGGTGTTTGAATGTTGTTATTACAAATATAATTTCCTGGGAACATAAAAATACAAATTAGAATGTTAGGATTTGTTATAGACTACACAAATGTGAAACATATATTTAAGAATTTGTCTATATACAAATGCATACCATTTGAAATGTTAGATAGAGGATTTCTAACATTTATATTTGTAGCAGGAGAATGAATAGTTGTATGTTCATATACAAACGATTTGATTGAATTTATATTTTCCTTATCTGATCTACCGTTTCTGTAGTTATCTACAGAGAGTAAATGATGACGACGATTGTAGACATCTGTTATGTAATGAAAAAAATAGTTAGTAAGAAAAACAAGAATAATAATTATTATAGAATAGAATAATTTTAATAATATATGAATTTGAAATAAATTATATAGCTAAAAAACAATTATAAAACAAACTAATAATAATACCGTTTTTTGACATGTAAGAAACATGTGTAATAGATGATTTTTGATGCGTAGAAGTGTTGGAATTTTTTTTGGATTTTTTATTATCCAAATACAACTTTCTAATTTTTCTCCTCTCTTTAGCATTTGTAGAATCTGTAGTGTTAATTGAACCTGTAAAATAATAGTATAAAATTTAACGACATTATTTATATAAAGTTAAATATATTAAGTTTTATAAAACTTTATATATATTAAACATAATTATGAACAACAGAATCAAAATAAATAAATAAAACATATTACATATGTAAAAAAGGTAAGAAAATTACCGTATTGGCTAAAATGAATACCATGTGCAATAGGTATAGGTTGAGAAGATTCTGCAGTATAGATTTTCTTGGATTTTTTATTATCCAAGTATAACTTTCGTTTTTTTATTCTTTCTCTAGCGTATATGGCGTCCATGGTCTTGTTTGATAAAAATGAAAAATAATAAAGTAAAACGGAAAATCAATAATTTGATTGTTCGGGATGAATTTATATATTTAGTAATTAGATTATTTTTTTCTAAAATTGAATTACTATCAAATAGTTAATATATGATATTTCTAAATGATGTAAAGAAATTAGTCATAGTGGATAAATTAATAATTTAAAATTTTATATAATTTTTGTTTAATTTGACAGCGTAATATTATAAGATATTATAACATACAAGTCTAATTAATGAGTAATATTTATTTATGATGTTATTTAGAAAAAACATTAAAATATTTCATATGTTTTTTTAAGTTTTAAATTAAGTTTAAAATAAAGTGAAATGTATATACATACGAACGGTATAGACGTAATACACTTTCCCAATATATCATTGCATTACACATGCGAATAACCCTAAGACGCTCTCATTTTTCTGGCACAACACACAAACTCTGTTTGTTCTCTATTTTTCAATCTGATTTCAAGGTCGTCTACATCGATTAAAGATCATAAACCAATAATTCAAGTTATTGTATTTGAAACAAATTAGATTGAAGAAGTATTGTTTCCGGCGACTGAAAATCAGGTAGAAAATTCAGAAATTGGAGCCGTTAATAGAAATACGAAGGTAAGATTCAACACATGAATGTATATATTGTTCGTATTTCTTAATTTTTGTAACAAAAGATACATGTTTCGGAAGAATAACTAACCTGTTGAAGATTGATGAACAAATTCTTTGAAATTGAATTAGGGCAAAATACTTTCTTAAAATGAAATGAATAGTCTCTGTATTTGAAATGATCAGCTAATTTGTAAGGTTTGAGAAAATATAGTTATTCAATTTTTGAATTCAAAAATGCTATAAATTAGGAGACGAATCTTCATCGTATATATTCAATATAAAATAGGTGTTTTGTTAATTATTTACTTTCCCTGATATGGTATGAGAAACAATCGCTAAGTTTGTGGAAATGATCTTAAATTCTATAACCCACAAAGTAATTTTATTTTATATATTTGAAATTCGAATAGTTATTTTTATTTATTTATTATTTTATTTATTTGATGTTTCAGGGAAAAAGCAACATAGAAGAAATGATGTTCATAAAATTTTGTCTGGGAATGAAATTGTCAATTTTGTTGTTTGATTTTGTTGTATTCCATTCCACATTGCTGATATAATTCAAAAGAATTCGTCAATTGTTTGAAGAAACTTCTAATGTAGTTCAACACTTAACCATAGCAAGTAAGTTTTTAATAGCTTGCATTTCTTTTCACATTCCTTCAATCTGTTGAGATGAAGTAACATTTTATTCATAGTATAAAAATATAATTTGATTAATCTGTCAATTTCAAGGGATATCTATTAGGATGTTGTTGTGCTAAGTGTAAACATGGAAGTTCAATATCCATTTTAGATAGATTTCTTTCAGTTTAAGCCTTATTATACCGGGTATTTATAATTTTACAAAATGATGTTTTATTTATAATTATGAATATGAATGTTTGTGTTCCGAATAGTACAAAGTATTGGGTCTGCATAATATGAAAATACTTGTTTAGAAAACAATTGCAGATTTTCAAATTGAATTACATTTTCTTTCAGCCAATGGTCTTGGAAACAGTTGTATGAAGCATGGATCTTTTGTGTAGAACAGTGAAGTAACAATTGCAGATTGTCAGATTGAATTACATTTTCTTAGACTTTCATGTTTTATGAATTTTTCCAGTCCCAAGGTCGTATGAAAGGAATTCATTTCCATATTTTCTTTTTGTTTTTTGTTAAAAGACGAAAACACCCTCAGCAAAGATAAATATTTAGTTATTTTTCTGTTTTTATACATTCATATTTGTTGGAACTTGATATTCATTTCATACTTTGTTTGGTTGTCAATTGGACAGATTTGTTTCATAGTCCTCTCCATTGGATTTGCTCGAGCTTCATTTACAAGTTTATAGAACAGAGACAATGGGTTGGGGTTTGCAAAAGCTTCAGATTTTGTAAAAAATTTAGACCTTAAGATAGCTAAATTTATGAGAACCAAGATAACATAGATAAAAAAAAAAAAAAAGCAAATCCTGGTTCGGATATTGAAGAAGTCGGGCATACTTCTGAAGGGAGGTCTTTATTAGGTACAAATACAATTCATCTCCATGAGAGTTGCTGTATGCTTTGATAAAAATAAAAGTTTTACCAATAATCATACATACTTGTTTTAAAGTTTTTTAAAATGATTTTTGGTGTACATACAGGATGGGCTTGGTGATACCATTAGGGTTTCACTTACAGAACAGCAGATGAAGAAATAGATCTATGTAGAAAATTGGCAATTGTTGGTATGACAGCATCCCAAAATCGTCAAGGAGTGGTATGTTTTTTATTTGCATAATCTTGTACATAATAAAATACATATATTTTTCTATTTCGAAGTGTTATAAAAAATTTTATATTTTTGCTAAAACATTGATAATAATGATAAACAGTCTTATAAATATAAATTAAATAACAAAATAATTTCTAAATAATAAATTCATATTCATAAAATATTATGAATGTATGATAAACATACCATTAAAAAAAATAATATCCAAACAAATATTTGAAACTTCAAAACCACAATGTCCAAGTACGGAATGAAAAATAAAATGCATAATCATTGTTTAAAAATCAAAATCCACTACCTTACGAAATTCATCTTAAATCCAACTCAGCCACTTTTTTCCAACTTTACCTTCACAACCTGGTTAATGCGTCCTTCTGGTGAAATTTTTGGAGTTTTTGAAGATGATGAGTTTTCATTCAACTCCAAATCAAATACTTTTTCCAAATTTCTCTTCAAAACTTTTGGTGTATTCAAATTCTTCATGGGACTTGTTGCTGAATATTTATCAACAGTGGAAGGTGTTATGTTGTCATCTGTCCCAGAAATTGCATCCTAAAAATAATAACAATTGTACTTAATTAATTTATAAAGTCAACTAATATTTATAAAATAATTCAATGCAAGTATATTGTGTATATAACCTTCAAACTCCTAGTATCTTGTGATTCAAAATCTGTTTCAGCAACATCAAATGACTGTGAATTGCCAACCTGAATAATTAAAAATTAAAAATATTAATAATAAAAAATATGAATAGCAAATCAGCATATTAAATAAAACTGTAAACATTTATACCGTTAACCCTAGTATTTAGTAAATACAATAGAGTTTTTGTATACACAAAGATACAAAAAAGATCATAATAATAATAATAATAATAATAATAATAATAATTTATAATAACCTGTGAAACGGTCAACTTATTTTCCAGTTCTTCAATCAACTTTTCATCATCACTCACTCTACATATACTATATTGGTTGTTCTTTTTTGAGACGTTGAAGTTTTTGATTGATATTTTAAACGCCAATTTCAACCCTTTCAGTGCATTTATCTCTCCAGGATAGAAAGCAGTACTAAAACCAAGCTACAATAAAAAAAAAGTAAAAAAAAAAAGATTGGTTAAAATAAATTCATTAAGTGTAAGTATTAATTAATTATAATTAAGGTGTACCACCTTTAATGTTTTTTTAAACAGATCCTTGGCTGATTTCTTCAAAAGATATTTTCCATCCCTTTCAAACATGGTTAAGGTAAGTGTACCGGTATTGTCTTGGACACGTATCGGAATCATAAATCTAAAAAATATGAAAATACAAAATAATTTTTATATATATGAAATATAATGTAAGTTATACTGATTAATTAGGAAATTAATAACCTCGGAATAACTGAAGTTTCAGTTTTTGTGCAGTCGTTATTATGACATTCATAACCATGAGTTAATTCATCAACATTAGGTTGATCGTCTGCATCAGGAGGCTTAAATGCTTTGTAGTTGCAATTTGTACATGCCAAGTAATGTCATGGTTCATTTTGTAAAATTCCCTTGATAGTGCCCACGATAATAAATGTATTTTTCTGTTCATTAAATTTATTTTGGTAATCCAATATATATATATAGAAAAAAGTAGGTTTATATTCATTATTGATTATAAAATATATAAAAACCACACCTCCACGGGTTCAGAAACATCAACAATTGTCTTCAACTGGAAATTAACCATGAAATCATCATGTTCAGAAACTTTATTAGACTTCAAAAGTGTAAATGTATTTGTAGATGAATCAGGGCTATCATCTCCATCCAAACTGTTTGTTAAAAAAAATAACTAATGTTACTGACATAAAACTTAATTGTTGAAATAAAAATGAAATAACATAAATTAAATAATATTAGTCACATAAAAGAAAAATGTAGAAATTAGAATGAATTAACATAAATAAATAACATAAATTACCTTTTCTTAAACGCATTGATTTCATCAATGTCTGTGTTAATGAACAGCTTTGATACGGAAAAGTAGGTGTTAACTGTTGGACGATCTATAAAAAAGATTTCATTAAGTGTTATTTTAATGTGTAAAAAATAATATTTAATAACAAAATCATACAATATACCTCTCCAAATACTAAGTTTTGCAAATTGAAGGATAACAATCATACGAAGATTGTGTGGATTGTTATGAAGAAAGTCTTGCAGTTTGTAAGCAAAATGACCCCACAAATTGACATTGAGTTGCAAACCACTGCGAAATAAAAGTTTTAAATTAGATGAAATGATAATTATATAATGTAAATATCCAAAAAAAATATATTAAAACAACAAACTTTGCATCTTGGATTTGGATGTTGAGCCTGTGTTTTTTCATATCTTCATTGTCTCGCCCCATCTCACCAATTGCAACGACTAATCCAATAACATCTATGAACAAAAAATAAGATTAATTAAATATTGTTATGAATTTAAAAATATGATATTTAATTCAAAAAATAAAATTTACCATAATTAATTAATTAATTAATATATAATAAAATGAAACTAACCGATAGCCATGTTTTGAGGATGGGCCAATGAGATAACAGACTGATAATCAACAAACTCAAAACCAAATGTAGGTCCAGAAAAATCATGAGACTCCGTAACAACAGTGTTATGGAGAAAAGTAAGTTTATGATCTTGCCGAGTCAAAGTAAAACCATTCATCCTTTGAGATGCAAAGCTTGGACATTTTATGTAAAATGCTAAGCCATCTTTTAGAATGTTTTTGAATCGATAGATGTTTTTTCTTAATACATTTGCTTGAATCTTAGTACCCTAAAAGAAGAATAATATATAAAATAATAAATAAATAATATTAAATTTTGCATCTTTAATGAATATATAGTGTTAAGTTGTAATATACCTGTTCATCTATTAAGATTAATTCAATGTTGAAAAGTTCGTCCTTGTTATAGAATGAAAAGAGGTTCCATAGGTTTATCACTCTTACTTTGATAGTCGAATCATCTTTAAGTACATCCAAATCTGAAATCAAAGTAACATCTGGTTGTGCCATCAATCTGCAAAGAAAAATCAAAAAAATAAAGGTTTAACTACTAAAAAGCAATGTAAAATAAGTTTAACTATTTATCAAATAACAACCAACCACATAACATCATGTAAAATGAATAATAATCAAAATGCAATAACAAATGTAATTAAATAAAAAAATAAATATATAGATCAAGTAAAAATAGAATCTGTTGAAAATACTTGTTCAGAAAAGAATTGCAGAGTTTCAGACTGAATTACATTTTCTTTCAGTCAATGGTCTTGAAAACTGTTGTATGAAACATTGATATTTTGCGTAGAAGAATCCTCTAACAATAGTTGGGTGCATTTCATTTAATTTTTTTTGAGTTTATGAAAAAATAATTATAACATGATTTTGTAAATTCATTTACAGGGATAAGATTGCTATGTGCAGTGAGAATAAGTATGAATTTCTAAACAGTTAAAGATGCACAATAAATGCAATTGTGTTCCTCATAGCAAGATCTTTTTCATTAAATTAAAGAAGTTACATTCTATCTTTCAATTTTTCAGTTTTGGTATACATATATAATAGTAATAGTTAGATTTTGGAAGAATATAGCAAGAATAGAGCTTTAATCAAGAATAATAGATTTAAAACATATAAAGTCGAAAATGATAACTTATATTGGAAGTATCGTTAAAAAAAACAAAAAAATGATTTACAGTCTCAACACAAACACAGAAAAAAAAAAGAACAAAGAATGATTGAAATAACAGAAAATGATGTAGAGTTTAATGTTTAAAGAAAAAAATAACCTTCTGATTTTATTGGAAAAGAATGTATTACTAACCTTCTGTAAATCAGAAGAGCAGAGCATATAAGAAACTCAAAGTCGAGAGAAAAGCAGTAGAGGATTATTTGCAATTCGATGGTTTCATATAAATACGCATAGATAATTCAGGAACAATAAATTTATTAATTGCAGAAAAGTATTTTTTTAGCAGATTTGATTCCTGATTTTTATGGATATGATTAGTGGGGTAATCGATTTAAATTTGGAAATCAGAATAAAAAAAACGAATTTGTAGTTTACATTGTAGAAATCAATGATTTAGTTTAATTTTTTTCCTGATTGATAGGAGATGATATGCTAAGATTGACCATAAATATAGGAATGATATCAGTGTATATTTGAATTTTGCAGGTATTTCAAATTGTGTGAGCTAATTTATAGGAGGTGATGTATTCCGCTATGTGGTGCAAAGAATGGGCGGGAAAATGATGAATAAAAATTCTCTGGCAATGACACGTGTAAACTTGGAGGTGCAAAATAAGGACATGTGGCATGCAAAGTACTCTTTTATTAAGAATAGATGAACATCCGAAGATTGCCCAAAACAAGTATTAATGGAAGTGTCATCGCTGGGTACTAGGAGTAACACAATCATCACAATAAGCGAAAGGTATAACCTAATGAACATCCGAAGATTGCCCAAAACAAGTATTAATGGAAGTGTCATCGTTGGGTACTAGGAGTAACACAATCATCGCAATAAGCGAAAGGTATAACCTAATGAACATCCGAAGATTGTCCAATTGTCCTCTGTAGCAGCAGCAGGTGGGTGGAAGGGTTAGTCCCAAATCGATCTACCTAATATACGTAGTAACCTCAGACCTCCGTAGATGGTCATCGACCACTGGTGCTAATCAGTGGGGTTCGGAATGGTAAGTCCCGCCTAGCTATCCCATTGAATCGAGATAGGAAAGACAATTTACACAGTAAATACTAATAAATCGTCTTCGTAGTTCTAAGTACAAGTATCCAGGTAAGTGAATACAGGATAATGCACCTATGTAAAAGTGTTCCTGTACGGTATTCATGTAAGTATGTCCATGTAACTGGTAAGTATATGTAAACATATTCATGTATCATGTAATCCTAAGTACGTGTACTCATGTATCATGTAAGGCATTAGTATAGACTCATGAATGAACTGACTCTGGTGTGATTCCTTGTAATAGAAGTATTGTTTGATATCTTCACATTATCCCTATGATAATTTACTGGGAAGTATGTGGTTGTCCAAGTAGATTTATGCACCCTCGATACACCAGGGTACGGGAAATTGAATGAAGGATGAAAACTATAGCCTCTAACATATAAATGAACATATGTGCATAAGTATAGTTTGATTTAAAAAGGTAAAATAATGGTTTTGCAAGATATCTAGGAGTTTTGAACAATAATTTAGAGTGACTTGAAGTCATTAAACATTTCAAAACTAATACTTCTGTTATCCAAGTATTTTAAGATAGAAAACCATTTCATGTGACACCTTTTGAAATATGTGAAATCTACTGAGTGAAAACACAGTTATAAAATACATAAGATTGATTTAATAACATATTGTTTTCTACTTGTATTCCCCCCCCCCCATTAAAGCATTTAAAATCCTTTAAAACATTGATTAAGGGGTATGAACTCACCTGAAGTTGGTGATTGGAATGAACTGAACGGTATAGGATGGCTAGGTGTCAAGCGAGGACTTGTGCACACACTACGATCCTAATGAACATATAATCACACATATATGCACTCAATTAGACTCAAATGACTAATTGATAATGTTTAAGACATCCTAGACATAATTAACACTTTATATAAGTGTTTTAAGCCGAAAGGATTTCATCTAAGCTATTGTGGGACAGGGTATTTGTGTTTAGGGTTTCCAAAGGACCCTATATGAGAGTTTACTCTCCATAAACCATCACGCATGGAGTTTACGGTTGTAAACTCTTGAGTTTACGGCCGTAAACTCCCAAACATGTGTGTTTGGTGTGTTTTGAAGTCCCAAATGCTTTCTAGAATTATTCTAACTTAGTGGTTATGTCCTTGGAAGGGTTTAAGGTCTAGAAGTGCTCCAAATAGGAGTTTACGGCCTCAAGGCCATTTCCCCTTGGAGTTTACGGCCGTAAACTCCCTTGGGGTGTGATTTTTGTTGTTTTCAAGCTTCTTGCACTTGTGAGATATGTTCTAGACTTTTATTCCTAGCATATGAAGGCATTAGGCACACCTTAGTGCCCTTTTTAGGAGTTTACGGCCCAAGAACCATGTCATGGCCGTAAACTCACTTGGTTAAGTGATTTTGGTGTGGTTTGGTCCTTCCATTAAGTGGGTACAATTTCTTGTAAAGGTCTAGGGTTTTAGGTGTCATGAAAACACCCTTTATGTCCATTTATATGGAGTTTACGGCCTAAAGGAGTTCTGGGCCGTAAACTCACTTTTGTTTGTGTCATTTGATGTGTTTAAGACCTTAATCTACTTGGGAAAATAGCCTAGATGCAAGCCTTAAAGTCCTAGAGCCTTAAAAGACCATTTAGGGTGTGAATATGGAGTTTACGGCCTAAGAGAGTTCTGGGTCGTAAACTCCCAATCTTGGGTGGATTTGTGTGTGTTTTCTTGTCCCTAACATGCATACATAATGGTCTAAGGCTTTATCATAGTACAAATGTTGGTTTTGGCTTCGTTTCGGGAGTTTACCGCCCAAGAACACCTTGGGGAGTAAACTCCTAGATCTAATGATTTAGCCATCTAAATCATGTTATAAGCATCTAATATGTATTATAACACTACTAGAAAGAGTTACTCACAATCTGGGATAAAAACCCGAAGATCCATCGGAGAGAAAATGGCTTTTCTCTAGTTGGAATTGTGAATAATGTATTAATTTAATTCAGAAAACTATTTATAGTCCTGAAATATTTTGACAGAAAATATTTTTATTCTCGAACTTGGACTGTAACATTATGAAACTTGAAATGTTCAAATTTCACAAACCCAGGAGCATCCACTCTCCTGATATCTCCTAATGTGTAAACCCTAATGTACACAAACTTGTTCGGAAAAGTCTGAAAATCACTGAAATTGGACTAACTTCTATTGAATAGATATTGTTCGTACAAATGGAAATTTCGGGTTGTCACATAAAACGTGAAGTTTCAATACAATAACTTTTAGCCTTAGGTATCTAAATAAAAATTATAGACATCATTAAACCGTAAACGTACATAAAAAGAACGTCCAAATCTGACTTCGTATGAGGAAATTATGATTTTTCCAAAATCCGGATATAGCAGTAGACAGCTGAAAACTCGAAATAGAGATTGAGAGACTTTTGGCCGAAACAACCTAAATGAGAATTGAAGGTCTCAACAATAGTAGCGCAACGGTAAAAAGTTTGACGAAAACGGACATCGGATGAAGAAGTTATGGATTTAAGACGGAGTTTTCGTGTCCCGGCCTACTAGTAATAATATATTAATAATATATTAAAAATAAAGTCAGAATTAGCCAATGAAGTCTAAATTAGTGTTGTAGAGTATAATCTCACCTACGCCTCGATATAAACAACGTCAAAAACGGAGTTCGTATGCGAAAGTTATGAGTTTCTGAAGTTTGGGGCGCAAACCCCAAAGTTGCGCCAGACACCACGACGTGGTACAGTGCCACAACGTGGCAGGTGCTCTGGAGCCTGTCAGAACCACTTGCGATGACGCATGTAGTGACGACCAGCCACCATGACGTGGGAAAATGTGCCACGACATGGTGAGGGGCAAATTCAGCCCTATAAATAGAAATCGAAGGTATTAGATTTTGGTTGTTCAATTCTACCTTCCATGCCACTTTTACTCTGTGTCAAGCGTCCTAAGACTACCCCGAAGCCCCGGTAACACCTCCAACACATGACACATCCCGAAGTCCCGAGATCTCCGAGAAATCTACTTCTTTCCAGTCGAAGTTCTGCTCGACTTTCGTCTCACCTTCTTCAATCTATCAAGTGAGTTCATGTAACAACCCGAAATTGTCCATCGCCGAAGACCCGTTCTACCCATAAAAATTCGTCGTTTATCAATTCGTTCCGATTTCGTTTTGGGTTAAATTATTTAAACTTTATGTTTTTTATAAACTAATGAGTGTCCAAACCCCTTAGGAACTCATGAAATTAGCCCAAAATGTTTATTTCAAAAATTTTAGAAACATCCTCGTCAGGTTACAGAAACTTAATCGGGTGCGACCAAAAGCCCCGTTTAATGCCGGTATCGGGTAGAATTCCACCGTGTCCAAGTTTTGAGACCTATTTAAACGTGTTCAAACTTTCATTTGAAGTTTTTGCTTCCTCTCTCTACTCTCTCTCTAACCTCTCTCCTCAAACCAAGTTTAAGGGTCCAAAATCATCAAATTGAAGCTCCAAATCACCAAGGTAACTACCCTAACTCCTAGTATAACATCTTAGGCCTTCAAATTCGAGTTCAAATCAAGGAATAGGACCATATTCATGATTTTACGGCCCTAGAACAGTCCTAGGCCGTGAACTCACATAAATTGGGTTTTAGAGCCCAAAAACCCTTCCAATCGACCTTTGGAGCTTAGATATGGCTTAATTGCTTAATGGAATGGACTTAGAATGCCTTAAACATGGATTTTGAAGAGTAAACATGATTTTACTGCCTAATAACATGCTTGGGCTGTAAACTCATATAAATGGGGTTTGTATGCCCTTCAACCCTTCCAAAACTCCATTGAAGCTTAGATATGAATTGTAGAATATTGGATTTGGCCTTGGAACACCTTGAACATTAAATTAGAGGAGTAAACATGAGTTTACTGCCCAAGAACATGCTTGGGCCGTAAACTCATTAACATGGGGAGTAAACTCCTTTTTAGTGTGTTAAAATGCCATTTACACACACCATAAGCCTTGGGATAAATTCTAGAAGTGACGACAAACAAGATTTGGACCTTAAAACATATTACATCCCCCATCTAAGGAGTTCACGACCATGAGGGGGTTCATGGGCCGTAAACTCCAAAAATCATGTCCAAAGTCCCCTAAAAATCCATACAAGGCTTGGGAAAAATCATTGGAATCACATATGATTGTTTAAGGACCAAAAAATTAAGGATTCTATGTGTGGGGGAGTTTACGGTCGTAAACTCCGATAAATGGTCCCTAAGTGAGTTTTAATTCCTTCTAAAGCCTAAAACCCAAGCCTAGCATTAATCCCAAATGTTGTGAAGCCATGTTGCACCCAAAAACACCATCTATGAGTTCACGGCCGTGAACTCATGTGGATGAGGTGTTAAGGGGCCGAAAACTCCTCTATGAGTTTACTCTTGAAGAGTAAACTCCATATCCAAGCCTTATGTGACTTCAAACGCCACCCAGGTCCTTCCAAACACTTGTAAGGGAGTGTTTCCGCAACTAGAAGTGTTTGTCTCTACCAAATAAACAATCTAAGTCCTAATTAGATACAAATGTGTATCTTTTCATTATTCATAGGAACCTCGTGCATTTGCAAACCCAGATACGAGGTTTAGGATCCAATCAGACACGTTCCTAGTCCGATGAGTTCATACCCCTACCCTTTTTAAATGGTTTTTCAATGTTTTCAGAGGGGGGGGGGGGGAATACAAGCAAATTACAAATGTTTTCAAAACATAACATTGATGAATTTCAACAAATATGTGGCAAATTATAAATATTTTTACCCCTTATGTATTATGTTGAGCATAAGGGATTATTTATCAATCACAACTATATGAATTTCAGTTAAGGAAATAACCAAACTAATCAAATTATTATGGGAATATTTTGGGGTTCTTTAGTTCTTGTTTCATTGTGTACTGATATGTATATAAAGTTATTAGATAAACTATGTCTGATTCAGTTTATCTCCGTTTCATTTGAATGTATTGCCAGATAGCTTCATTGTATGTATCTATATTCACTGTATTATGTTTCATAATCTTTCGTATGTTTGATATCGTATGAGAACCCTGTGAATAATTCAGTACTAGCTTGTGAGTTTTGTCATTACCCTTTGGGTTATCAGTAAATCCTCCCCGGAAGTGTAACCAGAGTCTCCTGGAGGGAGAGCGTGGAATTTGTGAATAGATCTATTCGGGACAGACAATCCCACACCTTAACTGCTAGCTACAGTTAGGCGGGCACGCCTGGGGTGACAAATTCTGGATATCGTCTGACGTCTGACAAGCGTCAAGGAGGTCTCGTTGTCGTATCAGCATTGTTACCCGACTCACAATATGTATTAATATAAGTTTATTCACGGTTTCGCTTTGGGTTTTTGTTTTGACATTGTTTCGATTCCATATCAACTTTCTATCTATAGTTTCCATATCTAGTACGGGATGATAGTCCTATGGTTTTTAATTTATATTTTCATATATATCAAACTATCTTGTATCTAGTCTGGGATGATAGTCCCATGGTATTCAATCTATATTTTCATGTATATCAAACTATCTTATATGTAGTATGGGATGTTACTCCCAAGATTTTCAAACTACTTTCCATCTACAGTTCATGTATATTAAAGTATTTTATATCTAATTCGGGATAGTAATCCCATGATTCTCAATATATAGTTTTGTGTATTAAACTATACTCTGTGATATTCAATCGGTCTTGCGTTTAGGAAAATATGGGATTTTCCTAGGGTAACATATAACGCGTAATTGAACTGGTAATGAAAAATAACTAAACTGTTTTACATAAGAAAATATGGGATTTTCTTGGATAACAAACCTTTTCGGAAAACTAAAGGAAAGTGGTACATTTTTCAAAGAATTAACATCTTATGAACTCACCAGCTTTATGCTGATTTTCAAAACTGCTTGTCTTCCCAGGTCCGCATTAGACAGGTACCCGGTGATCTCTTTTTGTGAAGACGGATCGTGTAGAAGACTCGTCTCATTTTTTTCATATATATAATATGTATCACACTTGTACAATTTACTTTTGAAACAAATGTAAACTTTCAAATATATGTAATGTAATGGTTGTTTACTTTGATTACTATGTGCATTGGATTTGATACTCAACGTGGAGTCAACCCCGGAAATGTTTCCGCCTTTGGTTTTCGGGGTGTGACAAATTGGTATCAGAGCCCTTGTTTATAGTGAACGGAGTATACCAAATCTTACATGGTATAAAACTATAAACACTAAAGGGACTAAGTGCTCTGAACTAAAATTATCCTTCAAATATAAGTATTTTCAAAAGTATATAAGTATACCGAGCCGTCGAGATCCGTAACTACAATTAGAACAAAACATAAGTAAATGGGTGTTGTATGATGCGGTTAAACCTGGGCAGTTATGTAGTCGTGTCTAGGGTCAATATAGCCTGGCCAACTATATTTATTCGAGACACGGCCAACATGTGCTTGGGAGTGATTGTGGTATGCGGCATACCTAAAACTTACCCAATACCCCAAACAACAAGTCTTCGTTGCAGTGAATCATGAAATACTATGGGAGTATTTCTCAAGTCAATCCTTTGTAGAAAATCCTCGTATACGCGTTGTTCCTTGATCATTCCTCTAGTGATAAAATTTTCTGCCTTGATAACTCTTTCCTGCTTTATCGCTTAATATGATGCTATATCTGTCTTGATGAGATATCCCCTGTTCCATATCTCTTGATTCAATTCAGAGTACTTATGATCCTCTCTTTCCTGATCTTTTTAGATCATGATGCCTCCAAGAAAGAGACCCAGCTCGAAGAACACCAACAACCCTCCGCCGCCACCTCCTCCTGAAATCGACCCCGTGGTATTTCAGGCAGATGTTACCGCCGTGGTGGCAGCTGCTATGTCTCAATTGAACACCGGTGGTTCCGGTGGTTCGGGAGGTGATACCCAAACCCAAAACCAAGAGAACAGTCAGGGACACCGAAAAGAGGGTTCCTATAAAGACTTCATGAACGCGAAACCCACATCCTTTGATGGTACTGGAGGTGTCATTTCCCTCACCCGATGCTTCGAGAAAATTGAATCAATCTTTGAAACATGCGCCTGTTCAGAGTCCGACAAAGTAAAGTTCGCCGCCTGCACCTTCCTTGACAAAGCCCTGACTTGGTGGAACGGTCGAGTCAAATCCTTAACTCTACCTGTAGCAAATGCTATGGGTTGGGAAGCTATGAAGGAGCTTCTGCTCGCAGAGTATTGCCCTCGGGGCGAAATACAGAAGCTAGAACACGAACTCTGGAACCTTAAGATGAAGGGTTCCGATATAGCTGCTTATACTTCAAGATTCGATGACCTGGCATTACTCTGCCCGGGAATGGTTACCCCGGAGAGTAAAAAGATTGAGAAATTCATCTGGGGGTTGACCCAGCCAACAAAAGGGAATGTCTTGGCTGCGAAGCCAGACACCTATGATAGCGCTAAATGTCTTGTGCAAACCCTGATCGATCACGAAGACAACTCTGATGAGGAGGCTACCACTCCCGAGCCAGTCACAAGTGGAGGTGGAAGTAAAAAAGAAATTTTGGAACAAGCGGAAGGCCCAAAGTACGCAAGGTTCTTCTAAGAAACAGCAAACGGTAGCAATCCATGCTGCTACTGCCCCTATTGTTGTTTCAGCTGTCGAGTCCACGGCCCAAACTCCTACCAGTGGATACACCGGTACCCTTCCTTGGTGCGGTAAGTGCAGCTACCATCACTGTATTCCTGGTCCATGTCGCGAAAGAATCTGTGACAATTGTGGCAAGAAGGGCCACCTTGCTCGAACCTGCAGAAAACCAGCCAAATCAACAAACCAATCATCCGGAACGGGAATCAGTCCAGCCTGCTACAGTTGTGGCGAAGTAGGGCACTTCAAAAGAAATTGCCCCAAAGCAGCAACAACTGGCAACACTGGAAGAGTCCTAGCAATAGGACGAGAGGAGACAACCGCTGATCCTACTGTCGCCGCAGGTATACTCCTCTTTGACACCTCTTATACCTGCAACTCTTTTCGATTCCAGTACTAAAAGGGAAACCCATTATCTATCTATTCGAGCACCTTTCTAAACTTAACCCTTCGTTTGTAATCGAAAATGTGTACCGTCGAGACGGCTAACCAGTGAGATAGAGAACGCTAACTTCGTACCTATAGATTGTATTCTCAGTCCGGAGGATTATTCTGTTCCATTCGATTTAATGGAAAAACTTTTCACGAAATGCTTTGATGCTATGTTTGACATGAAATGACCAAGTCTCATTCATGTCGTTATTCTTGGTTTCGAAAAGGTCACCGTCTAGATCTTTCCCCCGACCCGACTCTCGTGATCTTCGGCATCAAACCTTCGCATCATTTCGTGCAATATAGCTCAAAAAGTTTTCCCTATAGGAATTGCCGCGCATCCCTCGTTCCTGTGATCATCGGGAAACGGGAAGTCTGCAGCTCTTTTCCCTAAATTTATTTCCCGAAGGACTCTCGAGAACTCTTTCCGAACGTCTAGTCTAGTCTCACACCGGCCTAATCCCCCGAACTACCTCGTCACCAAACCTCAGTGAGAGTAACATGTCCAAGACGGTGACCAAGAATTGATATGATCACTACGGATTAGTAGTGGTACCTTTCGGTCAAATCATTTTCCTTGATCATGTAGCTAAGCAAAGCAGTCATACCCGTGAACCTTTCCAACAACTAAGGCGATAGGGAATTAGTCGACATCGGAAATACCCATAAAAACCTGTCGATTCTTGGGTCCCATCGACTATTATCGCATACATACCCAGAAATTTCTTCTAGAACCATCAGACCCTTAGCTATTCGACTCCACGAAGATGTGCCATCCTGTTGGAGCGTGTGTCCTATTGAAGGCTTTATCCCAGAAAAGCATGATATGCTTTGAGAAGTGTAAAATACTTCCCTCGTGATACATTAGACCCTTCGTGATCCTCGTAGAATCGATTTCGTAACCTTAAAACCTCGGCCGCCCTTAGAACTTAGTAACATCCATCCGATACTTCACGTCTCAAATCTTTAGAAGTATCTACCCAACGAAACCCTAGTGATTCCTTTTAGGAGACCGAAGTCATCGAGGGTTGGAACCTCCATGGGAGAACCAATTGAGATCATGGATTGAGAGAGTCAATGTGCGAAACCAAGTCGCGTCCCGATATTCAGGGTTTGCTGGAACGCCAAGCGGAGACCCGATTCCACTTGGGAGCGTGAAGATCCAAGGCAGCAAATCCATTCGTATCTCATTCCAATTCGTGATCTGTATCTTAATCTTCGAATTTTGGGACGAAATTCCCTCTAACGGGGGGATAATGTAACAACCCGAAATTGTCCATCGCCGAAGACCCGTTCTACTCGTAAAAATTCGTCGTTTATCAATTCGTTCCGATTTCGTTTTGGGTTAAATTATTTAAACTTATATGTTTATTATAAACTAATGAGTGTCCAAACCCCTTAGGAACTCATGAAATTAGCCCAAAATGTTTATTTCAAAAATTTTAGAAACATCCTCGCCGGGTTACGGAAACTTAATCGGGTGCGACCAAAAGCCCCGTTTAATGCCGGTATCGGGTAGAATTCCACCGTTTCCAAGTTTTGAGACCTATTTAAACGTGTTCAAACTTTCATTTGAAGCTTTTGCTTCCTCTCTCTACTCTCTCTCTAACCTCTATCCTCAAACCAAGTTTAAGGGTCCAAAATCATCAAATTTAAGCTCCAAATCACCAAGGTAACTACCCTAACTCCTAGTATAACATCTTAGGCCTTCAAATTCGAGTTCAAATCATGGAATAGGACCATATTCATGATTTTACGGCCCTAGAACAGTCCTAGGCCGTGAACTCACATAAATTGGGTTTTAGAGCCCAAAAACCCTTCCAATCGACCTTTGGAGCTTAGATATTAATGGCTTGATGGAATGGACTTAGAATGCCTTAAACATGGATTTTGAAGAGTAAACATGAGTTTACTGCCCAAGAACATGCTTGGGCCGTAAACTCATATAAATGGGGTTTTTATGCCCTTAAACCCTTCCAAAACTCCATTAAAGCTTAGATATGAATTGTAGAATATTGGATTTGGCCTTGGAACACCTTGAACATTAAATTAGAGGAGTAAAAATGAGTTTACTACCCAAGAACATGCTTGGGCCGTAAACTCATTAACATGGGGAGTAAACTCCTTTTTAGTGTGTTAAAATGCCATTTACACATACCATAAGCCTTGGGATAAATTCTAAAAGTGACCACAAACAAGATTTGGACCTTAAAACATATTAAATCCCCCATCTAAGGAGTTCATGGCCATGAGGGGGTTCATGGCCGTAAACTCCAAGTTTACTGCCATAAACTCCAATAAATGGTCCCTAAGTGAGTTTTAATTCCTTCCAAAGCCGAAAACCCAAGCCTAGCATTAATCCCAAATGTTGTGAAGCCATGTTGCACCCAAAAACACCATCTATGAGTTCACGGTCGTGAACTCATGTGGATGAGGTGTTAAGGGGCCGAAAACTCCTCTATGAGTTTACTCTTGAAGAGTAAACTCCATATCCAAGCCTTATGTGACTTCAAACGCCACCCAGGTCCTTCCAAACACTTGTAAGGGAGTGTTTCCGCAACTAGAAGTGTTTGTCTCTACCAAATAAACAATCTAAGTCCTAATTAGATACAAATGTGTATCTTTTCATTATTCATAGGAACCTCGTGCATTTGCAAACCCAGATACGAGGTTTAGGATCCAATCAGACACGTTCCTAGTCCGATGAGTTCATACCCCTACCCTTTATAAATGGTTTTTCAATGTTTTCAGAGGGGGGGGGAATACAAGCAAATTACAAATGTTTTCAAAACATAACATTGATGAATTTCAACAAATATGTGGCAAATTATAAATATTTTTACCCCTTATGTATTATGTTGAGCATAAGGGATTATTTATCAATCACAACTATATGAATTTCAGTTAAGGAAATAACCAAACTAATCAAATTATTATGGGAATATTTTGGGGTTCTTTAGTTCTTGTTTCATTGTGTACTGATATGTATATAAAGTTATTAGATAAACTATGTCTGATTCAGTTTATCTCCGTTTCATTTGAATATATTGCCAGATAGCTTCATTGTATGTATCTATATTCACTATATTATGTTTCATAATCTTTCGTATGTTTGATATCGTATGAGAACCCTGTGAATAATTCAGTACTAGCTTGTGAGTTTTGTCATTACCCTTTGGGTTATCAGTAAATCCTCCCCGGAAGTGTAACCAGAGTCTCCTGGAGGGAGAGCGTGGAATTTGTGAATAGATCTATTTGGGACGGACAATCCCACACCTTAACTGCTAGCTACAGTTAGGCGGGCACGCCTGGGGTGACAAATTCTGGATATCGTCTGATGTCTGACAAGCGTCAAGGAGGTCTCTTTGTCGTATCAGCATTGTTACCCGACTCACAATATGTATTAATATAAGTTTATTCACGGTTTCGCTTTGGGTTTTTGTTTTGACATTGTTTCGATTCCATATCAACTTTCTATCTATAGTTTCCATATCTAGTACGGGATGATAGTCCTATGGTTTTTAATTTATATTTTCATATATATCAAACTATCTTGTATCTAGTCTGGGATGATAGTCCCATGGTATTCAATCTATATTTTCATGTATATCAAACTATCTTATATGTAGTATGGGATGTTACTCCCAAGATTTTCAAACTACTTTCCATCTACAGTTCATGTATATTAAAGTATTTTATATCTAATTCGGGATAGTAATCCCATGATTCTCAATATATAGTTTTGTGTATTAAACTATACTCTGTGATATTCAATCGGTCTTGCGTTTAGGAAAATATGGGATTTTCCTAGGGTAACATATAACGCGTAATTGAACTGGTAATGAAAAATAACTAAACTGTTTTACATAAGAAAATATGGGATTTTCTTGGATAACAAACCTTTTCGGAAAACTAAAGGAAAGTGGTACATTTTTCAAAGAATTAACATCTTATGAACTCACCAGCTTTATGCTGATTTTCAAAACTGCTTGTCTTCCCAGGTCCGCATTAGACAGGTACCCGGTGATCTCTTTTTGTGAAGACGGATCGTGTAGAAGACTCGTCTCATTTTTTTCATATATATAATATGTATCACACTTGTACAATTTACTTTTGAAACAAATGTAAACTTTCAAATATATGTAATGTAATGGTTGTTTACTTTGATTACTATGTGCATTGGATTTGATACTCAACGTGGAGTCAAACCCGGAAATGTTTTCGCCTTTGGTTTTCGGGGTGTGACAGTTCATACCCTATAACTACACTTTCAAATGCTTTATAAATGCTTTTTATACACTTTTAAGGGGGGAATACAAGTAAATACATGGTTATCCTCGTGTGAAATACATAAATCTTTTGTTATACTTTTTTTATATAATCAATCATATGTGATTTATAACTGTGTTTCAAGCAAATGATTTCATATACTTTATAACTGCGTTTAGAGCAAAGGTCTCTTTTACTTTACACTGTCTTATCAAACAAACTAATTTTTAAACCATTTTATACATTGACATCAAGTCATCAATATTTATTATTCAACTCTTTAAATGTTTTACAAAACTTCCTTTTAAACTTATGTATTATGTGCACATATGTAGACATAAAACTACTATTCAATCAGTTCAATACCTTTGGGTAGCAAAGGTATACTTTCATTCAAATTACATAAATTACTAGTAAGCTATTATAGGTATAGTTTAGGAGAAATACTATCGTGTACAAATATTATAACAGAGAATACTATAACAGAGAATACTATAACAGAATGCAAAACATGTCATGATAACGTCTTGTCCTTTTTGGGAATAAAACATGTTTTAAATAAATATCAAACACTTTATTTATATTTTGAGAATAAATGTTCGATAATGTTATTGCAAATGTTAGACTATACATACAAAGCCGACACTACACTAGGGTTTGCTATTCAAACGAAACACTCTTTTGGAAAAACTATAACATGTATAGTTTACAAGGTAATCATGAGATTTTACATACTATAAGTGCTACATAAAAGAAATACTTCATATACAAGAAACAATGGACTTTTCATACGTAAATCTATTTGATACTAAGTTTTGTGAGACATTCAACTTCACGTACTTTCAAGTGTGCAGTTAAAATCCTGTATTATATACCATAATCTCTTGTAGGGAGAGCGTGATACTTGAGTATAGATCTATACGGGATTGACAATCCCACACCTAAGTTGTTAGCTACAGCTAGACCGGCAGGTCTGGGGTGACAAACCTCATAACATTCTAACGCCTGAAGAACATTGTTACAGGCAGTCTGGGTCAATAGTATGGTTATAAAACTCACATGGAGTATTAAAAACACACGTTGATTTACGGGGTCATCAAATGCTTTAGTAATTCTATACATACATAAATCTACTATTTAAGTATGAAAAACATCATTGTGTTACAGTTTTGGAACTTTTAAACTTCCACCCACTTACGGAAAAACATCGGATTTCTAGAAGTAAACATTCAAAATAGTCGGGTCTTGGTAGAAGGCTACTTTTATACTAGTAGAAAATATGGGATTTTCTAGGAACTTTCAAATATATCCAAACCATTCTATTCAGTTTTATGCAAACAAATTACATTAAACAATTTCAAACATTTTCTTCATACTTATACAAACAATGACATTAAATACTTATGAACTCATCAGCTTAAATGCTGACCTACGCTTTCAAAATAACTTGTATTCTCAGGTCGTCAGTAGACAGATACCAATGCCAGGTTTCGAGAAGACAAAGCTTATGTCAAGACTCGTCTTTTATTTTGATTATCATGTTTATGTCATATTACTATGAAAGAACACATATGTATTAAACTATACTATTAATGCAATGGATGATGTTGTTTCTTGTTTACTACTTTACATTGTTATGATACTATACATGAAGTCATCCACCCCTGAACGTTTCGTCCGTTCCAGTTTGGGGGTGTGACAGATTGGTATCAAAGCATTGTTTATAGTGAATTGAGTGTATCAACCCATAAAAGATATACGAACTATAAACACATTGGGATTAAAATACTCTGACCAAGAGTTTATACTTTAATTACTAAAATACTTAATCAAAAGTATACAATACCTACATACTTACTATAGAACAGTGTCATACTAGAACAGAACAAAAGTATTTAAATTGTTGGACACAATAGTCAAACATGGGCACTTATGTAATCATATGAGGAATCAATATAGCCTGATCAACTATATTCATTTGTGATATGATAAACATGTATTTGGGAGTGATTGGGGTGTTGCAACAAACCTAAAACTCACCAATTTCTAGGTCCTAAGAATTCGTTAGAACAAAACATAAAGTAAAATATTATATGGGTATTTTAGATACTAGTCATTCAAAGAACAAACTTGTTAGGATTAGCAGTAAGCTTCTCTTATAGAAACTTTTATTTGTTTATCGCCTTGTCTTAGAAGTGTAAATAAATTTCTTACCCTCATTTCTCGTCTAGATAAATGGTTGGATTCCACCTCCCCGGCAACCCTTACTTTCCCGGCCAAGAGAATGAAGGAAGGCTAGATGCAGAACTAGAAGCAGGACCCGCAATTCCCCTTAATGTAGAACATGCTGAAGATTTACCGGAGGATCCTGAACCTGAACCTGAAGTCGAGAACTTACCTCTACAAGCCCAAATCCCAATTCAGAACCCTCGTCAAGACTTTCATGGTCTGACGCCCCTATGGGTGGAAAGCTTAGAGACATGGAATCAAGAACAAGATCAACCTATACCATATAACGGAGACAGAAGCTTCTACAACGAGAGCGAAGGGGGCTCAGCAGACAGAGTTTTGTCAATCATGGTCTGCAGGATTGCTTGCAATGAAATACAAGCTAGGACAGCCATCAACCGAATCGTGGATTTGTTGTCAATATTAGGATGAATAGACTTCACATCTGTCGTCTGGAAGAATGCTCGTGACCAAGCATTGCGAGACAACGAAACTTTACTACAAGGATTTACTGAGACTCGAGCCGACGTCATAGAGCTCCGAGTATTCCAGAGGGTATACGAAAGACACCTACTAGATATGGAGCATCAACTGGCTGAACTAAGGATTCATCCGAGGGATACCCGTCACCAGTAGGAGATGCTTTACCTTCCTTCCTCTCAGTTTAAGGAATAGTCTTCCTATCTATGCTCTAAGTAGCACTTTTTTTTCAATGTAACTATCCCAGTACTATAAGTTCTATTTCACTTAGACTTTATGCTGTCAAAGTCTTTCCTACTCCTGATATGATGTAAGATCTACTCCAAGGTCAAATTTTTCCTGAACCTATTACATCATAAATATCGATGATATTGACAGTCGAATAGTTCCCTAAAATTCTATATCCAAATACTTTCATCCTCCAAACATTAGAACTCTATCTAAATCCCACCCTAGTCAAAATTATTGGACTATGGTAACTTAGCTCATGGATCACTTCCAATTCTTTTTGAAAGTTGAATCATGTTATCCACTAACCAATGATAGCCTAGTTCAAAATAGCAATCGTCTTGTGACTATTCTACGAACTTACTTCTACTCTTTACTAGTATTGCATCATAGGGATGTAGGTCAAACCATTGAGATCAGTTTAACCAAAACGAAAATTTACATTTGCAAGAATGAGTAAAATACATCTAGGACCGATCATAATCACTCACGAACTCCTTCTCTATTCATATAGCATAATCATGTCGTCATCCAGAAATAATCAGCCGAACAACAAAACCCCGATCCTTCATATAGACGTCGCTACCTTCCAAGCCGCGGTAACAGCTGCCGTGAAAGCTTTCCTAGCACACCTCAGCTCTGGCAGCGTAAACAAGGCCGGCAAAGGGGTTGACAGTTCATATTGTTGTATCAATCCGGGAAATCTACAAATGATACAAATCACAAGCGTACAATGCCGTAAAGCTGAGAATAAGAAACGAAAGCGTCAAGCCCAAAAGGAGCGCAAGTGATCCCAAAGACTTGTCATGCAACAGCAACAAATGGTGACCTCTGCCACTTCAGCACCGGTCAAACAATATGAAGGAAAACTCCCGAAGTGTAACAAGTGTATCTTCCATCATAATGGAGCTTGCCGTGAAATGAAATGCTGCAATTGCAACAGAATAGGGCACCTTGCTCGTGGCTATGGAGCACCAGCACGACCCATCTCCAAAGTCCCTGGCACCGGATTCAACCAAGCTTGCTATGGTTGCGGTGAAATTGAACACTTTAAATGGGACTGCCCCAGAAGGAGGAACAACGAAAGCACTCGAGTCTGCATCACTCCGACCCTGCACACCACTTCAACCACCGATGTTGGTGTAAGCCATATATGTCATATATACGGTGAGATAGGACATCTCAAGAAGAATTGTCCAATAACAAAGAACTCGGGCGCAGACGGGAAAATTCTAAGGATCACCGCCGCTGGAGAGACTACTCCAGATTCACATTGAAATTCTAGTACGTTCCGTAGCATTAATGTTAGACTTATAAACATTTAAAAAGTAGTGCAAATAGAGTCATATCTTTTGCGAGATCCCATCAGTATTAGGGACGCTCGTGCTGCTTGTACTTACTTGTTGGCATTATACTTTGTTCGCAGTTGTAGTATCATAGATGAAATAATGTACTAAAACTCTCCCGTAAGTTGCACTGTTGTGTTTTGTAATACTGTTCTGAAATATTCTAACGCTATTTGTTCCGCCTAAGCCCAACATTGTCGTGTGACTTGAGTTGATCTGACCCTCACAGTGCCCATTTCGTGCGAAAACTCTTTTCCCTGTAATCAACTTTCTAGCCGAGTCATCATTCTATAGCTCCGAAGTACTCACGCGTAGAGCGCCATATGTTTCGTATCCTTCCCAAAGTAACCTCATCAAACCTCCCTAGAATACCACTCGTACACTACATTAAGTTCAAATCCAAAGACCCATATGGTGAATCGATCACTGAGGAATGTATGCGCAAGGGTGGTACGTAGTCAAGGTTCTATAGGCTTAGAATTGATGATTCCACTTTAACTTCTTTTCCTTGTTTGGATGTGAGCTTAAGGAAGAATCATTTATTCGACTGCCTTTTCAATCTTAATTATATACGACTCGTATACGCAAAACTGTAATTGAAGAACCAAGTATGAGTTCTAATATGAACTTCAGGATGGAGATTGCTTAAGACTACGAGTGATCGTGCTGCCATGCGAATAAACTTAGAAGACAAACACATGCCCTTCCCGCCGATCGGGACAAGAGAGATAGATAGAACAAAAGTACTTATCATTTTTCCTGAGTTCATGAGTAATCATAATTGCTTTTAGATCTTCACAACATCTAATCAACCACAAGGTTTTGACGTCATAATCAGTATGAATTAGTTGAGTCTACATCAAGCCGACATCAAGCGCTTTGAGAAAGCAGTTCAACTTAACCTCCCTATCAAAGAATCTCTAGTTATTTACGACGACAAATCAAGTACGAACCTCCGCATCAGTTCGTGTATTCAAACTCAGAAGTACTTACGAAAGGAATATCATGCATTCCTTGCACACATCATCGAGACATGCCGAGAAGTGAAGGACATTTAGAACATCCCAGAAGTACGCGACTTTCCTGACACCTTTCCAGAAGGACTACCATGATTACCACCACAGCGTCAAGTCGAGTTCAGAATCGACTTAGTTCCAGGGGCGACCACAGTAGCCAAATCACCTTATCGTCTAGCTCCAACTAAGATGCAGGAACTCCCCAGTGAGCTTAACGAACTCCTCAGAAGGGGATTCTTTAGGCCAAGTTTCTCACCAAACAAGAAAGAGCGTTCCAAACGCTAAAGTAAGCCTAGTGCACCGCACCGATATTATCCCTCCCAAAAGGGATAGAAAATTTTGTGGTGTAATGCGATGCATCCAACCAAGGGCTTGGTTGTGTTCTTATACAAGAGGAAAGGTCACTACCTATACCTCAAGACAGCTTAAGACGAAAGAAGTTAACTATACAACACATGATCTTGAGTCAGGAGCAGTGGTAATTGCTCTGAAGATCTGGAGACACTACTTGTAGGGTACAAGGTGTAATATTTTCACAAACCACAAAAACACTCAACACACATTCGACCAAGAAGAGTTATCATACCAGTGATGTCAAACGAAAGAAGCAAAGTCGTATCCCGATAGTGAAAGGTTCGCTGGAATGCCAAGCGAGGACCTGAGTTCACCTGGGAACGCGAGCATCAAATGAAACTTCTATCTGTAGCAAAGTTATCAATTCTGCTTAAACTCTAATTTCGGGATGAAATTCCCTCTAACGGGGGAATGATGTGACAACTCGACATTTCGAGACAATATAATGTAACACCAGTCAAATTTAGGTCAAAATGTAACTTTCCTAAAATCTTATTTGGGTTAAATAAAGTGGTAGGAATCGTATCAAGGTTTTTGTACATATAAAGAACACTAAAATCCGAGTTATAACGAAGAAGTTATGACCAATCTAAGATTCGCGGCAAAAATCAGCAACACTGATAGACGTAAAAAGCGAAGTTTCAATACAATAATTTTTAGCCTTAGGTATCTAAATGAAAGTTGTAGACATCATTAAACCATAAACGTACATAAAAAGAACGTCCAAATCTGACTTCGTATGAGGAAATTATGATTTTTCCAAGATCCGGATATAGTAGTAGACAGCTAAAAAATCGAAATAGAGATCGAGAGACTTTTGGCCAAAACAACCTAAATGAGAATTGAAGGTCTCAACAATAGTAGCGCAACGGTAAAAATTCTGACGAAAACGGACATCGGATGAAGAAGTTATGGATTTAAGACGGAGTTTTCGTGTCCCGGCCTACTAGTAATAATATATTAATAATATATTAAAAATAAATTCAAAATTAGCCAACAGAGTCTAAACGAGAGTTGTAGAGCATAATCTCACCTACACCTCGATATAAACAACGTCAAAAACGGAGTTCGTATGCGAAAGTTATGAATTTATGAAGTTCGGGGCGCGAACCCCAAAGTTGCGTTAGACACCACGACGTGGAAACAGTGCCACGACGTGGCAGGTGCTCTGGAGCCTGTTAGAACCACTTGCGATGACGCATGCAGTGACGACCAGCCACCATGACGTGGGAAAAGGTGCCACAACGTGGCGAGGGGCAAATTCAGCCCTATAAATAGAAACCGAAGGTCTTAGGTTTTGGCTGTTCAATTCTACCTTCCTTGCTACTTTTGCTCTGTGTCAAGCATCTCGAGACTACCCCAAAGCCCCGGTAACACCTCCAACACACAATGCAAGTCCCGAAGTCCCGAGATTTCCGAGAAATCGACTTCTTTCTAGTCGAACTTTTGCTCGACTTTCGTCTCACCTTCTTCAATCTATCAAGTGAGTTCATTCCCCTATACCTACACTTTCAAATGCTTTTTATACACTTTTAAGGGGGGGGGGGATACAAGTAAACACATGGTTATCCTCTTGTGAAAGACATAAATCTTTTGTTATACTTTTTGTTATACAATCAATCATATGTGATTTATAACTATGTTTCAAGCAAATGATTTCATATACTTTCTAACTGTGTTTAGAGCAAAGGTCTCTTTTACTTTACACTGTCTTATCAAACAAACTACTTTTTAAACCATTTTATACATTGACATCAAGTCATCAATACTTATTATTCAACTCTTTAAATGTTGTATAAAACATCCTTTTAAACTTATGTATTATGTGCACATATGTAGACATAAAACTACTATTCAATCAGTTCAATACCTTTGGGTAGCAAAGGTATACTTTCATTCAAATTACATAAATTACTAGTAAGCTATTATAGGTATAGTTTAGGAGAAATACTATCGTATACAAATATTATAACAGAGAATACTATAACAGAATGCAAAACATGTCACGATAACGTCTTCTCCTTTTGGGAATAAAAC
The DNA here is from genome assembly GCF_002870075.4 of Lactuca sativa. NCBI lineage: Eukaryota > Viridiplantae > Streptophyta > Magnoliopsida > Asterales > Asteraceae > Lactuca > Lactuca sativa. The sequence goes on along the minus strand of NC_056626.2, from coordinate 245,205,906 downwards.
ATGTTTTATATAAATATCAAACACTTTATTTATATTTTGAGAATAAATGTTTGATAATTTTATTGAAAATGTTATACTATACATACAAAGCCGACACTACACTAAGGTTTACTATTCAAACGAAACACACTTTTGGCAAAACTATAATAGGTATAGTTTACAAGGTAATCATGAGATTTTACATACTATAAGTACTACATCAAGGAAATACTTTCATATACAAGAAACAAATGGACGTTTCATGCGAAAATCTATTTGAACTAAGTTTTGTGAGACATTCAACTTCTCGTGATACTTGTGTATAGATCTATGCAAGATTGACAATCCCGCACCTAAGTTGTTAGCTACAACTAGACCAGCAGGTCTGGGGTGAAAAACGTCATAACATTCCAATGCCTGAAGAACGTTGTTACAGGCAGTCTGGATCAATACTATGGTTATATAACTCACATGGAGTATTAAAAACACACATTCATTTACGGGGTCATGAAATGCTTTAGTAATTTTATACATACATAAATCTACTATTTAGGTATGAAAAACATCATTGTGTTACAATTTTGGAACTTTTAAACTGCCACCCACTTACGGAAAAACATCGGATTTCTAGTAACATTCAAAACAGTCGAGTCTTGGTAGAAGGGTACTTTTATACTAGTAGAAAATATGGGATTTTCTAGAAACTTTCAAATATATCCAAACCATTCTATTCAGTTTTATGCAAACAAATTACATTGAACAATTTCAAATGTTTTCTTCATACTTATACAAACAATGACATTAAATACTTATGAACTCACCAGCTTAAATGCTGACCTACGCTTTCAAAATAACTTGTATTCTCAGGTCGTCAGTAGACAGATACCGATGCCAGGTTTCGAGAGGACGAAGCTTATGTCAAGACTCGTCTTTTATTTTGATTATCCTGTTTATGTCATATTACTATGAAAGAACACATATGTATTAAACTATACTATTAATGCAATGGGTGATGTTGTTGCTTGTTTACTACTTTACATTGTTATGCTATTGTACATGAAGTCATCCACCCCCAAACGTTTCCACCGTTCCGGTTTGGGGGTGTGACAAATCTTGATACATTTCATAGGGATAGTAGTCCTCATAGGACTTTTGGAGCTCAGTAGTCATGGTAGCAATCATTAAACACGACACCTTTGTTGCATCCCTCTCATGAGTTGTGTTTTCAATGATTCGTTCCGGAGTGGTAGTGGTTACATCAATCTCCTTAAGCTCTTTATCCAGGACATATTCTTTCTCCTCATAGTGAATACCCATTCTGATGTTACGGATCCAGTCATTGAAGTTTGATCCATCGAAAATGACCCTCCCACATAGGTTCATGAGGGAGAAAGAGCCTGAAGGAATTGGTGTGGAAGCATTGTTTGGGATAGACATCAGAAAATAAGAAGAACAAAGTTTAAGTTAGATGATAATCCTTAATATTACACATAATATGAAATATTAAGGCTAGGACCTAACACAATATTCTACAATTGCGAAGAGGGATGTTGTAATCCAATTGTAAAATATTTGAAGGTAGGTAAATGATGATTTACCAATTTCCACCATGAAAAACAAAATAGATTATTAAATTTTAATTGGTTTGAAATTCCTATATCTTTGAGATTCATTGAAATTTTCGATGGCATGTTTAAATCTCGATTGTGCCCTTCAAATTTGTGACTGGATGCCGAGGATCACAAACAAGGTGTGAATAACCATGCAAATTAGCTTGGTACACCCAAAGTTACAGATCACCTAATCAATGTGCCGGTTTACCACACCTGCTCCATCGATCTATGATTAACACCAAGTTACCCTTTGCCACACATTGTTAGTTCCAGATTAGTGTGTCGGTTAACCACACACGCTCCACTAGCGACTTAACGAGGTCCAAAGTGTAATTTCATGGATTAGCACCATCTTCACATTTTCCTAAAGTAACTAAGATTGTGAATTTAATAAAAGTTTAGTTACTTTATATTTATCATTATACTTTTAATGAGGGATAATTAATGTCTTATCATACCCGTTCGGCTAAAGACCCTCCACCAGTCAAGGAAGCGGTAGGTGAGAGTGAACCCCATTAAACCACCATTTTATAGGCAGTAACCTTATACCCCCCTTATAGATCGGCTTCGTGAATGAGGCCTACTAACGGTAAGACTCACTAGGCTTATATATATCTATATATATATATATATATATATATATATATATATATATATATATATATTATTAAACTGATAATATTATAAAGTATAACAATTGAATTTTAACTTCTAAGACTCTAGGGTTTGGAATTAAAGTTTCATTGAATGAGACTTTACAAATTCCAAAACTTGAGGGCAAGTTTTGAAACTTGTCAAAACTCTTCGGATTTTAACGAAGAGACCTTTCATTTTCCATAACTTGAAGACAAGTTATGGAGGTCATTAAAATTCATCTAGATCATTTTTTAACAACAAAAATTATCACATAATCTATGATCTAATTAAACTTATAATCAAGATAAATTCAAGTCAACAATTTTGAAAGAAATTTTGTTTATCATATAATAACAACAATTATTTTAAAACTTTGACAATTATCTTGTGGTTGGATGAGTACAAGCACTACCATATCATAAAAAACATTTCCAATGATCCAAAATAGTTTGTGGTAGTTTTTCAAATCCAAACCAGGCCAAGAAACTCGAAATTCTGCACACAGAGCCTTCAACTCATTGAGTGCATGAATTGGACTCGGCGAGTTGCTCTGTTACTGAGTGGAATCATCGAGTATGTCCATGGACTCGGCGAGTTCATTAGTCAGAGGCCAAAATTTCGACTTTTTCAACTTTGAAAAACTAGTAAGCATCAAATATAATAGAAAACAATCCTAGGCTTTTATACCATTGTTGGGTTTTGAGCACTATAACACTCTTATGGTGCACATGCAACCCTAAATACTTTGGATCTATGTTTTCTCTAATTATACATGCATTTTCAATTTTCCAAAGCATTCTCCCTAGATAGCATACAATTGAAGCTATACATTATAAACTTGGTTTGGATGCTTACCTCTTAAATAGCATAGAGTTCTTGACCTTTGAAAGCTTGAGCACCTCAAGTGTGATGCCTCTATTAATTCACAATCACCAAAATGCAAGAGGGGGATTAAGAGAATAAGTTGCTTATCTTAAAGAGATGGTGTAACGGATTTTGGATCTAGGAGGGTTCTATTTATAGTGTTGCACATGCTACGGTTACATTTTGTAAATGCTAATAACCCATGACTTTCCACATTCTAATGCTCCATGGATTTTAACCTCCATTGATTATCCATGGATTAGTTTAGCCCATCCACATAATCATGGATCATTAGCCTACATTACTAGAATCATTGATTTACATAATCAATCCCCATATATTTAATTAGTCTCTTTTGACCACAAAATTAATTCTTGATCAATACTAATTAAATAATATGATTTTATATTAATATATTATACTTATAATATATTAATAAATCATAAATAACCTTATTCTCAAAATCTATTCTATCGAATTGCACTGGTGAAGGAAACCCAAAAAGGACCATGCTACTATCGGGTCAACTACATCCCAGTTATAGTTATGGGCTTAGACACCATGTCACACCCCAAAACCGGAACGGCAGAAACATTCAGGGGCGGAGGACGTCATGTTTAGTATCACGAGATATGTATATGGTAAGCAAGTAATGAACAACCATTTCATTTAAAAAGAAAGTGTTTACAATGTGTGTGTTCACAAAACATAGAAGTCATAAACAAATAACAAAACAAGACTTTAAGCTATAATGCTCCATCTTCTGAATTCCCAGCACGAGCACCTGTCTAATAGTCTCCGAAGAATACAAGTTATTTGAAAGAGTTGATCAGCAATTAAGTTGGTGAGTTCATAAGATTTTAGTGATGTGAGTAAGCTATAAAATGTGGTTGAAAATGTATCTGTACAAGTGATGTAAGTTGTAAGTTCTGTTTTGAAAAGCTCGCTTGTTCCTCTAGAAAATCCTATATTCCCTACTTGAATGAAAGTTAAGTAATTTGATACTACAAGCCTTTCTATGGGTACTAAGTGAGTACAAGTTATATAAGTCTCGGAGTAAACAAACAATCGATTGTGCGTATCTGCCCTAAGCTCACAACCCAACAAGGAACATAAAGTAAGACGGATAGCACACATCCCATTGGTTGTTAGATCGTTGTCATATATAACCCTGGTGTATTCACTTGTTACTCATGGAGTTAGTTGTAATGATTTCTTTATATCTAATGAAAAGTTCTTTAAGAGAACCTATATTTCCTATAGTAAAAATAGTGACCACGGTGACTACTTTCATAATAGCTTAGGTTATACTGCTATATATAATCTAATATCGGATAGAAAGTTAATTGAGTGAATCTGCCCTAAGTCCACAACCCAACGAGGACAGGAAGTAAGGCGGAAAACACACATTTAACTATCTATTGGGTATTAGTTTTATATACAAACATGGTGTATAAACTAAGGTGTTATAGAGTTACTCACCTAAAGTCTTTAAAATTGTACTGGCATAATAAAATGGATTAAGCCCTTATCTGGGAAATTTCTAGTTTTGTATACTAAAAGTAATGACTTTGAAAAGTATTTTTTGTACTAGAAAAGCTGTGCTTTGACTCTGTGTCCTATAACCTGATCCATACCTGGTACCCTTATGATGACTTAATGTATACTAAGCATAAATATATATAGAATCGGGTAGATAATAGATTGGGTGAATCCGTTCCAAGCCCACAACCAAACAAGGACAGGAAATGAGGCGGAGAGCACACATCCTATTAGTTGTCGGAACCTATTGGTATATATGTATCCTATGGTGTATACGTAAAGGAATCATAAGATTAGCATTATGGTCCTAACTTTTTAGAAGTAGTCTTCTACCAAGACCCGACTATTTCAAAAGTAGTCTTCTACCAAGACCTGATTGTATGACTATTATTAATTAAATCTAACCTACCTCATCGATTATGTGAATATGACACATGGTAAAGTTATTAATAATATTGAAACTGGAATTTTATATCCTTCTGTAATTGTCGTATTGACAGTGTAAGTATTGTAGTATTTGTAAAAAGTGACTACTTTTAGTAATATTTTGCCTTAATTGAGGGTTAAGGCATAATGTGATGGCTAGATCCTATGCTAAACGCTCCCTTGTCAAGAGATTCTAGGAACTACATGCGACCCCTACATGAGTGCAAGCCACGAATATCCACATTACTATGATCATGTATACCCAATATAACTATCACAATGCGTTGTGATTCATTGGTATAGTTAGATCCTGAACTTGTTCCATGCTATAGCACCTTATTATGTTCTATTCTGTTATCGTGCATTGATATCGTATTTATGTAAACATATTCATGTAAGCATATCTACGTAAAAATATTTAAGTAAATGCATTTCGTTAGTATAGGCTCATGAACTGAACTGAATCTTTGTGTGCTTCATTATACTAGAAGTAATGAATAGCATTCTCCTAAACTATACCTATAATAGTTTACTAATGTTCTACTTGGACTGTTACTGAAAAGACTCGTTTCTCTACTAAGTTATGCTTGTACTTTAAAAACGGAGTTTTGTATAACTATAAAGTAACATAACCTTTAAAAGAGTTTTGAAATGTTTTGACAACTTATAAATAACATAAGTAACATATTGAAAGATGTTTATAACAACATTTACACAATTATCATTATGTTCAACTTGTATCCCCCCCCCCTTTAAAACAGTTAAAATAGTTAAAAGATTCATTACGGGGTATGAACTCACCTGATGTGGGTGATCCAATCGGGTATACGTGTAAGGATGAGAAGTTCCACGGATGAAGTCCCGAGACACAAAAAGTCCTAAATGACATATAGGGACACATATTGACATGAATATAGTGTTTATAAACAACTATATGAAAGGAAACACCTTCCGGGACTAGGAAACACCTTGATTAAGTGTTGGAATCACATGTGATTCATCAAAGGGAAGTGGAATGACCAAAATATGAGTTTAAGGTCTTGTGACCATCACTCATTGAGTTTACGGTCGTAAACCCATGAGTTTACGGTCGTAAACCCATGAGTTTACGGCCGTAAACTTATTACACTTTGACCGTTTTGAGTATTGAAGCCTTCCAAGTCATACTAAGCATTCCTACTTCATGGTTAAGCCTTAGGAAATGAGTAGGGCATCATATCACTCCTAAATGGAGTTTACGGCCCATAGACCATTTCTCCATGTGTTTGCTGCCGTAAAACCACATGGATTTTGGCATTTGGATGATTTCAAGTCTTAAACACTTCAAGGTAAAAGTCTAGGCTAGTTTCTAGGCTTAAGGAAGAAATATGGGGCATCAAAACATACCTTGGGGTGTTTACGGTTTTGGGAGATCCCCAAACCGTAAACACATATAAATGGGGTATTTTTGTGGTTTTTTGTGCTAAACACAACAAGGTAAGGTTCTAGGTTTGATCCCAAGGTTTATAAGGATATAGGGCACACTTTGGCACCATATTTTTGGGTTTACGGTCCAAGATGTTCTTGGACCGTAAACACCCTTGATCCATGGTTTCTTGGGTGATTTCTTGGTGTGTAGAAGTGTAAGAAGGCTTATAATACTCAAGGATAGAAGTGCTTACAAGGTAGAAGCTTGAAAAGGTGCTAAAAGTCCAAGAACACTAGTGTGTGTTCTTGGTGTTCTTGGTGAAACTTGAAGATCTACACTTTTGGAATGATTTCACGAATGAAATCATGTTAGATCACTAGATTAAGGTAGATATCAACTTATTAGGGCTTAGAAATACTTACAAGTTGAAGATCTTGAAGAAAAATGGGATGATACTTGAGAGAGAAATGGCTCTAGTCTTGGAAATGTGAAAAAAAATGAGAAAAATATCTAAGTCTCACTTATATAGTCTTTAGGGTTTACGGTCCTAATACCATTTTGGACCGTAAACTCCAAACTCTTGAAGTTTTGGGCACTTATTGCTACATAATAAACCCTAGGGTATCCTCTCTCCTGATATCTTCTGAAGCACTAACTTTAAACACTCAAACTTATTCCAAAAAGCTTGAAAGTTAGCAGACACAGTTTTGACTTCTGTTGAAGTGAATGGTTGTACAAAAAATAAATTACGGGTTGTTACACACCAAATTCAACATTAAGCTCTTAACGGACATGCAAAGTCATAAAGTTTGAAACTTTATGACTCTTAGTGGTATTTTAGCCTTGGATTTGAAGTTTTGACGTGACTACTTAATGCATTAAGCTCTTATTGAGAAAAGAAGATTTTGAGTGTAAGTCGCGCATAGATAGTCAAACTCCTGATTCCGGTGAAGGCAGGATTACACCCAGTGTAGGAGATGGGTGCACCCCATGTACTCAGCTGAGTGGACCAGGTGGACTCCTTGACCTGTTGACTTTGACTTTGACCAAGGTTGACCAAGTTTGACTTAAGGGTATTTTGGGTATTTTGAGCTATAGTTAATCCCTGGTGTCTATCTATTGGATATGTGACCTGTAGAGCCGGTATTTGGAGCAGTATATTGTTCAACTATTTTTCAGACTGTGAGGTGAGTTTCCTCACTGTTCTTATGGGTCGAAGGCACCAATGATGACCCATTTGGTTATGTATGTTGGTATCTAGGATGGTTCTATACAATAGTAATTTGTTATGTTCATGCCGTAATCTAATTGTAAATTATTTAAAGGTAGGTAAATGAAGATTTACCAATTTCACCACGAAAAAACAAAATTTAAATGAATTAGGTTTTAAATGAAATTCCTAGATCTTTTGAGATTCATTGAACTATTCAATGGAATGTTTAATCTCGATTATGCCCTTTGCATTTTTGACTGGGATATCGAGGATCTCGCGATGTCATTGATCACCTAATTAATGTGTCGGTTAGCCACGTACTTCATTAATCAATGATAATTTATGAGACACCCATTACCACCCTTTATTAGTCTGTATTAGTGTGTCGGTTAACCACACACGCTCCACTAACGACTTATATTAAGTGCAATGTGCAATTTCATGGGATAACACCAATTTCACATTTTTCCTAAAGTAACTAAGATTGGGAATTTAATAAAAAAAACATTTAGTTACTTTATATATTCCATTATACTTATTAATAAGAATTAACTATCCTATTAAACCCGTTCGGCTAACGACCCTCCACCAATCAAGGAAACGGTGAGTGAGAGTGGACACCCATTCAACCGCTATTTTATAGGCAGTTTCCTTATACTCCCCTTATAGACCGACTTCGTGAATGAGGTGTACTAGCAGTTCGACTGACTTGTCTTATACATATAGTAAATATTAAACTTTTAATTTTACATATAGTATAAGGGTGTACTTTAAACATTTCAAAATATTAGGGTTTTTAAATCTATTTAAAATTTCAAAAATTAAAAACAATTTAAAATGAAATTTAAAATTTTAAAAACTTTGATTTAATAATTATCTATTAATTAAAACTTTAGTTAATTTATTAAATCAATTAAGGATTATCCATTAAATTAAACAAATTAACTTAAACTAATCCTTTATCCCCTAAATCTCAAAAATATGGGAGGGATATATCAAAATATTTAATTACCTAATTAAACAATTAAGAAGATGATTACCAAAAATAACAACCCACCCAAAACCCTAATTTTCGAAATCTTTACTTGTGGTGGAAGGAAAGGGTTTTAATCCATGCCTTATTTTCAAAAACCCTAGGGTTAGGAAACCCTAAATCTCGAAATTTTGGAGGCCAAAGGAAAGGGTTGAAAAACCCTAAGCAAATTTTCGAAAATAAGGGTTATGAAACCCTAATTGCGAAAATCATAAGCTATAGGGTTCAATTGCCATAAACCCTAATTTTATCAAGTTCAATCAATTGCATCAAATCTAATTGAAAACAAAAACCATTAGCTCTAATACCACTGATGGGTTTTGAGCATAGCAAACAATCTTATGTGTGCATCCAACCCTAATATGTTGGATCTATGTTTTTTCTATTAGACATACAAGCATTGAACAGAAAACTACAAACCCTAGGAGACGTGTATTATTTTCGAAATTAACAATAACTAGGGTTACGATACATACCTTGATTCTTATATTGTAATATCAATGAAATCCTTAAAGATCTTGAACTTTGAGAGCAAGTTCACAAGTGTAACACCTCTAATGGCTCGCAAACACACCAAGCAAGAGGATGCGAGGAGAGAGAGAGGAGGAGGAGGAAGCTTTAGAATTTGGCTCTTCTTAGGGTTTGGAAGCATTGGCCGAGATCAATAGGTAGAGGCTCTTTATATAGTTGTTGGTTGCTTAGAGCCAACGCTAGGGTTTGCTGGAGGAAACCTTAATTTCCAGCTTAAGGCCTAAACAACCCATGGACTCCCCATCCCTTAGGCCTTAGATGAAAATTCTAGGGACTCCCTAAAAGTTTTCGTCCATCCTTTCTAGGATGGTCCAATAATACATTAATAAATCATTTTTCTATATTAATTTATTATTCCAAATAATAAATTCTTCCTCTTTCTCAATAAATAATCTTGTCTAGTTGCTAGTATGAAGGCAACCCAAAATGATTGTGCTATTATCAATTCAAGTACATAGCAAATATAGTTATGTGCTTAGACACCTAATCCAACAGTATGTGACAAAGGGATAACTGATAACTTACCTTATACACCAATTGTACCTTTAAGCTTTTGGGGAATTGAATCTTGATAGAATGACACGAAGTCATATATTAATAGGGGCGGTGAAATGTTGATAGACATTCACCACTGTCTATATCAATTTATAATGAGTTTGTGCAAGTAAGAGATTGAAAGATATATATGCCTAAAGTCATTATAGAATATATTATTAGATAATACATGATCCTAAAGAGTCACACTAACAACAACTTGATATAGTTGATTATTTATTAAAAAATGATTTCAATAAATTATCATAAACTCTTATAATCAATTGAAAATATTTATTTCATGGAAATATAATTTTCAACGGCAAGTAACATAATATATCATAAGGTATGATATATTAATTCATATACATTATTTTGGACTAGAAAGACTCTTGTTTTTTTTAGCTAAAAGTTAAAGTTTATATCTTATAAAGAGTTATAAGAATTTTATAAACTTCTTTTCTCTTTTTTATACTAAAAAAAAGACGAGCTAGTTTATTGGAAACAAGACATGGTCTTTCTTTAATATAATAAAGGAAAGTAAGCATGGTTAAGAGAAATGGGGGACATGTATGCTTGAAGGTATGGAGTGCTTGAAGTGTTAAGAACTCTTGAGGTAATGATTTAGCTTTACGAAGACTATAATCCTTTTATTTTTTGGTGACCAAAACCGTAGCTCCCTCATACTCTATCATATTCTCTATTGGAAAGAATCGTTAGCAGATTACTTGCTTGCATTTTGCTCTCTTTAAGTCGTATCTGGATATGAACTTAAAGCTTAAAAGTTTTGACCAGTATCTTCATCAAGTTGAGTTCTTGTTGGTGTTTCCATCTAAGGTGAAGTTGTACTTTACATTCCACATCAACATTCAAGCCTCCCCTTGAGGATTCAAATGACTATATAGGTTGTTATCTTCTTATTTCTTCTTTGGTCAATGCTTTTTCTTCCAAACGTTGCAAGAAGATCCTTTGTGGGCTCAAACTAGTTTATGTTATTCTAAACTTATAAAGTCTTTCGTAGCTAAATCTTGAGTTTTTGAATAAAAACCCAATACCACCACACAATCCACGCATGCATTTTTTATAATTATCGTTTTCTTCTTATTTTCAGCAATAACAGTTTCATTAGCAATTCCAAGACAAATTCGACCAACAACATTTTGACCGAATAGACCTTCTTTGATTGGTTTCCACATATTTTCATCTAAACTAGTCAAATAGTCTTCCATTTGTTCTTTCCATTGATCATAGTGATCAAAAAGTGACATTGGAGTTTTGGTTGAAGAACCAAGATGATTAGCATAGTTAATCATCGTGGATGTATTGAAATTTTCCAACGAATTATGTGAAAGCAGGATCAAAATTTTTAAACAGCTTCGAAGAATTAGATTTCAAAAGCGGAAAATAGATTTGAGAAAAAAAATCAAATATGTAATAAAATAAGAAAGAAATTCCCAAAAAAAGATGAATGGTGTTTACTCTGATACCAGTTGATAAGTATTTGACTTAAAGACAAATCATATATTGTATGAAATACAAGATTTAGATACGAACACTTATGCTCTTTGATTAGACATGAGAAGACTACAATTTGATAGCTAAAATAACACAAACGTTATAAGCATGTAAAAATCCAAAACTTGTTAACTTCTCATGCAAATGTTCACCCATATATAGAAACAAAATGGTGAAGTCTGTCTAATCATAATAATACATGTGAACATTGACAACTAAACACAACTAATTGCTCAAGCTAACATACAATCACAGTTAAGAGCATAATAACCCACATGATAAAAACTATACCAAGGAGCTTAATAAGCTCTACCAACTACTTTGGTGACCAAAATATCTTCGAAGCAACTTTACATCTTCCGTAAGACCAACTGCGGCATATTGTGTCTTCTTGAGACATCTTCACAAACAAAACTTGTCTTCAACAAACATGTAACGGGAAGATATAAATCAAACCCCGCCACAAAAAGGCACATACCCACCTTAAAGAAATTAACATAAACTCAAGCTTTTCCAACAAGTGGTAAGAGGATACCCTAACCCAAAGGAACCTCAACAACGTCAAATGGCCAATTCAGATAATGTTAACAGAATGGATCGGCCATGACTACCACGCACATCTATATATCTATAGAGAGGGACATATATGTAGATTTCTCTATGTACTCTCATTCCAACTCTACAAAATATCATACAAACAACATAGACGCCAGAGCTTATTCTCATCGCCACCTCCCATGGTGCAAATGACTCTTTTTAGTATTATTATTATTTTTCTCTAATAGCATATGAGACTACAAACAGGTCAAACAACCAACTCCACTGTAACCAAATGATATTTGGACTACATCATGGACAAAAGGAAATAGTTTAAAAGCATAATTTAGAGGGTGTCTAACACCAGAAGATCTTGACGTATCATCAAAACCTTTTAAAAGGTTTTGAGATATCTAAGTTGAATCAATCCAAAACTTTTAATTTATTACTACTCCATTCCTCAAATAAATAACTTTTCATTTTCTCTCATATAAAGGGTTTCATCAACGTGAGGATAAAATCAGTCAAAGGTCATGATTTCGTGTGAAAGGGAATCAAGATTTTTTTTTTCTCCACGTTTTATTGTTTTTATTATCTAAAAGATGAAAAATATAGCTATAGAATATCTGATAGATCTGAACCAATCTGAGGATCTCACGTGCAACTCTCAAGACTCATCATACATAGTTTCATAAAGTATAACATCAAAAAAATTAAGAATTCAAATGATGCTATGATTTTCATTCACAATCAAGATTCCAATATACAAAATACATCTTCCCGTGATATCATCATCCTTGTCACTATCTTCTACATGGCAATTCACTACCTTAACAAAATGATAAAACTTGCATTAAAATTACATCTTCGGCTTTCTACTCATTGTCAAAAGAAGGGAATAAATCCATTCGGTCTATTTGTTCCACTGACATCAGTATCAGTATCAGTCCCAGTTCAATGTCGTGTCCTTTTTGGGACTAGAGAGTAGCGAGTGAGTAAAAAGAAGAATGACAAAATTACCTGTTTTTCAACAAGACTAGAAAAATGCTAAAATTGGGCATGCTTTTGATCTTGAATTATTATGAAAAATGAACAAATGTTTTTTCACGCGTTTACAACTTCCTGCAGGTGTAGCGATTGACTTTTACCAGGAGGGATGAAAACTAGATCTTCCCAACCTGAATTTTTCTCACTCATCTGCCACCCCATAAATATATGTTAACTTGATAAATAATCTTTATTACAAAAAAAAAAAAGCAAAAAACGAATCGGGAAACATTATAATTAGCAACAAGTAAAAAGTTACCTCCATTTTTTTCAAAACATCTTCCAAACATCCCACCTACAAATGACATAGAAACGTCATTCTTGATACAAAATTGATAAAATAAACATTTTAACAAGTATGAAATTTAAGTAAAGAATAAAAATTAAAAAAGGACTAAAATGTAACAAATTTTATAATACCATGATATGTTGTGAAATGGCAGGTCCTCTTGGTCCACGTGGAATCATTAACAACTCTTTCTCAATATCTTCCTGCATATATATCAAGTTGATTAAAGTACATTGCTATTTTTGGGATGTTAAAAAGGTCAAATAGTCAAACACAAACCTTTCGAAAATATATAGGACAGTAACGTTTGTTTTTCTTCTTTATAACTAGGAGATCCGACTGTGCAAAGAAACAAATTAATCAAATATAAGTTTACTTTTCCTTTCCAATAATGGAAATATGGAATCTAGCTGATAAGCCAGCTTATTTTTCAAGCTTTTTTAAATTGTCATGTTTGGCAAGCTAAAAAGTAGCTAATACTTTTTGTAGTTAGCTTATCAACTAGTTTTTACCAAACGTTATTTTTTGTCAGCTGGCTTTTCAGTTATCAGGTAGCTTTTCGGCTAGTCTGCCAAACATAGCCTATATAGGTAAGGAAATATAATTATATTACTATAATGGGTAAAAGATAAAGTACATTGCTTGTATTGAAATAGAAAGATAACTCATTAGATTATATGACAATATCCAAGAAGTAAATTCTCATACCTGAAAAACAGGGACTCCATCAAACCCATTCTTGGTAGTAGAAGTATTCAACTATAATCAATCAAGAATTGCTCTTAATTAATCAATATAATAAATATATGTAGGAAGCATGACAATGTATAATGATTTTTGAGTGCCTTGAAAGAGAACAAACCTCCATTGCATTCTTAAGTTGAACAGGATCAGGCAAAAATCGAAATGCAATTCCTTCAACCTTCAACATATAAACCTACACATAAAGAATGCACAGATATATTAAAATTGAACATTGAACATAACAACAGATGAATCATATTATGCTATATATTCTCTAAAGGTTTCATCTTCAACCTCATAAAAACCAATTTAGCCTAATCTAATCAAATGGGGTTCCAACAGTGGTAAATTATGTTTTCACAAAGTGAATCTTAGCTCTTTAAACATGGAACCAAAACAAGTAAGCAAATACAATTAAAATTCAAAGCCTAAATTGTATAATAATCACCTGGTCAAGCGCAATTGGTACAACTTTTGCTCGCCCTTTTAACTCCCTTTTCCTCAATCGAACCTGCAATTCACATGTACATATACAATGAACAAATTTAAGTTCCAAACTCGCATACTCACAGACCTGAACACTTATACCTGAGCAAGAAATGCTTCGGCGTCTTCTTGACGAAAACAAAGTAACCCAATTGATTTGAGTCCATTAGGATCAGAAATTAGGACGAATTCGTTATCGGAATTGCTGACTGTGTACAGCTCTGTTCCAGCAAGCGTTTTCGACACGTTGGCAGTGCTTAGGGCCAAGTCAAACACATGTTTTCCGCTGCGAAGAGTGTTGTCGTCTTGTTGCTGTGACAACGAAGCAAAGGGCAATGACCAGCGATGGGGCTTATGTGGCTGAAATGGGAAAAGGTTTTTGGCGATTCCTCGCCGTGTTTCGTCGAGACGGGTAGAGATGTCGGAGCTTAGACGTTGAAAATGCTGGTGGAAGAAGGCGAAGGGATTGGGGGTTGCAGAGGAAGCGGGGTTTGGAGACTCCATTACCGAGGAGAAAGGGGAGGACTGAACGAGGAAGGTAGTCGGTTGCTTGTTGTCCTATATTTTAATGTTGGGGCCTTCATGGTCCAGCCCATCTAAGTTGGGCTAACAATAGATATCGACTAAATTATATGTATTGTTTGATACCCAAAAAAAAAAGGTAATTAGAAATAAATAACTAATTATTTATGAAATTTATGAATTGACTATTTACTTCGAAATGTAGTATTCCAGAGTACTTACGAAATTCCTGGAGTTAGTAGTGGTTGTTAGATTCTAGTCTGGAATCACCCGTATGTTCCGGATTGGAAAAACGTATTCCAAATGTAACTCCGAAGGTTGTTAGATTCTAGTCTGGAATCACCCGTATGTTCCGGACTGGAAAAACGTATTCCAAATGTAACTCCGAAATGTACGTTCATTTTGAACTGTTAAAATTAGGTTCTTTGTAGCTTCCTTGCTCCTTCATAAACAACATATACATTTGTCTGTTTGTGTATTGTGTTCGTTACTGTTTAAATCCCAATTAGCTTTCGGATACTACAAAAATGAGTTTGTGTAAGGATTTTTTTTTTCGGTGTCAGTTTCTAGTGGATGGAAATTGAAGTGAATTGAGGGATCTATATAGTATATTGCTCCAAAATACACATGTTTTGGTGTAGATATAAGTAGTGATCTAAACTTTAGTGGGTTAATTACGTTGGTTGCTTCCCAGTCCAGGTTAAACACTAATCAAATATGTTTATCTTTTCAATGTCCTGGATTTAAATATGCAGATTCTTGACAATAGTATTGGTAGATATTTTCTTAGTTTTGTTAGTAGTATGTCTCGTAAACATTACAATTGCTTGTTGTTAATAATGTTACGGAAAATGGTATTCAATGATTTCTCATAGAAAATCGTTCGGGTGGCAATAGGTCTTTTGGTGCTGGAAGTACCAAAAAATTTAATTTACTACCTATGAAATTGAATCAGGATCCTTCTTATAATGAGCTTATAAATGGGATGATTTTAGGTATAAAGGTAAGGTTGATGATGATGATTCTTCAACATTTGATGTTGATGAATCTACAAATGATGAGGCCAAACTAATGTTGTTAGTTGATGATAGCAATATAATTCCACTTCGAGAGTAAGTTAAATAATTCAAGAGTTTTATTGAATTTTTTAGGGATGAGACTGAACTTGAAGATGATGAAATTGGGCCCCTAAAAGCCCAAAAATCCCAAAAGGAAAAGTATCCTTATTATTTTTCTGATTTTGAAGAAACACAAACCACTGATTATGAGATCCCTGAACCTTTACCATTGCCCGAATTAGCTCAACAAAAACGTAAAGGTGTTCTAGCCCATAATTATTTTTCTTATGTGAATCTCTATGAACTCTTCAAAAGCAAAGAAGAAATTAAGTGTAATTTAGGATTCAAACGTGTTACTGTGGGCTTTCAAATTAGAGTGATCAATCTACAAAAGACAGGTATGAAGCCATTGGTGTAACATCCGCTTTATCAGGTACGAATTTTAATGCTTAAGTCTTGTGGAGTTTTAGTGGCCACGACGTGGTGGGGAAGATCACCACGATGTGGCAAGCATTTTTGGTTGAAGATTATTTTAAGTAGCCACGACGGGACAGTATAATGGCCACAACATGGCGACGTCCTAGGCTTAAACTTTAATTTTTCGGGCTTAAGGCCCTATTCAAAAGATGTGATGGATAGCGTTTTGTCTACCCTCAGCCTCTATCACCTCCAAAGTGCCCTTGATAAAACCCTAGCCACCTTTCAAACTTTTGGCTCATTTTTGGTGACTTTGTGATCTTGGAAGGAAGAAGAAGGGTCTCTAGTTCAAAGATCAAGCAAGCGATTCATCTACACTCCTTGTGTGCATCTTCTGGACTTTTTTGTAATTCCTTATGTTCCCATTTTGTTGGTTCCTTTATAGATCTAGCTTATTAAACCTATTTTGTTTCATGTTTAAGATTTGAATGGTTGAGTGGGGTAAAGCTAGGAACTTTATGACTTACCAAGGTCTCAAAAGCATTATATCTTCTGGATCTAGAGGTTGGGAGAATTTTGGAAGCCATGCATGAGTTTTAAGTTATTTTTCCATCTTTTGACGTAGGTTGAGGGAATTACATGCATGGGGCATGCATGGCTATAAAGTTTGGATGTTTATGAGCCTTTAAGGTCCTAAGAAGCGTTTTCAAAAGTTAGAGTTGATGGCTTAACGAATTAAGGGCTTAGTCCATTAAGTTGTTTAAGAGCAGAAACCTAGCAAGATGCTCGTCGCAATGTGGTGAAGGGGATACTTGCGATTGTTTTGTCGTTTAGATGCCAAAACGTGGCCATGAATTAGCCACAACATGGTGACCGCTGACCAGTGAATTTTTGACTTGGTTGATGTTTGATCAAATTGCTAGTTTTAGAGTGTAGATTAAGGGTTGACCTTGGGTGATTCTTTAGGTGGTGTGTAGCACCAGCCTTCCAAGCTTACGATCAGTGGTGTAGCTTGTTACGAGTGATTAATGTGAGTATTATCACTATACTATGTAGGATGCTAGTCATCTTAGTGACTCTTGTATGGAAGATCAGGAATTGGCCCTAGAACTTATATGAAAGACCATGATATGGCCCATGGAAAATATATGAATGATTAGGATCTATCCCCTGGCACTTGTATGAAAATACCATAATTTGGCCCATAGCAGGAAGTGACTGTAAGACTATGATTTGGCCCATAACATTCACTTAGAGTTGAAATAAACTAGTTATATTATGTATGGTATGTGGTATTTTGGGGAACTCACCAATCTTTGTGCTTATGGTTTATGTTTAAATGTTTTAGGTACTTCTGGTTCAAAAGGGAAGGGCTCGACTTGATCGTATTACATTCCCCAAAGTTTTTCGCACTATCTTTTATGATTTATTACTAATGTTTTGAGAATACAATATAATCTGATTAATCTTTCGGATCGAATGAATGATGGTCTGGCTGTTTAAAAATAAAATTTGTTACTTAGTATTGTTTTTGGGAGATTACAAGTTGGTATAAGAGTCTTGCTTTGAGGGATTTAGACACACTTTACACTATGACTGAACTCGAACTGAGAATTAATAAAATCTTTTAATAGAAAACGGTTTTCTATAAAGGTTTTTACAAAGAAAGGGGAGCAATGTATGTGTCACACCCCGGCCGTCGGCGGAAACACTGGGCAGTGCAACGTCATTTCTCGTATCATAGTTATCAACTTCCTGAAAACACATGCATTTTAAAATACGTCAACATAAATTTGGTGAGTCCACAAGTTTTGACTCCATATAAAAATAATACATTTTCCAAGTTCAAAAGTATAGTTTTGAAAGTATCATTTTGACTCTCCAACGTTTAGCATATATATCCTAGGTATAAAAGTTTACTTACCAAATAATTAGTTTACCTATAAGTCTCATATACTATGAATATAAGTGTTTGTAATTCCATACAAACGAAAGTTGCTACGTATAAATCTTATTTCAATTCTATACAAGTAAAACCGCTACGTATAAATCTATTTCAGTTCTATACGAGTAAAACCGCTACATATAAATCTATTTCAATTCTATACGAGTATGTGTGTTAGGTATAATTATCTATTTAATATACAAGTAGTATACCTACCAGTTTCTTGTATCTAGAGTATAAGTGTTTGGGAAACTTATACTTAACATTAATACTTATATAACGACAATGTATAAAGCTTCTAACAATTGGCTACCATGAGTCCGTAACCGCGGCTATATGACTAGTTTCAAACCTCTGCTTGATGCTACAAGTTTCGCATCATGAGATAGGTTCCACACGCTTCATCAACGTCGGAACAATAAACAAACAAAAGGACAGTTCGTCACTCGCACACGGTTTTGTTATAGCTAGCAACCACGAGTGGGGTTGTCAACCCGTATCTTATTCATACACGACTTCCTCGCTCACACGGGATTAACGGTTACAGGTCAGAGGATTTTCCTAAGATTCTCAATCTTAGTTAATGAATACAATATCTCATGTAGACTTGTCGAGTTCCGTTAATTCTAGTATTAAAATCATATTCGTGTCTAAAACCCTAAGTTATTAGACTATGCTTTTAAAATTACTCCTAATATTTATAATACTTAGGTAGTACAACAGCTATAATTAGAATTAAAACTAGGTTTTATCTTTACATAAAACCAATAACAACAACATATAACATACTTGGTTTTATCT
This sequence comes from Lactuca sativa, assembly GCF_002870075.4. Taxonomy (NCBI): domain Eukaryota; kingdom Viridiplantae; phylum Streptophyta; class Magnoliopsida; order Asterales; family Asteraceae; genus Lactuca; species Lactuca sativa. The sequence goes on along the minus strand of NC_056626.2, from coordinate 245,186,766 downwards.
TGACATAAAACCAATAATAACAACATACTTATCAATTAACATGTAGAACTTCCGAGTATAACTCTGGAACTATATCGCACACAACATATATATATAGAATCCTACGTATAACTCAAGATCTACATTAGTATACTACTATAACAATAAAATGCTAACAACTTTACGATAGTTGTACACTCTCAAATACGAAATAACTATATCCCGGTTATTATAACTATCTACGTTGATACTAATATACTATCATATAGACATAATAATAACGTATATATAATATTTAGCATGCGTTTTCCCCCAAAATATTAGAAAGTGGGGCCGTGAAACTCACCTTAGTAACATGATTTTATGTAATCTAAGCAGAAACAGTCAGCGTACGAGGTCGTCGGGGCTCGGGATGCAAGAGGGCTTCAGCAAGGGTGAGAGGAGAAAGGAGATCAGGTGCAAGAATGGCTGAGGTCGATCTTGCTATTTATAGTAAGATTTTTGGCCCTCAAGACGTGAAAAATGCCTTGTTCACGTCGTGAGTTTGGATCTTATCCCCTCGTAGCCTCGTCACACCTTCTAGATCCGAGATATGGTGGTTTGACTCCTCACGTCGTGAGTTTTTATGCTCACCTCGTGAGTTCAGTCAAATTAGGGTTTTCTGACAGCGACATCTTCGGAAGGCCATAACTTTTGCATACGAACACCGTTTTTGACGTTCTTTATATTCACGCGTAGGTATTTACGATCACTACAACTCTCTTTTAGACTCCTATAGCTAATTCTAAGCCTATTTTAAATTCCTTATGTTATAGAGATTTTATAGTGTTCGGTTTATCATAACTTCTTCATGCAAAGTCAGATTTAGATGTTCTCTATATTTTTGGAATCGTATGGACGCATACTTTGATTTATACCATAAAGTATGTATGAAAGTTCATATTTATATTAGCATTATCATGAAATACATAGTGAGTTTACTACATTACTAGTTTAACAAAATCACATTACATGATTGGTATAATCACATGTGATTGTTATTGACCTACTTTTGACTAGTGTTACAGTATGCAATCAGCCGATCTCAAGTAAGTGATTCCTAAAATAACCATACATGAATGTTATGTCTTAGTATGCTATTATATGAATTGCATGTTATTATAGGGCTAGGGATCTACTCAAGGATGCATGATAGAATGCTTGTTAGGAGAGATGCATTTTATATGTTTGTTATATGATTAGATGCTTTATGGTTTATGATGATACTTGAAATTATTTGATGAACGCACCAGAGTGGTGCATTGTTAAGACTAAGTAACCTTAGAATGTTTGATTCAGCCTATTGCATGTTCTTGTTTGATGAAGGCCTTATGGTAAAAGTATTTATTCGAACTTCTATTTTATTGCAATTATGTACAACATGCATTCATTAGGGTGATGGTCGGTGTTGGGTTTTTATTCAAAAATTTGTTTAAAAACCAAAACAATGCGACATAAGACTTAATATTTGAACAAAATAAAACTAGCTTTATTCCCACCAAATGATCATTTTGCAAGAGTTAGAAAGATTAAAAACAACCATAGAAGAAAAAGCATAACAACCTTTGAAGACTTTGATCCTCATGGGAGGTTGGAAGTTGATAAAGATTGTGACAACCCGAAATTTCCATTCTGTACAATCTATATCACTTCAATAGAAGTTATAGTGGTCACTGTTAATTTTCAGACTTTTTCGCGTAAGTTTTAGTAATTCAAGGTTTACACTTCAGGAAATATCAGGAGAGTGGGTGTACTAGGGTTTTGTGTAACACAGTTATTCCAACACTCTGTTATATTAGAGATCAGTTCAGGAATAAAAATATTTTCTGCCAAAAATATTTGAGGACTAAATAGATTTCTGAACCAAATTCATTCATTATTCACATTTCCAACTAGAGAAAAGCCATTTTCTCTCTCACGGATCTTCGGGTTTTTATACCAAAACGTGAGTAACTCTTTCTAGTAGTGATTAGAATGCTTATTAGATGCTTATAACATGATTTAGATGGCTAAATCATTAGATCTAGGAGTTTACTCCCCAAGGTGTTCTTGGACGGTAAACTCCCGAAACGAAGCCAAAACCGACCTTTGTATTATACAACTGCTTGGGACTCTTATGTATGCATATTAGGAACAAGAAAACATCCATAAATCACCCAAGTTTGGGGAGTTCACGGCCAAAGAGATTCATAGGCCGTAAACTCCCTTTTCACACTCAAAATGGTGTTTTAAGGACTCTAACACTTTAAGGCTTTTATCTAGACTAGATCCCATTTAGTGTAAGGAATTAAACACATCAAAGAACACAAAAAAAATGAGAGTTTACGGTCCAAGTATATCTTAGGCCGTAAACTCCATTGAAATGGACAAAAGGGGTGTTTTCATGACACCTAAAGCCCTAGACCTTTACAAGGAATTGTTTCCACTTAATTGAAGGGCCAAAACTCATCTAAATCACTTAGCAAAGTGAGTTTACGGCCAAGAGAATGCTCTTGGGCCGTAAACATGAAAGAATGGCACCAAAGTGTGCCTAGGGTCCTCATTTGCCTTAAACAATTGTCTAGAACATGTCCTTCAAAAGTAAGAGACTTGAAAACAACAAAAACACCCAATACTTAGAGTTTACAACCGTAAACTCTAAGGGGATTGGCCTCAGGGCCGTAAACTCCTATTTGGAGTATTTCTAGACCTTAAACCCTTCCAAGGACTTAGCCATCAAGTTAGAATAATTCTAGAAAGCATTTGGGACTTCAAAACACACCAAACACACATGTTTGGGAGTTTACGGCCGTAAACTCAAGAGTTTACAACCGTAAACTCCATGTGTGATGGTTTTTGGAGAGTAAACTCTCATATAGGGTCCTTTGGAACCCTAAACACAGATACCTTGTCCCACAATAGCTTAGATGCAATCCTTAAGGCTTAAAACGCTTATATAAAGTGTTTATTATGTCTAGGATGTCTTAAACATTATCAATTAGTCATTTGAGTCTAATTGAGTGCATATATGTGTGATTATATGTTCATTAGGATCGTAGTGTGTGCACAAGTCCTCGCTTGACACCTAGCCATCCTATACCGTTCAGTTCATTCCAATCACCAACTACAGGTGAGTTCATACCCCTAATCAATGTTTAAATGATTTTAAATGCTTTAATAGGGGGGAATACAAGTAGAAAACAATATGTTATTAAATCAATCTTATGTATTTTATAACTGTGTTTTCACTCAGTAGATTTCACATATTTCAAAAGGTGTTACATGAAATGGTTTTCTATCTTAAAATACCTTGATAACAAAAGTATTAGTTTTGAAATGTTTATTAAAATGACATCAAGTCATTCTTAATTATTGTTCAAAACTCCTAGATATCTTGCAAAACCATTATTTTACCTTCTTGAATCAAACTATACTTATGCACATATGTTCATTTATATGTTAGAGATTATAGTTTTTCATCCTTCGTTCAGTTTCCCACACCCTGGTGTATCGAGGGTGCATAAATCTACTTGAACAACCACATACTTTCCAGTTAATTATCATAGGGATAGTTAGAAGATATCAAACATTATTACTGCTACAAGAAATCACACCAGAGTCAGTTCATTCATGAGTCTATACTAATGCCTTACATGATACATGAGTACACGTACTTAGGATTTCATGATACATGAATATGTTTACATATACTTACTTGATACATGATTACGCTTACATGAACACATTACATGAATACCATACAGGAACACTATTACTTAGGTGCATTATCCTGTATTTACTTACCTGGATACTTGTACTTAGAACTACGAGGATGATTTATTAGTATTTACTGTGTAAATTATCTTTCCTACCCCAGTTCAATGGGATAATTCGGCGGGACTTACCATTCCGAATCCCGCTGATTAGCACCAGTGGTCGATGAACGTCTACGGATGTCTAAGGTTGTTACTTACTTAGTAGTCAGTGACGGGACTAACCATCCCTCTGTCCACTGTTGCAACAGTGGATGAGATGTGAATCTTCGGAGGATCATTAGGTTGACGATCTGTATTAAGAGATCGATACGAGGACTAACCCTCCCTCCACCCTGCTGCCGCTACAGAGGACGAGGGGACACTCTTCGGATGTTCCATAGGGTCTATCTTTCGCTTCAGCGATGTCGTGTTTGTCCTGGTAACCCAAGACATTAACACTTACATGATTATATTTTCCTGTTTACTTTATTTTGTGATACTTTCACATAAATGAGGAGTTAGACTAAGTACTCAAGTACTAGTCAATAGAAAGGAAAAACTATCATATTACTTACAAAACATGCGGGTCTTGGTAGAAGACTACACTTCATACTTATAGAAAATAAGGGTTTTTCTAGGGTTTTTCATACTTACATCAACATCTTCACTTAAAGGTTTACATGGCCTTCAGGATAGCTTTTCATAAACATGACAATGACACTTAAATACTTATGAATTCACCAGCTTTAAAGCTGATACTCGCTTTCAAAATAACTTGTATTCTCAGGTCATCAGTAGACAGGTACGGAGGCCAGGTTTTGAGAAGACGGAGCAGACAAGTCTCGTCTTTTATTTTGATTGTATATTTTGGTGTCTTATTACAATGAAAGAACACACATGTATTAAACTTTACTTATAATGCAATGGATGATGTTGTTGCTTGTTTATTATATTACACTGTTGTGATACTGTACATGACGTCCTCCACCCCTGAACGTTTCCGCCGTTCGTGGTTTTGTGGTGTGACAGATTGGTATCAGAGCATTGTTTATAGTGAATTAAGTATATCAACCCATAAAAGATATACTAACTATAAATACATGGGATTAAAACAATCTGTCTCAGAGTTATACTTTTAAATAATAAAATATTTAAGTAAGTATACGTGCCTGCATTGATACTAAAATCGGTGTCACAACGACAAGAACAAAAGTATTACGATTGTTGAATATCACAAGTAAGCCTGGGGATATATGGTCAGTCTTGGGAATGGCATAGCCTGATCAACTATGCTGGTCCGAGGAGTGATTAGAATATGCCCAAGAATGGTTGTGATATGGCAACAAGTCTAAAAACTTACCAACACAACCATAAAGAAATACCATAGGGGTATTTGGTCTTACTATAATTATCTTAGTCAGTTTGTCTATTTAGCTATTTCTTATATCCCTTTTCTCGCGTAGATTAAAATGGCTGGATTCCACCATGGCGATCTGTACTTCCCGAACCAAGGCAATGTTGGTTGGCTAGAGGCTGAACCAGAAGATGATCACCCAATTCCTTTGGATGATCACCATGCTGAAGGTTTTTCTGATAGTTCTGACTCGGAGCCAGAAGTCAACAACCTACCCCCAAATGCTCAAAACCCAAACTTGAACCCTCGCCCTGTGTTTCAAGGACCCGCACCTCTATGGGCCACTAACTTGATTAAATGGAGTCATGAACAGGGTCAACCCATTCCCTATAATGGAGACCGAAGTTTCTACAACCTCACTGAAGGAGGTTCTGCTGATAGAGTCCTACCAATCTTGGTGCGTAGGATTTCTCGGAACTCGATAATAGCTCAGGCGACTATCAATCAAGTCTTGGAAGTTGACGCCAACTCTGGTGTTAACACTGTCCACATTCGCCAACTAGAGTCTGCTCATGAAAGGACTCTGGTCCACAATGCAAATCGGCAGAGAGAACTTGCTGAAACCCAAATGAAAGTTAGGGAACTTCGAGCTCAGCAAGCAAGGTCGGACAGGCGTATAAGGGACATTGAACGTCTACTGTCGGGATCGAGGACTCATGCTAGCAGTTCTCGTCGCCGATAGAATCTCGTCGACTCATCTTTTGGATATAACCTAGTTTATGTAAAACTTTGGTCTAATTTCCTATCTGTATAAATCTTAGACCTGTTAGGTCTTGATCTAGTCTTAATTCTGTCAAAATTTTCCATCTTGGTTGATGTAAGGCCTACTTCTAGGCCATTTTTCCCGAACTTGTTACATCTGTAATTCCAGTATTATTGACGGATATCTAATCTAGTGGAAATTATTATCCAAATGCTATCTTCTTCATTTAGTGATACTATTCTTTCTGTTGTTGGGCTATGGGGATTTAGTCCATGAGACACATTCATTAATCATTTATTCTTATCCATTTTGTCATCTTTTAAACGTATAGTTAAAGATGCCGCCACACAGGAATCCAAGGAGGAACCCAAACAACGAAGCACCAATACCACCACCTCCACCATCACCTGTACCTCTTCAAACACCAAATCCTTTCGATGCCAATATGTTCCAGGCAGCTTTCACAGCAGCAATTGCAGCTGCTGTGTCAGCAATCAACGCTCCTGCCCCTAGTGGATCAGGAACAGGTGCACCACCCTCGAACCACGGCGAAAGCCATGGACACCCTTGGGAATGCACCTACAAGGACTTTACTAACGCCAAACCCCGCAGCTTCAATGGGACTGGGGGTGTTATGGTGTTGAGACAATGGATTGAGAAGATGGAATCTGCCTTCGAGATCTGCGGATGCCAAGAAGGCAGCAAGGTCAAGTTCGCAGCTTGTACCTTCTTTGACCGAGCACTAACATGGTGGAACAACCATGTTAACTATCTAACTCTGGTGGTGGCGTATTCCATCAGCTGGGAAAAGTTAAAGGACATGCTGATGAAAGAGTACTGTCCTCGAGGCGAAGTACAAAAACTCGAACAGGAATTCTGGGGTCTACAAATGGTTGGATTCGACATCACGACCTACACAAATAGGTTCTGTGATCTGGCAAACTTATGCCCTGACATGGTTGCTCTCCAGAGCAAAAAGATAGAGAGGTATATCTGGGTACTGTCACCCCAGATCCAGTCAAGTGTGATAGCTTCCAGGCCTATTACTTTTGATAGCGCCAAGGAGCTAGCACAATCTCTCATCGATCACCAGAAACCTCAGAACGCAACAATCCCTACACCTGTACCACAAAAGTCCAACCCCGACCACAACAGGAAGGGGTGGAATAAGAGGAAAAGAGGGGCTTCGCAAGGGTCCTCCAAGAAACAACAACTTGTGGCGATCAATGATGCCACAGTTACTCCTATTGTCCCTGCGAACCTCTTACCAGCAAGAACATATGCTGGAACTCTCCCGAAGTGCACCAAGTGCAACTTCCACCACCACGGACCTTGCAAAGAGATGCAGTGCTCTAACTACAACAGGAAGGGACACACAGTCCGTTTCTGCAAGACTCTAACAACTCAAGCTGCCCAGGTTCCTAACGCCGGTATGGGCCAAGCTTGCTACGGTTGTGGCGAAGTGGGCCACTACAAGAGGAACTGCCCTAAAGCAGGAATGGCTGGAGGAGTGGTAAGAGTTATGGCTCTAGGCCACGAGGAAGCAGTAGCTGATCCTACGATAGTTACTGGTACGTTCCTCCTCGATAACTCATATGCTTGCATAATTTTCGATAGTGGAGCCGAGAAAAGTTTTGTAAGTCACAAATTTGCACACCTGCTTAAACAAAAACCATGTGCATTAGATAATTCATTCACAGTAGAAATGGCTAACGGGAAAACAGAGAGTACAAACTGCATATACGTAGGTTGTACCTTAACTTTAGATGGCCATACTTTCAAGATAGATTTCATGCCAGTTACAATTAAATGTTTCAACGTTATCATCGGTATGGATTGGTTGAGTCTTCTTCGTGCCGACATTATGTGCTTCGAAAAAGCAGTTCGTCTTAACCTTCCTAACAACGAAACTTTAATTATCTACGGCGACAAACCTAGTACGAGCCTTCGCATCATTTCGTGCATTCAAGCCCATAAGTGCTTGCGGAAGGAGTACCATGCATTTCTCGCACACGTCGTCGATACCAGTCAAGAACTGAAAGACATCCAGAAAATCCCAGAAGTACGCGACTTTCCCGACATATTCCCAGAAGAACTTCCCGGTTTACCACCACAACGCCAAGTCGAGTTCAGAATCGACTTAGTGCCAGGGGCTACCCTCGTAGCCAAATCTCCTTATCATCTGGCACCTGCTGAAATGCAGGAACTTTCCAGTCAACTTAACGAACTTCTCAAGAAGGGATTCATTCGATCAAGCTTCTCACCATGGGGAGCACCGGTCTTGTTCGTTAAGAAGAAAGATGGATCATTTCGCATGTGCATCGACTATAGAGAACTCAACAAACTTACCTTTAAAAATCATTATCCCTTGCCCCGCATTGACGATTTATTTGATCAACTTCAAGGAGCCAACTACTTCTCGAAGATAGATCTGCGATCCGGATATCACCAACTACGAGTGTTAGAGGAGGATGTTCCCAAGACAGCCTTCCGAACTCGTTATGGACACTACGAGTTTGTAGTGATGCCATTCGGATTAACTAACGCGCCCGCAGTATTCATGGATCTGATGAATAGGGTGTGTCGTCCTTACTTGGATCAGTTCGTCATCGTCTTCATTGATGACATACTCATCTACTCTCGAAGTAAGGAGGAGCATAGTCAACATCTCCGTAAAATCTTAGAAACATTGCGAGCGAAGAAGCTCTACGCGAAGTTCTCCAAGTGCGAATTTTGGATTCGGCGAGTCGAATTTTTGGGCCATGTGGTTAGCGAAGAAGGTATACACGTGGACCCTTCCAAAATTAAGGCCATCGGGAACTGGTCAGCACCAAAGACACCTACTGAAATTCGTCAATTTCTAGGTCTAGCTAGCTACTATCGCAGGTTCATCCAGAACTTCTCCCGCATAGCAAAACCTCTTACAACCCTGACCCAGAAGGGCGTGGCCTTTGACTTGGAAGAGAAACAGGAAAGAGCGTTCCAGACGCTCAAACGAGCCTTGTGCACCGCCCCGATACTATCCCTTCCCGAAGGGATAGAAGACTTCATTGTCTATTGCGATGCATCCAATCAAGGACTCGGATGTGTTCTGATGCAGCGAGGTAAAGTCATCGCCTATGCCTCGAGACAGCTGAAGACACATGAGGTTAACTACACAACCCACGATCTTGAACTAGGAGCAGTTGTGTTTGCTCTGAAGATCTGGCGACATTACCTATACGGTACAAAAAGCACGATCTTTACAGACCATAAGAGTCTACAACACATTTTCGACCAGAAAGAGCTCAACATGAGACAACGACGGTGGGTCGAGCTACTTAGTGATTACGAATGCAAAATTCGTTATCATCCGGGTAAAGCCAATGTAGTAGCCGACGCCCTAAGTCGGAAAGAATATACTGGTCGTAGAGTCAAATCTTTGACTCTAACTATCCATTCACACTTGTCCACGCAAATAAAGGAGGCTCAACTCGATGCTTTGAAACCTGAAAACGTGGCGAGTGAATCCCTTAGAGGGATGGATAAGAACTTGGAAGTCAAGGGTGGCCGAGCCTTATACCTCATGGATCGGATCTAGACACCAAAACACGGTGGCTTTAGAGACTTGGTCATGACCGAAGCTCACAACACTCGTTATTCCGTCCACCCGGGTTCAGATAAGATGTATCTGGATCTTAAAAAGTTATACTGGTGGCCTAACATGAAAGCAGATATTGCTACCTTCGTGAGTAAATGCCTTACTTGCGCAAAGGTCAAGGTCGAATACCAGAAACCCTCCGGTCTTCTACAACAACCGGAGATGCCAGAATGGAAGTGGGAGCGGATCACTATGGACTTCATAACCAAGTTGCCCAAGACGACGGGTGGACTTGATTCCATATGGGTTATCATCGATAGACTGACCAAGTCTGCACACTTCCTACCGATCAAGGAAACAGACAAGATGGAGAAACTTACCAGAACTTACATTAGGGAGATTGTAAGGCTGCACGATGTTCCTTTATCTATCATCTTAGACCGAGATAGTAGATTCACTTCGAGGTTCTGGCAGTCATTACAAAGTTCCCTAGGAACTAGGCTGGATATGAGTACAGCCTACCATCCCCAGACCGACGGGCAAAGTGAGAGAACTATCCAAACCTTAGAAGATATGTTGCGTGCCTGTGTGATTGACTTTGGAAAAGCTTGGGATATCCATTTACCCCTTGTTGAATTTTCGTACAACAATAGTTATCATACGAGCATAAAGGCAGCTCCATTCGAGGCCCTCTATGGCCGAAAGTGCAGATCCCCTCTGTGCTGGGCTGAAGTGGGTGATACCCAGTTAGCTAAGGGACGAGTTCCCGAAAGCACTCTCACGGGTCCGGAGATCATTCGGGAAATGACAGAGAAGATCGTTCAAATTCGTGAACGATTAAAAGCCTCTAGAGACTGACAAAAAAGCTACGCCGACAAGCGTAGGAAACCATTGGAGTTCCAGGTGGGCGACCGAGTCCTACTGAAGGTCTCACCCTGGAAGGGCTTGATACGCTTTGGAAACCGTGGGAAGCTCAATCCAAGATACATAGGGCCTATCGAGATTCTCGCAAGAATCGGCCCTGTGGCTTACAAGCTCAATCTACCGAAAGAACTCAGTAACGTACATCCTACCTTCCACGTGTCAAACTTGAAAAAGTGTCTATCCGACGAGACTCTTGTTATTCCACTCGACGAGATAAAGACCAACGAGAGCCTCAACTTCGTGGAGGAACCAGTAGAGATGATGGACCGAGAGGTCAAGCAAACAAAACAGAGCCGTATCCCGATAGTGAAGGTGCGCTGGAACGCAAAGCGTGGACCGGAATTCACTTGGGAATGAGAGGATCAGATGAAACTGAAATACCCTCACCTTTTTGCTTAGTTATTTGTAATTTCTTACTTGCTTAAATTCTAATTTCGGGACGAAATTCCTTCTAACGGGGAGATGATGTGACAACCCGAAATTTCCATTCTGTACAATCTATATCACTTCAATAGAAGTTATACTGGTCACTGTTAATTTTCAGACTTTTTCGCGTAAGTTTGAGTAATTCAAGGTTTACACTTCAGGAAATATCAGGAGAGTGGGTGCACTAGGGTTTTGTGTAACACAGTTATTCCAACACTCTGTTATATTAGAGATCAGTTTAGGAATAAAAATATTTTCTGCCAAAAATATTTCAGGACTATAAATAAATTTCTGAACCAAATTCATTCATTATTCACATTTCCAACTAGAGAAATGCCATTTTCTCTCTCATGGATCTTCGGTTTTTTATACCAAAACGTGAGTAACTCTTTCTAGTAGTGATTAGAATGCTTATTAGATGCTTATAACATGATTTAGATGGCTAAATCATTAGATTTAGGAGTTTACTCCCCAAGGTGTTCTTGGGCGGTAAACTCCTGAAACGAAGCCAAAACCGACCTTTGTATTATACAACTGCTTGGGACTCTTATGTATGCATATTAGGAACAAGAAAACATCCATAAATCACCCAAGTTTGGGGAGTTCACGGCCAAAGAGATTCATAGGCCATAAACTCCCTTTTCACACTCAAAATGGTGTTTTAAGGACTCTAACACTTTAAGGCTTTTATCTAGACTAGATCCCATTTAGTGTAAGGCATTAAACACATCAAAGAACACAAACAAATGAGAGTTTACGACCTAAGTATATCTTAGGCCGTAAACTCCATTGAAATGGACAAAAGGGGTGTTTTCATGACACCTAAAGCCCTAGACCTTTACAAGGAATTGTTTCCACTTAATTGAAGGGCCAAAACTCATCCAAATCACTTAGCAAAGTGAGTTTACGGCCAAGAGAATGCTCTTGGGCCGTAAACATGAAAGAATGGCACCAAAGTGTGCCTAGGGTCCTCATTTGCCTTAAACAATTGTCTAGAACATGTCCTTCAAAAGCAAGATACTTGAAAACAACAAAAACACCCAATACCTTGCCCCACAATAGCTTAGATGCAATCCTTAAGGCTTAAAACGCTTATATAAAGTGTTTATTATGTCTAGGATGTCTTAAACATTATCAATTAGTCATTTGAGTCTAATTGAGTGCATATATGTGTGATTATATGTTCATTAGGATCGTAGTGTGTGCACAAGTCCTCGCTTGACACCTAGCCATCCTATACCGTTCAGTTCATTCCAATCACCAACTACAGGTGAGTTCATACCCCTAATCAATGTTTAAATGATTTTAAATGCTTTAATAGGGGGGAATACAAGTAGAAAACAATATGTTATTAAATCAATCTTATGTATTTTATAACTGTGTTTTCACTCAGTAGATTTCACATATTTCAAAAGGTGTTACATGAAATGGTTTTCTATCTTAAAATACCTTGATAACAAAAGTATTAGTTTTGAAATGTTTATTAAAATGACATCAAGTCATTCTTAATTATTGTTCAAAACTCCTAGATATCTTGCAAAACCATTATTTTACCTTCTTGAATCAAACTATACTTATGCACATATGTTCATTTATATGTTAGAGATTATAGTTTTTCATCCTTCGTTCAGTTTCCCACACCCTGGTGTATCGAGGGTGCATAAATCTACTTGAACAACCACATACTTTCCAGTTAATTATCATAGGGATAGTTAGAAGATATCAAACATTATTACTGCTACAAGAAATCACACCAGAGTCAGTTCATTCATGAGTCTATACTAATGCCTTACATGATACATGAGTACACGTACTTAGGATTTCATGATACATGAATATGTTTACATATACTTACTTGATACATGATTACGCTTACATGAACACATTACATGAATACCATACAGGAACACTATTACTTAGGTGCATTATCCTGTATTTACTTACCTGGATACTTGTACTTAGAACTACGAGGATGATTTATTAGTATTTACTGTGTAAATTATCTTTCCTACCCCAGTTCAATGGGATAATTCGGCGGGACTTACCATTCCGAATCCCGCTGATTAGCACCAGTGGTCGATGAACGTCTACGAATGTCTAAGGTTGTTACTTACTTAGTAGTCAGTGACGGGACTAACCATCCCTCTGTCCACTGTTGCAACAGTGGATGAGATGTGAATCTTCGGAGGATCATTAGGTTGACGATCTGTATTAAGAGATCGATACGAGGACTAACCCTCCCTCCACCCTGCTGCCGCTACAGAGGAGGAGGGGACACTCTTCGGATGTTCCATAGGGTCTATCTTTCGCTTCAGCGATGTCGTGTTTGTCCTGGTAACCCAAGACAATAACACTTACATGATTATATTTTCCTGTTTACTTTATTTTGTGATACTTTCACATAAATGAGGAGTTAGACTAAGTACTCAAGTACTAGTCAATAGAAAGGAAAAACTATCATATTACTTACAAAACATTCGGGTCTTGGTAGAAGACTACACTTCATACTTATAGAAAATAAGGGTTTTTCTAGGGTTTTTCATACTTACATCAACATCTTCACTTAAAGGTTTACATGGCCTTCAGGATAGCTTTTCATAAACATGACAATGACACTTAAATACTTATGAATTCACCAGCTTTAAAGCTGATACTCGCTTTCAAAATAACTTGTATTCTCAGGTCATCAGTAGACAGGTACGGAGGCTAGGTTTTGAGAAGAAGGAGCAGACAAGTCTCGTCTTTTATTTTGATTGTATATTTTGGTGTCTTATTACAATGAAAGAACACACATGTATTAAACTTTACTTATAATGCAATGGATGATGTTGTTGCTTGTTTATTATATTACACTGTTGTGATACTGTACATGACGTCCTCCACCCCTGAACGTTTCCGCCGTTCGTGGTTTTGGGGTGTGACAAAGATGGCATGAAACACTAAAACAATATTTCTCTAGAAGTACCCACCAAGAAAGAGTAGAACCATTAAAACATGCTAGTATTTAACTTGTGAATAAGTTACTTTTAAGCTATTAAGACATATCCACGTAAGTCTTAATAGAAAGCAACTTATTTGTATTTATATCTAATACCATTTGGAAGATGGGAATAAGGGATTAGGAGCCTTACAAATTCAAAATTTGGCTGCATCATGAGAGTGTTTCGCTCTCGGTTTTGTGCTCGAAAAATAAGACGGATAAGTAAGTTCAAAAGCACATACAAAACACTAGCAAGTCTTGCTTTTATGTGCCATCAAGTGTAGACCAAAAGAATGAAAATAAAGCTAAAGTAAAAGCATGTTATGGAATATATATTAAAAAATGAAAAAGAAATCTAAGACCCATGCTTCATGTCAATTCGGCCATAATGTTAAAGAAACCAAAAAGTGATGGCTAATTTCTTTATTCATGGCTAGTTAAGTGTGTGTGTGTCTATATATATATATATATATATATATATATATATATATATATATATATATATATATCAACTTTATATAAAAGTCTATGATTTATATAAAGTAATTTTAATATTTATAAAACATATAACTAGTCATAATGTATAAATATCTTTTTTATATAAATAAACTCTAACTAGTTTAATAAGATATAAATATAACTTATAAATAATCATACTTTGTGATATATTTCATAAGTTGTTATTTCTCCAATAAATATTATTTCCATAAATAATAAATTCCTAATTAGTAAAAATACTATTTTCATGAAATAATTATTTTCTAATTAAATACAAGTGTTGATGTATATTTATTAATAATCAAATCATACTAATAAATAATCAATTGATGGTAACTTGCTATAAGATGTGACCCTAGATGATCATATATTATTAGCAATTTCATTTTATAATGACTCTTGGACATATTAGATCTCTCAATCTCCTACTTGCACAAGACTCATCATTGATTGATATAGAGAGTGGTGAACTTCTAGCAACATTTCACTGTCCCCAATAATACATGACGAAGAATGTCATTCATCAACATCTAATTCACAAAAGCTCACATATTTAATTGATGTATAAGGTATGTTTATCAGTTATCCCTTTGTTACAAACATCCTATTAAACATGAGCCTTGGTTCACAATCAATCTCATTTGTAATTCAACTTTAGGTAACGCATGTTAGATGTATAATTCTCAATACATAAGAGGAACAAATCTTATCTTGACTACATAAGCCTATTGCGTAGTTTACATCATACCTAAAAATGGCTTTTATAAGTGCCCAGTTAAGGATCAATATTTGATCATATCAAAGCACAACACTTCCTAGACTTAAGTCTCACTATGTATCTCAGGTGTTAAAGATACACAAATAATACATTTTAATCAAGTATCACTCATAACTATGATCTATGAGTTGATCTTGATATGGGTCCGTTCAGTACTAGTTCTCTGACAAGTACCTATGAAACTTGGTTACAACCACTTGTCTACTTTCATATAGTGAGAGTCAACCAATCCAATTCATATTAGTCTGTCTTACTTCATAATTGCTCTCACAATTATAACTGACTATGAACTTTTAGAATAATAAGATTATTCATGTTAATATAGAGCACAACAAGTATTAATGTGATGAGCATATCCCAGTATATCAAAACATTATGTTATAGTTCTTATTAAAATTTTCTAATATCTAAATACTAAATCCAAAGAAAAATTTTGTTTTTATAATAATAAAGTCTTATATCTGAAGTGTGACCACTTATACATAGCTTAACAGGAAAGACTTCATTAATGGGTTTCACTAAATTTAATTTGTGTGAATTCTGCGAATACTATCATCTCTATATTTGACTTTACTCCAGGTATAGTTAAATATCATGGAGAATATGATTGGTGTTTTTTCATGACGTAGAGTCTCTTAGCTTGATTAAGTATACTACCAAAGTCACAAATATATCTATGTGATCCTTAAATGGAAGAAATCCACATACTTTTTCAATGAACTCATTCATCCAATCATAGTTGACTTCAACTTCTAAAGTAATGTATTCTTATTTTTGTAGTAGATTGTGTCATTATGTTTTTCTTGGACCATTCCAACTAAACCGACTCTTCATTCTATAATGAAGTCATAATCCAATTATAATTCACAATTATATATATTTGTTTAAAATTTAGAATCATATGTAGCTATTTACATGCATATTTTATTCTAAACTAATTATCTCATATACATTCTATTAGTTCTTTTAAATCACACTTAAAATATCCTTATAGGCATATAGTGACTTAACCATGTACTTAATTTGTTGAATCATGAAAAGTGAACCTCTAGCAATCCCATGTAGTAAATTTTCGATGTCAGCTGAGTCCGAGATATGGTGAAGTTCCGAGTTGGAGATCAATTCTAAGATCAAGATGTTCTGAGATACAAAGTCTATTCAATAATTTAATGTATTTTGTCTTATCATTGATGTAATAGTTCATAGGACTTATTTATGTGTATCTTTTAGATATCAGTTTGTCGAACACTGATTATTTTCCAGTCCTAGGAATGTTTTTCGGTTTGTACTATGTTCCTCCTCCACTATATAAGGAGTGAAAGTTTCACCATTTCAATAGGGTGTGAACGATTCAAATTTATTGTTGGGTATTATATGTTGCGTCATTGGGCCTTTTTGTTTAGTCTATTATGTAAACGGGTTGGGCCTGTCCTTCCTATTTAATTCTAGGGTTACAGTATTTAAGATGCATGCATGCATTGTATTTTTGTTAACTCTGATATTATTCTGTAACCCTAATCACGCCTCTACAATAGCCATTCTTCATCGATTCAACTTTATTGTTGGGTATTATATGTTACGTCATTGGGCCTTTTTGTTTAGTCTATTATGTAAACGGGTTGGGCCTGTCCTCCCTATTTAATTCTAGGGTTACAGTATTTAAGATGCATGCATGCATTGTATTTTTGTTAACTATGATATTATTCTGTAACCCTAATCACGCCTCTACAATAGCCATTCTTCATCGAGTTCTTCTGAGGCGTGACAAATAATCATTTAACATCTTTTGATCATCGTTGTGTTCTTGCTTTACTTATTTTGAATCTAAACGATCTTTAAGGATTTACATCCTAACAATTGGTATCAAAGCAGTAGACTGTGTAATTTATATGCATCTCTTTTGTTTATTGAGTTATTAGGGTTTCCATTAATATAGGATCTTGTTTAGTCGTCTTTATTATGCTTTTGACGACATACAGTGATCTTGATATTACCCTATAAACTGTTTTAGTTTACACATCTGATTCTTAACAGGTTTTATAGATCTTATCATCATGCAGCAAGATGATTCTCACTTCAATTCAATCAATCTGTCTAGCGCCATTGGTTCAACTACAAGGATTCCTATCCTATTTCCCAATGAATATGAAGTTTGGGCTCTTTACTTTGAAGATTATGCTCTAGGTCTAGAGGACAATGGTTATCTTATCTGGGAAGCTATCACTTTGGGTGCTTTTGTTCACACCGGAACAAGAAGGGTAATCAAAACTCAGAAGGAATACAACCACACTACTAGAAAAATAGTCTTTTACGACGTGCATTTAATGATACGCACTAATAGAGGACGCGGATTTGAGCATGCCCTAAAAATTAATGTTAGTTTTCCAAAATTTGAAGGATAGAGGACACACATTTTTGCATACCCTAAAATTAGTGTCAGAAAAGAAAAAAAAAGAAATACGGAGGGCACCTATCAAAAAATGTGTGTCGTGTAACTGTGTCGCTTTATATTTTTTTTTAGGAAACACGCGTTTTTATGGGGAAAATGAAATCCAAAAAATTAACCCCCGCCTATTCATCCCAAAAATTCCCGCCTCTTCGAATTAGGGCCTTCGTCTTCATCCACAGCTTCCTCAATTCCTCTATCCATCACCTCCACCAAAAACCTAATTCTCGGTTCCAACAAGTTCTTACACTCTTAATTCGACCCTAATGAGTTGAGGATTTAGGGTTTTTACCTCCCAGTTATCAATTTGAGCCGATGATTTAGGGTTCCTAAATCCGACCCTAATTTTTTCTATCTCACTCTCGTATTTCCATCTCATACCTCTCGCCTGGTTCAAAACACATAAGGGGCGACGAACACACTATTTCTTTGCATATTTTGGTCTTCACCAAGATCTCGTTTCCATGTAAGCTTTACATTTCGAGCCCAAACCATCCCCAAGAGATGTCATCTGCTTCTCTTACTTACGCATCTATGCTCGGTGGTTCTTTGTTTAGAAGCGCCACTCCCGAACCTCAAATCGTGGCTAGGTTAACTAATCCTCGCATTTTTGCCACTGGAGGCAAGGTTAACTCTACTCTATCTGAACATTCCGACCTAGCAGCAAGCATGAGTCTATCAGCGGATGGTCTGACAAATCAAGAAAACGAGATTGATGACCAGAACATCCGTATCAAACATTCATACTTGACCAACAAAGGTTTGTATCAATTTTAATGCCATGGTACATATATCTTCTCATCTTCTCATCTATCTTCTCATCTTTTACATATCAATTTGAAACCTAATACTTTCAGTTTCTAGATTATATATGCAGAGGAGCTGGAGGCGGCAACCTAGAATCATGCTGTAACGCCTAATTATGAGATTTAGTGATAAATCAATGATGTGAGATAGTCATGCATACACCAATGGATATGAGTTTCAAATGATTGGGTAAGGTGTAAATTAGACAAAAAGAATAAGGTGTTCGATTCACCCTTCTCCAAATTCTTCTCTTTAATATCTATGTAACTGAGTCACATGCCACTATCTTAGAATCATGAATAAGGTGTTTGACTGAAACTTTGGATGAGATGGTATCATAGTTACCTAATTCGCTCAGAAGGCTAGTAACTACGTACCAAATCGTTTCGTACCCAATCGGGTACGAAAGTGTTCCGAACGTGACCTGGATCGCAAATCGGTACGGTGTTGAGATAGTTCCCAATTGGAATCTGGAACAAGTTTGATTCAGTAATCTAATAGTTCCAAAACACGATTTCAGGTTCAATTTCTGAAATTGGTATTTCAATTTCTGATATTGGTATGCCGATTTTATGGAATGATAGGAAACTACCGGCTCTTTCCACATCGATTCTTAGACTCTTAATTCTTCTAATTCACTAAACCATCTTACACACTAATGTTCAATTTCTTATTCTGAGTACTGTAATTTTGTATATAATACTCAATTTGAAATCATCTTTTAGAATGATTGTTTGTGTAGTCTATACTACTGTTTAATTCTCGATTTCTACAAAGTTTATATAGAGTTTATACGTACCAGACTAGTTATTCAAGTTCTTGTTCAGTGGGATTATTGGTCCTGAGCTTGCTATTCAAGTTCTTGTTCAGTTTGATAAGGTCTCTTAACTCTTCAGAGCTTCTTCTTATTCTTCTTCTTTTTTAACTATGTGTTATTTCAGTGTGAAGGTATTATGTGTTTTGATGATTATTTAATCTGTGAGATATCATTATCACTTCATGTTTCATTGGTTGTAGTCAATGGTTGAATCTCTGGACAATCAGGTTAAGACCAAGGTCTTTATTAAGGTAAATAATTTTCATCTCTTCAATTCTGGTGTGGATAGAAAATGACCATTATACCCTTTACATTCCAGTTAACAATTTTCATAATATCATCAATTTGAACATGATAAAAGTTACATAAGGTAAAGAGTTAATGACTTGATACATTCAGTCTTAGGCTTTGGCTTAAGCATGTAAGAGTTAAATGACGATTATACCCTTGGTGTATGGATGCTGATGATTTGGTTTATATAGTGAGGTGAGGTTTGTATACTCAGATCTGAAACACTAAAATCCATAACATTTTTCACAACTGGAAGCTATCCTACCCTATGTTCTATTTAAACTTTCACACACACACACACACACATATATATATATATATATATATATATATATGCATATTTAGTTATTCTATAAGCTGACGTGGCATATTTCAGGCGCTTTTGGCTAAACTATGTGAAGGAACAACAGAAGTGAATGCAAACAATGGCACCATCAGTGGTGTTCTTGTAACTGTGGGAGATCTTGCTAGAGTGGTAGGAGATTGTTTCATTTGTTTGTTCTCATAAGTGTAAAATGTTTGATTTTCTGAGTCTTACTTGTATATGTGTAGGGTGCTTTTGTTATGAGATAACCTGAACTTATGACAAGAACTGTTGAAGCTTTGTTGGATGGAGTTGCTGCTACTAAACGTGAGGTTTCTGTTGCAACTCTTGGTTAGGTTGTACAGAGCACAGGGTATGTATTCATCTTTACCAACATTAATTTTGAATTTGAGGATATTGTGATTTTTTGCAATTCTTGGTGAGGTTTCTGTGAAAGTATATAGTTTTCAATCTGGTAATGAAGATGTTACTGTGATGGGAATAGAATGGGTGAGAGAATATTGATGAGTTGTTATTGTATTATTTGACAAAATTTACAAGTGAGAAATATTGGGTTTGTTTGTTTGTATGAGTAGAAGAGTATCTTGGTATTTAGTTATAATATTGTATTCTCCAGTGACCACACCTCTACCTTCTTTTAATGGTGATGCACAACTATATCCACATCCAACTCAACAGTCTACATTCTCTGGATAACCATATTATCAGATTGTCCCTTGAATAGTTGATTGTAGCATCCCGAGAATTATTAGGACAAAAGAACATCTCATTTAAATCATTTATACCTTCCATTTATCAAATGATTGCAACGAAATACCTGATCTAATGTATTTTGATTTGTTTCTATTATATTAAACATAACCATATAGTAGGTATACGGTTGACCAAATTAATCCATTTGACCTGATGCAAGGTCAAAGGAGTATCTTTGATCCTTTCCATGAAGCTGTTGACCTTAACTAGGGGTCCAATTCCATCAATGCTAGTATGGATGAATCAGATGACTAGAATTCCTATTCAAAGACGTCATGGTCAACCTTTTTCTAAGTCTCCAATGGAGGTATCTATTAATATTGAAGGAAGACAATGACTAATATTGAAGGAAGACAAAGACTGGTATCTGAGGTTTGTGTTCCTTAATTTTCATGTAAGGGTAAAAAGGTCATTTGAAGAAAAGTAACTTAATAAATCTCACTTTCATATTTTATACGTTGAAAATCTGCTAAAGTACCTGATAATAGTGCTCTACAGTTGACCAAGTAACATAATCACCACTTTCATTGGAATGTCTTGGAGTCTTGAACTATTGGGGTTCTTTGAGGAAAAAGTGAAGAACCTGTTAATGAAACACTACCACTTTACAGTTCCTCACCGGTACCAATACTACCCTTGGAAAAAAACTCCCAAAAAAGGAAAAGATGCAACTCAGTATTAACTTTGGTCTCACAACTGAAGTTGTGTGTAACACTACTAGTCATCCACTAAAGGTATTATAGATTGTTTCAATCTTTAATTATTCTTTAATCTTACCATTAAACACTTGATTATTCTTTAATCCAGGAATGAAAGAGAGAACCAGGGAAGTTGGCTTCATTGTATGAAGCTGATGTTCTTTCATGGTCATCAATAGATTTTGTATATAAATACCACGTAAGCTCATCCAGCTTGTATATTTTTATCATAAAAATAAAATTAAGTAACGTGATATGTGTTTGCAGTATGTTTTAGGTTTCTACAACGAATTCATTTGGTAGTGTCCTTCTCCAGTCTCCATCAACATTGGATATTGATCAAAGGGATATGTTTTCCATGTATCTATTTGCAGGACCACATAAGGGTAAAAAGGTTGGTGATATTGATATATATTATACAGTGAGAGTGGAAGTATATAATATAATAGTTGAGGTTAGAATGGTGATTTTGTCCGATTTATATGATAGATGTGCAGGAAAGAAGATGTTTTTGTTATTGATACGAGTGAAAGCATGAAGGAAAACACAATTGAGGTTACAAAGAATGCAGTGGTACAAGCATTTTAATGGCTCTAAATCAGGTTATTGTTTTTTTTAGTTAATTGGGTTTGTGAATAATATTAATGATAACAATAATCAGATTATCTGATTTCATGTTGATGTTCATGTGATGATTTTATACTTGTTAGGCGATAGAGATAATGTTTTCCGGGAAAAGTAAATCAGTTCCAATGGTTTTCTTTATTACTAACGGGGCTGTTGAAAATGAGAGACAATCTGTTTGTTTTTAATTGTAAGTGTGATTGACATTGTGTTCTCCTTTAATTTTATTTCCACTTTTTCTTAGATCTGAAAGATTTGATAAGCTTGCATACCTTGTTGTTTCCTTGATTGTGCAGGATCATATTGCAAACATTAGTTTTTGCGAATGCTTGCAATGATTGGCAAGGGTCATTATGATGCTTCTTACAATGCAGGTACATAATTCATATTTGTTTCCAAAACATTAAAATTTAAATGGAGGGGAAGCCAAGGAGTTTGTTCCTCTTCTTTTTGTGTTGTATTCTTTTACCCTCGACTTCCAGATTCTTTTTGTGTTCTATTCTAATCAAAAGCTTTTTCATTATCAGACACCTTATCAGGAACCAAATATAGAAAACAGATTTACACTCACAATAGAGATTCATTATGTAAATGACCAACATAAGGATGTAGATTTATAATTTATTGTTTGATTATATATGTGTTTGATCAGAATCAATTGAAATTGGAATAAAGTTGTGGTTTTCAAAAGCTTCTTCTACCATGTTGGCCAACATTGTAATCGATGGTTTAGATGGTCTTGATGAACCGGAAGTATGTTTCTCTGCATCTCTAATCTTCCAATTTTCAACTACAGTTCCTCATTTTCTGTATAAAATAACTAAATACAACTCCAACCCCACAGATTCACCTTTCTACAATTCCATACCTTTCGTGTGAAAGGCCATTAATCCTATCAGGTCGATACAATGGTGGTTTCCCTAAAATCCTAAAAGTCGTCTGCTAGAAGGATTGGAGATTGCAGTTAATTAAGCTCCTATCTAAGACTTCACGCCAAGGACTTTATGAATTTAAGCTAGCAATGTTTTACTTGATTTGGACATGAACCCTAAGATATCATATTTTGGCATGGCTAGAAGCTTTGGAGGAAACGAGACTCAAGCAAAAGTAAACACACAGTGAGTTGTGAGTTGTTGGCACATAGTAAGCTAGATAATGCAATTGTATATAAATGAGTTCATTTTTTTATAACATTTACTTACTATTGGAATAATTATTTGTATTTGACATATTAGTGAAATGAATTATCTTTGTTATTTATGGTATTTTATTTTGTATTATGGGGATTTTAATGTATTATTTAATTTGAAAATTAGTAAATCTACAAATAATTTTTTTTATACATTTTAAATTATGATACGCAAAAATGTGTGTCATCTTCATTTATGACATGGCCTTTTTTGACAGGGGGTTTCTTGATACGCATTGCATCTCATTAACACGCGCGTCGTAAGGTTACGACACGTGAATGCGTGTCGTAAACGCACGTCGTAATTGGGCGTCGTAAATGAGCGTCGTAAATGCGCGTCGTCTATAGACGACGAGCAAAAGCGCGTCGTCTCTCTTTATGACAGGGCCTTCCTTGACGCGCATTTGCGTGTCGTCTGAGCCTTTTACGACGCGCAATGAGCGTCATAAAAGGCTGTTTTTCTAGTAGTGCCAGCTGCTCCTTGATTTAAAGAATGTTCCTAAAGACGATAAAGAGAAGCTAATCAACAACGTTAAAGCAATAATGATCATTAGATTCACTCTGCAGGCTAATAATTTTCTTCTAGTTAGTTCATGTGATACTGCTAAAGCCATCTGGGATAGGCTTAAGGAACTTTACTCCAATGATGCAGATCTTGAACATTCCACCCAAATACTCTTACTTTCGGAGTTTGGGGCCTTCGCAGTCTAAGCCAGAAATTCAATCGCTACAATCATCTTCCCAACAAGATGATGAAACATAGGATAAGATGAGAAGTAATCGAACAGAAAGTCACGCTTATGAACAGGCTTAGATCTGAGTGGATGGAAGTGGTTTCAACCGTTAAGGCACATGAGCAATTCAAAAACTATACCTTAGCCAAGCTTTTCGGAATCCTGAAAGCACATGAACGTGAGGTGACGAAAGAAGCGAGAGTTGTTTCTAGCATGGGATCTCTAGCTCTCGTTGCGAAGGGCAAGACAATTGCAGAAGAAGGGTCTGAGTCTGATCATTCTGAATGCGACCTTACGAACGAGGAGTATGCTTTAATGGTTTCAAATCCTACGAGGTTTGCGCAGAAGAAGTTTCCTTGAACTAAGAACCGAAACTGATAGGGTAGCTATAGCTTTGAGAAGGTGAAAGAGGAAAATAAAAATGGTTCTCAGAAGGTGGAAGATAAGAAGGAGAAGAAACTGATGGGTGACTCTGGCTATGACTGTAATTATTGTCATGGCAAAAATCACTTGACCAAGGAGTGCATGCTGAGAAGGTTAAATAAACAGAAGGAAGGAGAATATGATGAGGCTTATTACATGCAAAATTTGGAGGAGATAAAGAAGAAAAAGAATGCCGATAACTCTATGCTTGCTTTAATTGTGCAGGAAAATCTGACTGAAAACGAGTTTGGAGGAGCTGAGGTCTGGTCAATAGACTCTGAAGAGGATGAGGTTCGCAGGCCCACACATGGCAGGGCGTTCGTTGCAAAAGAGGAGAGTTCGCGGCTTGCAGGAAGATGTTTAATGGTGACAAACAATGGGTCACAGACGCAGGAATATGCCACTGGCAGTGGAATAAGAGATGATAACTGCTTCACATCAAGACTAGTTCCAGAGCAGATCAATGAATACGAGCAACTAATTAACAAGGTAAACTCTATTCTTGAATCTCTTAATATACCTATTTCTAGATACGAAACTGAATTAAATGACCTAAAATTCACCCTTTAAAGCATTAGTGATAGTTTAAAAAGAACCCGTTTGATAAACTCTAACCTAACTGATCAAATTAGTAGGGTTTCGTCGAAAAGCGATGAGAGGTGCATGTGGATAGAGAAGATCGAGTCAGATTTGTCTAAGTCTAGGGATCAATTGATTTATTTACAACGAGAGAATTTAATGCTTTTAAAACAATGTAACATTTTTTGTTTGATTGTGAAAAGGCTTTATTTTCACATTACTCAGTTGCACCTTGATTGTGAGATTGGTAATAAAATTCACAAGATGATTTTACAATTTCTTGAATTAAATGAAGACGAAATTGACGTTGATTATTATAAGTGTGAATCCATCGTATTGTCTAATGAAATTTCTGATGCTTACAGAGTTGGACTGTAAAGAATTGAATCATACATTAAGTCCAAAGACCATAAAGATATGTTAAAACTGATTTTGGACGAAAAAGATAAAAAGCAAATCAAATCTGATACTATATAGAAATTCTATTCATTGAGTGCCAAATTGAGTTAAGAAAACAAAATAAATGTTGAAAACACATCTGAATTTGATGAGGAAAGTGATATGAGAAAAATATCTGTAGAGTATGAGGTAGATTGCTTAGAGTTTGTTAAAAACGAAACTGAACATGCGAAAGTTTTGATTTCTGAAAATTCAGTTGAGTTTGCACGCATTTCTCAAAATAAACCAGAAATTTTAAAAGAGAAAGCAATTGTTTTTCCTAAAGTCCAAACTGTACCTAATCAAGTCTTTCAAACTAACGGAGTGAACAAATATCAAACTGCTGAATTAACGTCCATTGTCAATGATGACAACAAGGATGGTTACGAGGATTTCTTTTTGTCCACCTAATAGAGAACGCAGACGAAACCATATGTTTATTAGAAAAGACATCTTGGAGAGTGAAAGGACGATATGTGGCAGAACCAATAAACAATCCCTCAAGCTTTGAGAAAGGAATTTCAAGCAAAACCAAGGATATTTAAAGCGAACCCAAGCAACTGAAGGACGAATCTCATACAAGAAAAGCGAAACCCAAGGTGAATATCCACAAGTCTTCAGAGAAACTTGCATATCAAAAATGGAAAAGGAATGTGAGATATCAAAGAAATCTAAGTGAAAGGAAGCAATTTTGGGAATCCCAAAATCCTAACTATGTTCTTAATGAAAAATCTTTCAGTTAAAATGCGAAAGCTCCTTTGCATGCGGACCCCAGTCAATGTTTGCACTGTCACTCTCATAGTCCAAAGACACCAATCAGAAAGTAGTTCAAAAACCTTTCATTTCAAAAAAGCCCATTGAGAAACCAAAATCTCATCACTCTCAACCAACAAAAGGCTTCACTCAAAGATGTCAAAGGAAAGGGAAAGGTAGTCTCGGATTCTGAAGTTCAAACCAAGAAATCGACTACTAACCCAAAGAAAGTTGAAAAAGAAACAAAAATGAAAAATAACAAAGTAAAAGTTTTCACCATTGCTATGAAAGATGAAACCACATTGATTAAAAGCACTTATATGGTTGATCTTGCAATTACTTTTCCTCTTTCTGTAAAAGGCTCACAAGGACCCAAACAACTTTGGGTTCCTAAATCTTCTTGATTTTCATAGGTTATACGTGACAAGCACTTTGATGTTGAATGATATATCGACAGTGACTGCTCACGTCACATGACTGGGAGAAATGAGGAGTTACGAGATTTTCAAGATCTCAAAGATGGTGGAATGTGAAGTATGGAAAAACTCGTTTAGAAAGAATAAAGGCTATGGGATGATAATGAATGGAGACTTCTCAATTCGTAAGGTGGAATATGTGGAAGGCCTACAACACAACCTCATAAGTGTTTCGTAATTGGTTGTGGGGATGGGCTTGAAAGTATCATTTGACGACGAAGGCTCTGAGATTATATTAAAGAAGACGAAAGCTGTTCTCCTAAAGTCGCAGCGAAAAGAAGAAATATATCCTTTGAATCTGAATACGATACAAGGGAATCCTACCATATGCTTACTTACAAAAGCTCACTCTGATGATAGCTGGCTGTGGCATAAAAGACTTCCACACCTCAATTTCAAATGCATCAACAAGCTCGTTCTTGGTGATCATGTACGAGGGCTTCCTCTCCTAAAGTTAAGGATCCTTTATGTGCAGCTTGCGAAATGGGGAAGCAAGAAAGGAAAAGTCATCCATCGATAGTGAATACGAAAGTTATTGAACCACTAGAACTTCTACATATCGACCTTTGTGTACCTTCTTCAATTGAAAATGTTGGTGGTAGTATGTACATTCTTGTAATAGTTGATGATTTTTCACGTTTCACTTGGGTGTATTTTCTTAAACAGAAATCTGAAGCGACTCCGAAATTCAAGGATTTCATAAAGCAAATTAAGCTTCAATTGCGAAAGCTGGTTCGCAATGTTCGCAGCGACAATGGACTAGAATTCAACAACCAAGCATTTGAAGAATTTCTTGCTAAAAAGAGAGTTTCACATAATTTTTCTGCTCCTTATACTCCACAGCAGAATGGTGTAGTTGAAAGGCAAAACCGTTCATTGTGTGAAGTTGCACGAACCATGTTGACCTTCACATGCTTGCCTATCTATTTCTGGGCAGATGCAATTGCGACTGCTTGTTTCACCCAGAACAGATCCATCCTGAACAAGTGATTCTCTACTACTCCTTATGAAATCATAAATAATCGCAAACCTAACATTAAGTTTTTCCATATATTTGGTTCTAGATGTTTCATCTTTAACTCCAAGGAACATCGAAACAAATTCGATGCGAAAGCTGATGAGGGTATATTTTTGGGATATTCACTGACCTCTATGGCATATAGGTTTCTTAACAAATGATCCAAGAAAGTGGAAGAAACCTACTATGTCATTTTTAATGATAACTACTTAAAGAGGATTCGGTTGAATGAGAATCAAACGAAGGAGATCTTTCCTAAGCCAAGTCCAGCCACGATTCCTCTCTCCAATCTATATGAGGAATTCATGTTACTCTTTGATGAACCAGAGAAGGCTATTTCATCCGAATCCAAAGCAGCTGACAATAAAATGGATGAATTGAAGAAAATTATTGATGATGCTGCGAAGGATATGCACCAACAACCATCAAGTGCGACAGTCCTTGAAGATACGAACATTGCATTCCAGGGGAGAATTCTGACTCCAATATGCGTTTCCAGGGGGAGCAATCTACACCACCGAATACAAATACTCCATGACAGGGGGAGGGTTTTACTTCGTCAATTGACACTCCTATAGTGACACACGAACCTCCATTCTTTGAAGACACTTCAATCCCTGAAGTAGAGGAATTCTCATCATTCGTGGGGGAGAATAAAAATGCGAATGATGATTCGTACGTTCAGTCAGAAATTGAAGAAGTGAATGCTGAACTGGATCCTTCTTATGATCCTAACTATCCTCCATTGACCAAATGGAACAAAGGTCACCCAAAAACCTAAGTCATTGGTGTATCTTCTGCAGGTGTCCTTACAAGATCTCAGATAAAAGCAAAACAAAATGCATTATTCTCTGAAGTGGAATTTAGTATGTTTAATTTGTTCGTTTACAAGATTGAATCCAAAACCGTCAACATAGCTCTTGATCATTCTGATTAGGTGCAAGCGATGTAGGACGAGCTCAACGAGTTCGAAAGAAACAAAGTCTAGAGGTTAATTCCCACTCCACCAGATGCATCAGTTGTTGGCTTGAAATGGGTGTTTCGCAACAAGATGGATAAAGAAGGGAACATTATCAGGAACAAGGCAAGACTCATGGTTAAGGGATATTGCCAGGAAGAAGGCATCGACTACGAAGAAATCTTCGCACCTGTTGCAAGGTTGGAATCCGTTCGTATCTTCTTGGCATATGCAGCGCACAAGAACTGGAGGTTTTTCAGATGGATGTTAAATGTGCATTCTTGAATGGTTAACTTGAGGAGATAATGTATGTGGGACAACCACCTGGTTTCATGAACGAAAAATATCCCAATCACTACTATATTCTAGACAAAGCGGTTTACGGTCTAAAGCAAGCTCCTAGAGTCTGGTATGAAACTTTTACTCATTTCTTGAAAATGTCCAAATTTAAACAAGGTTCGGTTGACCCAACCTTCTTTCGCAAGAAAGAGGGTGACCACTTGATGATCGTCCAAATTTTTGTTGATGACATCATTTTCGGTTCTACTAATCCCAGCTTAGCAGTTAAATTCCGAAAGTTGATGGAAACTACATTTGAGATGGGCTCCATGGGTCCAATTATTTTTTTTCTTGGATTGAATATAAGACATGGACAGGAAGGAATTTTCATAAATCAGGAAGCATATATGAAGACCTTATTCACTAAGTTCGGAATGGTGGGAGACTCAAAAGGAAGGTTCCAATGGCGTTCGGAACGAAACTTACACCCTCTCTGAATAAACCAGCTCCTGATATGACCCTTTTGTTGGGTTTTAAGCATTCTAACACTCCTATGGTGTGCATACAACTCTGTAAACCTTGGATCTATGTTTTCTTCTAAAATACATGCAAATAATAATTTCCAAGGTTTCTTCCTAACTAGCATTGCATAAGGATTATGAATCATAAAACTACTAGTACAAATACTTACCTTTTGATAGTGGTTGATTGCTTGGAGTTTGAGTGCCTAGAACCAATAATGTGAATGCCTCAAGTTGAATCACAAATGACCACAAACTTGGAAAAACCTTGAGAGAATAATATGCTTATGTAGAAGTCGGCCACCCTTAGTTCTCACACAACTAGTTGCCATTTCTTGCAATATATGCATCTTTATATAGTGTGGAGGATTAGGGTAAACCCTAATAACCCATGTATTTTCCTTTCCAAGGATCCATGGGTTAAAAGCTCCATGGATCATCCATGGACCCCCATGCATGCTTAGCCCATTCCTAATGAGTTTAAGCCCACATTATATAAAGTGCAATAGCCCATGTTTAATTAGTCTTCCTTTTAATCACTAAATTAATTCATAATTAATTTAAGACTAAAAGTAACTAAATAAAATGACTTGATATTAATATATTATAACTTATAATATATAAATAAATCATAAACATACTATTCTCATAAGATTATCCATATAAATTGTTCGGGTGAACTGCAACCCAAATGGACCATGCCGGGTCGGGTCAAGTATATACCAAGTAAGTTATGGACTTAGACACCTTATCCAACAGTCTCCCAATTGGATAAGTCTAATAACTGTATTTGCGCATGCTACTTTAGGAACCAACCAGCAATCGTAGCTCTCGAAAACTCTGTTGAACTATGAAGCGCCATTTTAGATAAGTGATCATATATTCCTCTGTTCTCATGATATCAGCCGGACAAATACATGGAACAATGTCGTACTTATTGTTCAACAGTTTGTTTCCCGATTTCCGATTTGTTTGACAAAGAACTTAATCGAACACATCAATTTAGTTATGACCGGGACCGGTACATGGGTCAACACAAAATCATCGAGGGGCCCAGATATTGCTTCTATTTCTAGAAGGAACAGATAAACTTCGACTCATATGCTTGTTCTACTACTTGTTGAATTGTACACAAAGGCACGTTTTATAATATCAAGTTACTGATGTGTTTACGTGCAATCAATGCATAACCAACTCATAGGTAACAACTCATATCTCTAGGTTTGAAGACTATATGATATTACCGTCTCACGATCACTCGAGATAAATTCCATGAAGTGATACAAGTGAGCGTGGGTTTAATCCAATACTCATAACTTATGAGCACTCATGAATGTTGTAGCAACCATTGCTATGTCTAAACACCTTTAGCCATCTACAATCCCAATTCATGACAGTCTTAATTCATACCTACTTCCGACGTATGATCGGTTGTGGAGTGTTTAAATAACTTAGTCATTCGGACAGAATAACCCAACTATTTTGGAAGTCAAAACATGCAAAGTGAAACACAATAATAATCGAATCCAGTGTGGTCTCATAACCCTTTTGAGAATAAATAGAACACCTTTTATTTATCACCACATTGATTACACATTATTCATTGCATAATGTTTCAAATAATCAACTTATACTTGAATTGAAACAACAGCTGTCCCATGCTCCAAGCATGTACACTGTGTTTTCCAAACAACAATTATGCCATACTCCATGTATGCAAACTATGTTTGTATATGATCCTTTCTTTGTGAAATAGATCAATTGAACATGATTCCAGTGATGCTCATTTCACAATCCCAAATCCTTATCGTAAATATAAGAATACCAAATTCCTGCCATTCACCGAAACCTGTAAGATCCTAAACTCAAATGCATTGATCATCTTATAATGACTATGCACAAAGTCATAGAAACTTGTCAACAGTCATTACAAAGTCTCATATTCAAATTACATTGCTTTGAAAATCCTTCTTGCATTAAGTTTTCTAATCTTACAGAGATTGAACGAATAACTTCCTCCTATGGAAACATTTCCATATTCCCATTTTGACTATCACTTCTGAACAAGAGTTGCCTCTTTTCAGAAAATATCAATATGGTCCTGCCAAAACTTAACACTATACTTCCAACTGTCCCTGAGCAACCAATCTTTGGCAAGCCTTAGATTGTCCTCGACAATTGCTTAATCACTTTAGTCACATCCAGTTCTAGACTTTTCCTCTCTCAATGCCCTAAGCATTTGAAAAAATTTAGAAAGGATGAATATTATAGCACATGCAATCAATCCTATATCCGAAGCATATGGGACACGGTTCATGATGTTTGACATAAAGACTTGATACTAGAGCAGTCTTTTGCTACAATATTTTTTTTATTTGCCATGTCCTCAAAATTTGACTATGAAGAGGGATGCCGTAATCACAATTGAATTTTGAGAATGCAATATATACAAAATTTCCTTAAGTCGAACCATTCAAACATAAAATTCATATATATGTCCTTGACTAAAGATGATTAAAATCTCAATCTAAGCTTTTAGAATTGAAATGAAGTATAATTTCCTCTCCCTTAATTATAGCAAAACAACTTTTCAACCCATGCAACTTCACGAATTGAAACTTTTGTTTTCTATAATTAACATTGCTAACTTGCAATACTAATCATAATTATCATGCTCCCACTAACATGATGATTACTAGCATAACACTTATGCTCCCACCAGCTTTGACATGTACTCAGAAGTCAGCTAGATTTCTAGAAATCAATACTCTATTGACTATTCTTACCAAAGTTCAGATTTTTGATACAAGATGCTTTGATAAAATTTTATCAAAATCATACACCTATTCTTAGATAGTTCACATGTGTGTCTAAACAATTTTAGAACTATGAAAAGGGATGTCATAATCATAGTCTTAATTGTTTATACCCTTTTCCATTTCTCACTAGTCCATGTTAGTGCACCGGTAAACCACACACGCTACACTAATGACTTTGAGAATGCAAATATCAACATGCTATCTACTTAAAATCTACTTAGTGAAAGCGTTTCCTCACCATGCTTTTCATGAATCGAAGAGAAACCTTATGACATTTAGATTTTATGGTGTATGTATTCCAATCCACGTGAATATGTCAAAACCATAATCACAAGACAAGGTTAGTGACAATTAAAACTCATATGGATTGAACTTGTTCAATCTTAATTTCTTGCCACTTGGTAGCACAAAAGCCCACCATTGCTTCCAAGTTGAACTCTGATAACTCACATGCATATTCAACTTATTTGAAGTAGGCACAGAAATAAGAATTATGTCAACATGATAGGTTGCAAACCTTAAGTAGTGTGCTAGTGATAAACTATAGGTTTTTATTCTTGATAAGTTCTTGAAACTTTCAAGACTTTTAAAACTCCCACTGTCTTCTTGACATATAAGTTTCTCTTTTTCAAGAACCATTCCTTGACAACTAAACAAATATTTAAGAGTTAGTGCAGATTCTTATAAAGATAAACGCTTCACACAATTGGTCTTAGTTGGTCTTTGTCTTATCCAAGACATCACAACCTACCAATTTTTCAAATGTATAAGAGTAGAAAACATTTTACACTACATTTGATAAGTGTTTTAAACCTTACTTTATGTCACTCAAGTTTATAATCTTCGAGTATAACTCTAAGAATTGTTTTGGAACGAAGTATGATTCATCTTCTTGATTTTAACCATTCCAACAATTCATGACCCCTCTTCTTAGTCATAACAATGCACTAAGATGTCCTTAGAGTATGAATTTGTGATATGGTTTCTTAATCATAAAGATGATCATAAAACACGATACTAAAGTACTCTCCCATCTTTTCAGATTTGAGAAACTTTTATCTTTCTGCCTAATTTGATTCTTTCCCATTCATTCTGCTACACATTGAAAACTTTCCAATGCTTCAGAATTATACTTAAACTTGTAAGTATAACCATATTTACTAATCTTTAGTAAATCATGACGAATCGACCTTTGCGGTGGACCTTGACCATCATACACCTAGTGCACCAGATCCCTTAGTCCTTTAATTGACTCACATATGCATGTGATCAATGAATTAGTCTTAATTTTACAAAGATGAAAATTCTCACTCATCATACAATACAGCATGTATGATTCCAAGTTTCTATCAAATTTAAACTTGGGTGACGAGAACCTTTCCTCATTTGGTAAATTCAGACACTACCACAAATGAGAGAATCAAATCCACTTTCCAATATTGCTATTACTGGAAACATATAAGCAACAATTTTTCACAAATGCCATTGTAAGGATATTTTTAAAATAAATAAAATTAAAACCTTTTTTTCTTTTATTTTAAAACCTTGCGGAAAAACTTATCCTTACAATCCATATGAAAACCTTGTTGTTATCTATTCCTAAGAAATATATCATAACACTCCTAAGCAACAACTCAAAATTCTGATCATGGAACCATGCGATCGAAACCTATCTTCGCAATTAGAATCAACATATACTTCCTTTAAGCTTCCTATCTTTTCTTTGATTCTTAAAAACATCAACATGTGACCTATTCACATTATGTAATAAGAATCTCCAAATAGGAACTTAATAGAGTTAGACAGTGGACTTTAACTAAAGTAGAGTCAAACTTCTTGACTTGATCAACCTTATGATCTTTCAGGTAAATATGGCAGCTTCGCAATCAGTGTCCCTTCCTTTGGCAATAAAACATATGGACCATTTGGTAATGGCACATGAGACTGTCTCAGACTTAGCCTTTTTCTTTACCATTTGGTCAACTAAGTTGACTATGGACGATCCCTTTCCATTGGGAAGAGAAAACTTTTTCTAGATATTCAATGCTACCATTCTCAATGTCCATTTAAGATTTGGGAAGTTGATCTTCTAATCAAATTTTCTTTACTAGTGTTCCAAATCATTTCTGATTTCGCAGCACCACGCAAATAGATAAGATCATTAAGGGTCATGTCATAGTTTGTCTCATAGTAGTCCCAAAGGGACTCACTATGTTACTAAGAAAGTGATTGAAAATCCAACTTTCACAAGACTTTGACACCCAACTCTCCCGGCTTGTCAATATGTGACTTTATCTCCAAGATATGAGCACACATAGACTATGCTTGCCAATAGGGTTTGAGTGACCTTAAATTTGTGGGTTAGGGAGAATAATTTGAGGAGGTGGAGGAAGTGAAGCATGATGTTGAGGGACACCATCTTCAAGAGATTTGGGAAGATCATAGTTGTCTGAACCAGACATCTATAATGGGAGAAAATCAAGTTAGTTGATTTTTTAAGTCCTTAATATAACACCCAATATGAAATATTAAGGCTAGGAACTAATCACAATATATTATACTTAGAAGAGGTTTGCCGTAATCTAAGTTATAATATATTTGAAAGGTAGGTGAATGACGATTCACCAATTTCCACCACGAAAAACGAAATAAAATTAGGTTTTATTTGGTTTTGAAACTCCTAGATCTTTTGAGATTCATTGAACTTATCATTGGCATGTTTCAATCTCGAGTGTGCCCTTCATGTTTTGTGACTGGGATGTCGAGGATCACAAAAAAAGGTGTGAATAACCATACCAATTCACATGGTACCCTTAATATTATCACCTAATCAATGTGCCGGTAAACCACACGCGCCCCTGATCTATGATAAACATTAAGTCACCCTTCGTGATCCTTACTAGTCCAAGTTAGTGTGTCGGTAAACCACACACGCTCCACCAACAACTTGGTAAGGTACAAAGTGTGAATTCCATGGGCTAGCACTAATTTCACATTTTTCCTAAAGTAACTAAGATTGGGAATTTAAAAAAAAATTCATTACTTTATAATAATCATTATACTTTTAATGAGAATTTAAAGTCATTGTCCTACCCATCCGGCTAACGACCCTCCACCGATCAAGGAAGTGGTGGGTGAGAGTGGACACCCATTAAGTCGCCATTTTATAGGCAACAACCTTATACCCCCTTATAGACCTGCTTCGTGAATGAGGCCTACTAACGGTAAAACGACTTGATCATATACATATATAACTATTAACCATTAATATTATAATAGTATAAGGGTTGAATTTTAACTTTTAAAACTCTTGGGTATGGAATTAAAGTTTGTGTGAGACTTTACAAATTCTAAAACTTGAGGGAAAGTTTTGAACAATTCAAAAAAACTTTTGGATATTCATAACTTATGAGTTTTAATAAGGCTTAAAGAAACTATTAATGAAGAGACTCTTGGAAATCCATAACGTGAGGACAAGTTATGGAGTCCATAAAATCATTTATGGGAAAAACTTTTCAAGAAAATGTAACCTATGACTTCTTAAAATACATTTAAAAGAAAAAACTTTTGGAATTCCATAACTTGAGGACAAATTATGAATTCCATTTAAACCCATTAAGATCAAGAATTAACTAACAAACAATTTGCAAATAATTCCTATGATCTAACAAAACTCATAAGAACATGAATATCCTAATTTGAGGATGTGGATGCACTTATCCGGGTTTGTCGTGCGAGAATGAAAGTAACTAAAGAACCTATGAGCTTTAAGGTAACTTTATGGGGTGATCCTCATAGAATCTTCCTATAATTGTACAAGGTATACAAGTTTGTATATAATGGGGGATTAGATAGACTTTCGAACAATTGTTCCTACCTCAACACTACACCCTTAAGAGGAATGGATAGCAAAGCGTAGGCCATAGATTCTATGTCTATAAAATCCCGATTATATATAACACTTTAAGAATATACCTTGCAAGATTATAGACCTATCCGTAAGGGTCTTTTAAATTCTCACATAAGTTATTTATCTAAACTAAAATACCCCTATAGTATTTTAACGTAATGTACTTGGTATGTTCTAAACTCCTTATCGTGCTAGCGTATCACAGAATGCTCCCATAGTACCCTAACTCTAACTGTACTTGTTCTGACGTTCTCTTGACTGGTGTTCAGGTAAGTTTTAACCCTGTTGCAACACCACATCATTCCCAAACACATGTTGGTCACATCTCAAATAAATATAGTTGATCAGGCTATATTGATCCTAGCTATGATTACATAACTGTTCGGGTTGACGACAGTGCCCAACCTTTAAATACTTTTAGTTCTGTTCTCCTCGTGACACTAGTTCTACTATCTACATGTATAAGCAAGTAGCTATATTTTTATAACTTGTAGTTATATTTTAAAATATATCATTATCCAGAGCACTTAAGCCCCATTGTATTTATAGCTGTATATCTTTTATCGGTTGATATACTTAGTTCGGGGGTGGAGGACGTCATGTTAAGTATCGCGAGATATGTATATGGTAAGCAAGTAATAAACAACCATTTGATTTCAAAAGAAAGTGTTTACATTGTGTGTTCACAAAACATAGAATTCATAAAAAAATAACAAAACAAGACTTGAAGCTATAATGCTCCATCTTCTGAATTCCCAGCACAAGCACCTGTCTAATAGTCTCCTGAGAATACAAGTTATTTGAAAGAGTTGATCAGCAATTAAGCTGGTGAGTTCATAAGATTTTAATGATGTGAGTAAGCTGTAAAATGTTGTTGAAAATGTATATGTAAAAGTGATGTAAGTTGTATGTTCTGTTTTTGAAAAGTTCGCCTGTTTCTCTAGAAAATCCTATATTTCCTACTTTAATGGAAGTTAAGTAAAATGACACTACAAGCCTTTCTATGGGTACTAAGTGGATACAATTATATATAACTCAGAGTAAACAAACAATTGATTGTGCGCATCTGCCCTAAGCTCACACCCCAATGGGGAACAGATTGTGAGGCGGATTGCACACATCCCATTGTTTGTTAGATCGTTGTCATATATAACCCTGGTGTATTCACTTGTTACTCATGGAGTTATTTGTAATGGTTCCTTTATATTTAATGAAAACTGCTATCAAGAAAACCTATTCTTCTTATAGTAAAATAATGACTACGGTGATTACTTTTATAATAGCTTTGTTTATACTGCTATATATAATCTGATATCGGGTAGATAGTTAATTGGGGGAATCTACCCTATGCCCACAATCCAACGGGAACAAGACGTCGAGGGAAAACACACATTTAACTATCTATTGGATACTAGTTTTATATATAACCATGGTGTATAAACTAAGGTGTTATAGATTTAATTCACCTAAAGTCTCTAAAACTGTACTGGCTTAATAAAATGGATTAAGCCTTTTTATGGAAATCTCTAGTTTTGTATACCAAAAATACTGACTTTGATAAATAAGCTTTGTACTAGAAAAATTGTACTTTGACTCTGTGTCTTATAACCTGATCCATACTTGGTACCCTTAAGATGACCTAATGTATACTAAGCATAAATATATATATAGATTCGGGTAGATAATAGATTGGGGGAACTCGGTTCAAGACCACAATCCAACGAGAACAGGCAATGAAGCGAAGGCACACATCCTATTAGCTGTCGGAATCTGTTAGCATATATGTATTCTATAGTGTATACATTAAGGAATCATAAAAGTAGCATTATGATCCTAACCTTTAATCATAGCCTTCTACCAAGGCATCTTCTGTTCTACATTAAAACCGACTGTTCCTTTGTCAACTGAAAAGTATATTCTCCCTAGTATATAAATATCTTGACTAGAAAACAGATCAACTTTCAAGTGGTACCGACACTTTATGAAAGTAATGGAAGAAGTAAGTACACTGATGTCGTTTATAATGACCTGTGGATGTACTAATAACCTAAAACATATTTGTTATATTACTGTCATAATGTGAAAGCTAGAATCCCTTACTAAACACTCTCAATGTAAAGAGATTGAGGGAACCAAACGCGACCCCAGCAAATGCATGCAACCCGTGTAATTCACATTTGTAACAACCCGTCATTTCAGGTCCTTGAAATTCGATTCTTGTAACCTCTTTGAAAAGGTAATTAGAATATCATCGATAAATGAAGTATTCAAAGGCTCTGTTTGGAGTATGCTATGTAATAGATATCGTCTTAAGGTTTCCAAGCATATAAAGAACACTAAAATCCGAGTTATAACGAAGAAGTTATGACCATTCTAAGTTTTTCCGACAAAAACCGGCAATACGAAGTTACGTAAAAACTCGAATCGGAGATCGAGCGACTTTTGGCCGGAATGACCTAAACGAGAATCGAAGGTCTCGTCAATGGTATTTCAGCGGTAAAAAGTCTGGCAAAAAACGACGTCAGTTAAAGAAGTTATGAATTTTTAAAGAAATTCCTTAATCACGTCATTTTAATAAATAAATAATAAAAATAATTTCATAATTTGCCAACGGAATCTAAACGAAAGTTGTAGATCTTAGTCTCACCTACGCGTGGATATAAAGAACGTCGAAAACGGAGTTTGTATGAAGGAGATATGAATTTTAGAAGTTTATTTAAAATAAAAATAAAAATAAATAAAAACTCTTGATAATATCCGAAGAGGAGTCAGCGGATAGGACCGGAGTACGCCTTGCATACCATCGTACGCCCCGCATAATCAAATCAAGGGCTCCGAACTGTCCACGTCGCTCCGATGTTTTGACCGAGGATGCGCTCATGCATGACGCATGAGTACGCAGCGCGTACTCTTGTACGCCCCGCGTACCGAGGCTTCCCAGACCACTATAAATAGAGATGAGAGGGTCTCCGGAAAAATTGCTCATTTCTTCTCATTTCTCTTGCGTTTTGCCTCGTTTTCCGTGCCCGTTCAAACCCGAAGCCCTGGTCTTTTTGCTCAAGTCCCGAAGGTCGATTTTACTCCCCAGATTCCCGAGAATCCCGAGAAAGATCCGCTTCCTGAGACGAAACTCTGCCCGGTTTTCCATCTCGCTATCTTCAAACTTTCAAGTGAGTTCACACCCCTACAAACACTCTTTAAATACATTTTTAAATGCTTTTATACACTTTTAAGGGGGGGAATACAAGTAAGCACACGACTAAAATCGTGTGAAACATCGATCTTTTGCTATACTTTTCATA
Organism: Lactuca sativa; assembly: GCF_002870075.4. Classification (NCBI taxonomy): domain Eukaryota; kingdom Viridiplantae; phylum Streptophyta; class Magnoliopsida; order Asterales; family Asteraceae; genus Lactuca; species Lactuca sativa. The sequence goes on along the minus strand of NC_056626.2, from coordinate 245,147,551 downwards.
CTGTTGTTTAAACTATCTTTTGAAGTTATTATCATGCAAAACACCTCACAACACAACTTTACCCTCTTGGGGTACAATATGTTTTATAAATAGAAATATGTTTTATTTATACGTTTACATACAAATACATCATATCAAGGGTAACCATCTTTGCTAAACCCTTTTATACTTTCAAAGAACTTATGACTTATGCCTTGTCAAACATTGTGAAAAAGAATAAACTTTGCATACAAAACTATCACTTTAATACAGACTTAGTTGAGAATCTGTGAGACGTGTACATCTTCAAATACTACCTTTTGCTAAAAGGTATCGCTACAAGTCCTGTCTATAACCAGAGTCTCCCGTTCGGAGAACGTGTCAAATGTGTATAGATCTATACGGGAAGTCATGATCCCGCGCCCTGACTGTTAGCTATAGTCCGTCTTTTGGGGTGACAGTTGTCATAACGCTACGACGCCTGAAGAACGTCGCTACATGCATATTATGTTTAGTATGGTTATAAAACTCACCGGATATACAATTATTATGGTATTATGCTTTTATGAATGAGTAACTATTAAAACTATTCTTCATCTAACAAGTGCGATCTTTGTATAGCTTTACTATGTAAAACTATGACACAACTTTTTGTGCACGTCGGTTGCTTGCGATTTTCGGTCTTGGAGACTGCCAGTTATGTTAGGAAAATAAGGGTTTTTCCTGTACACAAACCAAACAACTAATAGGAAAATAAGGGATTTTCCGGGTGCAATTACTTACAACTTATAACACGAACAGTCATATGCATTTCATACTTTTATAAGAAAATAAGGGTTTTGCTTGGAAAACACAACAATTCATATCTCAACCATTAGGGAAAATATGGGATTTTCTAGATCTAATACATTCATTTTTAACACAACAAATCATAAATCTTTACATTCCAAACACTGCGTTTTCTGGAAAACATACACGAACTTTCAAATGGCATACATTTTCTCAAAACACTACTCATGAACTCACCAACTTAATTGTTGACACTTTTACTTTGAAATAACTTGTATTCTCAGGGAACCGCTAAGCAGATTTGGAAATCAACTTTTGGAGATTAACGTGCTGACGTTAATTACTTCTTTTGAAAGACGTTTATGTATTTAACTTTTGAACATGTAACGAATACAATTATGCAAACATTTTGGAAACTTTAATATATATGGTGGTGTGTACTTTCCTTTCTATGAACTGTTATGATACTGAATATGACGTCCTCCGCCCTCGTACGTTTCCGCCGTTCTGGTTTGGGGGTGTGACAACATTAAAGTTATATGATCATGTATACCCAATATAACTATCACATTGTAGAAGTGATTCATTGGTATAATTAGATCCTGTCTGTGTGTTATCATGCTATAGCAACTTAACTTGTTATGTTCTGTTCTGTTCTGTTCTGATTGATTCTTTGTGTGCTTCATTGTACTAGAAGTAATGAATGGCATTCTCCTAACCTATACCTATAATAGTTTACTAATGCTCTAACTGGACTGCTACTGAAAAGACTCATTTATCTAAAAAGTTATGCTTATACTTTAAAATGGAGTTTTGTATAACTGTAAAGTAGCATAACCTTTAGAAGAGTTTTGAAATGTTTTAACAACTTATAAATAACATAAGTAACATTTTGAAAGATGCTTATAACAAACATTTACACAATTATCATTATGTTCAACTTGTATTCCCCCTTAAAAAAATTAAAATAGTTAAAAGATTCATTACGGGGTATGAACTCACCTGATGTGGGTGATTCAAACGGGTATGTGTGTAAGGATGAGAAGTTCCACAAATGAATTCCCGAGACACAATAAGTCCTAAATGACACATAAGGACACATATTGACATGAATATAATGTTTATAACAACTATATGAAAGGAAACACCTTCCGGGACTAGGAAACACCTTGACCAAGTGTTGGAATCACATGTGATTCAACATAGGAAGGTATAAAGGCACTCACATGAGTTTACTACCATGAGTTCACGGCCCAAGGGAGTTTACAGCCATAAACTCATGGTTATTCATGGGTTAGTGCTAGTTTGAAGGCTAGGGGGTGATTTAGGGACATTAGCTCTACCCTAGGATGAGAAAGACCACCTCCTTTGGCACTTTTGGGGTGTTCACAGCCCAAATAAATTTACAACCATAAACTCATGGCCATATATGTTTATGAGGGCCTTAAAGGTCATAAGGAAGCATCCTTAATTCAAGTCTAAGCCTTTGGAAGTGTTTGTGGCATCAAAACACCCCTAACTTGAGTTTTCGGCCCTTGGACCATTTTGGCTTGAGCTTGCGGCCGTAATCACCTATGGATGATGATATTTTGATTGTTTTGGGTCCTAGACACATCAAGGTAAAGTGCTATGCTAGTCTCTTGGCTTAAGAATGGCATTTAGGGCATTTTGGCACCCAAAAATGGAGTTCACGGCCCAAGAACTTCCTTGGCCGTGAACTCACTTTTAGCCTTTGTTTCTTAATGATTTTGAGGTCTAAATAAGTCATGGTAGTCTCTAGGTTTAGTTCCAAGGTTTGGAGGGACATTGGGCACACTTTGGTCCTTATAAAAGAGTTTACTCTCCAAGATGTTCTTGGGCGGTAAACTCCCAAATCTTGTTGTTTTGATATGATTTCTATGTTTTTAGGAACTTAATAGGCTATGTAATACAACTAGAGAGAGGTACTCACGATTTGGGATGAAAACCCAAAGATCCGTGAGAGAGAAAATGGCTTTTCTCTAGTTGGAAATGTAACTAATGAATATATTTGGTTCAGAATCCTATATATAGTCTTGGGATTTTTGGCAGAAAATATTTTATTCATGAAATGAACTCTAATATCATAGAGTTTTGGAATAACAGAGTTGCACAAAACCCAAGTGCAACCTTTCTCCTGATATCTCCTTAAGTGTAAATCCTAAATTGCTCAACTTATCCCAAAAGTTTGAAAGTTAGCATAAACAGACTTGGCTTCTATTGAAGTGGTTGGTTTCACTGAATGGAAATTTTTGGGTTGTCACAAATAATAGTTACAATATAACGTTACACCATATATATACTTCAATATGGCATAAGCAAAGAGGAACAAGGAACAACAAAGGCATATGTGAATCATGCGACAAGGTTTCCATATCAATCGATGATTTGATTCAATGGTATACAATCAATGAGACATAACAATTTCAATACTACTTGATATACATCAATAACACTTAGGCCCAAATGGCACAAAAGACATACAATTTCAGATTATCATTTTTCTAGAGTATATAGGCTTTTAGGCCTACATAGCCCTATGCCAATACCAGAAGTGATATGATTCATGCTCTACATGGCCAAAGGCACAAAGCCAATACTAGATGTGATACGAGACATGCTCTACCTGGCCAAAGACATAAATCTGATACCAGAATAATACGAGACATGCTCTACATGGCCAAAGGCTCAAAGCCAATACCAGAAGTGATGCGAGACATGCTCTACATGATCAATGATATAAAAATCAAGACAACATAGGAAAACACATAGCACATATAACACATAACATACAATTGTTCCTATAGATTGAACTCATTGTGAAATAATTGAATGTTGCGATGAAAAGGCCCCTAAATAGCGTTTTTGCCGGTAGAATTTGACTAAACACTATCAGCAGCTAGCGATCATCGGCTCGGGAAAATGGCTCAAAATCAGAAATACGGGAGAGAGGGTTGTGTTTTTGTGTAAACGGGAACAAAAGGGTTGATCCTCTGTTTATAGGTCAAAATTTGAGGTCGACAACGTGAACCATGCTTGTTCATGTCGTGAGTTTGATCCCAGTCATCCCCTAGGCTTTCCGTGTGTCTTCTAGGCTCGAAAGGTGTCATTCAACTAGTTCACGCCGTTAATTTCTATGTTCACGTCGCGAATGCAGTTAGGTCTCGAAGTTTGTGCTCCGAACTTCAAAAATCCAAATTTTCGCATACGAGATCCCTTTTTTACGCTCTTTATATCCACGCGTAGGTGAAATTATGCTCTACAACTTTCGTTTAGTCTCCATCGGCTAATTTTATATTTTTAACAACCTGGGACAGGAAAAGTCCGTTAAAATTTCATAACTTTTTCATCCGACGTCCGTTTTCGTCTCACTTTTTACCGTTGTACTACCATTAACGAGACCTTCGATTCTCATTTAGGTTGTGTGGACTAAAAATCACTCGATATTTCTTTCAAGTTTTTAGCTGTCTACTGCTATACCGAATCTTAGAAAAATCATAACTTCCTCATATGAAGTCAGATTTAGACGTTCTTTTTATGGAAATTCTCGGTTTAATGAATACTACGACTTTCATTTAGATCACTAAAGCTAAAAAGTAGTTTATAGAAAACTCACTTTTTACGTCATACGGCGTCGTGCCGGTTTTGTCGCGAAATTTCAATATGTCATAACTTCTTCGTTATAACTCGGATTTCGATGAGGTTTTCGCCTAAATATTTCTAACGAGATTCTTTACAACCTTCAATAATAAAATTTTACTTATTTTATAATTTATATTTTCATTAAATTTCAATATATGACTTTTGATTGGAATCTTATAAGACTTCCAATACTTCCCAAATGATCCGAAACATAGCTTTTACTTCAATTCTAGTAAAACTATCTGTTAGTACTCAATACTCAAATTCATTTAATATTTCATAATATTATTCATTACAAAACACGATAACTGAACGTGTATGTTACACGCTGGTACTTAATCTCGGGGGTTGAGATATCAACATTCTCTTTCACAAACAACATCAGGTTGTTTGGGGTCATTCTCTTTATATTCTCTTGGTTATTCTCTCCATACTCTCTTTACATTCTAGAAAACATTAACACACATGCATTAATACAAGATCGCACACAAACATATCAAACTGTTTTTCAGAAAATATCGGATTTTCTAGTGTTTACAAAGTAATACAAATCATTTTCTCAAACATGCTTATGAAATCACCAACATTATTATGTTGAAATTTTAAATTAACTTGTATTATTAGGAATCCGTTGAACAGGTTCGGCAGAAAGAATCCATGGATATTTTGTTATATTTTGTTTCATCATACTTTGACTATTTTGTCATGTAATATTGAAATACAATACTTGATGTAAACAATGAATGTTGTTATATTACATGTATGATGATGATGATGTTATGTTTCAATTATATACTCTATGATGATACTACAACAATGAAGTCAACCCTAGCCCTTAGACCTTTCCGCCGTCTGGTTCGGGGGCGTGACAGATTGGTATCAGAGCATTGCTTATAGTCAACTGACATATCTAATCATACAAGATATGCAATTATAAATGCAATGGGACTCAAACACTATGAATAAAATGAAACCTAAGTTTACATTAATACCATAACCCTAAAAGTCTCTAGAGGAAATTAAACACCGTGTTAAACTCGGGCAGTTATGTAGTCGTATTGGGGGTAAATATAGCCTGATCAACTATATTTATTCAAAATACGACCAACATGTGTTTGCGAGTGATCATGTTGGGAAATGAATCTAGAAACTTACCTTGTATCCAAAAGCTCTAAGGAACTCAAACTTAAACAATTAAAATACTACAGGAGTATTTTGGAATGCTATCTACATACTTCGCTTACACGTTTCTCACCCCTCGTGCAGACACTATGGCCGAATTCCATCATCCAGGAGATCCCTACTTCCTCAACCAGGGGAATGGTGGATGGTTGGAGCTGGAGGAAGTGCCGGATGAAGAACCGGAAGAAGAACCTGAAGAAGAAGAACCTAAAGAAGGGCCGATAGAACCGATAGTAGACACAAATGAGGAGGAAGCTGATGGTAGCGACGCAGATGACTCGGACGTGGAGTCCGAAGTCATTAATCTGCCATACATGGCTAGGGTGCCCCCATATAAGATGGCCCCCAATGGTCCTACGCCCCCTTGGGCACACGAGATCTAGAGCTGGAGCCGCCAGAAAGGGGTGCGACCCCCATTTGGTATGTACCGGGACTACTACGACTTGAGTCACAGTGGACCTACAGATCGAGCCCTGACTATGATGGTAAAGGATCTCACAATCATAGTCCTTGACCACATCCAGCCTCCTGCGCTGTCTCATGTTCAGGTTCAGCTGATCCGTGATATGTCTCAAACTCTTGTGATCCGTGTATATAGTACAATGGACCCCGTACAGATAGTGCCTCCAAAATTTGAGAGCGAAGACCACCGCTCCCAACTCAAGATCGTGTGTGGGGTATCTCGTCTCATACGGCTTCAACTGCCTCGACGCATAGGTTATCACTCGTCACTTCTACATGAGGACTGCCCCCAAGCCTGTGATGGACGCATCACAATTTACCATAAAATCCTCAACTCCCTCAGGGAGTGTCAACACCGGCGCCTCGCATAAACATCACTGTAGGGTCTCAAATGCCCCCTGTTGCTCAAGGCCCCACAGGAAATCCACCCCCTTCCTCGTTGGACGAGTGAGGGGTACGAAAATCTTGGAGAAATCCCGAACGAATCTCCAATAATACCCTGCTAAACCCAAGAAACTCCTGATGTCTGAGGGGGATTTCGGAGTCTCCCACTGCATAACTGCCTCCACCTTGTCTAGATCGACCAAAATACTCTCCTGGTTAATGAGATGTCCGAGGAACTGGACCTCTCGTAACCAAAACTCGCATTTCGAGAACTTGGGATACAACCGTTCTCACCTCAGAACCTCCAGCAGCTCCCTGATGTTGGGTTGCAGATTCGTTTAGTATTGCGTCATTGGGCTCGGTTAATAGTCCAATTATTTTGTACTCCGGTTTGGGCCTGTCCAACCGTGAGCCTGTTAGGTTTACTATACAACAATATGCTTGCATGCATATTAGGTTAACGATCGAGAATACAATAGAGAGAATTACGATAGCTTTGATCCTCTTCATCGTTCCTGTAAACCTTTTAACCCTCTACAGTTGATGTTCTTGATCGAGCTCTTCTGAGGGTTGTTTTATAATCATTCGACACATTTGATTCATTCTTGAGTTGTTTATTGTTTTCGTGTTCTTGCTGTTTAATCTTTATTTTACCTGTTTAAGATCTAATCGATCTTCAAGATTAACTTTTAATCTTATCAATTGGTATCAGAGCAGGAGGCTGTGTAATCGATACACTTCTTTTCTGTGAAAAAGGTTTCAATTAGGGCTTTCCGCAATTACCGATATTTATTGAGCCGTCATCTCATTATTGACGTATCTTGATATTTATTGTTTTGCCCTAATCTGATTTATTACAAGTCTGATCTTTGAACAGGTTATTCGATCATTATGGACGAGTCGCAATCGAATCCCATCAATATTTCAAACAACATTGGATCAACAACGAAGATTCCCATCCTATACTCCCACGATTATGAAGTCTGGGCGCATCACTTTGAAGATTACGTTATAGGATCTGAGGATAATGGATACCTCATCTGGGAAGCAATTATTTCTGGTCCGTTTTCTCATTCTGCAACTTCAAGGATTATTAAAAATCAAAAGGAGTATAATGATCTTCTGAAAGATGTCAAAGATATTGCGCAAGATGAAAAAGATAAATTTCAGTGTAATATCAAGGCGTTAAGATTGATCATATTCGCCCTTCAGTCCGACACTTTCAGGTTGGTAAGCTCATGCACGACGGCAAAGGAAATTTGGGATAGGCTTCGTGAATTGTACTCTACAGACGAGGATCTTGAACACTCTATCCAAACCTTACTCTTGTCTGAGTTTGGAGAATTCAGGCAAGGAGCCGAAGAAACTGTGACCCAAACGTTCGATCGCTTCAATCATCTTCTCAGCAAGATGATCAAACATGACATCGAAAGGAAGCTTAATGAGCAGAAGGTTACGTTTTTAAATGGTCTAAGATCAGAGTGGAGAGCAGTGGTGTCTACAGTTAAAGCCCATGAGCAATTTAAATCATATTCCTTGGCGAAACTGGTGGGTATTCTCAAATCTCAGGAGAAGATTGTGTTGCAGGAAAAGAATGTGGTTTCAAGCCTAGGTTCGTTGGCTCTCTTGTCCAAAAGTAAAGCTGTAATGGAGGACGAAGACCTCAACTTGGAGGATTATGACCTCACATCTGAAGATTATGCTATGATGGTATCTAACCCCAAGAGGTTCATCAAGAAGAGATTCCCCAACAACAAAAACCGGAACTGGCAGGGGAGTTATAGTTCAGAAATGGTTAAAGATGAACCGAAGGTTGAAGAGTCTAAGAAGGAACCGAAGGCAGAAGGTGATTCTGGAGTAAGCTCCTACTATTGTGGGGGAAAGAACCACTATGCAAAGGATTGTGTCCTCAAAAAGATGGCTGAAAAAGATGAGGAAAAGGATGAGGAAGCTTTGCTGTAGAAAAAGCTTGATGAGATAAGGAAGAAGAAATCTACCGCTAACTCTTCTATGAATGCTCTAATTGTGCAGGGTTCGGTTGTTGATGACGAGTTCGGTGGCGTGGAGGTTTGGTCAACCAATTCTGAAGACGATGAAGCGAGGAAGCCCTCTCATGGAAAGGCTTGTGTGGCAAAAGAGGAAAGCAGTGGAGGAAGATGCTTGATGGTGTCTGACGTATCTCAGATGAGGGGATACAACACTGATGGTGGAAGCAATGAACCGAAGGAGCAGCAGGATATGTGCTTTACAGCCAAACCGCTCAGCGTGCAGTTCAATGAGCTCGATGAACTGATCAAGAAGGTACAATCGGTTTTTGTTTCATTTAAAGTCCCACAATGCTCATATGAAAAAGAACTAAAAAGTGTTAATTCAAGAATTTCTCATCTAGATAGTAGTTTAACTCAAACTCGAGTCACCAATTCTAACCTAACTGATCAATTAAGCAAGGTGTCTTCGAAGAGTGAGGAAGGACGCATGTGGATCGAATTGAAGGAGTTAGAATTAGTTAAAATAAAAGATGAAAACATTTATTTGCAAAGAGACAATTTAAAGCTTTTGAAACAGCGAAATGTTTTTTGTTTGATTGCTAAACGTCTTTACACTAATATTACTCAACTTCACTTAGATTGTGAAATAGGACAAAAGATTCATCGCATGATTTTGCCCTTCCTTGAGTTTAAGGAGGATGAAATTGATGCTGAAGCTTATAATTGTGAGAGTGTGATATCATCTGCTGACGTCAATCCGACCTATATGTATGGACTGGACAAGATAGAATCTTTCATTAAATCCAAGGATCATAAGGACATGCTTAAAAACCTTTTGGATGAAAATGATAGACTTAAACTAAGAACCGAAACCATACAAAAATTTGACTCTTTAAACTCCAACTTGAGCTCAGAAAATAAAATTGATGTTGAAAATGCATCTGAGCTTAATGAGGATGACAATATGAGTGAAATTTCTGTAGAGGACACGGTTGACTGCTCAGAATTTGTGAAAAGCGAACCTGAAAACCACAAGAATCTAATTTCAGAAAATTCAGTGGAGTTTGCTCGATTGTCCCAACAAAAGTCCCCGATCTTAGCAGAGAAAGCCATTGTATATCAAAAGGTTAGGACCACTCGAAATCAAGTGTACAAGGTCACAGGAGTAACCGAACATCAAAATGCTGAACTCACAGCAATTGTAAACGAAGACAATGCTGATGGCTGCGATGAGTTTTTCTGGTCCGCTCCAATCGATAATGCTGATGAAACGGTAGGGTTATCTGAAAGGACCTCATGGAAAAGTAAAGGTAGATACGTACCAAAACCCTTGAACAAGCCAGATAATTTTGATGTGCCAAGTGCTAGTGGTACGAAAGACATTCCTCAAGAAAATGGAAGTCCGGCAAAAGAAGATACTCCTTCTAGTGAAACTTCCTCAGTTCAAAGTGAACCAACCAAAGAGAAACCAAAAATGAAAGCTAACATCCATCATCAACCGAAGCAGATGAGGAATCAGAAACGTCAAAGGAATCAGAGATACAGGAAGAATCTCTCTGAAAGAAAACAGTTCTGGTAATCCCAGAATGCTTATTTTTCACATCAAGACAAGAACCTGAAGTATGAGAAAAATCCTGTTGAAATGCACGAGAGCCACAACAACCGAAAGCAAAGGTTCGGTTCAGAGAACGAAACCAACCGAAAGCAAAGGTTCGGTTCTGAAATCAAAAGAGATCAAAACTCTAAGGTCAGTCCCACCAATGATCAAAAGCAAAAGGGTCACCTAGAGTCTCCAGCCAAGAAGTCATCTCAATCTAAGCCCTCTCAATCTCACTCATCTACTTCTTCTAATTCTTCCAATTATTCTCCACCTCGTTCTGAATTCCATTCTGTTCCTTCTCGAAAATCTCAATCTTCAGCTGAACAAAAAGGGAAACAGAAGGTTTCAGTGTCTAAACCTGAGTCTAAACCGAACGCACCTAATACTAATAAAATCAAAGTTTTTACCATCAAAAAGAAAGATGAAACAACATTAATAAAACGAACATATCTTGTTGACGTCTCTCTTACTATTCCTGTACCTGTGAAAGGCTCACGTGGACCCAAGGAACTTTGGGTTCCTAAATCTGCTTAATTTTTGCAGGTTATAAGTGACGAGCAGTTTGACGAAGAATGGTACATTGATAGTGGCTGCTCGCGTCACATGACAGGGAGGAAAGAAGAACTCAGGAAATACCGGTCTCTTTCAAATGGTGGAAACGTCAAATTTGGAAATAACTCCTTTGGCACCATAAAAGGCTATGGAATGATTACCAATGGTGATTTCAGTATAAGAAAGGTGGCATACATGGAAGGACTACAACACAACCTCATCAGTGTATCTCAGCTCGTTGGAGGTACCGGTCTCAAAGTCTCATTCGACGATGAGGGTTCTGAAATTATTGAGAAGAAGACTAAGAAAGTTATTCTCAAATCAGAGCGTAAGGGTGAAATGTTTCCTCTAAACCTCAAACCTATCAAAGGAAACCCAGCTATCTGCCTGTTATCAAAAGCACAATCTGACGAAAGCTGGTTGTGGCACCGAAGACTCTCTCATCTCAACTTTAAAGACATCAACAAACTTGTCACTGGAGGTCATGTTCGAGGTCTTCCACTGCTCAAGTATGATAGAGATCATTTGTGTGCTGCATGCGAAATGGGGAAGCAGAGTCGTCAAAGTCATCCATCTATTATTAACACTAAAGTTGTTGAACCACTCGAATTACTTCATATTGATTTGTGTGGTCCATCATCTATCGAAAGCATCGGTGGTAGCAAGTATATTCTTGTTATTGTTGATGACTTTTCGCGTTTTACATGGGTGTTCTTTCTAAAGCTTAAATCTGAAGCGACTCACAAGCTAAAGTTGTTTATCAAGCAGATTGAAGTACAGCTGAAGAAGGTCGTTCGCAACATCAGGAGCGACAATGGTCTGGAATTTAAAAATAGAGAATTTGAAGAATTCCTGACAGAAAAGGGAATAAGTCATAACTTCTCAGCTCCCTACACACCTCAACAGAACGGAATTGTTGAAAGACGAAACCGATCCTTGTGTGAAGCTGCACGAACCATGCTAAGTTTCACTTCATTACCTCTTTATTTTTGGGCTGATGCTATTTTTGCTGCTTGTTTTACATAGAACAAGTCATATCTCAACAAACGCTTCACGCTCACACCTTATGAGATTCTCAACAACAGAAAGCCCAATGTGAAAATTTTCCACGTGTTCGGTTCACGGTGTTTCGTCTTTAACTCTAAGGAACACCGCAACAAGTTCGATGTCAAAGCCGACGAGGGAATCTTTCTGGGCTATTCTCTCACTTCTAAAGCGTACAGGGTTTTAAACAAGCGTTCAAAGAAAATTGAAGAGACTTACTACGTGACCTTCGATGATAGCTATATCAAAAGGCTAAAGGCCAGTGAAAATACTGCAGGGGAAATCTTTCCTCAAACTGGCCAGGTTACGGTCTCGATCGCTAACCTATACGAGAAGTTTCTGGAGCTGTTCGACGAACCAGAGAAAGCCACTCACTCAGAAGCAGGCGCAACAGATAATAAAGTAGATCACATGAGGCAAATTATCGAAGAAGCTGCCAGGAGAATAAATGAAGGAGGATCAAACTCTGACGAACCTCCATCACCCAATGCTTCAGTCGAGGGGGAGAATCCACCATCATCATCCCAGCCAAGCTCTCAAGTTGAGGGGGAGCCAAGCATTTTGCAAATCGAAAGCACTTTGCTAACCAAGAGTGCTTCACCATCCGAAGGTGCATCAACGCCTGATAGACCAGCACCACAAGAAACCTCTGAAGCTCAAGATTCTCAAAGTATTCCTGAAAGCTCATCTATCGAGGGGGAGCAAGCTGATATGTCATTCGACTACGAAAGCCAATCCGAGCCAGAAGAAATGATCAATGCTGAACTGGATCCAACATTTGATCCAAACTACCCTCCTCTCACCAAATGGACCAGAGATCATCCTATCTCTCAAGTTGTTGGTGATGTTTCTGAAAAGGTTCTAACCCGATCACAACTCAAGGCAAAACAGACATCCTTATTTTCCAAAGTTGAATTTTGCATGTTTAACTTATTCGTATCAAAAGTTGAACCGAAGACAGTTAACACTGCTCTTGCTCACTCCGATTGGGTTCAAGCAATGCAAGATGAACTGAATGAATTTGAAAGGAACAAAGTCTGGCGCCTCATTCCAACTCCTCCAGAAGCCTCGGTTGTTGGTCTCAAATGGGTCTTTAGGAACAAAATGGACAAGGAAGGAAACGTCATAAGGAACAAAGCTCGTCTAGTAGTGAAAGGATATTGTCAAGAGGAAGGGATTGATTATGAAGAGACTTTCGCTCCTGTAGCTAGGCTTGAATCCGTCAGAATATTCCTTGCCTATGCTGCCCACAAAAACTTTGAAGTTTTCCAAATGGACGTCAAGTGTGCATTTCTTAATGGAGAACTCGAAGAAACAGTGTATGTGGAGCAATCTCCTGGGTTCGTGAACGAAAAATATCCAAATCATTGCTACATTCTGGATAAAGCTGTATACAGATTGAAACAAGCTCCGAGAGCCTGGTATGAAACGCTAACTAAATTCTTAAAGATGTCTAAATTCAAACAAGGTTCGGTTGACCCAACCTTCTTTCGCAAAAAGGAAGGTAACCACCTTATGATTGTTCAAATTTTTGTTGATGATATCATCTTTGGCTCAACGAATCCCAGCCTAACAGTTGAATTCAGAAAGCTGATGGAGACTAAATTTGAAATGAGCTCAATGGGTCCTATTAACTTTTTCCTTGGCTTAAATATTAGACAGGGACCCGAAGGCATCTTTATTAATCAGGAAGCTTACACGAAGACTCTCCTAGCAAAGTTTGGTATGATGGGAGACTCCAAAGTCAAAGTCCCAATGGCATTCAGCACCAAGCTCACCCCATCCCTGGACAAACCGGTTGTTGATATCACGCTCTATCGACAAATGATAGGCTCACTGATGTATCTCACTGCTAGCAGGCCTGACATTATGTTTTCTGTGTGTTACTGTGCTCGATTTCAGGCAAACCCATGCGAACCTCACATGCTTGCAGTGAAGAACATCCTACGATATCTCAAGCGAACTGCCTCCTTAGGTCTGTGGTATCCCTCCAACTTAGGTTTCTTCGTTCAAGCCTACTCAGATGCAGACCTTGGAGGATGTGGACTCGATAGAAAAAGCACCACAGGTGGCTGCCAATTCCTTGACGGGAAGTTGGTTAGCTGGCAATCAAAGAAACAAACGTGCGTGTCTTTGTCTACTGCCGAAGCTGAATACATAGCAGCTGCATCCTGCACCTCTCAAGTGATTTGGATCCAGAGTCAACTTCGAGACTATGGACTCAATATGAAGAAGATCCCACTATATTGTGACTCTGAAAGTGCAATTAGGATCTGTCATAATCCAGTGCAACACTCCAAAACCAAACACATAGCACTGAGGTATCACTTTATCAAAGATCATGTGGAAGATGGAAACGTCGAAGTACACTTTGTTAGAACCACTGATCAACTGGCTGATATCTTTACCAAAGCTCTTCCTGAAGCGTCATTCAACAGAATATTACAAGGGCTAGGTATGATGGAATCAGAGTCAGTACCTCAAACTACCTCTCAACCTCAATCGTAAGAAGCGAAATTGACCGAACGTTCAGGTTCAGTTGAATCATCTCACTCGCTCATCACTTCAAAGGTTGTTTTCTTGCTTGTAAATTTCATGTACAAAGTCCTTTATCTTATTGTCAAAAGTATTTTCTGATTACTAGCCTAAATTCCTTGGTTTTCAAAATTTTCCAAAACCGAAACCAACCGAACGCTCGGGTTCGGTTTTTCAAAATTTCCAAAACCGAAACCAACCGAACGCTCGGGTTCGGTTTTTCAAAATTTCCAAAACCGAAACCAACCGAACGCTCGGGTTCGGTTTTTCAAAATTTTTCAAAACCGAAACCAACCGAACGCTCGGGTTCGGTTTTTCAAAATTTTACAAAACCGAAACCAACCGAACGCTCGGGTTTGGTTTTTCAAAATTTTTCAAAACCGAAACCAACCGAACGCTCGGGTTCGGTTTTTCAAAATTTTTCTCAACCGAAACCAACCGAACGTTCGGGTTCGGTTACCAAATTTTTCCAAAGTTTTTTTTTAATCTTTCTAAATCTTATTTTTTTTTCTTGCTTATTTTTTATTTTAATTTAATTTATTTTATTTTATTTTTTTTTATCAAAAACTCCAAAAATATTTTTGTGTGTTCGTTCGTCTATGGGGATAAAAATTGTTGGATTAGTTAAGTGTCCCTAGAAGCATGTTGCTGTATGTGTCCCAAGCCTCATAAGATTTTGAATAATAGCCTTAATGACCTGGTATAAACAAACCTTGTCTTCCCAATTAGGCTACCACATTTATTCTAATCGTGAGCTACCTCACTCTCTTCTCATATGAGATAAGAGTTTTCTGCTCGGTCCTTCTTTTTGCAGCTGAGGTACTTTAATTTCTTACACCATCTCCATTACATTTCTCCATTACATTCGTTTCATCAACGTAACCCTTGAGACTCTCAGAAATTACCACTGAGGTTTATGGTTACACAACAACTGTGTTTATGATCTTAGGTTCATGCCACTACGAGCTGAGTAAAACCCAAAATTCAACACCAAATCTGAATTGACGGTGAACAATTAATTTGCTCAAGTTTTCACCAAGGAATTGACGAATGTACCTTGATGAAATCTAAAAATTTTATTTTGTGTGATTCCTATGAAATTGTTAAACCCCATAACATTTCTTCCCTTGGGATCCAATTTTACATTTTTTGTGTTGAGATTTCATATTTTCCAAGCCACTTTAAAATTAATTCCTACCTACTTGTTCAACAGACTACACCGGTCTCACAAGTACTTTGTTCACTTTCTTTCTTATTTCAAGATTAGAATTGTTGCATCAAAGCGAAAGCCACCCTTAAGTAGCCTAATTAAAAGAAGCCTTTCAACATTTCTTAATAAGTGTTTGATCGTCATTCAACGGGAAACCATATCAACACTTTAAGTTCTCTCTTGACCTTGAAGGAAGAGATTCGTGCCCGGGATCATTTGTTTTGTGTCATTATTGACATCACATTTATTCCTAAAAAGAGTTGCTTTATTTCTTTTCTTTTTACACTCTTAGCACGAAAATCTTTGATTTTCCAAAATTCTGGTACTAATAATTACAGGCTGTTTTACTGAATTGGAGGTTATTTACAAGTTGTGGTAAAAAATAATCCATGTGGGAGATTCATTCAAAAGATAAGATGAAGGATTGCTGACTCAGGTGGGAGATAAATGGATTGAATTTCAAACGGCGGTAAAAAGGGATGCATAAGAATTTTAAACGCCTATTCTTTAACTGACATAATGGACGCGTGTGCGAATTTCAAGCGGTTCCTCTCTGGCACATCAAGGCGCGTGTGGATTTGAAACGGTTTCTTCAGAAATGGCACTTGTTGGGCGGCGTGTTACAAGGATTCTGACACTCTCTCTCCTACGTGATCATCGCATGCCTTAACTGTCACGCATCTGTCATTCCGGGAAACCCTTTCGTATTTCGATAGAAGATTTGAACGGATTTTTCTCTCTCCTTACATCTACTATAAAAGGCAGTCTCCACTCCCATTTACCTCTTTATTGCATCCGAATTCCCAAGAGAGCGAAAATTCCCTTATACCCTTACTCTTCATCTTCTTCATCCCAACTTCAACAATGGCATAATCATCATCTGTTCATGCTACCTCACACATCCTTCCCATTCGCCCTCACCAATGTTTGGTGATCGATCTAACCTCTCAGGCGTACGATTCCTACATGTTCCCGATTATTGAGTGCCTGAAGTACTCGCCGATCGCTCCTGCACTTTCTAGGGTTGAATCTGTGCCTATGGAGCTCCTCTCTCAGGTGTATGCGACTGCACATTACGATAAAGCAGTCGATAGGGTTTTCTTCGAGGTTTCTGATCACAAGACCTCGATTTCAAAGCAACGATTTGGCGCATTGCTAGGGTTTGCTGCTGACCCTTCTAGGGTTAATCCGGAGACGATTCTGATTGGCCATCTCTACAGTATGTTTTACAACATGGGGTACACGGAGGCGCTCACCTCCGTCGCGAAGTTTAAAAAGTCTTGCTTGCCGCCACAGTGGAACGGTATGTTCACTGTTCTTTTTAAAGGTTTATCTGAACGGAGCTCAGGATTCGATGGCTCTAGTCGACTCTTCCTGTCGATCATGTACGGCGTCTACAACGGGATCAACGTCGATTATGGGTTGGTTCTCTGGCAACAACTCATCCAAAGCCTCTCTTCCTCTTCACGACATTCTGAGGTGTCGTATGCAAGGTTTTGGGCTCTCATCACAAAATGGGCGATGGATAAATTTGATGTCCCCACTGTTGCCGGTGCATCGATGTCTTCGATCGGTACTTTTCATACCACGAAGATTATCGTCTCAGATGCATCAAAGTTCTCATTCATTGGCTCTATTCCGGAGACCATGTACGGCGATGTTCCATCTGACAGCCGGATCATCCGGACTATTAAGGAGTTCAAGCAGTCAGGACCAAGGGAACTCACACAGGAAATGCTCAAGTCCATCCACGATGCTGATAAGCCTGTTCATAGAGGCAAAAAGGCAGATAAAGGGAAGCAAGTGACCAAAGGGGCTAAAGGTCCTTCTCCCAGGAAGCGGAAACCAACCACAGCTGCACAATCCCTGCAGCCGAAGAGGCGAAAGACTCAACCGAAGCGCAAACTCATAATCGCTTCCTCTTCGAGTGACTCAGAAGGCGAGAGTTCGGATTCGGACGGCTCTCAACGAGGCGAAACCCCTCCAGAGGCAACACCCCACCCCAATCACCTAACCCAGACATGGAAATCCATATCTCACCCATTCCTTCACCCACTCAAACAATCCCTACTTCCATTCCCACCATAAACCCCTCTACCACCATTCCTAAAACCTCTTTCCCTATACCACCACCCATTTTCACTGATACAACTACAACAGCCACCGCAAAGGTTACAACCAACGTATCTGATACGGGGGTTCATACCGATGCAACCGAACCACCACCTCAAACTGAACCCCTTCATACAACCGAAACTACCCATACTCAACAACCACCCGAACCTACCCCAACTCACACTCAACCTGAACCTACTCACACCACTACACCTCCAGCTTCACCATTACCCCCATCTCCTGGTCATGCCTCTGATGGAGATAACCCTTTCCTTGGAGAGGAAAATATGACCTTCGATTCGGTCTACTACAGTCCGTTTCAGGTCCAAAGCGATGACGATGAGGAAGCTCCAGTAACAAAGAAACATCTTAAGGAGCTGCATGAGAAGGTTGATCTGCTTATTGCTTCATCCTCTAACTCACAATCCTCTCTCTCTGAAGCCGCTCTTCAGAAGATCGTTGATGCCTTTTCCAGGGCTCAACATGATTCTGTTGCTTCTGCCACTGCAGCAATTGACGCTTCGACAAAAGCTTGTGAGGCAGCGACCGAAAAAGTCGATAAACTATTCTCCGACGCCTCTGCCTTATTACAATCTCTACAGGAGAGTGCTGTTGCAACCAAGACAACGCTGGAACCGATTGTTCAACAATTGGCCACGTTCGTCTCAACAGAGTTGAAGTCGTTCGCTACCCTTCGCCAATCAATCAGTGACGACAACTCTGCCCTTCGGACATCTATCGATGAGCGCCTCTCTAAACTCCAGGAGGATCTTGCTTATGATAACTCATTGATGGATACTCTCGCAAGGAAGACCACTGCCCTCAAGGTCAAGAGTGCTCAACTTTCAAGTTCTCAACAACAACTTGATGCTCTTCGATCCAAACGGGAAGTGATAAGGACGTGTGTTTCGGATGTACACTCCGCAATATCTAACATCCTTGAAGCGCACGATCCCATTCTGAACCACACTGTAAGGCGAACCCTTGCAGAAAAACTCACCCCTGCCCTAGATCTTCTCAGCAAAATAGAAGGGCTGCCTAGTTTTGTGTACCCCCGAAACAAGGGGGAGAAAAGGAGTTCGAATCTCAACCACCTCCTTCCTTAAAAGCTGCTCACACAACCGAACCTACTCCTACTGGTCAAACTTCGGGTTCGGGTGTGAAGGATAAAGGAAAGAAGATAGCTGAGGAAGAAGATGAAGATGATAAAGAAACCATTGCTGACTTGCTGAAACGCAAAAATAGTCGCAATGTTGAAAATGATAACATTCGTGTGGCGCGAGAAGCTGAAGAAGCCGAACGCAAGAAGAAAGAAGCCCACGATCTCCTCGAGAGCAGGAAGACTCTTTTCCCTGCTTGGACTCGAGAGAGAATGATAAAGGAGGCTATCGATACTCCGAGCATCCTTTGGCTCGAACCGGTGATCTCCTTCGACTGCTACAACTCTGTCGACTCGCAGTTCGACATGCCCTTAACCCGAAAGGCGTTTATCTTCCACGCCTTCTCCAACATTTTTGAAGTCCCTCATCCTAATCCTGAGGTTGATCGGGAGTTAATCGATTTCTATCTGAAGGCTGCTCAACCACAGTATCAAACATGGAGCACTCAGAAGATCATTAATGTTCGGGTTTTGAAGCCATATACCGAATGGAGATTCATCAACGTTCGATTCAGGGTGATCAGAGGGTCTGCAAGAACCGAACATCTTATATCTTTAGCAGATCTACCGAACCTCAACCCCCATGACTGGATTGTTCTGCATAACATCCTCTTGACGAATGAAGCTGAATATGGTCCGATTATAGACCATCTCAAAAGGATGTTAGTATGCTATATCATGGAGGTCGCCTTGATGGATCAGGAGGTGGCCACTGTCTTCAAGAAGAAATCGAAGATCTCTCCTGTTGGCTCAGCCAGTGATCTCAATCAGACGAAGATGGGCAAGATTGACCCGAGGCGTAATTCGGTCATGTTCACTAGAGCAGAAGGACAGAAATGTCTCTTTGCCTTAGCGGATAAACATCTTTATACCACTGCTTGTCTAGAGCACGTGCTGCTAATCATCCATCGGTGTAAAGAGAATACAGCGGATGATATCAAATACTTCAACGATATGATTCAGTGGTACATCCGATTCAGACAAACGATACTTGCTCTTATCTCTCGTCTGTTTCAGACTATAAAGAAGAAGGTACCTGCCGCTACTGCTGGCCCAAGTAAGAAGTGAAGATCTCGCTCCAATTGACGCAAAGGGGGAGATTGTTGGGTTGCAGATTCGTTTAGTATTGCGTCATTGGGCTCGGTTAATAGTCCAATTATTTTGTACTCCGGTTTGGGCCTGTCCAACCGTGAGCCTGTTAGGTTTACTATATAACAATATGCTTGCATGCATATTAGGTTAACGATCGAGAATACAATAGAGAGAATTATGATAGCTTTGATTTTCTTCATCGTTCCTGTAAACCTTTTAACCCTCTACAGTTGATCTTCTTGATTGAGCTCTTCTGAGGGTTGTTTTATAATCATTCGACACGTTTGATTCATTCTTGAGTTGTTTATTGTTTTCGTGTTCTTGCTGTTTAATCTTTATTTTACCTGTTTAAGATCTAATCGATCTTCAAGATTAACTTTTAATCTTATCACCTGAGATGCTCCTCGTGCTGCTCTTGGGTCTTGGAATACACCAAGATATCATCTATGAACACAATGACCGAGAGATCGTGCATTGGTCTGCAGACTCGGTTCATAAGATCCATGAACACGGCTGACGCGTTGGTGAGCCCAAACGGCATCACCATGAACTCGTAATGACCATAAAGAGTTCGAAACGCGGTCTTCTACACGTCCTCCTCCCTCACCCTGACCTAGTGACATCTTGATCTCAAATCAATCTTGGAAAACCAAGATGCACCCTGTAGCTGATCGAAAAGATCATCTATCCTCGGGAATGGATAACGGTTCTTCATCGTTAACTTATTCAGCTCCCTATAGTCAATGCACATCCTGTGCGAACCGTCCTTCTTCCTGACGAAAAGGATCGGTGCTCCCCAAGGTGAACTACTCGGACGAATAAATTGCTTACTGTCACACCCCCGAACCGTCAAGAAAGCAACGACAGAAACGTCTGGGGGCGGGAGACGTCATGCGTAGTATCACAACCATTGTACATAGTAAGCATAGTAACCAAAACCATTACATTACATAAGAATATTTACTTTTGTTTGAAAGAGAAGAAATACATAGTTTATATACAACAGTAAGAACAAAAGTAAAGACTAGACTTCTATATGCTTCGTCTTCTCCAAAAGTGATCGAAGTATCTATCTAACGTTGACCTGAGAATACAAGCAGTTTTAGAAATATCAGCATAAATCTGGTGAGTTCATAAGTGGCTGATTTCTGGTGAAAGAAAATGTTCCTTTGATTTTATGAAAAGTTGATTCCCAAGAAAATCCCATATTTTCTTATAAAAGTAGTTTGGTTATCCATTTGTTAAACAGCCTGTTCATGAAAAGTTAAGTTATCCTAGGAAAAACCTATATTTTCCTTAAAAGTTAATGGTTGGTTATTGATCCGGAATGATGTGTACAAGTATCTCCCATACTTGTATCGTTAGGTGAAGTTTCCTTGAAAACTCTGTTACTCTCGATGAGATACATTAGTTTTAATACACACATAAAACTAATAAGTAGGTAGTGAACTAATTCCTAAGGGTATTACTGATACCCTCTAGTAATCAAAACAATTATTACTTTGAGTTTAGTTCACTAGGTTCATTATTACTAAATGTAACAACGTAAAAATTTGAACAATTTTTCACCTTTGAAAACCATGAAATATAATTTGCATTCATAAATAAAAACATTGTATTAACATCGTATCAGTACAAACCCCCAAGATCAAAATATTTAAACTCCAATGTGCGTGTGTACAAATCATGCCAGCGCCTTCCCGCGATCATCACTGGTACCTGAAACACATAACACATAACACTGTAAGCATAAATGGTTAGTGAGTTCCCCAAAATACCACATATAGCACATACGCCTTTCCAGGCCATAGGATCTTCCGATCCAAGTGTCTCAGGGGATTTCCATCCCAGACTCTGTTGACCTTCCGGTCCATATCATCATGACCTTCCAGCCCACATCATACTCATATCACGTGACATATCACATATAACTTACATCACATATAAATCATACACATAAGACCCTTCGGTCACATATAATTACCCAATTGGGTAATGCATAGTGAGAAGACTCACCTCATACGTCTCGGTAAATCTTTGACTTGGTAGAAATATTGCCTAGCCTCCGCCTATTCACATAAAGTAAATACTCTCATAAATATAACTCTCGAGACTAGACTCAACCCGCTATTGTCACCCTCAGAAGGGTAAAAGACTATTTTACCCCCCTCTTGAGCCAAGGACCCCATTGTTGACCAAACCCTAAAAGTCAACAAAAGTCAACGGTCAAACTTTGACTCAACTCGCCGAGTGCACTCCGGCGACTCGACAAGTACACACATGTCCACTAACTCTTTGTCCCGGTTGGTACGTGGAGTCCCTCCCTATGTTCGACGAGTCACACTTGGCATGAATCGCGGGGCTACCCCGACTTAACTCGCCGAGTCTCAAGAACAACTCGGCGAGTACCGCCTTGAACTCCAGTCCTTTAATCCCCTTCTGACTCACTGAATTATCCCCCAACTGGACAAGTCTACTCACTGAGTGATTTGCGTCAAACCCTAACTCTACGCGCCGAGTCTCAAGAACAACTCGGCAAGTTCATGCCATGCACAAACTCTATTGACCTCCTGAGGTCAGATCTGTGCCCCTAATCCATAGATCTGGCCTTCCCAAGCATGAATGTCACGTAAAGTCCGAATCTTGATGTTTATATATCACCAAAAAGGCATCAAATGGTGATTTAGTACCAAAAATGGAAACCTAGGTCCAATAACCCCAAAATGACTCACAAAGCTCCAAGGGTTAAGGTCTCTGGACCTCTTTGAGTCCAGATCCAAGGCACAAACTCAAGTAGGGACCAAATACTCTACACAATCATCTTTCGAAGGGTAAGAGAACAATAAACTCTATAAATAACCACTCAGAACTGGAGAAGCCCGAAAGAATACCTTAATATGAAGCCCTTGAACTCTGAAATCACTAGATTTGCACTTCCTTTAGCCTTCTCTTGCCTTGATCACCTTCTCCATCAATATACACCAACAAAAGATCAACAATGGCCACTCGTTGCCTCACAAACGATCTAAGACTCTCTCTGGGGTGTAGTAGCCGCTATAGACGGCCATAAGGGCCTTTAAATAGGTCCCAAACCCTAGAAATTAGGGCTTCACTAAACAACATGGACTCGACGAGTCCACCCATGGACTTGCCGGACGTCCACCCATGGACTCGCCGAGTCCGGACGTGAACTAGGATGAACATCCGCGACCCTAATCGGCGAGTCTTGGCACCAACTCGCCGAGTTCCTACACAAACTCCAAAAATTAAATGAATAAATAGTATACCTAGGAATCTGGATGTTACACTAAAAGTAAATCTCCATTATCTAAGTTACGAGTTCCATAACCATACAATAAACTGGATATGGCACGTAACGGGGCCAGTATCGTTTTATGACTTCGTCACCCGTAGACCTATCGATCCCACTGTAGCTAGCAGCAAGGTGCGGGGTATTCAGTCCCGTATAGATCTATATACAATAGTCACGTTCTCCCTCCAGGAGATTCTGGTGACAGGGTTAGTCCTACACTCTCGTATTCCGGTGGAGTGTTACGAAGGACGATCTCCAATCTTAAGAATAATGAATTTACAAGTAATAATATGCAAAATCCCGTTTTATGATTGACATGAATCCTTTGTAAAATATAAAATATAACATTTTATGATGAGATTCACAAGTTTCCTTGTTTTAGTTTTGAAAACTAACTCTACAAGTTAATTTCTTAATCGATTGGTAGAACGGTTTTCTGTGTTAAAAGCATACTGAACATGTAAATATTTCATACGAAATAATAGGTTTTGAGTACAAGTTCCCTTGTACTTTTGCTTGTATTCCCCCCTAAAATCATGAAAAACTCGGAAAAAGGTGTAGGGGTATGAACTCACCTGCTGTGAGTGGAATGGATGGACGTGCCGGGTAGGATGCTAGATGTCAATTGAGGACTTGAACACAAGCGATGATCCTATGTAACATGAAGTGATACATAATTATATCTAATTAGTTATTAAATCACTAATTAAGTAAGTAAATACACTCTAATGCATGAAAACACTTTATTTCAAGTGTTAGGAGTGATATAGGTTGCATCTAAGGAGTGTATGGCCTCATTATGGAGTTTACTCTTCAAGTGGTGTCCTTAGGGGTGTTTACAGTTGAGGGACCATATCCCCATGAGTTTACGGCCGTAAACTCATGGGAATGGTGAGTTTGGGTGCTCAAAGGTCTCATGCTTCACAAAGGAAGGTCCTAGGGTTGAATCAAAGGCTTAGGAAGTGATTGAAGCCTGAAATGGCCCTTATTTGTAGTTTACGGTTTTTGAATCCATCCTTGGGGAGTTTACTGCCATAAACACATGAGTTTACGGCCATAAACTCATGTTTGTCCCTTCCTTTTGTGTTTTGGTGCATCTAGGTCAACCATGCAATGTTCTAGCCACTTATACAAGCTATAGAAGGTGTTAAGGGCATTTTAACACCCTTAAAAGGTGTTTACGGTTTTGCGACATTCCCCAACTGTAAACTCATGTTTAATCCTATTATTTCATGTTTTAGGGTTCTTAGATCATTCATGCAAGTTTCTAGGTCATTTGCCAAGCATTGGAAGGGTTTTGGAAGGGTTTCGGGGCATCAAAACCCCCTTTTAGGGTGTTTACGGTTTTGGGATGCTCCCAAACCGTAAACCCATTTTCTTGGGATTTTTGGGGTGATTAAATCATGGATTTGCAAGTATACTAAGCTAAACAACAAGCTAGGAGGGCTAAGTTACAGTTGTGAAGCTTGAAGGGGTGTTTCTAGATCGAATCCCGAGTTGTAGGGAGAGAGTAGAGAGAGAAAGCTCTAAGAGTGTGAAAAATGGTGAAATGAAGACCACTCAAGCCTTATATAGGGTTGAGTTTACGACCAGGTGGGGGTCCACCCAACACCAACCGCAAACGGGGATTTTCGCGTGATTTATTGATTTCCGACACATATGATAATTACGACAATAACCCTAATTGAATTACTTAACTTAAGAAGTTAACGGAAAAACTTTAAATAAAAATAATTTTTTTTTAACAGAAGTGGGTTACAGTGACGAAATACATTTCGGGTTGTCACATCATCCCCCCGTTAGAGGAAATTTCGTCCCGAAATTTGGAATTAAGATACAATCATGGATTTGGAAAGAGATGCGGATATTTCTGTTTCATTGAATCTTCGCGCTCCCAAGTGAATTTGGGTCCCCGCTTGGCATTCCAGCGAACCTTCACTATCGGGATGCGGATTTATTTCGTACGTTTTATCTCTCGATCCATGATTTCGATTGGCTTTTCCACAAAGTTGAGGTTCTCGTTTATTTCGATATCGTCAAGAGGGATCACAAGGGTTTCATCGGATAGAAACTTCTTAAGATTAGAGATGTGAAATATAGGATGGATGTTGCTAAGATTTTGGGGTAATCGGAGTTTGTAGGCTACGGGACTGATCCTAACGAGGATCTCAAAAGGTCTGACGTACCTTGGGTCCGGTTTTCCGCACTTTCCAAAGCGTATAATGCCTTTCCAGGGCGAGACCTTCAACAGGACACGATCTCCAACCTGGAATTCCAAGGGTTTTTGTCGTTTATCGGCGTAGCTCTTTTGTCTGTCTCTAGAGGCTTTTAATCGTTCTTGGATTTGGATGATCTTTTCGGTAGTTTCACGAATGATTTCAGGACCAGTGAGAGCACCGTCGAGGACTCAACCCTTGGCTAGCTGCATGTCCCCTACCTCGGCCCAACATAGAGGGGATCTGCACTTGCGACCATAGGGGGCTTCGAACGTGGCAGCCTTGATACTGGTGCGGTAACTGTTGTTATAAGAGAACTCAATCAAGGGTAAATGAGTGTCCCACGACTTTCCGAAATCGATGACACATGCCCTCAACATGTCTTCCAAGGTCTGGATAGTTCTCTCACTCTGCCATCTGTCTGAGGATGATAAGCCGAGCTCATGTCCAACTTAGTTCCAAGAGCCTTCTGTAGGGCCTGCCAAAACCTCGAGGTAAACCTGCTATCTCGATCGGAGATAATGGACGCAGGCACACCGTGCAGTCGGACTATCTCTTGAAGGTAGATTCGCGTGAGCCTTTCCATCTTGAACGTTTCTTTAATTGGTAGGAAGTGGGCGGATTTTGTCAATCGATCGACAGTTACCCTTATGGTATCATACCCACTTAGAGATTTGGGTAATTTGGTAATGAAATCCATAGAAATCATCTCCCACTTTAACTCAGGTATCTCGAGTTGCTGGAGCAGACCCGGGGGTTTCTGATATTCGACCTTCACCTTGGCGCGAGTCAGACACTTGCCGAAGGTAGCGATTTCGGCTTTCATGTTTGGCCACCAATATAGTTTCTTGAGATCCAGGTACATATTATCAGAACCTGGGTGCACGGAGTATCTAGTCTTGTGAGCTTTGTTCATGACAACCTCCCTGAAACCTCCGAACTTTGGGGTCCAGATCCGATCCATGAAATAATAAACTCCGTCTCTTCTGATCTCAAGATTCTTCTCCATTCCCCTCAAGGCTTCATTCGACACGTTCTTTGGTTTTAGGGCTTCCAACTGAGCCTCTCAGATTTGTGTGGAGAAGTGAGAATCGATGGTCATTGTCAGTGTCTTCGCCTTGTTGCCTGAGCTCTCTTTTCGGCTAAGGGCATCTGCCACCACATTGGCCTTCCTGGGATGGTAGCGGATTTCGCACTCATAGTCACTGAGCAGTTCTACCCATCACCGTTGTCTCATGTTTAAGTCCTTCTGATCGAAGATGTGTTGTAGGCTTTTATGGTTGGTGAAGAACGTGCATTTGGTCCCGTAGAGATAATGTCTCCAAATTTTCAGTGCGAAGAACACTGCTCCCAACTCCAGTTCATGAGTTATATAAATGACTTCGTATGCCTTCAGCTGTCTTGAGGCATAAGCAATAACTTTTTCTTGCTGCATGAGCACACAACCTAAGCCCTGGTTGGATGCATCCTAGTAGACAACGAAGTCCTCCGTCCCTTCGGGCAGGGACAGGATAGGTGCGCTGCACAAGGCCCGCTTCAATGTTTGGAATGCAGTGTCTTGCTTCTCGCTTCAACAGAAGTGTACACCTTTCTATGTTATAGTGGTTAGTGGTTTGGCAATCTTAGAGAAATTCTGGATGAATCTACGATAATAGCCGGCAAGACCCAAGAATTGACGGATTTCTGTGGGTTTCTTCGGTGCCGACCAACTCTCGATCGCCTTGATTTTGGAAGGATCCACGTGTATACCCTCCTTGCTTACCACGTGACCTAAGAAAGTTACCTTCCGAATTCAGAATTCGTACTTGGAGAATTTCGTGTACAACTTCTCCGATCTAAGCGTTTCCAGTACTAATCTCAAATGTTGTTTGTGATCTTCCTCACTTCTGGAATAGACAAGTATATCATCAATGAACACGATAACGAACTTATCCACGAAAGGAAGACACAACCGATTCAATAGATCCATGAACACTGTCGGTGTGTTGGTTAGACCGAAGGGCATCACTACGAATTCGTAGTGACCATATCGAGTTCGGAAAGCTGTCTTAGGAACATCTTCCTCATGAACTCGTAACTAATGGTACGCTGATCTAAGGTCTATTTTTGAGAAGTAACTGGCTCCCTGAAGTTGATCGAAAAGGTCGTCTATTCGAGGAAGAGGATAACGGTTTTTGACAGTTAGCTTGTTCAACTCACGGTAATCTATACACATTCAAAAGGATCCATCTTTCTTCTTCACAAATAACATTGGGGCTCCACAGGGTGAGGAACTCGGTCTGATGAACACTTTGCTAAGTAGCTCATTAAGCTGACTGGATAACTCCTGCATTTTTGCTGGCGCTAATCGATATGGAGACTTGGCTACAGGGTTAGATCCATGGATTAGGTAGATGCAAAACTCAACTTGGCGTTCGGGAGGAATTCCCGGGAGCTCTTCGGGAAAGACATCAGGAAAGTTGCAGACTTCGGGGATGCTCTCGAGGTCTTTAACCTCTTGTTTCTCGTTAATCACATGAGCTAGGAATGCAATGCACTACTTTCGAAGAAGTTTTTGGGCTTTGATGCATGAAATGATGTGAAGATTGGAACTAAGTTTATCACCATAGATCATGAGAGTTTCGCCGGAGGGAAGATTGAGACAAATAGCTTTTTCGTAACAAAGGATATCAGCATGATTAGGGCCCAATTAATCCATGCCGATGATAACATCGAAGCTTTTTATAGAGACTGGCATAAGGTCGATGGGAAAAGAGTGATCGTTGAGGGTAAGGGTGCAGCCTATAAATATATTGTTAGTGTTCTCTTTCTCACCGTTAGCCATCTCGACGGTAAATGTTTCCGTTAGCGGTTGAGGTTTACGTTTAAGAAGATGTTTGAATGAATGGCTAACAAAACTTCTTTCCGCACCAGAATCGAAAAGGATGCATGCATAAGAGTTGTCGAGAAGGAACATACCCGTGACAACGGTGGGATCGACGACTACCTCCTCTTGCCCTATGGTTAGAACTCTCCCGGTGTTTCCAGTTGTTTCTGCCTTGGGGCAGTTTCTCTTGTAATGCCCGACCTCGCCACAACCATAACAGGTTTGACCGACACCTGCTCCGGAAGCTTGATTGGTTGGTTGGGCTGGTGTTCTGTAGTTTCGAGCAGTGTGGCCGTTTTTGCCACAGTTGTTGTAGAGCATTTCACATCATGGGCCGGAAGTGAGATGATGGTAGTTGCACTTGTCGCACCTAGGGAGGTTACCAACATACCTACTGGTAGGTGCTTGTGTCGTAGGAGCGACAACAGGAGTAGTAGCAACGTGGACTGCCACAGTTTGTTGCTTCTTGGAGGATCCTTGCGAACTCCGACCCTTCTGCTTGTTCCAGAACTTCTTTTTACCCTCACCACACTCCTTTACTGGTTCAGGAGTGGCTGTCGTAGCACCGAGGATGACTCTGTGATGTATGAGAGTCTGTGCCAGGGCACTTGGCACTGTCAAAAGTGGTTGGCTTGGCAGACAAGACATTCCCTTGAGTTGGGGGTGTCAATCCCCAAATGTATCTCTCTATCTTCTTGCTCTCTAGGGTGACCATTTCCGGGCAAAGGAGTGCTAGGTCTTCAAACCTAGAAGTGTAGGAAGCAATATCGGAACCCTTCATCTTTAGGTTCCAGAGTTTGTGCTCCATTTTCTGTAATTTGCCCCGCGGGCAATACTCAGCAAGCATGAGCTCTTTTAAGCTCTCCCAACCCATAACATTTACTACTGGCAGGGTTAAGGATTTGACTTGGCCATTCCACCAAGTCAATTCTTTGTCAATGAAAGTACAGGCGGTGCATTTCACCTTGTTGGCTTCCGAACAAGAACAAATTTCGAAGATAAACTCGATCTTCTCAAACCATCGAGTCAAGGAGATAAAACCTCCAGCGCCATTGAAAGATGTGGGTTTTGCATTCATGAAGTCTTTATAGGAACACTCCTTCTGATGTCCCTGACCACCTTCTTGATTCTGGGGATGGGTGCAACCTCCTGGCCCGCCAGAGCCGTCGGGGTTCATTTGTGACATTGCAGCAGCCACTGCGATAGTAACAGGTGCCTGAAACATGACAAGATCAAACTGGGGAGGAGGATTGTTGTTATTTGAGCTGGGTCTTTTTCTTGGAGGCATCTTGATCTAAAATGATCAGAAAGGAGAGGATGGTAAGTCCTCTGGATTGAATCAAGAGATATGAAACAAGAGATATCTCATTATGACAAATAGAGTGTTCTACTATGCGATAATATATAGGAAAACTATCAATGCATGAGAATTATCGCTAAAGGGAATGAGTAGCAACACTTGGATTTGAACTTTTACCACAAATTTTGACTCTAGAAAATACTCCTATAGTATTTTATGTTTTATTAGGACGATGACTTGTTGTATAGATATTTGGTAAGTTTTAGGCCTGCTGTACACCACAGTCACTCCCAAGCACATGTTGGCCGTGTCTCGAATGAATATAGTTGATCATGCTATATTGACCATAGAAACAACTACATAACTGCCCAGGTTTAACCACAGTGCCCAACACCCAATTACTTTTTTTTGTTCTACTCGTGGTTACTGTTTCTGATATTTAGGTATTCTTTTATACTTTTTGTAAAATACTTGTATTTTAAAGTATACTTTTTAGTTCACAGCGCTTCGGCCGCTTAGTGTTTATAGTTGTATACCATGTAAGGTTCAATATACTTAGTTCACTATAAACAAAAGCTTTGATACCAATCTATCACACCCCCGAACCGTCAGGAAAGCAACGACGGAAACGTCCGGGGGCGGGAGACGTGATGCGTAGTATCACAACCATTGTACATAGTAAGCATAGTAAACACAACCATTACATTACATAAGAATATTTACATTTGTTTGAAAGTGAAGAAATACATAGTTTATATACATCAGTAAGAACAAAAGTAAAGACTAGACTTCTATATGCTCCGTCTTCTCTAAAAGTGATCGAAGTACCTGTCTAACGTTGACCTGAGAATACAAGCAGTTTTAGAATTATCAGCATAAAGCTGGTGAGTTCATAAGCGGTTGATTTCTGGTGAAAGAAAATGTTCCTTTGATTTTATGAAAAGTTTATTCCCAAGAAAATCCCATATTTTTTTATAAAAGTAGTTTGGTTATCCACTTGTTAAACAACCTATTCATGAAAAGTTAAGTTATCCCAGGAAAAACCTATATTTTCCTTAAAAGTTAATGGTTGGTTATCGATCCGGAATGATGTGTACAAGTATCTCCCATACTTGTATCGTTAGATGAAGTTTCCTTGAAAACTCTGTTACTCTCGATGAGATACATTAGTTTTAATACACACATAAAACTAATAAGTAGGTAGTGAACTAATTCGTAAGGGTATTAATAATACCCTCTAGTAATTAAAACAATTATTACTTTGAGGTTAGTTCACTAGGTTCATTATTACTAAAAGTAAATCTCCATTATCTAAGTTGCGAGTTCCATAACCATATAATAAACTGGATATGGCACATAACGGGGC
The DNA here is from genome assembly GCF_002870075.4 of Lactuca sativa. Classification (NCBI taxonomy): domain Eukaryota; kingdom Viridiplantae; phylum Streptophyta; class Magnoliopsida; order Asterales; family Asteraceae; genus Lactuca; species Lactuca sativa. Next base: position 245,116,739 of record NC_056626.2, on the reverse strand, counting down.
CAGTATCGTTTTATGACTTTGTCACCTGTAGACCTGTCAGTCCCACTATAGCTAGCAGCAAGGTGCGGGGTAGTCAGTCCCGTATAGATCTATACACAATATTCACGTTCTCCCTCCAGGAGATTCTGGTTACAGGGTTAGCGTCACACCCCAAAACCAAGAACGGCGGAAACGTTCTGGGGCGGAGGACGTCATGTACAGTATCACAACAATGAAAAGTGGTAAACAAGCAACAACATCATCCGTTGCATTAATAATATAATTATTATACAAATGTGTTCTGTCAAATTTTGATAAACTCTAAAGCATAAATCAAAATGAAAGATGAGTCTTGAACAAGTTCCATCTTCCTTTCTCCTTGCATCGGTACCTGTCTAAGATGACCTGAGGATACAAGTAATTTTGAAAGCGAGTATCAGCTTTGAAGCTGGTGAGATCATAAGTATTTTAGTGTCTTAATTTGTATGTAAGAATTTGTAAGTAATTGAATTGTAAGTATTGAAAATGTATATGAACTGTAAGTATGAAAATGTTTGTAAAACAACTGTAAACGTTTGAAAAACCCTAGAAATCCCTATGATTCCTACTATTATAACAGGGAGTCTTCTACCAAGACTTGACTGATCTCTATGTAGTCTTCTACCAAGACTTAACTGTTCTATATGTTCGTCTCTTGTAAAAGTGTGTAATTTTCCCAAGTGTAACTATCATTATCAAAATATAGTTTTTACATTTATAGTTTAAGTGAAAATATCACTAAATACGTGTACAGGGAAAATTAATGTAGTACTAAATCGTAGTGCTATAAGAACTACTGCTGTACTAATTACCTTAAACCGGATTTATATTAAGGCATTATGTGATAAATTGCACCATACTATCGACTGGTAACAACGACATACGAATGGTCGTAATAACGAAATGACGTTTGGCACCCGCAGACCTGCAGGTCCGGCTGTAGCTAGCAGCAAGGTGTAGGATAGTCAATCTAGTATAGATCTATACGCAAACTCACGCTCTCCCTCCAAGAGACTCTGGCTACAACTCGTGTCATGACATTTAAGTCATGCTCCGATTTAAATCACAATAATTAACGTATTCTTGTATATGTAATGTAATGAATTGTTCTAGCTGTAATGTACGTGCTCTCTACCTAGCAAGTATAGTAATGTAATCATTCTAGTATAGTTGTATATGTTCTCTTCCTAGTATAGTTGTATATGTAATGTACTGTAATGTTCTAGAAAGTATTGACTCATGAATGAACTGACTCATTGTATGATATCACGTTCTAGTAATTGTTCTAGTATCTTCCTAAACTACCCATATGGTAGTTGACTAGTAATCTAACTGGTACGTATGAACATGGATGTATACCCTTTCTACCCAAGGGCATGGGATGAACTGGAAGGACCTTTTATGAATATATATGTACACATGATATATAACTAATATTTAAACGACCTTCAGACGAGTACCCGATATCCCACCAGACCACATCTCAAGCGCAAAAAGAAAATAGGGTGGATAACCTTCCTAAGTCTTTTAAACATTTCTTATATAACTATACATATAGAGGCATGCAATTTATAATATAAAAGCATAAATAAGTTTTGTAAAACATTTGAAACATAATTATTATTTTAAGAAACGATCGACTTGATGTCAACCTATAAAACAATTTGAAGGCATGTGTTCGATAAAACAGTTTAGTATAAAGAAACATTTGTTTGAAACACAATTGTAAATAAGTTTGAAATGTGATATACAGAGTAAAATATACAGTGTAATAAGGAGTTTAAAACATATAAAATGTTTATAAAAATCATTTGAAGGAAACTGTTTGGTAAAACGACTAATGAGTAGCCAAATCATTTGAATGCTTTATATTAATCACATGTGATTGATGTAATAACTAGCATAATTCTACTTATTAATCACATGTGATTGATATAATAAGTAGCATGATTCTACTTGTATCCCCCCCATAAAACATTTAAAAATAGTTTAAAACATTAGTTAAGGGGTATGAACTCACCTGCAGTAAGTGACTAGAATTGAACGGACTGTTATCGTAAGGAAGGATCGGGCAAGTGCTCGGTGTCAAGTGAAGACTTTAGACACACACAATGATCCTAATTACATATGAAGACATATGTATATAAATAATTAGTGATTAAAAACACTAATTACACAAGTATAAACATTTAAACGCGAGGAAAACACTTTTGGTCAAGTGCTAGGAGGCTAATGGGTTGCAACAAAGGAGTGCAATACCTCAAATGGGAGTTTAAGGTCTAATGACCATGTTATTTGGAGTTTACGGCCCAGGGGAGTAAGCTCCTGGCCGCAAACTCTCAACCAAGTCCCTAAATGGTGTCTACCAATTATACAACTCATGTGGTGAATTGTTTCAAGGCTATAACAAGTGTTTGGGTGCCATATTAACTCCTTTGGGGAGTTTACGGCCCAGAGACCATATTCCCTTGGAGTTTACAGCCGTAAACTCCCTTGGGAGGGTTTTTATGGTGTTTTCAAGTCTCAAACATTTCTAGGTAATGATCTATGTTGGGTTCTAGGCATAAGGAAGGAGTTAGGGTGTCATTTGACCCCTTTATAGGTGTTTACGGCCCAAGAACTACTCTTAGCCGTAAACTCCTCAATACTTGTGATTCCTTATGTTTTCTAGGCTTTAAACACTTTAGGGTACATGTCTAAAATCAAGTATAAGCCTTAGGTAGTGTTTGTGGCATCAAAACACCCCTAACTAGAGTTTTCGGCCGATGTGCTAATTGGCCATGTGTTTGCGGCCGTGAACACCCCTAGGTGTTGGTATTTTGAGTGTTTTGGGTATTAGACACATCAAGGTAATGTGCTAGGCTAGTCTCTTGGCTAAATGAAGGCATTTTGGGCATTTTGGGCACTTAACATGGAGTTCACGGCCCAAGAACACCCTTGGCCGTGAACTCACTTTTCATCATTGATTTTAATAGCTTTTGGTGTCCTAAATATGAAATGAAGGCTTCTAGTTCGAGTTCTAAAGCTTTGAGGGTCATTGGAACCCTTAAGGACCTTAAAATGGAGTTTACTCCCCAAGTGTTCTTGGGCGGTAAACTCCCAAATCTTGGGGTCTTAATCCGTTTTTGTTGTTTTCTAGTCGTATACACACTAGCATAGAAGTCTAAGGTAGTTACAAGTCACAGGGAAAGGACTAGGTAGCATTTAAGCCACTTTTTGGAGTTTACTCCCCAAGAACGTTCTTGGGCGGTAAACTCCCGAATCTTGCAGATTTGCTATGTAATTGGCGTTTCTAAACACAATCTAAGTTATATAAAATAACTAGATCGAAGTACTCACAATTTGGGATAAAAACCCGAAGATCCATGAGAGAGAATTTTGGCTTTTCTCTAATTGGAATTCAACTAATGAACCAATTTGGTTCAGAATTCTATTTATAGTCCTGAGATATTTTTGGCAGAAAATATTTTTATTCCTGGAACGAATTCTAATGTCCTAGAGTATTGGAATAACAGTGTTGCACAAAACCCTAGTGCATCCACTCTCCTAATATCTCCTTAAGTGTAAAATCCTGAAAACTGCCAAACTTATACTCGAAATATGAGTTTTCACTGTAACTGTTCTACTTCTATTGGCTTCAAACGGTTTGTTCAGATTGGAAATTTCGGGTTGTCACAGTTAGTCCTAGACTCTCGTATTCCGGTGGAGTGTAACCAAGGACGGTCTCCAATCTTATGAATAATGAATTTACAAGTAATAATATGGAAAATCCCGTTTTATGATTGACATGAATCCTTTGTGAAATATAAAATATAACATTTTATGATGAGATTCACAAGTTTCCTTGTTTTAGTTTTGAAAACTAACTCTACAAGTTAATTTCTTAATCGATTGGTAGAACGGTTTTCTATGTTAAAAGCATACTAAACATGTAAGTATTTCAAACGAAATAATAGGTTTTGAGTACAAGTTCCCTTGTACTTTTGCTTGTATTCCCCCCCTAAATTCATGAAAAACTCGGAAAAATGTGTAGGGGTATGAACTCACCTGCTGTGAGTGGAATGCATGGACGTGCCGGGTAGGATGCTAGATGTCAATTGAGGACTTGAACACATGCGAGGATCCTATGTGACATGAAGTGATACATAATTGTATCTAATTAGTTATTAAATCACTAATTAAGTAAGTAAATACACTCTAATGCGTGAAAACACTTTATTTCAAGTGTTAGGAGCGATACAGGTTCCATCTAAGGAGTGTATGGCCTCATTATGGAGTTTACTCTTCAAGTGGTGTCCTTAGGGGTGTTTACGGTTGAGGGACCATATCCCCCATGAGTTTACAGCTGTAAACTCATGGGAATGGTGAGTTTGGGTGCTCAAAGGTCTCATGCTTCACAAAGGAAGGTCCTAGGGTTGAATCAAAGGCTTAGGAAGTGACTGGAGCTTGAAATGGCCCTTATTTGTAGTTTACGGTTTTTGAATCCCTCCTTGGGGAGTTTACTGCCGTAAACACATGAGTTTACGACTGTAAACTCATGTTTGTCCCTTCCTTTTGTGTTTTGGTGCATCTAGGTCAATCATGCAAAGTTCTAGCCACTTATACAAGCCATAGAAGGTGTTAAGGGCACTTTAACACCCTTAAAGGTGTTTACGGTTTTGGGACATTCCCCAACCGTAAAATCATGTTTACTCCTGTTATTTCATGTTTTGGGGTTCTTAGATCATTCATGCAAGTTTCTAGGTCATTTGTCAAGCATTGGAAGGGTTTTGGGACATCAAAACCCCCTTTTAGGGTGTTTATGGTTTTGGGATGCTCCCAAACCGTAAAACCATGTTCTTGGGGTTTTTGGGGTGATTGAATCATGGATTTGCAAGTATACTAAGCTAAACAATAAGCTAGGAGGGTTAACTTACAGTTGTGAAGCTTGAAGGGGCGTTTCTAGATCGAATCCCGAGTTGTAGGGAGAGAGTAGAGAGAGAAAGCTCTAAGATTGTGAAAAAGGGTGAAATGAAGACCACTCAACCCTTATATAGGGTTGAGTTTATGGCCAGGTGGGGGTCCACCCAACACCAACCGCAAACGGGGTTTTCGCGTGATTTATCGATTTCCGACACGTATGATAATTACGACAATAAGCCTAATTGATTTACTTAACTTAAGAAGTTAACGGAAAAACTTTTAATAAAAATAAATTTTTATTAACGGAAGTGGGTTACAGTGACGGAATAAATTTTAGGTTGTCACACTTTGTGACATCCCCAAAATCTAGGCCAGAAAAGAACGAATTTCATTTACGCTTTTAAAATATTTTCAGAGTAAATCCTTTTGATTTGAAAGAGTTGCGGAATTTGTTCCCAAAAACAAAACATGATAAAATAATGTTTGCCAAAGCATTTCATAAAAGAAATGTATTTTTTTCATTATAATCAAAACTCGGGGTGTCATGTTCCGATAAAGACCAATAAGCATAAACGATAACATTACAAGTCATTCAACAAATATATACATATACAGACTTGTAAACAAAACAACTTGATGGATCATCCATCTCATGCCCTTGCGCCACTTCCTGTAATACAAATAAAACTGAGTGGGTCAGGCTTGGGAGCCTGGTGAGCATATAGAGTTTTCAACCCACAATAAATAATTATATTTAATTCCACCAACCAACAATAACCCAATTACCCATTCCCGTTATTCTCACTTTATGTCTCTAAAACAACTAACATAAGGGACCTAGTCTAAGAATATTTCATCGGGGCGACAACACATACTTCGGGGGTACCTCAGCAATATAAGTCAAATAAGGCAACCATGAGGGGGATGGAGTACAGCGAATGAACACCCCAAGTTCATTAACACCTACAGGTGGCGAACCTGCTAATGTTTCCACAAGACTGTCTAGAAAAGTCTGTGGTCGTCATTTAAACTCCGCTAGATGACTAAATCAAACAACAACGAGGCCTCTCATCTGTTTATTACACACCAACTATCTACCCATGTTCTACCCAACATATTAGTAGATAAAAATATACATTTTTATACATAGTTTAAAAACCTGTATAGCATGCTTTAATCAATACATATTCCACATAACAGATGAGGCACACACACACATAACACGTATTTCATAGAAAACAAATCAGATCCATGAGATAGAAGAGAGTGAATATTCATTCACACATATAAAAAACAATATACTTAATACACTCAAACCATACTTGTATTATTATCGTGTTTATGAAAGGTAGTATACACTCACTTGATCAGAAGATGATCGGACAGCACTACGACTTGCAGAAGTAGTAATTCTCAGCAGATCTGGAAGATCTTCACAAAAATCGAACCTCTCGCGGGCAGAGCTTCGGCTTGGGAACCGCACTTCACGGGATCTTCGGGATCTCGGGACTTGCTTCAGGGCTCGAGAATATTACCGGGGCTTCGGGGTATTTCTGGCACGCAAAGCGATGCAAAACGGGAGAGAGAAGAGAGAAAATGAACAAAAGAATCGGCTGCCTTCAGATCCTATTTATAGGAGGCTGGAGCCTCGGAGTACGCGGGGCGTATGCCAGTACGCGGGGCGTACTGGTCCGAATTCGTCACTGCGTTCGTCATCCGAAGCCACTTGCTGCGAGTGTCGACATCTTCGGTGTACGCGGGGCGTACTTCGGATCGGATTGCTGACTCCCCTTCGAATAATGCCTCCGAATTAATGATTTAATTTAAATACAAAATATTTAATAAACTTCGGAAATTCATATCTTCTTCATACGAACTCCGTTTTCGACGTTCTTTATATCCACGCGAAGGTGAGAGTACGCTCTACAACTTTCGTTTAGACTCCGTCGGCTAATTTTGACTTTATTTTTATTATTTATTTTTAATAGGCCGGGACAGAAAAACTTCGTTATAAATTCATAACTTCTTCGTTTGACGTCCGTTCTCGCCTAACTTTTTATCGCTTCGATACCAACAACGAGATCTTGAATTCTCGTTTAGATTGTTTCGACTAAAAACTGCTCGATCTCAAATCGAGTATTTCGGGCTGCACACCGCTAAGCCGAAACTTCGATAAATCATAACTTCCTCATACGAAGTCAGATTTGGGCGTTCTATATATATTCGGAAACCTCGTTTCAACTACTACAACATTAACCAAAGATATCAAGTTTATTTTATACTTTAATTTTGACGCTTATTTTTATTCTTAATTAATCAAACCACATAATTAAGCAATTAAGCACAAAACACATAATACTCAAATAATACACTCTTATTATTTCAAAACGGGTTACAAAGGTTAACCTAGAATATTACATTCTAAAAATGGCAAGCACGGAAACACAGGCGTTACACACATACCCAACAGCTCCTGCATCTAAGATGATAGCTCCTGTATCTCAGGTGGTGCCAGATGGTACGTCGCCTTGGCGATAGGGGCTGCACCCAACACTAGATCAATCTTGAACTCAACCTACCTCTCCGGAGGCACTCCGGGTAACTCCTCCGGAAACGCATCAGCAAACTCCCTAACCACCGGGACCTCAGAAACTGAAACCTGCTCCCTAACCCGCATATCCACCACATACACTAAATAACCGGCACATCCGTGCTGAATATAATGCCGAGCCTTGGCTGCCAAACAAAACCCTGATCCTAACCAGGTGCCCTTACAATATACTACAAGCTCTCCCCCACTTGGGGTTCGAACCACCACTCGCTGTCCCTCATAGTCGATCATGGCGCCAAAACGGCTAAGCCAATCTATTCCTACAATCTCGCACACTTCCCCCATAGGGATAGGAATCAAATCTATCGGGAAGGACACCCCGAAAATCTCCAACTCGCATCCCCGGTAGACGAAGAAGCGGAAACCCCTGGCGATCGAAACTCGCAACGGACACTCAAGATCATCTATCGGCACACTGAACCCTCTAGGGAAGGTCTGAGATACAAACGACCGACTCGCCCCCAAGTCAAATAATACCAAAGCAGACAAATATTTCACTAAAAACATACCTAATCATAGGTACAACCAATAAGAATAACACAAATACAATAATTGAGACAGAGAATAGAAACGTACTAGCAACCACATCCGGTGCTGCCTTGGCTTCGTTGGCCGTGAGCTGGAAGGCACGACCCAGAGCCTTCGGAGGCTCCACCATGACTGGCCTCCCATCTCCAATCCTCACAGTAGCTAGCCCGGAACCCTACGACGGCTTGGCGGCAAGCTGCGGACAGTTGGTCTTCACATGACCAACCTGATGACAATGGTAACAAATACTCATATATGCTGGAGGGGCGGACTAACGGCAATCCTTGGCATAGTGCCCCTCCTTGCCACATTTGTGGCACCCACCTCCTGCTGGACAAACCCCCGAATGAACCCTGCCGCACTTTCCACAAGTATGGCTCTGCTAACCCCCAGACTGTGTATCAGCGGTCTTAGACCGCTTAGGCGCCGGCTTAGACTATGTTGGTGCCTGACACTGCTCCTTCAGCTGCAGCTCTATCTCCAACTCACGCCGCCTCGCGGCTTCCTGAAGGTCCAGGAGGGTATCACATCGATGTGTAGACACAAACTGTCGAATATCAGTCTTGAGCATACTTAGATAACGAGTTATCTGAGACTGCTCTGAAGCAAACTCTAGGCAAAACATAGCCCTCTCCGTGAACATACGGGTAATCTCCATCACAGACTCCCCATCCTATCTCAATGTCAAAAACTCTTGAGCAAGCCGCTCCCATTCCACGCACGGAACGTAGCGGGTGCGAAACATATCCCGAAACTGCTCCCATGTAACAACAGCTCACTGATCATCAGAATATGAACCTATCGTTAATCTCCACTAGTCCTTTGCCCCGAGCCTTAGCAGGTTCAGGGCACACCTGACCTTCTGGTCAGAAGGACATGCGCACGTGAAGAAACAGCCCTCCATGTCAGACAACCACCTCATAGCCCTAATCACATCCTGTGTACCATCAAATGTCGGGGGCTTCATATTATCGAAGTCCCAGTACTGGAAAGCCCTACCGACTCCTCCTCCAACCCCTGCCGCAGTTACAGCCGAAGTGGCTTCAACGGCTGCCGTATCTTCCAGAGCTGCATATCGCTCATCGAAATAATCAACCACGCGGTCTTGATCGACCCAAATATCTCTGGTACCTACGCTCGGAACGCCGCAACAATGTCGTCATGCAGAATCTCTCGGATCCTGGCATCCAACTCCTCTGTTCCAATTTGAACCACGGGCTCAGGTGTTATCAGCACCTCCTACCCTCCGTCTCCCGTCCCCGATCCTGACCTGGATCCCGACCCAGATCCATCAGCAAAACGTCTTGTCACCACCATACTGCAAATATACTCAATATGTTAGATAAACAATATAATGTCGGGAGACCAATATCCTCAAACCCTAGGGGTTGTAACTTCCTTGCTACGCGTATGTGTCCTGTGCTTCTAGTAGTACGAGCCCATACTACCTTCCACACCTACCCATATTTGTCTCAAGTATCACCACAACGCCCTAATACTACACTCAACATAATGTGCGCTCAACCCTCACTACTAGGGTACATCGCCTATCTCACAACTGATCCCACAGCTCCGCACAACCCACACATCCATGAAACTTCCATCAGCCCCTGCAACACTAGTGTATGCTAGCCGCACATAGCGCTGAACCCGATAGACTTTCAAATATCCAATCATACACTAAGGTCGAATAAGACATTCTCAGGCTATAAGATCTTGACTATACACAGCCGTGATGCATACACTAAACATCTATAGTTATGATGTGAATTCCATATACAAGAAACCCTAGGCTAATAGGCATCATATAATCAGGCAAATCTATCATGCGATTCCTAAAGATCCCTAGCCTAGCACTAGCATGCAGTTCTAGCATATCAGAATATCAAATAGCTGTATGGTATTTTGGGGTTTACTTACAGGCTCCGGCTGATCGTACCCTCTGCATCCTCCATCCTTTATTTTGAAAACCATTTTTAAAAACTTACTTTCTGAAAACCTCCTTGATTTGAGACTGGATTCACACGAGTGTTCCTCTAATTCTCTCAAACCAAAGCTCTGATACCAACTTGTAACATCCATAAATTTTATGACAAATTTAAACTTTTCAACCACAAATAAAAATCAATAGCATTGGTTTACAAAAAAATTTTCAAATCAATATCCATCAGAGTGTCCCAAAATCATAACATAAGGAGGAGGAGCGGTACGGTCACGCCTTCGCCTTGCCATGATCTCCTGAAGTACTTGAAATAGTTAACTGAAAACTGTAAGCCCGAGGGCTTAGTGAGCTACCCCCAAAATACCAATACCACAGTGACAATACCATATCAGTAACAATCAATCAACATGCATACTGGGCCATCAGCCTGACTGAACCGCCCTACTGGGCCTACAGTCTATCTGGATCTAACCCGATCCTTCGGCATGACTAGCCCGCCACGTGGGCCTACAGTCTCCCCAGACCGCTCATAGGGTATGTTGGCCTTCAGCACAAAGCAGGACCGCCTCAACCCAACCAACACACAAATAACTATGTGCACATAACTGTCATATACTGGCATATACAAGCATCAAGCATATCTATCTAACTGATCATCAATCATAGAGCTCTCTCGTAACTAGGGCACCGACCTAGCAGGTCTCTAACATACCAATCCCTGCGGGTCATAAAAGCATAACATACTGTCTACCCTGATTCTGATATAACAGATCATAACCACATATAGCATATCATAACGATAACAACTAAAGGGTTGTCCTTGGTGCTGTAGACCCTATGGATATAGTGAGGATAACCCAACTCGGAAGGTAAACTCCAACTCTCGGATCACGTGACACAGGATCCACCACCTATTATCATAGTACAACATACTCATTAGTCCTTAACCTTATAAGGTACTTCATAATCCACTAGTCAACCATTGGTCACAGTCAATGTTCTCAGTCAAGGTCAACAGTCCATGTTGACCTCAACTCACCGAGTGCCCTAGACTACTCGCCGAGTTCCTTGAAGCATATTCCAACTCGCCGAGTCATCGGGGTGACTCGTCGAGTTCCGTCGATTCTCGATCAAACTTTAAGGCCTCTCATCGAGTTTCCCCCTTGCAACCCGACAGATACCCACGCATACATATCCTGGAGAAAACTCATCAAACTCGCCAAGTTGTTCTTCAACTCGTCGAGTATATGTCAATCTTCATCAGACTCGACGAGTTGTTCATTCAACTCGCCAAGTTCATGGCCATCTTCTTGTGACTCGCCGAGTCAACCTTGTGACTCGCCGAGTCCATTCAGTCCTTTTTCCATACAGACCTATTTTGAGCCATGCAGCGGCTCCAAATCATAGATCCAAGCTTCTAGGGCATGCTTATCACGTAAAGTTGCAAACTTTATGTGCATGCATGGCATTAAAGGTTTAAGTTCTTAATGGAGCCTCACGCTCAATAGGGACCTCAATCATGACCAAAACTGTAACTTTATGCTTCTAGAATCTAAGGAGGGTCCAGATCCGAAGTTACAACTTCAGATCTATCCCATAGCTCATCTTATCAATTTATTATTCCTCACAAAACCCCAAAATCAACTAATAGAAGAGATCTACAGGAAAGATGACGAATTAGGTACCTCTTGAAGATGATATCTGAGATAAGTGTTGATTCCCACACTCTACTTGCTCCAATTTCCTTCCCCTCCAAGCCTTCTCCCTCCAAAGATCCTCTTTTCAAGCTTCAACACACAAAGGGCACACACACACACATATTAGGGTTTCACAGGAGCTCTCTACAACAATAAAGAGCCCCAAAGGAGGCTAAGGTTCCTTTAAATAGGGGTGCAAACCCCGGGATTTAGGGTTTCATCTACCAACTCCTACTCGCCGAGTCCCAATATGGACTCGTCGAGTAGGTCACTTAACTCGCGATCCCACCCCACTGCTAGTCGACGAGTAGGGCAACCAACTCGTCAAGTAGAGCTTAACCCAATAAATCTTATTTAAAACAATACCTGAGAATCGGGGCGTTACATGAAAAATCCAAAAATATTTTCATTTTTATTTTTCTGCATTTAAAAACAAAGAAAAACCCACAAAGATTTTATTTCTAGTTATTTTTATTTTCATTTTCTGCATTCCAAAACGAAATTAAAAAGATCAAAAAAATTTACATGAGATGAGGATATCTTTTTACATTCAATAGCTCTTTTAAGATGAAGTGTGATAGTTACTGAAAATAACAGTCTCATTACAATCAATTTTAAGAATTATCTTTTCAAGTACTTTTACTGTGTTCAATCTGAACCAACATAAGAGTCATATAATTTTTACAATGAAAGTGTGGGATGGTAAAACGAATAGTGTTTTGAAAATAATTTCATTGAATGCCTTAAAAAGAACCTAGATTGGATAACCCTTACCATTGCTTGAAGTACTGAACCCTATAGTTTCTACGCCTTTTGAGGTTGGGAAGGAACTCTCGTTGTACCCACAAATAGTTATCATTTTTGAAGTATTGAAGACATGGTGGGCCTCAAAGTAAAATCTATGCCCAGTCAATATATATATATATATATATATATATATATATATGTTAGAAATGGTAAATCAAGAAACTTGAAGAAATCTGCAATTCAAAGTCAAATCCAAGTCAAGTTCAAGACGAAATCAAGAAGCAAATTAAATCTAAAGAGCTGATCAAGACGAAGAAGATGTGTGGTATAAGGAGATTGATCCCTCGACAGTGGAATCATAGGGGTAAGCTTGGATTTTCTGTCCATAATGGAGCTTACCGCGTTTACTGGACAATAGTCAAGCTAAGTTTTTATAAATGAATTTTCGTGAAATGATTTTTAAAAATACACTATTTTCACAAATTTAATTTGGCGTAAAAATTATTTGCTCAAGCTTGGTTTAACTTATTAAATATAATTATGAATCCTTAATATAAGATATTGAGACTGTTGTCTGGGTTGTAATTTATTTAGAGCTTGCTCGTTGTGAAATCTGATAATGTGAACAAAAAAAAGAGCGATGTACTTTAGTTTAAGTTTTTCTTTTTATTTTAAATTTTTTTAGGTTATCTACATCTTTCCATTTGTTTATAATGTTTTATCTTTTTCTTACTTGAGGGTCAGTAAGGTTTAAGCTTGGGGAGATTTGTTAGATTCCATTTTATGCATCTTTTAGGGTAGTTTTTTATCATCATTTCGGATCATATTTTGTACATTTGCATGTCATTTATTTAAATAATGTTCAGCTCATGTCTTTTGTTAGAATTCCCATACTGCTCATGTTTTTATGTCGATTTCAGATAGTTCAAGTGGAGCAGTGCTTTGGGAGCAGTTGGATGTGCATTTGGAGCTTAAAATGGAGCTTGGAACTTATGGAGTATGTTGAGGAATGTTTTTAATATGATTTGGTCAAGAAACATTCGATTGAATTGATCACACGAAGATAGAATATGCAATCGAAAGTTAAAGGATGTTGCTGGCAGCTTTGACCCCCTGTCAGTACTTTTGTGACAATAGTCAAATTCGGGTCAAGTCTAAGCCAGACAAGGTCAACGAGTCAAACCGGTCAACTCGATTAAAACCTTGTATGATAAGGTTTATATTATGTAATTACTGTATAACTCACTATTTTAATGAGAAAACACCACTTGGAAAGTTCATGTGTTTAAATTTCCTTAGCATTAGTGCTAAACAATGAACAAAAACAATAATACAACGTTGCATACTCATAGGGAGTGCGTAAGATCCTAAATTTTGGCACAACGGGGTCTAAAGACCTTGCATTGCGAAGCCGAACACTCTCATTCATCACACACGAAAACACTCTCAATCGTTTTCACTCTATCTCCAAGTATGTCAAATCTCTCCCAAATCTCTCTAAGTATGTGAAATCTCTCTCACATATCTCTTTGTATGTGAAATCTCTCCAAGTATGTCAAATCTCTCCCAAATCTCTCCAAGTATGTCAAATCTCTCTAAGTATGTGAAATCTCTCTCACATATCTCTTTGTATGTGAAATCTCTCCAAGTATGTCAAATCTCTCCCAAATCTCTCTAAGTATGTGAAATCTCTCTCACGTATCTCTTCGTAAGTGAAATCTCTCCAAGTACGTCAAATCTCTCCCAAATCTCTCTGAGAACGAGGAATCTCTCTCAAATCTCTCTCGAAATCTCTCCCAACTTTCTATAATCACTCGGGGCATCCCGACCCTCGAATTTGGCGAAAAATAGCCCAAGAACGGAAGTCTACGCGAAAAACGGAGTTAAGGAAACGAACCCTCCGAACCGAAGGTACTATTCATGAACCGAACCGAAAGCACTATTCATGAGGGTCTGAACCGAAAGTACTGTTCATGAGCTGAACCGAAACAACTGTTCATCCGAAACGAACCCGACCATGAAGGAGATCCGAACCGAACCATGCTAAGAAGAAAGGTCCGAACCGAACCTCGTGTAGAAGGGAAATCCGAACCGAAGGTACTGTTCATTACTGTTCACAACAGTCCCTTCGGTTCTAGCCTGACCTCGGACCGAACCCTGCCTTCGCGTCGGACTGCTTCCCTTCGGACCGAACCACCCGCCTTCGCTTCTCGCCTTCGCGTCGGACAGCTTCACCTCGGACCGAGCCATCGCTTCGTGTCCCGCCTCCGGATTCAGCCTCCCGCGTCCGAACCGAGCTCCAGCTGACCGAGCCTCGGCCGAGATCCGAAGAACTTCGCTGGAAAATGCAATTTTCACCCCGTTTTTGCATATTTTTGCGTTTTAAACCCATTTCTAATTATTTTAACATGGGATTTTCACCCAAAACTTTATTTTTAATTATAAGACCCCTAAATTAATGATTTAATCACATTTTAGGGATAAAATCTTATTTAAAAAGGAGTTGGTAAAGTACAAAAAGAAGAGTGTTGACCTTACCTTAGTTATGACGCAAGCAACCCCATGTCCACTCCATGACAACCCACACTCCTCCCCACCATACCTTGTACTTTTTACCTCCCTCACAAGCCATCTCTATGCTTTGAGAGCTGGATATTCATCCTCTCTCCTCATTTTCTCTCATTTGTTCTCAATTTACAAGAAGATCAAACTCCTTTCTCTCTCACTTTCTCTCTCTAGAAATTCGAGATTCAAGGGCTGATCTTGAGAGTTTCCTCCACCTTTGGTAAGCATAATCCATTTCCTTTATGATTATCTCAATTAATTCCACTCAAATCATGGATATCTTACACAAATTCCATTATATTTGTGTTAGAGCTTCGAATCTTCAAGCGATTCTTCTAGTGTTCTTGGGTTGAGCACCTCTCTTCTTCAACACTTATCCACTGAAATCACACAAGGTGAGTTCATACCCCTACATTTTCATGTTTTCTCAAGTTTTTAGGGGGGGAATACAAGTCAAAACATCAAGAACATATCTAAATTCTTCTAACAGCTTTCATCAGAAAAGTTAGACTCCATCCACGGACTGTTTTGGACACATTAAACATTCTATTTTTCAAAACTGTTTTAGGTGCATGTAGTTCCACTTCTTAGCTTTAAAATTACTACTTGCACATCTCCATACGATTTTTCTACAATTTATGGTGATTTTTACAAAACTGCCTATCATTTCAAACACCAATCCGGACCAGTCTGTGAATATGGACTTTTCCACCTAAGTTTCAGGTCATTAAAAATCATGATAAAAATTATGAGTAAACTAGACACATTTCGGGAACTCCCAGAGTTTACGGATTTAGTTTTCGACTTCGTATGATGTTTCTATGAATTTTCAAAAACAGTGTAGAAAGGCTGAAAAATTGTTAACAGCTTGTAATTTTTACAACACTTTGTATTATGTTGAGCAATGTGTATAATGCCAAGTTCTAAGTATTGAATGTGATATGTTGTAAATTTTATCATCTTAAACTGAAAATAAGTCATTCATGATAAGATTATTCATTCATTTAGAGCACGTATACATATATAAACTATAATGAACATAGTTTAATGGATTTTATAATCCTAACGCTTTTTCATAAAAGAATTCTTATATACTACAAACGTTTTGGATAAACTATAATAGGTATAGTTTATGTATCATTACCTCTTAAACTCATTTATCAAAGATTTTCCGTTTAGTTCCCGTAAATTTGTTAATGAATAAATTTGTGAGTCATTCCCTTCGGGTTACTTCCAAAGTAACAAAACCAAAAAGTCCTGTAAATTGTAACCAGAGTCTCTTGTAAGGAGAACGTGATAGTTGTGTATAGGTCTATATTGGGTTTGACAAACCCACACCAGAGCTGCTCGCTACAGCTAGACCGGCAGGTCTGTGGTGACAAGTGTCATTTAACGGCGACGCCTGAAGAACGTCGCATTATGAGGCCACCCAAGTCAAGTATGGTTATAATAGCTCACATGGGGTATTAACAATCATAAGATTTACGGGTTCTAACTTTAAATTAGCGAGTCATGTTCATTTAGCCTACTGAAATTACTTTAAGTATGGAAAAATACTTATACGCCTTCATATCAAAAATGGTTTTATGACGATTCTAAAAACCACCTTTTTCATCAACAATTATATACTTCATTTGTATACCTTATGTCCTAGTAATTAGGACTACATAACTTTTATAAGGAACATATTGGATTTTCTTGGTAGCATGCAACTCATTATAAAGATCGACTTTCCAACTCTTACTGTCAAAAACTTATGAACTCACCAACCTTTGTGTTGACACTTTTTCAAACTACTTGTATTCTCAGGAAATCGCTAAACAGGTATCAAAGTACTTTTGAGGATGGGACGTTGAGGCGTCAAACTTATCATATTTTGTCAACATATTGTAATTGATTATGAAACATGTAATCCATACATTGATGTAACTCTTTCAATTATATATATGTTGATTGTGTTTACTTTCATCACTATTGCCATTGTTGTTATGATACTACACATGAAGTCCTCCACCCCCGGACGTTTCCGCCATCCTTGGTTCGGGGGTGTGACAGATTGGTATCAGAGCACGGTTTATAGTGAATTAAGTATATCAAACAACATAGGATATACAAACTATAAACACATTTGGGACTAAGAGTCTCTGATTTTCAAAACATTCTAACTGGTTATACTTTTTGAAAACAAATAAGTTCTGTTTAAAAGTATACCTACATGCATTGCATACGCGCGTAGTGTCATAACTAGAAGAACATAAACTAAAAGAAGAGGATTTGAACGCTACGAGTATGCCTTGGTATGAGTAATCAGTTTTGGGAAGGATATAGCCTGATCAACTATATTAGTCCGGAAAGTGACTTACTCATATCGGGGGATAGTCGTAGGAGGGCAACAAGTCTAATAACTTAACTTCACCCTACAAAGAGTGTTATAAGAACCAAATCTAAATATTTAAAATACTATAGGAGTATTTGTATGTTGCTATATCGCAATATTATTAATATCTACCGCTATCCGCTTCTTACCCCTCTATTCTCGCGCAGACGACATGGCAGGATTTCACCTACCAGGAGACCCATACTTTCCCAACCAGGGAAATGCCGGCTGGATTGAGGAAGAGCCCGAAGAGCTGATTGAAGAAGATCCCGAAGAGGATCCCGAAGAAGAGCCCGAGGAAGAAGAAGAGGAGGTAGATGAAGAAGAAGAAGAAGAGGAAGACGACGAGGTGGACATGGATGAGGAGGGAAGTGAAGAAGAGCCAGAGGAGGAAGTCTTCAACCCTCCTTACATTGCTAGGGTGCCTGCAAACCGCTGGGGGCACAATGGGCCTGAGCCCCGTTGGGCAACCATGATCGAGAGGTGGAGTCGGCAACAGCGCCAGAGGTTACCCTATGGCGACCAACGAGGTTATTATGACCTCAGTCACGGGGGACCGGCTGACAGAGCTCTCCCCGTTATGACCCAGCACATCACGAACTTGGGAAAACAGAGTAGGGAAATGGCAGACCAGATTCGAAATCTCAGCGCTATTATGGCAGCCACCGATGCACGCACCCGGGATTTGGAGAGGAACTTCTATCCATTGGACCGACTCATCGAGGACCTTACCGCCGCTCGAGCGGAGGTAAGGGAGTACCAGGTGAGGCACGCAGCTCTCGAGGAGAGGGTGATCGCGGCTGAGCGCCGGATTGCGGAGCTTCAGGGAGCCTCGACCTCATCCCAGGGCCACCATGGATCAGATGCTTCACGCCACGAGTAGCGTTCGCGCTACTTATATTTTGTTATAAACCTAGGATTTCGAGTATGCGTTGGTGCTACTCTTTGTTGCGAATAGGTTGACCTCGCGACTAAGTGATCCCACTAGTCAAAGGGACTTTTGTACTGCCAAAACTTTATCTTTTACTATGATGTAATGTAGACCCTTATGAGGTCAAATTCCTAAGAATATTATGTACTAGCAAATTATCAATGAATGTGGTTTGTATTTTATTTCTTTTGATGCTGACACAAACCAAGCACTTGACTCTGCTGGAGTCAACACTAATTAATCCATAAGTTTAATTGCATAAACTTGACAATTAATTGCCTTCTAAACTAATAAACTCGGACAAAATACAATTGAGATCAAACAAGTAACGCCCGACTCGTATCACCATTGAAGTCTTACCGCCAAGTCTTTCTTTTTATTTTCTTATGTCAGAACCATGCCACCAAGGAAAAGACCAAGACCTTCTGGAAACTCAGCACCGCCCACTCCGCCGCCACCTCCGAAGTTTGATCCGGTGATGTTTCAGGCTGTAGTAACAGCAGCCGTGGCGGCAGCAATGTCGCAAATGGGTACAAACGGTTCCGGCGGTTCCGGATCCGGGAATACTAACTCGAACCAGGGGGACAGCACAGGGCGCACCAAGGAGTGTACATACAAAGACTTCACTAATGGCAAACCCGATCCCTTCGACGGGAGCGGGGGTGTCATAGCGCTGATGCAATGGTTCGAAAGGACCGAAGCAGTCTTCGAAATCTGTGCTTGCCCCGAGGCAAGCAAGGTCAAGTATGCGGCATTCACTTTCACAAGAAAAGCTCTTACTTGGTGGAATGGCCGAGTTAAGTCACTTACGCCTGCAGTGGCTAACTCCATCGGCTGGGAGAACTTAAAAGCGCTGATGCTAAAAGAGTATTGCCCGAGGGGAGAAATACAAAAGCTCGAAGAGGAACTATGGAATCTCAAGATGTCGGGGATGGATCTCGAAGCTTATACCGACCGATTCAATGACCTAGCACTCCTCTGTCCTGCAATGGTCACTCCGGAGGAGAAAAAGGTAGAACGATACCTTTGGGGGCTGTCACCCCAGATTCATGACAGTGTTCTGGCCTCGAAACCTACTACCTTTGAAAGTGCCAAGGAATTGGCACAACAACTTATCGATCATAGGGCCAGCCGTGGCACCATGGTCGCCGCCACCAACCAATCGAAAGGAGGAAACAACAAGAGGAAGTTCTGGAACATTAAAAAGAAACAACCAGTACAGGACCCCGCAAAGAAGCAACGGACAGTTGCTGTCCGTGCAGCCACTATTGCTCCTGCTCCAGCGCCACCAAGGCAATACGCAGGAACCCTTCCCAAGTGCAACAAGTGCAACTTCCACTATACCGGTGCTTGTCGGGAAATGCATTGCAGAAATTGCAACCGGAAGGGGCACACTGCCCGATTTTGTAAAGTGCCAGCCCAATCTGCCCCTCAAGACACCCCGACCACTAACACCGGAGCAAGTCGAACCTGTTACGGATGTGGTGAGACAGGGCACTTCAAAAGAAACTGCCCAAAAGTACGAAGCCCCAATGCTGGAGGTGTAGGGAAAGTCCTGACAATGGGACACGGAGAAGCAATCAAAGATCCCTCGGTGGTTTCTGGTACGTTTATCCTCAATAACACATATGCATGCGTACTATTTGATAGTGGAGCAGAGAGGAGTTTTGTGAGCCATGAATTCAAACGATTACTAAAACAAACCCCTCATTCATTAAAAGATACATACGTAGCAGAAATGGCTAATGGGAAAGAAGAGCACACTAATGATATATACTCAGGGTGTACCCTCACTCTAGACAACCATTCGTTTAAAGTAGACCTGATGCCGGTCACGATAAAATGCTTTGACATAATCATCGGTATGGATTGGTTAAGTTCACATCGTGCCGACATTCTATGTTACGAAAGGGCCGTTCGCCTTAATCTGCAAAATGGCGAAACCCTCTTCATCTATGGCGACAAACCCAGTTCAAATTTGCAAGTCATCTCTTGCGTCAAAGCCCAAAAGTACCTCCGAAAGGAGTACCACGCATTTCTAGCTCACATAGTAGATACGAAACGAGAGGTGAAGGATATCAACGACATTCCCGAGGTGTGCAACTATCCCGATTTATTCCCCGAAGATCTTCCAGGTGTACCCTCCGCACGACAAGTCGAATTCCGAATCGACTTAATCCCAGGAGCTACCCCCGTCGCTAAGGCTCCATACCGTTTAGCACCGGTAGAAATGCAAGAACTTTCCAGCCAGTTAAATGAACTGTTAAGCAAAGGATTTATCAGGCCAAGCTTCTCACCCTGGGGAGCACCGGTCTTGTTTGTAAAGAAGAATGACGGATCTTTTCGCATGTGCATAGACTACCGGGAGCTAAATAAACTCACTGTCAAGAACCGATATCCCTTACCCCGAATCGATGACCTCTTTGACCAACTCCAAGGAGCAAGCTACTTTTCAAAAATCGACTTGAGGTCGGGTTATCATCAATTGCGAGTACAAGAAGAGGATATTCCCAAGACTGCGTTCAGAACTCGTTACGGGCACTATGAGTTTGTGGTAATGCCCTTCGGATTAACGAACGCACCGGAAGTATTTATGGACCTGATGAATCGAGTGTGTCGACCCTACTTAGACAAATTCGTGATTGTGTTCATCGACGATATTTTAATCTACTCCCGAAGCGAGGAAGAGCACCGTCAACACCTCCGGCTGATCTTGGAAACACTGAGGGCCGAGAAGCTTTACGCCAAATTCTCTAAATGCGAATTCTGGATTAGAGAAGTGAATTTTCTTGGCCATGTGGTTAGCGAGAAGGGGATACATGTGGATCCCGCAAAAATCCAAGCTATTAAAAACTGGTCAGCACCTACAACGCCGACGGAAATTCGACAATTTTTAGGGCTCGCCGGCTACTACCGAAGATTCATACAAAACTTCTCGAAGATCGCCAAACCACTCACCACCCTGACTCAAAAAGGTGTGGTATTTAAGTGGGGAGATAAACAAGAAACCGCCTTTCAGACGTTAAAACAAGCCCTGTGCAGCGCACCAATTTTGTCTCTTCCAGAAGGAACTGACGACTTCGTAGTATACTGCGATGCTTCGAATCAAGGCCTCGGATGCGTGCTCATGCAGAGAGGAAAAGTCATCGCCTACGCGTCGAGACAGCTTAAAACACACGAAGTTAATTACACCACCCATGACCTTGAATTGGGAGCGGTAGTGTTCGCTCTAAAGATTTGGAGGCACTACCTCTACGGCACAAAATGTACCATCTTCACCGACCACAAAAGTCTTCAACATATCCTCAATCAGAAAGAGCTCAACATGCGAAAACGGAGATGGGTTGAACTGCTAAACGACTACGGGTGCGAAATTCGCTACCACCCGGGCAAGGCCAATGTAGTGGCTGATGCCCTAAGCAGGAAGGAATATTCGGGCCGCCGAGTAAAATCCTTAACCATGACCATCCATTCCCACCTGGCCACACAAATTCGGGAAGCTCAATTAGAAGCCTTGAAACCAGAGAATGTGGCAGGTGAGGCATTAAGGGGAATGGATAAGAACTTAGAAGTCAAGGACGACGGAACCCGTTATCTCAGTAACCGGATCTGGACACCGAAGTTCGGTGGGATCCGAGACGTGGTCATGAACGAAGCACACAAGACTCGATACTCCATTCATCCAGGGTCAGATAAGATGTATCTAGACCTCAAGAGGTTATACTGGTGGCCGAATATGAAAGCCGAGATTGCTACATATGTGGGCAAGTGCCTGACTTGCGCCAAGGTCAAGGTGGAATACCAGAAACCCTCAGGACTACTACAACAGCCTGATATACCGGAATGGAAGTGGGAGCAGATAACCATGGACTTCATAACCAAGCTGCCTAAGACTTCGAGTGGGTTTGACACTATATGGGTAATCGTAGACAGACTGACCAAGTCTGCGCACTTCCTACCAATAAAGGAAACCGACAAGATGGAGAAATTAACCAGAATATACCTCAAGGAGATTGTGCGACTGCATGGTGTACCAATATCTATCATCTCAGACCGAGATAGTAGGTTCACTTCGAGATTTTGGCAGTCCCTGCAGAAATCCTTGGGTACTAGGCTAGACATGAGTACGGCCTACCACCCACAAACCGACGGGCAGAGCGAGCGCACTATACAGACCTTAGAAGACATGTTGAGAGCATGTGTGATAGACTTTGGTAAAGCGTGGGATACCCATTTGCCGCTGATTGAATTCTCCTACAATAACAGCTATCACACCAGCATTAAAGTCGCTCCATTCGAAGCTCTTTACGGTCGCAAGTGCAGATCACCTCTATGTTGGGCTGAAGTGGGGGATACTCAATTAGCTAGGGATCAAATTCCGAATAGCACCCTCACTGGTCCTGAAATCATAAGGGAGACCACAGAAAAGATTGTTCAAATTCGAGAGAGGCTGAAGGCCTCCCGAGATCGACAAAAGAGCTACGCGGATAAGCGACTCAAACCTTTGGAATTCCAGGTTGGCGATCGCGTGTTACTAAAAGTTTCCCCTTGGAAAGGAATGATACGCTTCGGCAAACGTGGGAAACTAAACCCGAGGTACATTGGACCGTTCGAAATCCTCGCCAGGATTGGTCCTGTGGCGTACAAACTTCGATTACCTCAAGAACTCGATAAGGTACATCCCACCTTCCACGTATCGAACCTGAAGAAATGTCTGTCCGACGAGACACTTGTAATACCTCTCGATGAGATCGAAGTTGACGAAAATCTCCACTTCGTGGAGGAGCCAGTAGAGATTATGGATCGGGAGGTCAAAAGAACGAAACAAAGCCGTATTCCCATTGTGAAGGTTCGATGGAACGCTAAACGAGGACCTGAGTTCACCTGGGAGCGCGAAGACCAAATGAAACGAAAGTACCCACACCTTTTCCTAAACCCTTAAAGCCCTGGCCAAAGCGTAAATTTCGGGACGAAATTCCCTCTAACGGGGGGATGATGTGACAATAGTCAAATTCGGGTCAAGTCTAAGCCAGACAAGGTCAACGAGTCAAACCGGTCAACTCGATTAAAACCTTGTATGATAGGGTTTATATTATGTAATTACTGTATAACTCACTATTTTAATGAGAAAACACCACTTGGAAAGTTCATGTGTTTAAATTTCCTTAGCATTAGTGCTAAACAATGAACAAAAACAATAACACAATGTTGCATACTCATAGGGAGTGCGTAAGATCCTAAATTTTGGCACAACGGGGTCTAAAGACCTTGCATTGCGAAGCCGAACACTCTCATTCATCACACACGAAAACACTCTCAATCGTTTTCACTCTATCTCCAAGTATGTCAAATCTCTCCCAAATATCTCTAAGTATGTGAAATCTCTCTCACATATCTCTTTGTATGTGAAATCTCTCCAAGTATGTCAAATCTCTCCCAAATCTCTCCAAGTATGTCAAATCTCTCCCAAATCTCTCTAAGTATGTGAAATCTCTCTCACATATCTCTTTGTATGTGAAATCTCTCCAAGTATGTCAAATCTCTCCTAAATCTCTCTAAGTATGTGAAATCTCTCTCACGTATCTCTTCGTAAGTGAAATCTCTCCAAGTACGTCAAATCTCTCCCAAATCTCTCTGAGAACGAGGAATCTCTCTCAAATCTCTCTCGAAATCTCTCCCAACTTTCTATAATCACTCGGGGCATCCCGACCCTCGAATTTGGCGAAAAATAGCCCAAGAACGGAAGTCTACGCGAAAAACGGAGTTAAGGAAACGAACCCTCCGAACCGAAGGTACTATTCATGAACCGAACCGAAAGCACTATTCATGAGGGTCTGAACCGAAAGTACTGTTCATGAGCTGAACCGAAACCACTGTTCATCCGAAACGAACCCGGCCATGAAGGAGATCCGAACCGAACCATGCTAAGAAGAAAGGTCCGAACCGAACCTCGTGTAGAAGGGAAATCCGAACCGAAGGTACTGTTCATTACTGTTCACAACAGTCCCTTCGGTTCTAGCCTGACCTCGGACCGAACCCTGCCTTCGCGTCGGACTGCTTCCCTTCGGACCGAACCACCCGCCTTCGCTTCTCGCCTTCGCGTCGGACAGCTTCACCTCGGACCGAGCCATCGCTTCGTGTCCCGCCTCCGGATTCAGCCTCCCGCGTCCGAACCGAGCTCCAGCTGACCGAGCCTCGGCCGAGATCCGAAGAACTTCGCTGGAAAATGCAATTTTCACCCCGTTTTTGCATATTTTTGCGTTTTAAACCCATTTCTAATTATTTTAACATGGGATTTTCACCCAAAACTTTATTTTTAATTATAAGACCCCTAAATTAATGATTTAATCACATTTTAGGGATAAAATCTTATTTAAAAAGGAGTTGGTAAAGTACAAAAAGAAGAGTGTTGACCTTACCTTAGTTATGACGCAAGCAACCCCATGTCCACTCCATGACAACCCACACTCCTCCCCACCATACCTTGTACTTTTTACCTCCCTCACAAGCCATCTCCATGCTTTGAGAGCTGGATATTCATCCTCTCTCCTCATTTTCTCTCATTTGTTCTCAATTTACAAGAAGATCAAACTCCTTTCTCTCTCACTTTCTCTCTCTAGAAATTCGAGATTCAAGGGCTGATCTTGAGAGTTTCCTCCACCTTTGGTAAGCATAATCCATTTCCTTTATGATCATCTCAATTAATTCCACTCAAATCATGGATATCTTACACAAATTCCATTATATTTGTGTTAGAGCTTCGAATCTTCAAGCGATTCTTCTAGTGTTCTTGGGTTGAGCACCTCTCTTCTTCAACACTTATCCACTGAAATCACACAAGGTGAGTTCATACCCCTACATTTTCATGTTTTCTCAAGTTTTTAGGGGGGGGGGGAATACAAGTCAAAACATCAAGAACATATCTAAATTCTTCTAACAGCTTTCATCAGAAAAGTTAGACTCCATCCACGGACTGTTTTGGACACATTAAACATTCTATTTTTGAAAACTATTTTAGGTGCATGTAGTTCCACTTCTTAGCTTTAAAATTACTACTTGCACATCTCCATACGATTTTTCTACAATTTATGGTGATTTTTACAAAACTGCCTATCATTTCAAACACCAATCCGGACCAGTCTGTGAATATGGACTTTTCCACCTAAGTTTCAGGTCATTAAAAATCATGATAAAAATTATGAGTAAACTAGACACATTTCGGGAACTCCCAGAGTTTACGGATTTAGTTTTCGACTTCGTATGATGTTTCTATGAATTTTCAAAAACAGTGTAGAAAGGCTGAAAAATTGTTAACAGCTTGTAATTTTTACAACACTTTGTATTATGTTGAGCAAAGTGTATAATGCCAAGTTCTAAGTATTGAATGTGATATGTTGTAAATTTTATCATCTTAAACTGAAAATAAGTCATTCATGATAAGATTATTCATTCATTTAGAGCACGTATACATATATAAACTATAATGAACATAGTTTAATGGATTTTATAATCCTAACGCTTTTTCATAAAAGAATTCTTATATACTACAAACGTTTTGGATAAACTATAATAGGTATAGTTTATGTATCATTACCTCTTAAACTCATTTATCAAAGATTTTCCGTTTAGTTCCCGTAAATTTGTTAATGAATAAATTTGTGAGTCATTCCCTTCGGGTTACTTCCAAAGTAACAAAACCAAAAAGTCCTGTAAATTGTAACCAGAGTCTCTTGTAAGGAGAACGTGATAGTTGTGTATAGATCTATATTGGGTTTGACAAACCCACACCAGAGCTGCTCGCTACAGCTCGACCGGCAGGTCTGTGGTGACAAGTGTCATTTAACGGCGACGCCTGAAGAACGTCGCATTATGAGGCCACCCAAGTCAAGTATGGTTATAATAGCTCACATGGGGTATTAACAATCATAAGATTTACGGGTTCTAACTTTAAATTAGCGATTCATGTTCATTTAGCCTACTGAAATTACTTTAAGTATGGAAAAATACTTATACGCCTTCATATCAAAAATGGTTTTATGACGATTCTAAAAACCACCTTTTTCATCAACAATTATATACTTCATTTGTATACCTTATGTCCTAGTAATTAGGACTACATAACTTTTATAAGGAACATATTGGATTTTCTTGGTAGCATGCAACTCATTATAAAGATCGACTTTCCAACTCTTACTGTCAAAAACTTATGAACTCACCAACCTTTGTGTTGACACTTTTTCAAACTACTTGTATTCTCAGGAAATCGCTAAACAGGTATCAAAGTACTTTTGAGGATGGGACGTTGAGGCGTCAAACTTATCATATTTTGTCAACATATTGTAATTGATTATGAAACATGTAATCCATACATTGATGTAACTCTTTCAATTATATATATGTTGATTGTGTTTACTTTCATCACTATTGCCATTGTTGTTATGATACTACACATGAAGTCCTCCACCCCCGGACGTTTCCGCCATCCTTGGTTAGGGGGTGTGACAGATTGGTATCAGAGCACGGTTTATAGTGAATTAAGTATATCAAACAACATAGGATATACAAACTATAAACACATTTGGGACTAAGAGTCTCTGATTTTCAAAACATTCTAACTGGTTATACTTTTTGAAAACAAATAAGTTCTGTTTAAAAGTATACCTACATGCATTGCATACGCACGTAGTGTCATAACTAGAAGAACATAAACTAAAAGAAGAGGAGTTGAACGCTACGAGTATGCCTTGGTATGAGTAATCAGTTTTGGGAAGGATATAGCCTGATCAACTATATTAGTCCGGAAAGTGACTTACTCATATCGGGGGATAGTCGTAGGAGGGCAACAAGTCTAATAACTTAACTTCACCCTACAAAGAGTGTTATAAGAACCAAATCTAAATATTTAAAATACTATAGGAGTATTTGTATGTTGCTATATCGCAATATTATTAATATCTACCGCTATCCGCTTCTTACCCCTCTATTCTCGCGCAGACGACATGGCAGGATTTCACCTACCAGGAGACCCATACTTTCCCAACCAGGGAAATGCCGGCTGGATTGAGGAAGAGCCCGAAGAGCTGATTGAAGAAGATCCCGAAGAGGATCCCGAAGAAGAGCCCGAGGAAGAAGAAGAGGAGGTAGATGAAGAAGAAGAAGAAGAGGAAGACGACGAGGTGGACATGGATGAGGAGGGAAGTGAAGAAGAGCCAGAGGAGGAAGTCTTCAACCCTCCTTACATTGCTAGGGTGCCTGCAAACCGCTGGGGGCACAATGGGCCTGAGCCCCGTTGGGCAACCATGATCGAGAGGTGGAGTCGGCAACAGCGCCAGAGGTTACCCTATGGCGACCAACGAGGTTATTATGACCTCAGTCACGGGGGACCGGCTGACAGAGCTCTCCCCGTTATGACCCAGCACATCACGAACTTGGGAAAACAGAGTAGGGAAATGGCAGACCAGATTCGAAATCTCAGCGCTATTACGGCAGCCACCGATGCACGCACCCGGGATTTGGAGAGGAACTTCTATCCATTGGACCGACTCATCGAGGACCTTACCGCCGCTCGAGCGGAGGTAAGGGAGTACCAGGTGAGGCACGCAGCTCTCGAGGAGAGGGTGATCGCGGCTGAGCGCCGGATTGCGGAGCTTCAGGGAGCCTCGACCTCATCCCAGGGCCACCATGGATCAGATGCTTCACGCCACGAGTAGCGTTCGCGCTACTTATATTTTGTTATAAACCTAGGATTTCGAGTATGCGTTGGTGCTACTCTTTGTTGCGAATAGGTTGACCTCGCGACTAAGTGATCCCACTAGTCAAAGGGACTTTTGTACTGCCAAAACTTTATCTTTTACTATGATGTAATGTAGACCCTTATGAGGTCAAATTCCTAAGAATATTATGTACTAGCAAATTATCAATGAATGTGGTTTGTATTTTATTTCTTTTGATGCTGACACAAACCAAGCACTTGACTCTGCTGGAGTCAACACTAATTAATCCATAAGTTTAATTGCAAAAACTTGACAATTAATTGCCTTCTAAACTAATAAACTCGGACAAAATACAATTGAGATCAAACAAGTAACGCCCGACTCGTATCACCATTGAAGTCTTACCGCCAAGTCTTTCTTTTTATTTTCTTATGTCAGAACCATGCCACCAAGGAAAAGACCAAGACCTTCTGGAAACTCAGCACCGCCCACTCCGCCGCCACCTCCGAAGTTTGATCCGGTGATGTTTCAAGCTGCAGTAACAGCAGCCGTGGCGGCAGCAATGTCTCAAATGGGTACAAACGGTTCCGGCGGTTCCGGATCCGGGAATACTAACTCGAACCAGGGGGACAGCACAGGGCGCACCAAGGAGTGTACATACAAAGACTTCACTAATGGCAAACCCGATCCCTTCGACGGGAGCGGGGGTGTCATAGCGCTGATGCAATGGTTCGAAAGGACCGAAGCAGTCTTCGAAATCTGTGCTTGCCCCGAGGCAAGCAAGGTCAAGTATGCGGCATTCACTTTCACAAGAAAAGCTCTTACTTGGTGGAATGGCCGAGTTAAGTCACTTACGCCTGCAGTGGCTAACTCCATCGGCTGGGAGAACTTAAAAGCGCTGATGCTAAAAGAGTATTGCCCGAGGGGAGAAATACAAAAGCTCGAAGAGGAACTATGGAATCTCAAGATGTCGGGGATGGATCTCGAAGCTTATACCGACCGATTCAATGACCTAGCACTCCTCTGTCCTGCAATGGTCACTCCGGAGGAGAAAAAGGTAGAACGATACCTTTGGGGGCTGTCACCCCAGATTCATGACAGTGTTCTGGCCTCGAAACCTACTACCTTTGAAAGTGCCAAGGAATTGGCACAACAACTTATCGATCATAGGGCCAGCCGTGGCACCATGGTCGCCGCCACCAACCAATCGAAAGGAGGAAACAACAAGAGGAAGTTCTGGAACATTAAAAAGAAACAACCGGTACAGGACCCCGCAAAGAAGCAACGGACAGTTGCTGTCCGTGCAGCCACTATTGCTCCTGCTCCAGCGCCACCAAGGCAATACGCAGGAACCCTTCCCAAGTGCAACAAGTGCAACTTCCACCATACCGGTGCTTGTCGGGAAATGCATTGCAGAAATTGCAACCGGAAGGGGCACACTGCCCGATTTTGTAAAGTGCCAGCCCAATCCGCCCCTCAAGACACCCCGACCACTAACACCGGAGCAAGTCGAACCTGTTACGGATGTGGTGAGACAGGGCACTTCAAAAGAAACTGCCCAAAAGTACGAAGCCCCAATGCTGGAGGTGTAGGGAAAGTCCTGACAATGGGACACGGAGAAGCAATCAAAGATCCCTCGGTGGTTTCTGGTACGTTTATCCTCAATAACACATATGCATGCGTACTATTTGATAGTGGAGCAGAGAGGAGTTTTGTGAGCCATGAATTCAAACGATTACTAAAACAAACCCCTCATTCATTAAAAGATACATACGTAGTAGAAATGGCTAATGGGAAAGAAGAGCACACTAATGATATATACTCAGGGTGTACCCTCACTCTAGACAACCATTCGTTTAAAGTAGACCTGATGCCGGTCACGATAAAATGCTTTGACATAATCATCGGTATGGATTGGTTAAGTTCACATCGTGCCGACATTCTATGTTACGAAAGGGCCGTTCGCCTTAATCTGCAAAATGGCGAAACCCTCTTCATCTATGGCGACAAACCCAGTTCAAATTTGCAAGTCATCTCTTGCGTCAAAGCCCAAAAGTACCTCCGAAAGGAGTACCACGCATTTCTAGCTCACATAGTAGATACGAAACGAGAGGTGAAGGATATCAACGACATTCCCGAGGTGTGCAACTATCCCGATGTATTCCCCGAAGATCTTCCAGGTGTACCCTCCGCACGACAAGTCGAATTCCGAATCGACTTAATCCCAGGAGCTACCCCCGTCGCTAAGGCTCCATACCGTTTAGCACCGGCAGAAATGCAAGAACTTTCCAGCCAGTTAAATGAATTGTTAAGCAAAGGATTTATCAGGCCAAGCTTCTCACCCTGGGGAGCACCGGTCTTGTTTGTAAAGAAGAAGGACGGATCTTTTCGCATGTGCATAGACTACCGGGAGCTAAATAAACTCACTGTCAAGAACCGATATCCCTTACCCCGAATCGATGACCTCTTTGACCAACTCCAAGGAGCAAGCTACTTTTCAAAAATCGACTTGAGGTCGGGTTATCATCAATTGCGAGTAAAAGAAGAGGATATTCCCAAGACTGCGTTCAGAACTCGTTACGGGCACTATGAGTTTGTGGTAATGCCCTTCGGATTAACGAACGCACCGGCAGTATTTATGGACCTGATGAATCGAGTGTGTCGACCCTACTTAGACAAATTCGTGATTGTGTTCATCGACGATATTTTAATCTACTCCCGAAGCGAGGAAGAGCACCGTCAACACCTCCGGCTGATCTTGGAAACACTGAGGGCCGAGAAGCTTTACGCCAAATTCTCTAAATGCGAATTCTGGATTAGAGAAGTGAATTTTCTTGGCCATGTGGTTAGCGAGAAGGGGATACATGTGGATCCCGCAAAAATCCAAGCTATTAAAAACTGGTCAGCACCTACAACGCCGACGGAAATTCGAAAATTTTTAGGGCTCGCCGGCGACTACCGAAGATTCATACAAAACTTCTCGAAGATCGCCAAACCACTCACCACCCTGACTCAAAAAGGTGTGGTATTTAAGTGGGGAGATAAACAAGAAACCGCCTTTCAGACGTTAAAACAAGCCCTGTGCAGCGCACCAATTTTGTCTCTTCCAGAAGGAACTGACGACTTCGTAGTATACTGCGATGCTTCGAATCAAGGCCTCGGATGCGTGCTCATGCAGAGAGGAAAAGTCATCGCCTACGCGTCGAGACAGCTTAAAACACACGAAGTTAATTACACCACCCATGACCTTGAATTGGGAGCGGTAGTGTTCGCTCTAAAGATTTGGAGGCACTACCTCTACGGCACGAAATGTACCATCTTCACCGACCACAAAAGTCTTCAACATATCCTCAATCAGAAAGAGCTGAACATGCGACAACGGAGATGGGTTGAACTGCTAAACGACTACGGGTGCGAAATTCGCTACCACCCGGGCAAGGCCAATGTAGTGGCTGATGCCCTAAGCATGAAGGAATATTCGGGCCGCCGAGTAAAATCCTTAACCATGACCATCCATTCCCACCTGGCCACACAAATTCGGGAAGCTCAATTAGAAGCCTTGAAACCAGAGAATGTGGCAGGTGAGGTATTAAGGGGAATGGATAAGAACTTAGAAGTCAAGGACGACGGAACCCGTTATCTCAGTAACCGGATCTGGACACCGAAGTTCGGTGGGATCCGAGATGTGGTCATGAACGAAGCACACAAGACTCGATACTCCATTCATCCAGGGTCAGATAAGATGTATCTAGACCTCAAGAGGTTATACTGGTGGCCGAATATGAAAGTCGAGATTGCTACATATGTGGGCAAGTGCCTGACTTGCGCCAAGGTCAAGGTGGAATACCAGAAACCCTCAGGACTACTACAACAGCCTGATATACCGGAATGGAAGTGGGAGCAGATAACCATGGACTTCATAACCAAGCTGCCTAAGACTTCGAGCGGGTTTGACACTATATGGGTAATCGTAGACAGACTGACCAAGTCTGCGCACTTCCTACCAATAAAGGAAACCGACAAGATGGAGAAATTAACCAGAATATACCTCAAGGAGATTGTGCGACTGCATGGTGTACCAATATCTATCATCTCAGACCGAGATAGTAGGTTCACTTCGAGATTTTGGCAGTCCCTGCAGAAATCCTTGGGTACTAGGCTAGACATGAGTACGGCCTACCACCCACAAACCGACGGGCAGAGCGAGCGCACTATACAGACCTTAGAAGACATGTTGAGAGCATGTGTGATAGACTTTGGTAAAGCGTGGGATACCCATTTGCCGCTGATTGAATTCTCCTACAATAACAGCTATCACACCAGCATTAAAGTCGCTCCATTCGAAGCTCTTTACGGTCGCAAGTGCAGATCACCTCTATGTTGGGCTGAAGTGGGGGATACTCAGTTAGCTAGGGATCAAATTCCGAATAGCACCCTCACTGGTCCTGAAATCATAAGGGAGACCACAGAAAAGATTGTTCAAATTCGAGAGAGGCTGAAGGCCTCCCGAGATCGACAAAAGAGCTACGCGGATAAGCGACGCAAACCTTTGGAATTCCAGGTTGGCGATCGCGTGTTACTAAAAGTTTCCCCTTGGAAAGGAATGATACGCTTCGGCAAACGTGGGAAACTAAACCCGAGGTACATTGGACCGTTCGAAATCCTCGCCAGGATTGGTCCTGTGGCGTACAAACTTCGATTACCTCAAGAACTCGATAAGGTACATCCCACCTTCCACGTATCGAACCTGAAGAAATGTCTGTCCGACGAGACACTTGTAATACCTCTCGATGAGATCGAAGTTGACGAAAATCTCCACTTCGTGGAGGAGCCAGTAGAGATTATGGATCGGGAGGTCAAAAGAACGAAACAAAGCCGTATTCCCATTGTGAAGGTTCGATGGAACGCTAAACGAGGACCTGAGTTCACCTGGGAGCGCGAAGACCAAATGAAACGAAAGTACCCACACCTTTTCCTAAACCCTTAAAGCCCTGGCCAAAGCGTAAATTTCGGGACGAAATTCCCTCTAACGGGGGGATGATGTGACAATAGTCAAATTCGGGTCAAGTCTAAGCCAGACAAGGTCAACGAGTCAAACCGGTCAACTCGATTAAAACCTTGTATGATAGGGTTTATATTATGTAATTACTGTATAACTCACTATTTTAATGAGAAAACACCACTTGGAAAGTTCATGTGTTTAAATTTCCTTAGCATTAGTGCTAAACAATGAACAAAAACAATAACACAATGTTGCATACTCATAGGGAGTGCGTAAGATCCTAAATTTTGGCACAACGGGGTCTAAAGACCTTGCATTGCGAAGCCGAACACTCTCATTCATCACACACGAAAACACTCTCAATCGTTTTCACTCTATCTCCAAGTATGTCAAATCTCTCCCAAATATCTCTAAGTATGTGAAATCTCTCTCACATATCTCTTTGTATGTGAAATCTCTCCAAGTATGTCAAATCTCTCCCAAATCTCTCCAAGTATGTCAAATCTCTCCCAAATCTCTCTAAGTATGTGAAATCTCTCTCACATATCTCTTTGTATGTGAAATCTCTCCAAGTATGTCAAATCTCTCCCAAATCTCTCTAAGTATGTGAAATCTCTCTCACGTATCTCTTCGTAAGTGAAATCTCTCCAAGTACGTCAAATCTCTCCCAAATCTCTCTGAGAACGAGGAATCTCTCTCAAATCTCTCTCGAAATCTCTCCCAACTTTCTATAATCACTCGGGGCATCCCGACCCTCGAATTTGGCGAAAAATAGCCCAAGAACGGAAGTCTACGCGAAAAACGGAGTTAAGGAAACGAACCCTCCGAACCGAAGGTACTATTCATGAACCGAACCGAAAGCACTATTCATGAGGGTCTGAACCGAAAGTACTGTTCATGAGCTGAACCGAAACCACTGTTCATCCGAAACGAACCCGGCCATGAAGGAGATCCGAACCGAACCATGCTAAAAAGAAAGGTCCGAACCGAACCTCGTGTAGAAGGGAAATCCGAACCGAAGGTACTGTTCATTACTGTTCACAACAGTCCCTTCGGTTCTAGCCTGACCTCGGACCGAACCCTGCCTTCGCGTCGGACTGCTTCCCTTCGGACCGAACCACCCGCCTTCGCTTCTCGCCTTCGCGTCGGACAGCTTCACCTCGGACCGAGCCATCGCTTCGTGTCCCGCCTCCGGATTCAGCCTCCCGCGTCCGAACCGAGCTCCAGCTGACCGAGCCTCGGCCGAGATCCGAAGAACTTCGCTGGAAAATGCAATTTTCACCCCGTTTTTGCATATTTTTGCGTTTTAAACCCATTTCTAATTATTTTAACATGGGATTTTCACCCAAAACTTTATTTTTAATTATAAGACCCCTAAATTAATGATTTAATCACATTTTAGGGATAAAATCTTATTTAAAAAGGAGTTGGTAAAGTACAAAAAGAAGAGTGTTGACCTTACCTTAGTTATGACGCAAGCAACCCCATGTCCACTCCATGACAACCCACACTCCTCCCCACCATACCTTGTACTTTTTACCTCCCTCACAAGCCATCTCCATGCTTTGAGAGCTGGATATTCATCCTCTCTCCTCATTTTCTCTCATTTGTTCTCAATTTACAAGAAGATCAAACTCCTTTCTCTCTCACTTTCTCTCTCTAGAAATTCGAGATTCAAGGGCTGATCTTGAGAGTTTCCTCCACCTTTGGTAAGCATAATCCATTTCCTTTATGATCATCTCAATTAATTCCACTCAAATCATGGATATCTTACACAAATTCCATTATATTTGTGTTAGAGCTTCGAATCTTCAAGCGATTCTTCTAGTGTTCTTGGGTTGAGCACCTCTCTTCTTCAACACTTATCCACTGAAATCACACAAGGTGAGTTCATACCCCTACATTTTCATGTTTTCTCAAGTTTTTAGGGGGGGAATACAAGTCAAAACATCAAGAACATATCTAAATTCTTCTAACAGCTTTCATCAGAAAAGTTAGACTCCATTCACGGAGTGTTTTGGACACCTTAAACATTTTATTTTTCAAAACTGTTTTAGGTGCATGTAGTTCCACTTCTTAGCTTTAAAATTACTACTTGCACATCTCCATACGATTTTTCTACAATTTATGGTGATTTTTACAAAACTGCCTATCATTTCAAACACCAATCCGGACCAGTCTGTGAATATGGACTTTTCCACCTAAGTTTCAGGTCATTAAAAATCATGATAAAAATTATGAGTAAACTAGACACATTTCGGGAACTCCCAGAGTTTACGGATTTAGTTTTCGACTTCGTATGATGTTTCTATGAATTTTCAAAAACAGTGTAGAAAGGCTGAAAAATTGTTAACAGCTTGTAATTTTTACAACACTTTGTATTATGTTGAGCAAAGTGTATAATGCCAAGTTCTAAGTATTGAATGTGATATGTTGTAAATTTTATCATCTTAAACTGAAAATAAGTCATTCATGATAAGATTATTCATTCATTTAGAGCACGTATACATATATAAACTATAATGAACATAGTTTAATGGATTTTATAATCCTAACGCTTTTTCATAAAAGAATTCTTATATACTACAAACGTTTTGGATAAACTATAATAGGTATAGTTTATGTATCATTACCTCTTAAACTCATTTATCAAAGATTTTCCGTTTAGTTCCCGTAAATTTGTTAATGAATAAATTTGTGAGTCATTCCCTTCGGGTTACTTCCAAAGTAACAAAACCAAAAAGTCCTGTAAATTGTAACCAGAGTCTCTTGTAAGGAGAACGTGATAGTTGTGTATAGATCTATATTGGGTTTGACAAACCCACACCAGAGCTGCTCGCTACAGCTAGACCGGCAGGTCTGTGGTGACAAGTGTCATTTAACGGCGACGCCTGAAGAACGTCGCATTATGAGGCCACCCAAGTCAAGTATGGTTATAATAGCTCACATGGGGTATTAACAATCATAAGATTTACGGGTTCTAACTTTAAATTAGCGAGTCATGTTCATTTAGCCTACTGAAATTACTTTAAGTATGGAAAAATACTTATACGCCTTCATATCAAAAATGGTTTTATGACGATTCTAAAAACCACCTTTTTCATCAACAATTATATACTTCATTTGTATACCTTATGTCCTAGTAATTAGGACTACATAACTTTTATAAGGAAAATATTGGATTTTCTTGGTAGCATGCAACTCATTATAAAGATCGACTTTCCAACTCTTACTGTCAAAAACTTATGAACTCACCAACCTTTGTGTTGACACTTTTTCAAACTACTTGTATTCTCAGGAAATCGCTAAACAGGTATCAAAGTACTTTTGAGGATGGGACGTTGAGGCGTCAAACTTATCATATTTTGTCAACATATTGTAATTGATTATGAAACATGTAATCCATACATTGATGTAACTCTTTCAATTATATATATGTTGATTGTGTTTACTTTCATCACTATTGCCATTGTTGTTATGATACTACACATGAAGTCCTCCACCCCCGGACGTTTCCGCCATCCTTGGTTCGGGGGTGTGACAACTTTGACCAGATCTCGAGAATCGTAACTACGATTGACGCGATTCAAAATGATCTAAAAAGATAAAAAATTTCGAACGTCTTAGGCACAACATGCGATCGCAGGCTGCCTTCATGCGATCGCATGGGGCCCTTTTGCGATCGCAGGTTAGGTCGTAACTTGTCATCGAGGTCTTTTGTGCCCATAATTCATCTGGGAGTGAAAAGTCAATACCTGCGATCGCAGGTTGTGTACATGCGGTCGCATGTTGGCCAAAAAATGCTAAAATGGTATCCTACTTCATTAAAAACATACCAGATGCATTTACTTGAAAACCTGCGGTCGCAGGTTGTGTACATGTGATCGCATGTGCGTCGTTTTTGTTGCTGGACATATAAATATACCTTATAACCTTCTAATAACCTAAATTGGCGATTCCAGAGGTAGCAGACGACGAAAATACGATTTTGGAGGCGTTTCTTCTCGGATTTCAATAATTTCTGAAGATCTGAAGACTGTGGATCATCTCGTTCAAGTAGATTAGTAAGATTAGTTATTTGATGTATCTTTTCATCTGTTTTTATCAGATTTTAGCCATGTCCGGCTAAAACAATAGTTTTCAGTTCTGCAAAGACAAATACTTTTCATGTGATTGATCATTAGATCTGGTTTTTGTTTTGTGTTTCTATCTAGATTCTTCAGTTTTGTTCTTAATTAATGTATTTTTTATTTGATTTTTGTTAGTCTGATCACCTAGCTAGGGTTTTATAATTTTAGTTAATCAGTTAATAGAATACGTAATTGTTCTTGTCAACTGGTAATAAGTAACAAGTAATAAATCGGTTCCATGTTTGGGATTTGACTTTATTATAAACTGTAAAAATCATATCTTTACGCTTCCGAGCTTGTGAGAAGTATTGGGTGCTGTTGGGAATTTTACATAGATTATAATGCAACTTTTCTGATCTTAACTAAGAGCTTGTTTGATTAGACAGTAAAAAGTTAGGGTGAATTGAAGAGCTTGTTTTGGTTAACTAAATAAGGTAAAAGAGATTATACTAGAACTTGTTAGTTTTTCTCAGTACCATCTTAGATAGAACGCATCTCAAATAACCAGGTCAATGTTCGTTCCATGATTAGGAAAGTCGCAGCAGAACTGAAACTGTTTTAATATTGTTAGTCGTTTAATTTTAATATCATTGCAAGTTTTAGTTTATTTAGTTTAATTCAAAATCCCCCTTCATAATTGTTTCTGTCTTGACTATATTGTGTCTGATGCAAAAATGAATTAACTTTTAGGCTATGTCCCTGAGGATTTGACTCTGCTTCGCTGTGCTATATTTTTAGTGTAACCAGCAGTGATAAAGTTACTTGTTTAATACGCGCACGACAACGTGTTAACGAGGACACACGACATCGGCGAGCAGGCACAGGCAACCGCCGGTCAAATGGTTGCAATGAGAGCCGCGCTTGAGCGCGCGGAAAGGATGACACACGAGGTAGTTAGGAACTATCAGGCATGACAGACAACATTGGAAGCCCGACTTCGGGCCGTCGAGCATCACCTGGCCAGAATTCAGGGTGCATCTACCTCATTGACAGCACCACCAGACCCTCATCGCCGTGATTAGTATCCGTTCATCTACCACCACTACCGTTATGATTTTCTTTTATATACTACTCCATGTACTATTGACTACATGATTAAGTGATTACACTATTCATGGAGTCGTTACTCTGTCGGATTTTATTTCCTTTTATGT
Source organism: Lactuca sativa (assembly GCF_002870075.4). Lineage (NCBI taxonomy): Eukaryota > Viridiplantae > Streptophyta > Magnoliopsida > Asterales > Asteraceae > Lactuca > Lactuca sativa. Next base: position 245,078,422 of record NC_056626.2, on the reverse strand, counting down.
ATTGTATGCCTTATGTAGGCAAATTTTCATGTATCAAAAGGTTATAATTAATGAAAATGGTTGTATATTTTTTCATGATGTTGTTATCTGTTATGTGTTTATTACCTTTATTACATGTTGAATGTATGCACTCACTTACTTACATACAACCGAATCACCGACATTGTTCTATAATTAAGGAATCCTGAAACTAGAATACACTGGATACTCAACATCTTTCCGTTCCATGACAGAAGATGCCCCAGAGACCGAATCGCGGGAACAACACAACACCAACACCACCAGAGATAAACTCAGCTGCGTTCCAAGCGGCGGTCACCGCAGCACTGACACAAATTCACAACGGAAATAATGGTGGAGGTAACGGGAAAGGAACCGAAAGTTCAAATCAGGGGATAACCACCAAGGATCCACAAGGACCTGTACTTACAAGGATTTCACGAACACCAAGCCTCAAACCTTCAACGAGACAGGAGGCGTAATAACTCTAAAGAGGTGGATAGAAAATTTTGAATGAGTATTCGAGATTTGCGGATGCCCCGAGCAGTGCAAGTTGAAGTTTACAGCTTGCACATTCATTGATCAAGCTCTTTCTTGGTGGAATGGTCAGGTAGAGGCCATAAAACTCCCAGTAGCGAATTCTATACCATGGGAGGATCTGAAAGAAATGTTGATGGCAGAATATTGTCCAATAGGAGAAATCCAGAAGATGGAGCAGGAACTGTGGAATCTCACAGTCCAAAACTCCGACATTGATGCTTATATCTTGAGGTTTAGTGAGTTGCCACTCTTGTGTCCAGGCATGATCACGTCTGAATGAAAGAAGATTGAATGATTCATTTAGGGATTGACCTCTCCAATTCAAGGAAATGTAATCGCAGCAAACCCAGAAACGTATGAGAGTGCTAAAACGCTAGCCAAGAAGGTATACGACCATGGAAACAAGAACAGTGTCAAAGAAGGGGAAACTGAAGTAAAAAAGGAAGGTGATAACAACAAGCGAAAAGGGAGACAAAACCAAGAGTCATCAAAGAAACAGCGAACAGTAGCAACCCATGCTGCTACTACTCAGGTTGCCTCAGATGCTCCAGCCTCATCTACACCAACTACTACCAGACAATACTCAGGAACCCTACCAAAGTGTAACAAATGCGGTTTTCACCATCATGGAGAGTGCAGGGAGATGCATTGCACAAGTTTCAACCGTAAAGGTCATACCGCACGATACTGCAACTCTTAGCTCCAACATAACCAACAACCGAATAAACACTACAACAACAACCGCAACAAAAATAACAACAATAATAATGATGGGGCTAGTCACACTTCTTATGGGTGTGGAGGAACTAGCCATTTTAGATGAAATTGTCCCAAGGCCAACAACCAAGGGGTAAGAGGATCAGGAAGGGTCTTAACGTTGGGTCAAGGTGAAGCAGTTCAAGACCCGACGGTTGTTACTGGTACGTTCCCACTTAACAATACTTTTGCATGCATCTTGTTCGATAGCTGAGCATAGCTTCGTTAGTAACAAACTAAAACACTTACTAAATCAACAATCCCAGAATCTAAATGAAGCCTTCACAGTATAGATGGCTAATGTTAAAACCGAAACAACCAAAGATGTTTATGTAAGGTGCACATTAACACTAAACAATCATTCATTTCAAATAGATTTTATGCCAATAAATATTAGGAGTTTTGATGTGATAATCGGCATGGATTGGTTAAGCCCCCACCATGCCGATATTATGTGTCACGAGAAGGTCGTTCGCCTTCACCTCCCTAATCACAAAACCCTAATAATCTATGGTGATAAACCTGGTGCCAATCTTCACCTTATCTCGTGCATCAAAGCACAAAAGTGCATGCACAAGAAAAACTATGCATTTCGCACTCATGTTCTGGATAAAGCCAAAGAAGAATTAAACATTAAGGACATCCCAGTGGCATGCAACTTCCCGAATGTATTTCCTGAAGACCTTCCGGGAATACCCCCAGAAAGAAAAGTTGAATATCGAATCAACCTCGTACTGGGTGCCACATTAATTGCCAAATCACCCTACATGTTAGCTCCCGTCGATATGCAGGAGCTATCCAGTCAACTAAGCGAATTGTTGAGCAAAGGATTCATTAGACCAAGTTTCTCACCCTGGGGAGCTCCGGTCTTGTTTGTCAAGAAAAAGGACAGATCTTTTAGGATGTGCATCAATTATAGGGAATTGAATAAGCTCACTGTCAAAAACTGATACCCACTCCCTCGAATTGATGAGCTATTTGACCAGCTTCAAGGAGCTAGTTACTTCTCCAAAATAGATCTAAGATCCGGATATCATCAACTTTGTGTCCAAGAAACTGCTTTCCGAACTTGATACGGGTATTGGAAATTTGTTGTGATGCCCTTTAGTCTAACAAATACCCCTGCAACATTTATGGACCTCATGAATTGAGTATGCCGTCCATTTCTTGATAATTTCATGATCGTCTTCATCGAAGATATCGTTATATACTCCTGAAGCAAAGAGGAGCATGGTCAACATCTCTGTCATATCTTGGAAACCCTAAGGGTTGAGCGATTATATGCAAAACTCTCCAAATGCGAGTTCTAGATTCGCAGAGTAAACATTTTGGGTCACGTAGTCAGTGAGGAAGGAATTCACGTAGATCCTTCCAAGATCAAGGCCATTGAAGGCTGGGCGATCTCGAAGTCACCAATAAAAATTCGACAATTCTTGGGTCTCGCGGGCTACTACCGAATATTTATCTAGAACTTTTCCAAGACAGCCAAACCCCTCACCACCTTGACAAAAAAGGCGTACCTTTCAACTGGACGAAAAAACAAGAAGCCGCCTTCCAAACATTGAAGCGAGCCCTCTGTAGTGCACCAGTGCTATCCTTACCAGATGGAACCGAAGACTTCGTAGTATATTGCCATGCTTCGAACTAAGGGTTAGGCTTTGTCCTCATGAAGTGGGGAAAGGCGATAGCTTACGCATCCAGGAAATTGAAGACACATGAAGTATACCACCCATGATCTTAAGCTGGGAGCTGTGGTCTTCGCCCTAAAGATTTGGAGGCACTATCTCTACCGTACGAAGTGCACCATCTTCACGAATCACAGGAGCCTCCAACACATTCTAAACAAAAGGAGCTGAACATGAGGCAGTGAAGGTGGGTTGAGCTGCTGAATGAATACGAATGCGAGATCAACTACCACCCAGGCAAGGCTAACGTGGTAGCTGATGCCCTGAGCAGGAAAGAATAATCAGGTCGCCGAGTGAAGACATTATCAATAACCATCCACTCCTACCTAACCTCACAGATCAAGGGAGCCCAATCAGCTGCATTGAAGTCGGAGAACGCCACAAATGAAACACTGCGACGGATGGATAAAAACTTTGAAGCCAAGGATGACGGAACTTACTACTTCATGAATAAAATATGGATCCTTAAACTTTTTGGATTTAGAGAGATAGTCATGAACGAGGATCATAGAACATGATATTCTATCCATCCATGTTCAGATAAGATGTATCTGGACATTAAGCAACATTATTGGTGGCCAAATATGAAGGCAGAGATCACCACTTACATGGGCAAGTGTCTCACTTGCGCCAAAGTGAACGTGGAGTATCAAAAGCCCTCGGGATTATTACAACAGCCAGTAATACCCAAGTGGAAATAGGAAAGGATTACTATGGACTTCATAACCAAATTCCCTAAGACAACAGACAGAATGGATGTTATCTGGGTGATTGTCGATAGGTTAACTAAACCCGCCCATTTCCTGCCAATAAAAAAAGCATACAAGATGGAAAGATTAACATGAATCTATATAAAAGAAATCGTAAGACTTCGTGGAGTGCCAATATCTATTATCTCAGATCGAGATAGTAGATTTACTTCACGATTTTTGCAGTCGCTCCACAAGGCTATAGGAACGTAACTAGACATGAGCACTCCTTACCACCCTCAAACCGATGGCCATAGCGAATGAACCATTCAGACCCTCGAGGACATGCTCCAAGCTTGTGTGATCGATTTCGGAAAATCATGGGATGCCCACTTGCCATTTATTGAGTTCTCATACAACAACAATTACCACACAAGCATCAAGGTTGCTCCTTTTGATGCTTTTTATGGTCGCAAATGCAGATCCCCTCTCTGCTGGGCTAAGGTGGGTGACACCCAGCTGGCAAAAGGTCAATCACTAAGCAAAACACTTATAGGACAAGAAATCATTCGAGAAATGACAAAAAAGATAATCCAAATAAAGGCCCGACTCTGAGCATCGCATGACTGACAAAAGAGTTACGCTGAAAAATGACGAAAACCTCTGGAATTCCAAGTCGGAGATCGGGTACTACTAAAGGTCTCTCCCTAGGATGGGATGATCCGTTTTGGGAAACAGGGGAAACTAAATCTGCGATACATCAGACCATTCGAGATTCTAGCCCGAGTCGGCCCGGTGGCATATAAGCTGCAGCTACATGCGGAGCTTAGCAAAGTACACCCCATATTCCACGTTTCAAATTTGAAAAAGTTCTTAACAGATGAAACCCTTGTCATTCCTCTGGAAGAGATCGAAATAAATGAGAATCTCCTATTCGTCTAAGAACCGGTCGAGATAATGGATAGGGAAGTGAAGCGTACGAAACAGAGTCACATTCTAATTATGAAGGTTCGATGGAACGCTAAGCGTGGAGCAGAATTCACATGGGAACGCGAAGAACATATGAAGCAGAAGTACCCTCACCTATTCTCTCGTACGTAGTTCTACCTTACAAAAGAATTTCGAGACGAAATTCACTCTAACAGGAAGATGATTTCACAACTAGCATTCTTAGCTAGGAAATTCTATTTTTATATAAACATCAACTCTTGTAAAACAAGTAATCTAAGTGGATATCATGCTCTATGCTCAATCAAAAACATCCATTTGAATCAAAACTCCCGAGTGAAGTCCAAAATCTAATTTAATACGACTTAGATACTCAATTGTGGGTTTGAAACCCTAATAACCTAGTTCAAATTTAGTATGGACTAGGATCCTCTTATTGGGTCTAATGGGCCAGTAAACCTCCCATTTGATGATTTTAGGCCAATGAAAGCCATTTGGGCTCTACTTGGACCCACGTTCGTCAAACCGTAGGAATTGAGCCATGTTGGGCCCAAAATAACTCCCTTATTTATCATGGGCCATGATGGGTCGTGAACCATTCTATTGAACCATGATGGTCCGTGAACCCATGTTCTCATTTCAATTAGGCCGTAAACCCACTTCTTCATCACTATTGGGTCGTAAACCCTCATAGGAGCCTAATGGGCCGAAAACCTTCAACATGGGCCTCACAATTTCGAACTAAATCAAGTAAAGGCCCAAACTCTTTCATTCTCTTTTCCTTCCCCCTCATTCTTGGCCATATATATATATATATATATATATATATATATATATACACACACATACAAATAAAACAAAAAAGGGGAAAAGGGAGGTAGTAATTTTAAATGGTGACACCTCATTATTTCCTTACATACAAACATGTATCCATGCAAATGACATTAACCACCATGTAATTACCACCTTAATCGCTCTCCTCTCCTTCTCTATTTAAGGCTGAGAACACCACGACCATCCTCACTTCATCTAATTTCCTACTCTCATCTCTTCCTTCTTTCTCAAATATCATGTGATGTGTGTGTGTTCAAGGCTTCTTCTTCAAAAATCATTATGTTGGTAAGTTTATATCATCATCCAAGTTTCACTTTCTTCTTATACTAAGACATATCCTTCATAATCACCTCATTTTGTGTATATGCTCTTAGATCCATCTTAGGTTCAAAAACTCCTCTCAAGAAAGCTTCTAGGGTCAAGATCCTTCTCAACCTTCATCCAAGACTGAAAACAACAAACCAAAGTGAGTTAATACCCCCTATTTTTGGTTTTTACTATGTTTTGGGGGAGAATACAAGTTGTTTTGTGTAGATCTATATGTGTATGCATGATTTTTTGTGTTTTTCATGATATATATATATATATATATATATATATATGTGTGTGTGTGTGTGTGTGTGTGTGTGATTACGTGTCATAAACTCCATGAACTTGAAGATCTACTAAAATATGAGGCTATTTGTAGAGCATAACACTCATTTTAACTCATCTTGCAAAGAAATGGTTTTAAAATACATCAAAGTTACTTAAAACCAAGAGATTTGCATAAAAGGGGCCAAAATGACAAAATAACCTAAAATGATGTATTTCTATGTAACTCACGGTTTTTAAGGGACCAAAAAGAATGTATTTTGATAAATATGAATGTTTTTGATAGTTGTAATCTTAAAAAGGGCTAGAAGTAAAAAATTCATTAATGGGCTTCTTTTGGGCTTTTTTCAAGTTTTTTGGCCAAGATTGTAAATTTTTGGATTTTTGTGGGCTTAAATGCCATTTTCAGCAAAGTTGTGCCAAAAATGTAAATTTTTGATACGAAGGACTAAAAATGCGAGTTTAGTAAAAACATGGTCCAAAAATATGAAGTTATTTTTAAATGGGCCAATAATACACATTTTCATAAAACCAAGCAAAAATGATATTTTTGACAAATGCGAGTTAAAAATGTTATTTCTATTTAAAACTAGCCCTAAATGTTAATTTGTATCCTTAAAGGACATAAATTGTCATTTTGACCAAAAAGGTGCCCCAATTGTAAATTTTCAGTTTTTGGACCAAAATGTCTTTTTACAAAAAAATGGACTTTTCGCGTCAATTTGGTAACCAACAAAGCTTATACAGTCAACGTAACCAACAATGGATAAAATACGTTATTCTCACCCTTATTGGGTCTGAGACTAATTTACGTGCTTAGTGGGCCTTAGTTGTCCACTTACATGTTTATTGGGCCTGAAATATTCCTTATATGTTCTCTTTTTCCGCGTAAATTTGATTAAGGATCTAGTGAGATGTTTCGGTTGGCATCTAATGAGGGTACGATCGTAGCCTGTAGTTATAACTAGAGTCTCTTGGAGGGAGAGCGGGGGTTTGTGTATAGATCTATACGGGGGTGACACCCCACACCTGAGCTGTTCGCTACAGTTAGACTAGGCCAGTCTAGGGTGACAAAAACCTTACCTTATTCCGTCGGCTCCCGTAAGACGCCAAGACAGACGAAATTCTCATTATCTAGTATGGTTATAACGACTCACTTAAAGGAATTAACGTTATGAAATTTACAAGAAACCATTCCCTTTTCTCTTTGGATTACTCGGTAATATACTTGCGCTGGTACTTAACCTCGGGGGTTGAGATATTAGCATTCTCTTTCACAGACAACATCAGGTTATCTGGGGTCATTCTCTTTATGTTCTCTTTGTTATTCTCTCCATACTCTCTTTACATTCTAGCAAACATTAACACACATGTCTTAATACAAGATCGAACACAAATATATCAAACTATTTTTCAAAAAATATCGGATTTTATGGTGTTTACAAAGTAATACAAATCATTTTCTCAAATATGCTGATGAACTCACCAATATTTTTATGTTGACATTTTAAATTAACTTGTATTCTCACGAAACCATTGAGCAGGTTGGGTAGAAAGAATCCACATATATTTTGTTTGATCATACTTTGACTATTTTGGCATGTAATATTGAAATATAACACTTGATGTAAACAATGAATGTTGTTATATTACATGTGTGATGATGATGATTTTACGTTTCAGTTATATACTCTGTGATGATACTGCAACAATGAAGTCAACCCAAGCCCCAGACGTTTCCGCTGTCTGGTTCGGGGGTGTGACAAAAACAACATAGCAAGAGATGTATATGCAAGAGGTTGGTTGATGAAAAAAAAGATAACCTTTGTGTGAAGCACTATATCCATGAAAAATGAAAGGTTTAGAACGAAAATCAATTTTGTGAGCATTATATGGTCTGAGAAAAGGATAACAAAGGCAGCTAAAAGTTTTAGAAAATCATAATCAGGAGCTTTGAGGTAAAGTTTTTGATAGGGTGATTGGTAATGTAATATTGGTGTGATGGTACGATTGTTTAAGTAGGTTGCTGTTTTAAAAGCATGTTCCCAGACAACTTGAGGTAGTGAATCTTGAGCTAGAAGAGTTAATCCTTTTTCAACTATGATTCTATTTCTACGTTCAACATCTCCATTTTTTGCTTGGGTATAGGGAAAAGAAATACAATGAATGATGCCGTTTGCTTGAAGAAAAGAAGAGATATTTCGAAATTCCCCACCCTAATCTATTTGTAAGCTCTTTATGTCATAGTTGAATTGAGTTTTTATCATAGATCGAAATTGTAAGAAAGTAGAAAAAGCTTGTGATTTATGGGACAAGAAATATATCTATATGAATTTTGTGCAATCATCAACAAATAAAATAAAATACTGATTTCCACTTAAAGAAAATTATAGACATGGACCCCATACATCAGAGTAAACAACTTCAAAAGGTGTAGAAGATGTAAAATGCGAAGAAACAATATGAAAATGATGACTTTTTCCAAGTTGACATGAGTCACAAACACTTGGAAATTTATTTGATGAAACATGAATATTAAATGAAGCCACAAGTTTCTGCAGAACAGACTCATGAAGGTGTGCCAGAGAACATAGTTATCTCTATCAAGTTTGACTGTGATAGATGGGATTTGGAAATTTAGGTTAGATTGTGTTGGTAACAGCAAGATTGAGTAAAATGAGAGAACCTGCTACCATGGAGGAAATCATGAGAGAGAAAAAATTTTGTGAGAGATTTTTAGGGCTCTGATACTATAAAGGGAAGTTTATTTTTGTATATATTCCAGAACAAGAGAGTACAAGTGTATATATACATGGATATGAAACTGAAAGAGAGTAAATGACTCCTAACTCTCAGGAACTAGTTACAAACTATTTCAATTGTACAACACTATTTCAATTGTACACGTGTTAAATGTTGTGCTATTAACCCAATATATTAAATGGTAAACTATGTCAAGTGTAAGTTTAAATAGCCAACTTAAGACTTTCAATATTAATTAGATTAATCTTAATTAAATGGATTAAATTTAAAATTTCATTTTGTAATGGTATTTTAATAACATCATATATGATTTTAAATTTTAGATAATTATTTAATATTTAATTAGTTTAATTTTAAATAAAATATGAGTTTGAATAGAAATGTACATATTATAGTTTTAGAATGACATATACCAATCAATCACTAGTTTAATGTGTCATAGAAAAATAACATATTTTTTTGCTGCAAAACATAATGAGTTTATTGACTCCTTTAAGTATATGTATTTCAAATTTAATATCATGTTGTATGCGGTTTTTCATTTTATGTGCCTAATGTCCAAACCTTTAAAAAGTTGTGGAATTTGTCATTTTAGCCTAGTTTATTGTGGATGTAGTCCATGTCCAAGCTCATAAGATGATTTACCTATTTTAATTGCTTATTTTTTTTTACGTATTTTAAATAAATTTCTAAATAGTAGTAATTACTAAAATAGAAAATACTCTAACCTTTTACACGTTCTTCAAATTCCATCTCCTCCTCACCCTTCTCATTCCCTTCACCGGAGAATACCTCCTCACCACTACCTCCGACCACATCTTTACAAATAGCAACCTTACACGACCATTCTTAGGACGTCATCAGTTAGACATCACCCAACATCCCTTCCTTTCCCTTTCCTTTCCCCTTTCCTCTTTCGATTCTTGTTTTACATTTATATCACCACCACCACCCATCCTGTATTGGACCTCTATTGCTAGAAACTAAATCTTAGCTACCCATGTTTGATTTTTCACTCTACTATTACCTAGATTTTCTGTTTTCAAATCTTAATTTGCATATCTAGAGAAAGATGTAAGTGATAGTATATAGAAAAACTAATTTCCAAATCTTGAGCTCCTATATACTCTCACAGGAAAAATAAAGTAGTAGATATGAAGAAGAATGAGGTGAAGGATGTTAGTAGATGTAACGCCCGTAGATCCGGGCTAGTCAATTTAGAGACGATAAGCATCAAAAATGACTTTTTGATGGAAGATTATTTAGAAGGAGTAATATTAACTAAGTTTTATTATAAGTTACAAAGATTCCGTACATATAAAGAACGCCGAAATCTGAGTTACAACGAAGAAGTTACGACCTATCGAAGTTTCGTGATAGAACCGGCACGACACCGCGCGACGTAAATAGTGAATTTACGTTAGAGCAATATTTGGCCTTAGCGATCTAAATGAAAGTGGTAGAATACGTTAAATCGAGAGTGTGCATAAAGAGAACATCTAAATCTGACTTTGTATGAGGAAGCTATGATTTTTCGAAGTTTCTACATTAGCAGTATGCAGCCCGAAACTCGAGATTGAGGTCGAGTGATATTTAGCCAAAACTTTCTAAATGAGGATTTAAGATCTCATCAATAGTAGTCCAACGATAAAAAGACAGACGAAAATGGAGTTCAGATGAAGGAGTTATGAATTTCGAACGGAGTTTTCCTGTCCCGGCCTACTAAAAATAATATATTAATAATATATTAAAATTAAATTAAAAATTGGCCAACGGAGTCTAAACGAGAGTTGTAGAGCATACTCTCACCTACACGTGGATATAAAGAACGTTGAAAATGGTGTTCGTATGCGGAAGTTATGAATTTCTGAAGTTCGGGGGGCGCAACCCCAAAACTGTTAGAATTCACGACGTGAATACAGTGTTCACGACATGAACTCAGTATTTATGACTTCTGGAGCCTGACAGATGCATGTGGCGATGACGCACCTGATGACTATTGAATTCACGACGTGAGAGCTTAAAATTCACGACGTGAGAGCTGAGAAATGACCCTATAAATAGAAATCAAGGGTCAGCCAATTTTGGTTGCTCCATCTCTTCTCTCCCACTCCCGATATAACCTCAAAGCCCTATTTTAACCCCCCAAAGCCCCGATATCATCCTGAGAGAGGAATCGAGTCCCGAAGCCCGAAGGTCCCGAGAAGTGAAATTCCCGAGCCGACGCTCTGCCCGCGAGAAGCCAATTTTTGTGGAGATCTTTCAGATCTACTGAAGAATACTACTTCTACAAGTCGTAGTGTTGTCCGAGCATCGTCTAATCAAGTGAGTGTATAGTTGCTTTCTTCTAACACATAGATATGAAGTATTTGCTACAAAATATGTGCTATGTGTTTATATGTTGTTGTTTATTTGAGATGAATTTGGAACGGATGTTTTATATAGTTTTTAAATGAGTTAAACTGTATATGTATTTTATATCTACAAATATATTGGGTAGAACATGGGTAGATGAGATAGTAGGTGTGTGAACTATATGTTCATCAGATGTACTCTAGAAAAGCCATTGATATGTCTTGCAGGTACATTCCTGTGAATAATACTCTCGATAAAATGAAAGCTATGGATTTAGCACATGTTGTAAAAACCCTGACAGCTATGGACTTAGTGCCTGTTGTATAAACCCCGGTGACGATGTGACTTCGTGTATATTCTTTAGGATGAATCCTCAGGAATAAATGATAGTTGATTCTTAGGGTAAAACCTTAAGAAATAAAGAAGAAAATGGAGATGGGTAATTGGGTTGATTGTTTGATGATTAAATATAATAATTATATTATTGTAGGTTGAAAACCCTATACGCTCACCAGGCTCCCAAGCCTGACCCACTCAGTTTCTTTCAATTACAGGTGATGGCACAAGAGTATAAGTTGGTGGACTTGATGAGAGATTTTGGATTATAGATCTGTAGTCATAAATAACTATTGTAAGATCTATTTTATACTGTTTATGCTTTTGGTCTGTATCAGAACATGACATCCCAAGGTTTTATTATTTAAGGAAAATACATTTTCTTTAATGAATGCTTTTGATAAATTCTTATCATATTTTATTTCGGGAACAAATTCCGCAACTCTTTTAACCAAAAGATTACTCTGATTTTATTAAACAACGCATAAACAAACTGGTCTTTTCTGGCCGTGAAATTGGGGATGTCACAGTTGGTATCAGAGCATTAGTTTAAGCGAACTAGGAATATGGATTTATTTCTTGACTTAAACTTAGAATGCTAAGCGATGATTGTGAGTTGAGTGTGTCCATTATATTTTAGGTAGTACACCTAAATTGACACAGGCACTAGTTTATTTTAGGAAAGATACCTGAAATGCCTTTAAGTGCTAAATGTTATATGTTTTCCATATATGATATTATTTGTTCGGGTCTATGGTCTGTTGTCGACCGGGTCTGGAAACCTTATGTGTTTAGGATTCTAAGCGTACGTCTACGATTTAGAACTAGCATGTAAATGTTTCGGAGCGATAAGGAGAGTTATACGTTTATCCTCAATGAATCTTTCCTATCTTAAATTCTCGCCCAGTGCATCGAATGTCTGCTTGGGTGTATGAGAGGTCATGGTGAAGACTTGTAGAGAATTAAGTAAATGGAGGGCACTCGGAAGGAAGAAACTTCAGTGGGACCGTTGGTCAAGCCAACCCACCAATAGTTCGCCGAAACAACCAGGATGGAGGAAGTGATGGAAAAGGATGCAAATATAAGGATTTCATGGCATAGAAACCACCGTGTCTATCTGGAAGCCCGACACCGGTGCAAGTTATGGATTGGATCTCCGAGATGGAGACAATGTTTGAAAGCTGCGAGTGTAGCAATAGACAGAAGACCGCTCTTGCAATTCCTCTATTAAAATCTGGAGTATTGAGCTGGTGGAAGTTACTGGCTGGTTCAATGCCCAAGGGGGAAGCTAGCAAGATGTCTTGGGAAGATTTTGTGGTGCAACTAGAAATGAAATACTGCTCTGAGCAGGATCTTCTAGAAATCAACAATGAGTTCCAGAATCTGATGAAGGGAAGAATGAGCGTCACTGAGTACGCTACTAGTTTTACAGAAAAGATGAAGCTTGTTCCTTATCTAATTCCAACCGAGCTCTCCAAGGTCAATAAGTTTGCCCACGGATTACTAGCGGATTTTGGTCTGATAGTCAAGTAAGCAACCACTCTAAAAGCTGCCATATGGGCTGCTAGGAATGTAGAGACCCGGATAAGAGAGAAGGGTCTGGAGAGAGTTGAAGTTGGTGAGAAAAGGAAGCATGAAGGGTCTTCAAGGTCCAACAAGGAGAGAAATTTTCCGAAGTCTGAAGGAAGAGGAAGTGAAACAAGGTGGTGCGATAAGTGCAAGAAGAAACACTTGGGAATATGTGGCGAAGAGGTGATATGTTTCAAGTGTGGGAAGTCTAGGCATTACGCCAACGAATGCACATTCAACAAGAAGGTATGTTTTGGATGTAACAAAGAGGGGCATATTTCTAAAGACTGCCCAAATAAAAACAAGGCACCAATGCCAATTGCACCACCAAAGCCGAGGGCTTCCACATGCTCCTCGATGAAGTAGAAAATGATGGGAGGATTAAAAGACGACGACTTCATATCTATATATAAAGTCTGTATCAGGAAGTGTAGCCTGTTAGAGGCATAACATGGCGTACACTTGAACCTTTGTGTAATCATTTCAAGAAATAATATAAACCCTGGTTTTGTTATCTAATGTGTTGAATGATTATTGTTGGATTAGTGTCTAAGTCCATAACTATTTTGGTATGTACTTGACCCGATGGTGCATGGTTCTTTTGGGTTGCCTTCACCAAAGCAACTTCATAGGATGAATTATAGAGAGAAATGATTAAATATGATTTATTGATATATTATGAGAATAATATATTAAAGGAGAAATCATATTGTTTAATTAATATTAGTCAAGAATTAATTGGTAATTGGTTTTGTGACTAAAAGAGATTAATTAAACTTAAGGGAGTGGAATTGTAATTATAAGATAATTGCAATTTGGGCTATGGATTGTCTTAAATTAAGGAGTGGACGAATTCTATGGGGAAACCCATAAGGAAATCGTCCAAGGCCTTAATTAAAGGAGTCCATGGGTTGCTTAGGGCTTAAGCATCCAAATTAGGGTTTCCTTGTTAGATAACCCTAATAGCCTCCTATATATAGATCCCTTAAGGACCAAAAACGTGACTAAGCTTTGTTCTAGGGTTTCACACGTTTTTGGGCAGCCTCCATCCTCTCTCCTCTTCATCCTCTTGCTTATGGTGTTTGTGAACCATTAGAGGAGTGACCTTTGTGACTCTAAGATTTCTAAAGTCAATACAAGGAGATTTGGGATTGTTATTGCTACATAACAATCAAGGTAACATCTTAAACCCATTCTCATGTTAATATGATTAGTTGAATGCTAGAATTAGGGTTTATAGTCTTGGATAACTTGCATGTACAATAGAGAAACCTAGTTCCAAGCATTAGGGTTTGTATGAGCACATAGGATGTTCTTATGACCAAAACCCATCAGTGGTATCAGAGCCTTGATTGGTTTCTATTGTATTGATGCCTTATGTGTTTATTGAAGTTGCAAAATCGATTTTTGGGCTTCCTGGCTGATGAACTCGGCGAGTACCACAGTGTACTCGGCGAGTTGGCCTCAACTTAGCGAGTAGGCCTCAACTCGGTGAGTACAGTGTGGTACTCGGCGAGTTCGAGCGTCAGATGGAGCTATTTTCGGGATTTCTTGCTGTTCATCTTGGAAATGGTTGCCTTTATCATATTAGATCAATATAAATCCGATTTTATGATATATATGACTATATTCTTGATCTAATTGAAGATATTTATCAATTAATAAAATATTTGTTTCCTTATGTGATAATTGACTAGGTATTTTGATTAAATTGGTAAATTGTTTTGCAAGAAATCATTAAATAAATCAAATATGGATAATTATGTGATTAAATGTTAATTCAGGTTATTCGTTATTTGAACCTTGTGTTATGAAATGTTTCATATTTTCCCCCCTTAGGTTTTATAGTTTAAATTTGAACCCAAAAGTTTTGTTGTTTTGAAATTTGAATAGTTGAAACCCTAATGTTTTGAAAAGGTTTCAAAACTTGCCCTCAAGTTTTGGAATTTAAATTTTGGATTAATAGTTTAATTTTGATGTATAATTAAATTCTAAACCCTAATGTTTTGAAATGTTTCAAAACTTGCCCTCAAGTTTTGGAATTTAAAAGTTGATTAAAAGTTTAATTGGGAATGTTAAATTCTAAAACCCTAGTAACGTTATGAAAAGTTCAAATCACACCCTTATGGCTTTATTAATTAATTAAGGTGTATAATTAAAAGAGGTTTAATAAATCCATAAAATTTTAGGTTTACAATTTAATTGAATTAAAAGTATAATTTTTAAATTAGACCATATAGTATTATAAAAGTGTAAAATACACCCTATACTATATATAACATTAAAAGTCTAACATTACATATATGTATGAGTAAAAGTCAGTGTTACCGTTAGTAGGCCTCATTCATGAAGCTGGTCTCTAAGGGGTGTTTAAGGAAATTGCCTCTAAAATGGCGATTGAATGGGTATCCACTCTTACCACCGCACTCTTGACTAGTGGAGGGTCGTTAGCCGAACGGGTAGGATAGGACGAAACCTTCCATTATAAGTATAATGAAGTACAAAAGTAACTAAATGTTTTTCAAATTCCCAATCTTAGTTAATTAGGCAAAGTGAATTGATGCAATTCCATGAAATTACTCTTTGTGCCCTTGCGAAGACGTTAGTGGAGCGTGTGTGGTTTACCGGCACACTATATGGTTCTAAACAAAGATAGAAAAGGGTGATTCAATGTTTGTCATAGTTCGATGGAGCGTGTGTGGTTTACCGGCACATCGAGTGACTGTAACATGTGAGGGCACCATGTAAGTTTGCATCGTTATTCACACCCGCTTTGTGATCCTCGGCATCCCAGTCACAAACTAGAGGGCCATATCGAGATTTAAACATGCCATTGAAATGATTCAATGAATCTCAAAGGATCTAGGAGTTTTCATAGGTTTAAAACTTAAATTTCTTTTTCGTTTTTAATGGTGGAAATTAGTGAATCATCATTCACTTACCTTCAAATATTCTGCAACTAGATTACGACATCCCTTTTCTAGGTTGTAGCATATTGTGTTGGGTCCTATCCTTAGTACCTCATTTGGGTGATTTTGAAGCACCCGGTTCCTGGTACGTAATGTTATTTGAGTATTTCCCTTCTTTTAGCCTTGGACTCGACGAGTCATAGGTCCGACTCGCCGAGTGGATGCGGGACCCGGGACACGTTTAAGTTCGTGACTCGGCGAGTCCATATCTTGGACTCGGCGAGTCACAGCTGTTGGATGAAACCCTAAGTTTCAGGGGTTTGCACCCTATTTAAAGGACTTATCAGCCCCAAGCCGGCCCCCATTGACCCTTAAAGCCCTGTATCTCTCGTTCTAAGCCATTCTTTGAGAGTTTGAGGTTAGTGTGTGTGTTTTTGAAGGCTTTGAAAGAGGAAGGAAGTAGAACCAGAGGAAGGAAAGCCATCCAAGCATTATTTGTGTTCTTCCAGCAGTTCCTTTGAGGTATAACCCGTTTTCCCCTTGATTCTATGCTTAAAACTTCATTGGGTCCTTCTTGGTCAAATCCCCAAGTTTATATGTGCATTGTATGTTGTAATAAGGCGTTTGGCCTTTGGATCTAGGCAAGATTGAGCTCCAGGGGCTCAGATCTGTTAGCTTTTTGGCCCCATGTTGCTTGTTAGTCCTAGATCTACCCTTTTGAGACATTTTGAGCCCTAAAATCCATATTGGTGAATATCCACACGTAAAGTTGGAAACTTTACGTGTGAATCGTGTCCTAGAAGTCCAGATCTATGAATGGCATGGACTGGAATCGAGCAAATCCGTGTATTCAGTAGGTGCATGGCAACGACTCGGCGAGTCGTTCATATGACTCGGCGAGTCTATTCGCGAGTCTCCGAGTTTGTCCCCTTTTCGTAGTGTCGAGTGACCAGTGAGTCACGGGGTGTGGCTCAGTGGGTCGGAAGCTTAACTCATCTATGGAGGTACTCGGCGAGTCAATGCCCTGACTCGGCGAGTTCAAGGCAATCTCCTTAGATCAAGAATAGACTCGATGAGTTGTTCATACAACTCGGCGAGTCTTCGCATAAGTGTTCATCGGATGAAGGTGAACTCGGCGAGTTGTTCATACAACTCGGCGAGTAGGATGAAGGACTTGAATATTGGTTAAGAAGGTGAACCCGTCGAGTCGTCGCCTAACTCGACGAGTAGGACCAGGATTCAGGGCAGTCGTTTGCGTAGGGACTCGGCGAGTTGGAAAGCCAACTCGGCGAGTCGAGGTCAACTGAAAGTTGACTCTGACTTTGACTTAGGGCAAGGTCAGGGGTAAAATGGTCATTTTACCCAAAGGTCAGTGAGCAGTGTTTGATTGAGTATATCGTGGGAATTGCAGTCGGAGGGTTTCCGGAGCAGCAGCAGCAGTAGTAGGTGATCAATTCCCACACAGACCAACAGCTATTTCGAGGTGAGTTTCCTTTCTAGTAGGAACGGGTCTAAGGCACCAAGGCCGACCCGTGTAGACGAGATGCTAGTACTAGAGTGTGGGCCGAGCCCGTATCTCTGGGTTTAGTCAAGTATGATATATGTGTTAATATGATAGAATTGCTTATACTTGTTGTCTGCGTGATACTTGTATGTTATGGGTTAGCGGTTGAGTGTGGGCAGGGCCCGTATCTCTCCGAGGTTCGAGTGTGGGCTAGGCCCATATCTCCCAGATAGCGAAGTGTGGGCAGGGCCCGTATCTTCACAAGTGTGGGCGAGGCCCGTATCTCCCGGCTAGCGAAGTGTGGACAGGGCCCGTATCTTCCCGAGTGTGGGCAAGGCCCGTAACTCCTAGCTGATCAATGGTTGTTATATGTTGCATGGTATGTGGTATTATGGGGGAACTCACTAAGCTTTGTGCTTACAGTTTCAGTTTTGGTTTCAGGTACCTCCTCAGCTAGGGGAAAGGAGCCGGCGCGGTAGCGGCACGTCACACACACACTCTCTGCTTTCCGCATTTACGAGCTTCACTGGGATTTGTACTCTGATATTTTGATTGATCGTATGAATTGGCTTTTAGACATGGTTCACTTGTGTGATAATTTGATCAGACAATGTTTTAACTTTTAATATTTTCTATAAGTAATGTTTTTAAAACGAAATTTTTGGACGTGAAAATTGGGTCCTTACAAGTTGGTATCAGAGCCCTGGTTTGAGGGATTCGGACACACCTTTGGGAGTGTCTGAACTCAAATCGAGGGATTTAAAAGATTTTCTAAAAGAAAATGTTTTCTAAAATTTAGAACAGAGTTTTGAGAAAGAACGAAGTGTGTGATGTGCGCGATCGGCCGAGCTCAAGTAAGCAGCGAGGGCTAGGCGCTACCTTCAGCAGGGATGCGCAGGTTACGTCGCGTATGTGATGGATACCCGGGAGACGGGTAAGGCGACAGTGAGCGAGGTTCCGGTGGTCCGAGACTTTGCAGACGTCTTCCCAGAGGAGCTTCCTGGGATACCTCTGGAGCGACAGGTGGAGTTCAGGATCGACCTTGATCCTGGTGCGGCTCCGATAGCCAAGGCACCGTATCGGTTGGCTCCTCCCGAGATGCAGGAGTTGTCTACGCAGCTGCAGGAGCTGCTAGACAAGGGATTTATTCGTCCGAGCAGTTCGCCCTGGGGAGCCCCGATTCTGTTTGTAAAGAAGAAGGACGGGTCGCATCGGATGTGTATAGATTATCGGGAGCTGAACAAGGTAACGGTGAAGAACCGTTACCCGCTTCCGAGGATTGATGACCTCTTTGACCAGCTTCAGGGCGCATCTTGGTTCTCCAAGATTGATTTGCGTTCGGGTTATCATCAGATGAGAGTCAGGGAGGAAGATATGCAAAAGACCGCGTTTCGGACGCGCTATGGCCATTATGAGTTCGTGGTGATGCCGTTTGGGCTAACCAATGCTCCTGCCGCGTTCATGGACCTCATGAACCGCGTATGCAGACCGATGCTGGATCGGTCTGTGATAGTCTTTATCGATGACATCTTGGTTTATTCCAAGACCCGGGAGGAACATGAGGAGCATCTGAGAGAGGTATTAGAGACCTTGAGGAGGGAGAGCTTGTATGCCAAGCTCTCCAAGTGTGAGTTTTGGTTGCGCGAGGTGCAATTTCTGGGACACCTCGTCAACCAGAACGGGATTCTGGTCGATCCGGCCAAGGTCGAGGCCGTGATGAGATGGGAGGTTCCGAAGTGTCCATTTGAGATTCGGAGTTTCCTAGGATTGGCAGGCTACTATCGGAGATTTATCCAGGATTTCTCCAAGATAGCCGTGCCCCTGACGCGGCTGACGAAGAAGGCCGTGGTCTTTCGGTGGGGACCCGAGCAGCAGGCTGCATTTGAGACGCTGAGACAGAGATTGTGTGAGGCGCCGATCTTAGCCCTGCCAGAGGGCGTAGAAGATTTTGTGGTTTATTGTGATGCGTCCATTTCTGGGTTGGGCGCGGTGCTGATGCAAAGGGGGCATGTCATTGCCTACGCTTCGAGGCAGCTCAAGCCTCACGAGGCGAACTACCCGACGCACGATTTGGAGTTGGGGGCGGTGGTATTTGCCCTCAAGATTTGGCGACATTATCTCTATGGGGTTCGGTGTACCATCTACATGGACCACAAGAGTTTGAGGTACCTCATGGATCAGCCGAATCTGAACATGAGGCAGCGTCGGTGGTTGGATGTGGTAAAGGATTATGATTGCGAGATCCTTTACCACCCGGGGAAGGCCAATGTGGTGGCCGATGCGCTTAGCCGCAAGGCGGCGCCGATCAGGGACGTTTGTATGAGGATGACCGTGGTGACCCCCCTGTTGGAGCAGATTCGGGAGGCTCAACAGGAGGCTATCAAGGAGGAGCATCGGAAGAGCGAGCGAGTGGTGGGTCAGGTTTCCTCCTTTGATTATGATAGCCGAGGACTTTTGACACTACACCGTAGGGTGTGGGTGCTGTATCACGGAGGCGTGCGCCAGATTTTGATGGAGGAGGCGCACAAGTCCCGGTTCTCTATTCATCCCGGGGCGACAAAGATGTATAGGGATCTTCGTCTAGACTATTGGTGGCCCTGCATGAAGCGGGATGTGGCATGGTATGTCGAGTGATGTTTGACCTACAGGAAGGTCAAGGTCGAACATCAGAGACCGCATGGCAAGATGCAGCCGTTGGATATTCCACTATGGAAATGGGAAGATATCACGATGGATTTTATCACGAAGCTTCCCAGGACCGCACGTGGATTGGATTCGATTTGGGTCATCGTGGATAGATTGACCAAGAGTGCTCACTTTATTCCAATTCAGGAGAGCATATCGGCCGAGAAATTGGCCGACATCTATATCAGGGAGATTGTGGCACGACATGGCGTGCCAGTATCGGTGATCTCGGACAGGGATGTGCGTTTTACTTCCAGGTTTTGGAAGAGATTCCATGACGAGTTAGGCACTCGTCTGCATTTTAGCACTGCCTTTCACCCGCAGACGGATGGGCAGAGCGAGCGGACCATCCAGACTCTGGAGGATATGCTGCGGGCGTGCGTGCTAGATTTCGGTGGTAGCTGGGATACCTATCTTCCCCTGGCCGAGTTCTCCTACAACAACAGCTATCACGCGAGTATCGACCGCCCTCCCTTCGAGATGTTGTACGGACGGAGGTGTAGGACCCCGATATGCTGGGGTGAGGTTGGCCAGAGAGTCATGGGGAGCACCGAAGTGGTGCTCAAGACGACTGAGAGGATCCAGCAGGTCCGGAGCAGGCTTCAGACTGCTCAGAGTCGGCAGAAAAGTTATGCCGACAAGCGTCGATCCGATTTAGAGTTCCAGGTCGGGGATATGGTTCTCCTGAAGGTGTCGCCGTGGAAAGGCGTCATCCGATTCAGGAAGCGGGGCAAGTTGGGCCCGCGATTCATCGGACCGTTCAGGGTCGTAGCCCGGGTGGGCAAGGTAGCATATAGGCTGGACCTGCCAGCCGAGCTTAGCCAGATCCACATCACTTTCCATGTTTCTCAGTTGCGAAAGTGCCTAGTGGACGATTCTGCAGTAGTACCGTTGGAGGATATTCAGGTTGATGACAGCCTGAATTACATTGAGCGCCCAGTCGCAATCCTTGACAGGAAGTCGAAGGATTTGAGGAACAAGAAGGTGGAGCTAGTGAAGGTGCAATGGCAGCACCGCAAGGGTTCGGAATGGACTTGGGAGCCGAAGGACGAGATGATGGAGCATTATCCCGAGCTGTTTCAGGATCGAGCAGTAGACTTCGAGGACGAAGTCTAAAATAAGTGGGGGAGATTTGAAGCACTCGGTTCCTGGTACGTAATGTTATTTGAGTATTTCCCTTCTTTTAGCCTTGGACTCGGCGAGTCATAGGTCCGACTCGCCGAGTGGATGCGGGACCCGGGACACGTTTAAGTTCGTGACTCGGCGAGTCCATATCCTGGACTCGGCGAGTCACAGCTATTGGATGAAACCCTAAGTTTCAGGGGTTTGCACCCTATTTAAAGGACTTATCAGCCCCAAGCCGGCCCCCATTGACCCTTAAAGCCCTGTATCTCTCGTTCTAAGCCATTCTTTGAGAGTTTGAGGTTAGTGTGTGTGTTTTTGAAGGCTTTGAAAGAGGAAGGAAGTAGATCCAGAGGAAGGAAAGCCATCCAAGCATTAGCTGTGTTCTTCCAGCAGTTCCTTTGAGGTATAACCCATTTTCCCCTTGATTCTATGCTTAAAACTTCATTGGGTCCTTCTTGGTCAAATCCCCAAGTTTGTATGTGCATTGTATGTTGTAATAAGGCATTTGGCCTTTGGATCTAGGCAAGATTGAGCTCCAGGGGCTCAGATCTGTTAGCTTTTTGGCCCCATGTTGCTTGTTAGTCCTAGATCTACCCTTTTGAGACATTTTGAGCCCTAAAATCCATATTGGTGAATATCCACACGTAAAGTTGGAAACTTTACGTGTGAATCGTGTCCTAGAAGTCCAGATCTATGAATGGCATGGACTGGAATCGAGCAAATCCGTGTATTCAGTAGGTGCATGGCAACGACTCGGCGAGTCGTTCATATGACTCGGCGAGTCTATTCGCGAGTCTCCGAGTTTGTCCCCTTTTCGTAGTGTCGAGTGACCAGTGAGTCACGGGGTGTGGCTCAGTGGGTCGGAAGCTTAACTCATCTATGGAGGTACTCGGCGAGTTCAAGGCAATCTCCTTAGATCAAGAACAGACTCGACGAGTTGTTCATACAACTCGGCGAGTCTTCGCATAAGTGTTCATCGGATGAAGGTGAACTCGGCGAGTTGTTCATACAACTCGGCGAGTAGGATGAAGGACTTGAATATTGGTTAAGAAGGTGAACCCGTCGAGTCGTTGCCTAACTCGACGAGTAGGACCAGGATTCAGGGCAGTCGTTTGCGTAGGGACTCGGCGAGTTGGAAAGCCAACTCGGCGAGTCGAGGTCAACTGAAAGTTGACTCTGACTTTGACTTAGGGCAAGGTCAGGGGTAAAATGGTCATTTTACCCAAAGGTCAGTGAGCAGTGTTTGATTGAGTATATCATGGGAATTGCAGTCGGAGGGTTTCCGGAGCAGCAGCAGCAATAGTAGGTGATCAATTCCCACACAGACCAGCAGCTATTTCGAGGTGAGTTTCCTTTCTAGTAGGAACGGGTCTAAGGCACCAAGGCCGACCCGTGTAGACGAGATGCTAGTCCTAGAGTGTGGGCCGAGCCCGTATCTCTGGGTTTAGTCAAGTATGATATATGTGTTAATATGATAGAATTGCTTATACTTGTTGTCTGCGTGATACTTGTATGTTATGGGTTAGCGGTTGAGTGTGGGCAGGGCCCGTATCTCTCCGAGGTTCGAGTGTGGGCTAGGCCCGTATCTCCCAGATAGCGAAGTGTGGGCAGGGCCCGTATCTTCACAAGTGTGGGCGAGGCCCGTATCTCCCGGCTAGCGAAGTGTGGGCAGGGCCCGTATCTTCCCGAGTGTGGGCAAGGCCCGTAACTCCTAGCTGATCAATGGTTGTTATATGTTGCATGGTATGTGGTATTATGGGGGAACTCACTAAGCTTTGTGCTTACAGTTTCAGTTTTGGTTTCAGGTACCTCCTCAGCTAGGGGAAAGGAGCCGGCGCGGTAGTGGCACGTCACACACACACTCTCCGGTTTCCCTATTTACGAGCTTCACTGGGATTTGTACTCTGATATTTTGATTGAGCGTATGAATTGGCTTTTAGACATGGTTCACTTGTGTGATAATTTGATCAGACAATGTTTTAACTTTTAATATTTTCTAAAAGTAATGTTTTTAAAACGAAATTTTTGGATGTGAAAATTGGGTCCTTACAGATTTACTAAGGACTCAATCAATCAACTAACTTGAATTTGTTTCTCCCGTTTTGTAGATGTCAAAGTTCGACAACTATGGTCTTCCCAAATCCTGTGGAACAAGCATTCCACATGAAGATGGTATTCCATGATTCGATTGAGGAACAAGAAATCATGCTTCACTTCCTCCTCCTCCTCCAATTGTTCTCCCTAACCCACAAGATCGAAAAATTGAAACGTTCAATATCACTCAATCCCTTTTGGCATGTAAACATAAAGAGGGAAAGTCGGTGTGTACACACGTCCTAGGGATGAAGTCACACATTGATAGGTTAAGAATGATGGGATCCGTTGTCGGTGAGGAGATGGCTGTTGATTGGGTTCTTCAGTCACTTCCTAAGTCGTATAGTGAGTTCGTAAGAGAGTACTATATGATGAACCACGATGTGACCCTTATAGATCTCACATATATGCTTATTACTGCTGAATCAGCAATGGTTTGGCGCAATAGAAAAGCAAAGTTGATTGGTGAATCTGCCTTCAAGACCTCTATGGATATAGACAATGGCAACGAAAGACATGCTATGATCGAAAAGTCTGATCATAAGAGAAAGGCAATGTATGAAGTAGTTTCATGTCCTGTTCCAAGAGAGTCAATTTGCTTTTATTGCCAAGAGAAGGGGCATTGGAGACGAAGTTACCATATTTACCTAAGAGATCTAAGAGATGGGAGAGTCAGAATGTATGGCTCTACTTTAGGTAAAATCCACTATCTAACTCCGTTAAGTTCCTATTCATTGATTCTTAATACATGATGTGATAAGATTGCATTTGAATGTTTTGCAGGATCGGTGAAAAGAAAGGAAGCTTGGTGAGAGAGCAAGATGAATCTAATCACAAAGAGATGGATCTTGATCACAAGGACTTGAAGATTAGATTTTGAGCTTAGATAGTTATGATCGAGTTGTTAGAAATTTTCCTTTTGAAATACATAGTTTTCAATGGATTTTGCATTGTAAGGACAAATGTTTTCCGCTGCTTTTATAAATAAAATAAATCTTGGTTTGACTTATTTATTTGTTTATTTCCTTGCAATGAAATCGTTTTGAAAATTGTTTTTTGAATATTTCTACAACGAATGGATACAATTCTTATTTATGTTATTTATGGAAATGTCAAGAATTTACCAAATACGGAGAGTTTCTCATCGCCCAAAGTTTCAATTGGACAGAAATTTGGAATCACGCAACTTGGTTGCATGATGAATAAGAAATTTCATATTTGGAAATTAGACTAATTCGTTGACAAAGTGTCAAGTGAAAGGACTAGGAGATCAAGCACACAAAGTTGTGTGTTGATCAAGTTTGCCATAAGAGTAACAAAGATATTCGTCATGATTTACTAAAGGTTTAGTAAATATGATTACACTTATAAGATTAAGTGTAATTGTGAATTGATTAAAAAGGTTTAAATCAATCGCAAAACGAATAAGAAGAATCAAGTAGGCAGAAAGATAAAAGTTTCTCCATTCTAAGAAGAAGGGAGAGTACTTTTTATGCTTTATGATAAGTCTTAATGATTAAGAACCATATCTCAATTGATCCTCTAAGTGAGTCTTAGTACAATTGTATGTCTAAGAAG
The DNA here is from genome assembly GCF_002870075.4 of Lactuca sativa. Taxonomy (NCBI): domain Eukaryota; kingdom Viridiplantae; phylum Streptophyta; class Magnoliopsida; order Asterales; family Asteraceae; genus Lactuca; species Lactuca sativa. Next base: position 245,053,458 of record NC_056626.2, on the reverse strand, counting down.
AGAGATCAAGGATTGAAGAAATGGTTAAATCAAGAAGTCTATCATACTTCATTCCAATAACAAGTCTTAAAGTTAGGATTGTGACAATGAGTGAAAAGTATTAAAGGTTTATAACATTCATCAAATGTGGAAAGTTGTGATGTCTTGAATAAGACAAAGACCAACTAGGACCAATTTATGAAGTGTTTTGATAAAAACTACACTAACTCTTGAAGATTTGGTTGTCAAGAAATGTTTATTGACAAGAGAATCTTATATGTCAAGGAGTCAGTGAGAGTCTTAATGGTCTTGAAAGGTTTTAAGAACAAATCAAATAAACCTTATCGATCATCACTAGCACACGAGTTGAGGTTTACAACCTATCGTGTTGACTCTATTTTGTTTCTATGACGTTCCAATTAAGTTAATTATGCATGTGAGTTCTATGAGTTCGCATTTGAATGCATCAAAGGCAAGGACCTTGATCAATGAAAAGTACATTGATAGGAAAAGGTGAGCTGCTTAACTACTTGGAAGACATGGTGGGCAACTGTGCTACCATAAGGCAAGAAATCAATATTGATAAAGTTCGGTCCATATGAGTTTGAATTTGTCGTAAACTTTGGTTTTAACAAATTCACATGGATAGAAACATATACACCATTAAAATCTAAGTGTCATAAGATTCCCTCCTTCATGAAAATGACTGTGAGGAAATGCTTTCACTAATAGAGATTTTAAGAAGATATTGATTGTAAAATTGCATTCTCAAATTCAATTATGGTTACAGTATCCCTTTCCATGATTTGAATTGTGAGGTCTGGCAATTAGTCTTAATTGTTTAGACACACATATAAACTATCTAAGGCAAATGTGTAAAAGTTCAAGAAGCCTTGATAAAAGATTATCAAAGCACTAAGTCTTAGAAACATGAACTTAAGAAATTCAATAATCATTGTTTTTCTGAAAGTTAAGCTGGTTCTGAATACATGTCAAAGCCAGTGGGAGCATAAGTGTTATGTTTATAACAATCATCATGATAGTGGGAGCATAAATGTTATGATTGTATGATTATTAAGGCACGTATTGCAAGTTAGCAATATTAATTATAGAAAACAAGAGTTACACCTTGCAAAGTTGTAAGGGTTGTAAAGTTGTTTTGCTATAATTAAGGGAGAGAATATTATGCTTCATTTCAAATCTAAAGGATTAGGTTGAGAAATGTTAATAAATTTAGTCAAAAGTACATAGTGTGTTCTTAAAATTTCGATTATGATTACGGCATTCCTCTTCACAATTTGAATTTTTGAGAACATAGCAAATAAAACATTATGCATCGTGTCCCATACGCTTCGGGTATAGGATCGATTGCAAATGCTTTAATATTTGACCATTCTAAAATTTTTCAAATGTCTGGCACATTTAGAGGGAAAAAGGACAAGAATCGATTTTGAATAAAATAATTAAACAACTATCAAAGGACAATCCAAAGTTCGACGAGGATTGGTCGCTTGTGAGTAGTTGGAAGCATGGTATTGGATGGACCATATCGACATTATTATGAATAGAAAATATTCTATTAAGAATGAGTTGTCATATGGAAAACATGGAAATGTTTCCATATTGATGGACCATATCGACATTATTACGAATATATAAGATTCTATTAAGAATAAGTTGTCATATGGAAAATATGGAAATGTGTCCATATTGGGAATTGAATATTGAAAATCTATGACTAGATTAGAAACTTTTATGCAAAAGGATGTTCAAAGGAATGTACTTTGAGTGAGAGACATCATATCTAAGGAATTGTCTTGTAACAATCTCTGATAGAGAACTTTCTAATATCAATGGAAATAGTCTTGGTGACTTTGGTGCAATGACATTACGAAAGGATTGTTGCATAGAATGTTAGAATCTAGCATATTGTATAAGTGGTAAGAATTTGTTATTCTTACACTTATGAAAAAGGATTTGGAGTTGTGAAATGAGAATGATTGGAAATGTGCTCAATATGATCTATTTCACAAAGTAAGAACCATAGGTAAACATTGTGTGCATGCTAAGAGCATGGGACAAGTGTAATAATTCAAGAAAGAAGTTGATTACCCGAAACGACAAATAATGAGTAATCAATATCGTGATAAATAAAAAGTGTTTTATTTATACTCAAAGGTTTGAGGCCATAAGGGATTAGTATTATTCTTGTGTTTCACATTTGCATGTTTTGACTTCCTGAATAATTTAAATGGTTAAGAACAGTTAAATTTTTCGAATGGGCCACAGTCGTTCATATGTTGGAAGTGGGTATGAATGAAGATTGTCGTGAATTGGTGTGTGGATTGTCTAAAGAGCATTAGACATAAGCAAATGTTTGCTGCAACGTTCATGAGTGCTTATGAATATGAATTTGATCATTGGATTAAACCCACGCTCACTTGGATCACTCCATGAATTGTATCACGAGTGATTGGTGAGACGATAACATCTTATATTCTTGAAACCGAGATGTGTGAGTTGTATCTTGCAAATCGGTTGCACATTGATAATATGTAAATGCACTAGTAACTTGGTGTTATAAAACATATTGTTGTGTGTGATTCGGTGAGTGAATGCAAGCGAGCATTGTATCAAAGTTTATCCGTTCCTTTTATCCAAAGTAGGATAAAAGCGATATCTTAGGGCCCCTAGATGATTTAGTGATGAAAAACGTAAATGCTAGGCTGGGCTAGGGCTAATTTGATTTGTTCAATTAGTCAGTCGTCGTAAATCGAAATTCGAGAAATAGTACAAAGAGAATGATTAGAAATCATGTCTCATACGATATCAAGAATAGAGGAATATATGATCCCTTATCTAAAGGACACGCGTATCTAATAGGATCAAAGTTGACAGCGGCTTTGGAAAGCTACGATTGCAGATCAGGATGTGAAGTCATACGCATAATAGTTATTAGACTTATCCAAGTGGGAGACTGTTGGATTAGTGTCTAAGTCCATAACTATTTTGGTATGTACTTGACCCGGTGGTGCATGGTCCTTTTGGGTTGCCTTCACCAAAGCAACTTGATAGGATGAATTATGGAGAGAAAGGATTAAATATGATTTATTGATATATTATGAGAATAATATATTAAAGGAGAAATCATATTGTTTAATTAATATTAGTCAAGAATTAATTGGCAATTGGTTTTGTGACTAAAAGAGATTAATTAAACTTAAGGGAGCGGAATTATAATTATAAGATAATTGAAATTTGGGCTATGGATTGTCTTAAATTAAGGAGTGGATGAATTCTATGGGGAAACCCATAAGGAAATCGTCCAAGGCCTTAATTAAAGGAGTCCATGGGTTGCTTAGGGCTTAAGCATCCAAATTACGGTTTCCTTGTTAGATAACCCTAATAGCCTCCTATATATAGATCCCTTAAGGACCAAAAAACGTGACTAAGCTTTGTTCTAGGGTTTCACAAGTTTTTGGGCAGCCTCCATCCTCTCTCCTCTTCATCCTCTTGCTTATGGTGTTTGTGAACCATTAGAGGAGTGACATTTGTGACTCTAAGCTTTCTAAAGTCAATACAAGGAGATTTGGGATTGTTATTGCTACCTAACAATCAAGGTAACATCTTAAACCTATTCTCATGTTAATATGATTACTTGAATGCTAGAATTAGGGTTTATAGTCTTGGATAAATTTCATGTACAATAGAGAAACCTAGATCCAAGCATTAGGGTTTGTATGAGCACATAGGATGTTCTTATGACCAAAACCCATCAATTATATGATTTATGTATGGTGACTTGGTTGACTGCGAGACAATACTTGGGATGAGTATGAGTAGATGTGAATGGTGGTAGAGATCTATACTACCGGAAGCACAAGACTCACACTTGGATCAAGGAAATTCACAAGGTTACCAAGAAACTAGTAATTGATTTCATTTTATTCAAGTATCTCATTACCATTGTTTCAACAATGACTAGTAAGATGGTTGTTATTGTTGGATTAATGTCTAAGTCCATAACTATAATTGGTAAGACTTGACCCGACCCGGCATGGTCCATTCGGGTTGCATGGCATCATGCACTTGGATAGGCTATAATGAGAGAAATACGACACTTATGGTTATTAATATATTATAAGTTCTAGTATATTAATAAAAAGAATAATAAGATTATTTAATTAGTATTGATCAAGAATTAATCTAGGATTAATTAAGTGATCAAAAGAAGACTAATTAAATATATGGGTTGATTGTGAAAATCATCCATACTTGTATAGTGGGCTAATGCTCCATGGATAATCAAGTTGGGCTAAAACCCATAGGATGGTCCATGGATGCTCCATGGTGTATTTGAACCCGTGGATCCAAGGAAATGGAAAGTCATGACAATTAGGGTTTACCCTAATTATAACACTATATAAAGATCTTATTCTTGACAAAATCGCCGACTAGTGTGAGTAAGAGAAGGGCTAGCCGATTTCATGAAGTGTAGATTTCTCTCAAGTTATTCCAAGTGTATTTGGTGTTGTAAGTCATGACAATTAGGGTTTACCCTAATTGTAACACTATATAAAGATCTTATTCTTGACAAAATTGGCAACTAGTATCATTCTAGAGAGGGCTAGCCGATTTTCATGAAGTGTAGAATTCTCTCAAGTTATTCCAAGTGTATTTGGTGTTGTGTGAACCATTTGAGGTGTCACACTTGGGGCACTTGGCACTCAAGCTTCATGAAGACTTTCTACATCAAAGAGATATGTATTCTATCTTGTTACATTCATTGTTTTGTATGCGAGATTAGGATAATACCTTGGAAGTTCTTATTTGCGTGTATAATAGAGAAAACATAGATCCAAGGTATTTAGGGTTGCATGTACACTTAGGAGTGTTAGAATGCTCAAAACCCAACAGTGGTATCAGAGCCTAGGCTTGTTTTCAATTATACTTGATGCAAATTGCTGAAAAATGCTGAAAAACTTGATTTTCTTGCTTTCTGGGCACTGGACTCGCCGAGTCCACTGATGAACTCGCCGAGTCCATGAGTAAAATCATCCTACTCGTCAAGTAGGTTCATGCACTTGACGAGTAGGAGCCCCAGACAACATATTTTCGAGGTTTTTGGCTAGAAATGGACTAGGAACATTACATTAAGTTGTTTTTTTAACTTATAAACTTGTTTTTGATGTGGTAATGTTCATGCTAATCCAATTTCAAAGATAATTGTCAATTGATTCATGTTTTGTATTAGTTTAAGGTTTAGACTAATTACATGAAAAAGTTTGATTTGAATTATCTTGTTCTTATGAGTTGCTTAGATTAATAGAAAAGTTGAGTGAAATAGTTGTTTTCAATCCAAATTAATCTAAGAGTTGATTCTAAAATGTGTTTTTGTAACTTGTCCTTAAGTTATATGAAAAGTCACATTTAAGTTTCAAAAAACTCATAAAAGGTTGGCAAAGGTTACAAAATGAAGAGTCTAGTTCTAATTAAATGGTTTTATGACTCCATAACTTGTCCTCAAGTTATGGAGGACCAAGAGTCTCTTCATTAAATAAATAAATAAATAAAGTGTAACCTTAATTAATTCCATAAGTTATAAAATAAAGAAAAGTTGATTCTTTTATTAGTTTAAAGTCTTCCATAACTTGTCCTCAAGTTATGGAACTTGAAGAGTTTTTGGATTAAAACTACTTTAAACACATAAGTTATGGAATTAATTAGTTTTGAATAGTTTCAAAACTTGCCCTAAAGTTTTGGAATTTGAAAAGTTTTCACTTATGAATACTTTAATTCCAAGTTAGCCCTTAGAATTTTAAAGAGTTAAAATTCAACCCTTATACTTTATAATGTTATAAGTTAATTATATATATATATATATATATATATATATATATATATATATATATATATATATATATATATAGGAGTAAAGTCAGTCTTACCGCTAGTACGCCTCATTCACGAAGCCGGTCTATAAGGTGGGTATAAGGTTGTTGCCTATAAAATGGCAACTTAATGGGTGTCCACTCTCACCCACCGCTTGCTTGACTGCTGGAGGGTCGTTAGCCAAACGGGTTTGACAGGACTAGAATTCTCCCTTCATTAAAAGTATTAATGATAAATACTAAGTAACTAAACTCTTAATAATACCCAATCTTAGTTACTTAGGAAAATGTGAACAAGGTGCTAATTCATGAAATTACACTTTGTACTTTGTTTAAGTCGGTTAGTGGAGCGTGTGTGGTTAACTGGCACACTAACTCGTATTTAACAAGGTAGGTAAAGGGTAACTTAATGTTTATCATAGTATCGATGGAGCATGTGTGGTTAACCGGCACATCGATTGAGGGGTAAACACTTACGGGTACCAAGTAATTTGCATGGTTACTTCACACCTTGTTTTATGATCATCGGCATCCCAGTCACAAAACCTGAAGGGCACACTCGAGATTGAAACATGCCATTGAACAGTTCAATGAATCTCAAAGATCTAGGAGTTTCAAAACCAATTAAAACCTAATAATACATTTCGTTTATCTTGGTGGAAATTGGTGAATTGACATTCACCTACCTTCAAATATTTTATAGCTTGGATTACGGCATCCCTCTTCTAAGTTATAAAAGAGTTTGTTGGGTCCTAGCCTTAATATTTCATATTGGGTGTCATATTAAGGACTTTAAAATCACCTATCTTGAATATCTCCCAAAAGATGTCTGGTTTAGACATTTATGATCTTCCCAAATCTCTTGAAACAAGCTTTCCTAAATGAAGATGATGTCCCATGGAAATCATACTTCTTTCACCTCCTCCAATTATTCTCCCCAACCCACAAGTTCTTGAAAAGTTTAAGGTCACTCAAGCCCAATTGGCATGGCAAGGTCTAGGTGTGGTCACGTCTTGGAGATGTAGCCACATATTGACAAGCTGGGAGAGTTGGGTGTCAAAGTCTTGAGAAAGTTGGTGGTACAATCACTTTCTAAGTCACATAGTGAGTTCCTTTGGGACACCTATGAAACAGACTATGACAAGACCCTTAATGATCTTATCTATTTGTTAAGATCAACTTCCTTAAAACTTTATGGACATTGACAATAGTGACACAGGAAATCCAGGAAAGCATTCTCTTCCCAATGGAAAGGGATCGGCCATAGTCAACCCGGTTGACCAAATGGTAAAGAGAAAAACTAAGTCTGTGATAGTCCCGTGTACCATTAACCAAAGGTTCCATATGTTTATATTGCCAAAGGAAGGGGCATTGGTTGCAAATCTGCCAATTTACCTAAGGGTGTTAAAGTCAATAAGTTTGACTCTACTTTAGGTAAAGTCCACTATCTAACTCTGCTAAGTTTCTATTCTTAGATTCTTATTACATGATGTGACTGGGTCACATGTTGATGTTTTAAGAATCAAAGAAAAGAAAAGAAACTTAAAGAAAGAATATGCTGAATCTGATCGCATAGATGGATTTCTATCGCGTAGCTTGAAGATCGGATTCTTGAGCTACTTCTTAGGAGTTATGAGATATTGCTTAGGAATAGATAACAACAAGTTTTCATATGGATTGTAAGGATAAGTTTTTCCGCAAAGTTTTAAAAATAAAAGAAAATTTTAGATTTTGTTTATTTTAAAATATCCTTACAATGGCATTTGAGGAAAAATTGTTGCTTATATGATTCCATTAATAGCAAGAGTGGAAATATGAAATTGATTCTTTCATTTGTGGTAATGTCTAAATTTACCAAATAAGGAAAGATTCTCATCACCCAAGTTTCAATTGGACCGGAACTTGGAATCATGCAACTTGTATAGCCTGATGAATGAGAACTTTCAAGCATTGGAAAAAATTAAGACTAACTACTTGTTCACATGGATATGTGAGTCAAGTAAAGGACCGAGGGATCGAGTACACATTCTTGTGCACTGATTAAGTCCACCACAAAAGATCGATAAGACTATTCGTCATAGTTTACTAAAGCTCAGTAAATATGATTATACTTACAAGCTTAAGTGTAACTCTGAGACATTGGAAAAGGTTCCAATGTATGGCAAAGCGAATAAGAAGAATCAAATTAGGCGGAAGGATAAAAGTTTCTCAAATCTGAAAAGATGGGAGAGTACTTTAGTATCAGTTTTGTGATCATCTGAATGATTAAGAAACCATATCAAAGTTAGTTCTCTAAGGAAATCTTAGTGTATTCTTATGACTAAGAAGAGGAACTTGAACTGTTGAAATGGTTAAATCAAGAAGATGAGTCATACTTCATTCAATTACAAGTCTTAGAGTCATACTCCAAGATTGTAACTTGAGTGACATGTCTTAAAGAAGGTTTAAAACACTTGTCAAATGTAAGAGTAAAAGTTTTCTACTCTTGTACATTTGAAATTGGTAAGTTGTGATGTTTTGGATAAAACAAAGACCAACTTAGGCCAATTTTGTGAAGTGTTTGTCTTGATTAGAATTCACACTATCTCTTGAATAACTGACAAGAAAGTCTTATATGTCAAGAGGACAGTGGGAGTCTTAAAGGTCTTGAAAGTCTCAAGAACTAATCAAGAATAAAACCTAAAGTTCTTCACTAGCACACGACTTAAGGTTTATAACCTATCGTGTTGACATATTCTATGCCCATTCCAGTCAAAGTTGGCTTTGCATATGAGTTCTTAGAGTTCTGAATTAGTTGCACAACAACTTGGAAGCAATGGCAGGCCCTTGAGCTACCAGGTGGCAAGAAATTAAGATTGAGTTCAGTCCATATGAGTTTGGATTTGTCATTCTCGTTGTCTTGTGATTATGGTTTTGACAAATTCATATGGGTAGGAACTCATACACCATAAAAATCTAATTGTCATAAGGTTTCTCTCCGATTCATGAAAATAATGGTGAGGAAACACTTTCAATAAGTAGATTTTAGCTAGATAGCAACTGCGATGTTTGCATTGTCAAAGTCGTTAGTGGAGCGAGTGTGGTTAACCGGCACACTAACCTGGACTTGTAGGAAGTGGCATAAAGTTCTAACCATTATGATTACGACATCCCTCTTCATAATTGTTTAGACACACTTATGAGCTATCTTAGGGAAGGTGTATGATTTTGATAAAGTTTTATCAAAACAATCTAGTATCAGAAATCTGAACTTTGGTAAGAAAGTCAGCTGATTTTTGAGTACATGTCAAAGCTAGTGGGAGCATAAGTGTCATGCTAATAATCATCATGTTAGTGGGAGCATGATAATTATGATAAGTATTGCTACTTAGAAATGTTAATTATAGAAAACAAAAGTTTCAATTGGGAAAGAGTTGTTTTGCTATAATTAAGGAGAGGAAATTATACTTCATCTCAAATCTAAAAGCTTAGATTGAGGTTTTAATCGTATTTAGTCAAGGATATATATATATATATATATATATATATATATATATATATATATATATATATATATATATATATATATATATATATATATATATATATATATATATATGAATTTCATGTTGGAATGGCTCAACATAAGAAAATTCTGTATATGGGTCCATTATTTGTGTTCTAAAATTCAATTGTGATTACGGCATCCCTTTTCATAATCTGAATTATGAGAACTTGGCAAATAGAAATGGAAGTGTTATAGCAAAAGACTGGTTTAGTCTTTATGTGAGACATCATGAATCGTGTCCCATATGCTTCCGATATAGGATCGATTACATGTGCTATATTCATCCTTTCTAAAAATTTCCAAAAGCCTGGGGCATTAAGAAGGGAAAAGGTCTAGAATTGGATATGACTAAAAGGATTAATCAATTGTTGAGGACAATCTAAGGTTTACCAAAGATTGGGTGCTCAAGGACAGTTGGAAGTATAGTGATAATTTTGGAAGGACCATATTGACATAATCTGTAAGGAGACAACTCCTGTTCAGAAGTGATAGTCAAAATGGAATATGGAAATGTTTCAAAGTTAGAAATTATTCAATCTGTGTAAGATTAGGAAACTTAATGCAAGAAGGATGTTTCCAAGGAGCTGATCTCCTTTGGAATACTCTGTAATGATTTTTGTCAAGTCTTTCTGACTTTGTGCATAATCATTACAAGAGGATCAATGCATATAAGTTTAGAATCTAACAAATTTTAGTAAATGAAATGAATTTGGAATTCTTGTACTTGCAGTAAGGATTTGGGAGTGTGAAAAGAGAATCATTGAAGTTATGTCCAATGGATCTAGTTCACAAAGTAAAGATCATAGACAAACATAATATGCATACTTGGTGTATGGCATGACTAGTGTTTAGAAAAACATAGTGTACATGCTTGGAGCATGGGACAACTATTGTTTTAAATTCAAGAATAAAGTTGATAGCTGAAACAGTATACAATGAATAATGTGTAATCATATGGTGATAAATAAAAGATATTTTATTTATGTTCATAGGTTTTGATACCATATTGGATTCAATTATTATTGTGTTTCATTTTGCATGTTTTGACTTCCAGAATAAACTAGGTTATTCTTCCGGAATGACTAAGTTATTCAAACCATCCACAGCCGGTCATATGTTGGAGTAGATATGAATTAAGACTGTCATGGGTTGGCTTGTAGAGGTCTAAGGTGTTGGACAAAGAGCTACAACACTCATGAGTGCTCATAAGTTCTGAGTATTGGATTCAATCCGCGCTCATTGCAATCACTTCATGGATTTTATCACGAGTGATCATGCGACGATAATATCTTATATTCTTCAAACCTAGAGATATGAGTTGTTACTATTAGTTGATAGTACATTGACTGCACGAAAATGCATTTGGTAACTCGGTGCTATAAAACGTGCCTTTGTGTATGATTCAACAAGTAGTAGAACAAGCCATATGAGTCGAAGTTTATCCATTCCTTTTACCTTCGGGATAAAAGTGATATATGTGGGCCCCTCGATGATTAGATGATGACAAATGGAAGTGCTCGGCCGAGCCAGGACTGATTTGTTTTGTTCAATTAGTCATTCATCATAAATCGGAAATCGGGAAACAACGAATGGACAGAGAGAATGATTATAATCCATGTCTCAGTTCATATGATATCTAGAATGGAGGAATATATGATCCCTTATCTAATGGACAAGTCATTGACAAAGGTCAGAGTTCATCTACAAGTTCAGAGTTCGACAGAAGCTTTTGAGAGCTACGATTGCCAGTTGGTTCCTGAAGTCATACGCAATAATAGTTTTAGACTTATCCAAGTGGGAGACTGTTGGATTAATGTCTAAGTCCATAACTATAATTGGTAAGACTTGACCCGACCCGGCATGGTCCATTTGGGTTGCATGGCATCATGCACTTGGATAGACTATAATGAGAGAAATAAGACACTTATGGTTATTAATATATTATAAGTTCTAGTATATTAATAATAAGAATAATAAGATTATTTAATTAGTATTGATCAAGAATTAATTTAGGATTAATTAAGTGATCAAAAGAAGACTAATTAAATATATGGGTTGATTGTGAAAATCGTCCATACTTGTATAGTGGGCTAATGCTCCATGGATAATCAAGTTGGGCTAAATCCCATAGGATGGTCCATGGATGCTCCATGGTGTATTTGAACCCATGGATCTAAGGAAATGGAAAGTCATGACAATTATGGTTTACCTTAATTGTAACACTATATAAAGATCTTATTCTTGACAAAATGGGCGACTAGTGTGAGTAAGACAAGGGCTAGCCGGTTTCATGAAGTGTAGATTTCTCTCAAGTTATTCCAAGTGTATTTGGTGTTGCAGTCATGACAATTAGGGTTTACCCTAATTGTAACACTATATAAAGATCTTATTCTTGACAAAATTGGCGACTAGTATCATTCTAGAGAGGGCTAGCCGATTTTCATGAAGTGTAGAATTCTATCAAGTTATTCCAAGTGTATTTGGTGTTGTGTGAACCATTTGAGGTGTCACACTTGGGGCACTTGGCACTCAAGCTTCATGAAGACTTTCTACATCAAAGAGGTATGTATTCTATCTTGTTACATTCATTGTTTTGTATACTAGATTAGGATAATACCTTGGAAGATCTTATTTGCATGTATAATAGAGAAAACATAGATCCAAGGTATTTAGGGTTGCATGTACACTTAGGAGTGTTAGAATGCTCAAAACCCAATAGTTATTTCGACCCTAGTGGTCATATCAATTGAGTCCGACTACGATGAGAGGTCATCGGGACATGACCCATCGGTCTGTTACAAAAGATAAAGGAAAGTATTTATCCTAAGAAGAAGAAGGAGTACTCAATAAAGATTTATTTTGTAACTCGAAGGTTATGATTGAAAGTACAACATAGTATGAAGAGCAGATGCGGGATTGAGCACTACCTGCTATCGAGAAGTCCAAGAGTTAGATACTCTTTCGAGGAAACATAGAACTTATAGTTATTACCTAGGATGAAGAGATAACTTATGGAATCATTATACAAGTCCTATTTCTTTGATGATTCCGGGACGTAATCATTCTAAGGGGGAGATAATTGTAACGCCCGTAGATCCGGGATAGTCAATTTAGAGACGATAAGCATCAAAAATGACTTTTTGATGGAAGATTATTTAGAAGGAGTAATATTAACTATGTTTTATTATATGTTACAAGGATTCCGTACATATAAAGAACGCCGAAATCCGAGTTATAACGAAGAAGTTATGACCTATCGAAGTTTCGCGACAGAACTAGCACGACACCGTGCGACGTAAATAGTGAATTTATGTTAGAGCGATATTTGGCCTTAGCGATCTAAATGAGTCGTAGAATACGTTAAACCGAGAGCGTGCATAAAAAGAACGTCTAAATCTGACTTCGTATGAGGAAGTTATGATTTTTAGAAGTTTCAGCATTAGCAGTATGCAGCCCGAAACTCGAGATTGAGGTCGAGTGATATTTAGCCAAAACATTCTAAATGAGAATTGAAGATATCATCAATAGTAGTCCAACGATAAAAGACAGACGAAAACGGAGTTCAGATGAAGGAGTTATGAATTAAATTAAAAATAATATATTAATAATATATTAAAATTAATATATTAATAATAATATATTAATAATATATTAAAATTAAATTAAAAATTAGCCAACGGAGTCTAAACGAGAGTTGTAGAGAATAATCTCACCTACGCGTGGATATAAAGAACGTCGAAAACGGGGTTCGTATGCGAAAGTTATGAATTTCTGAAGTTCGGGGCGCGAAACCCCAAAACTGTCATAATTCACGATGTTAATACAGTGTTCACGACATGAACTCAATATTTATGACTTCTGGAGCCTGACAGACGCAAGTGGCGATGACGCACCTGATGACTATTGAATTCACGACGTGAGAACTTAAAATTCACGACGTGAGAGCTGAAAAATGACCCTATAAATAGAAATCGAGGGTCAGCCAATTTTGGTTGCTCCATCTCTTCTCTCCCACTCCCGATACACCCTCTAAGCCCTATTTTAACCCCCCGAAGCCCCGATATCATCCCGAGAGCGGAATCGAGTCCCAAAGCTCGAGGTCCCGAGAAGTGAAATTCCCGAGCCGAAGCTCTGCCCGCGAGAAGCCAATTTTTGTGGAGATCTTTCATATCTACCGAAGCATACTACTTCTACAAGTCGTAGTGTTGTCCGAGCATCGTCTAATCAAGTGCGTGTATAGTTACTTTCTTCTAACACATAAATATGAAGTATTTGCTATAGAATATGTGCTATGTGTTTATATGTTGTTGTTTATTTGAGATGAATTTGGAATGTATGTTTTATATAGTTTTTAAATGAGTTAAACTGTATATGTATTTTATATCTACAAATATATTGGGTAGAACATGGGTCGATGAGATAGTAGGTGTGTGAACTATATGTTCATCAGATGTACTCTAAAAAACCCATTGATATGTATTGAAGGTGGATTCCTGTGAATAATACTGTCGATAAAATGAAAGCTATGGATTTACACATGTTGTAAAAACCCTGACAACTATGGACTTAGTGTTGGGTTTTGAGCATTATAACACTCCTAAGTGTACATGCAACCCTAAATACCTTGGATGTATGTTTTCTCTATTATACATGCAAATAAGAACATCCAAGGTATTATCCTAATCTAGCATATAAAATAATGAATATAACAAGATATAATACATACCTCTTTCATGTAGAAAGTCTTCATGAAGCTTGAGTGCCTAGTGCCCCAAGTGTGACACCTCAAATGGTTCACACAACACCAAATACACTTGGAATAACTTGAGAGAATTCTACACTTCATGAAATCGACTAGCCCTTCTATTACTCTCTCTAGTGGCCGATTTTGGTCAAGAATAAGATGCTTATATAGTTAGGGTTACACCATGTAAACCCTAATTGACATGGCCTTTCATTTCCATGATCCATGGGTACAAATACACCATGGAGCATCCATGGACCATCCTATGGGTTTTAGCCCAACTTGATTATCCATGGAGCATTAGCCCACTATACAAGTATGGATGATTTACCCAATCAACCCATATATTTAATTAGTCTTCTTTTGATCACTTAATTAATCCTAGATTAATTCTTGATCAATACTAATTAAATAATCTTATTATTCTTATTATTAATATACTAGAACTTATAATATATTAATAACCATAAGTGTCTTATTTCTCTCATTATAGTCTATCCAAGTGCATGATGCCATGCAACCCAAATGGACCATGCCGGGTCGGCTCAAGTCTTACCAATTATAGTTATGGACTTAGACATTAATCCAACAGTCTCCCACTTGGATAAGTCTAAAACTAATATTGCGTATGACTTCAGGAACCAACTGGCAATCGTAGCTCTCAAAAGCTTCTGTCGAACTCTGACCTTGTCGATGAACTCTGACCTTTGTCAATGACTTGTCCATTAGATAAGGAATCATATATTCCTCCATTCTAGATATCATATGGACTGAGACATGGATTATAATCATTCTCTCTGTCCATTTGTTGTTTCCCGATTTCCGATTTATGACGACTGACTAAGTGAACAAATCAAATCAGTCCTGGCCCGGCCGAGCACTTCCATTTGTCATCATCAAATCATCGAGGGGCCCACAGATATCGCTTTTATCCCGAAGGTAAAAGGAATGGATAAACTTCGACTCATATGGCTTGTTCTGCTACTTGTTGAATCATACACAAAGGCACGTTTTATAGCACCGAGTTACCAAATGCGTTTTCGTGCAATCAATGTACAACCAACTCATAGTAACAACTCATATCTCTAGGTTTGAAGAATATAAGATATTATCGTCTCATGATCACTCGTGATAAAATCCATGAAGTGATTCCAATGAGCGCGGGTTGAATCCAATACTCAGAACTTATGAGCACTCATGAGTGTTGTAGCCCTTTGTCCAACACCTTAGACCTCTACAAGCCAACCCATGACAGTCTTAATTCATATCTACTTCCAACATATTACCGACTGTGGATGGTTTGAATAACTTAGTCATTCCGGAAGAATAACCCGGTTTATTCGGGAAGTCAAAACATGAAAAATGAAACACAATAATAATTGAATCCAATATGGTATCAAAACCTAGAACATAAATAAAACACCTTTTATTTATCAGCATATGATTGCACATTATTCATTGTATACTGTTTCAGCTATCAACTTTATTCTTGAATTTAAAACAATAGTTGTCCCATGCTCCAAGCATGTACACTATGTTTTCTAAACACTAGTCATGCCATACACCAAGTATGCATACTATGTTTGTCTATGATCTTTACTTTGTGAACTAGATAAATTGAACATAACTTCAATGATTCTCTTTTCACACTCCCAAATCCTTACTGCAAATACAAGAATTCCAAATTCAAGTCATTTACTGAAATCTGTTGGATTCTAAACTTATATGCATTGATCCTCTTGTAATGATTATGCACAAAATCAGAAAGACTTGACAACAATCATTACAGAGTATTCCAAAGGAGATCAGCTCCTTGGAAACATCCTTCTTGCATTAAGTTTCCTAATCTTAAACAGATTGAAAATTCTAACTTTGAAACATTTCCAGATTCCATTTTGACTATCACTTCTGAACAAGAGTTGCCTCCTTATAGACTATGTCAATATGGTCCTTCCATAATTATCACTATACTTCCAACTGTCCTTGTGCACCCAACCTTTGGTAAACCTTAGATTGTTCTCGACAATTGTTTAAACCTTTTAGTCATATCCAGTTCTAAACCTTTTCTCTTCTAAATGCCCCAGGCATTTGGAAAATTTTAGAAAGGATGAATATAGCACATGTAATCGATCCTATATCCAAAGCATATGGGAATCGATTCATGATGTCTCACATAAAGACTAAACCAGTCTTTTGCTATAACATTTCCATTTCAATTTGCCAAGTTCTCATAATTCAGATTATGAAAAGGGATGCCGTAATCATAATCGAATTTTAGAACGAAAATAATGGAGTCATATACAAAATTTCCTTATTTTGAGCCATTCCAACATGAAATTCATATATATCCTTGACTAAATGATTAAAACCTCACGATCTAAGCTTATAGATTTGAGATGAAGTATAATTTCCTCTCCCTTAATTATAGCAAAACAACTCTTTCCCATTTGAAACTTTTGTTTTCTATAATTAACATTGCTAACTTGCAATACTTATCATAATTATCATGCTCCCACTAACATGATGATTATTAGCATAACACTTATGCTCCCACTAGCTTTGACATGTACTCAGAAATCAGCTGGACTTCTAGAAATCAATACTTCATTGACTTTCTTACCAAAGTTCAGATTTCTGATACTAGATTGTTTTGATAAGACTTTATCAAAATCATACACCTTCCCTTAGATAGCACACTTGTGTATCTAAACAATTATGAAGAGGGATGCCGTAATCATAATGGTTAGACCTTTTTGCAACTTCTCACAAGTCCAGGTTAGTGTGTCGGTTAACCACACACGCTCCACTAATGACTTGGAGAATGCAAATATCACAATTCCTATCTAGCTAAAATCTACTTAGTGAAAGTGTTTCCTCACCATCATTTTTCATGAATCGGAGAGAAACCTTATGACACTTAGATTTTTTATGGTGTATGTGTTCTTATCCATATGAATTGTCAAAACCATAGTCACAAGACAAGGATAATGACAAATCCAAACTCATATGGATTGAACTCAATCTTAACTTCTTGCCACCTGGCAGCTCAAGGGCCTGCCATTGCTTCCAAGTTGTTATGCAACACATTGAGAACTCTAAGAACTCATATGCAAAGCCAACTTTAACTGGAATGGGCATAAGATATGTCAACACGATAGGTTATAAACCTCAATTCGTGTGCTAGTGAAGAACTTCAGGTTTTATTCTTGATTAGTTCTTGAGACTTTCAAGACCTTTAAGACTCCCACTGTCCTCTTGACATATAAGACGTTCTTGTCAGTTATTCAAGAGATAGTGTGGATTCTAATCAAGACAAACACTTCACACAATTGGCCTAAGTTGGTCTTTGTTTTATCCAAAACATCACAACTTACCAATTTCAAATGTAGAAGAGTAGAAATCTTTTACTCTCACATTTGACAAGTGTTTTCAACCTTCTTTAAGACATGTCACTCAAGTTACAATCTTGGAGTATGACTCTAAGACTTGTATTGGAACGAAGTATGACTCGTCTTCTTGATTTAACCATTTCAACAATTCAAGTTCCTCTTCTTAGTCATAAGAATGCACTAAGATTTTCCTTAGAGAACTAATTTTGATATGGTTCCCTAATCATTAAGATGATCACAAAACTGATACTAAAGTACACTCCCATCTTTTCAGATCTGAGAAACTTTTATCCTTCTGCCTGATTTGATTCTTCTTATTCGCTCTGCCTTACATTGGAACCTTTTCCAATGTCTCAGAGTTACACTTAAGCTTGTAAGTATAATCATATTTACTGAGCTTTAGTAAACAATGACGAATAGTCTTATCGATCTTTTGTGGTGGACTTAATCAGTGCACAAGAATGTGTACTCGATCCCTTAGTCCTTCACTTGACTCACATATCCATGTGAACAAGTAATTAGTCTTAATTTTCCAATACTTGAAAGTTCTCATTCATCACGCTATACAACTTGCATGATTCCATGTTCCGGTCCAATTGAAACTTGGGTGATGAGAATCTTTCCTTATTTGGTAAATTTAGACATTACCACAAATGAAAGAATCAATTTCATATTTCCACTCTTGCTATTAATGGAATCATATAAGCAACAATTTTTCCTCAAATGCCATTGTAAGGATATTTTAAAATATATAAAATCAAAATTTTTCTTTTATTTTAAAAAACTTTGTGGAAAACTTATCCTTACAATCCATATGAAAACTTGTTGTTATCTATTCCTAAGCAATATCTCATAACTCCTAAGAAGTAGCTCAAGAATCCGATCTTCAAGCTATGCGATTGAAATCCATCTATGCGATCAGATTCAACATATTCTTTCTTTAAGTTTCTTCACTTTTCTTTGATTCTTAAAACATCACCATGTGACCCAGTCACATCATGTATCAAGAATCTCATAATAGAAACTTAACAGAGTTAGATAGTGGACTTTACCTGAAGTAGAGTCAAACTTATTGACTTCAACATCCTTAGGTAAATTTGGCAGCTTCACAACCAATGCCCCTTTCTTTGGCAAAATAAACATATGGACCCTTTAATAATGGTACACGGGACTATCACAGACCTAGTTTTTTCTCTTTACCATTTGGTCAACCCAGTTGACTATGGCCAATCCCTTTCCACTGGGAAAAGAGAGCTTTACTAGATATCCAATATCATCATTGTCAATGTCCATAAAGTTTTAGGAAGTTGATCTTATCAAATAGATAACCATAAGTGTCTTATTTCTCTCATTATAGTCTATCCAAGTGCATGATGCCATGCAACCCAAATGGACCATGCCGGGTCGGCTCAAGTCTTACCAATTATAGTTATGGACTTAGACATTAATCCAACAGTCTCCCACTTGGATAAGTCTAAAACTAATATTGCGTATGACTTCAGGAACCAACTGGCAATCGTAGCTCTCAAAAGCTTCTGTCGAACTCTGACCTTGTCGATGAACTCTGACCTTTGTCAATGACTTGTCCATTAGATAAGGAATCATATATTCCTCCATTCTAGATATCATATGGACTGAGACATGGATTATAATCATTCTCTCTGTCCATTTGTTGTTTCCCGATTTCCGATTTATGACGACTGACTAAGTGAACAAATCAAATCAGTCCTGGCCCGGCCGAGCACTTCCATTTGTCATCATCAAATCATCGAGGGGCCCACAGATATCGCTTTTATCCCGAAGGTAAAAGGAATGGATAAACTTCGACTCATATGGCTTGTTCTGCTACTTGTTGAATCATACACAAAGGCACGTTTTATAGCACCGAGTTACCAAATGCGTTTTCGTGCAATCAATGTACAACCAACTCATAGTAACAACTCATATCTCTAGGTTTGAAGAATATAAGATATTATCGTCTCATGATCACTCGTGATAAAATCCATGAAGTGATTCCAATGAGCGCGGGTTGAATCCAATACTCAGAACTTATGAGCACTCATGAGTGTTGTAGCCCTTTGTCCAACACCTTAGACCTCTACAAGCCAACCCATGACAGTCTTAATTCATATCTACTTCCAACATATGACCGACTGTGGATGGTTTGAATAACTTAGTCATTCCGGAAGAATAACCCTGTTTATTCGGGAAGTCAAAACATGAAAAATGAAACACAATAATAATTGAATCCAATATGGTATCAAAACCTAGAACATAAATAAAACACCTTTTATTTATCAGCATATGATTGCACATTATTCATTGTATACTGTTTCAGCTATCAACTTTATTCTTGAATTTAAAACAATAGTTGTCCCATGCTCCAAGCATGTACACTATGTTTTCTAAACACTAGTCATGCCATACACCAAGTATGCATACTATGTTTGTCTATGATCTTTACTTTGTGAACTAGATAAATTGAACATAACTTCAATGATTCTCTTTTCACACTCCCAAATCCTTACTGCAAATACAAGAATTCCAAATTCAAGTCATTTACTGAAATCTGTTGGATTCTAAACTTATATGCATTGATCCTCTTGTAATGATTATGCACAAAATCAGAAAGACTTGACAACAATCATTACAGAGTATTCCAAAGGAGATCAGCTCCTTGGAAACATCCTTCTTGCATTAAGTTTCCTAATCTTAAACAGATTGAAAATTCTAACTTTGAAACATTTCCAGATTCCATTTTGACTATCACTTCTGAACAAGAGTTGCCTCCTTATAGACTATGTCAATATGGTCCTTCCATAATTATCACTATACTTCCAACTGTCCTTGTGCACCCAACCTTTGGTAAACCTTAGATTGTTCTCGACAATTGTTTAAACCTTTTAGTCATATCCAGTTCTAAACCTTTTCTCTTCTAAATGCCCCAGGCATTTGGAAAATTTTAGAAAGGATGAATATAGCACATGTAATCGATCCTATATCCAAAGCATATGGGAATCGATTCATGATGTCTCACATAAAGACTAAACCAGTCTTTTGCTATAACATTTCCATTTCAATTTGCCAAGTTCTCATAATTCAGATTATGAAAAGGGATGCCGTAATCATAATCGAATTTTAGAACGAAAATAATGGAGTCATATACAAAATTTCCTTATTTTGAGCCATTCCAACATGAAATTCATATATATCCTTGACTAAATGATTAAAACCTCACGATCTAAGCTTATAGATTTGAGATGAAGTATAATTTCCTCTCCCTTAATTATAGCAAAACAACTCTTTCCCATTTGAAACTTTTGTTTTCTATAATTAACATTGCTAACTTGCAATACTTATCATAATTATCATGCTCCCACTAACATGATGATTATTAGCATAACACTTATGCTCCCACTAGCTTTGACATGTACTCAGAAATCAGCTGGACTTCTAGAAATCAATACTTCATTGACTTTCTTACCAAAGTTCAGATTTCTGATACTAGATTGTTTTGATAAGACTTTATCAAAATCATACACCTTCCCTTAGATAGCACACTTGTGTATCTAAACAATTATGAAGAGGGATGCCGTAATCATAATGGTTAGACCTTTTTGCAACTTCTCACAAGTCCAGGTTAGTGTGTCGGTTAACCACACACGCTCCACTAATGACTTGGAGAATGCAAATATCACAATTCCTATCTAGCTAAAATCTACTTAGTGAAAGTGTTTCCTCACCATCATTTTTCATGAATCGGAGAGAAACCTTATGACACTTAGATTTTTTATGGTGTATGTGTTCTTATCCATATGAATTGTCAAAACCATAGTCACAAGACAAGGATAATGACAAATCCAAACTCATATGGATTGAACTCAATCTTAACTTCTTGCCACCTGGCAGCTCAAGGGCCTGCCATTGCTTCCAAGTTGTTATGCAACACATTGAGAACTCTAAGAACTCATATGCAAAGCCAACTTTAAGTGGAATGGGCATAAGATATGTCAACACGATAGGTTATAAACCTCAATTCGTGTGCTAGTGAAGAACTTCAGGTTTTATTCTTGATTAGTTCTTGAGACTTTCAAGACCTTTAAGACTCCCACTGTCCTCTTGACATATAAGACGTTCTTGTCAGTTATTCAAGAGATAGTGTGGATTCTAATCAAGACAAACACTTCACACAATTGGCCTAAGTTGGTCTTTGTTTTATCCAAAACATCACAACTTACCAATTTCAAATGTAGAAGAGTAGAAATCTTTTACTCTCACATTTGACAAGTGTTTTCAACCTTCTTTAAGACATGTCACTCAAGTTACAATCTTGGAGTATGACTCTAAGACTTGTATTGGAACGAAGTATGACTCGTCTTCTTGATTTAACCATTTCAACAATTCAAGTTCCTCTTCTTAGTCATAAGAATGCACTAAGATTTTCCTTAGAGAACTAATTTTGATATGGTTCCCTAATCATTAAGATGATCATAAAACTGATACTAAAGTACACTCCCATCTTTTCAGATCTGAGAAACTTTTATCCTTCTGCCTGATTTGATTCTTCTTATTCGCTCTGCCTTACATTGGAACCTTTTCCAATGTCTCAGAGTTACACTTAAGCTTGTAAGTATAATCATATTTACTGAGCTTTAGTAAACAATGACGAATAGTCTTATCGATCTTTTGTGGTGGACTTAATCAGTGCACAAGAATGTGTACTCGATCCCTTAGTCCTTCACTTGACTCACATATCCATGTGAACAAGTAATTAGTCTTAATTTTCCAATACTTGAAAGTTCTCATTCATCACGCTATACAACTTGCATGATTCCATGTTCCGGTCCAATTGAAACCTGGGTGATGAGAATCTTTCCTTATTTGGTAAATTTAGACATTACCACAAATGAAAGAATCAATTTCATATTTCCACTCTTGCTATTAATGGAATCATATAAGCAACAATTTTTCCTCAAATGCCATTGTAAGGATATTTTAAAATATATAAAATCAAAATTTTTCTTTTATTTTAAAAAACTTTGTGGAAAACTTATCCTTACAATCCATATGAAAACTTGTTGTTATCTATTCCTAAGCAATATCTCATAACTCCTAAGAAGTAGCTCAAGAATCCGATCTTCAAGCTATGCGATTGAAATCCATCTATGCGATCAGATTCAACATATTCTTTCTTTAAGTTTCTTCACTTTTCTTTGATTCTTAAAACATCACCATGTGACCCAGTCACATCATGTATCAAGAATCTCATAATAGAAACTTAACAGAGTTAGATAGTGGACTTTACCTGAAGTAGAGTCAAACTTATTGACTTCAACATCCTTAGGTAAATTTGGCAGCTTCACAACCAATGCCCCTTTCTTTGGCAAAATAAACATATGGACCCTTTAATAATGGTACACGGGACTATCACAGACCTAGTTTTTTCTCTTTACCATTTGGTCAACCCAGTTGACTATGGCCAATCCCTTTCCACTGGGAAAAGAGAGCTTTACTAGATATCCAATATCATCATTGTCAATGTCCATAAAGTTTTAGGAAGTTGATCTTATCAAATAGATAACCATAAGTGTCTTATTTCTCTCATTATAGTCTATCCAAGTGCATGATGCCATGCAACCCAAATGGACCATGCCGGGTCGGCTCAAGTCTTACCAATTATAGTTATGGACTTAGACATTAATCCAACAGTCTCCCACTTGGATAAGTCTAAAACTAATATTGCGTATGACTTCAGGAACCAACTGGCAATCGTAGCTCTCAAAAGCTTCTGTCGAACTCTGACCTTGTCGATGAACTCTGACCTTTGTCAATGACTTGTCCATTAGATAAGGAATCATATATTCCTCCATTCTAGATATCATATGGACTGAGACATGGATTATAATCATTCTCTCTGTCCATTTGTTGTTTCCCGATTTCCGATTTATGACGACTGACTAAGTGAACAAATCAAATCAGTCCTGGCCCGGCCGAGCACTTCCATTTGTCATCATCAAATCATCGAGGGGCCCACAGATATCGCTTTTATCCCGAAGGTAAAAGGAATGGATAAACTTCGACTCATATGGCTTGTTCTGCTACTTGTTGAATCATACACAAAGGCACGTTTTATAGCACCGAGTTACCAAATGCGTTTTCGTGCAATCAATGTACAACCAACTCATAGTAACAACTCATATCTCTAGGTTTGAAGAATATAAGATATTATCGTCTCATGATCACTCGTGATAAAATCCATGAAGTGATTCCAATGAGCGCGGGTTGAATCCAATACTCAGAACTTATGAGCACTCATGAGTGTTGTAGCCCTTTGTCCAACACCTTAGACCTCTACAAGCCAACCCATGACAGTCTTAATTCATATCTACTTCCAACATATGACCGACTGTGGATGGTTTGAATAACTTAGTCATTCCGGAAGAATAACCCTGTTTATTCGGGAAGTCAAAACATGAAAAATGAAACACAATAATAATTGAATCCAATATGGTATCAAAACCTAGAACATAAATAAAACACCTTTTATTTATCAGCATATGATTGCACATTATTCATTGTATACTGTTTCAGCTATCAACTTTATTCTTGAATTTAAAACAATAGTTGTCCCATGCTCCAAGCATGTACACTATGTTTTCTAAACACTAGTCATGCCATACACCAAGTATGCATACTATGTTTGTCTATGATCTTTACTTTGTGAACTAGATAAATTGAACATAACTTCAATGATTCTCTTTTCACACTCCCAAATCCTTACTGCAAATACAAGAATTCCAAATTCAAGTCATTTACTGAAATCTGTTGGATTCTAAACTTATATGCATTGATCCTCTTGTAATGATTATGCACAAAATCAGAAAGACTTGACAACAATCATTACAGAGTATTCCAAAGGAGATCAGCTCCTTGGAAACATCCTTCTTGCATTAAGTTTCCTAATCTTAAACAGATTGAAAATTCTAACTTTGAAACATTTCCAGATTCCATTTTGACTATCACTTCTGAACAAGAGTTGCCTCCTTATAGACTATGTCAATATGGTCCTTCCATAATTATCACTATACTTCCAACTGTCCTTGTGCACCCAACCTTTGGTAAACCTTAGATTGTTCTCGACAATTGTTTAAACCTTTTAGTCATATCCAGTTCTAAACCTTTTCTCTTCTAAATGCCCCAGGCATTTGGAAAATTTTAGAAAGGATGAATATAGCACATGTAATCGATCCTATATCCAAAGCATATGGGAATCGATTCATGATGTCTCACATAAAGACTAAACCAGTCTTTTGCTATAACATTTCCATTTCAATTTGCCAAGTTCTCATAATTCAGATTATGAAAAGGGATGCCGTAATCATAATCGAATTTTAGAACGAAAATAATGGAGTCATATACAAAATTTCCTTATTTTGAGCCATTCCAACATGAAATTCATATATATCCTTGACTAAATGATTAAAACCTCACGATCTAAGCTTATAGATTTGAGATGAAGTATAATTTCCTCTCCCTTAATTATAGCAAAACAACTCTTTCCCATTTGAAACTTTTGTTTTCTATAATTAACATTGCTAACTTGCAATACTTATCATAATTATCATGCTCCCACTAACATGATGATTATTAGCATAACACTTATGCTCCCACTAGCTTTGACATGTACTCAGAAATCAGCTGGACTTCTAGAAATCAATACTTCATTGACTTTCTTACCAAAGTTCAGATTTCTGATACTAGATTGTTTTGATAAGACTTTATCAAAATCATACACCTTCCCTTAGATAGCACACTTGTGTATCTAAACAATTATGAAGAGGGATGCCGTAATCATAATGGTTAGACCTTTTTGCAACTTCTCACAAGTCCAGGTTAGTGTGTCGGTTAACCACACACGCTCCACTAATGACTTGGAGAATGCAAATATCACAATTCCTATCTAGCTAAAATCTACTTAGTGAAAGTGTTTCCTCACCATCATTTTTCATGAATCGGAGAGAAACCTTATGACACTTAGATTTTTTATGGTGTATGTGTTCTTATCCATATGAATTGTCAAAACCATAGTCACAAGACAAGGATAATGACAAATCCAAACTCATATGGATTGAACTCAATCTTAACTTCTTGCCACCTGGCAGCTCAAGGGCCTGCCATTGCTTCCAAGTTGTTATGCAACACATTGAGAACTCTAAGAACTCATATGCAAAGCCAACTTTAACTGGAATGGGCATAAGATATGTCAACATGATAGGTTATAAACCTCAATTCGTGTGCTAGTGAAGAACTTCAGGTTTTATTCTTGATTAGTTCTTGAGACTTTCAAGACCTTTAAGACTCCCACTGTCCTCTTGACATATAAGACGTTCTTGTCAGTTATTCAAGAGATAGTGTGGATTCTAATCAAGACAAACACTTCACACAATTGGCCTAAGTTGGTCTTTGTTTTATCCAAAACATCACAACTTACCAATTTCAAATGTAGAAGAGTAGAAATCTTTTACTCTCACATTTGACAAGTGTTTTCAACCTTCTTTAAGACATGTCACTCAAGTTACAATCTTGGAGTATGACTCTAAGACTTGTATTGGAACGAAGTATGACTCGTCTTCTTGATTTAACCATTTCAACAATTCAAGTTCCTCTTCTTAGTCATAAGAATGCACTAAGATTTTCCTTAGAGAACTAATTTTGATATGGTTCCCTAATCATTAAGATGATCACAAAACTGATACTAAAGTACACTCCCATCTTTTCAGATCTGAGAAACTTTTATCCTTCTGCCTGATTTGATTCTTCTTATTCGCTCTGCCTTACATTGGAACCTTTTCCAATGTCTCAGAGTTACACTTAAGCTTGTAAGTATAATCATATTTACTGAGCTTTAGTAAACAATGACGAATAGTCTTATCGATCTTTTGTGGTGGACTTAATCAGTGCACAAGAATGTGTACTCGATCCCTTAGTCCTTCACTTGACTCACATATCCATGTGAACAAGTAATTAGTCTTAATTTTCCAATACTTGAAAGTTCTCATTCATCACGCTATACAACTTGCATGATTCCATGTTCCGGTCCAATTGAAACTTGGGTGATGAGAATCTTTCCTTATTTGGTAAATTTAGACATTACCACAAATGAAAGAATCAATTTCATATTTCCACTCTTGCTATTAATGGAATCATATAAGCAACAATTTTTCCTCAAATGCCATTGTAAGGATATTTTAAAATATATAAAATCAAAATTTTTCTTTTATTTTAAAAAACTTTGTGGAAAACTTATCCTTACAATCCATATGAAAACTTGTTGTTATCTATTCCTAAGCAATATCTCATAACTCCTAAGAAGTAGCTCAAGAATCCGATCTTCAAGCTATGCGATTGAAATCCATCTATGCGATCAGATTCAACATATTCTTTCTTTAAGTTTCTTCACTTTTCTTTGATTCTTAAAACATCACCATGTGACCCAGTCACATCATGTATCAAGAATCTCATAATAGAAACTTAACAGAGTTAGATAGTGGACTTTACCTGAAGTAGAGTCAAACTTATTGACTTCAACATCCTTAGGTAAATTTGGCAGCTTCACAACCAATGCCCCTTTCTTTGGCAAAATAAACATATGGACCCTTTAATAATGGTACACGGGACTATCACAGACCTAGTTTTTTCTCTTTACCATTTGGTCAACCCAGTTGACTATGGCCAATCCCTTTCCACTGGGAAAAGAGAGCTTTACTAGATATCCAATATCATCATTGTCAATGTCCATAAAGTTTTAGGAAGTTGATCTTATCAAATAGATAAGATCATTAAGGGTCTTGTCATAGTCTGCTTCATAGGTGTCCCAAAGGAACTCACTATGTGACTTAGAAAGTAGTTGAACCACCAACTTTCTCAAGACTTTGACACCCAACTCTCCCGGCTTGTCAATATGTGACTACATCTCCAAGATGTGACCACACCAAGACCTTGCCTGGTCAATAGGGCTTGAGTGACCTTAAACTTTTCAAGAACTTGTGGGTTGGGGAGAATAATTGGAGGAGGTGAATGAAGTATGATTTCCAAGGGACATCATTTTCATTTAGGAAAGCTTGTTTCAAGAGATTTGGGAAGATCATAAATGTCTAAACCAGACATGTTTTTGGGAGATATTCAAGATAGTTGACTTTAAAGTCCTTAATATGACACCCAATATGAAATATTAAGGCTAGGACCCAACAAACTATTTTATAACTTAGAAGAGGTATGCCGTAATCCAAGCTATAAAATATTTGATGGTAGGTGAATGACAATTCACCAATTTCCACCAAGATAAATGAAATGTATTATTAGGTTATAATTGGTTTTGAAACTCCTAGATCTTTGAGATTCATTGAACTGTTCAATGGCATGTTTCAATCTCGAGTGTGCCCTTCAGGTTTTGTGACTGGGATGCCGAGGATCACAAAACAAGGTGTGAAGTAACCATGCAAATTACTTGGTACCCTTAAGTGTTTACCCCTCAATCGATGTGCCGGTTAACCACACACGCTCCATCGATACTATGATTAACATTAGGTTACCCTTTACCTAACTTGTTAAATACGAGTTAGTGTGCCGGTTAACCACACACGCTCCACTAACCGACCTAAACAATGTGCAAAGTGTAATTTCATGGATTAGCACCTTATTCACATTTTTCCTAAGTAACTAAGATTGGGTATTATTAAGAGTTTAGTTACTTAGTATTTATCATTAATACTTTTAATGAAGGGAGACTTCTAGTCCTGTCAAACCCGTTCGGCTAACGACCCTCCACCAGTCAAGCAAGCGGTGGGTGAATGAGGCGTACTAGCGGTAAGACTGACTTTACTCTTATACATATATATATATATATATATATATATATATATATATATATATATATATATATTATTAACTTATAATATTATAAAGTATAAGGGTTGAATTTTAACTTTTTAAAATTCTAAGGGCTAACTTGGAATTAAAGTATTCATAAGAGAAAACTTTACAAATTCCAAAACTTGAGGGCAAGTTTTGAAACTATTCAAAACTAATTAATTCCATGATTTATGTGTTTAAAGTCGTTTTAATCCAAAAACTCTTCAAGTTCCATAACTTGAGGACAAGTTATGGAAGACTTTAAACTAATAAAAGAATTACTTTTCTTTATTTAATAACTTATGGAATTAATTTAGGTGAAACTTTATTTATTTATTTATTAATGAAGTGACTCTTGAACCTCCATAACTTAAGGACAAGACTCTTCATCTTTTGTAACCATTGCCAACTTTTATGAGTTTTATGAAACTTAAATGTGACTTTTCATATAACTTGAGGACAAGTTACAAAAACACATTTTAGAATCACCTCTTAGATTAATTTGGATTGAAAACAACTATTTCACTCAACTTTCTATTAATCTAAGCAACTCATAAGAACAAGATAATTCAAATCAAACTTTTTCATGTAATTAGTGTAAACCTTAAACTAATACAAAACATGAATCTATTGACAATTATCTTTGAAATTGGATTAGCGTGAACATTACCACATCAAAAACAAGTTTATAAGTTCAAAAACATCTTAGGGTAATGTTCCTAGTCCAATTCCAGCCAAAAAAGTCGAGTTTATGCTGTCTGGTGGTCCAACTCGTCGAGTGCACGAACCAAGTCGGCGAGTTGGATGCATTTTGCCTTCGAATCGGCGAGTCCATTCATGAACTCGGCGAGTCTGCTGGGCAGACAGCATCAAAACTCATTTTTTCAGCCCCTTTTGCAAGTATAACAAGAAAACAAGCCTAGGCTCTGATACCACTGTTGGGTTTTGAGCATTCTAACACTCCTAAGTGTACATGCAACCCTAAATACCTTGGATCTATGTTTTCTCTATTATACATGCAAATAAGAACATCCAAGGTATTATCCTAATCTAGCATATAAAATAATGAATATAACAAGATAGAATACATACCTCTTTCATGTAGAAAGTCTTCATGAAGCTTGAGTGCCTAGTGCCCCAAGTGTGACACCTCAAATGGTTCACACAACACCAAATACACTTGGAATAACTTGAGAGAATTCTACACTTCATGAAATCGGCTAGCCCTTCTATTACTCTCTCTAGTGGCCAATTTTGGTCAAGAATAAGATGCTTATATAGTTAGCGTTACACCATGTAAACCCTAATTGACATGGCCTTTCATTTCCATGATCCATGGGTACAAATACACCATGGAGCATCCATGGACCATCCTATGGGTTTTAGCCCAACTTGATTATCCATGGAGCATTAGCCCACTATACAAGTATGGATGATTTACCCAATCAACCCATATATTTAATTAGTCTTCTTTTGATCACTTAATTAATCCTAGATTAATTCTTGATCAATACTAATTAAATAATCTTATTATTCTTATTATTAATATACTAGAACTTATAATATATTAATAACCATAAGTGTCTTATTTCTCTCATTATAGTCTATCCAAGTGCATGATGCCATGCAACCCAAATGGACCATGCCAGGTCGGGTCAAGTCTTACCAATTATAGTTATGGACTTAGACATTAATCAAACACTTAGTGCCTGTTGTATAAACCCTGGTGACGATGTGACTTCGTGTATATTCTTTAGGATGAATCCTTAGGAATAAATGATAGTTGATTCTTAGGGTAAAACCTTATGAAATAAAGAAGAAAATGGGGATGAGTAATTGGGTTGATTGTTTGATGATTAAATATAATAAATATATTATTGTGGGTTTAAAACCCTATACGCTCACCAAGCTCCCAAGCCTGACCCACTCAGTTTTCTTTGCATTACAGGTGATGGCACAAGAGTATAAGTTGGTGGACTTGACGAGAGATTTTGGATTATAGATCAGTAGTCATAAATAACTGTTGTAAGATCTATTTTATACTGTTTATGCTTTTGGTCTGTATCAGAACATGACATCTCGAGGTTTTATTATTTAAGGAAAATACATTTTCTTTAATGAATGCTTTTGATAAATTCTTATCATATTTTATTTTGGGAACAAATTCTGCAACTCTTTTAATCAAAAGATTACTCTGATTTTATAAAACAAAGCATAAACAAACCGATCTTTTCTCGCCGTGAAATTGGGGATGTCACAGTAGAAGAAAGATTTCCATATCTTGAGCCCCTCTCCATTCTTTTTGGAAATCAATTTGCAGATTTGGGGGATGATGTGGGGAAGGTTACTAGAAAATTGATGAGGGAGACAATGGTGACGGTCAGTGGTGGTGGCAACAGACGGTGTTGTTGGTGGTAGATGGTAGTGGAGTTTGTTTGTACATAAGTCTAAATGTGTGTGCTTTAGTTATATGTACATGTTATGCAGTTAGGCAGGGCCCACTATAAAATTTGAGTGGACCCATTATGTTGTCTAAATGAATTTTAAGGATGAAATCTGATTCAACTGGGGGAGAGTTGTAACATATATATTTTGATGGATTATCCTTTGAATTCTTTTATTCTTAAAGTTTTGAATAAAGGAAGTTATACCCTACGTTGAGCGTAGGTGTGAGAGTGTTTGACAAGGGTTTAATGACCTACATTGAGCGTAGGTTAGGCTACACCGAGTGTAGCCAAAATGGACTAAAACCCATAACCTACGGTTATGATCCTTATTTACATGCTCTATATTCTTGGGATCCTCCCCATGATCAACCTCAACCCTCTTCAAACCACCACCTTGAAACCCTAACCAGTTTTTATGAGTTTCTGAGTTCTTGGAGTGATTTCTGAGCACTTTTGAAGGAAGCGCTACTTTGTGGAACCACTTAGGAACTCTATTTAATGTAGATCCGGAATTTGCAACACAACATCCTTCTGTAGAAGGTATAAAGTTTGTATCTTGATGCTTATTCATGTTAGATCTAGTTTGCATGAGATTCTATGCATTTTGTCCCCATAATCTTGGTCTATGTGAGTATTTGTTACTTCAGACCATATGAGTGTCCTTTTCAGATGTCTTTAGGATTGGAGAATAAACAAATGAGAGTTTGTACACTCTCATCCATTC
Source organism: Lactuca sativa (assembly GCF_002870075.4). Classification (NCBI taxonomy): domain Eukaryota; kingdom Viridiplantae; phylum Streptophyta; class Magnoliopsida; order Asterales; family Asteraceae; genus Lactuca; species Lactuca sativa. Next base: position 245,021,826 of record NC_056626.2, on the reverse strand, counting down.
TTGCATGAGTTCCTGAGCAAAAGTTGACTTTATGGACATAGGGTTTGGTTTGGTGCTCTTTTTAGCCATTCAAGTAGATAAACTTAGAGACTTTAGCCATTAAGACGTCCTTTTAATTTAGATCTGAAAGTTTGAGGGATTAACATTTTGTATTAAGAGCTTAATAGAATTTTTGGTCATCAGGGGAGCTACGCTGAGTGTAGCATTTTATATGCCGAGTATAGCGTGGGAAATTCTCATGTTCCTGCTTGGAGCTCTACGCTTAGTCTAGAGCAGTATGCTAAGTGGAGCGTTTAATTGGAAGGGCAGAAAGTTTTTTTGCCCATAAGAGGGTTTAACTGTGAACCAAGACTCTTTGCAAGTTAGTTATCACCTTAATTATTAATTAGAGTTTCATTATGTATATGATTAGCGTGACACGACACGATATCATTCGTTTATGTATGTAGACTATCTTGTCTTCAGTTGAGGTGAGTCTTCTCACTATACTATGTGGAATGCTAGATTGTTTTTGTTATTCATGCATGTATATTGAGCGGGTCCACTTATGTATATTCGGTCGGGCTTATTATGTTGTTTGGCTGGGCCCGTTATGTAATTTGGGCGGGGCATGTTATGTAGTTGGGTGGGGCCCGTTATATGTACGTGGTATGTGGTATCTTAAGGAACTTATTAAGCTTTTTGTTTACGGTTTTAGGTTTAAATGTCGCAGGTTTTTTTAGCGGTATGGGAGGAGCACTACTTGATTACATCATATTTGGTACATTTTCAAAATACTTCCGCTCAATAATACTAATACTTTGTTTTATGTTTTTGAAACAATTGAATAGCTACTTTTATGGATAAATGAAATGGCTTCCTTGGATTTTAAAATAAAAAAAAGCTGATTTGAAATTTGTTACATTACACATATATAAAACAGTCTAATTAAAAATAAAATAATAAAAGTAAATTAGTTATTTGAGCTTTAAAAATGACCAAACACAATATGGTAGTCACATGAAATGACAAACCACCATGATCATTTTTGCAGTGTTGTTTTATTTTAGTCCAACAACAAATATGACTTTGCTCCAGCGGTATGCATTTCCTGACCAAAAGTTCCAATTAATATTGTCCGTGTTATACTAAGAATGTACTACATAACTGGATGGATGACAACGGATCCTACCATCGACACTCAAAAGAATTCCAACTCAATAAACATCCACCACCCTACGAGAGGATCAGATTAAATCCATCTCAAATGCCCCTTACACCTGTTCAAGGCATCTCCCAAATGGCAAAAGTAATGTGTGGTGAATATACCAATTCCTTTTGAATAATTACTCAATATGCCTATTAATCTATCCATAAATATTCTAATCCAGATTTAACTGTAATAAATTACCATATTCTGGTAGGATAAGAACATTTTAAAATCAAATTCTTCACTTTACCCAAAGTGTTTTTCATAATTGAAGCGGTCTGAGTAATATATTATGCAGTTGAAATGGAATACATTCTATTATTAGCAGCTTAAGTTTGGCTTAGATGCCAACGTAAATTCCTTTTTTCAAATAAAACCGATGGTGAATCAATACTCCTAAGTTCCGTAAGAGTTGGGAATCGTAGGCTTTTAATTTAATAACCTCCATAGCATTTCCTTTTACTATTGCCAAGGGACTCTTTTTCATCACTAGACCTAACAATATTCTGATATCTTTCAAAATCTTGTCCGTTTTAAGTAGAAAGAGTACCGAAAGTCTAAAGCATCTTCAAATATCAAGTCAAGCTTTATGGGAAATATCCTGGAAAAGAATATAAATCTAACAACTGAGAACCTTTGTCCAGCCTCAATTATCGAGGCTCCATTGTTGGAATAAAAGACTGGACATAAAGAATTAGACTGGTGGATGTACAAAGAAATGAATATAAATCTAAAGACTTTCAATATATAGCTGGTAGATGCTGTTGTTCAGCATCACACGATTAATTAAATTTCAGCTTTATTTTGGTTGTGATTGCACCTTAAGATAAAGACTTTCATAATTGTACATAAGGTCATATTGCGTGCACACAAATATTTGAAGTGATCCATAATGAATGATGATAAGGCAATCTTATACATAAAAAAGATATAAAATGTTATTTTTGATTTTCTTAAAACATGAATCAAACACTTCTACTTCTACATCAAGATATTTCATCGATCAAATCAAATTTGAAACTTAACCATTGGCGAAGAGGCACAATTTTGTTGTAGGCTCTTTGGTACTTAAGGTGTGAAATATTTGATAAATGTGGTTTTTTGCCTTTTATTTGTTTTTTTCTTTTAATTTATTTTTTATTATTTTTTTTGGGTAATATTTGGTTTTGTGTTATCGCTATGGTTTCTTTCTACACACATAATATGTTTATTTGCTCTTTTAAACGGAAATCTTTGTCGTGTGTTCTTGAAAAAGCATCAAATGAAAAAACACCTTATTCAAAGATGTTGACGAAGTTTCTATCATAAACGAATCACACCCAAGCTTTTGGGTGCAAAGGAAAAAAATAAAATAAAAAAATAAAAAACTAAACAATTTACAGAAAGAGATATATGTGTAGCCTTATGAATTAAAAATTTATATGAATAATTGGTATATTTAATAGCACCCTAGTTATTTGACAACAAATGTCAAATTATTAAGTATTTCTGGACTAGTGATTTGACGTGCGAGTTATGTATATATATATATATATATATATATATATATATATATATATATATATATATATATATATATATATATATATATATATATATATATATATATATATATATATATATATATATATATAGAAAGAGAGCTCAAAATTTTCTGAAAACTTAAGAGCTAAAAGTGAAACGTTAGATAAAAGAATTTAATGTCCTAAATCAAAAGTGAAATGATTGTAATGAGAGAGTGAGGGGGATGTAGAATCTTCGTAAATAATATTACGAGACCATATTATGCATTTATAAATGAACTTTATTTTCAACTAGGATAAATAAAAAGTATTAAAATGGCCGTGAAAATGAGGATTTCATAATTGGTATCAGAGAATTGGTTTAAGCGATCTAGGAATTTAGAGGACTTCTAGACTTAAACATAGAATGTTAAGCGATGATCGTGAGATGAATGTTTAGTTATAATTTAGGTAATACACCTGAGTTGACACAAACACTATTTCACTTTAGGGCAACATGTCGAATTTGCTTTTATGTGCTAAATGGTTTCTATTATAGCATGGTTTAGGTTGCCTATTTAAATTGCAGCTATTAGGTTCAAGGCTTGTTGCCGAGCTAGAATTATGAAATTTTATTTGTTCTGGTTTCTAAATGTTTAATTACAGTATTAGAACTGACATATAACTTTTAGGAGTCATAATGAGGATCATGCATCTAAGCTTTACCTATCTATTTAGTGTATAGAACGTCACGGTACGGACACTAAGGAAATTAGGTAATGGTAATGGAAATGACAGCTAGGGCCTAAGCAAGTAATGGGTCACGCACCGGTCGTCACCTGCATGCAGACCTGTCACAATGGCGTAGATTAGGGCTCTATTAGCCAAATAAAGGGAAGAAATCAGGCAACTCATTCGAAAAAAATGGAAGAGAGCCTACTACACCAGTTGTGCGGTATGAGCTTTAATGAGGAGCAATATGAGGAAGGAAATTACAATAGGATGGTGAGTTGTATACAACCCCAAGTGGTTAGAAGAAACCAACTCGTAATGGAAAACTGGACATAGATGTAAGTATAAGGATTATGTCACACCCCAAAACTGGAACGACGGAAATGTTATGGGCGGAGGACGTCATGTACAATATCATAACAAAGCAATATAGTAAACAATCAACAACATCATCCATTGCATTTAATAGTATAATTGAATACAAGTGTTCTGTGTTAATGATATAAGACACCAAAAATGAATAATCAAAATAAAGACGAGTCTTGAATGCGCTCCGTCTTCTCAAAAATCTGGTCATTTGTACCTGTCTACTGGTGACCTGAGAATACAAGTTATTTTGAAAAAGTTGATCAGCATTTAAGCTGGTGAGTGCATAAGTACTTTAGTGTCTTTTATTTGTATATGTTTGAAGAAACGTTTGTAAATGAGTAATGTAAATGTTTGTAAGTGTTTATAGTAAATGTTTGTATCTCCTAGGAAATCCTATATTTTCTACTGAAGCGTAGTCTTCTACCAAGACCCGACTGCTCTGTATGTTTGTTCTTTTGTAAAAGTATAAGTTTTTCCCCAAATATAACTACCATTATCAAAATATAGTTTACATTACCATTTATCCGAGAAGATCACAAAGTGAATGCAAATGGAAAAAATGGAGAACTGTAGTAATGTATATAGCAACTACTGTTGTACTAACTACTTGAAACCAATAGTTAATTAAGGTATAATGTGATGAGCTTGTAACCATACTTGATCTACTAGTAAAAACAAGACGCATAAAGACGTCGAAATGCTATGACATTTGTCACCCGTAGACCTGCAGGTCCCACTGTAGCTAGCAGCAAGGGGTAGGATGGTCAGTCCAGTATAGTTCTATACATAAATTCACGTTCTCCCTCCAGTAGACTCTAGTTACAAGATGTGACACAACTGTAGGTTGCCATGCCATGAAGTAGTGGTTCACATTAGTATTATAGTGTTCTTGTATTTGTATAGTATGTTCCCTCTGTACTTGTATATTGTATGTTCTCTTGCATAGTGTATAATATGTTCTTCCTTGTTTTTCATTATAGTATGTTCTTCCTTGTTTCTCATTATACTATGTTTGAACTGACTCATGTATGAACACGCTCTTGTATGTGTCTTTTTGCTAGTAATAATGAGTAGTAGACCTCTAAAATATACCTATTATAGTTTACTAGTAATGTTGTTTGAATGACTAAGGATGTTTGTGCACCTGTGCTACCCAAAGGTTTTGAACTGAGATAAAAGCTTTTATATATACACACGTATACATAATATATAACTAAGATTCAAACGAAACTCGGACAAACAACAGGGCACTCTAAGTCTACAACCAAACAAGGAATAGGAAATAATGTGGGTTATCAGTCCTAAGTCCTTTCAACCTTATTTATATAACTATATTCGTATAGACATGGTTTTGACAATATATAAGTTTAAAAGAGTTTAATAAAAGGTTTAGCATATAAAAGAGTTTGATGCATTGTTTTAAAATAGATTTTTTGATAAAACATCTTGAAGTATAAGAAATCCATTTGTTTGATAGTTATTGATCACATGTGATTGATTCAATAACTATAATGTTTCAACTTGTATCCCCCTCCCCCCCCCCCGATAAAAGCATTTAAAATCATTTAAAAGGTAGATTAAGGGGTATGAATTTACCTGTAGTGAGTGGTTTGACTGTAATCGGAAAAGGATGTTGAGTGTTAAGTGAAATCTTGGGCACAAGCAGATCCTAATAAGTGTATAATAAGAAATATATATACATAATTAGTGTTTATACTACTTAATCATTCAAGGAAACACCTTAGAGACTAGGAAAAACTTCAATGGAAGTGTTGCAATCACATGTGATTGCACCTATAGGGGTTTACGGCCACACTTGGTGTTCATAGCTACGTTATTTACGGCCCTAAGTGTTTACGACCATGGGGTTTATGTCCCTATGTGTTTACGGTCGTACACTCATGAAGACATAGGCCAAAGAGTGTTTTATGGTCCTATTAAGTATCAAGAAAGTGTGTTTTTGTGACAACCCTAAGTTGTTTCTGTTATTGTAACCCGTTCCGTCAATAAAATTCGTTGTTTTCAAATTGTTTCCGTAACGTTTTTAAATTAAGTCATTAAATTTGAGTCGTTTATTATGACTTAATGGGTGTTCAAACACGTTAATAACACAAGATAATATTTCAAATTAACAATTAGAAAAATTTTAGTTTCGACCATATCGGATTACGACAACTTTATCGAGTGCGACCAAAAGCCTCGTCTAACGTCAGTATCAGGTAGAATTCCACCGTGTCCTAAAATTGAACCATATATAAAGCTCAATTGATTTCATTTTGAAGCTTTTGCACTCTCTCTCACTACTCTCTCTCTACAATTCAATCGTTGGTCCAAAATCATATAATTTAAGTTCCAAATCAACAAGGTAACTATCCTAACTCATTGTATAACCTTTTCAGCTTTCAAATCCGTGTTCAATCTATGATTTAGGACCATAAACATGTGTTTGCGGCCCTAGAACACCCATAGGTCGTAAACACACATATAAGGGGTTTTTGAGCCCAAAAACCCTCTCAAAACACTTTTGGAGCTTGGAATCGACTTAAGGACTTATTGGAATGGACTTGGAACACCTTGAACTCATCATTTAGGGAGTAAACATGATTTTACGGCCCAAGAACATGCTTGGACCGTAAACACCAATTCATGGGCAGTAAACTCATTTTAAGGTGTTAAGATGCCACTTAAACACCTTATAAGCCTTGGAATATAGTCTAGAAGCAACCACAAACGAGTTAGGGGCCTTAGAATTGATAAAAACCACCCCCATAGGAGCTTACGGACGCAAAACCCCCCAAGGATAGGTTCCTAGGCCGTAAACTGCTATACCTTAAGCAAATGATGCCCTAAATCCATTCTGTGGCTTGTAAAATGACTTAGAATCACATATGATTAATCTAGGGCCACCAAATCATGAAAAGAAAGGGTACTTAGGAGCTTACAGCTGTAAACTCCTAGTTCACGGCCGTAAAATCCATTTGGTAGTCCCTTTGGTGGTTTAATCCATTTCTATGCCTTGGATTTGATCCTAGCTAATTTTCCCAAGTGATATAAGGCCATTTAGCAACCTAGAACCCACTACCCATGAGTTTACGGCCGTAAACTCATGGGGATATGGTCTTAGGGCCGTAATCTCTCCAATGAGTTTACTCTTGAAGAGAAAACTGCATATATATACCTTATACTGTGACAACCCGAAATTTCCATTCTAATCAAACCATTTCAATCCAATAGTAGTAGAGCAGTTACAGTGAAAATTCAGACTTCGAGTATAAGTTTGGCAGTTTTCAGGGTTTTACACCTAAAGAGATATTAGGAGAGTGGATGCACTAGGATTTTGTGCAAAATTGTAATTCCATTACTCTAGGTCATTAGAATCCATTCCGAGAATAGAAATATTTTCTGCCAAAAATCTCAGGACTATAAATAGAATTCTGAACCAAATTGGTTCATTAGTTGAATTCCAATTAGAGAAAAGCCAATTTCTCTCTCACGGATCTTCGGGTTTTCATCCCAGATTGTGTGTCTACTTCTCTAGTTGTTTTATACTACTTGTTATATGCTTAATAACATAGATTCCTTGCCAAATAAGTGAGATCCGGGAGTTTACCGCCCAAGAACGTTCTTGGGGAGTAAACTCCATTTTAAGGTCCTTAAGGGTTCAAATGACCCTCAAAGCTTTGGAACTCGAACTAGAAGCCTTAAACTCATGCTTTATACCAACAAAACCATTAGAAATCATGGCTAGAAGGGAGTTTACGGCCAAGTAGCTCCTTAGGCCGTAAACTCCATGTTTTAGGTGCCAAAAGGCCTTCAAACATTCCCTAAGGCTTAGACTTTATTTTTGGCATGTACTCCTAAGTGTTTAGAACCTAGAAAACTCATGAAAAGCACAAGTGTTGAAGAGTTTACGGCCAAGAGTATTTCTTGGGCCGTAAACTCCTTTAAAGGGGTCAAAGGACACCCTAAACACTTCCTTAAGCCAAGAGAGAATTAGGGCATGTACCTAGATGAGTTATGGACTAGCTAAAACATTAGAACCCCATGTGTGAGGGAGTTTACGGCCCAAAAGGTTCCAAGGCCGTAAACTCCATAAAATGGTACCATTTAGTGCCATAAACCTTCCTAAAGCCAATTATTAAAGCCTAGAATTGTTCCTAGTTGTTATAGAGACTTGAAAGCACCATAATCACCCTCCCAAGGGAGTTTACGGCCATAAACTCCAAGGGAAAAGGGTCTTTGGGCCGTAAACTCCCCAAAGGAGTCAATATGGTGCCCAAACACTTGTATAGTCCTTGAAACAATTCCCACTAAGGTTGTAGTAATTCTAAGTACCATTCCAAGCCTTGGTTGAGAGTTTACGACCAAGAGCTTACTCCCCTGGGCCGTAAACTCCAATGAATATGGTCTTTTGACCTTAAACTTCCATTAGGGGCATTGCACTCCTTTGTTGCAACCCATTACCCTCCTAACACTTGACCAAAAGCGTTGACCTCTCGTTAAATGTTATACTAGTATAGTTAGTGATTAAATCTCTAATTATTTATATACATATGTCTTCATATGTAATTAGGATCATTGTGTGTGTCTAAATCTTCACTTGACACCAAGCACTTGTCCGATCCTTCCTTACGATAACAGCCCGTTCAATTCCAGTCACTTACTGCAGGTGAGTTCATACCCCTTAACTAATGTTTTAAACTATTTTAAATGTTTTATGGGGGGGATACAAGTAGAATCATGCTACTTATTATGTCAATCACATGTGATTAGTAAGTAGGATTATATTACTTATTACATCAATCACATGTGATTAATATACATCATTCAAAAGATTTGGCTACTCATTAGCCGTTTTACCAAACAGTTTCCTTCAAATGATTTTTATAAACATTTTATATGTTTTAAACTCCTTATTACACTGTACCTCATACTATGTTTATCATATTTCAAACTTATTTACAACTGTGTTTCAAACAAATGTTCCTTATACTTATATTGTTTTACCAAACTTATGCCTTCAAATTGTTTTATAGATTGGCATCAAGTCGATCTTTTCTTAAAATAATATTTATATTTCAAATGTCTTACAAAACTTATTTATGCTTTTATATTATAAATTGCATGCCTCTATATGTATAGTTATATAAGAAATGTTTAAAAGACTTAGGAAGGTTATCCACCCTATTTCCTTTTCGCGCCTTGAGATGTGGTCTGGTGGGATATCGGATACTCATCCGAAGGTCGTTTAAATATTAGTTATATATCATGCGTACATATAAAGTCATAAAAGGTCCTTCCAGTTCATCCTACGCCCTTGGGTAGCAAGGGTATACATCGATGTCCATACGTACCACTTAGATTACTAGTAAGCTACCATATGGGTAGTTCAGGAAGACAATAGAACCATTACTAGAACACGATATTATACAATGAGTCAGTTCATTCATGAGTCAATACTTTCTAGAACATTACTGTACATTACATATACAACTATACTAGGATGAGAACATATACAACTATACTAGAACGTTTACATTACTATACTAGAACGTTTACATTACTATACTTGCTAGATAGAGAGAACACACATTACAGCTAGCACACATAGAACATTAAAGTTCATTACATTACTATACTTGCTAGAACAGTTCATTACATTACAGCTAGAATAGTTCATTACAGTACATATACAAGAATACTTTAATTATTGTGATTTAAATCGGAGCATGACTTAAATGTCATGGCTCGAGTTGTAGCCAGAATTCTCTTGGAGGGAGAGCGTGAGTTTGCGTATAGATCTATACTGGATTGACAATCCTACACCTTGCTGCTAGCTACAGCCGGACCTGCAGGTCTGCAGGTGCCAAACGTCATTCCGTTATTACGACCATTCGTATGTCGTTGTTATCAGTCGACCGTATGGTGCAATTTATCACATAGTGCCTTAGCCTAAAATCCGGTTTAAGGTAGTTAGTACGGTAGTAGTCCTTTTAGAGCTACGTTGTAGTACTACGTTAACTTTTCCATTACATATTTTTAGTGATAACCTCACTTAAACATAAATGTACAAACTATATTTTTGGATAATGATAGTTATGCTTTGGAAAGATACATACCCTTACAAGAGACACAGACACAGAACAGTTAGGTCTTGGTAGAAGACACCTTCACATACTAATAAGAATCATAGGGATTCTAGGGTTTTTCAAACACTTACAGTTCATATACACTTTCAATACTTACAATACATAGACTTAGAAATCCTTACATACAAATTAAGACACTAATTACTTATGATCTCACCAGCTTCAAAGCTGATACTCGCTTTCAAAATTACTTGTATCCTCAGGTCATCATAGACAGGTACCGATGCAAGGAGAAAGGAAGATGGAGCTTGTTCAAGACTTATCTTTCATTTTGATTTATGCTTTGGTGTTTATCAAAATTTGACAGAATACAATTGTATAATAATTATTTTATTAATGCAATGGATGATGTTGTTGCTCGTTTACTACTTTACATTGTTGTTGATATTATACATGATGTCCTCCGCCTCAGAACGTTTCCGCCGTTCTTGGTTTTGGGGTGTGACATATGCGTCCGTAGATGCCACCCGGGTCACTCCAAACACTTGATTTGAAGTGTTTTCGCGTCTTGGAGTGTATTTTTCATATCTAATTAGTGGTTCAAATTCTAATAAGATACAATTGGGTATCATTTCATATTACATAGGAACCTCGCGCGTTATCAAGCCCCAAACTGACACTTAGCATCCAAACCAACTCGTTTCTCGACTGGTGAGTTCATACCCTTACGCCTTTTTCAGTGTTTTTCAATGTTTTCAGGGGGGGAATACAAGCAAACTAAAAATGTTTTGGAAACTTAAAACTGATGTAATTCTATAAATATCTGGCAAACTTTTAGATATCTTTACCCCTTATGTTTTATGCGGAGCATAAGGGATGATTTATCGGATATAACTATATGGATTTCAATTACAGTAAAGGAATCAATCAAACCAATCAAATTATTATGGGAATAATTTGGGATTTTCAATTCTCATTTTAGGAGTTCGGATTTCATGCAATCTCAATAGATAAACTATGTCTGATTCAGTTTATCTCTGTTTAATGTAAAGGATTATGCCAGATAGTTTCATTGTGTTCAACAATTGATACTTTATTATGTTTCGAAATGATTATTATATTTGATAACGATCGAGTACACCGTGAATAATTTAATACTGGCTTGTGAGATTCGTCTTCATTAAACCCTTCGGGTTATCTATAGATCCTCCCCGGAAGTATAACCAGAGTCTCCTGGAGGGAGAGCACGGAATTTGTGAATAGATCTATTCGGGACTGACAATCCCACACCATAACTGTTAGCTATAGTTAGGCAGGCATGCCTGGGGTGACAAATTCTGGATATCGTCTGATGCCTGAAGAACGTCAAGGAGGTCTCCGGTCACATCAGCATGGTTATACGACTCACAATACGTATTAAAGTATAGTTTATTCATAGATTTTATATCTATCTTCGATCTATTACAGGATGGTATTCCCATGGTTCTAAATCTATAGTTTATGTATTAAACTATCTAGTACGGGATGGTATTCCCATGGTTTTCAATCTATAGTTTTATGTATTAAAACTACCTACTGTTGTACTAGATGGTATTCCCAGTGGTTTTCAATCTATAGTTTTAGGTATTAATTTATATACTGCTGTACCGAACGAAATTCAGAAGTTTTAACTAAACTGTCTTTATAAGAAAAAATGGGATTTTCTTGGATAACAACTTTTTCAGAAAGCTAAAGGAAAAATGTTTATTTTCAGAAAAAAAAAAAACACTTATAACTCACCAGCTTTATGCTGATTTTCAAATTGCTTGTATTCTTAGGTCCGCATTAGATAGGTACCCAGCAATCCTTTTTGCGAAGACAGAGTTGGTTGAAGACACATCTTTACTTTTGTTCATATATACATATGTATAATACTTGTAACACTTTACTTTCAAACAAATGTAGATTCTAATATGTAATGTAATGGTTGTTTACTTCGCTTACTATGTACATTCGTTGTGATACTTAACATGAAGTCACCTCCGCCCCGAAACATTTCCGCCCTGGGTTTCGGGGTCTGACAGATTGGTATCAGATCCCTTGTTTATAGTGAACTAAGTATACCAAACCTTACATGGTATAAGACTATAAACACTAAGGGGCCTAAGTGCTCTGAATTAAAAGTATTCTTTAAAATATAAGTATTTTCGAAAGTATACAAGTATACCTAACCGTCGAAAATCTGTAACTACGAGTAGAACAAAACATAAGTAAATGGGTGTTGTACACTGCGGTAAAACCTGGGAAGTTATGTAGTCGTGTCTATGGTCAATATATCCTGATCAACTATATTCATTCGAGACACGACCAACATGTGCTTGGGAGTGACTGTGGTGTGCAGCATGCCTAAAACTTACCCAATACCCAAAACAACGAGCCATCGTCGCAGCGAATCATGAAATACTATGGGAGTATTTCTAGAGCCAGCTTCGTTATAGAAATCCTCATTCAATCGTTGCTCCTCAATCATTCTTTTTGGGATAGTTTATCTTCTTTGATAATTCATTCCTGCTTTATCGCTTAATAGAATTCTATATCTGTCATATCTCTTGATTCGACTTAGAGGACTTACCATCCTCTCTTTCCTGATCTTTATAGATCAAGATGCCTTCAAGAAAGAGACCAAGCTCAAAGAAAAACAATCCTCCTCCGTGACCACCTTCTCCTCAATTTGATCATGTGATGCTCCAGGCAGCTGTTACTGCCGCAGTGGCAGCTACCATGTCTCAAATGAACCCGGTGGCCCCGGTGGTCCAAGAGGTGGTACCCAACCTCAAAACCAAGACGGTGGTCAGGGACACCGGAAGGAATGTTCCTTTAAAGACTTTATGAACGCGAAACCCACATCCTTTGATGGCACTGGAGGTGTCATTTCCCTTACCCGATGGTTCGAGAAAATCGAATCTATCATTGAAATATGTGCTTGTTCAGAATCTAATAAGGTGAAATTTGCCGCCTCTACCTTCACCGATAAAGCCTTGACTTGGTGGAACGGTCGAGTCAAGTCCTTAACTCTACCTGTAGCCAATGCTATAGGTTGGGAAGCTATGAAGGATCTTCTACTTGCTGAGTACTGCCCACAGGGCGAGATGGAGAAATTGGAACATGAACTATGGAATCTAAAGATGAAAGGTTCCGACATCGTCGCTTATACCTCTAGATTCGAAGACTTGGCGCTCCTCTGTCCGGGAATGGTTACCCCGGAAAGTAAAAAGATTGAAAGGTTTATCTGGGGATTGACCCAGCCAACAAAAGGGAATGTGTTGGCCGCAAAGCCAGACACTTTCTACAGTGCTAAATGTCTGGCGCAAACCCTGATTGATCACGGAGACAACCCCGATGAGGAGACCGCCCTTCCTGAGCCAGTTAAAAGTATTGGCGGAAGTAAAAATAAATTCTGGAACAAACGGAAGGCCCAAAGTTCACAAGGATCCTCTAAGAAACAACAAACGGTAGGAGTTCACACTGCTTGCACCTGCTGCTGTTTCTGCCGTCGGATCCACGGCTCAAACTCCTGCCAGTGGATACACCAGTACCCTTCCTTGGTGCAGCAAGTGCAGCTACCATCACCGTACTCCCGGGCCATGTCGTGAACGACTCTGCAACAACTGTGGCAAGAAGGGCCAGCTTGCTCGAAACTGCAGAAAACCAGTCCAATCAACTAATCAATCTTCCGGAGCGGGTGTTAGTCAGGCCTGCTATAATTGTGGTGAAGTTGGGCACTTCAAGAGGAACTGCCCCAAGGTAGCAACATCTGGCAACACGAGGAGAAGTCTAGCTATGGGAAGAGAGGAGGCTGTCGCCGACCCCACTGTTGTCTCGGGTACGTTCCTTCTCGACAACTCTTATGCTAGTATCCTTTTCGATTCTGGTATTGAACATAGTTTTGTTAGCCATTCATTCAAACGCCTTCTTAAACATAATCCCCAACCATTAACCGAAGCATTTACCGTCGAGATAGCTAACGGTGAGAAAGAAAATGCTAGCGATATTTTCATAGGCTGTACCCTTACCCTGAACGACCATTCTTTTCCCATCGATCTTATGCCAGTCTCCATAAAGAGCTTTGATGTTATCATTGGCATGGATTGGTTGAGTCCCAATCATGCTGATATCCTTTGTTACGAAAAAGCCATCCGTCTCAACCTTCCCTCTGGTCAGACTCTCATGATGTATGGCGATAACCTTAGCTCCAATCTTCGTATCATTTCCTGCATCAAAGCTCAAAAGATTTTGCGAAAGGAGTGCCCAACATTCCTAGCCCATGTCATCAACGTGAAACAGGAAGTTAAAGACCTTGAGAGCATTCTCGTAGTCTGCAACTTTCCTGATGTCTTTCCCGAAGAGCTCTCGGGAATTCCTCCCGAGCGTCAAGTTGAATTTCGTATCGACCTAATCCCTGGAGCTACCCCCGTGGCGAAGTCTCCATATCGCTTAGCTCCAGCTGAAATGCAAGAGTTATCCAGCCAACTCAACGAGTTACTCAGCAAAGGGTTCATTAGACCGAGTTCCTCAACCTGGGGAGCTCCGGTTTTGTTTGTAAAGAAGAAAGATGGATCCTTCCGAATGTGCATCGACTATCGTGAGCTAAATAAGTTGACCGTCAAGAACCGATATCCTCTTCCTCGAATCGATGACCTCTTCGACCAACTTCAAGGAGCCAGCTACTTCTCAAAGATAGATCTTAGGTCAGGGTACCATCTGCTACGAGTTCATGAGAGTGATGTTTCCAAAACAACTTTCAGGACTCGGTATGGACACTACAAGTTCGTAGTGATGCCCATCGGTCTAACTACTGCACCGACTATGTTCATGGACCTGATGAACCGGGTGTTTCATACCTTCTTAGACAAGTTCGTCATCATGTTCATTGACGACATACTTGTCTACTCCAGAAGTGAAGAAGATCACAAACAACACTTGAGGTCAGTATTGGAAACCCTTAGATCCGAAAAGTTGTATGCGAAATTCTCCAAGTGCGAATTCTGGATTCGGAAGGTAACTTTCCTTGGTCACGTGGTTAGCGAGGAGGGTATACACGTGGACCCTTCCAAGATCAAAGCAATAGAGAATTGGTCGGTACCGAAGACACCCACAGAAATCCCTCAATTCTTGGGTCTAGCCGGCTATTATCAGAGATTCATCCAAATTTTTTCCAAAATCGCCAAACCCTTAACCACTCTGACATAAAAAGGAGTACCCTTTGGTTGGAGTGAAAAGCAAGAAACCGCGTTCCAAACATTAAAGAGAGCCTTGTGCAGCGCACCTGTCTTATCCTTGCCCGAAGGGATGGAGGACTTCGTTGTTTATTGTGATGCGTCTAATCAGGGCTTGGGCTGTGTGCTTATGCAAAGGGAAAAAGTAATTGCTTATGCCTCGAGACAGCTGAAGGCACACGAGGTCAACTATACCACTCATGACTTGGAACTAGGAGCCATAGTCTTTGTACTGAAGATCTGGAGACATTATATCTACGGAACCAAGTGTACGATCTTCACTGACCATAAGAGCCTGCAACACAGCTTCAATTAGAAGGACCTAAACCTGAGGCAATGGCGATGGGTAGAGCTACTCAGCGATTACGAGTGTGAAATCCACTACCATCCTCGCAAGGCTAATGTGGTGGCAGATGCCCTTAGCCGAAAAGAAAGTTCAAGCCGCAAAGTGAAGACACTGATGATGACTATTCATTCTCACTTACCCATGCAAATCCGAGAAGCCCAGTCGGAAGCCCTCTAACCAGAGAACGTGTCAAGCGAAGCCTTGAGGGGAATGGATAAGAAACATGAGATCAGAGGTCACGGAGTTTACTGTTTCATAGACCGAATTTGGACTCCAAAGTTCGGAGGATTCAGGGAGGTTGTCATGGAGGAAGCACACAAGACCAGACACTCTGTTCACCCGGGTTCGGATAATATGTACTTGGATCTCAAGAGACAATATTGGTGGCCAAACATGAAAGTCGAGATCGCTACTTTTGTGGGCAAGTGTCTGACTTGTGCCAAGGTAAAATTTGAGTATCAGAAGCCCTCGGGTCTGCTCCAGCAGCCCGAGATACCTGAATGGAAATGGGAGATGATTACCATGGATTTCATCACCAAGTTACCCAAATCTCTGAGTGGGTACCTTACCATTTGGGTAATTGTCGATCGTTTGACAAAATCCGTTCACTTCATTCCGACCAAAGAATCATTCAAGATGGAAAGACTCACGCGAGTCTACATCCAAGAGGTAGTTCGACTGCACGATGTACTTGCGTCCATTATCTCTGATCTATATAGCAGGTTTACCTCCAGATTTTGGCAGTCTCTTCAGAAAGCTCTAGGAACTAGGCTAGACATGAGCACGACTTATCATCCGTAGACCGATGGACAGAGTGAGAGAACTATCCAAACCTTAGAAGACATGCTTAGAGCATGTGTCACCGATTTCGGAAAGTCGTGGGACACACATTTTCCCTTGATCGGGTTTTCGTATAACAACAGTTACCACACCAGTATCAAGGCTGCTCCGTTCGAGGCCCTCTATGGTCGCAATTGCAGATCCCCTCTGTGCTGGGTCGAAGTAGGGGACACGCAGCTAGCTAAGAGTCAATTCCCCGACAGTGCTCTCACTGGTCCTGAAATCATCCGCGAAACCACAGAGAAAATCATCTAGATCCGAGAATGACTGAAAGCATCACAAGATCGACTGAAGAGTTACGCCGATACACGACGAAAAGCTCTGGAGTTCCAGGTTGGAGACTGTGTCCTGTTAAAGGTCTCGCCCGGGAAAGGCATGGTACACTTCGGAAAGCGTGGGAAACTTAACCTGAGGTACATTGGACCCTTCGAGATCCTCGTTAGGATTGGACCCGTAGCCTATAAACTCCAATTACCTCAAGAGCTTAGTAACATCCACCCTGTCTTCCATGTCTCGAATCTTAAGAAGTGTTTATCCGACAAAACCTTCGTGATCCCTCTGGACGAGATCGAGATCAACGAAAACTTGAACTTTGTAGAGGAACCTATCGAAATCATGGATCGAGAAATCAAACGTATGAAGCAAAGCCGCATCCTGATAGTGAAGGTTCGCTGGAATGCCAAGCGGGGACCGGAATTCACTTAGGAGCGTAAAGACTCGATGAAACAGAAGTATCCTCATCTCTTTCCAAATCAATGATTTTGTATCTTAATGTTGAATTTCAGGACGAAATTCCCTCTAACGGAGGGGATAATGTGACAACCCGAAGTTCTTTCCGTTATTGTAACCCGTTCCGTCAATAAAATTCGTTGTTTTCGAATTGTTTCCGTAACGTTTTTAAATTAAGTCATTAAATTTGAGTCGTTTATTATGATTTAATGGGTGTTCAAACATGTTAACAACACAACATAATATTTCAAATTAACTATTAGAAAAATTTTAGTTTCGACCATATCGGATTACGACAACTTTATCGAGTGTGACCAAAAGCCTCGTCTGACGTCAGTATCGGGTAGAATTCCACCGTGTCCCAAACTTGAACCATATATAAAGTTCAATTGACTTCATTTTGAAGCTTTTGCACTCACTCTCACCACTCTCTCTCTACAATTCAATCCTTGGTCCAAAATCATCCAATTTAAGCTCCAAATCAACAAGGTAACTATCCTAACTCATTGTATAACCTTTTCAGCTTTCAAATCCGTGTTCAATCTATGATTTAGGACCATAAACATGAGTTTATGGCGCTAGAACACCCATAGGCCGTAAACATACATATAAGGGGTTTTTGAGCCCAAAAACCCTCTCAAAACACTTTTGGAGCTTGGAATCGACTTAAGGACTTATTGGAATGGACTTGGAACACCTTGAACTCATCATTTAGGGAGTAAACATGAGTTTACGGCCCAAGAACATGGTTGGACCATAAACACCAATTCATGGGCAGTAAACTCATTTTAAGGTGTTAAGATTCCACTTAAACACCTCATAAGCCTTGGAATAAAGTCTATAAGCAACCACAAACGAGTTAGGGGACTTATACATGATAAAAACCACCCCCATAGGAGCTTACGGCCATAAAACCCACAAGGATAGGTTCCTGGGCCGTAAACTCCTATACCTTAGTCAAATGATGCCCTAGATCCATTCTATGGCTTGTAAAATGACTTAGAATCACATATGATTAATCTAGGGCCACCAAATCATTAAAAGAAAGGGTACTTAGGAGCTTACAACCGTAAACTCCTAGTTCACGGCCATAAACTCCATTTGATAGTCCCTTTGGTGGTTTAATCCATTTCTATGCTTTGGATTTGATCCTAGTTAATTTTCCCATGTGATATAAGGCCATTTAGCAACCTAGAACCCACTACCCATGATTTTACGGCCGTAAACTCATGGGGATATGGTCTTAGGGCCGTAATCTCTCCAATGAGTTTACTCTTGAAGAGCAAACTCCATATATATGCACTATACGTCCGTAGATGCCACCCGGGTCACTCCAAACACTTGATTTGAAGTGTTTTTGCGTCTCGGAGTGTATTTTTCATATCTAATTAGTGGTTCATAGTCTAATTAGATACAATTGTTTATCATTTCATATTACATAGGAACCTCGCGTTTTATCAAGCCCCGAACTGACACTTAGCATCCAAACCGACTCGTTTCTCGACTGGTGAGTTCATACCCCTATGCCTTTTTCAGTGTTTTTCAATGCTTTCAGGGGGGAATACAAGCAAACTAAAAATGTTTTAGAAAGTTAAAACTGATGTAATTCTATAAATATCTGGCAAACTTTTAGATATCTTTACCCCTTATGTATTATGGGGAGCGTAGGGGATGATTTATCGGATATACCTATATGGATTTCAATTACAGTAAAGGAATCAATCAAACCAATCAAATTATTATGGGAATAATTTGGGGTTTTTAATTCTCGTTTTATGAGTTCGGATTTCATGCAATGTTAATAGATAAACTATGTCTGATTCAGTTTATCTTTGTTTAATGTAAAGGATTATGCCAGATAGTTTCATTGTGTTCAACTATTTATACTTTATTATGTTTCGAAATGATTATTATATTTGATAACGATCGAGTACACCGTGAATAATTTAATACTAACTTGTGAGATTCGTCTTCATTAAACCCTTTGGGTTATCAGTAAATCCTCTGCGAAAGTATAACCAGAGTCTCTTGGAGGGAGAGCGTGAAATTTGTGAATAGATCTATTCGGGACTGACAATCCCACACCTTAACTGTTTGCTACAGTTAGGCGGGCACGCCTGGGGTGACAAATTTTGGATATCGTCCGACGCCTGAAGAACGTCAAGGAGGTCTCGGGTCACATCAGCATGGTTATACGACTCACAATATGTATTAAAATATAGTTTATTCACGGATTTTATATATATCTTCGATCTATTACGGGATGGTATTCCTATGGTTCTCAATCTATAGTTTATGTATTAAACTATCTAGTACGGGATGGTATTCCCATGCTTTTCGATCTATAGTTTTATGTATTAAAACTACCTACTGTTGTACTAGATAGTATTCCCAGTGGTTTTCAATTTATAGTTTTACTTATTAATTTATATATACTGCTGTACCGAACGAAATTTAGAAGTTTTAACTAAACTGTCTTTATAAGAAAATATGGGATTTTCTTGGATAACAACTTTTTCAGAAAACTAAAGGAAACATGTTTAATTTCAGAAAACAAAACACTTATGAACTCACCAGTTTTATGCTGATTTTCAAACTGCTTGTATTCTCAGGACCGCATTAGACAGGTACCCAACAATCCTTTTGGCGAAGACGAAGTTCGTAGAAGACACGTCTTTACTTTTGTTCATATATATATATATATATATATATATATATATATATATATATATATATATATATATGTATAATACTTGTAACACTTTACTTTCAAACAAATGTAAATTCTAATATGTGATGTAATGGTTGTTTACTTTGTTTACTATGTACATTGGTTGTGACACTTAACATGAAGTCACCTCCGCCCTGGAATGTTTCCACCCTGGGTTTCGGGGTGTGACAGTTTTGACCCATTCATAGCTTTAAGAAGAGTTTGTGGCCACACGAGGAACCTTAATAAGGGTTTACGACCAAGGGAAATCCTCATGGCCGTAAAATATTATTGTTCTTGGCAAATGGTTGATTTCAAGGGTTTAACAAGTCTTACTAGGAGATAGAAGAGTTACTGACGTTTTTGGAGGCTTGAAAGGGGTTCACGACTACTAAGAACCAATATGTGTTCTTGGTGATAGATGAAGATCTACCAAAAGATGAATTTTATGAAATGGAAGCATGGATCTTTACTAGTTAAAGCAATGTAGCATCTAATAAAGGAAGGAAACACTTACATCTCTGAAGATCTAAGTGAAAATTTTGATGATAGTTAAGAGAGAATCCGATTTTTTTGGCTTGGAAGTGTAAGAAATGGCTAGAAACGAAGGTAAAACTCATATATAGTCACGAGTTTACGGCCAAGGAGGTGTTTACGACCGTAAACTCCTTACGAATGGAGTTTCCGGCTTGCATGTTGCACACTGCACTCTAGAGTACACTTCCTATTATTCCTTCATGAAGGTACTAGGCTTATAACACTCAAACAGACCTTTAACATGGGTAAAAGATAGCCAAAAACAAGTCTGACTTTGATTGAATTGAATGGATGTACAAGATAGAAATTTCGGGTTGTCAGATCATCACCCCTTTAGAGAGAATTTCGTCCCAAAATTAGAGTTTAAGCAATTACAAATAACTAAGTAAATAGATGAGGATGCTTTAATTTCATTTGATCCTCACGCTCCCAAGTGAATTCAGGTCCTCGCTTGGCAATCCAGCGAACCTTCACTATTGGGACACGACTTTGCTTCGTTTGCTTGACCTCTTGGCCCATGATCTCTACAGGTTCTTCCATGAAGTTAAGGCAATCATTGATCTCGATCTCATTGAGTTGAATTACAAGAGTCTCATCGGATAGACACTTTTTCAAGTTCGAAATGTGGAAAGTAGGGTGTATGTTACTAAGTTCGCGAGGTAGTTTGAGTTTGTAAGCTAGAGGGCCGATCCTAGCGATAATCTCGAATCGCCCTACATATCTTGGATTAAGCCCTTACAGGGTGAGACCTTCAAAAGAACACGGTCACTAACCTTGAATTCCAAAGGTTTCCTTCGCTTGTCTGCTTAGCTTTTCTGTCGGTCTTCAGAAGCTTTCAATCGTTCACGAATTTGAACGATCTTCTTTATCGTTTCCCATATAATTTCTCGACCTGTGAGAGTGCTGTCAGGAACTCGTCCTTTAGCTAAGTGTGTGTCACCCACCTCAGTCCAACACAGAGGGGATCTGGACTTTCGGCCATAGAGGGCTTTGAATGGATCAGCCTTTATGCACGTATGATAACTATTATTGTAGGAAAACTCGACAAGGGATAAATGAGTATCCCATGCCTTCCCAAATTAGATCACACAGGCTCGCAACATATATTCCATGTTTTGAATAGTCCTCTCACTTTGTCCATCGGTCTGTGGATGGTATGATGTACTTATGTCCAACCTTGTTCCTAGGGAATTCTGTAGCGACTTCCAGAACCTTCAAGTGAATCTACTATCTCTTTCGTAGATAAGGGATATAGGAGCACCATGCAGTCATACAATCTCCCTAATGTATGTTCTCGTTAGCTTCTCCATGTTGTCAGTCTCTTTGATAGGCAGGAAGTGTGCAGACTTTGTTAACCTATCTACGATCACCCAAATGGTATCGAGACCACCCGTTGTCTTTGGGAACTTGGTTATAAAGTCCATTGTGATTTGCTCCCACTTCCACTCTGGTATCTCCGTTTATTGTAGTAAACCTGAGGGTTTCTGGTATTCGACCTTAACCTTGGCACAACTAAGGCATTTACTCACCAAGGTAGCAATCTCTGCTTTCATGGTAGGCCACCAGTATCACTTTTTAAGATCCAGATACATCTTATCTATACCTAGGTGGATGGAATATCAAGTGTTGTATGCTTCGGTCATGACCAAGTCTCTGAAGCCACCGTGTTTCGGTGTCCAGATCCAGTCCATGAGATATAAGGCTCCACCACCCTTGACTTCCAAGTTTTTATCCATCCCTCTCAGGGATTCACCTGCCATGTTTTCAGGTTTCAAGGCTTCTAGTTGAGCCTCCTTGGATTGCATGGACAGATGCGAATGGATAGTCATAGTCAATGATTTGACTCTATGACCAGTTTATTCTTTCCGAATTAGGGCGTTTGATACTACATTGGCTTTACCCGGATGATAACGAATTTCGCATTCATAGTCATTGAGTAGCTTGACCCACAATCGTTGTCTCATATTGAGATCCTTCTGGTTGAATATATGTTGAAGGCTCTTGTGGTCTGTAAAGATAGTGCATTTCATATAATACATGTAGTGTCTCCAGATCTTCAGGGCAAATACCACTGCTCCTAACTCTAGATAGTGTGTGGTGTAGTTGACCTCGTTTGTCTTTAGCTGTCTTGAGGCATAGACGATGACCTTACCTCTTTGCATGAGGATACAGCCGACCCCTTGGTTGGATGCATCGCAATAAACCACGAAGTCTTCTATTCCTTCTGGAAGGGATAGTATTGGTGCGCTGCATAAGGATTGCTTTAGCGTTTGGCACACCTTTTATTGTTTCTCTTCCCAGTTAAAAGGCCACGCCTTTCTGGGTCAATGTAGTAAGTGGTTGCGCGATTCTAGAGAAGTTCTGAATGAATCTACGGTAGTAGCCATCGAGGCCTAGAAATTGACTAATTTCTGTAGGCATCATCGGTGCTGACCAGTTCTCAATGGCTTTAATTTTGGAAGGGTCCACGTGAATTCCTTCTTCGCTAACCACGTGACCTAAGAATTCGACTCTTCGGATCCAATATTCGCATTTAGAGAACTTTGTGTATAGTTTCTGTAACCGTAGTGTTTCTATGATCTATCGCATATGTTTACTATGCTCTTCCTCACTATGAGAGTAGATAAGTATGTCATCGATGAATACAACGACGAACTAATCCAAGTAAGGACGACATACCCTATTCATTAAATCCATGAATACTGCGGGCGCATTAGTTAATCCGAATGATATCACTACAAATTTGTAGTGTCCATAACAAGTTTAGAAGGCTGTCTTCGAAACTTCCTCCTGTAGCACACATAACTGGTGATACCCGGATCTCAGATCAATCTTTGAAAAGTAATTTGCCCCTTGCAGTTGGTCGAATGAATCGTCTATGTGAGGCAGAGGGTAACGATTCTTAACAGTTAGCGTCTAGTTCTTTGCAGTCGATGGACATATGGAATGATCCGTATTTCTTATTTACGAATAGGACCGATGCTCCCCATGGTGAGAAACTTGGTCTAATGAAGCCCTTGCTGAGCAATTTGTTAAGTTGATCGGATAGTTCCTGCATTGCGACTGGTGCTAGACGATGGGGCGGTTGGGCTACTGGGGTAGCCCCTGGAACTATGTCAATTCTGAATTTGATTTGGCATTGCGGTGGTAATCCTGGTAGTTCTTCTTGAAATATGTTAGTAAAGTCGCGTACTACTGGAATGTTCTTTAGGTCTTTCGACTCTTGGCTCGTATCAACTACATGGGCAAGGAATGCATGATATTCCTTTCGCAAGTACTTATGAGCTTGAATACTTGAGATGATACGAAGGTTTGTGTAGGGTTTTTCACCATAGAGAACTATTGCTTTGTTAGATGGAATATTAAGATGAACGACCTTCTCATAACACATGATGTCAGAACGATGAAGACTCAACCAATCCATGTCGATTATGACGTCGAAACTTTTAATTGAGACCGACATGAGATCAATTGGAAATGAATGGCCATCTAGAGTTTGAGTACATCCTATGTATATACTGCCAGTGCTCTTAGTCTTTCCGTTAGCCATTTCTACACTGAATTTTTCTTTAAGTGCGCGTGGTTTTTGTTTAAGTAAGTGAGAAAATTTCTGGTTCATGAAACTCCTTTCTGCTCCGCTATCAAATAGTATGCATGCATAAGATTTGTCGAGGAGAAATGTACCAGTGACCATAGTAGGTTCGTCTACCGCTTCCTTGTGGCCTATAGCCAAAACTCTTCCAACTCCTCCTATGTTCGCTTCCTTCGGGCAGTTCCTTTTGTAGTGGCCCACCTCGCCACAATCGTAGAAAGCTTCGCCCATACCAGCGCCGGGGACTTCAGTGACTGGCCTTGCCGGAGCTTTGTAGAAACGGGTAGTGTGCACTTTCCTGTTGCAGTTAGTGCACTACATCTCCCAACGGGGTCCATTATGGTGGAAGTTGCCCTTGTCACACTTGAGCAAACTTCTAGCATACAGCTTCGTTGGCGTAGTAGTAGTAGGTGGTATCGCAGCATGGACAGCCATGACCTGCTGCATTTTGGCAGATTTTTGTGCCGCTTTTTCCTTCTTGTTAGCCTAGAAATTCCGCTTGTTGTCAGCGGCTTTGGATGGTTCTGGGACGGTGATGGTTGTTGTTGATGGTGTGCGGACTCCATGATCAATGAGCCGTTGTGCCAACCGCTTGGCACTGTCGAAAGTAGATGGGCTTGAAGCTAAGACAATCCCCTGGTACGAAGGCACCAGCTCCCGGATTTACCTCTCTATCTTCTTCCCCTCAGTAGGAACCATTCCTGGACATAGTGCTAGCAGATCGCTGAATCTGGCAGTATAAGTCACTATGTCGGAGCGCTTAATGGTTAGGCTCCAGAGTTCCTGTTCAAGTTTCTGAACATCGCCTCTCGGGCAATATTCTTCAATCACGAGCTCCTTCAAAGCTTCCCAGCCCATAGCATTAGCCACTATCAGAGTAAGTGACTTGACATGGCCATTCCACCATGTGAGGGCTCTGTCCGAGAAGGTGCAGGCAACAAATATTACTTTGCTTCCTTATGGATAGAAGCAAATCTCAAAGATCGACTCTGTTTTATCTAACTATTGCAAGAGGGCAATGATTCCACCAGTTCCATTATAGGATCTAGGCATGCAGTTGTTGAAGTCCTTGTATGATCAATCCCTAGAGCGCACTGTGACATCACCTTGAGTAGAATGTACTGTTGTTCCACTTCCGCTGGTGCCTCTCATACTGAATTGAGCTAAGGCCACCGCAACAACCGCAGATACTGCAGCTTGGAGAGCTGCAGGATTGTATTGTGGAGGAGGCGGTGGTGGTGGTTGAGTTGGAGTTATCAGAGGATTGTGTCTCGATGATCGACACGGAGGCATATTTTAACTAAAAGTTTACAAAGATGTAGATAATAGTAATATTCGATTGTAAGTATAAGGAGAGTGATCCATGGATTAATCGCCATAGCCCAACAATTAAATTAGTGTATGATTGAAATAGAGATATAACAGTAAGTGTATGAAAGCATTGGGATAAATATTTTCAAACGCATTAGATATCTGTCAATAATATTGGCATTAATGATGTAACAAGTTCGGGAAAATGACCTAAAAGTAGGTCTTACATCAAACGACATAGAGTAAATTTTGACAGCATAGAAGTCTAGTTATAGTACTTGAAAGACAGGAATATTTTACAAGAAACATGCTACATAGAGCATAGATAAGAACGCTATTCCTTAAACCAAAAGAAAGGATGAGTCGAGCATCTTCTACTGACGACGGGTACCCCTCGGGTGAAACCTCAAACTTGCCACCTGACTCTCCACGTCCAGAAGGTGTCTTTTATGAACTCGTTGACATGCTCGGAGTTCTATGACTTCAGCTCGTGATGCAGCTAGTTCTAGTTGCAGAGCCTCATTGGCTCTCTTAGTCTTTCCCATAGCCTCTTCAAGATGACCAATGCAGGCCGTATTAAGGCCCAAATTGGCATCAATTTCCACGGTTCGGTCGATGGCTGCCCGACCCTGTTCTTCATTCCGAGCAATCCTGCAGACCAGAATGGGCAGGACTCTGACTGCTGAGCCTCCTTCGCTCAGGTCATAGAAGTTTCTGTCTCCTTTGTAGGGTAAGGGTTGACACTGCTCATCACTCCATCGATTCAAGTTTGTTACCCACAGGGGTGTGGGGCCTTGAAATGCTAGACGAGGGTTAGGATTTGGGATTGGAGCCACTTGAGGTAGATTATTGACTTTTGGCTCGGAGTCAGAACCTTCAGAGAAGTTTTCTGTGATGTCATCGTCTAAGGGAACTGCAGGCTCTTCTTTTGGTTCAATGTCGAGCCACCCAACATTGCCTTGGTTGGGAAAATACGAGTCGCCAGGAGGATGGAATCCAGCCATGATATCTATGAGAGAAAAAGGGGTATAAGAATCTTAGTAAAATAGACGTACTACTTAAGATAATTATAAATGATCCTTACCAGTTACTACAATACTCTCGTAGTGGATACCCGTTATATGTAATCAAAACAGGATAGACCTTCGAATAAGGGACCCTAACTCTAAATCGACAACCAAATAAGGAATAAGAAGTAAAGCAAAGATCTCAGGTTTTAAGTCTATGACACCTTAGTTACATATAACCTTAAGGTATCCACTCAACAACTATTGACCTACTACTAAAGACCTTTTTAGTTTTCACATATTTAACTATAGTACACAAAATAGTCATTTAGTATTTTAAGTTTCTTTGTAGTAGTGTTGGTAAGTTTTTAGACTTGTTGCAACACCATAACCATTCTTTGGCACATACTGACCACTTCTCGGAAAGATATAGTTGATCAGGCCATATCAATCCCAAATCTGATCATACGTCCCTAAGACTACCTGTGCTATTCAACAATCGTAATACTTTGTTCTATTCTAGTATGACATTGATCCTTACGAATGTAGGTATGTATACTTTGAGTTAAATATTTTATTATTTAAAAAGTATAAACTCTTGGTCAGAGTATTTTAATCCCTTGGTGTTTATAGTTTGTATATCTTTTATGGGTTGGTATTCTCGATTCGCTATAAACAATGCTCTCATACCAATCTGTCACACCCCAAAACCGGAACGGCAGAAACGTTCTGGGGCAGAGGACGTCATGTATTGTATCATTACAATGCAATATATTAAAGAAGCAACAACATCATCCATTGCATATAATAGTATAATTCAATACAAGTGTTCTGTGTTAATGATATAAGACACCAAAATGAATAATCAAAATAAAGACGAGTCTTGAATGTGCTCCGTCTTCTAAAAAATTTGGCCATCTGTACCTGTCTACTGGTGACCTGAGAATACAAATTATTTTAAAAGAGTTAATCAGCATTTTAGCTGGTGAGTTCATAACTACTTTAGTGTATTTTTTTTATCTGTTTTAAGAAATGTTTGTAACTGAGTAATGTAAATGTTTGTAAGTGTTAGTAATAAATGTTTGTATCTACTAGAAAATCCTATATTTCCTACTAAAGTGTCGTCTCCTACCCAGACCCGACTGCTCTGTATGTTTGTTCTTTTGTAAAAGTATGAGTTTTTCCACAAGTATAACTATCACTATCAAAATATAGTTTATATTATCATTTATGTGAGTAGATCACAAAGTGAATGCAAATGGGAAAAATGGAGTACTATAGTAATGTATATAGCAACTACTGTTGTACTAACTACCTTAAACCAATTGTTAATTAAGGTATAATGTGTTGAGCTTGTAACCATACTTGATCGACTCGTAAAAACACGACGCACAAATAATCAAAATGGTATAAAATTTGTCACCCATAGACTTGTAGATCCCACTGTAGCTAGCAGCAAGGTGTTGGACGGTCAGTCCAATATAGATCTATACAAAAATTCATGCTCCCCCTCCAGGAGACTCTGGTTACAAAGCGTGACATAGTTGTAGGTTGTCCTGCCAAGAAGTAGTGGCTCACATTAGCGGTATAGTGTTCTTGTATTTGAATAGTATGTTCCCTCAGTACTAGTATATTGTATGTTCTCTTGCATAGTGTATAGTATGTTCTTCCTTGTTTCTCATTATAGTATGTTCTTCCTTGTTTCTCATTATAGTATGTTTGAACGGAATCATGTACGAATTGACTCTTGTATGTGTCTTTATGCTAGAAATAATGTGTAGTAGACCTCTGAAATATACCTATTATAGTTTACTAGTAATGTTGTTTGAATGACTGAGGATGTTCGTACACCTTTTCTACCCAAAGGTGTAGAACTGAGATTAAAGCTTTTATATCTACACACACACAGCGACATATATATATATATATATATATATATATATATATATGTATATATATATATATATATAACTAAGATTCAAACGACACTCGGACAAACAACAGGGTAATTTAAGTCCACAACCAAACACGAAACAGGAAATAAAGTGGGTTATCAGTCCTAAGTCCTTTCAACCTTATTTATATAACTATATCCGTATAGACATCGTTTTCACAATATATAAGTTTAAAAGAGTTTAATAAAAGGTTTAGCATATAAAAGAGTTTGATGTAGTGTTTTGAAATAGATTGTTTGATAAAACGTCTTGAAGTTTAAGAAATCCATTTGTTTGATAGTTATTAATCACATGTGATTGATTCAATAACTATAATGTTTCAACTTGTATGCCCCCATAAAAGCATTTAAAATCATTTAAAAGGTAAATTAAGAGGTATGAACTTACCTGTAGTGAGTGGTTTGACTGTAATAACACACACACACACACACACACATATATATATATATATATATATATATATATATACATAATTAGTGTTTATACTACTTAATCATGGAAGGAAACACCTTAGGGACTAGGAAACATGTGAATGGAAGTGTTGTAATCACATGTGATTGCACCTATAAGGGTTTACGGCCACACTTAATGTTCACGACCATGATGTTTACGACCCTTAGAGTTTATGGCCATGGGGTTTACGACCCTATGTGTTTACAGCCATATACTCATGAAGGCATAGGCCAAAGAGTGTTTTATGGTCTTATTAAGCATCAAGGAAGTGTGTTTTGACCCATTTTGTGACAACCCGAAATTTATTCCGTCATTTTTAACCCCTCCTTTCGTTAATAAGTCTCATTTTATTTAACTGTCCGTTAACCTTTTGGATTGTTTAATTAATTTGGGACTTTTATGATGACTTAGTAAGGGTTGAAACAAATTAGAAACACCCTCATTAATCCCTTGAAAATGTTTTAGTATTAACCAAGTCAAAATACGACCATTTAATCGGGTGCAACCAAAAGCCCTGTTTAACGTCAGTATTGGGTAGATTTCCACTGAGCCACAAGCTCAACCCCTATATGAAACGACCGAAAAATACAACCAATTTTAAATTTTTCAAAAACAGCTCGATTCCATTAAATCTTTACAAAAAGGTTTTCAATATAAAACATTTAACATATTCCCAGAATCACATTACTACAAAATCACGAGGAACGGTACGATCACGCCTTCGCTTTGCTACAGTCTCCTGAAGAACCTGAACTACCTGAAACCACAATTGTAAGCCCGAAAGCTTAGTGAGATATCCCCAAAATACCAACCACTAACACCATACACGCATAACATGCCACAACATATCAGATCATAGAACAGCCATGCACTTCGGGTCTACTGTGTAACTGGTCCGCCGCACCGGCCTACAGTCCACCTGGTCCACCCTCTGAGTCTATCCACATACATCGAGTCTGCAGTGTGGTTGGTCCGCCCGCTCCCGGGCTTTCAATCCACCTGGTCCACTCTCTGAGTCTACAGTATAACTGGTCCGCCCGCACCGGGCCTTCAGTCTATCTGGTCCACTCTCCGAGCCTTCGGCACGTCTGGTCCGCCCTTTCGGGGCCTACAGCCTATCCAGACCACTCACTGGGCCTTCGGGAAACCGGTCCGCCCTGGGTATCTTGGCCTACAGCACACAACAGGACACGCCTCAACCCAACTCCAGTCCAAACAACCATGTGCACATATACATACAATCATATAACAATTCACAGTCAACAAACATATCAACAGATCACATAACATATCATTATCCTAACCAGGAAACCAACCTAACAGGTCACTAACAAAGCATCTCCGTATCTCTCAGGATACCAATCTGAATTAGGTCTCTAACATATATCATCCTAACTCACAGGATGCAAACATATCAAAGCAGCAACATAACAACAACTACCCGGATCTCAATCCGATAAGGGTCGGCATTGGTGCCTTAGACCCTATTGATATAGTGAGGATAACTCACCTCGAAACTGCCGGCTGAAAGGATTAGATCCCGCTGCTCCAAGCTCTGACACGAACTCCTCCACTGGACACCAACACACTCACTCAATAAATACCCTTAATTACCAAAATACCCCTGAAAGACAACTAGTCAACCCTTGGACAAGGTCAAAGTCAACCCCTGACTGACTCTACTCGCCGAGTCAACCCGATGACTCGCCGAGTCCCCATACTCAGAACTTCCGTCAATCCACGACCTAACTCGCCGAGTCACCCCGAGACTCGTCGAGTCCAACAACTCTGAGTCCACTCGCCCACAATTAACCGAGTCGTCCCGCGACTCACCGATTCTCGACTCAACCAGAAAATATTGGGACTCTTCGACAAGACTCACCGAGTCCAAGAATAGACTCGCCGAGTCTAAGGCTATCTTCAACCTACTCGCCGAGTTGTGCATACAACTCGCCGAGTTCCAGGCCATCTTCATCCAACTCGCCGAGTTGTTCTTCCAATTCGTCGAGTTCCAGCCCATCTTCAAGCAACTCGTCGAGTACACCCATGTGACTCGCCGAGTACCACCGGTCTGAATCCATACAGAAGCATTCCAGGCCATGCAATTGATCCAAAAAATAGATCTAACCTCGTACAACTCATCCATCACGTAAAGTGGCAAACTTTACGTGAATCCAAAGAGATCTATACATTTTGCACATTAGGGCTAAGGTTTGGGACATGATAGCTTCATCCAACACTCAACACAGGGACTTTCATGCATTCCAACTCTTCTCCATTCCAGATCTAAGGTAGCAACCTCAGATCTAACCTCTAAACTCCAATACATCCAAAGATATGATCTCTAATACCCCCAAAAAGATGCATCTAGGAAATAGCAGCTCAAAAACGAGATATTACCTCAAAAGAACGCCCCAACTGCAATGAAACTCAATTCCAAGCAAAGCCCCTTGCTCCAAGCCTCTTTTTCTCTAAGAACTCTTCAACAACCACCTCTCCAAGCTCCAATTTGCTCAACAATGGGGTTTCTCCACGAAATTAGGGTTTCTGGGACTCAAGGGGTGATAAAGAGTCTGGGAAGGAAACATAATGTTCTTTATATAGGGCTCAACCCCGAGAATTAGGGTTTTCTCCACTCAGCGCCTACTTGCCGAGTCCATCTCATTGACTCGCCGAGTCTACTCGCCGAGTCCATCCATAGACTCGCCGAGTCACTCTGTCCCAATATACTCTTTTAGCCCTTCAACTCTACTCTTGATATTTCGGGATGTTACACTATAAAAGGGGGAGTGGACTCCATTCACACTCATTCCACTCTCTCACTACACACTCTCTCTCTAGAACTTGTTTTCGAGCCAAAAACGCCCATTCCGAGCCCCAAACTAGTAAGTAATCTATCCTAACTTGTTGTGTAGCTTAGTTAACATCCAAATTCGTGTTTAAGACATAAAATAGGGGCAAAATTTTGTTTTTACGGCCCAAGAACACTCTTGGACCGTGAACACCCTTAAGTGGGGTTTTTAAGCCCCAAAACCCCTCTAAATTACCCCTACGGCATAGATATGACTTGTGGACTTACACCTTCGAGCTTAGAACACTAAAACCTTGCACTTTGGAGAGTGAACATGAGTTTATGGCCCAAGAACACTGTTGGACCGTAAACCCCTCCTCATAGGCCGTGAACACCTATAAAGGTGTTAGAAATGCCCTCAAACACCCCCTATGTCCTAGAAAAATGTCTAGAATCAACCACAAGTGAAGTAGGGGCTTTAAACATTAAAGAAACCATGGACATAGGAGTTTATGGCCGTAAACACCCTAGGATTGGTCCATGGTCTGTATACTCCCAAAGAGTGCCCAAATGATGCCCTAACTTCTTCATTTGACTTGGAAAAATGCATAGAAATTTATTTCCTACCATTTAAGACCTAAATACATGAAGAGATTGACCAAGTGAGAGTTTACGGACGTAAACTCCATGTTTACTGCTGTAAACTCCCTAAAATGATCCATTTGGAGCCTAAACCACTTCCTATGCCCTCAATGTGAACCTGGCCAAACTTTACAAGTGATATAATACCTTTTAGCATCAAAGAGCACACCACCTATGAGTTTACGACCGTAAACTCATGGGGATATGGTCTTAGGGCCGTAAACTCTATAAAGAGTTTACTCTTGAAGAGTAAACTCCCTATCTAGGCCATACACTCCCTTAGATGTTACCCGGGACACCCATACCACTTGACCAAAGTGTTTTCTGCACATAGGGATGCGTTTACGTGCTTAAACTAGTAGTATAATTACTAATTGTAAGTAAACATATGTCATCATATGTTACTAGGTCACTAAGTGTGTTCAAGTCTTCACTTGACACCGAGCACCCAACCGACACCTCTACCCGATCCACTTACAACAGGTGAGTTCATACCCATGAATTAACCTTTTAAATGTTTTTACATGCATTTATGGGGGCGAATACAAGTTAAAACATGCTAGTTATAATATCAATCATATGTGATTAATAACCCGCATGCACAAGGATTTATTACACTTAAAGCTGTTTTACCAAGTATAACACTATGGATGGTTTTCCAAAACATCTTTACTTTTTTAAATCTTTTCTCAAATTATCTCTCGTGCTGTATATTTTATTTCTAAACCAATTACAACAGTGTTTTAAACAAAGGTTTTCTTTACTTATATTGTTTTATCAAGTTATATTCTAAATGTGTTTATGAACGGTTTTCAAACTTGTTTTACAAACTGACTTTAAGTCGTAAATTTCTGATGTGTAAAGGTTTTCCAAAGTTTTCATCAAAGTTTTCTTCTATGCTTTTACTTCGTTAAATGCATGCCTGTATTAGTATAGTTATATAAATAATGTTTGAAAGACTTAGGAAGGCTAGTTCGCCCTATTTCCTTTTCCTCGTTGGGATGTAGTCTGGTGGGTATCGGATATCCGTCTGAAGGTCGTTTAAACCTTAGTTATATATCATGTATACAAATATGGACATAAAAGCTCTCTCTCTCTCTGTCTCTCTCTCGCTCTCAACCATTACATCGCCTTGGGTAGTAAAGGCCTCCCTCTATTATTCATTTTCATGAAACCCTAGTAACTATTATAGGAATAGTTAGGAGACTTTATCTCTCACTCTATCTCTCTCTATCTCTCACTCTATCTCTCTCTCTCTATCTTACTTTAGATTGTGACACACTATTTCCCTCTAGGGCGCTTCATTGCACCAACGCCGTGTAACCAGAGTCTCCGGGAAGGAGAGCGAACATGATGTGTATAGAT
Organism: Lactuca sativa; assembly: GCF_002870075.4. Lineage (NCBI taxonomy): Eukaryota > Viridiplantae > Streptophyta > Magnoliopsida > Asterales > Asteraceae > Lactuca > Lactuca sativa. The sequence continues at coordinate 244,988,412 of NC_056626.2, read as the reverse complement.
CTATACGGGACTGACACTCCCACACCCTGACTACTAGCTACAGTCCGCGCAGGTAAGGCCCAGGGGTGACATAAAGCTACTATTATTACTGCCACTACCTCTACGCGTGACTTGGAGGGTCATCGTATACTCTATCGTTGATCAGCATGGTTACATACGAGTTCACATTCACCCTTTGTTTTAGACCTAGCTAGTTGTATCGTTCCTTTGATACTGTTTGGGGTCTGTTTTTTCTTTTGTTTTAGACCTTGCTAGCTGTATCGTTCATTTGATACTGTCTGGGGTCTATGTTCTTTGTTTTAGACCTTGCTAGCTGTATCGATCACTTAATACCGTCTAGGGTCTGTGTTTCTTTTGTTAGACTGGGCCAGGCGTATCATTCATTCGATACTCTCCTGGAGTCTATGATTTCTTTTGCCTTAGTCAGCAGTATAACTGGTGAGACATAGGTTATTTTTCCCTTTAGTATCCTCACTTTTGATTTTCTCATCTACTCTTTTAAAGTAAATTCTGTATTTGGTAATGATAGTAATAAGGGGAAAATTACTCTTTAAAACACAACCCTGTCGAGTCTTGGTAGAAGACTGCTTTTATTTAGAAAATATAGGATTTTCTGGAAAGGACGCTAATACAGCGTAGATTCTAAACTACTACTTTTTATAAAGTTATTTTGAATAAAATGCTTACTTACACAAATGACACTAAAAACTTATGAACTCACCAGCATTTATAAAAATGCTGATACTCGCTTTCAAAATAACTTGTATTCTCAAGTCAGCGATAGACAAGTACATCCCAGGAGCTTTTGGCGAAGTCAGTCTAGAATCGAACTGCAACTATATTAGTTTTGTATTACTTTGATGTCTCTATTAAATGTAACTTATGTAAAACTATTACTATTAATGCAATGGTTGTTGTACTTTGATTAGTATACTGCATATGTTGTGATACTTGACAAGACGTCATCTACCCCAGAACGTTTCCGCCGTTCCGGTTTTGGGGTGTGACACATTCATAGCTTTAAGAAAAGTTTATGGCCAAACTAGGAACCTTAATAAGGGTTTACGGCCAAGGGAGATGTATATGGGCGTAAAATCTTATTGTCCTTAGCAAATGGTTGATTTCAAGGGTTTAACAAGTCTTATTAGGAGATAGAAGAGTTACTTACGTTTTTGGAGGCTTGAAGGGGTTCACGGCTACCAAGAACTAGTGTGTATTCTTGGTGTTCTCGGTGAAAGATGAAGATCCACCAATGTAACACCTGGAATCAGGAAGACGAGGAAAGGAAAGAAAAGCCCTAAGTTAAAGGAGTCAACTCGTCGAGTCCAAGGAGGAACTCGACGAGTCGGAGCAGGATCCGGGTTATAGAATAAGTGACCAACTCGGCGAGTCGGCGTGTGGACTCGACGAGTATGGTCTAAACGAGAAAAGCCCTAATCCGAGGGTTGGCACCCAATTTAAAGGACGTTATGTCCTCTCCTTTGTCCCCCTTGTTGGCCAGAAGCTGCTATACTCGATTCCAAACCCTAAGTTGAGTGAGAGAAGGAAGAAAGGGAGTTTGGGACTTTCGCAAGAGGAAGTTTTTGATGGGTTTTGAGCATTCTAACACTTCCTAAGTGTACATGCAACCCTAATAAACCTTGGATCTATGTTTGTCTAAGATACATGCAAATAATTAATTTTCCAAGGCTTATATCCTAACTAGCATGGCATGGGGAACTTGAATCAAATAAAGCTAGTAGAAACACTTACCTTGTAGATGTAGTTGATTGCTTGGAGTTCTTGAGCCTAGCACCAATAATGTGGATGCCTCAAATGAAAGTCACAAATCACCACAAACTTGGAACTTTAAGAGAATAGTCACCACTTCTTGAAATCGGCCCTCAACTCCACAAGTGTCAACTAGTCAGATTTTAAGAACCAAAGCCTCCTTTATATAGTGTGGTGGATTAGGGTTACATCCATGTAAACCCTAATACCCATGTCTCTTCATTTCCATGAGATCCATGGGTTAAAGCTCCATGGAGTATCCATGGACTTCTCCATCCAAGCCTTGCCCATTCCAAATAAGCATAAGCCCACACTATATAAATATAGAAGCCCATATTTAATTAGTAATATCTTTGATCACTAAATTAATCCTAGATTAATTATAGATCAGTACTAATTAAATAATATGATCTTATATTAATATATTAGAACTTATAATATATTAATAAATCATAGCTTGTACTATTCTCAAATATTATCCATAAAGTGTTCGGGTGAAGTGCAACCCAAATGGACCATGCCGGGTCGGGTCAAGTATATACCAAATATAGTTATGGACTTAGACACTATATCCAACAGTCTCCCACTTGGATAAGTCTAGTAACTATATTTGCAAGTATAACTTCAGGAACCGATCAGCACTCGTAGCTCTTTAAACTCTGTTTAACTAGAACGCGCCATTTAGATAAGTGATCATATAATCCTCTGTTCTAGATATCAGCCGGACAAACACATGGAACATTGTCTTACTTATTGTCCAACATTTGTTTCCCGATTTCCGATTTGTTTGACATAGAACTTAACTAAACACATCAATTTAGTTCTGACCGGGCCCGGTACATAGGTCAACACAAAATCATCGGGGGGCCCAGATATCAGCTTCTAATCCAAGAAGGAACAGATAAATTTCGACTCATATGTTTGTTCTACCACTCATTGAATTACACACAAAGGCACGTTTTATAACATCGAGTTACCAATGCGTTTACATACAATCAATGCATAACCAACTCGTAAGTAACAAATCATATCTCTAGGTTTGAAGATTTATATGATATTACCGTCTCACGATCACTCGAGATAAAATTCCATGAAGTGATTCCAGTGAGCGTGGGTTGTGTCCAATGCTCAGAACTTATGAGCACTCATGATTGTTGTAGCCTTGTCCAACACCTTAGACCTCTACAACCCATCATGACAGTCTTCATTCATACCTACTTCCGACATATGACCGATTGTGGAGGTTTGAATAATATGTTATACCAAACAAAAAATTATTCTGGAAGTCAAAACATGCAAAAGAAATATAGTAAAAGATCGACAAGAGATAGTAACACTTTACTCATAAATAAAACACCTTTTATTCATCATCAAATGTCAATTACACTTTACAAATTTCCGGGTTATCTAACTACTAAAACTTATATCATCCTTCAGCCCTATGCTCCGAGCATGCTGGAGATGCTTAACCCTACTCAGTCCCTTCGTGAGGGGATCTGCTGGGTTCTCGTCCGATGATACCCTCTTCGCCATGAGGAGTCCTTCTTCGATTCGATGTCTGATAAAATGGTATTTTCTGTCGATGTGTCTGGATCTCCCGTGATCCCTTGGTTCCTTGGCTAAGGCAACTGCACTATTGCTGTCACAGAAAATCTCCATTGGCTCTTTTATAGCTGGTACAACTCCAAGGTCTCCGATGAAGTTCTTTAGCCATATCGCCTCTTTTGCTGCTTCGCTTGCCGCTATATACTCTGATTCACAAGTAGAATCAGCCACTGTCTCCTGCTTGGAACTCTTCCAAGAGATTGCTCCTCCGTTTAGGGTAAAGACCCAGCCTGACTGAGAGCGGAAATTATCCCTATCAGTCTGGAAGCTAGCATCACTATACCCTACAACTCTCAAGTCATCACTCCCACCGAAGGTAAGGACCCAGTCCTTAGTCCTTCGTAGGTACTTGAGGATATTCTTTACCGCAGTCCAGTGTTCCTTGCCAGGGTTCGCCTGATACCTGCTAACCATGCTCAAAGCAAAAGCTACATCAGGCCGAGTACACGTCATGGCATACATGATCGATCCTACAGCTGAAGCATAAGGAAATCGACTCATTTCTGCTATCTCAGCCTCAGTACTAGGACTTTGTGTCTTACTCAATCTGGCGTTACACTGAATGGGTAACTCTCCTTTCTTGGAGTTATGCATGTTGAATCTTTTCAACACTTTGTCCAAGTAGGTACTTTGACTAAGTCCAATTAGTCTTTTACTCCTGTTTCTCAAAATCTTTATCCCTAGGATATAGGCAGCTTCACCAAGGTCCTTCATAGCGAAACACTTCCCAAGCCAGGACTTAACTTCCTGCAGGGTTGGGATGTCATTTCGTATGAGTAGTATGTCATCCACATACAGTACCAAAAAGCTGACTATGCTCCCACTAGCCTTGATATAGACACAAGGTTCATCTTCACTCCTTGAAAAGCCAAATTCCTTGACTTTCTCATCAAAGAAAATATTCCACCTGCGAGGTGCCTGTTTCAATCCATAAATGGATTTCTCGAGTTTACACACTTTATTATGGTACTCTGTACTGAGAAAACCCTCTGGCTGAACCATGTAAACATCCTCAGCCAACTTTCCATTAAGGAAAGCGGTGTTGACATCCATTTACCATATTTCATAATCATGAAATGCAGCTATGGCCAACAGAACCCGAATAGACTTAATCTTGGCTACTGGAGAAAAGGTCTCATCATAGTCCACTCCAGGAATTTTAGAGAAGCCCTTTGCAACCAGTCTAGCCTTATAAGTGTGTACATTACCATCCATGTCGGTCTTCTTCTTGAAGATCCATTTGCACCCTACAGTCTTACGACCAGGTACATTCTCAACCAAGTTCCAAACTTGATTGTCATACATGGATTGTATCTCGCTATCCATGGCCTCTTTCCATTTAGCAGCCTCAGGGCCTGCCATGGCTTCGGTTTAGCTGTTAGGTTCATCCAGACCTACTAGTGTCTCATCACTAATAAGTGTCTCACCTTCCACAGTAATATGAAATCCATAATAATGCTCAGGTGCATTCCTAACTCTCGTGGAACGCCTAAGAGGTACAGGCACATCAGTTGGCTCACCAGGAGTTTCCTCGTCAAGTTGAGGGCTAGGGTTTGAAGTTCCTTCACCACTTGACTCTTGAATTTCTTCAAGATCAATTTGCCTCCCACCGTTTCCTTGGCTTATAAATTCTCTCTCTCGAAAAACTCCTCTTCTTGCTACAAAGACCACATTGTCACTAGGTCTGTAGAAGAGGTAACCGAAGGATTGCTGTGGGTAGCCGATGAAAATACACCTCTCGCTTCAGGGTTCGAGCTTATCATGAGTCTCGCGTCTCACGAAAGCCTCACAACCCCAAATCTTGATGTGGTCTAGCTTAGGTACTTTACCAGTCCACATCTCGTGAGGAGTTTTGGCAACATTCTTTGTAGGGACAAGATTAAGAATATGGGCGGCAGTCTCTAAGGCATACCCCCAGAATGAAATTGGTAGCGTAGCTCGACTCATCATGGAACGAACCATGTCCAACAAGGTTCGATTACGCCTCTCAGCCACACCATTCAACTGTGGTGTCCTGGGAGGTGTCAATTGTGAGATAATCCCTCATTCCCTAAGATAGTCGAGGAACTCTGAACTAAGATACTCACCTCCTCGATCGGATCGAAGCATCTTAATGTTCCTGCCCAATTGATTCTCGACTTCCTGTTTAAATTCCTTAAACCTCTCGAAAGTCTCTGACTTATGCTTGATTAAGTAGACATATCCATATCTACTGTAATCATCAGTAAAAGTCAAATAATAACGATTAGCATCCCTTGTGGCATGTTTGAATGGTCCACACACATCCGTGTGTACAAGGTCCAACAAACCTTCACCCCTCTCACAGGAGCCTGTGAAGGGTGACTTTGTCATTTTTCCAAGTAAGCATGATTCGCAACTATCATCTGACTTTAGGTCAAACGACTCCAAGACTCCATCCTTTTGGAGTTGGCCTATGCGTTTCTTGCTTATATGTCCAAGACGACAATGCCATAATGATGCTTTATCCAAGTAATTATTATTAGTAGAATCAATACACAAAACATTATTTCCTAAGTTATCTACAACAGATACAGCTTCATACACACCATCACAAGGTAATGCTTTAAAATAAAAGACATTATTATAGAAAGCATCAATAGAACCAACTTCATTATTAAATGAAAAGGTAAACCCTTGTTTGTACAAAGCATGAAAGGAAATAATATTTCTTGCCATTCCTGGCGAATAACAACATTTATTCAATTCTAAATTAAGCCCACTATTTAGCGATAAAGTATAAAGTATCAAGTTTATTCTTCCTTGCTCCACATTCTCACTTCTTTTAGTCCCTGTAAGTCACAACAAATATGAATACCGCAACCGGTATCAAGGACCCAAGATTTAGAATGGGGTGAGTTATTAGAAATGATAGTGTAAATACCTGCATGGTTGGGTTTGACTTTCCGATCCTTCACATCCTGCTGGTATTTTGGGCAGTTCCGCTTCCAATGACACTTGTCATGGCAATAGAAGCATTCAGCCTCTTTTGGGTCAGAAGAAGGAGTGATGGAACCTTTCTTGGTTCCACTTGAAGAAGAGCCATCAAGGGTCCGAGCCTTGGTACCCTTCGAGGACCTCTTTCTCTTCCTCCATCGACCTTTCCCAATTGCCAAAACCGGAGTTGAGTTTGGAGTAGGAGTGATAGCAACCGACTTCCCCTTAAGACCTGATTCTGCGGTCTTGAGGAGTCCCTGAAGTTTGCTGAGTGTGACCTCTTCCTTATTCATGTGATATGTCATGCGGAATTGATCATAGCACGATGGTAAGGAGTGCAAAATGATATATATTGCAAGATCCTCAGGGAAGTTCACATTAAGCTTCAGCAAACGATCCACATACCTTTGCATTTTCTGCATGTGGCTCGTGATGGATTCCCCGTCCTTCATCATGGTTGTTATCATGGAGCAGATGATTTCATACCTCTCTTGTTTTGCACTTTGATGGTATCTTTCCATCAAATCTTGGTGCATTTCATAAGGGTAGAAATCCTCATAAGACTTTTGGAGTTCCGCTGTCATCGTGGCCATCATGATGCAAGCCACTTTCGTAGCATCCCTTTCATGTGCCCAAAAGTCAGCGATCTCCTGAGGAGTTGCAGTGGTCTCATCAATCTCCTTAAGCTCCTTGTGAAGGACATATTCTTTGTCCTCGTGGTGGGTAATCATCCTGATGTTTCTGATCCACTCATTGAAGTTGGATCCATCAAAGGTGACTTTCCCACACAAGTTCATAAGGGTAAAGGAGCCATTAGGATTAGAGCCAGAAGCATTATTGGAAGACATCTGAAGAGAAGAGAACAAGATTAGTTTAGATATAAGAGAGTCCTTAATAAAACACCCAAATGTAATATTAAGGCTAGGATCCAATCACAATATAATATAACTTAGAAGAGGTATGCCGTAATCTAAGCTATATCATATTTGAAAGGTAGGTGAATGACGATTCACCAATTTCCACCACGAAAACCGCAATATTTAAGTATTAGGTTTTTGAATGGTTCTTAGAAATTCCTAGATTCTTTGAGATTCAATGAACTTTTCAAAGGCATGTTTCAATCTCGAGTGTGCCCTCCAGGTTTTGTGACTGGGATGCCGAGGATCACAAAACGAGGTGTGAAGTAACCATGCAAATCACTTGGTACCCTTAAGATTTATCACTCAATCGATGTGCCGGTAAACCACACACGCTCCATCGATACTATAATAAACCCTAAGTCACCCTTTACCTACCTTGTTATGTCCAAGTTAGTGTGCCAGTTAACCACACACGCTCCACTAACGACCTAATCAAAGTGTAAAGTGTAATTTCATGGATTAGCACCTTATTCACATTTTTCCTAAAGTAACTAAGATTGGGAATTTAATAAAACATTTAGTTACTTTATAATATTCATCATACTTTGAATGAGAATTTATAAGTCCTTGTCTTACCCGTTCGGCTAACGACCCTCCACCGGTCAAGCAAGCGGTGGGTGAGAGTGGATACCCATTAAGTCACCATTTTATAGGCAACAACCTTATACCCACCTTATAGACCGGCTTCGTGAATGAGGCGTACTAGCGGTAAGAAGACTTTGTTCTTATACATATATATATAATTATTAAATCATAATAATATAAGTATAAGGGTTGAATTTTAACTTTTAAAATTGTAAGGGTTGGAACTAAAGTTTTAACTTAACTTTACTTGTTCGAAAACTTGAGGGCAAGTTTTGTAAACTTTCAAAACTTTTCATTTCTTGTAACTTATGAGTTTAATAGAGTAATAAAATGAGGACTTTTCATTTTTCTAACTCTTGTGATCTTTTAATGGTTTTTTAATCCAAGAGACTTTTGGTTTTCCATAACTTGAGGACAAGTTATGGACTCCATTAAAACACATTATGATCATGAATTAATCTACCACATAGGTTACAAATAATTCCTATGATCATCTAAACATCATAAGAACAAGAATATGAATATGAACACTTTCATATATCAAAATCACATTTAATATTTGTAATTTTGATAACTAGTTGTTGTAAATGAGTTAGAAAAGACATTACACCTTCTAAAACAAGTTTTCAAGTACCAAAACAGTTTAGGGTAATGTTTCTAATCCATTTCCAGCAACTAAAGTCGAAAAACTGCACTCTGTCGACCCTACTCACCGAGTGCATGAACCTACTCGACGAGTAGGTTGAAGATACAAGTGAACTCGGCGAGCCCCCCCCCCCCCCCCCCCCCCCATGGACTCGGCGAGTCCATCAGACATACAGCAAGATTTCGAATTTTTCAAGCATATTGCAACAAGTATCAAACAAACAAGCCTAGGCTCTGATACCACTGATGGGTTTTGAGCATTCTAACACTTCCTAAGTGTACATGCAACCCTAATAAACCTTGGATCTATGTTTGTCTAAGATACATGCAAATAATTAATTTTCCAAGGCTTATATCCTAACTAGCATGGCATGAGGAACTTGAATCAAATAAAGCTAGTAGAAACACTTACCTTGTAGATGTAGTTGATTGCTTGGAGTTCTTGAGCCTAGCACCAATAATGTGGATGCCTCAAATGAAAGTCACAAATCACCACAAACTTGGAACTTTAAGAGAATAGTCACCACTTCTTGAAATCGGCCCTCAACTCCACAAGTGTCAACTAGTATGATTTCAAGAACCAAAGCCTCCTTTATATAGTGTGGTGGATTAGGGTTACATCCATGTAAACCCTAATACCCATGTCTCTTCATTTCCATGAGATCCATGGGTTAAAGCTCCATGGAGTATCCATGGACTTCTCCATCCAAGCCTAGCCCATTCCAAATAAGCATAAGCCCACACTATATAAATATAGAAGCCCATATTTAATTAGTAATATCTTTGATCACTAAATTAATCCTAGATTAATTATAGATCACTACTAATTAAATAATATGATCTTATATTAATATATTAGAACTTATAATATATTAATAAATCATAGCTTGTACTATTCTCAAATATTATCCATAAAGTGTTCGGGTGAAGTGCAACCCAAATGGACCATGCCTGGTCGGGTCAAGTATATACCAAATATAGTTATGGACTTAGACACTATATCCAACAGTTTTGAAGGTTTTGATCACTAAGGAGCTGGAGGATCCAACCCTTTTGTTTTGAGCATCATTTTGAAGGTTAAAATATGTTGCTTTGCATTTTTAGCTTCTAGATCTTTTCTTGGTTGATGTTTTGGGGTCATTTTGGTATGTTAACAAGCCATTTCGAGTTAGAAGACCAAATCTGAGGGAACTACTTCAGATCTAGGTTGTCTTGGTCCAGAGACCCATAAAGTATCAGTCTTTGGTGTGTTGGTAAAGCATGTTTGCCTCAAACCCTAGCCCTAGAGTGTTTTAAGCCTATAGCTCCTTGGTTTCACGTAATGTTTGCAACTTTACATGGGGGTTAGACTTTAGAAGAGTGGATGTATGGATTGGAGCCCCTACATGGCTGGAAAAGCCTCTATATGGATTGAGAGATGAAGAGACTCAACGAGTCACATGAGTGTACTTGGCGAGTTGTATGAACATGAGCATGGACTCGGCGAGTTGGAAGAACAGCTCGACGAGTCTGTTGAAGATTGCCTTTGACTTGACGAGTTTGTTCTTGGACTAAGTGAGTCTGGTCGCAGAACCTCAAACTTTTCTGGTTAAGACGCCAATTAGTCAGTTGAGTGGTGACTCAGTGAGTTGGACAGGATGGGACTCAGAGATCGTTGAACTCGACGAGTCTTGGGGTGACTCAGCGAGTTGAGTCGTATGTCGAGAGTTTCTGAGTTTAAGACCTCGGCGAGTCTATGGGTTGACTCGACGAGTAGAGTCCATCAGGAAGGTTAAATTTGACCAGGGTTGACTCAGTTTGACTTCTAGAGTTCAGTTTGGGACTAAGTGTTATTGGTATTAGTTGCTCAAGGAGCTACAGGAGCAACAATTTGGAGAGTTGTCGGTTAGCAGCCATAGGGTTATCGGCCGAGTTTAACAGTTCAGGTGAGTTTCCTTCCAGTAGGAACGGGTCTACGACCACAAAGCCGACCCGTCTAGTTAGCAGTAATTCCCGGACATCGGTCTGATGTAGTAGTTTAGTGTACTTGATGTCTTTGTGATTCAAGCATCTTTTTGTGTTATGTGTTTCGGACTTCGTTCCGATGCAATATGTAGTATATTTGTTCATGCTAGTTGATATGTTTGTTTTACGCTATGTTCAGCCAGTTATGTGACAACCCGATATTTCAACTCTTTGTAATGACCTAAAAAGTCAAGTATTGTAACCACTTTTGAGTTAATAAAATTAACTTTGATAATAAAATGTCCAAAAAGTTTCTATTTAAATTCCTTCTATGTTTAAATGTCATTAAATCATGATCGTACGTAAAAAGAACGCCTAAATCCAACTTCGTATATTGAAGTTATGATTTTTCCAAGTTCGGCTTAGCAACAGACAACTAAAAACTCGAATCGGAGATCGAGCGACTTTTGGCCGGAATGACCTAAACGAGAATCGAAGGTCTCGACAATGGTATTTCAGCGGTGAAAAGTCTGGCAAAAACCGACGTCAGATAAAGAATTTATGATTTTTTAAAGAAATTCCTTAATCACGACATTTTATAAATAAATAATAAAAATAAATTCGGAATTTGCCAATGGAGTCTAAACGAAAGTTGTAGAGCGTAGTCTCACCTACGCGTGGATATAAAGACCATCGAAAACGGAGTTCGTATGAAGAAGATATGATTTTTTGAAGTTTATTAAATAAATTATATATAAAAATAAATCAAAAATCCGGTAATATCCGAAGGAGGAGTCATCGTCCTAATCCGAGTTACGCGTCGCGTAACCTCATACACCCCGCGTACCCGAGGGCCTTGGTCTCGGTCCGTCCACGTCGCCCCTATATGAGCCTACCCGACCCATCCCATCCGAAGCGAAGCAGTCGAGGACTCAGTCATGGGTGACGCACGAGTACGCCCCGCGTACCGAGGCTTCTCAGACCACTATAAATAGAGCTGCGAGGGTTCCGGGAAATTCACCCCATTTCTCTCATTTCTTTCACGATATTGCCTCGATTTCCGTGCCCGTTCAAACCCGAAGCCCTGGTCATTTTGCTCAAGTCCCGAAGGTCGATTTTACTCCCGAGATTCCCAAGAATCCCGAGAAAAATCCGTTTCCCAAGACGAAACTCTCCCCGGTTTTCCATCTTGCTATCTTCAAACTTTCAAGTGAGTTCATACCCCTTAATTAGCTTTTTTTAAATATTCTAAATACTTTTATATGCTTTCTAAAGGGGGAGAAATACAAGTAAAACACACAACTACTATCGGGTGTTATATCTAAAGATTATTATACACTTTTATTAAGTAGAATCATATGTGATTTATAAACTTTATAAGGAACTTTCATATATGAAATATGTTACAATAGCATTCTATCTTTTGAAATATAAATTGTTCTAATGCATGTATAAACTAAACATTTTCTTAGATTATATGTATATTTGTCTATCTTAGGCTCTACAAAAATCTATGCTTTCATAACAAATGATTCCTTTTCTAGGTATTTCTAAACAAACGAGACACACTTTTAAAACTATAATAGGTATAGTTTTACGAACAAATTTCTAACTCTTACGTACTAGAAACACGAATTTGAAGAAGTCACTTTCATATACAAGAACAAACGACACATTTTAACAAGTAGATCTGTTTTTATACCACGGTTTTTGTGAGACACTAACTTCACGTACGTTCGTGTACACATTTCAAGTCTTGTATTATATACCAGAATCCCTTAGAGGGGGAGCATGGTGTTTGTGTATAGATCTATACGGGCTTGACAACCCGCGCCCTGACTGTTAGCTACAGTCCACCATTTGTGGTGACAAACGTCATAACATTCCAACGCCTGAAGAACGTTGTGTATAGGCATTCCGAGTCAATAGTATGGTTATAAAACTCACATGGGGTATTAAAAATGCATTGATTTACAAGGTTTTCAAACACATTGGTTATTTTACACTTACATACATTTTAGAAACAAACATTGGTCTTGAGAGAAGGCTACTTTTATACTAGTAGAAAATATAGGATTTTCTAAACACAAACAAACAAGGAAAAAACATTTCATTTCATACAAACATTGTCATTTAAATACTTATGAAACTCACCAGCTTAAATGCGGATCTACTCTTTCAAAATTACTTGTATGTCCCAGGGAATCAGTAATTTTTCAGGTATCATTATGCTTTTGATGAAGGGATGCTGCGGCGCCAGTTTAATCTCATATTTTGACATCATATTGTAATTGGTTTTGAACATGTAACTTTTGACAAATGTAAACTTTCAATTATATATATGATGGTTGTATTGCTTTCTTTACTATGTATTCATTTGTTACGTTACCACATGAAGTCATCCGCCCCCGAACGTTTCCGCCGTTCAGGTTTGGGGGTGTGACAGATTGGTATCAGAGCAATGTTTATAGTGAACTAAGTATATCGAACCACATAAGATATACAAACTATAAATGCTTAAGGGACTAATACTCTCTGACAAAACATTTTTTTCTTTTTACGCTTAAGCAGCGTTACGTTTAACTTAAATTGATAGTTCATTTAAGTACAATTACATGCATACAACAAATTATTTTCATGATATCTAACTATACAACAAGTATTTAGACAAGTTGACACTACGATTAAGACTCGATATATGTAATCAGATTTTGGACAAATATAGCGTGACCAACTATATTTGCCCGAGATTGAACCAACATATATCGAGGAATGATCGTAGTAAGCAACAAGTCAAAACTTACCAAACCATTACAAGAATCAAACACAAGAATTGAAATACTATAGGAGTATTTGCTACCTAAACTAGTTTAACTTACATGTTTTGCATGTTTCAACTTTATTCAATTTTTATAACCCTATTTCTCGTACAGTCAAATGGCTGGATTTCACCACCCTGGCAACCCCTACTTTCCCAACCAAGGCAACGGCAGATGGTTCGAAGATGATCCCGAAGAGGACGAGGAACCCATAGAAGTGGATGATGACTCCAGTGCCGACTCAGAGCCAGAAGTGATCGATCCACCACCCATTCAACCTCCCGTCTTCGTAAGGAAATTTCAAGGACCGACTCCCGTCTGGGGAAGTCACCTCCATCATTGGAGCCAACAACAAGGCATACGCCCTCCCTACGCCATGTGCCGGGACTTCTATGATCTCTGCGGTGGAGGTTCGGCTGATCGGGCACTCCCAGTAATGGTGGGTAAGCTAGCCAATCAGTCCTATCAGTCCGGAGTTCAAGCTAGCCGACTCCGGGATGTCAACGTGGAAGTACAGGTTCACACTTCTAACATCCGTAGGCTGGACAAGATACAAGACAATGCTCAACTCCAAACCGAGGCATTCCAAGCACAAATGATTGCAGTCCTCACTGAACTGAGGGAACAACAAGCCGCTTTTGATAGGCGTCTAATGGAGTCGAAGCAATCAGATGCAGAGTCAAGCACCAAGCGCAACGTACGTCGCAAGTAGTGCTTGTCAAAGACTCAAATTTTGTTATATCTTAGGACCTCGGCTAAAAGTCTTTAAATTTCTCAAACATTGTAATCGGAGACCCTTATAGGGGTCAAATTTTCATGATCGTTGTATCAACTTTTATATTAATATAAGTGACACTATTATTACTACGTTGAGTATTTCGTTCAGACCTTGAAAAGTCTTTGAGAAACCAAATACTTGTTTCATACTTTCAGTCTTACAAATAACTTTCATTCTTCTATTTTAAGACTCATACTATCATCTGTTGTTGAACTATAGCAATTTAGTTCATGAGACACATACATTTTCTATTCTATGGAATTCTTATCTTTACCATTTCAACCTATAGTTGAAGGATGCCTCCACGTAGGAATCCAAGGTGAAGCAATGGTGGGGAAGCACCTGTACCACCACCACCTCCACCACCTCAATTTGATGCTGTTATGTTCCAAGCAGCAGTCACCGCAGCGGTAGCAGCTGCCATGTCACAGATCAATAACTCGAGTACTAATGGCTCGGGATCTGGCACACACCCATCCAACCATGGCGAGAGTCATGGACCACCCCGAGAATGCACCTATAAGGACTTTACTAATGCCAAGCCCCGGATGTTTTATGGAACTGGTGGTGTGATAGCCCTGAGGCAGTGGATCGAAAGGATGGAGTCAGTCTTTGAAATTTGCTCCTGTCCCGAGCATAGCAATGTCAAATTTGCATCTTTCACCCTTATTGATAGAGCTTTAACTTGGTGGAATGGGCACATTAAAGTACTTACCCTGATAGTGGCAAACTCCATAAGCTGGGAGAGCCTAAAAGCCATGATGATGAGAGAATACTGCCCACGGGGAGAGATTCAAAAGCTCGAACATGAACTATGGACTCTCGGAATGGTTGGTACCGACATCGCAACTTATACCAACAGATTCTACGATCTGACAATCCTTTGCCCATATATGATTGCTCCCGAGAGCAAGAAAATAGAGAGGTACATCTGGGGACTGACGCCCCAAATACGATCAAGCGTGTTAGCTTCCAAACCTGCACTACAAGAAAAAGACCCTTTTACAACGTGCAAACAATGACACTCACTGATTTATGTTACGCAAAAGGGAGTGACATTAAAAAAGTATCGTCTCTTCAAAAAATTTAAGGATTTATGTCGCGCATTATTGAGTGCCTGTAAATTAGTGTCTAAACGAAGAAAAATAAAAACATGGAGGGCACCTATAATAAAGCATGCGTCGTCTAAAGATGTCACTTTATAATTTTTAATGGAACACGCGTTCCATCCAGGGGGAAAAATGAAATACTAAAAAATTAAAAATCCCAAATTTTTTTCTTTTTTCCCTCATGCCCAGATTATCGACGCTTCTTCCTTTCCCTCTTGTCTCTCTCGGTTGCTACCTAGGGTTTTTTTATTGAAAGCGAACCGGGAAAGGGTTTTCAGTGAAATCTGCTGTTACTCTTTGAAATTGGATCCAATCCTACCTTCGCCCCATCCTTTTTGTCTCCATCAGTTGCTACCTAGGGTTTTTCGTGAAAGCTTGAATCGATTGACTAGGGTAACTAAAGGGTAAGCGAACCGGGAAAGGGAAGCAATAAATCCAACACTCACTCTCAAATCAATTCTACTGGACAAGGTTTCAATTTGGAGCTTTCTACATTCTTATCGATTCTACTTTCGTTCAAGCTTACATCGGTTTTTTTGGCATATAGTAACCGAAGCTTACATTCTCATCGATTCCACTTTCTCTCTCTGAACAAAAATATCTTATATTCCCTAAAAGCCCTAAACCAGCCACCGTCAACTATCACCTCCACCATCGTTCACGCCGTCCTACTTCCCAGATGGTGTGTGTGTGTGCGCGACAAGACTGAACAATAAATGTGAAAGAAAAGAAAAACGAGCAGAAAGAGAGAGAAGTGAGTTTATTGTGTTTTATTGTTGGTTGTCATTGTCGATGCAGTCTGGTATTTCTTCTAGAATTCTACTATTTCATAAATCTCAAGGACTTCCTTATTCATGCTTACTTCTCTCTCTCTCTCTCTCTCTTATATTATTTGTTGGTATTTGCAGGATAAGGACATGTTACTGATCTAACAAACAATACCATCATTATGCAGAGTGAAGATACGGTGGAAAAAGCAGCATCTGTTGTTCTGGAATTTAGTTTGGATGTTGAGGAGATTACTACTGAGGAGAATAATAATGTAAGTTGTGTTTAAAAAACTGGTTTAAAAATTACATACAATAAGTTAAGTTTCTGAAGTAGAAGATCTAAAGAATCAACAAGTGGGGCAGGGGCAAATACGTCCAAGGAAAAAAAGCGGATAGCTGAGGATGAAAGAAATATAGCAATGAACTGGGACAGCTTGAGAAAGCAGGCAATGTCTATTGACACTTCATCATCTTGCCTTTCGTGTAAGTCAATGTTCAAACTTCAAAAAATGAAACTTTATAAAATTTGACATGTTAGTGAAGTCTTACTCTTACATATTCATGATATCATGTTTTCCAGGTGGACCCAAATGTTGGGAGGATAGCAGTGAGACCGGGGTGGGTTCCTCTGCAACCACTACACGAGTCCCTACAACTGCATCTACTTGAGATGTATCTAGTGTTACATTCCATTCAGAAATATCTTTGGCCCATATTGTGCAAGTTGGATCAATTGACATTGTATGTTTGTAACTATACATACATCATAAAATATAAAAAGATTATCACTAATATGTGCTTCTTTGATAGGTATGAGCTACACTACCAGATGATTACATATGGAAAGGTTTTTTGCACGAAAAGTAAACCAAGCTATAATGCATGTCCAATGAGAGCTGAATGTAGAAACTTTGCCAGTGCTTTTGCAAGGTACATGAATCTATCCACATATATATATTTTTTATTTTTTTAATGGTTTAAATAATGAAGCATTCATCTATAATGGTGCAGTGCAGGGCTTGCCCTACCAGGTCTAGAGGAAAAAAAAGATAGTGGCTTCAAATGCTCCTATTCCAACAGATCCAGCATCACATGTGGTTATTACGCCTCTGCCACTGCCTGAAGCTGACAATAAAACTGAAGGGGGTTTTGAGAAGAAATGTGAACTGATTATTGAAGAACAAACAACACCTCAGTCAGAAGCCACAGAACTATTGTATATATAATTAATGCTAAATATATGATATATAGTAATTATTATATGAAGTTACTTTATCATCTGAATATGAAACTGGTTAGAGATGATTATCTGTTGGCATAGGAAGATGAAAATGTTAAATATAATAGTGTTTTTTTAGATCATTGTTAATTTATTGTAAGGTAAATACGACATCACATATTCAAAGGGGAAGAAAGCTAAGATCTTGAGTTGTGTTTAGTTTTCTATTCGGTGGATTTTTGCATATGAATTACTCTGACACTGACATAGTTCCAAGTTAATTTTGATTCATTCACAATCATTTTTACTTCATAGGGGCTAAAATCTGGGATTTTAGAATCGCCAATGGGCACGCAAGCAGTCCAGGTGGCACATGTGGTGGCAACTCCTGTGCCACCACCCATGGCAGGTCCGCCTTCAGCTGCATGTATCACATCAAATGGTGCCTATGTTAGGATAGCTCCACCAGGAGAGGTTGGATCATGGCAAAGAGAATGCAAGGTCAGACCCACTTTTATTAAAAACTGTAAACGAGAGACAAAATAAAAAATTACAATTATGTCCCACCCAAAAAGGTGATGAAAGAAAGGGATAGGGATAGGGATGGATTCAGTCAGTGCAAAAGACATGAATACCCTCCCCAGATCCATTTTGTGAAGACTTGATAGCTGATGTTATTATATATAAAGCAGATCTTGATGACCGGATCTTAAAACAACAGCAAGAAGAGGAGGAAAAGAAGCGTCAAAGGCGAGAAAGGAAAAAATAAAAGAAGGTAATATAATTTTCACCAACTTTTGTGGCCCCACTTAATAAAAGTTATATAATAAAGATAATAAGAAATAAATAGTAATGCAGGAAGGATGTGTTGTGTTTTTTTTAACAGAAAGAGAAGGCAGTAGAGGAGGAAATCGAGGTGGACCCTGATGTTGCAGCTATGATGGGATTTGGAGGTTTTGTTTCTTCCAAAAAGTAAAATAAGACTGACTATACTTGTTTAAGTTCTTAATCACAATTGCATCAACAAGTTGATCTGTAAGTTTTATATTGTACTGCTCATCTTATGCCTTATACAAAGCACCAGAACATGTTTATTCCCTACATGCGTCTTTGCCGATATTCTTTATTATTATTATTATTTTTATTTTTTTCATAAACTTACTAAGCAGCTTCAAAGCATACATACTAAAAAAACTTTTTTGAACGTTCAAATCGATGCTGCTGCACATACGAATTCTACTTGTTTTACACTTTTACCACCTTTGAATCTTGATATAAAATTTTATAAGAGTATAAATAATAAAAGAGGAACTATTATGTAAAACAACAAATATACCAATACTATGTAAAAATGTTCTTTTTCATCATTTTACATATTCAAACAAAATTTGTATACTAACTAAAGATTAGTTCATTAATTTACTATTTGTTGTGTGCAACTGATCCGCAAACATTTACATAATTCTCGTTAGTGTACATTGCAAAGTGGTGCTAAAGTAATTTGGGAAACAAAATTACATATAACCACTACTAGAAAACAACGATTTAATTCTCGAGCATTTTAAGTACAAACTAGCTGAGCTTGGTTAGATCGTGATTGGCTTGGTTTGATTACAAGTTTTACTAAATGGGTATCCATCGGGCGGGGACAAAGATTCCAATCCCCGCCAAAATCTTCCCCCGTTTGCATCTCAATAGATTTGTAAGGCTGATCTTACTCTGATTCTTCATAACCCCTTCCCTAATTCTCATTTCTTTTATAATACCTTAGTACTACATTCATCATTCTTCTTGTACTGATTTGTGAAGCAAATTGTTTTGAACACGGTCTTTCTGATGAATTACTTAGACAAGCTAGATACACAACTGCTAGACTTGGTACATTCAGGTACACCATTAATAGTTCATTAACAAAAAAAGCACATATTTATTGCTTTTGGTTGTTGACATGGCTCTTTAATTACTTGAGATACACTAAAAGTAGTATATTTTACAATCAGGACAAAAGCTGGAATGACATCAGCAACAGAAAGCATTACAGAAAGCCTTTGAAGTTTCCTAATTAGTAAGGAACCTAATCTTAACTGTTCCAGAGATTCGTCCTGCACCTCACATGGACACTCTAGTGAAAAATTTAAAAGAGCATGGAAGTTTCTTCTGGAGTCAACATACTTATCACTCAAATAGAACCTCAAAATTCAGGTATTAGTTCATAAGGCATATATAACTTGAGATACATGTTCACACTTTTATCTTCGAATTTTAGGTCCCGAGCATCAAATAGAGAATGTGACTGCTTCTAGAAATAAGACAAAAAAAGGCCCTTGGAAACACACCAAATGTACAAAACAAGAGAAAAACAAGGGAAAACCTTGAAAGGCCCTTGCATATAACCCTTTTGGTAAAATTGAAGTGTCTTATTATACCTGATTATATCTGATGCCCATTCTTCTATAATCACAGGAAAAATGGTGGTTCTAGATAAGTTGCTTCCAAAATTGAAGGAAGGTGATTCAAGGGTGCTGATATTCTCACAGGTTCATACTTTTAACATTTATATTTATATTTGTTATGCAGCATGAAAGTATTGGTTTAATCAAGTCTATTTCTTATTATATTAAAAGAATTTGTGGTGTACTATAATAGATGACAAGGCTGCTGGACATTCTAGAAGATTATTTGATGTTTCGAATATAAATTTAATTTTGTAGGAATCCACAAGTGGATTTGTAAGCTCAGGATCGTGCTCATAGAATTGGGCAGAAGAAAGAAGTTCAAATGTTCCGATTTTGCACTGAGGAAGGTTGTACTGTTGATGTCACAGTGAGAACCCAAATCCATTCAGAAGCCATGCAGTCTGGGCTTGCAATGCAACATCTAGGTGATCTTTTGCTAGAGCTTGGTCGCACAATGCCCACATTGCATATTGGAGAGTCTCTCGTATGTTTTTTTTTCTTTGCACTACAATAGTTATATATAAGTATTGTCATTTAGTCATGTACAATTGAACTGATTAAGGTCAATATTACAGGTGATTGGAATTGGACCTAAAGTTGGTTGTTGATATAGGAATAGTGAGTGCTCCAAATGCAGGAAAAAGCATGTTTTTAAGTGTTATTACTGTTGACATGTAGTGTCTTTTGTTATGTAATGTTAGGTAACTTGTTTGACATGTGATATCTTTTTTAAATGAATTATTGTTCTTATGTATGGTATTTTATTTTGGATGACATTAAGCTTATGCAATTTATGCAATGGATTCTATTTTTTGTATATGATATTTTATTTTCTATTATGAAACATAAAATACAAATTTAATTTGAAAATAAGTAAATCTATAAATAATATTTTTTTTAAACATTTAAAATTACGATACGCAAAAATGTATGTCATCTTCATTTATGACATGGCCTTTCTTGACAGGGGATTTCTTCATACACATTGCGTGTCATTAACACGCGCGTCGTAAGGTTACGACACGCGAATGCATGTCGTCTTCATTTATGACAGTGCCTTCCTTGATACGCATTGCGTGTCGTAAACGGACGTCATAAATGCACGTCGTAAACGCGTGTCGTAAATGCGCGTCGTCTCTCTTTATGACAGGGCCTTCCTTGACGCGCATTTGCGCGTCGTCTGAGCCTTTCACGACGTGCAATGAGCGTCGTAAAAGGTTGTTTTTCTAGTAGTGCTGACACCTTTGAAAGTGCTAAGGAACTGGCACAATCTCTGATTGACTACGGAGGTCATCAGAACTCAACCATTTCTGCACCAGAACCACTGAAAGGAAACAACAACAACAACAACAACAACAACAACAACAACAACAGCAACAACAACAACAACAACAATAGGAAGAAGAGGGTATGGAATAAAGGGAAGGGTGGGTCTTCCCAAGAGCCAGCATAGAAACAACTGGTTTCAGTGAATGCTGCCACTGTACCTACTACAACTCCTACAAATACCTACCCAGCAAAGCCTTATGTAGGTAACCTTCCAAAGTGCACCAAATGCACTTACCACCACCATGGACCTTGTCGGGAAATGTAGTGCGCCAACTGCAACAGAAAGGGACACACAGCCCGTTTCTGCAAGGACCCTGCAAAGCCGATCACTCAAGTTCCCAGTGCGGGCGTAGGCCAGACTTGCTATGGTTGTGGCGAGGTGGGCCACTACAAGAGGAACTACCCTAAGGCAGCAGCCACCGGCGGTGTAGGACGAGTTTTGGCTATAGGCCACGACGAAGCTGTAGCTGACCCAACTGTAGTTGCTGGTACGTTCCTTCTCGATAATTCATATGCATGCATATTATTCGATAGTGGAACGGAGAGAAGCTTCCTGAGTCAAAACTTTATTCATTTACTTAAACCTAAACCTAGCAAGTTAGAAAAATCATTCACTGTAGAGATGGCCAATGGAAAAACCGAAAACACTAACTGCATATACATGGGCTGTACGGTAACTTAGACGGCCATTCTTTTCCAATCAATCTCATGCCGGTCCAAATTAAAAGTTTCGACGTCATAGTCGGCATGGATTGGCTGAGTCTTCTTCGCGCCGACATCATGTGCTTTGAGAAAGCAGTACGTCTTAATCTCCCTACCAACGAAACATTATTTATCTACGACGACAAATCAAGTACAAACCTTCGCATCATTTCGTGCATCCAAGCTCGAAAGTGCTTGCGGAAGGATTGTCGAGCATTCCTAGCGCACATCGTTGATACAAGTCAAGAACTGAAGGACATCAAGAACATCTCAGTAGTACGCGACTTTCCCGATATCTTTCCAGAAGAACTACCAGGATTACCACCACAACACCAAGTCGAATTCAGAATCGACTTAGTTCCAGGGGCTACCCTAGTAGCGAAGTCGCCTTATCGTCTCGCACCAGCAGAGATGCAGGAACTTTCCAGTCAACTTAATGAACTCCTTCAAAAAGGATTCATAAGACCAAGTTTCTCACCTTGGGGAGCACCGGTTTTGTTTGTAAAGAAGAAAGACGGATCGTTCCGTATGTGCTCGACTACAGAGAGCTGAACAAACTTACTGTCAAGAACCGTTATCCTCTACCCCGTATTGACGACCTATTCGATCAACTTCAAGGAGCAAACTACTTCTCAAAGATAGATCTACGATCCGGATATCACCAATTACGAGTTCTAGAGGGGGATATTCCAAAGACAGCTTTCCGAACTCGTTATGGACACTACGAATTTGTAGTGATGCCGTTCGGATTAACCAATGCACCAGCAGTATTTATGGACCTAATGAATAGGGTATGCCGTCCTTACTTGGATCAGTTCGTCATCGTCTTTATCGATGATATATACTTATCTACTCCCGAAGTGAGGAAGAGCGTAGTCAGCACCTACGAAAAGTCCTAGAAATACTACGAACGAAGAAACTCTATGCGAAGTTCTCTAAATGCGAATTTTGGATTCGAAGAGTCGAATTTTTAGGCCACGTTGTTAGCGAGAAAGGGATACACGTGGACCCCTCCAAAATTAAGGCCATTGAGAACTGGTCGGCACCAAAGACACCTACATAAATTCGTCAATTTCTAGGTCTCGCTGGCTACTATCGCAGATTCATAAAGAACTTCTCTAGCATTGAGGAACCTCTCACTACATTAACCCAGAAAGGCGTGGCCTTTGACTGGGAAGCGAAACAAGAAAAGGCGTTTCAGACGCTAAAACAGGCCTTGTGCACCGCACCGATACTATCCCACCCCGAAGGGATAGTAGACTTCGTAGTGTATTGCGATGCGTCAAATCAAGGACTGGGTTGTGTTCTTATGCAGAGAGGGAAGGTTATTGCTTATGCCTCCCGACAACTTAAGACACACGAAGTGAACTATACGAAACACGATCTTGAGTTAGGAGCAGTGGTATTTGCTCTGAAGATCTGGAGACACTACTTATACAGAACAAAGAGTACTATTTTCACCGATCACAAGAGCCTTCAACACATTTTCGATCAGAATGAACTCAACATGCGACAACGACGATGGGTTGAGTTACTAAATGACTACGAATGCAAAATTCGTTATCATCCTGGCAAGGCCAATGTGGTAGCTGACGCCCTCAGTCAAAAGGAATACACTCGTCGGAGAGTCAAATCTCTTACTATGAATATCCATTCCTACTTATCCACACAAATTAAGGAGGCACAAATGGAAGCTTTGCAACCTGAAAATGTGGCGGGTGAATCCCTGCGGGGAATGGAAAAGAATCTAGAAGTCAAGGGTGGCGGAGCCTACTATCTCATGGACCGAATCTGGACCCCGAAACATGGTGGTTTCAGAAACGTAGTCATAACCGAAGCACACAACTCAAGATATTCCGTTCACCCAGGTTCAGATAAAATGTATCTGGATCTTAAGAAACTGTACTGGTGGCCTAACATGAAAGCAGAAATTGCTACCTTCGTAAGTAAATGCCTTACTTGCGCTAAGGTTAAGGTCGAGTATCAGAAACCCTCAGGATTACTACAACAACCGGAGATACCAGAATGGAAATGGGAGCGGATTACTATGGACTTCATAACCAAGTTACCCAAGACGACGAGTAGACTCGATACCATATCGGTCATTGTCGACCGATTGACCAAATCCGCGCATTTCCTACCCATCAAGGAGACTGACAAAATGGAAAAGCATACAAGGACTAACTTAAGGGAAGTAGTGCGACTGCATGGTGCTCTGATATCCATTATCTCTGATCGAGATAGTAGATTCACTTCAAGATTCTGACAGTCACTACAAAGTTCCCTGGGGACTAGGCTAGACATGAGTACAGCCTACCACCCACAAACAGACGGGCAAAGTGAGAGAACGATACAAACTTTAGAAGATATGCTAAGAGCCTGTGTGATTGACTTTGGAAAGGCATGGGATATCCATTTACCCCTTGTCGAATTTTCATACAACAATATTTATCATACAAGCATAAAGGCTGCTCCGTTTGAAGCCCTCTATGGTCGAAAGTGCATATCCCCTCTGTGCTGGACTGAAATTGGTGATACCCAGTTAGCTAGAGGAAGAGTTCCTGAAAGCACTCTCACCGGTCCGGAAATCATACGAGAAACAACAGAGAAGATCGTTCAGATTCGTGAACGATTGAAAGCCTCTAGAGACCGACAGAAAAGCTACACTGACCAAAGGAGGAAACCTTTGGAATTCCAGGTAGGAGACCATGTTTTATTAAAGGTCTCACCGTGGAAGGGTTTAATACGCTTTGGAAAGCGTGGGAAACTAAATCCAATATACATAGGGCTTTTCGAGATTATTGCCATAATCGGCCCTCCGGCTTACAAGCTTAACCTACCGCGTGAACTTAGTAACATACATCCAACCTTCAACGTCTCAAACATGAAAAAGTGTCTGTCCGATGAGACTCTTGTTATTCCACTCGACGAGATCGAGATCAACGAGAGCCTCAACTTTGTGGAAGAACCAGTAGAAATCATGGACCGAGAGGTCAAACAAACAAAACAAAGTTGCATACCCATGGTGAAGGTTCGCTGGAACGCCAAGCGGGGACCTGAATTCACATGGGAACGCGAAGATCATATGAAACAAAAGTACCCTCATCTCTTTCATGTTCACTAGTATCTTTACTACTTTAAATTTCCAGACGAAATTCCCTCTAACGCGGGGATAAAGTGACAACCTGATATTTCAACTCTTTGTAATGACCTAAAAAGTCAAGTATTGTAACCACTTTTGAGTTAATAAAATTAACTATGATAATAAAATGTCCAAAAAGTTTCTATTTAAATTCCTTCTATGTTTAAATGTAATTAAACCATGATCGTACGTAAAAAGAACGCCCAAATCCGACTTTGTATATTGAAGTTATGATTTTTCCATGTTCGGCTTAGCAACAGACAATTAAAAACTCAAATCGGAGATCGAGCGACTTTTGGCCGGAATGACCTAAACGAGAATCGAAGGTCTCGACAATGGTATTTCAGCGGTGAAAAGTCTGGCAAAAACCGACGTCAGATAAAGAAGTTATGATTTTTTAAAGAAATTCCTTAATCATGACATTTTATAAATAAATAATAAAAATAAATTTGGAATTTGCCAACGGAGTCTAAACGAAAGTTGTAGAGCGTAGTCTCACCTACGCGTGGATATAAAGACCATCGAAAACGGAGTTCGTATGAAGAAGATATGATTTTTTGAAGTTTATTAAATAAATTATATATAAAAATAAATCAAAAATCGGGTAATATCCGAAGGAGGAGTCAGCGTCCTCATCCGAGTTACACGCCGCGTAACCTCGTACGCCCCGCGTACCCGAGGGCCTTGGTCTCGGTCCGTCCACGTCGCCCCTATACGAGCCTACCCGACCCATCCAATCCGAAGCGCAGCAGTCGAGGACTCGGTCACGGGTGACGCACGAGTACGCCCCGCGTACGAGCGTACGCCCCGCGTACCGAGGCTTCTCAGACCACTATAAATAGAGCTGTGAGGGTTCCGGGAAATTCACCCCATTTCACTCATTTCTTTCATGATATTGCCTCGATTTCCGTGCCCGTTCAAACCCGAAGCCCTGGTCATTTTGCTCAAGTCCCGAAGGTCGATTTTACTCCCGAGATTCCCGAAAATCCCGAGAAAAATCCGTTTCCCAAGAGGAAACTCTGCCCGGTTTTCCATCTCGCTATCTTCAAACTTTCAAGTGAGTTCATACCCCTTAATTAACTTTTTTTAAATATTCTATATACTTTTATATGCTTTCTAAAGGGGGGGAAATACAAGTAAAACACGCAACTACTATCGGGTGTTATATATAAAGATTATTATACACTTTTATTAAGTAGAATCATATGTGATTGATAAACTTTATAGGGAACTTTCATATATGAAATATGTTACAATAGCATTCTATCTTTTGAAATATAAATTGTTCTAATGCATGTATAAACTAAACATTTTCTTAGATTATATGTATATTTGTCTATCTTAGGCTCTACAAAAATCTATGCTTTCATAACAAATGATTCCTTTTCTAGGTATTTCTAAACAAACGAGACACACTTTTAAAACTATAATAGGTATAGTTTTACGAACAAATTTCTAACTCTTACGTACTAGAAACACGAATTTCAAGAAGTCACTTTCATATACAAGAACAAACGAAACATTTTAACAAGTAGATCTGTTTTTATACCACGGTTTTTGTGAGACACTAACTTCACGTACGTTCGAGTACACATTTCAAGTCCTGTATTATATACCAGAATCCCTTGGAAGGGGAGCATGGTGTTTGTGTATAGATCTATACGGGCTTGACAACCCGCGCCCTGACTGTTAGCTACAGTCCACCATTTGTGGTGACAAACGTCATAACATTCCAACGCCTGAAGAACATTGTGTATAGGCATTCCGAGTCAATAGTATGGTTATAAAACTCACATGGGGTATTAAAAAGGCATTGATTTACAAGGTTTTCAAACACATTGGTTATTTTACACTTACATACATTTTAGAAACAAACATTGGTCTTGAGAGAAGGCTACTTTTATACTAGTAGAAAATATAGGATTTTCTAAACACAAACAAACAAGGACAAAACATTTCATTTCATACAAACATTGTCATTTAAATATTTATGAAACTCACCAGCTTAAATGTTGATCTACTCTTTCAAAAGTACTTGTATGTCCCAGGGAATCAGTAATTTCAGGTATCATTATGCTTTTGATGAAAGGATGTTGCGGCGCCAGTTTAATCTCATATTTTGACATCATATTGTAATTGGTTTTGAACATGTAACTTTTGACAAATGTAAACTTTCAATTATATATATGATGGTTGTATTGCTTTCTTTACTATGTATTCATTTGTTACGTTACCACATGAAGTCATCCGCCCCCGAACGTTTCCGCCGTTCAAGTTTGGGGGTGTGACAAGTTAGTCTGGAATCTGGTCTGATGCAGTTAGCCGGAATTCGGTTCGATGTAGGGGGAAATGCCCCAGTTAGTCCGGGCTTCGGCTCGATACAGTTTCCAGACTTCGATCTGATGTAGGGGGCAAGGCCCCAGTTAGTACGGGCTTCGGCCTGATGTAGTTAGCCAGACTTCGGTGCGATGTAGGGGGCAAGGCCCCAGTTAGTATGGGCTTTGGCCCGATGCAGTTTCCGGATTTCGGTCTGATGCAGGGGGCAAGGCCCCAGTTACTTCGGAATTTGGTCCGATCCAGTGGGCAAGGCCCAGTATGTGCTTTATATGTTATTGTATGGTATATGGTAGTTTGGGGGAGCTCACTAAGCTTCGTGCTTATAATTTTCAGTTTTGGTTTCAGGTACTCAGTTTTCAAAAGATGATATCGGGAAGATTATAGTACACACACAGTTTGTTCAGCCTGAGATGTTTCACTCTGATTAGAGGAATATGTTTTCAAATAATACTATGAATTTATGTTATGACTTATGATATGGTTTTAGCAATGTTTTGAAGAAATTTTTTAGACTGTGTTTTTGGGATGTTTCAACCAAAAGATGAATTTTATGAAATGGAAACACGGATCTTTACTAGTTAAAGCTATGGAGCATCTAATCAAGGAAGGAAACACTTACATCTTTGAAGATCTAGGTGTTAATTTTGATGATAGTTGAGAGTGAATCCGATTTTCTTGGCTTGGAAGTGTAAGAAATGACTAGAAATGAAGGTAAAACTCATATATAGTCATGAGTTTACGGCCAAGGAGGTGTTTACGGTCGTAAACTCTAGTTTACGGCCGTAAACTCCTTATGAATGGAGTTTTTTGGCTTGCATGCTGTACACTGCACTCTAGAATGCACTTCATATCATTCCTTCATGAACGTACTAGGGTTATAACACTCAAAAAGACCTTTAATAGGGCTAAAAGATAGCCAAAAACAAGTCTAAATTTTATTGAATCGAATGGATGTACAAGATAGAAATTTCGAGTTGTCACAGATTACATGGCATCCAAGTTTCTAAGTCTTTCTGGAACCCCAACACATATAGAAGTCATGGATTATATCTCCGAGATGGAGATGATGTTTGCTAGTTGTGACTAAAGTGACTATTCGAATACTATTTTTGTGGTCAGACAATTGAAGACCTATGTGTTGAACTGGTGGAATCTATTGGTAGATTCTATTCCAAAAGGAGAACCACCGAAGATGTTGTGGGAAGAATTCCTTGTTCAGCTGAAAAGAATTCCTTATGCAGCTGAAAAGGGTACCGCTCTAAGAAAGACCTACTGGTAAGTAACAATGAATTCCAGAACATGAAAAATGGCAAGATAAGTATAAGTGAGTCTGTTTCCATATTCACTGAGAAGATGAAGCTAGTAGCCCAATTGGTATCCACTGAACTCTCTACGGTTGACAAATTTGCTAATGGACTGACAACAGACTTTGGTCCAATGGTAAAAATAGCAAAGACTCTGAAGGAGGCTATCTAGTTAGCTAGAAATATTAATACCCAAATACGAGAGAAATGT
This sequence comes from Lactuca sativa, assembly GCF_002870075.4. Taxonomy (NCBI): domain Eukaryota; kingdom Viridiplantae; phylum Streptophyta; class Magnoliopsida; order Asterales; family Asteraceae; genus Lactuca; species Lactuca sativa. Next base: position 244,959,812 of record NC_056626.2, on the reverse strand, counting down.
CAGGAAAAATAAAAGACATGAGATAAAAGGAAGCTTGAGGAATATTCTAGATCCAACAAGAAAATTAAGTTCTTAAAGTCTAACACCAATGATAAGAAGTATCTGGTAACAATGAAGCTAGGTGGCGTGATAAGTGCAAAAAAAAGTACTTTGGGAGATGTAAAGTGGAGGTGATCAATTAGAAATATGGAAGCATGGGTGACTATTCCAGATATTTTACATTCAATGGCAAAAAGTGTTACAAATGTGTAGATTGTGTGAATATTTTGAAGAATTACCCAAAGAAAAACAAAATAGCAAGGCTAAATGTGTCATCGAAGGCAAAGGAAAGAGCAAACCATATAATGCTTGATGAGAAAACAAAAGGTCGAGGATTTGGAGATGCTTATCCTATGTAGCCTAATGTATAATGCATTGAGTATGATGAACTCAAATAAATATTGTAATTGTTCTAAAAAGCAATACAATTTCCTAACTTGTGTTATGTGTTTTCTGTGGGATTTCCTTTTGTGGTAACTTAGGAGACATGCCGACAATTCTTGGGGAATGTATGAGGATGTGTGAAAGGTAGTAGGGGCCTATGCTACCAAAAGCACGAGAATTCTACTTGGATTAGGGAAAGTCACAAGGTAGCTAAGTCTCTAAGTGGTTTACATATTTTATTCATTTCCTTCATTACCTTTGTTTTGGTAATGATTGTGAAGATAAATATTATTCCAGCCCGAGTGACCATATCGAATCAAGTCTGAATAATCTACAAAGTGAGTCTAACGTATCATCTGGCTTTAGATTGAAGGAAAAGATAAACGAAGAGATCAATAGAAGTATCATGATTGCCATTAAAATTAAGCAGCCTGTAGCTAGAAGTGTTAAATGCTAAAATGTGATTATATCACATTATAATGTATCTTTCTTATTGAAGTTCGACTCAAACAAACCTGAGTCTAGCTATTGCATCAAGCGATGAAAGGTCATTAGAGCATGACCCATCAATATGTTACAATAATCGAAGAAAAGACCATACCCTAGGTATAGTCTACTCAAGAAGGAGCGAGAGTCTCCAATGTAGATCAAAATTGGAATGAAAAGGAGGTGCAAGACTGAGACGGTTAGAAGGAGATAAGGTTTAAGATTATTACGTAGTATGGAAAGGTAACGTTTAGAGTCATTATACAAATCCTTTTTTATTTATTATTTCGGGACATAATCATCCTAAGGGGAGATAATTTTAACACCCGAAGATTCGGGCTAGTCAATTAAGATATATTAAGCATTAAACATGATTTTTTGATAGAATATTATTTAGGAAAAATAATCTTAACCAAAGATATAGTATATGTGACAATGATTTTGTACATATAAAGAACGTTGAAATTCGACTTCGTATTAAGAAGTTATGTTTCTTTGAGGGTTCACGATTAAACTAGCACGACTCTACGTATTGAAGAAAGTTATGATAAATTACATTTTAGCCTAAGTGATCTAAACGAAATTAGTAGTAATCGTTAAACCGAGTATGCGAATATACAGAACATCAAAATTTGACTTCGTGAGAGGATGTTAAGATCTTTCAAAGTATCAGCGTACTAGTGCGGACAATGAAATCAAAATTCTAATCAGTCGATTCTTAACCGAAACAAGATAAACGAGAGTTTAAGATCTCATAAATATGAACCCAACAATATAATGATAGTCGAGAACCAACGTTGGACAAGAGAGTTATAAAATTTTAACAGACTTTAATAGTCTAAGGCAGTTAAAAATATAACTTATAGATAAAGTCAAAATTAGCCGAAAAAGTCTAAATAAAAATTTTAGATCTCATCGATAGCTACACATGGATATAAAATACGTCGAAAATGAAGATCGTATGAAGAGATTGTGACATGTGCCACGATTTCAGTGGAGCCATGTCATTACCCAACAACTTGCACGACGCACACCTTCTTTTGTTTTTTGCATATAAATACTCTTTCAAGATTAGTTCATTCCCCACAATTCTTCTAAGAATCTCTCGATTTTCTTCTCCCTTAGCCTAATAAATCTTAGTGTTTAGGGTATTTTAGCGAAGCCCTTAGTTACCTAAGTGCCCGGTGACTAATAGTCAGTAAACAGGAGTTCTAATAGTGAAATTTCCGTACTTTTGTCAGGAAAATATCTGTAAGTTAAGCTGAACTTATATTGCTTTCAATGTAACTTTTACTTAAAGTCATAGTCATTATTATGAACCTATAATTAAGATTTTTTAGAGAGTCCAAGTCATTATATTGACTGATGTACTTACGGGAGAGGTGTCTAGAATGGTCATGTTGGCTTGGTTGTTGGATTTCACAAAAGTTATATGACGAAATGATCCTTCCCCTCACTAATCCTCATTTGATAGAGCTCTCAGTATTGATTGGGATCAGTGAGGAATCTTGTCACACCCCGAAAACCGAAGGCGGAAACATTTCCGGGGTTGACTCCACGTTGAGTATCAAATCCAATTTACACAGTAAGTAAAGTAGAGCAACCATTACATTACATATAAAAGTTTCACAATTGTTTTCAAAAGTAAAGTTGTACAGTTGTGATACATAGTATATATATATATATATATATATATATATATATATATATATATGAACAAAATGAAACGGGTATTCTGAGCACTCCAACTTCGAACAAAAAGGATCTTCGGTACCTGTTCTAACGTTGACCTGAGAACACAAGCGGTTTTGAAAATTAGCATAACACTGGTGAGTTCATGAGTAGTTTTCTTTTGTGAAAATGTTCATGCTTCCTTTCTATTTCTGAAAATATGTAACACACGCCAAGAAAATCCCACATTTTCTTAAAAGTTGATTGTTGTTTCACAATTTTAAAGTATAGTAGGTTTGTACACTGAAAACAAGTTACTCATGTGAAAAATGTATAGTTTGATTATCCAGTTTGTTAAACTATTCTGCTTGAGTTCCAATGTATCCCCAGGAAAGTCCCATACTTTCCTGATTGTGAGTTATCATTTGTAAAAGATGTAATGTTATCTGTTTTGTTCCACTTTTCTAGTTAAGTATATGTTCCCCAGGAAGGCCCCATCCTTTCCTGAATGTTGGTTTCCATTGTAAAAATGTATTCTGTTAGACTTGGTTATGTACAGGGTTTCCCAGGAAAGTCCCGTACTTTCCTGAATGTTGGTTTTCAATGTAAAAGATGTATAAAGTTATTCATTATTACTATAAGTAAATATCTGTTATCCTAATTGCGAGTTCCATAACCATATTAAAGACTGAACCTGTGGAAATAAGTAGTCCACAACCTTATGACTTTCGTTACCCTTGAACCATTTCGATTCGGTTGTAGCTAGCAGCCAGGTGTGGGGTAGTCAGCCCTGTATAGATCTATACACTAAAGTCACGCTCTCTAAATCCCAGAGATTCTGGTTACGGGTGTAGTCCTCCACTCGTGTATCTCTTTGGAGTGTTCGCCGAGGACATGTCTCCAATCATACAGGAATAACAAATTTACTAGTAATAATATGATAATCCTCCTTTCGCGTATCTATGTGGAATGTTACCAAGGACAAGACAGTGTACTAATTATATTGTTCATGTATTCTAATGTCATTCTTCTAACTGATAAAATGTGGAAAACCATTTGTGAAATATATAAAACATAACAGTTTATAAAACCCATTTCACAAATAAATGTTTACGTGATCTACATGTTCTACTAGTTATCGGTTGTGTATATCAGTATTAAAAGCATATGAAATGTGAAACACACACACACAAAAATATGTTTTGAGTACAAGAAAACCCTTGTACTTTGCTTGTGTTCCTCCCCTGAAAACAGTGAAAAACAGTGAAAAAGGGTAGGGGTATGAACTCACTGGACTCGGAAATGCGGCGGTTTTGGATACTAGACGTTGGTTTGGGTCTTGTTTACTCGCGATGTCCCTATGTAAAATGTAATAATGTCCATATATAACTAATTAGATTTACAATCACTAATCATATGGAACATTACACTCCAACGAGGTTAAACACCTCAAAACTAGCGTTTGGAGTGACCCGGGTGACATCTACGGATGTATATTAACACTAGGGACTTAGGACTTGAGTTTACTCCCCAAGAGTAAACATATTAGGGAGTTTACGGCCAAATAACACCCACATACATGAGTTCACGGCCGTGAACTCATGTGGGTATGATTTTGAGGGTTTATTGACTTGTTTAGACTTGGGGTTTGTTGGAATGACTTACTAAAATGTCTTGGATTAATTTGTTTGGATTTATACCATTTAAAAGGGAGTTTACGGCCTTAAACTTGGAGTTTACAACCGTAAGCTCTACTATAGTAAAGAATAATTCATTTAAGGTACAAAGAACAATCACATGTGATTCTAGTTAATTTTCCAAGCCTTGTTATGAATTTAGGGCACCATTTAACATATTTTTAGGAGTTTACGGCCTAGAAGCATGTTCTATGGCCGTAAACTCTCCTATGCTCATGAATAATTAGTTTTTGACACTTAAAACAGTCACATGTGATTCTAGAAATTTATGCAAGCCTTTGGAGTGAATTAGATGCATCATTTGACATAGTTTCATGAATTAACGGCCAAAGGATATGTTCCTAGGCCGTAAACTCCTATATGTGGTATTTTTGATGTGTTTAAGGTCTCTAAACTATTTTTTGATGGTTCTAGGATTTACCACAAGGTTATTGGTTAAGTTTCAAGCCATTCTAACATGTATAAATGAGTTTATCCCCCATGTTTGAGGAGTTTACGGCCCAAGCACATGTCTTGGCCGTAAACTCTTGTTTGTCCCTCAAAATTTATGTTTTAAATGTTTTAAGTCCCAATTTGCAAGCCTTAAGGTCGTATCTAAGTCCCAACAATGATTTGGAAGGGTTAATTGGCTTAAAAACCCCATTTTTAGGTGTTTACGGCCCAAGCTTGATCCTTGGCCGTAAACACATGTTCTAGGTCCTAAAACTCAATTTAAACATTAAATTGAAGGCTAAAGAGATTAGATAACAAGTTAGGGATGTTACCTCTTTGATTTGGAGCCTTAATTCTTTGTTTTTGGACCTTTGATTATAGATGAGGAGAGAGGTTGGAAGTGTTTATGGAAGAAATGGCCAAAAGCTTCAAATGAAAGCTTTGAATCATTTATATAGTGCTCGGGAATTGGACACGACGGAATTCTACCCGATACCGGCGTTAGGTGGGGCTTTTGGTCGCACCCGACCAACTTGCCGTAACCCGATATGGTCGATTCTAGAATTATTCCGATAACTATAATGGGGTGTTAGAATGATTCCTAATGGCATTAAGACACCCATTAAGTCATTTTAGATTGATATAAGTTAATGACTTAATTAAAAGGCGAAATCGGAAATGAATTTGGAAACGACGTTTGGTTGATCGAATTGGATTACAATTTGAGTTACAAGAAGTGATATGAAATTTTGGGTTGTTACATTATCCCCCCGTTAGAGAGAATTTCGTCCCGAAATTCAAGACAAGATACAAGACAAAATACAAATCATGGATCTAGAAAGAGTTGTGGATACTTCTGTTTCATCGAGTCTTCTCGCTCCCAAGTGAACTCCGGTCCCAGCTTGGCATTCCAGCGAACCTTCACTAACGGGATGCGACTTTGTTTCGTATGTTTGACTTCTCGATCCATGATTTCAATCGGTTCCTCCACGAAGTTGAGGTTTTCATCGATCTCGATCTCGTCTAACGGAATCACTAGGGTTTCATCAGATAGGCATTTCTTGAGATTTGAAACATGAAAGATGTGATGGATGTTACTGAGCTCGTGAGGTAAACGAAGTTTATAGGCTACCGGACCAATCCTGGCGAGGATATCGAAAGGTCCAATGTACCTCGGATTAAGTTTCCCACGCTTAACAAAGCATACAGTGCCTTTCCAAGGCGAGACCTTCAACAGGACACGGTCCCCAACCTGGATTTCTAGTGGTTTCCGACGGTTATCAGCGTAACTCTTCTGACGATCACGTGAAGCTTTCAGTCGTTCTCATATTTGAATGATCTTTTCGGTGGTTTCACGGATGATCTCAGGACCAATGAGAGCACTGTCGGGGACTCGACTCTTGGCTAGTTGTGGGTCTCCCACCTCGGCCCAGCACAGAGGGGATCTGCACTTACGACCGTATAGGGCTTCAAATGGGGCAGCCCTAATGGTGGTGTGATAACTGTTGTTGTACAAGAATTCGATCAAAGGTAGATGTGCATCCCACGACTTTCCAAAGTCAATGACACATACCCTAAGCATGTCTTCCAGAGTTTGGATTGTTCTCTCACTCTGTCCATCTGTCTGAGGATGATACACCGTGCTCATATCTAGTTTGGTTCCAAGAGCTTTCTGGAGAGACTACGAAAATTAGGAGGTAAACCTGCTATCTCGATCAGAGATAATGGACGCAGGTACACTGTGCAGTCGAACTAACTCTTGGATATAAATCCGCGCGAGTCTTTCCATCTTGTATGATTCTTTGATTGGAACGAAGTGAGCTGACTTTGTCAAACGATCGAAAATCACCCAAATGGTATCGTACCCTCTCGAGCACTTGGGTAGTTTGGTGATGAAATCCATGGTGATCATCTCCCATTTCCATTCAGGTATCTCGGGTTGCTGGAGCAGACCCGAGGGTTTCTGATGCTCAACTTTTACCTTGGCGCAAGTCAGACACTTGCCCACAAACGTAGCTATCTCAGCCTTCATGTTTGGCCACCAATATTGTTTCTTGAGATCTAAGTACATCTTGTCAGAGCCTGGGTGAACAGACTATCTCGTTCTGTGTGCTTCCTCCATAACTATCTCTCTGAATCCTCCGAACTTAGGAATATAGATTCGATCCATGAAACAATGGACCCTGACACCTCTGACCTCATGTTTCTTATCCATTCCTCTCAAAGCTTCATTCGACACATTCTCGGGTTTGAGGGCTTCTAATTGGGCTTCTCGGATTTGTATGGGTAGGTTGGAATGGATGGTCATCGTCTGGTTCTTCACTTTACGACCTGCACTCTCCTTTCGGCTAAGGGCATCTGTTACCACATTGGCCTTGTCGGGATGGTAACAGATTTCACACTCATAATCACTGAGTAGTTCTACCCATCGCCTTTGTCTCATGTTCAAGTCTTTCTGATCAAAGATGTGTTGCAGGCTCTTGTGATCGGTGCGGATCGTGCACTTGGTTCCGTAGAGATAATGTCTCCAAATCTTCAACACAAAGACTACGGCTCCTAGTTCCAAGTCGTGCATGGTATAATTGACCTCATGCACTTTCAACTGTCTAGAAGCGTAGGCAATTACTTTTCCCCTTTGCATAAGCACACAACCTAAGCCTTGATTAGACGCATCGCAGTAGACAACGAAGTCCTCTGTCCCTTCGTGTAGGGACAGAACGGGCGCGCTGCACAAAGCTTTCTTCAGCGTGTGGAATGCGGTTTCTTGATTATCACTCCAACAAAAGGGTACACCTTTCAGTGTTAGAGTGGTTAGAGGTTTGGCGATTCTGGAAAAGTTTTGAATGAATCTCCGATAGTAGCCAGCTAGACCCAAGAATTGCCGGATTTCTGTGGGTATCTTTGGTGCTGACCAATTCTCTATCGCCTTTATCTTGTAAGGATCTACATGAATACCCTCCTCGCTTACCACATGACCGAGGAAAGTTACCTTCCGAATCCAGAACTCGCATTTGGAAAATCTCGCGTACAACTTCTCGGATCGCAGGGTCTCCAACACTAGCCTCAAGTGTTGTTTGTGGTCTTCTTCGCTTCGGGAATAGACGAGTATGTCATCAATGAACACAATGACAAACTTGTCCAGATAAGGACGACACACCCGGTTCATCAGGTCCATGAACACCACCGGTGCGTTAGTTAGACCAAAGCGCATCACTACGAATTCGTGTTGTCCATATCGAGTCCTGAAAGGTGTTTTGGACACATCACTTTCATGAACTCGTAGCTGATGGTACCCTGATCGAAGGTCTATCTTGGAGAAGTAACTGGCTCCCTAGAGTTGATCGAAGAGGTCATCTATTCGCGGAAGAGGATATCGGTTTTTTTTGACAGTCAACTTGTTCAACTCGCGATAATCAATACACATACGAAAGGATCCATCTTTCTTCTTGACAAACAAAACCAGAGCTCCCCAGGGTGAGGAACTCGGTCTAATGAATCCTTTACTGAGAAACTCATTGGGTTGACTGGATAACTCCTGCATCTCTGCTGGAGCTAAGGGATACGGAGACTTCGCTACGGGAGTAGCTCCAGGAATTAGGTCAATATGGAACTCGACCTGACGCTCGGGAGGGATTCCTGGAAGCTCTTCGGGAAACACATCAGGAAAGTTACAGACTTCGGGGGTGCTCGCGAGGTCTTTAACTTCCTGTTTCTCGTTGATTACATAGGCCAAGAATGCAATACACTCCTTTCGCAGGAGTTTCTGAGCTTTGATGCAGGAAATGATACGAAGGTTGGAACCGACTTTATCACCATAGATTACTAGAGTTTGACCCGAAGGAAGGTTGAGACGGATGGCTTTTTCGAAACAAAGGATATCCGCATGATTGGGACTCAACCAATCCATGCCAATGATGACATCAAAGCTCTTTATGGATACCGGCATAAGATCGATAGGAAACGAATGGTCGTTTAGGGTAAGGGTACAACCTACGAACACCTCACTAGCACTTTCCTTCTCTCCGTTCGCCATCTCGATGGTAAATATTTCGGTTAATGGTTGGGAATTATGTTTTAGGTTATGTTTGAATGCATGACTAATAAAGCTCCTCTCAGCACCCGAATCGAAAAGAATATTAGCATATGAGTTGTCGAGAAGGAACGTACCCAAGACAACAATGGGATCGACAACCGCTTCCTCCTGTCCCATGGCGAGAACCCTTCCGGTGTTATCAACTGTAGACTTTTTGGGGCAGTTTCTTTTAAAGTGCCCAACTTCACCACAGTTGTAACAGGCTTGACCGACGCCTGTTCCAAAAGATTGATTGGCCGATTGAGCTGGAGCCTTGCAGAATCGGACTGTGTGCCCCTTCTTACCACAATTAGTACATGAAAGTTCTTGACAGGGGCCATCATTGTGGTGATACTTGCACTTTTCACAGAGAGGGAGATTACCAACATACCGACTGGTAGGAGTTGGAGCTGTGGATCCCGCAACAGAAGCAGCAGCAACGGGGGTAGTAGCAGCATGGACTGCTACTGTTTGCTGTCTTTTAGAGGATTCTTGGGAAGATTGACCCTTCTTCTTCTTCCATAATTTTCTTTTCTCACCACTGCTTTTAGTCGACTCAGGGGCGGTGGTGGTTTCCTCAACATCATCACTATGATCAATTATGGCTTTGGCTAAAGTCTTAGCACTATCATATGTATCCGGGCGAGCAGCTAAGACATGACCCTTTGTTGGATTGGTTAACCCCCAAATAAACCTCTCGATCTTTTTGCTTTCAGAAGTGACCAGATGTGACAACCCGATATTTCGAGACAATGTAATGTAAAACCAATCAAATTTAGGTCAAAATATACTTTCCTAAAATCTTATTTGGGTTAAATAAAGTTGTAGGAATCGTATCAAGGTTTTCGTAGATATAAAGAACCCTAAAATCCGAGTTATAACGAAGAAGTTATGGATTTTTAACGGACTTTTCGTGTCCCGGCCCGTTAAAAATAAATAATTAAAAATAAAATCAAAATTTGCCGATAAAGTCTAAACGAGAGTTGTAGATAACATTTTCAGCTACGCGTGCATATAAAGAACGTCGAAAACAGAGCTCGTATGCGAAAGTTACGGATTTTACAAGTTCGGGGTCCAAAATCCGAGGCTGTCAGGCCCCCACGACGTGGCACAAGCTTGCCGCGACCCGACAAGTGACTGAGGGCGTCCAATCAATGGAAGAGGATAGGTTTGACTCCCCACGACGTGGCCATCACTTGCCACGACGTGGCACACCCCAAAAATGCCTCTATAAATAGATTTCAAGGGCTCCGAGTTCCATTGCTCAGTTCCCTTCTTTCTCGCGCCGAAACTCTGCGTTTAAGCCCCTGAGACCCTCCTAAAGCCCCGGTTTTCACCTTCAAGTCCCGAAGGAAGGTTTTGTGTTCTCGAGATTCCCGAGAATCCCGAGATTTTCCCGCGTTTTCAACTCTTCCTGTCGAAGTTCTGCTCGATTCTTCTCTAGACTATTTCAAATCAACCACTTCAATCAAGTGAGTTCATACCCCTTAACTAATGTTTTAAACTATTTTAAATGTTTTATGGGGGGGGATACAAGTAGAATCATGCTACTTATTATGTCAATCACATGTGATTAGTAAGTACGATTATATTACTTATTACATCAATCACATGTGATTAATATACAGCATTCAAAAGATTTGGCTACTCATTAGCCGTTTTACCAAACAGTTTCCTTCAAATGATTTTTATAAACATTTTATATGTTTTAAACTCCTTATTACACTGTACCTCATACTATGTTTATCATATTTCAAACTTATTTACAACTGTGTTTCAAACAAATGTTCCTTATACTTATATTGTTTTACCAAACTTATGCCTTCAAATTGTTTTATAGATTGACATCAAGTCGATCTTTCCTTAAACTAATATTTATGTTTCAAATGTTTTACCAAACTTATTTATGCTTTTATATTATAAATTTCATGCCTCTATATGTATAGTTATATAAGAAATGTTTAAAAGACTTAGGAAGGCTATCCACCCTATTTCCTTTTCGCGCCTTGAGATGTGGTCTGGTGGGATATTGGATACTCGTCCGAAGGTCGTTTAAATATTAGTTATATATCATGTGTACATATAAAGTCATAGAAGGTCCTTCCAGTTCATCCTATGCCCTTGGGTAGCAAGGGTATACATCCATGTCCATACGTACCACTTAGATTACTAGTAAGCTACCATATGGGTAGTTCAGGAAGATACTAGAACCATTACTAGAACGCGATATCATAAAATGACTCGGTTCATTCATGTGTCAATACTTTCTAAAACATTACTGTACATTACATATACAACTATACTAGGACGAGAACATATACAACTATACTAGGACGAGAACATATACAACTATACTAGAACGAGAAACATTACCCTTACATTAATACGTTAACAATTGTGATCCACTGTATCGGAGCATGCCTTGAATGTCATGGCCCGAGTTGTAGCCAGAATTCTCTTGGAGGGAGAGCGTTGAGTTTACGTATAGATCTCTGTTGGATTGACAATCCTATACCTTGCTGCTAGCTACAGCCGGACCTGCAGGTCTGCGGGTGCCAAACGTCATTCCGTTATTATGACCGTTCTTTATGTCGTTGTTATCAGTCGATAGTATGGTGCAATTTATCACATAGTGCCTTAGCCTAAAATCCGGTTTAAGGTAGTTAGTACGGTAGTAGTCCTTTTAGAGCTACGTTGTAGTACTATGTTAATTTTCCCATTACATATTTTTAGTGATAACCTCACTTAAACATAAATGTACAAACTATATTTTTGGATAATGATAGTTATACTTTGGAAAATACTTACTCTTACAAGAGACACACACAGAACAGTTAGGTCTTGGTAGAAGACACCTTCATATACTAGAAGGAATCATAGGGATTCTAGAGTTTTTCAAACACTTACAATTCATATACACTTTCAAATTCTTACAATACATAGACTTACAACTTCTTACATACAAATTAAGACACTAAATACTTATGATCTCACTAGCTTCAAAGCTGATACTCGCTTTCAAAATTACTTGTATCCTCAGGTCATCATAGACAGGTACCGATGCAAGGAGAAAGGAAGATGGAGCTTGTTCAAGACTTATCTTTCATTTTGATTTATGCTTTAGTGTTTATCAAAATTTGACAGAATACAATTGTATAATAATTATTTTATTAATGCAATGGATGATGTTGTTGCTTGTTTACTACTTTACATTGTTGTTGATATTATACATGACGTCCTCCGCCCCAGAACGTTTCCGCCGTTCTCGGTTTTGGGGTGTGACAGATTGGTATCAGAGCATTGTTTATAGTGAATTAAGTATATCAACCCATAAAAGATATACTAACTATAAATACATGAGGGATTAAAAATACTCTGACCAAGAGTTTATACTTTAAATAGTAAAATATTTAAATAAGTATACGTGCTGCATTCATACTAAAATCAGTGTCACTAGGACAGTACAAAAGAATTACGATTGTTGGGCAACACAAGTGGGCTTAGAGACATATGGTCAAAACTGGGAAGATATAGCCTGATCGCCTATATTATCCGAGGGTTGACTAGCATGTGCCTAAGTTTAATTGTGTGGTTGCAACAATGCTAAAATCTTACCAACCCTACCACAATGAGAACAATAGATCATAACATTAAAATTTAAAATACTATAGGAGTATTTGGTGTTACTATAAGTACTTTATATTTGAGAATTAAAACGGGATCTTCATTGCTATGTTGATAGTTGCTAAGTGGATACACTAAGGCTACATGTAATTAGGATGTTATAGACTTAGAATCAGTAATAATTTTGCCTTACCCCTATTCTGTGTGAATTTGGAAATAAGGTCACTTATTCGAAGGTCTATCCTGTTTAGATTACACATAGCTGGTATGCACTTCACAAATAGCGATGTAACTAATGAAGGTTTTCTAAAATAATTATCTAGATAGTTCGTCTAATAATTATCCTCTTACCATAAATTCTCGCATAGAAATCATAGCTGGACTCCATCCCCTTGACAACCAGTATCTTCCAAATGAAGTCATAGCTGGTTGGTTTGGAGAAGAACCAGAGAATGATCATCCTATCCCCTTGGATGATCACCATGATGAAGACCTTTCGTATGATGCTAACTCCAAACTAGAGGTTGAGAACCTACCCCAAGCAGCTCCTTTCCGATTCCTAACCCTCGTCCGGCTTTTCATGGCCCGACCCTAAGTGAGTGGAGTGCTTGGAAATATGGAGCCAAGGACAAGATCAGCCTATGCCATTTAATAGCGACCGAAGCTTTTACGACTTGAGCAATGAGGGCTTAGCAGATATAGTCTTGCCAATCTTGGTCCGCAGAGAGGCCCGAAATGAGACTCAAGGCAGGACAGGCCTACACCAAATTACAGAAGTAGTCGCCTATGCTAGAATGCATATCCTCCACACCATTCATCTAGAATATACTCATGAGAGATCAGTGAGAAACCATGAAACCCTGTTGCAAGCACTGGCTGAATCACGAGCCGAAGCCATAGAGCTCCGAGTACGCCAGATGGTGTGCGAAAGACACCTACTTGACATCGAACGTCGATTGGTTGAACTAAGAGTTCACCAGAGGGATGATCGTCGCCAGTAGTACACGCTTTACTTTATTTCCCTTATAAAAAGAAATCGTGTTTTTCTGTCTATGCCCAATATGGCATTTTCTATGAAATTATCTGGTACCGTAAGTACTTTAGTTAGGTCTTTATGCTTTCAGGAACTATCTTCTGTGGATATGATGTGAGACCATTAAAAGGTCATTTTCTAGAATCCTTACATATTGAATATCAAAGATATTGACAGCCGGCTGACTTCTGTGTCATTCTTCATCCAAGTAATTTTATTTTACTTTCATTGGAGTCTATCTGAATCATACTTTAGTCAAGTCGTTGGACTATGGTGATTTATCCCCAGAGGCATTTCCAAGTATCTTTCAGTGGTTGGATCTTGTTATTCACCAACCCACAATACCTCAGCTCGAACGACAAACGTCTTGAGACCATTCTACGAACATATTCCCATTCCGTACTAGGACTGCATCATAGGGATGTAGGTCAAACTTTCGAGAACATACTCTTACTCTTTACATGAACAATGTAAGTACATCAGGGTCGACCAGAACCGCTCACAAAATCTTTATTCTTTCGTGTTAGCAGAATCATGTCGCCAAAGAAAGACGAGCAACCCATCAACGAAGCACCAACCCTCCAGATTGATGTAGCTACCTTTCAAGCTGCAGTGTCGACTGCTGTGTCAGCTATTCTGACCCACCTTCACGCTAACGATGCGAATGTTAGTGGAGCTGCTAACAACAATGCCACACTAGGTGACAATCCAGTACCTCGACAAGCAACACACTACCACAATACCCCGGGTGCCAGGACCAAGAGTAACAAACAGAAGTTTTGGGATAGAAAGAAGGACAAATCACGAAGAGGAATGAATAAGAAACAACCACCGGTAACGACCTTCACAGCTACTACATCTGCACCTACTACTACCATTCCTTCTGGTGTCCCAATTGTCCCTACACCAGCCAGACAATATGCCGGAAACCTACCAAAATGCTACAAGTGTAGCTTTCGTCATCTGGGTAGTTGCTGTCCGTTACACTGTTTTAGGTGCAACAGGAATGGACATACTACCAGCTGCTGCAGGATTCCGATTCAACACATCACATCAACGACCAATGTCCAAACCTCTCAGATATGCCATCTATGTGGCGTCATAGGACACTTCAAGAGGGACTGTCCAGCAGAGAAGGACAACAACAAACCTGACGGAGTTTGATCGCAGGGTGGAAAGAGACGGTTAAGGAACCTAATATAGTATAGGTTCCCTCCAAATCGTCAGTTTTGTATGATCAAAAACATGTTTCAAACTAGTGCAACTAGAGTCTTACCTTTTGCGTGATCCTGTCTATATAGGGATTCTCGTGCTGCGTATGCTTGTCTTTTGTAGTATATCTTATTCGCAGCAATAGTCTTGTGGTAAATCTAAAGTACTATAACTCTTGTTCATGGTTGCACGGTTGCATTTAGTCTGTAAACGTCTTATATTCGAATCTAATGTCTTTAAGTTTTTGTATGATTCCGACATTATCATACGACTCGATTTAATTTGATCCTCACAAAAACAGCTTCATACGTACATCTCTTTCTTCTAGATCACTTTTCCAGCAAAACATCAGAACACCGAGGTACTCATTCCAGGAGTACCTCTTAGTTATTTTTCTTTCCGAAGAAATCCCCGAAGTACCACTCGTGCAGCACGTTAAGTCCAATCCAAGGATTCATGCGATTGATCTATCACTGAGGAAGGTATACATAAGAGTTATATATAATCAAGCTTCTACAGGTTTAGAATTGATGATTCCACTTTAACTTCTTTTTCCCCGATGGGATGTGAGCTTAAAGAAGAATCAGTTATTCGACTACCTTTTCAATCTTAATTATATACGACTCGTATACCCGAAGTTGTGATTGTGAAACCATGTATGAATTCTAAAATGGACTTCAGGACGGAGAACTGCCTAAGCATGCGAGTAATCACATCGTCATGTGAACAAACTTAGAACCTAGTATGACTCTCGAAGACAGATCGCCCTATGGTTTAAACACCCACGGAGATACAAGAACAGTCCGGACAACTTAACGAACTACACAGAAATAGAATTAGAAGACTAGGTTTCTCGCCCTAGAGAACTCCGGTCAGATTCTTCCAGAGATCGATGGATCGCATCGTATGTGCCTCGGATATCGAGGACTCCGTCAAGATTTTCATAGAAATCGTTATCTCTGCCTCGCATAGACAAAATGGTTGAGCAAACGTAAGGAAAGAAACTACTTCCAGGAATGGATCTGAAATACGAATATCACCAGTTCGAGTGTTAGGGAAGGATGTCCGAAAGACTATCTCCTGAACTCGATACGGACACTTCGAGTTCGTAGTGATACCCTTCGGTTAGGACCAATACGCCCATGGTTTTCATGAGCTAAATGAATAGGGTTACGTCTTTCTTACTTGGATCGATTCGTCATTTCTCCATGAAATGACTTACTTATCTACCCTCGTAGTAAGAAGAAAACCCATGAAAACATTTCCTACAGAGGAACTTTTAGCAAAGTTCCCTAGGCACGAGATTTGGAAATTGAAGAGTCAAATTTCTATAACACACTATTAGTAATGTGGGAACTTTTGAGTACTCTTTCAATTTGCCAAAACCATTGAGCATTCACCGACACCAGAGACGCCGACAGTTTTCGCTAAATTCTAGGGCTTACTGACCTACCGCCTTAGTTCATTCAGAACTCCTCGCAAGCTACAGAAACTCGTACGACTTTGACCCAGCAAGGGGTGGCCTTTAGGATAACACACTCTGGGAATGGCTTAATACGCTTTGTAAGGCGTGGAAAGCTAAATCCAAGTTAGACAGGACCTCCGAGATTCTTATCAGAATCGGTCCTGTGCCTCGCACAAACTAGACCTACTCCGCGAACTCAGTAACGTAATTTCTACTCTTCGCATCTCGATCGTGAAACCATACCTTTCCGTTAGGACTCTTGCAAGTCCACTCGTCGAGATCCTCACCTTCGTATTAGAACCGTAGTGACCCTCGACCAAGAGGTCAAGCGGACGAAGAAACGCCATCGCCAGTTAGTGAAGGTTCATTGGAATGCCAACCGAGAACCTGTTATCACTTAGGTGCGCTAGAACCAATCAATTAGGAAGTTTCCTCCTCACGACTCGATCATTCGTGCATACTTCCTTGCTTAAATTCTAATTTCGGGACGAAATTCCCTTTAACGGGGGGATGATGTGACAACCCGATATTTCGAGACAATGTAATGTAAAACCAATCAAATTTAGGTCAAAATATAACTTTCCTAAAATCTTATTTGGGTTAAATAAAGTAGTAGGAATCGTATCAAGGTTTTCGTACATATAAAGAACCCTAAAATCCGAGTTATAACGAAGAAGTTATGGATTTTTAACGGACTTTTCGTGTCCCGGCCCGTTAAAAATAAATAATTCAAAATAAATTCAAAATTTTCCGATGAAGTCTAAACGAGAGTTGTAGATAACATTTTCATCTACGCGTGCATATATAAAACGTCTAAAACGGAGCTCGTATGCGAAAGTTACGGATTTTACAAGTTCGGGGTCCAAAATTCGAGGCTGTCAGGCCCCCACGACGTGGCACAAGCTTGCCGCTTCCCGGCAAGTGACTGAGGGCGTCTAATCAATAGAAGAGGATAGGTTTGACTCCCCACAACGTGGCCATCACTTGCCACGACGTGGCACACCCCAAAAATGCCCAATAAATAGATTTCAAGGGCTCCGAGTTCCATTGCTCAGTTCCCTTCTTTCTTGCGCCGAAACTCTGCGTTTAAGCCCCCGAGACCCTCCCAAAGCCCCGGTTTTCACCTTCAAGTCCCGACGGAAGGTTTTGTGTTCTCGAGATTCCCGAGAATCCCGCGATTTTCCCGCGTTTTCAACTCTTCCTGTCGAAGTTCTGCTCGATTCTTCTCTACACTAGTTCAAATCAACCACTTCAATCAAGTGAGTTCATACCCCTTAACTAATGTTTTAAACTATTTTAAATGTTTTATGGGGGGGGGGATACAAGTAGAATCATGCTACTTATTATGTCAATCACATGTGATTAGTAAGTAGGATTATATTACTTATTACATCAATCACATGTGATTAATATACATCATTCAAAAGATTTGGCTACTCATTAACCGTTTTACCAAACAGTTTCCTTCAAATGATTTTTATAAACATTTTATATGTTTTAAACTCCTTATTACACTGTACCTCTTACTCTGTTTATCATATTTCAAAATTATTTACAACTATGTTTCAAACAAATGTTCCTTATACTTATATTGGTTTATCAAACTTATGCCTTCAAATTGTTTTATAGATTGACATCAAGTCGATCTTTCCTTAAACTAATATTTATGTTTCAAATGTTTTACCAAACTTATTTATGCTTTTATATTATGAATTGCATGCCTCTATATGTATAGTTATATAAGAAATGTTTAAAAGACTTAGGAAGGCTATCCACCCTATTTCCTTTTCGCGCATTGAGATGTGGTCTGGTGGGATATTGGATACTCGTCCGAAGGTCGTTTAAATATTAGTTACATATCATGTGTACATATAAAGTCATAGAAGGTCCTTCCAGTTCATCCTATGCCCTTGGGTAGCAAGGGTATACATCCATGTCCATACGTACCACTTAGATTACTAGTAAGCTACCATATAGGTAGTTCAGGAAGATACTAGAACCATTACTAGAACGCGATATCATACAATGAGTCAGTTCATTCATGAGTCAATACTTTCTAGAACATTACTGTACATTACATATACAACTATACTAGGACGAGAACATATACAACTATACTAGGATGAGAACATATACAACTATACTAGAACGAGAAACATTACCCTTACATTAATACGTTAACAATTGTGATCCACTGTATCGGAGCATGCCTTAAATGTCATGGCCCGAGTTGTAGCCAGAATTCTCTTGGAGGGAGAGCATTGAGTTTGCGTATAGATCTATGCTGGATTGACAATCCTACACCTTGCTGCTAGCTACAGCCGGACCTGCAGGTCTGCGGGTGCCAAACGTCATTCCGTTATTACGACCATTCCTTATGTCGTTGTTATCAGTCGATAGTATGGTGCAATTTATCAGATAGTGCCTTAGCCTAAAATCCGGTTGAAGGTAGTTAGTACGGTAGTAGTCCTTTTAGAGCTACGTTGTAGTACTACGTTAATTTTCCCATTACATATTTTTAGTGATACCCTCACTTAAACATAAATGTACAAACTATATTTTTGGATAATGATAGTTATACTTTGGAAAATACTTACTCTTACAAGAGACACACACATAGCAGTTAGGTCTTGGTAGAAGACACCTTCATATACTAGAAGGAATCATAGGGATTCTAGAGTTTTTCAAACACTTACAATTCATATACACTTTCAAATTCTTACAATACATAGACTTACAACTTCTTACATACAAATTAAGACACTAAATACTTATGATCTCACCAGCTTCAAAGCTGATACTCGCTTTCAAAATTACTTGTATCCTCAGGTCATCATAGACAGGTACCGATGCAAGGAGAAAGGAAGATGGAGCTTGTTCAAGACTTATCTTTCATTTTGATTTATGCTTT
Source organism: Lactuca sativa (assembly GCF_002870075.4). Taxonomy (NCBI): domain Eukaryota; kingdom Viridiplantae; phylum Streptophyta; class Magnoliopsida; order Asterales; family Asteraceae; genus Lactuca; species Lactuca sativa. The sequence goes on along the minus strand of NC_056626.2, from coordinate 244,940,786 downwards.
AGTGTTTATCAAAATTTGACAGAATACAATTGTATAATAATTATTTTATTAATGCAATGGATGATGTTGTTGCTTGTTTACTACTTTACATTGTTGTTGATATTATACATGACGTCCTCCGCCCCAGAACGTTTCCGCCGTTCTCGGTTTTGGGGTGTGACACCAGACCAGGACAGAGAAGGGCAGGATCATCGAATCAGGAAGTGTATGCAACAATGTCGGAACCTTTCATCTTCAGGTTCCAGAGCTCGTGCTCTAGTTTCTGCATTTCACCACGGGGACAGTATTCGGCAAAGAGGAGTTCTTTCATGGCGTCCCAGCCCATGGCATTGGCTACGGGTAAAGTCAAGGATTTGACTCGGCCGTTCCACCAAGTCAAGGCTTTATCGAGGAAGGTACAGGCTACAAATTTAACCTTGTCGGACTCAGCACAGGCACAGATTTCGAAAATGGATTCGATTTTCTCTAACCATCGGGACAAGGAAATGACACCACCAGTGCCATCGAAGGATGAAGGCTTCGCATTCATGAAGTCCTTGTAGGAACCCTCCTTTCAGTGTTCCTAGTTACTTTCTTGATTCTGATTGCTACCTCCTGAACCACCGGAACCACCGGTGTTTAGTTGGGAATGGCAGCTGCCACCGCGGCGGTAACAGCTGTCTGGAATAACACGGGATCAATTTTAGGAGGAGGTGGTGGCGGAGGGTTGTTGTTCTTTGAGCTGGGTCTCTTTCTGGGAGGCATCTTGATCTAATAAGATCAACAAAGATAGGATGATAAGTCCTCTGAATTGAATCGAGAGATATGACAGATATTTATTCCAAACAAGTGATAAAGCAGGAAAGAGTTATGGAAGCAAGTAAACTATCGCTAATGGAATGATCGAGGATATATACGTGTACGAGGATTTCTATAAAAGATTGATTCGAGAAATACTCCCATAGTATTTCATGATTCGTTACGACACTGGCGCGTTGGTTGTGGTATTAGGGTAAGTTTTAGGCATGCTGCATACCACAGTCACTCCCAAGCACATGTTCGTCGTGTCTTGAATGAAAATATAGTTGGCCAGGCTATATTGATCCTAGACACGACTACATAACTGCCCAGGTTTAACCGCGGTATACAACGTCCATTTACTTATGTTTTGTTCTACTTATAGTTACGGATCTCAACGGTTCGGTATACTTTTATACTTTTGAAAATACTTATAGTTTGAAGATACTTTTACTTCAGAGCACTTAGGCCCTTTAGTGTTTATAGTTTTATACCATGTAAGGTTTGGTATAGTTTATTCACTATAAACAAGGGCTCTAATACCAATCTGTCACACCCCAAAAACCGAAGGCGGAAACATTTCCGGGGTTGACTCCACGTTAAGTATCAAATCAAATGTACATAGTAAGTAAAGTAGAACAACCATTACATTACATATAAAAGTTTTACAATTGTTTTCAAAAGTAAAGTGGTACAGTTGTGATACATAGTATATATATATGAACAAAATGAAACGGGTCTTCTGAGCACTCCAACGTCGAAAAAAAGGATCTTCGGTACCTGTTCTAACGTTGACCTGAGAACACAAGTGGTTTTGAAAATCAGCATAACACTGGTGAGTTCATAAGTAGTTTTGTTTTGTGAAAATGTTCATGCTTCCTTTCTGTTTCTGAAAATATGTAACACACACCAAGAAAATCCCACATTTTCTTAAAAGTTGATTGTTGTTTCACAATTTTAAAGTATAGTAGGTTTGTACACTGAAAACATTTTACTCATGTGAAAAATGTATAGTTTGATTATCCAGTTTGTTAAACTGTTCTGCTTGAGTTCCAATGTATCCCCAGCAAAGTCCCATACTTTCCTGATTGTGAGTTATCATTTGTAAAAGATGTAATGTTATATGTTTTGTTACACTTTTCTATTTATGTATATGTTCCCCAGGAAGGCCCCATGCTTCCCTGAATGTTGGTTTCCATTGTAAAAATGTATTCTGTTAGACTTGGTTATGTACATGGTTTCCCAGGAAAGTCCCATACTTTCCTGAATGTTGGTTTTCAATGTAAAAGATGTATAAAGTTATTCATTATTACTATAAGTAAATCTCTGTTATCCAAATTGCGAGTTCCATAACCATACTAAAGACAGAACCTGTGGCAATAATTAGTCCACAACCTTATGACTATCGTCACCCTTGAACCATTTCGATTCGGTTGTAGCTAGCAGCCAGGTGTGGGGTAGTCAGCCCTGTATAGATCTATACACTAAAGTCACGCTCTCTAAATCCCAGAGATTCTGGTTACGGGTGTAGTCCTCCACTCGCGTATCTCTGTGGAGTGTTCGCCGAGGACGTGTCTCCAATCATACAGGAATAACAAATTTACTAGTAATAATATGATAATCCTCCATTTGCGTATCTATGTGGAATGTTACCGAGGACAAGAAAGTGTACAAATTATATTGTTCATGTATTCTAATGTCATGCTTTTAACTGATAAAATGTGGAAAACCATTTGTGAAATATATAAAACATAACAGTTTATAAAACCCATTTCACAAATAAATGTTTACGTGATCTGCATGTTCTACTAGTTATCAGTTGTGTATATCAGTATTAAAAGCATATGAAATGTGAAACACACACACATGGAAATAAGTTTTGAGTACAAGAAAACCCTTGCACTTTGCTTGTGTTCCCCCCCTGAAAACAGTGAAAAACAGTGAAAAAGGGTAGGGGTATGAACTCACCAGACTCGGAAATGTGACGGTTTTGGATACTAGACGTTGGTTCGGGGCTTGTTTACTCGCGATGTCCCTATGTAAAATGTAATAATGTCCATATATAACTAATTAGATTTACAATCACTAATCATATGGAACATTACACTCCAACGAGGTTAAACACCTCAAAACGAGCATTTGGAGTGACCCGGGTGACATCTACGGACGTATATTGACACTAGGGACTTAGGACTTGAGTTTACTCCCCAAGAGTAAACATATTAGGGATTTTACGGCCAAATAACACCCACATACATGAGTTCACGGCCGTGAACTCATGTGGGTATGATTTTGAGGGTTTATTGACTTGTTTGGACTTGGGGATTGTTGGAATGACTTACTAAAATGCCTTGGATTAATTTGTTTGGATTTATACCATTTAAAAGGGAGTTTACGGCCTTTAACTTGGAGTTTACGGCCGTAAACTCTACTATGGTCAAGAATAATTCATTTGAGGTACAAAGAACAATCACATGTGATTCTAGGTAATTTTCCAAGCCTTGTTATGAATTTAGGGCACCATTTAACATATTTTTAGGAGTTTACGGCCTAGAAGCATGTTCTATGGCCGTAAACTCTCCTATGCTCATGAATAATTAGTTTTTGACACTTAAAACAATCACATGTGATTCTAGAAATTTATGCAAGCCTTTGGAGTGAATTAGATGCATCTTTTGACATAGTTTCATGAGTTTACAGCCAAAGGGTATGTTCCTAGGCCGTAAACTCCGATATGTGGTATTTTTGATGTGTTTAAGGTCTCTAAACTATTTTTAGATGGTTCTAGGATTTACCACAAGGCTATTGGTTAAGTTTCAAGGCATTCTAACATGTATAAATGAGTCTATCCCCCATGTTTGAGGAGTTTACGGACCAAGCACATGTCTTGGCCGTAAACTCTTGTTTGTCCCTCAAAATTTATGTTTTAAATGTTTTAAGTCCCAATTTGCAAGCCTTAAGGTCGTATCTAAGTCCCAACAATGATTTGGAAGGGTTAATTGGCTTAAAAACCCCATTTTTAGGTGTTTACGGCCCAAGCTTGATCCTTGGCCGTAAACACATGTTCTAGGTCCTAAAACTCAATTTAAACATCAAATTGAAGGCTAAAGACGTTAGATAACAAGTTAGGGATGTTACCTCTTTGATTTGGAGCCTTAATTCTTTGTTTTTGGACCTTTGATTATAGATGAGGAGAGAGGTTGGAAGTGTTTATGGAAGAAATGGCCAAAAGCTTCAAATGAAAGCTTTGAATAATTTATATAGTGCTCGGGAATTGGACATGACGGATTTCTACCCGATACCGGCGTTAGGTGGGGCTTTTGGTCGCACCCGACCAAGTTGCCGTAACCAGATATGGTCGATTCTAGAATTATTCCGATAACTATAATGGGGTCTTAGAATGATTCCTAATGGCATTAAGACACCCATTAAGTCATTTTAGATCGATAAAAGTTAATGACTTAATTAAATGGCGAAATCGGAAACGAATTTTGAAACGACGTTTGGTTGATCGAATTGGATTACAATTTGAATTACAAGAAGTGATATGAAATTTCGGGGTTGTTACAAATCTTGACTACCATTCATCGTCATGAATAATAAGACTAAGAGCTAGTAATGATTATACGAGGTCACGTTAGAGGAATATATTAAGTGCTAAGCCGAAGTTCCGCCCTAACTCCAAGGCATCCACTTTTATCAGGTGAGTGCATAGTTACTTTCATCTTACACATAGATATGAAGAATTTAGATAATTAAATGTTATGTGCGCCTATTATCTACAATATGTGTTGGATGAACTTTATGATATGATTTTACACAATTATATTATATAAGTAATTTCATATATATATATATATATATATATATATATATATATATATATATATATATATACCGTGTAGTGATGGGTGATGAGGGATTCCATGTGAGAGATGAAAAATGATTAGGAGGTGCCCTAAATCTTACTTATGATGGTTGTGATATAGTCATCTACGAAAGTATAGATAACGACTAAATACTAATCTAGCAATCGAATGGAACACTAATATAACTACAACCTATAAGTGATAAATTACAAGTCCATACGATCTAAGAACTCTATATTCACATGATCTACTCTACCGATAAATTACGTGTATAAATAAACTATGTTTGAAATAAGTATAAATAAAAAGTTTTAAAATGGTTATGAAAATGAGGGTGTCACAATAGTACCTCCAAGTTGAATTTCGGGGACAAAATTGCATTAATCGGGGAGGGGGGGGGGGGGAGGGGGAATGTAACAATTGCGAAATTTTTCACCGATCGTTAACTCTAAAAGTGACAAGTGCCAAGTATAATAGATTTAGTTTGCAATATTTATCGATCTATGATAAAAATGCAAGTTTTGATATTAATATATATAAGAAACTTAGTTGAATCAATCGAAATCTACAAATATAAGTATGTAAAAATTTGTGTTATTTTGAAGAAATGATCATATATTCTGAAAGAACACGTTGTCCTGATCCCTAAAAGTATAAAGTTTATAAAAATTCGACTTTCTATGACGGAGATATAAATTTTTTAGGACATAAAAATCAACCACGCATAAGAAATATGTGATGTAAAAAGTTAAAGGAAAATCGGTTGAGTTTTACTAAAAACTCTGTAAAGGAGCATCGAAGTATCCCTCGATACAAAACCGATGAGCCAAATAGTACCAAAAACGGAGTCTTTATGAGAGAGATGATTTTTACAAAATCAGTTTGGATTACAAAAATAAGGGCTAAAAATAATATCAGAATTAGTCAATACAAACTAAAAGAAAGTTATAGTAATCACTCATAGTTACGTGTTGATATAAAGAATGGCAAACGCAGAGCAGGTATGATGAAGTTATAGAATTTAAAAAAATATACATTTTCAGCATGCACGTGGTGTGTTGCGCACGTCGTACACGTCCTCTAGAAGGGGCGACACAAACCTAGAATAATCTGACACGTGGTAGACAAACACAAGAGTGTCGTAGCGTGTGTGCAACTTTCCAAAAAGTGTGCGAAACTTCCTACTTTTTCAACTTATGAATGTCAGCATAAGTCCCATTCACTTGCACATTCAAATCATTTCTTTGACTTAATTATTTCCTTACTTTTCCCTTAGAAAATTTTACTTATCAATTGTTTTATTTTATTTAATTTAATCCTTAGAAAATTTTACTTTTTCTTGTTTTATTTTATTTAATCCTTTTTCCTCGAGCTCAGTGAATCCCGAGCCCCCAACGCCACCAACTACATTCTTGGTTCTAGTAAAGCTCACTTCAAAGGTGAGTTTCACAACCCCTATTTCAAATATTTTATTAAATTTAGGCGGTAGGTAAATACATGTTAAATTTGGTGAGTTTCATTAGTTAGGTGTCCCTAGAAGCATGCTGCATAGACTCAATGTGTTTTGAAGCCTTAATGGACCACTAACTATGAAGGTTCCTTCCCAATGAGGCTATATTTGCATTAGTCGACGAGCTACCTTTCTCTTCTGATTTTCAGTTAAGAGAGTTCTGCTAAATCCATATCATTCGCTGAGGTACACAATGTTTCTTAATAAATCTTTTTCACCAACTAAGTTCTTAACGATTCACACAATTCACTTGCGTACCCTCAACATCTTTGGTAGACACCAACTAGAATGTAGATATTGCACACGTTTGTGTTCATGATCTTGATTCATAAGTCAGTGATGATAGTGAAACCCCACATTCCCAACTCGTCAAGGACTTGATGGTGAACTTTATGTTCAAGATTTTTACGAAACATTTGTTTCAGTACCTTACTTTGATATTCAAAATCGTATTGCTCTCCTTATGCGTGTTCTTGACAAAATGTTCTTTACCTAGTACATTTTTGCCCAATAGGATCCAATACTTGTTTTTTTTTCTTTTATGGAATATGATTTATATTTGAATATCAGTTTGAACAATTCTCACTTGAAAATTTATCTCACCTTCAATTGCCCATGACTATATTGGACAAACAGGTAATTTTGATCATTTAACTCACACTTATGCTACGTTATGGTTATGAACAAAATTGAGCCTACCTTTGAAGCCTAAGGAAAAAAAACCCTTTGATACTACTTCATATGTTTTCAATTGTACTTCACAGGATACCAGACAAGCAGTTCGATATCTGTCTTGATATTAAATGAAGTGATCTTTACCCGGGATGCATCTGCTTTTGCATCGAATGTTTATTTGATGTAAGTATTTGCCTATCTTTTTTTATCTTGGTTCCTGGTATATCTTTGACACACATTTGCATAGAAATCCTAAAGTTCTTGGGTAATACCAACTAAAACCTTGATTTCACATGTCTGGCCATGATTTCACTTCACATCGCAAAAGCGAATGAGCCCTGCCTCGAAACAAATGTCAAGTGATAGTTCTTATACACTTGCAGAAAACGAACAGTTTGATGGATGTAATGGTGTGGTTACTTCATGGTTTTCCAGGAAAAAGTTCTCATTACTTTTCAAACGTGGAAACTTTTATGACAACTGGCCCACTATCCAAGACTCTACGTGGCTGATTTTCATGGGTGGTTGTTTCAAAATCAAATTATGCATTGAATGCAAAAGGAATTTGGTGGACCAAAATTAAACCTTTAGACAATCTGGTTTAATTTTTCCCTAAATCTTCTATTCTTCTACACATCTCTTCACAGAATTTTCTAAAAGCCTAACAATGGTGGCGCGACCTGATCATGTTGAGCAATCCAACAGAACTCAAGATGCAACATTATAACCCTTATTGAAGATTCAAAGTTTTAATTATCGTCTTCTACCTGACGTTTTCACGTACACCGAAGGATGACATATGCTGATCATTGCTCTTAATCACTCAGTTCTCTCAATGGTTATGTTTTATTCCTTTTCAGTTCCCATGAATTGGTTATCATTGTCTCGTTCTAAAACAGTGTTCAATGAATTTCAAAAGTGATATCGTTTCAGCTTACAAATGAAAAGAAGTACAAGCTCACAAGGAAACACTTTGCATAGAACTTGAAACTTCCTAAAACTATTCCATTTTAGGAAGTGACGAATGAAGAGGTGATACATATGTTTAATGAGATGGGTTATCAACCCCTACTCATGGGAAAAAGCCAATTTTGGAAGTCTGTACTGATGGGTTTTGAGCATTCTAACACTTCCTAAGTGTACATGCAACCCTAATAACCTTGAGTCTATGTTTTCTCTATATACCTGCAAATTTCTTTTTCAGGGTTATTTCCTAACTAGCATGGCATGGGGATTACAGAAAACATAAAAACTAGTAGAAATAGATACCTTGTTGTTGCTTGGATTCCTTCAAGACTTTGTGAGCCTAGCACCCCAAATGTTGTGCCTCAAATGCTTCACACAACACCACAACCTTGGAATAACTAGAGAGAATACTTCTACACTTTAAAATCGGCTATGCCCTCACAAGAATCCTCTAGTTCCTGATTTTCCTAGCCACGGGGTCCCTTTAATAGCGGTGTCACAATTAGGGTTTCATCATGAAGACCCATAATTGTCATGAGTCTTCATTTCTCATGACCCATGGGTTGTGACTCCCATGGACTATCCATGGAGCTCCAAATGGTTACATCCATAACCCATAAAGCATGGATGATTAATCCACCATAAAAGATTTGATGATTGTCATAATCAACCCTATATATTTAATTAGTCTCACTTTGAACACCAATTTAATACCAGATTAATACTTGATCAGTAGTAATTAAATAATACTATTATTAATATATTAGAACTTATAATATATTAATAATCATAAGTGCCTTATTCCCTCATTTAGTCTATCCAAGTATTGCAATGCCATGCAACCCAAATGGACCATGCTGGGTCGGGTCAAGTACATATCAAATAAAGTTATGGACTTAGACACTATATACAACAGTCTCCCACTTGGATAAGTCTAATAACTATATTTGCAAATATGACTTCAAAATCTGACCAGCAATCATAGCTCTTTCAAAGTCTCTCGGAACTGAGATGATGATGATACGCCATTTAAGATAAGTGATCATATAATCCTCTGCTCTCATGATATCAGCCGGACAAACACATGGAACATGGTCTTACTTATTGTCCAACATTTGTTTCTCGATCTCTGATTTGTTTCGACATAGAACTAAATTGAACACATCAATTAGGTTCTGACCGGGCCCGGTACATAGGTCAAAACCAAATCATCGAGGGGCCCAGATATCGCTTCTATTTCTAGAAGGAAGAGATAAACTTCGACTGATATGCTTGTACTAACTACTTGTTGAATTATTCACAAAGGCACGTTTTATTACATCAAGTTACCAATGCATTTTCGTACAATCAATGAATAACCAACTCATAGTCAACAACTCATATCTCTATGTTTAAAGATTTATATGATATTACCGTCTCACGATCACTCAAGATAAATTCCATGAAGTGATGCAAGTGAGCGTGGGTTGAATCCAATACTCAGCCCTTATGAGTACTCATGAATGTTGTAGCAACCATTGAATTGTCTAAAGCACTATAGACAAATCATACAAGCCAAATTCATGACTATCTTGATTCATATCTACTTCTAACATATGAATGACTGTGGATGGTTTGAATAACTTAGTCATTCAGAAAGAACAATGTAGTTATTCTGGAAGTCAAAACATGTAAAGTGAAACACAAGAATAATACTAATCTTATATGGCCCCAACACTTTGAATGTAAATAAAAACACCTTTTATTTAAGCACCATATTGATTACTCATTATTTATGTTTCGATTTATCAACTTAATACTTGAATTAAAACAATAGTCATGCCATGCTCCAAGCATGCGCACTATGTTTTTCCAAACAACAGTTATGCCATACTCCAAGTATGCATACCATGTTTACATATGGTCCTCTCTTTATGAAATAGATCAATTGACAATGTTCCAATGATGCTCATTTCACTATTCCAATCCTTGTTGTAAATGCAAAAATAACAAACTCTTACCATTTACTGGAATCTGTTAGATTCTAGACTTATATGTAATGATCCCCTTGTAATGACTATGCACAGAAGTCACAAAGACTTGGCAATAGACATTGCAAAGTATTCCAATGGAAAACAATTCCATGGAAATGAGGTCTCAAATTCAAAGTACATTCCTTTGAACATCCTTCTTAGCATTAAGTTCTTTAATCTTACACAGATTCAAAGAATAACTTCCACCTATGGAGACAATTCCATATTACCATTTTGACCATCACTTCTGAACAAGAGTTTCCTCTTTTCAAAATATGTCAATATGGTCCTTACTCTATACTTCTAATTGTCCATGGGCAACCAATCTTTGGTAAACCTCAGATTGTCGTCGACAATTTTGCATAATCATTTTAGTCATTTCCAGTTCTATTCCTTTTTCCATCTTAATGTCCTAGGCATTTGGAAAATTTAGAATGGATGAATATTATAGCACATGTAATCAGACCTATACCCAGAGCATATGGGACATGATTTATGCTATAAATATTTTTTTTATTTGCCATGTTTTCATAATTTGAACTATGAAGAGGGATGCCGTAATCATAATCGAATTTTAAGAACGCAACATATATAGAAATTCCTTATGTTGAACAATTCCAACATAACATTCATATATATCCTTGACTAAAGTTGATAAAACTCAATCTAAGCTAACATATATAGAATTTCCTTATGTTGAACCATTCCAGCATAACATTCATATATATTCTTGACTAAAGTAGTTTAAAATATCAATTTAAGCTTGTAGAATTCGAGTGAAGTATAAAATCCTCTCCCTTAATTATAGCAAAACAACTTTTTCAAGGCAAATTGAAACTTTTGTTTTCTATCATTAACACTTCTAACTTGCAATACTTAACATAATCACCGTGCTCCCACTAGCATAATGATTACCAGCGTAACACTTTATTCTCCCACTAGCGTTGACATGTACTTAGAAATCAACTGGACTTCTAGAAATCAATACTTTATTGACTTTCTTATCAAAGTTCATATTTCTGATACTAGATTGCTTTGATAAGACATTATCAAAAAAATACACCTTTCCTTAGATAGCTCACATGTTTGTCTAGACCTTTTGCAATTCTCAATAGTTAGTGTGCCGGTTAACCACACATGCTCCACAAACTAAATGAGAATGCAAATATCACAATCGCTATGTACTTAAAATCTTCTTAGTGGAAGTGTTTCGTCACCATCATTTTCATGAATCAAAGAAAAACCTTATGACACTTAGATTTTATGGTGTATGTGTTCTTTTTCCATGTGAATTTTGTCAAAACCATAATCACAAGACTAGGTTAGTGACACTTCCAAATTCATATGGACTGAACTTGTGCAATCTTAATTTCTTGTGTGACAACCCGAAATTTCCATTCTAATCAAACCATTTCAATCCAATATAAGTAGAAGCAGTTACAGTGAAAATTCAGACTTATGGTATAAGTTTGGCATTTTCAGGATTTTACATCTATGGAGATATTAGGAGAGTGGATGCACTAGGATTTTGTGCAACACTATAATTCCATTTCTCTCGATCATTAGAATCCATTCCGAGAATAGAAAGATTTTCTGCCAAAAATCTCAGGACTATAAATAGAATTCTGAACCAAATTGGTTCATTAGTTGAATTCCAATTAGAGAAAAGCCAATTTCTCTCTCACGGATCTTCGGGTTTTCATCCCAGATTGTGAGTCTACTTTGCTAGATGTGTTTTGTTACTTGTTATATGTTTAATAACATTATTTACATGTCCAAAGTACAAGATCCGGGAGTTTACTGCCCAAGAACGTTCTTGGGGAGTAAACTCCAAAATGGAGCTTTAAGGCTACCTAGTCTCGTTTCCTTGTTAGACAACTAGTTAGGGACTTTATGTATGAACATTAGAGGCTAGAAATCAATCAAAATCAAATAGTTATTAGGAGTTTACGGCCAAGGATATGCTCTTGGGCCATAAACCCCTTTTTCAAGGGCTAAGAGTGCCCTAATCACCCCCAAAGGCTTGGAATCTATTTTAGACAAATACCCTAATGTGTTTAGGACCTAGGAAACATAAGAAAGGCACAAGTATTGAAGAGTTTACGGCCAAGAGTGGTTCTTGGGCCGTAAACTCCCATAAACGTGTCAAAGGACACCCTAAACCCTTCCTTAAGCCAAGAGACAATTTGGGCATGTACCTAAATGTGTTATGGACTAGATAAAACATTTAGAACCCTATGTGTGAGGGAGTTTACGGCCCAAAAGGTTCCAAGGCCGTAAACTCCATAAAATGGTGCCAAATGTGCCATAAACTCTTCTTAAGCCAAGTACCAAAGCCTAGTTTAATCCCTAGAAATGTTTGAGACTTGAAAGCACCATAATAACCCTCCCAAGGGAGTTTACGGCCGTAAACTGAAAGGGAAGGAGGTCTTTGGGCCGTAAACTCCCCAAAGGAGTTCATATGGTGCCCAAACACTTGTGTAAGCCTAGAATCAATTCCCCACTAGAGTTGTAGAAATTCTAAGCACCATTTCAAGACTTGGTTGAGCGTTTACGGCTAGGAGCTTACTCCCCTAGGCCGTAAACTCCAATGAATATGGTCTTTTGACCTTAAACTCCCATTAGGGTCATTGCACTCCTTTGTTGCAACCCATTAGCCTCCTAACACTTGACCAAAAGTGTTGACCTTGCGTTTAAATGTTTATACTTGTATAATTAGTGATTTAATCCCTAATTATTTATATACATATGTTTTCATATGTAATTAAGATCTTTGTGTGTGTCTAAGTCTTCACTTGACACCAAACTCTTTCCCGAGCCTTCCGTACGATAACAGTCCGTTTAATTCCGGTCACTTACTGCAGGTGAGTTCATACGCCTAATCAATGTTTTAAATGATTTTAAATGTTTTAATGGGGGGGAAACAAGTAGAAAACAGTATGTTATTAAATAAATCTTATGTATTTTATAACTGTGTTTTCACTCAGTAGGTTTTACAGATTTCAAAATGGTGACACATGAAGTGGTTTTGTATCTTAAAATACCTTGATAACAAAAGTATTAGTTTTGAAATGTTTATTAAAATGACATCAAGTCATTCTTAATTATTGTTCAAAACTCCTAGATATCTTGCAAAACCATTATTTTACCTTCTTGAATCAACCTATACTTATGCGCATATGTTCATATATATGTTAGAGATTATATCTTTCACCCTTCATCTAGTCTCCAATACTCTTGGGTAGCAAGAGTGCCTAAACCTACGTAAACCACCAATTACCTTCCAATTAGCTATCATAGGGATAGTCAGAAGATATCAAAAATTAGTACTATTACAAGAAATCACACAAGAGTCAGTTCATTCATGAGTCTATACCAATACCTTACATGATACATGAGTACACGTACTTAGGATTTCATGATACATGAATATGCTTACATATACCTACCTGTTGCATGAACACACTTACATGAATACCATACAGGAACACTTCATCATAGGTGCATTATCCTGTATTTACTTACCTTGGATACTTGTAATTAGATCTAAGAGGATGATTTATTAGTACTTACTGTTTAAATTGTCTTTCCTATCCCCGTTCAATGCGATGTTTCGGCGGGACTTACCATTCCGAATCTCACTGATTAGCACCAGTGGTCGATGACGTCTACGGATGTCTAAGGTAGTCACTTAATTAGTAGTCAGTGACGGGACTAACCATCAAGAGATCGATACAGGGACTAACCCTCCTTCCATCCTGCTGCTGCTATAGAGGATGAGGGGACACTCTTCGGATGTTCCTTAGGGTCTATCTTTCGCTTCAGGGATGTCGTGTTTGCCCTGGTAACCCAAGACAATAACACTTACCTATTTATATTTTCCTAACTTACTTTATTTTGTGATACTTTCACATAAACGATGAGTTAGACTAAGTACTCTAGTACTAGTCAATAGAAAGGAAAAGTTATCATATTACTTTCAGAACATTCGAGTCTTGGTAGAAGATTACTTAGCCATAACAGAACATACGAGTCTTGGTACAAGACTACTTAGCCATAACAGAACACTCGAGTCTTGGTAGAAGACTACTTAGCCATAACAGAACATACGAGTCTTGGTAGAAGACTACTTAGCCATAACAGAACATTCGAGTCTTGGTAGAAGACTACTTAGCCATAACAGAACATTCGAGTCTTGGTAGAAGACTACTTAGCCATAACAGAACATTCGAGTCTTGGTAGAAGACTGCTTAGCCATAACAGAACATTCGAGTCTTGGTAGAAGATTACTTAGCCATAACAGAACATTAGGGTCTTGGTAGAAGACTATCATATCCTCTTCCTAGTTTACTTTATTTTGTGATATATTCACATAAACGATGAGTTAGACTAAGTACTCTTAGTACTAGTCAATAGAAAGGAAAACCTGTCATTTTACTTGGTCATAACAAAATATCGGGTCTTGGTAGAAGATCGCATTTCATACTTATATCAATTGTTCTATTTGAGGATTTATACGACATTCTTAACAACATTCCAAAATAGGACAATATCACATAAATACTTATGAATTCACCAGCTTAAAAGCTGATACTCGCTTTCAAAATTTCTTGTATCCTCAGGTCATCATAGACAGGTACCGATGCAAGGAGAAAGGAAGATGGAGCTTGTTCAAGACTTATCTTTCATTTTGATTTATGCTTTAGTGTTTATCAAAATTTGACAGAATACAATTGTATAATAATTATTTTATTAATGCAATGGATGATGTTGTTGCTTGTTTACTACTTTACATTGTTATTGATATTATACATGACGTCCTCCGCCCCTGAACATTTCCGCCGTTCGTGGTTTTGGGGTGTGACAGATTGGTATCAGAGCATTGTTTATAGTGAATTAAGTATATCAAGCCATAAAAGATATACTAACTATAAATACATGGGATTAAAACGCTCTGTCTCAGAGTTATACTTTTAAATATTAAAATATTTAAGTAAGTATACGTGCCTGCATTCATACTAAAATCTGTGTCACAACGACAAGAACAAAAGTATTACGATTGTTGAATATCACAAGTAAGCCTGGGGATATATGGTCAGTCTTAGGAATGACATAGCCTGATCAACTATGCTGGTCCGAGGAGTGATTGGAATATGCCCAAGAATGGTTGTGATATGGCAACAAGTCGAAAAACTTACCAACACAACCCTAAAGAAATACCATATGGGTATTTGATCTTACTATAATTAGCTTAGTTAGTTCGTCTATTTTAGCTATTTCTTATATCCCTTTTCTCGCGTAGATAACATGGCTGGATTCCATCCCCACGACAACCTGTTCCTTCCAAACGAAGTAATTGTTGGATGGTTTGGAGAAGAACCATATGATGATCATCCAATCCCTCTGAATGATCACCATGCTGACGACCTTTCAGACGATGCCATCTCCGAACCCGAGGTTGAGAACCTACCCCAGGCAGCCCCCGTTCTGATTCCTAACCCTCGTCCGGCTTTTCAAGGCCCGACGACTGAGTGGGTGGAATGTTTGGAAACTTGGAGCCAAGGACAAGACCAGCCCATGCCATTTAATGGTGACCGAAGCTTCTATGACCTGAGCAATGGGGGCTCAGCATACAGGATCATGCCAATTCTGATCCGAAGAGTTGCCCGAAACGAAATTCAGGGCAGGACAGCTCTACAACGTATCGCAGAAGTTAATACAAATGGAGGGATGCACATGCTTCGCACCAGTCGCCTTAAGCATGCTCGTGAGAGGTCTGAGAGAGACCATGAAACCCTGCTGCAAGCACTGGCTGAATCACGAGCCGAAGACATGGAGCTTCGGGTACGCCAGAGAGTGTACGAAAGAAACCTACTTGAGGTGGAACGCCAAGTGGCTGAACTTAGAATTCACCAGGGAGATGACCGTCGCTAGTAGTAGATGCTTTACCTTATATTCCTTGTTAGAAAGGAATCGTCTCTCTGTCTATGCCCGATGTGGCATTCTCTATGAAACTATCTTCTACTTTAAGTACTTTGGTTAGGTCTGTTTACTGTCAGGAACTATCTTCTCTGGTTATGATGTAAGGCCTTTTTACAAGGTCATTTTTTTCCGAACCTGTATGTCATGAATATCAAAGATATTGACAGTCGGCTAACTTCTGTGTCGTTCTTTATTCGAACACTCTTATCATACTTCCTTTAGAGTCTATTTGAAACATGCTATAGTCAAGTCATTAGACTATAGCAATTTGACTCCAGAGACATTTCCAAGTCTCTTTCAATGGGTGGATCACGCTATTCACCAACCACCGATACCTCAGCAAGAACGACAAACATCTCGAAACCATTTTAAGAAACTTACTCCCGATCTTTACCAGGACTGCATCATAGGGATGTAGGTCGAACTTTCCTGAACATACTTCCATTCCATTCTAGGACTGCATCATGGGGATGTAGGTCGAACTTTAGAGAACATACTTCTATTCTTTTCATGAGCGCTCGAACTACGTGTAGATTCAGCCATTTTCGCTCACAAATTCATTTTTCTTTCGGTGTAACAGAATCATGAATCCCAAGAAAAACGATCAGCCCATCAACCAAACACCAACTCTTCAGATTGATGCAGCTACCTTTCAAGCTGCAGTCTCGACTGCCGTGTCAGCTATTCTGACCCACCTAAACGCTAACGCTGCAAGTGCTAGCGGGAATGTTAGCAATCATTCCAATCCAAGTATCAAGAGAATGTCTTGGACGAACTCTAAGGACAAGTTGCTTCGAAAGGCGAACAAGAAACAACCACCAGTAACAACCTTCACAGCTACGACATCAGTACCTCCTACTACCATCCCTTCGGGAATCCCAATGGTCCCCAAACCAGCCAAACTTTATGCTGGAAAACTCCCAAAATGCATCAAATGCAATTATCACCAACACGGACCTTGTAGGGAGATGCAGTGCTCACACTGCAACAGGAACTGACATACTGCTAGTCACTGCAGAATCCAGATCCAACACGTTTCTTCAACCACCAATGTCCAAACCTCTCAGATATGCTATCTATGTGGCGTCATGGGACACTTCAAGAGGAACTGCCCATCGGAGAAGGACAACGACAATTCCGGATGAGTTTGACCTTAGAATGCGAAAAGGCAGTTAAGGAACCTAATATAGTATAGGTTTCCTCCAAATCGTCAGTATTTTGTATGTACAAAAACATGTTTAAAACTAGTGCAACCAGAGTCTAATCTTTTGCGAGATTCCGTCCGTTAAGGGACTCTCGTGCTGCGTATACTTGTCTTCTGTAGTATACCTTGTTTAGTAGCAATAGTCTTGTAATAAATCCTAAGTACGTTAACTTTGTTAATGGTTGCACTGTTGTGTTTTGTCTGTATCGCCTTTTGTTCAAAAATATAATGTCTTTAGTTCCATATGTTTCCGACTTTATCATGCGACTCGAGTAAATTAATCTTCGAAATACCAGCTTCATAAGTACATTTTTTTCTCAGCAAGTGTCTTTTAGCAAAGCCGTTATATCAGAACACCGAAGTACTCATACAAGGAGTATCTTATAGTTCTTTTCCCTTCCGAAGGAATCCCCAGATTATTGCTCATGCAGTACGTCAAGTTCAATTCCAGGATTCATACGGGTGATCTATCACTGAAGAATGTATACATGAGAGTGATATATAATCGATGTTCTACAGGTTTAGAATTGATGATTCCACTTTAACTTCTTTTCCCTCGATAGGATGTGAGATTAAGGAAGAATCAGTTATTCGACTACCTTTTCAATCTTAATTATATACGACTCGTATACACGAACTTGTGATCATTGAATCACGCATGAATTCTAATATGAACTTCAGGACAGAGACTGTCCAGGAGTACGAGTAATTGCATTGGCATAGGATCAAACTTAGAATCAGTATGACTCTTAGAACCAGACCGCCTTCAGTCTAAACACCTATGGAAGATACCAGAACAACCCGGACAACACAACGAACAACTCCACCATTGAATTAGAAGACCAGGCTTCTCACCCTTGAGAGCTCCGGTCTTATTCTTACCACAAGTCGACGGAGTGCGTCATATGTACCTCGACGACCAGAGACTTCGTTTAGATTTCCTTTAGAAATCGTTATCTCTGCCTCGCTTAGAAGAACCGATTGAGCAACCACAGGGAAAGAATTACTTTAGAAATGGACCTGAGATCCGAATATCACCATTTCGAGTGTTAGGGAAGGATGTCCTAAAGACTACCCTCCAAACTCGATGCGGACACTTCGAGTCCGTAGTGATACCCCTCGGATAGGACCAATACGCCCATAGTATTCATGAGCAGAATAAGTAGAGTATGCCTTTCTTACTGGGACCAGTTCATCATTTGTCCATATAATGACTACTTATCCACCCTCGTAGTAAGAAAGAACCCATAGAAACATTACCCTCGGAGATACTTTCCACAAAGATCTCTGAACGAGAGCTTTGGAATATAGAGTCAAAATTTCCTGAGACACACTTTTAGTGTTGTGGGAATTCTTGAGTACTCTATCAGATTATCCAAAACCGTTGGAAATCTGTCGGCACCATGGTCACTGACAGAAAATTTGCCAAATTCTAGGTCTTACTGACCTACTATCATAGTCTATTCGGAACTCCCCGTAAACTTCAGGATCCCTTTCGACTTTGACCCAGCAAGGGATGGCCGTTGACTGGGAAGTAAACGAGAGAAAGAGCATTTGGAATTCCAAGTGAGAGGAAAAATTCGTTAGGAAACCTCACTCTAGGAATGGCTTAATACGCTTCGTAAAGCGTGGAAAGCTAAAATCCAATATAGTTAGGACCTCCAAGATTCTTACCAGAATCAGTCCTGCGTTTCACAAACTGGACCTACTCCGTGAACTCAGTAACATACATTTTCCCCTTCGCGTCTCGAACTTGAAACAGTATCCTTTAATTAGGACTTCCGTAATCTCTCTCGACGAGATCGAGGTTTACGAGATCCTTGCCTTTGTATTAGCACCGTAGTGACCCTCGACCGAGTGGTCAAGCGGACGAAGCAATGCCGTCGCCCGATAGTGAAGGTTCGTTGGGATTCCAACCGAGAACCCGATTTCACTTAAGTGCGCTAGAACAAATCAATTAGGAAGTTCCTCCTCACGACTCCCTCATTCGTGCATACTTCCTTGACTAAATTCTAATTTCAGGACGAAATTCCTTCTAACGGGGGGATGATGTGACAACCTGAAATTTCCATTCTAATCAAACCATTTCAATCCAATATAAGTAGAAGCAGTTACAGTGAAAATTCAGACTTATGGTATAAGTTTGGCATTTTCAGGATTTTACATCTATGGAGATATTAGGAGAGTGGATGCACTAGGATTTTGTGCAACACTGTAATTCCATTTCTCTCGATCATTAGAATCCATTCCGAGAATAGAAATGTTTTCTGCCAAAAATCTCAGGACTATAAATAGAATTCTGAACCAAATTGGTTCATTAGTTGAATTCCAATTAGAGAAAAGCCAATTTCTCTCTCACGGATCTTCGGGTTTTCATCCCAGATTGTGAGTCTACTTTCCTAGATGTGTTTTATTACTTGTTATATGCTTAATAACATTATTTACATGTCCAAAGTACAAGATCTGGGAGTTTACCGCCCAAGAACGTTCTTGGGGAGTAAACTCCAAAATTGAGCTTTAAGGCTACCTAGTCCCGTTTCCTTGTTAGACAACTAGTTAGGGACTTTATGTATGAACATTAGAGGCTAGAAATCAATCAAAATCAAATAGTTATTAGGAGTTTACGGCCAAGGATATGCTCTTGGGCCGTAAACCCCTTTTTCAAGGGCTAAGAGTGCCCTAATCACCCCCAAAGGCTTGGAACCTATTTTAGACAAATACCCTAATGTGTTTAGGACCTACGAAACATAAGAAAGGAACAAGTATTGAAGAGTTTATGGCCAAGAGTGGTTCTTGGGCCGTAAACTCCCATAAAGGGGTCAAAGGACACCCTAAACCCTTCCTTAAGCCAAGAGACAATTTGATCATGTACCTAAATGTGTTATGGACTAGCTAAAACATTTAGAACCCTATGTGTGAGGGAGTTTACGGCCCAAAAGGTTCCAAGGCCGTAAACTCCATAAAATGGTGCCAAATGTGCCATAAACTCTTCTTAAGCCAAGTACCAAAGCCTAGTTTAATCCCTAGAAATGTTTGAGACTTGAAAGCACCATAATAACCCTCCCAAGGGAGTTTACGGCCGTAAACTCCAAGGGAAGGAGGTCTTTGGGCCGTAAACTCCCCAAAGGAGTTCATATGGTGCCCAAACACTTGTGTAAGCCTAAAATCAATTCCCCACTAGAGTTGTAGAAATTCTAAGCACCATTTCAAGACTTGGTTGAGAGTTTACGGCCAGGATATTACTCCCCTGGGCCGTAAACTACAATGAATATGGTCTTTTGACCTTAAACTCCCATTAGGGGCATTGCACTCCTTTGTTGCAACCCATTAGCCTCGTAGCACTTGACCAAAAGTGTTGACCTCGCGTTTAAATGTTTATACTTGTATAATTAGTGATTTAATCACTAATTATTTATATACATATGTTTTCATATGTAATTAGGATACTTGTGTGTGTCTAAGTCGTCACTTGACACCAAACTCTTGCCCGATCCTTCCGTACGATAACAGTCCGTTCAATTCCGGTCACTTACTACAGGTGAGTTCATACCCCTAATCAATGTTTTAAATGATTTTAAATGTTTTAATGGGGGGGGGGATAAAAGTAGAAAATAGTATGTTATTAAATAAATCTTATGTATTTTATAACTGTGTTTTCACTCAGTAGGTTTTACAGATTTCAAAAAGGTGACACATGAAGTGGTTTTCTATCTTAAAATACCTTGATAACAAAAGTATTAGTTTTGAAATGTTTATTAAAATGACATCAAGTCATTCTTAATAATTGTTCAAAACTCCTAGATATCTTGCAAAACCATTATTTTACCTTCTTGAATCAAACTATACTTTTGCGCATATGTTCATATATATGTTAGAGATTATAGCTTTCACCCTTCATTTAGTCTCCAATACTCTTGGGTAGCAAGAGTGCCTAAACCTACGTAAACCACCAATTACCTTCCTGTTAGCTATCATAGGGATAGTCAGAAGATATCAAACATTAGTACTATTTCAAGAAATCACACAAGAGTTGTAACAACCCGTCTCCGGTATGATAATTCCTTGGTATTTATTTTGGAGTTTTATAAGAGGGACTCGGCGAGTTCATAGCCTGACTCGCCGAGTGGGGACGAGTTTTCGAGCACGTGTTAGTCGGCGACTCGGCGAGTCCATATTCTGGACTCGGCGAGTCTGTCCGTCTGGGAGAAACCCTAATGTGACATCCCCATTTTCACGGCCAAAAAAGACCGATGTTGTTTATGCTTTATAAAAATTAGAGTACTTCATTTTATAAAAATGTTGCGGAATTTGTTCCCAGAAAAACATGGTAAATACGTTATTAAAACATTTTCGAAGAAACGTATTTATTTCATTTTAAAACGTTTGGGATGTCATCGTTAATACAGAAACATAAGAATAAACAAAACTTACAATTATTTACACTAGTGATCTACATCTCTTTAAATCTCTCAGTGTAATGTCACTTCATATCAACACCTGTGATATAAATAAACTGAGTGGGTCAGGTTGGGAAACCTGGTGAGTACATAGGGTTTTCAACCCACAATAATATAATTATTATGTTTAAACAATCAAACAATCAACCCAATTACCCATCCCCATTATCTTCTTTATTCTTAAGGATCTACCCTAAGAATCAGCTATTTCTCATTCATTCATTCCTAAGGATCATCCTAAGGAAACAACATGAAGTCCATTGTTGCCAATGACACATTGGTCAAGCGCAGCTGCTAATATTGTCACTTAGGCTCAGCTGCCAGAATTAGGACATTTTCTATGAGGCGCTTCTGCCGGTATTGACCTTTAAACACTACTGTCATGGTCATAAGGCTCCCTATTAGGCGCAGCTGCCGATACTATCCTTGGAGCGCAGCTTCTAGGACGTTTACCGTAGATCTAAATCATCTACGGGTTGTGGCGCAGCTGCCAGTACTCATCTATAGGGTACTAGGTCCACTGCTGCCAATGTATACCTATAGGGCACTAGGTCTGTACTACTAATGTTCCTCTATTTCAGCTTTTATCCATCATCATTCATCTACCCATGTTTTACCCAACATATCTTGTAGATATAAAATACTTTATACAGTTTACATCATTTAAAACATGTATAAAAATCTTTCACCAGCATAGACAACAAGTATTCAGACAATATGCACACATAACACGTAATTTATATTAAAATACTTCATATCTATGTGTAAGATGAAAGAGACCATGCACTCACCTGATTAGGTGGTGATTCCGAACTCAGACAGCACTTCGTTATCTCAAAACAATTTTCCTCGACAAAACCTAGTATCAATACCACTAGGGTTTAGTTTTTAAAGTTAACCACGACTAATTAATAGTCTAGCTATTATTACTATTATATAAGCGTTAAATAACACTCAATATAACTCATAATAATAGCCCAAATAATTATTTTAAGGTCCTAATAATGTTACTATAATTAAATAAAATCTATATTAAATATAGTATAGGCGTAGCTCACTTACAGCGAGTTTTTATTAAAAACCGGGCTTCGCTGGAGCAGCGTTTCCAAGCCGAAAACTTTTCTTCTCTGAGCCGTCGGGCGCTCCGGGGCCTTCTTCTCGTGCTAGGGAGGTTCCGTAGACTTGGGAGGGGTTTAGGGAGGCTAGACAGAAGTTAGAGAGAGAAAGAGAGGCTTATGGTGTGAAGAAAATATGAGGAGTTCACCCTTGTATTTATAGGAGTTTTATAGTAAAGTAGTCTCTAAGCTTCGTCCGTAACTTTTGCAATAGAGCTCCGTTTTTGTCTGTCTTTTTACCGTTGAGTTCCTATTAATGAGATCTTCAACTTTCATTTAGACCTCGTTGGCTAATTCTCATTCTATCTCGGATTTACAAAACTTTATCGAATTCGCCGCGCTCGAAAAGTAGGGACTAAGCTTCGTCCATAACTTTCGCATACGAGCTCCATTTTTTTCTGTCTTTTTACCGTTGAGTTCCTATTAATGAGATCTTCAACTCTCATTTAGACCTCGTTGGCTAATTCTCATTCTATCTCGTATTTACAAAACTGTATCGAATTCGCCGCGCTCGAAAAGTAGGGACTAAGCTTCGTCCATAACTTTTGCATACGAGCTCTATTATCGACGTTCTTTATATCCACGCGTTGGTATTTACGAGTACTACAACTTTCATTCAGATCCCGTCGGCTAAAAATCGACCGATCTAAAATTCAGATTTCGGGCTGTGCACTGCTATGCTAAATCTTAGAAAAATCATAACTTCCTCATACGAAGTCAGATTTGGGCGTTCTTTTTATTGATGTTCTTAGTTTAACATATTCTACGACTTTCGTTTAGATCGCTAAGGCTAAATCTCGCTCTATCATAAATTCACTATTTACGTTTCCCGGTATCGTGCCGGTTCCGTCGCGAAACTTCAACGGGTCATAACTTCTTCGTTATAACTCGGTTTTCGGCGTTCTTTATATGTACGAAAACCTTGTAACATACTCTAAAACTTGGTTAAGATTATTTATTCTAAATAATCTTTTGTCGAAAAGTCGTTTTCGACCCCTATTGCCTCTAATTTGACTAGCCCATATTTGCAGGCGTTACAATTATCTCCCCCTTAGGATGATTACGTCCCGGAATAATCAACGAAACAGGGTCGTATAATGACTCCATACGTCATCTCTTCATCCTAGGTAATAATTATAACTTCTACATTCCTTCGATTCTATCTCTTAAACTCATTGACTGTAAGAGTACTCGATCGTGCACCTGCTCTCTACCTCAGGTTAGACTCCAAATTATGACCTTCAAGTCACAATCTCGATCCTTGCTAGATACGGACTTGAGATAAGTTCTTTTATTACTATTATAGATCGATGTGTCATATTCTAATGACCTATCATCGTATGTTGCAACACTTAGACTTAGGTCTCTTAGAGTTAAATTCTAAAACAGACTATGCCTTCCTTCATGTTCTAATGTGATATAATCACACTTTAACATTAGGCATTTCTAACCACCAACTTCTTTAACAACAAGTGCGATACTTCTATTGATCGCTTTGATTTCAACCGTTTGGTTTAAGTCAGACGCTACATCAAACTTGGTTCTCTGAACCACACAACATACTCATCGTAGTCGGACTCGATTCGATATGACCACTAGGGTTGGAATATCAACAATCTTCTTAGTCATTACCGAAACGATGGTAACAACACACTTGAATAAAACGAAATCAATTACTAGCTTCTTGGTAACCTTGTGACTTTCCTGATCCAAGTGTGAGTCCTGTGCTTCCGGTAGTATAGGCCTCTACTACCATTCACACCTACTCATACTCGTCTCATGTATTGTCCCGCAGTTTTCCAAGTCACCACACAATAAAATCATATAACAACTTAACACATCAAATATCAAAACGAAGGTTTTTATTATTCCTTGAAACTATTACATAGGTGTTCAAGTTCACCCTAGACTATGCCTCTAACAGGCTACATCATACGATTCTATGGCTACTTCATAACTCGATCTTTGGATGTCAAGTCGTCACTCCTGAATCCTCGCATTGTCATCTGCTTCGTCAAGGATCATTTGAAATGCTCTCGCCTTTGGCTTTTGCGGCACATTTGGCTTTGTAGCCCCCTCTCTCTTTGGGCAATCGTGCTTGAAGTGC
Source organism: Lactuca sativa (assembly GCF_002870075.4). Lineage (NCBI taxonomy): Eukaryota > Viridiplantae > Streptophyta > Magnoliopsida > Asterales > Asteraceae > Lactuca > Lactuca sativa. Next base: position 244,916,112 of record NC_056626.2, on the reverse strand, counting down.
CCTTCCTCATTACATTCGTAACACACCCTTTTATTGAATTCACACTCGTTGGCATAATGCCCATGCTTCCCACACTTGAAACAAGTTACTTCCTCACTGCATTTTCCAGAGTGTTTCTTTTTGCACTTCTCGCACCATCTTTCTTCGCTCCCTCCTCTAAACTTCCTGGTACTGGTCTTGCTTCTCTCATCGGGCTTTGCAGACCCCTCAAACTTCCTCTTTTCACCAACCTCAATCTTGTTGGCAGCTCTTCCCTTAATCATATCTTCCACAGACTTGGCAGCCTAGATAGCTGCCTCCAGAGTAGGTGCCTGACGCACTGGCACCGCATACTCCCATGGAAGTCCCTTTGCGTACTTGTCGATTTTCGTCAGCTCATCCGGAACAAGGCGCAAGGCAAACTCCATCTTCTCTGTGAAGTTGTTGGTATATTCATCAATTGACATGCTTCCCTTCTTCAGGGTTAGAAACTGGTTCTCTAGCTCGAGCAGGTTTTGAGCTGAGCAGTACTTTCGTTTGAATTGTACCAGAAATTCTGCCCATGTCAGTTGCAGGGGCTTGTTGGGGCTTAAAGTCTTCCCCAAGGTATTCCACCAACATACAACGCCTCCTCGAAACCGACGCACTGCAAACGTGGTCTATAGCTTCCCTCTGCAACCGCATGTCATGAAAGCTAACTCTATCTCCGAGATCCAATCCATGACCCCGATCGGATCCTCCTTTCCAGTGAAAGTCGATGGCTTGCAAGTCAGAAAATCCTTGTACTTGCATCCATTCCTCTCGACTTCGTCATCTTGGTTGTTTTGTTGAACTATTGGTGGGTTGACTTGACCAACAGTTCCACTGTAGTCTCCTTCCTCAGTCTGCCCTTCGTTCAACTCGGGCTGTTCGATCTGAATAGTGGCTTCCTCTCGATTTTGCTGGAGCAAACGTCTAGTTTCCTCCATTTGACGATCCAACATCGCTTGGATCATTGCTTGCACTCCTGCCATCGTTATTGGCTCAGCAGTGGCTACCACAACCGGTATTTGCTCAATCGCTGGGGGTTGATCTCGGTTCCCATTTGCATTCACGTTTCCGCTACGGGTTCTTGCCATCTTGATCTATACACTGAATGAGGTGAATCTAGACCTTTACTTAGGATTGACGTTTAAATCATTCTTATCACTCCGAAACGTTTATATGCTAGTTCTAATATCGTAGTTAAACGCTTAGAATCCTAAACACATAAGGTTTCCAGATCCGGTCGGCAACAGACCATAGATCCGAACAAATAACAGCATATCAGGCACAAGCATTTAGCACATAAAAGCATTTTAGGCACAATTCCTAAAATAATCTAGTGCTCATACCTCACAATCATCGCTTAACATTCTAAGTTTAAGTCTAGAAATAAATCCATATTCCTAGTTCGCTCAAACTAATGCTCTGATACCAACTGTGACATCCCCATTTTCACGGCCAAAAAAGACCGATGTTGTTTATGCTTTATAAAAATTAGAGTACTTCATTTTATAAAAATGTTGCGGAATTTGTTCCCAGAAAAACATGGTAAATACGTTATTAAAACATTTTCGAAGAAACGTATTTATTTCATTTTAAAACGTTTGGGATGTCATCGTTAATACAGAAACATAAGAATAAACAAAACTTACAATTATTTACACTAGTGATCTACATCTCTTTAAATCTCTCAGTGTAATGTCACTTCATATCAACACCTGTGATATAAATAAACTGAGTGGGTCAGGTTGGGAAACCTGGTGAGTACATAGGGTTTTCAACCCACAATAATATAATTATTATGTTTAAACAATCAAACAATCAACCTAATTACCCATCCCCATTATCTTCTTTATTCTTAAGGATCTACCCTAAGAATCAGCTATTTCTCATTCATTCATTCCTAAGGATCATCCTAAGGAAACAACATGAAGTCCATTGTTGCCAATGACACATTGGTCAAGCGCAGCTGCTAATATTGTCACTTAGGCTCAGCTGCCAGAATTAGGACATTTTCTATGAGGCGCTTCTGCCGGTATTGACCTTTAAACACTACTGTCATGGTCATAAGGCTCCCTATTAGGTGCAGCTGCCGATACTATCCTTGGAGCGCAGCTGCTAGGACGTTTACCGTAGATCTAAATCATCTACGGGTTGTGGCGCAGCTGCCAGTGCTCATCTATAGGGTACTAGGTCCACTGCTGCCAATGTATACCTATAGGGCACTAGGTCCGTACTACTAATGTTCCTCTATTTCAGCTTTTATCCATCATCATTCATCTACCCATGTTTTACCCAACATATCTTGTAGATATAAAATACTTTATACAGTTTACATCATTTAAAACATGTATAAAAATCTTTCACCAGCATAGACAACAAGTATTCAGACAATATGCACACATAACACGTAATTTATATTAAAATACTTCATATCTATGTGTAAGATGAAAGAGACCATGCACTCACCTGATTAGGTGGTGATTCCGAACTCAGACAGCACTTCGTTATCTCAAAACAATTTTCCTCGACAAAACCTAGTATCAATACCACTAGGGTTTAGTTTTTAAAGTTAACCACGACTAATTAATAGTCTAGCTATTATTACTATTATATAAGCGTTAAATAACACTCAATATAACTCATAATAATAGCCCAAATAATTATTTTAAGGTCCTAATAATGTTACTATAATTAAATAAAATCTATATTAAATATAGTATAGGCGTAGCTCACTTACAGCGAGTTTTTATTAAAAACCGGGCTTCGCTGGAGCAGCGTTTCCAAGCCGAAAACTTTTCTTCTCTGAGCCGTCGGGCGCTCCGGGGCCTTCTTCTCGTGCTAGGGAGGTTCCGTAGACTTGGGAGGGGTTTAGGGAGGCTAGAGAGAAGTTAGAGAGAGAAAGAGAGGCTTATGGTGTGAAGAAAATATGAGGAGTTCACCCTTGTATTTATAGGAGTTTTATAGTAAAGTAGTCTCTAAGCTTCGTCCGTAACTTTTGCAATAGAGCTCCGTTTTTGTCTGTCTTTTTACCGTTGAGTTCCTATTAATGAGATCTTCAACTTTCATTTAGACCTCGTTGGCTAATTCTCATTCTATCTCGGATTTACAAAACTTTATCGAATTCGCCGCGCTCGAAAAGTAGGGACTAAGCTTCGTCCATAACTTTCGCATACGAGCTCCATTTTTTTCTGTCTTTTTACCGTTGAGTTCCTATTAATGAGATCTTCAACTCTCATTTAGACCTCGTTGGCTAATTCTCATTCTATCTCGTATTTACAAAACTGTATCGAATTCGCCGCGCTCGAAAAGTAGGGACTAAGCTTCGTCCATAACTTTTGCATACGAGCTCTATTATCGACGTTCTTTATATCCACGCGTTGGTATTTACGAGTACTACAACTTTCATTCAGATCCCGTCGGCTAAAAATCGACCGATCTAAAATTCAGATTTCGGGCTGTGCACTGCTATGCTAAATCTTAGAAAAATCATAACTTCCTCATACGAAGTCAGATTTGGGCGTTCTTTTTATTGATGTTCTTAGTTTAACATATTCTACGACTTTCGTTTAGATCGCTAAGGCTAAATCTCGCTCTATCATAAATTCACTATTTACGTTTCCCGGTATCGTGCCGGTTCCGTCGCGAAACTTCAACGGGTCATAACTTCTTCGTTATAACTCGGTTTTCGGCGTTCTTTATATGTACGAAAACCTTGTAACATACTCTAAAACTTGGTTAAGATTATTTATTCTAAATAATCTTTTGTCGAAAAGTCGTTTTCGACCCCTATTGCCTCTAATTTGACTAGCCCATATTTGCAGGCGTTACAATTATCTCCCCCTTAGGATGATTACGTCCCGGAATAATCAACGAAACAGGGTCGTATAATGACTCCATACGTCATCTCTTCATCCTAGGTAATAATTATAACTTCTACATTCCTTCGATTCTATCTCTTAAACTCATTGACTGTAAGAGTACTCGATCGTGCACCTGCTCTCTACCTCAGGTTAGACTCCAAATTATGACCTTCAAGTCACAATCTCGATCCTTGCTAGATACGGACTTGAGATAAGTTCTTTTATTACTATTATAGATCGATGTGTCATATTCTAATGACCTATCATCGTATGTTGCAACACTTAGACTTAGGTCTCTTAGAGTTAAATTCTAAAACAGACTATGCCTTCCTTCATGTTCTAATGTGATATAATCACACTTTAACATTAGGCATTTCTAACCACCAACTTCTTTAATAACAAGTGCGATACTTCTATTGATCGCTTTGATTTCAACCGTTTGGTTTAAGTCAGACGCTACATCAAACTTGGTCCTCTGAACCACACAACATACTCATCGTAGTCGGACTCGATTCGATATGACCACTAGGGTTGGAATATCAACAATCTTCTTAGTCATTACCGAAACGATGGTAACAACACACTTGAATAAAACGAAATCAATTACTAGCTTCTTGGTAACCTTGTGACTTTCCTGATCCAAGTGTGAGTCCTGTGCTTCCGGTAGTATAGGCCTCTACTACCATTCACACCTACTCATACTCGTCTCATGTATTGTCCCGCAGTTTTCCAAGTCACCACACAATAAAATCATATAACAACTTAACACATCAAATATCAAAACGAAGGTTTTTATTATTCCTTGAAACTATTACATAGGTGTTCAAGTTCACCCTAGACTATGCCTCTAACAGGCTACATCATACGATTCTATGGCTACTTCATAACTCGATCTTTGGATGTCAAGTCGTCACTCCTGAATCCTCGCATTGTCATCTGCTTCGTCAAGGATCATTTGAAATGCTCTCGCCTTTGGCTTTTGCGGCACATTTGGCTTTGTAGCCCCCTCTCTCTTTGGGCAATCTTGCTTGAAGTGCCCTTCCTCATTACATTCGTAACACACCCTTTTATTGAATTCACACTCGTTGGCATAATGCCCATGCTTCCCACACTTGAAACAAGTTACTTCCTCACTGCATTTTCCAGAGTGTTTCTTTTTGCACTTCTCGCACCATCTTTCTTCGCTCCCTCCTCTAAACTTCCTGGTACTGGTCTTGCTTCTCTCATCGGGCTTTGCAGACCCCTCAAACTTCCTCTTTTCACCAACCTCAATCTTGTTGGCAGCTCTTCCCTTAATCATATCTTCCACAGACTTGGCAGCCTAGATAGCTGCCTCCAGAGTAGGTGCCTGACGCACTGGCACCGCATACTCCCATGGAAGTCCCTTTGCGTACTTGTCGATTTTCGTCAGCTCATCCGGAACAAGGCGCAAGGCAAACTCCATCTTCTCTGTGAAGTTGTTGGTATATTCATCAATTGACATGCTTCCCTTCTTCAGGGTTAGAAACTGGTTCTCTAGCTCGAGCAGGTTTTGAGCTGAGCAGTACTTTCGTTTGAATTGTACCAGAAATTCTGCCCATGTCAGTTGCAGGGGCTTGTTGGGGCTTAAAGTCTTCCCCAAGGTATTCCACCAACATACAACGCCTCCTCGAAACCGACGCACTGCAAACGTGGTCTATAGCTTCCCTCTGCAACCGCATGTCATGAAAGCTAACTCTATCTCCGAGATCCAATCCATGACCCCGATCGGATCCTCCTTTCCAGTGAAAGTCGATGGCTTGCAAGTCAGAAAATCCTTGTACTTGCATCCATTCCTCTCGACTTCGTCATCTTGGTTGTTTTGTTGAACTATTGGTGGGTTGACTTGACCAACAGTTCCACTGTAGTCTCCTTCCTCAGTCTGCCCTTCGTTCAACTCGGGCTGTTCGATCTGAATAGTGGCTTCCTCTCGATTTTGCTGGAGCAAACGTCTAGTTTCCTCCATTTGACGATCCAACATCGCTTGGATCATTGCTTGCACTCCTGCCATCGTTATTGGCTCAGCAGTGGCTACCACAACCGGTATTTGCTCAATCGCTGGGGGTTGATCTCGGTTCCCATTTGCATTCACGTTTCCGCTACGGGTTCTTGCCATCTTGATCTATACACTGAATGAGGTGAATCTAGACCTTTACTTAGGATTGACGTTTAAATCATTCTTATCACTCCGAAACGTTTATATGCTAGTTCTAATATCGTAGTTAAACGCTTAGAATCCTAAACACATAAGGTTTCCAGATCCGGTCGGCAACAGACCATAGATCCGAACAAATAACAGCATATCAGGCACAAGCATTTAGCACATAAAAGCATTTTAGGCACAATTCCTAAAATAATCTAGTGCTCATACCTCACAATCATCGCTTAACATTCTAAGTTTAAGTCTAGAAATAAATCCATATTCCTAGTTCGCTCAAACTAATGCTCTGATACCAACTGTGACATCCCCATTTTCACGGCCAAAAAAGACCGATGTTGTTTATGCTTTATAAAAATTAGAGTACTTCATTTTATAAAAATGTTGCGGAATTTGTTCCCAGAAAAACATGGTAAATACGTTATTAAAACATTTTCGAAGAAACGTATTTATTTCATTTTAAAACGTTTGGGATGTCATCGTTAATACAGAAACATAAGAATAAACAAAACTTACAATTATTTACACTAGTGATCTGCATCTCTTTAAATCTCTCAGTGTAATGTCACTTCATATCAACACCTGTGATATAAATAAACTGAGTGGGTCAGGTTGGGAAACCTGGTGAGTACATAGGGTTTTCAACCCACAATAATATAATTATTATGTTTAAACAATCAAACAATCAACCCAATTACCCATCCCCATTATCTTCTTTATTCTTAAGGATCTACCCTAAGAATCAGCTATTTCTCATTCATTCATTCCTAAGGATCATCCTAAGGAAACAACATGAAGTCCATTTTTGCCAATGACACATTGGTCAAGCGCAGCTGCTAATATTGTCACTTAGGCTCAGCTGCCAGAATTAGGACATTTTCTATGAGGCGCTTCTGCCGGTATTGACCTTTAAACACTACTGTCATGGTCATAAGGCTCCCTATTAGGCGCAGCTGCCGATACTATCCTTGGAGCGCAGCTGCTAGGACGTTTACCGTAGATCTAAATCATCTACGGGTTGTGGCGCAGCTGCCAGTGCTCATCTATAGGGTACTAGGTCCACTGCTGCCAATGTATACCTATAGGGCACTAGGTCCGTACTACTAATGTTCCTCTATTTCAGCTTTTATCCATCATCATTCATCTACCCATGTTTTACCCAACATATCTTGTAGATATAAAATACTTTATACAGTTTACATCATTTAAAACATGTATAAAAATCTTTCACCAGCATAGACAACAAGTATTCAGACAATATGCACACATAACACGTAATTTATATTAAAATACTTCATATCTATGTGTAAGATGAAAGAGACCATGCACTCACCTGATTAGGTGGTGATTCCGAACTCAGACAGCACTTCGTTATCTCAAAACAATTTTCCTCGACAAAACCTAGTATCAATACCACTAGGGTTTAGTTTTTAACGTTAACCACGACTAATTAATAGTCTAGCTATTATTACTATTATATAAGCGTTAAATAACACTCAATATAACTCATAATAATAGCCCAAATAATTATTTTAAGGTCCTAATAATGTGACTATAATTAAATAAAATCTATATTAAATATAGTATAGGCGTAGCTCACTTACAACGAGTTTTTATTAAAAACCGGGCTTCGCTGGAGCAGCGTTTCCAAGCCGAAAACTTTTCTTCTCGGAGTCGTCAGGCGCTCCGGGGCCTTCTTCTCGTGCTAGGGAGGTTCCGTAGACTTCGGAGGGGTTTAGGGAGGCTAGAGAGAAGTTAGAGAGAGAAAGAGAGGCTTATGGTGTGAAGAAAATATGAGGAGTTCACCCTTGTATTTATAGGAGTTTTATAGTAAAGTAGTCTCTAAGCTTCGTCCGTAACTTTTGCATACGAGCTCCGTTTTTGTCTGTCTTTTTACCGTTGAGTTCCTATTAATGAGATCTTCAACTTTCATTTAGACCTCGTCGGCTAATTCTCATTCTATCTCGGATTTACAAAACTGTATCGAATTCGCCGCGCTCGAAAAGTAGGGACTAAGCTTCGTCCATAACTTTCGCATACGAGCTCCATTTTTGTCTGTCTTTTTACCGTTGAGTTCCTATTAATGAGATCTTCAACTCTCATTTAGACCTCGTTGGCTAATTCTCATTCTATCTCGTATTTACAAAACTGTATCGAATTCGCCGCGCTCGAAAAGTAGGGACTAAGCTTCGTCCATAACTTTTGCATACGAGCTCTATGATCGACGTTCTTTATATCCACGCGTTGGTATTTACGAGTACTACAACTTTCATTCAGATCCCGTCGGCTAAAAATCGACCGATCTAAAATTCAGATTTCGGGCTGTGCACTGCTATGCTAAATCTTAGAAAAATCATAACTTCCTCATACGAAGTCAGATTTGGGCGTTCTTTTTATTGATGTTCTTAGTTTAACATATTCTACGACTTTCGTTTAGATCGCTAAGGCTAAATCTCGCTCTATCATAAATTCACTATTTACGTTTCCCGGTATCGTGCCGGTTCCGTCGCGAAACTTCAACGGGTCATAACTTATTCGTTATAACTCGGTTTTCGGCGTTCTTTATATGTACGAAAACCTTGTAACATACTCTAAAACTTGGTTAAGATTATTTATTCTAAATAATCTTTTGTCGAAAAGTCGTTTTCGACCCCTATTGCCTCTAATTTGACTAGCCCATATTTGCGGGCGTTACACCTAAATCCCCGGGTTGCCCACTATTTAAGCCACCTATTAGCCCCCAATCCCGCCTCCTTCACCCTCTAAAGCTGTGAGAAAACCCTAATTCGTTCTTGAGTGATTCTAGTGATTTTTGTGTGCTATTGTGAAGGCTTGAAGAAGGAGAAGAAGAAAGAAGCAAGGAGAAGGACTGTAGAGCAGAGATTCAAGGGAAAGCAAGAGCTCTTTGAGGTATTCTTCAGTTTTCCTTCCCTTTTATGCCTTAAAACCCTTTCTAGATCTTGTTAATACCTTTCTCAAAGCCTTATGTTGATATGGAAGCTCTCTTATGCCGAGATAACCTTAGATCTGTTCATTTAGGAGTTGTAGAGCCCAGATCTATTGCCTTTATGGAGTTATTTTGCATATTAACCCTAGATCTACCCCTTTTAAGCATCTTTTAGCCTTTATTCCCTTGTTCATGTGTTTGTACACGTAAAGTTGGAAACTTTACGTGGTAAATCAGCTTATTGGACTCAGATCTATCATTTGTATGTATTGGATTCGAGCAGAATCGAGTGTAGAGTAGTTGCATGGCGGTGACTCGGCGAGTCGGAAGAACGACTCGGCGAGTCGAGTCGCGAGTCCCCGATTTCTTCCTTTTGAGCGGTGTCGAGTGGGACCAGTGAGTAGAGGAGTGGACTCAGCGAGTTTGAGGGTAGACTCAGTAATGGAGGGACTCGGCGAGTTGTTCATACAACTCGGCGAGTCCAAGGCAATCTTCTTAAGCTCAAGAACAACTCGTCGAGTTGTTCATATGACTCGGCGAGTCGGATGAGGATTGTCTGAGTTCTTGGGTCGAATGAGTACTCGTCGAGTCGATGCCATACTCGACGAGTAGCAGCGAGTAGGGTCGAGGGGTGAGGATAGGGACTCGGCGAGTTGGCGGCCCAACTCGGCGAGTCAGGTCAACTGTGGGTGGACTTTGACCGATAGTTGACTTTGACCAAGGGTAAAAGAGTCATTTTACCCAGTGCAGTGTTTAGTATTTGATTAAGTGTGTTTATGGACTTGTAGCCGAGGAGATACTGGAGCAGCAGCAATTAGCCCTCAGAGCTATTCACTCAGCAGCCAGTTCACGAGGTGAGTTTCCTTTCGGTAGGAACGGGTCTACGGCCACAATGCCGACCCGTTTAATTATCAGTAGTTCCGGGCTTTGGTCTGATGCAGTAGTTAGAGTGCTTGATGTCTTTGTGATACAAGGATGTTTGTGTTATGTGTACCGGATTCTGTTCCGATGCAGTATGCAGTTTATGTGTTTATAATGGTTGTTATGTTTTATGCTATGCCATGATCAGTCAGTTCCGGACTTCGGTCCGATGCAGTTAGTTCCGGACTTCGGTCCGATGCAGTCAGTTCCGGACTTCGGTCCGATGCAGTTAGTTCCGGACATCGGTCCGATGCAGTCAGTTCCGGACTTCGGTCCGATGCAGTTAGTTCTGGACTTCGGTCCGATGCAGTCAGTTCCGGACTTCGGTCCGATGCAGTTAGTTCCGGACTCTGGTCCGATGCAGGGGACAAGGTCCCAGTCAGTTCCGGACTTCGGTCCGATGCAGCTAGTTCCAGACTTCGGTCTGATGCAGTGGGCAAGGCCCAGTATGTGCTTTATATATGTTTTGTATGGTATGTGGTAGTTTGGGGGAGCTCACTAAGCTTCGTGCTTACAGTTTTAGTTTTGGTTTCAGGTACTTCCGCTAGCAGAGGGAAGAGCTCGGGATGATGGCATCGCACACACCACAGCTTCAGCTTTTATCCTGGGAGTCGATTTAGTTTCTTGATTTTGATATGACATAGACGTGATACAGTTTTTCCGCACAGTGTTTTATTATGTTCGGGATACATCACATATGGTTTTATGATATGACACTCAGATTATAGTTTTTGGTTATATTGAAAAATGAAATTTTTGGGTCGTATTTTTGGGTTGTTTCAAGTTGGTATCAGAGCCCTGGTTTGAGGGATTCGGATACACTTCCGGGTGTATCTGAACTCAAACTAAAGGGAAATAAAAAGATTTTTTTTAAAGAGAAATGTTTTCTAAATGAATTTTGAAAGCACTTAGAAAGAAAGAAATTTTTAAACCAGATAAGGGTGTGGTGCATGCGATCAGCCGAGCTCAAGTAAGTACTCCCAATTTACCCATACAAATTATTTGTTCAGTTTCAGTTTCAGTAGAACAGCATGCTAGTATAGGACTAAGGATCTAGGACGATGCCTTATGTGCCTACTCTATGTGTTACAACTTTATGATTATTGCATGCTAGTACTGAGTAGACAGCAGTAGGATAGCCTGTTTAGGTTATGCCTTATAGTATGAGCTTAGCATTGTATGCTAGTACAGTTTCTCGTTATGAGAATAGTTTTGCCTGAGTATGTTTCCTTTATCCGAATGCTGCTTGCTTCGTGATTTGTGGGAGTTCTGAGTGATGGGAGTTAGCCATTAGGTGAACACGTCACACCACATGTGATCAGGGTTGAATAATCCCAGAGTGCTGGAACTGACCCTATTGCGCAGCTCTTGTTTGAGTCCAACCGTTATAGGGACGGGTCTTTTACTTGAAGGATTATCTGATCCTCGTCACATGTGATGGTGTTCAGGTGGTGGCTAATTAGCATTATAAGGAGACCTTCAGCAGCTGAGGACTAGTTGAGTTGAGCCTGAGGTTTCCCTAGGGCAAGCCTAGGATGAGAGTAGCAGAGATCAGTAGTAGTAGAAGCGACTTGTTGGAGTCAAGGCAGCTCTTGAAGAAAGTACGGATAGATGTGGAAGGTAGTATGGGCCCGTACTACTGAAAGCAGAGGATCCGTACTCGAATCAAGAAAGGCTGAGACACGACCAGGGAGCTAGTTGTAGTATCAATGATCCCTTGAGATATTTCAGTTTCTGATGTAGTTGTGATGTGTTTCAGAATGGTGGTTTTGCGTTCGAGACCAGTAGCCGGCAGCGGAGGTGCCGGGAAGGGATCAGGTTCAGGCTCGGGGGACGAGCGCATCGATGAGTAGACCCGAGAGTTTCTTTCTTCGGAGATTACGCACATCATTATAGAGCAGACTCCTGTGATCTTCGGTTCGATCAAGGAGGGGATTCTAGAGCTGATGGACGAGAGATTGGGCACCTTCCGTGCCGAGGTGGCGGCCATGATGGGGTCGCGCACCCTTACTTTCAGGGAGCTCAAGGCATGTGGAGCTCCGGACTATCATGGGGCGCGGGACCCCATAACGAGTACTAGATGGTTGGCGGATGTGGCCAACGCTTTCCGCACTAGCAGGTGTCCCGAGTGGGACAAGGTCAGATTGGCGTCCTGTCTTCTGAAGGAAAGGGCACGGGATTGGTAGGAGGAGGTCGGACATGCCATTGGAGATGATGCAGCATTGGACGCCATGACTTGGACTGATTTCTCTACCAGGTTCAGGGCAGAGTTTGCACCGGTTATTGAGGTGCAGCAGCTAGCTAGGGAGTTTCAGGACCTCACCCAGACTACAGAGACAGTGGCGGAGATCACCGCCAAGTTCAGGGAGAGGGCTCTTCTCGTTCCTCAGTACGTGGCTGAGGAGGAAATGAAGAAGGCCCGCTATCATGAGATGTTGCGGAGCGATATCCGCCAGTTTGTGAGCCGGTCCAGCTGTAAAACGCTGGTAGATATGATTGCTAGGGCTCGGGAGAGGGAGATTGATCTCGAGATGGAGAAGAAGAGGAAACCGGAGGCGGTTTCGGGTTCAGGCGGTTCGGGCAAAAAGCCCAAGGTTTCAGATCACAGATCTAGGAGTCAGCAGAGCCACGGTCGATGTGGCTAGTGTGGGAGATTGCACGAGGGAGCATGCAAGGCAGGGAGTTCCGGCTGCTACAAGTGCGGTCGGATTGGGCATTTGAGTAGGGATTGTACGGCCCCTGCTACTGCCGTTGCAACATCAGATCTGATTTGCTTTCAGTGCAATCAGAGGGGACATAAAAAGTCCCAGTGTCCGGGTTTAGCTGCAGCAGGGAAGGTGGCTGCACCTGCCCCTGCTACCTTAAGGATTACAGATGGCCGGCAGGGTCGAGCTGATGCGCCAGTGGCGAAGAGTGGGGCGTTTCAGATGACAGCAGAGGAGGCGCGGGCGACTCCTGATGTAGTGACGGGTACGTATCTTCCCTTCATCTCTTTATTATTGTTGACTGAATATTGCTTATGATTGTATGTTTTATTCAGGGTCGTTCTCTGTGAACGGCATTTCTGCTATGGTATTATTCGATTCGGGGGCTACCCGATCATTCGTATCGCTTGCGCTTAACAAGAGATTTAGTAGAGCTCCAGGGGAGCTGGATTGTCCGTTAGAGGTTGAGATAGCAGATGATAGGACCGTGAGGGTCGGCAGAGTGTTTAGAGGGTGTTCTCTTCAGTTATTTGATGAGCAGTTTTCAGTGGACCTGGTACCTATTCCCCTGCGAGGGAATAAGGTTATTGTGGGCATGGATTGGCTAAGCCGCAATGGGGCGGTGATTGACTGTGAGCTTCAGCTAGTGAGGGTTCGCACTCTCAGTGGGGGAGAGTTAGTGATTCAGGGCGAGAGGCCACAGCGTGGACCGACCTTTTGTTCCGCTGCAAGGGCGAGGCGCTATGTTCAGCAGGGTTGCGCCGGTTTTGTAGCTTACGTCTTGGATGCCCGAGAGAAGGGCAAGATGACAGTTGATGATGTTCCTATAGTGTGGGACTACCCGGATGTGTTTCCCGAGGATTTGTCGGGGATACCTCCTGAGAGACAGGTTGAGTTCAGGATCGACCTAATTCCTGGTGTGGCTCCGATAGCCAAGGCACCGTATCGACTAGCTCCCCCTGAGATGCAGGAGTTGTCTACACAGCTGCAGGAGCTGTTAGACAAGGGTTTCATTTGGCCGAGCAGTTCGCCTTGGGGAGCGCCGATCCTGTTTGTGAGGAAGAAGGATGGGTCGCATCGTATGTGTATAGATTATCGGGAGTTGAATAAGGTAACGGTGAAGAACCGTTACCCACTTCCGAGGATAAACGATTTGTTTGATCAGCTTCAGGGAGCGTCTTGGTTCTCCAAGATCGATCTACGCTCCGGTTATCATCAGATGAGGGTTAGAGATGAGGATGTACAGAAGACTGCTTTCAGGACCAGGTATGGTCATTATGAGTTTATGGTGATGCCATTTGGGCTCACCAATGCTCCAGCCGCGTTCATGGATCTCATGAACCACGTGTGTAGGCCGATGCTGGATCGGTCAGTGATAGTATTCATAGATGATATCTTGGTTTATTCCAAGACTCAGGAGCAGCATGAGGAGCACCTGCGGGAGGTGCTGGAGGCTTTGAGGAGGGAGAGACTTTTCGCAAAGTTCTCCAAATGTGAGTTCTGGTTGCGCGAGATGCAGTTTCTTGGTCACCTCGTCAACCAAAAGGGTATTTTGGTAGATCCGGCCAAGATAGAGGCCGTGATGCAGTGGGAGGTCCCGAAGTCTCCATCTGAGATTCGGAGCTTCGTAGGGTTGGCAGGGTATTATCGGAGGTTTATTCAGGACTTCTCCAAGATAGCAGTGCCAATCACCTGACTGACTAAGAAGTCGGTGGTATTTCGTTGGGGCCCTGAGCAGCAGGCAGCGTTCGAGACCCTCAGACAGAGATTGTGCGAGGCTCCGATCCTTACCTTGCAAGAGGGAGTAGAGGACTTCGTAGTCTACTATGATGCCTCGATCACAGGTATGGGAGCAGTATTGATGCAGCGAGGCCATGTGATAGCTTATGCCTCGAGACAGTTGAAGCCTGACGAGGCTAATTATCCTACCCATGACTTGGAGTTGGGGGCGGTTGTGTTTGCCCTCAAGATTTGGAGGCATTACCTTTATGGGGTCCGTTGTACTATTTACACGGATCACAAGAGTTTGAGGTACCTTATGGATCAGCCGAGTCTGAAGATGAGGCAGAGGAGGTGGTTGGATGTGCTAAAGGATTATGATTGTGAGATCCTTTACCACCTAGGGAAGGCCAACGTGGTGGCCGACGCCCTAAGCCGCAAAGTGTCGGCGGCCCCTATCAGAGATCTGTGTTTGAGGATGACAGTGATCACTCCGTTGTTGGAGCGGATCAAGGAGGCTCAGGTGGAGGGCCTCAAAGAGGAGAGACAAAAGTGAGAGAGGATCGTGGGTCGAGTAGCCTCGTTTGATTATGATAGTCGGGGATTGCTGACGCTTCACAGGAGGGTGTGGGTACCGTACTGGGGTGGAGTACGGCAAGTGTTGATGGATGAGGCTGATAAGTCTCGGTTTTCTATTCACCCAGGGGCGACGAAGATGTATCGAGATCTTCGACCTGATTATTGGTGGCCCTGCATGAAGCGGGACGTCGCCTGGTACGTTGAGAGATGCCTGACCTGCCGGAAGGTCAAGGCGGAGCACCAGAGACCTCACGGCAAGATGCAGCCGTTAGACATTCCCGTGTGGAAATGGGAGGACATCACCATGGATTTTGTCACCAAGCTCCCCAGAACCGCACGAGGAGTGGATTCGATATGGGTAGTAGTGGATCGGCTGACGAAGAGTGCCCATTTTATCCCGATCCAGGAGAGTATATCGGCGGAGAAGTTAGCCGATATCTATGTACGAGAGATTGTGGCACGTCATGGAGTGCCGATATCGGTGGTGTCAGACCGAGATGTCCGTTTCACATCCAGATTCTGGAAGCGGTTCCACGACGAGATGGGTACTCGTCTCCATTTCAGCACCGCTTTCCACCCTCAGACGGACGGGCAGAGCGAGAGGACGATCCAGACTCTCGAGGACATGCTTAGGGCATGTGTCCTAGATTTCGGTGGCAGTTGGGATACGTATCTTCCGTTAGCAGAATTCTCGTATAACAACAGTTATCATGCGAGCATTGACCGACCTCCCTTTGAGATGCTGTATGGGAGGAAGTGTAGGACCCCGATTTGTTGGGGCGAGGTCGGTCAGCGGGTCATCGGGAGCACGGAGGTGGTGCTCAAGACGACTGAGTTGATCCAGCAGGTCCGTAGTAGACTGCATACTTCTCAGAGTCGGCAGAAAAGCTATGCCGATAGAAGGCGTTCGGACTTGGAGTTCCAGGTGGGGGATATGGTCCTTCTGAAGGTCTCACCTTGGAAGGGTGTCATCAGGTTCCGGAGGAGGGGCAAGTTGGGCCCTAGATTTATTGGTCCTTTCAGGGTTTTGGCCCGGGTGGGTCGGGTTGCTTATCGATTAGATCTTCATGAGGAGCTTAGTCAGATCCACAACACTTTCCATGTGTCTCAGTTGAGGAAGTGTCTGGTGGATGAGTCAGCAGTTGTTCCCCTAGAGGATATTCAGGTTGATAGTAGCCTGAATTATATTGAGAGGCCGGTCGCGATTCTGGACCGAAAGACCAAGACCTTGAGGAACAAGGTAATTCAGTTATTGAAGGTGCAGTGGCAGCACCGGAAGGGATCGGAATGGACGTGGGAGGCTGAGGAGGAGATAAGGGAGCACTACCCAGAGATATTTGCAGATTCAGCCGTAGCAGACTTCGAGGACGAAGTCTCCGGTATGATAATTCCTTGGTATTTATTTTGGAGTTTTATAAGAGGGACTCGGCGAGTTCATAGCCTGACTCACCGAGTGGGGACGAGTTTTCGAGCACGTGTTAGTCGGCGACTCGGCGAGTCCATATTCTGGACTCGGCGAGTCTGTCCGTCTGGGAGAAACCCTAAATCCCCGGGTTGCCCACTATTTAAGCCACCTATTAGCCCCCAATCCCGCCTCCTTCACCCTCTAAAGCTGTGAGAAAACCCTAATTCGTTCTTGAGTGATTCTAGTGATTTTTGTGTGCTATTGTGAAGGCTTGAAGAAGGAGAAGAAGAAAGAAGCAAGGAGAAGGACTGTAGAGCAGAGATTCAAGGGAAAGCAAGAGCTCTTTGAGGTATTCTTCAGTTTTCCTTCCCTTTTATGCCTTAAAACCCTTTCTAGATCTTGTTAATACCTTTCTCAAAGCCTTATGTTGATATGGAAGCTCTCTTATGCCGAGATAACCTTAGATCTGTTCATTTAGGAGTTGTAGAGCCCAGATCTATTGCCTTTATGGAGTTATTTTGCATATTAACCCTAGATCTACCCCTTTTAAGCATCTTTTAGCCTTTATTCCCTTGTTCATGTGTTTGTACACGTAAAGTTGGAAACTTTACGTGGTAAATCAGCTTATTGGACTCAGATCTATCATTTGTATGTATTGGATTCGAGCAGAATCGAGTGTAGAGTAGTTGCATGGCGGTGACTCGGCGAGTCGGAAGAACGACTCGGCGAGTCGAGTCGCGAGTCCCCGATTTCTTCCTTTTGAGCGGTGTCGAGTGGGACCAGTGAGTAGAGGAGTGGACTCAGCGAGTTTGAGGGTAGACTCAGTAATGGAGGGACTCGGCGAGTTGTTCATACAACTCGGCGAGTCCAAGGCAATCTTCTTAAGCTCAAGAACAACTCGTCGAGTTGTTCATATGACTCGGCGAGTCGGATGAGGATTGTCTGAGTTCTTGGGTCGAATGAGTACTCGTCGAGTCGATGCCATACTCGACGAGTAGCAGCGAGTAGGGTCGAGGGGTGAGGATAGGGACTCGGCGAGTTGGCGGCCCAACTCGGCGAGTCAGGTCAACTGTGGGTGGACTTTGACCGAGAGTTGACTTTGACCAAGGGTAAAAGAGTCATTTTACCCAGTGCAGTGTTTAGTATTTGATTAAGTGTGTTTATGGACTTGTAGCCGGGGAGATACCGGAGCAGCAGCAGTTAGCCCTCAGAGCTATTCACTCAGCAGCCAGTTCACGAGGTGAGTTTCCTTTCGGTAGGAACGGGTCTAAGGCCACAATGCCGGCCCGTTTAATTATCAGTAGTTCCGGGCTTTCGTCTGATGCAGTAGTTAGAGTGCTTGATGTCTTTGTGATACAAGCATGTTTGTGTTATGTGTACCGGATTCTGTTCCGATGCAGTATGCAGTTTATGTGTTTATAATGGTTGTTATGTTTTATGCTATACCATGATCAGTCAGTTCCGGACTTCGGTCCGATGCAGTCAGTTCCGGACTTCGGTCCGATGCAGTCAGTTCCGGACTTCGGTCCGATACAGTTAGTTCCGGACATCGGTCCGATGCAGTCAGTTCCGGACTTCGGTCCGATGCAGTTAGTTCCGGACTTCGGTCCGATGCAGTCAGTTCCGTACTTCGGTTCGATGCAGTTAGTTCCGGACTCTGGTCCGATGCAGGGGACAAGGTCCCAGTCAGTTCCGAACTTCGGTCCGATGCAGCTAGTTCCAGACTTCGGTCTGATGCAGTGGGCAAGGCCCAGTATGTGCTTTATATATGTTTTGTATGGTATGTGGTAGTTTGGGGGAGCTCACTAAGCTTCGTGCTTACAGTTTTAGTTTTGGTTTCAGGTACTTCCGCTAGCAGAGGGAAGAGCTCGGGATGATGGCATCGCACACACCACAGCTTCAGCTTTTATCCTGGGAGTCGATTTAGTTTCTTGATTTTGATATGGCATAGATATGATACAGTTTTTCCGCACAGTGTTTTATTTTGTTCGGGATACATCACGTATGGTTTTATGATATGACACTCAGATTATAGTTTTTGGTTATATTGAAAAATGAAATTTTTGGGTCGTATTTTTGGGTTGTTTCAAGAGTCAGTTCATTCATGAGTCTATACCAATACCTTACATGATACATGAGTACACGTACTTAGGATTTCATGATACATGAATATGTTTACATATACCTACCTGTTACATGAACACACTTACATGAATACAATACAGGAACACTTCTTCATAGGTGCATTATCCTGTATTTACTTACCTTGGATACTTGTAATTAGATCTAAGAGGATGATTTATTAGTACTTACTATGTAAATTGTCTTTCCTATCTGCGTTCAATGGGATGTTTCGGCGGAACTTAGCATTCCGAATATCACTGATTAGCACCAGTGGTCGATGACGTCTACGGATGTCTAAGGTAGTCACTTACTTAGTAGTCAGTGACGGGACTAACCATCCCACCGTCCACTGTTGCAACAGTGGATGAGATGTGAATCTTCGGAGGATCATTAGGTTGACGATATGCATCAAGAGATCGATACAGGGACTAACCCTCCTTCCATCCTGCTGCTACTACAGAGGATGAGGGGACACTCTTCGGATGTTCCTTAGGGTCTGTCTTTCGCTTCGGCGATGTCGTGTTTGTCCTGGTAACCCAAGACAATAACACTTACCTAATTATATTTTCCTAACTTACTTTATTTTGTGATACTTTCACATAAACGATGAGTTAGACTAAGTACTCTAGTACTAGTCAATAGAAAGGAAAAGTTATCATATTAATTTCAAAACATTCGAGTCTTGGTAGAAGATTACTTAGCCATAATAGAACATACGAGTCTTGGTAGAAGACTACTTAGCCATAACAGAACACTCGAGTCTTGGTAGAAGACTACTTAGCCATAACAGAACATTCGAGTCTTGGTATAAGACTACTTAGCCATAACAGAACATTCGAGTCTTGGTAGAAGACTACTTAGCCATAACAGAACATTCGACTCTTTGTAGAAGACTACTTAGCCATAACAGAACATTCGAGTCTTGGTAGAAGACTACTTAGCCATAACAGAACATTCGAGTCTTGGTAGAAGATTACTTAGCCATAACAGAACATTAGGGTCTTGGTAGAAGAGTATCATATCCTCTTCCTAGTTTACTTTATTTTGTGATATATTCACATAAACGATGAGTTAGACTGAGTAATCTTAGTACTAGTCAATAGAAAGGAAAACCTGTCATTTTACGTGGTCATAACAAAATATCGGGTCTTGGTAGAAGATCGCATTTCATACTTATATCAATTGTTCTATTTGAGGATTTATACGACGTTCTTAACAACATTCCAAAACAGGACAATATCACATAAATACTTATGAATTCACCAGCTTTAAAGCTGATACTCGCTTTCAAAATTTCTTGTATCCTCAGGTCATCATAGACAGGTACCGATGCAAGGAGAAAGGAAGATGGAGCTTGTTCAAGACTTATCTTTCATTTTGATTTATGCTTTAGTGTTTATCAAAATTTGACAGAATACAATTGTATAATAATTATTTTATTAATGCAATGGATGATGTTGTTGCTTGTTTACTACTTTACATTGTTATTGATATTATACATGACGTCCTCCGCCCTTGAACGTTTCCGCCATTCGTGGTTTTGGGGTGTGACATCTTGCCACCCGGCAGCACAAGGGCCTACCATTGCTTCCAGGTTGTTATGCAAATAGTCGAGAACTCTTAGAACTCCAACGCAAAGCCAACCTTAACTGGGATGAGCACAGAATATGTAAACACGATAGGTTACAAACCTCAAGTCGTGGGCTAGTGATTAACAAATCTCTTGATTAGTTCTTGAACCTATCTTAAGATCTTTTTAAGACTCCCACTGACCTCTTGACATATATGATTCTCTTTGTCAAGAACCATTCCTTGATAAAGAAAATATTCAATAGTTTAGTGCGGATTCATATCAAGTTAAACACTTCCCATAATTAGATTTAGTTGGTCTTTGTTTTATCCAAAACATCACAACTAACCAATCTCAAATGTACAAGATTAGGACACATCTTACTCTATATTTGATAAGTGTTATAAACTTTGTAAAGATTATGTCACTCAATGGCTCAATCTTGGAGTATGACTCTAAGATTTGATTTTGATGTATGATTTATCTTTTGAGTTAACCATTTCAACAACTCATGATTCCTCTCCTTACCCAAACAAATGAACTAAGGTGTCCTTAGAGGATCAATTGTGACATGGTTTCATAATCACTAAGATAATCATAAAACAAAATACTCAAGTATTCTCCCATCTCTTCAGATTGGAGAAACTTTTATCTTTCCGCCTTATTTGATTCTTCTTACTCATTATGTCTATCATTGAAACTCTTCAATGATCCAGAATTATACTTAAACTTGTAAGTATAACCATATTTACTAAACTTTAGTAAATCAAAATGAATAATCTTATTAACCTTTGTGGTGGACCTGCTAGTGCACAACCTAATGTACCCGATCCTTTTAGTCCCTCGCTTGACTCACATACGAATGTGAACAAGGAATTAGTCTTAATTTAGCAAAGATAAAAATCTCATTCATCACACAATACAACTTGCATGATTCCAAGTTTCTATCCAACTGAAACTTTGTTGATGAGAATCTTTCCTTATTTGGTAAATTATGACACTACCACTAATGAAAGAATCAAATCCATTTACCCATATTGCTTATCAATGGAAACATATAAGCAACAACCTTTTTTTCACAAATGCCATTGTAATGATACTTAAAATAAATAAAATCAAAACCATTTTTCTTTTATTTTAAAACTTTACGGAAAACTTATCGTTACAATCCATATGGAAAACTTGTTGTTATCTATTCCTAAGCAATATATCGTAACTCTTAAGTAACAGCTTAAAATTTTGATCACGGAACCATGCGATCGAAATCCATCTTCGCGATCAGAATCAGCATATACTTCCTTTAAGTTTGTTTACTCTTCTTTGATTCTTAAAACATCAATATGTGACCCAGTCACATCATGCAATAAGAATCTTAGAATAGAAACTTAATAATGTTAGATAATGTACATAACCTAAAGCAGAGTGAAACATTTGACTTTACTATCCTTATGGACTTTTACGTAAATTTGGCAGCTTGACAACCAATGCCCTTCCTTTGGCAACAGAAACATATGGTCTCTTTGGAAATGGTACACGGGACTATCACAAACTTAGCCTTTCTCTTTACCATTTTGTCAACCAAGTTAACTATGGCCAATCCCTTTCAATTGGGAAGAGAAAGTTTTTATGGACTTCCAATGTTACCATTTTCAATGTCCAAATCAGTTTGGGAAGTAGATCTTCCAGTGTAATTTGCTTTACCAATGCTCCAAATCATTGCTGATTCAGCATCATCTATCAAATAGTTAAGATAATTAAGCGTCAAGTCGTGATCTGTCATCAGGGAATGACCAAGCCAACAGCCAACTACCTTGAGACTTCGACACCCGACTCTCTCGGCTTGTCAATATGTGACTTAATCTCCAAGACCTAAGCACATATAGACTTTGTTTTCCGATAAGGATTGAGTGACTTCGAACTTATCAGGTCTTGAAACTTGTGGGATAGGGAGATTTATTGGAGGAGGTGAAGGAAGTGAAATATGATTTCCAGTCCCACTAATGCACAACAAAGGGATTGATTTTTCACCTTGGGTGCCATTTGGGATATCATCTTCATTAGGAAGCTTGTTCCTAAAGATTTGGGAAGACCATAGGTGTCTAAACTAGACATTTATAATGGGAGAAGTTCAAGTTAGTTGATTTAAAGTCCTTAATATAACAACCAATATGAAATATTAAGGCTAGGACCCAATAACCTATTTATAGGTGGAAGAAGGATGCCGTAATCCACACTATAAAATATTTGAAAGTAGGTAAATGACGGTTTACCAATTTCCACCATAAGAACGAAATATTTTATTATTGGGTTTTATTGGTTTTCAAACTCCTAGATCTTTTGAGATACATTGAACTTTTCAATGGCATGTTTGAATCTTGAATGTGCCCTCTCAACTTTGTGATTGGGATGCCGAGGATCACAGACAAGGTGTGAATAACCATACAAATTTACTTGGTACCCTCAACAGTATTACCTAATCGATGTGCCGGTTAACTACACACGCTCCACTAATGACTTGGTAAGTTACAAAGTGTAATTTTATGGGCTAGCACCAATTTCACATTTTCCTAAAGTAACTAAGATTGGGAATTTATAATGTATAGTTACTTTATAATTCATTATACTTTTAATGAGAATTTAAAGTCGTATCCTACCTGTTCGGCTAACGACCCTCCACCGATCAAGGAAGCGGTGGGTGAGAGTGGACACCCATTAAGTCACCATTATATAGGCAACAACCATATACCCCCTTATAGATCGGCTTCGTGAATGAGGCCTACTAACGGTAAGAATGACATATTGTTATACATATCTATATAATAAAATTATAATAATAGTATAAGTGTTGATTTTTAAACTTTTTAAAAATCTAAGGTTTAATTTGGAATTTAAGTATTAAAGTGTAAGACTTTTCAAATTCCAAAACTTGAGGGCAAGAATTGAACTATTCCAAGTCTCTTCAATTGGTAACTTATGAGTTCTAATGGTTCATAAAAATGAAGACTCTTCATTTTATGAAACCTCTTTTGTTCTTTAATTACAATTTAAAGAAGTGACTTTTGGTTATCCATAACTCGAGGACAAGTTATGGACACCATCATTTCCATTAAGATCATGAATTAAACACACATGGAGGTTACAAATAATTCCTATGATCTTCTAAAAACTCATCGGAACAGAAATTCATGTCAAGCAATTTCAAGAAATCATATAAACATATACAATACTTGAAAATTGATAAAAGCCATGTAAAATGGGTTAATATAACCATTATCATTTTGAAAAATAGATTTTACAAGTCCAAAACAGATTGGGATAATGATTTTAATCCATTTCCAACAACAAAACACGAAAGATGCCCAACACGCTCCTACTTGTCTAGTGCATGATCCTACTCGACGAGTAGGATGAATTTGTTCATGCACTCGGCGAGTCCTCCCCATGAACTCGGCGAGTCCAGTCGTCAATGAGCAAATTTTTCGATTTTCAAGCAGTTTTGCATCAAGTATACAGAAAACAACCCTAGGCTCTGATACCACTGATGTGTTTTGAGCATTCTAAGACTTCCTAAGTGTACATGAAACCCTAATAACCTTGAATCTATGTTTTCTGTATATACATGCAAATTTCTTTTTCAAGGTTATTTCCTAACTAGCATGGCATGGGGATTACATAAAATATAAAAACTAGTAGAAATACATACCTTGTTGTTGCTTGGATTCTTTCAAGACTTTGTGAGCCTAGCACCCCAAATGTTGTGGCTCAAATGTTTCACACAACACTACAACCTTGGAATAACTAGAGAGAATACTTCTGCACTTCAAAATCGGCTATGCCCTCACAAGAATCCTCTAGTGCCCTATTTTCCTAGCCATGGGGTCCCTTTTATAGTGGTGTCACAATTAGGGTTTCATCATGAAGACCCATAACTGTCATGACTCTTCATTTCTCATGACCCATAGGTTTGTAACTCCCATTGACTATCCATGGAGCTCCAAATGGTTACATCCATAACCCATAAACCATGGATCATTAATCCACCATAAAAGATTTGATGATTGTCATAATCAACCCTATATATTTAATTAGTCTCACTTTGATCACCAAATTAATACTAGATTAATACTTGATCAATACTAATTAAATAATACTATTATTAATATATTAGAACTTATAATATATTAATAATCATAAGTGCCTTATTCTCTCATTTAGTCTATCTAAGTATTGCCATGCCATGCGACCCAAATGGACCATGTCGGGTCGGGTCAAGTACATATCAAATAAAGTTATAGACTTGGACATAATATCCAACATGCACTACCTATGATTTGGAATTTCTTGTTTGGGATTCTTTTAAGATGTCTTACAGGTCGAAGCGTTCCTCTTGGCGAAGCCAAATTAGAAGTATATTCCATGATTGATGGGCTATACTATGATTTGAAAGTCGATTATATTACACAATTGTGGGAGGAGTTTGGAACAAGTATCTTACACACCAATGTTGCGGATGGTGTTTCCTGTGCTAGATAAGGGGGTTTGATTTTGCAAGATGTGTATGAGAAAGAAGGCATTCTCGTCCCATATGATGTTCCGAAGGAAGAGTTCACAATCTATCAGCATCCGAAAAGTGTTGAAGATTATCTAGTGGTTTTTCCTACTGCAACTTGAATCCTTGATGCTTTGTTACGAAAGTTGGATCCAACTCATCCTATCCTTGTTACTTATTTGGCTCCAGTTAACTATAATGAACAAGTATGGGTTTTCTTTACCAAAGGGGGGGGAAGGTTCTTCGAAGGCAGGAAAAGCTTAATAAGTCAAAGAAGCCTGCAAAACAGATTGAGAAGGAGGTTTCGAAACCTGTTCAAGACCATGTTACAACAGATGCTTAAAAGGAAGTTGTTACTTCAAAAATAGGTGTTCTTAAACGAACCAAGCAACTTGCACATCGACCTTGTCACTCACCAGAAGGAAAAAGTGTTGAAGAAGTTCAGGCTGAGCCTTTCTATTCACCAAAGGAAGGTTCTATTTTGAAAATCAAGAAAATTCGAAAGCACCATTTTACTCAATGGGGTGTTGATATTTGTGAGGTTCCAGCTCCTGTTTCTCATGCTTCGAAGAAACATCATACACATGGCATGGTGAGGAAGATTTAGAAGAAGAACAGGAAACTGTTAGATCCTAATGATGAAATTGTTCAGGAAACTGATTTCGAGAGTGGTAGTGATCGTTCTCCTATTTGCAACAAAGAGAGTGGCTTCCCATCACCACAAAGGGACTCTCCAGTCAAGTCGACTTTCAAGGCAACTGGTAGTCTAGGTAGCTCTATCAATGTATCTAATAGATATACAACCACTAATTTGGATGATCCTACATCGACTTTTATCCCTGAGAAGACATCATTGTGAACATACCTAATATGGAAACAAATGTCAACAAGGGTGAAGTGGTGAAGAATTCAAAGCTCACGGTAACACTTTTCTTGAAACCTCATCAATTCCTACATCAATCATTGTCTCATCTACTTTAGAAATCTCATTTTTTGATACTTCTACATCGTTACCCTTTTTCTCTTCACATATTCCATCTTCCTTACCTGCTTCAACCATCTCACCTACTTATTCCAACATTATGAATCAATCCATTACTTCACTTTACTCATCTCAATCAACCAAGGGTAAAAATTTGGTTCCTGAAGAAGATCATGATGAAGATGATGTGATGGTTTCTTTTGGTAAGATTTAGATTGACCCAGAGGAGGAAAATATTCATGATCATATGCTTATGTTAGGAAAGAAGTTTAAAATTTTGAATCATAAGTTGAACTGATTGTTACAAATACGGGAAGATACTAAGGGTCAAAATGCTATTGTTGGGATTGTATTTGATATGATGCTTAAATCCCAAGAGCATCAGTTGAAGGTGGCCATGGAGAAAACTGAAAGGCAACATGAAGATCATTTAAAGCTTCATGCTAGCAACTTTAAGTATGAAGTCCAGAAGCTTCATGATATAGCTAAGGAACATCATATTTTTTTTGTTGGAGAAATCAAGAAAGTGGAGGAGTCCGTTAATCAAAAAGTGGAGGCCCTTATGTCTGAAATGTCGAACAAGGTTAGCAAGATTGACCAGACTCATTTGTCTCTTCATGGAAAGATTGATGTTATTGTTGACGCTATCAAGAAATTTATGGAGTACTATACTTCTTTTACTACCAAGTTTCATACCAAGACTGAGGCTGATTCGAAGGTGGTTACAAAGTTGGAATAATTTTTAGGAAGCCTAAAGGAGTCAATTTTGAAGATTCGTACTTCTCATACCTATTCTTTTTTCTCTGGAGTCCTTATCACAAATGTTTTCTTCCTTAGAAACCAATCTGAAAGCCGAACTTGCTCTTATTCTAAAGCTTGTGAATCTAATACTAACAGATGCGCCATCTGTCAAACCAGTAGAGCAAGGGGAAGAAAAGGGGGTTGGATCATGGAAGGATTCTACACAAGGAAAGGTTGTGAGGAAGGTGATAACAACGCAAATTCCAACATCTTTTCCTGTGTGTATGACAACAACTTCAACTATGGTGACTTAAAGCCATTAACCAAAGGCAAAGTCATTGGTACTATTGATGGTGGTTCGAGTTCCAAGCTACCACCTTTAAAACAAGAAAAAGGTGATAAAGGAAAGGGAGTTGAGAAAGAAATTTAATAGGAGGAGAAAAAGAAGAATGTTGAAAAAGAAATCGAAAGACAGAGGCAGATTAATAACATAATGAGACAAAGGCAAGGTGATCCTCCAGGTCTTGATGAAGGTGATCCATGCAAAAAAATTTGTTATTAGACAATCGAAAAAATTGTTTCTTTTGGTATGATGTATGATTTTGAGAAAGCTCCGAAAAAGAATTATGTGATAGAAAATATTGATTTCAATCAACTGGATTTTCCCATTAATCACATGATGTTTATCTCAGCTTCATATCAGTTGGTGGATAAGTTCGAAGATAAGGAGGAATACATGAAGTTAAAGTTGAGATTTCATGTAGTCCTTGGAAAGAAGGAAGAGGAAGTTTGGTCCTTCGTAAAAATTTTTAAAGTGTTGAATATTTCCAAGGAGACATTGTTCGAAGGCATGTTACAAAAAATTTGATATCATGTGGTCCGTACTAACAATGTGGTGTGTGACTTCTCAGTGGTAGACTTTCCACTTATGAATCTGAATGATCTCATTCCTGTTACGACATTACTAGCAAAGAAGATTTCTTCATTGGTTTTGCTTATATCAAGCTGTTCATAGAAAATTAATATGATTGTCTAGCATTGATATATATCAAAATTGCTTTGGCAATGGGTAGAACAATGAAAGTACCTCAATCAAGGAAGTCTCAAGAATTTTCAAGATGGAGAGATATGTGTTAAGCCTTTGGGTGTTTTGTTCGTTGGGAAAAATAAGAATCAAAAGATTACAAAGTTCTTATTTCAAGTTGATGATGTGGATAAGTATACGAACTCACAATACACAAATCTTCAAGTTGGTGTTAATAATTGTAAAAGGAATACAACAGAAGATAAGGCTGAGATCTGAAAAATGATTGTCTGGTACACGAATATTATCAGGGTACTTCATCAAGTCACAAAGATGCTAATGAAATAAATTTTACACTTGTCACAAAAGGTGAGAATTTAGAGTTCGAAATATGTTGTGAGGTGTTGTAGTACCTTTATGCTTGATCAGTTTCAAAGTTTGTATAGTATAGTTGAAGGCATGTGTTTCATAAGAGCATTTTATAGTTTTAAGCTTATGTGTTTTAGCACTTATGTATTTTTTGTGTGCTTTTGTTGTTCATATAAATAGGGATATGTATTGGAGTAAGAGTAACTTTTGTGCACTCTTGTGAACGTTACTCTTTATTACTCGTGTACTCTTTCAGAAACGATAATAGAGCCAAACAGATCTTATTTAACTTTTATGTTCTTAATTCAATATGTAATCTGATTCCATTTCATATACTTCATTTGTATGAACTTCATATTATATATCATTATTATCGTTGCATTATAAATAATATTTTTGCACAATATATTTTATATCTCTTCTTTGATCAGATAATGTTATAGTATTATATGTAGTCGTCACTCTGCTAAATTCATAGAGATAATATTATGTTTGGTCGATACTCTGGCCAATTATTATGGATAATATTATACCTATTTAGTATGTTCCATCCTCAAATATTTAGAACCAATTAAAACTTTTCTTTATACTTTCAAAATCAGTTTATCATTCTTGTGGAAGATCCCAATATATTTAAAGCGGTTTGAGTATAAGTGATTGTGTCAATTTTTTTAGAACACTAAGCATGTTATAATCAGTATAGATACATAAGTTACAACATAAAGACCTAACAATTTTGAACACCGTGACATTCTTTACCTTAATCACTTAGCATCGTAATTAAGTTCTGTTGGCTTAAGTCTTGATACCTATAATGCATCTAAACCGAGCTAGACAGGTTTGGAAACCTAGTGAGATACATAGGGATTTCAATCCCATAAAATTGTTATGATAATATTCCTTAATTATCAACCCTATAAAAACAACTGGTACCAAATAATATAGATATAGCTTAACTTAAGTATCTATAAACCCCTTTGTCCTAAACATACCTTTCGCGAAATGATCCTCGTAGATCCTAGTCTATGATTATCAGGAATAATTATCTTACCTAATGAATCGTATAGAGAAAATGTTTGACTACACAATATGATGCTACCCACTATTCAACTTAATTTGAAATAAACATCAATTTATAAGTCTTATTTCCCCTAATAGGCAATACGACATGGGTTGTAAACTTTTCTTAATATACTAACTATATTTTAGGCAACCTTATCCTAATATTAAAGTAGAATATTTATATTTTCTTAATCTTTTTTAACAAATAATACTTCTATTATTTATTCTAATGTGATAATATTATTTATATACTATAACACATATAGAATGAAATTTGGTTCGCACCTTGTATATAAACAAGTATATTTATAACACATTCTAGTTAATAAGCATATAACTTACATATAAACTTTTTAACATATATTTTTAATAATTTAATTAATATTTGTAATAAAATCATGTTCATGAAAGGGATTATGCACTCACTTAGCTTATGTGGGTGACTGGTGATTTTGGCAACGTTCCACCTAACACCTTAGCTTTTCTTTTGACGTGTCCTATGTACGATCAATATTGAGTCTTAGTCTAAGGTTCCTGGTGACTTAAGATAGTCTAGATTCGTCATTAATCTCAATGCCTACATCTAGATCTATCTTGTAAGGATTAACCAGGAATGATCATATCAGAGGTAGGGTCCATTTGGTATACAAAATATATTGTTTGGAAATCCCACTTTAAAAAACCTTACTAAATCCAACCAATACATCACTCCTGTAAGTAGATCGATAATTATAATTACTTGGAATAAATGATAAATCTTTATTATAGGTTCAAAATAACGCATATTGTCACACCCCCAAACCGGAATGGCGGAAACGTTTGGGGGTGGGTGACGTCATGCGTAGTATCATAACAATTGCATCATATTAATCAAAGTAAACACAACCATTACATTAAGATATGGATATTTACATCTGCTTGATTCATTGTTTATGTACATCAAAAGTATGATAAAATAGGTAAAAGACGTGTATCTATACGCTTCATCTTCTCAAAATGTTGCAGGAGTACATGTCTACTAATTTCCTAAGAATACAAGCGATTGTTGAAAGTGTATGAACATAAAGCTGGTGAGTTTATAAGCATGTTTTTGTAGTCAAAACCAGTCATTGAATTCTATAAAAATGTTTGTATGCTTCCCAAGAAATCCAATATTTTCTAACATATATGTATGTTAATGTATAGTATGTTCTATTATAAAACGCTGGCTACCACTAGTATATATAGGATGTTCTTATCTGAAAATCCTGGCAACCACCAGTATGTAAAGGAGTTTTATTACTTATGTGTAAAACCATGTATATTTCATACATATGTTATTCACATATCGTTCATGAAAAGTATATGACTACGTAAATATATCGTTTATATCCATTTGCACGTTTTATGACCATACAGACTGATATGACGAGAATGGGATGCTAATATCCTTAATGACGTTTGTTACCCGTAGACCTGCCAGTCCTACTATAGCTAGCAACAACGTGCGGGATAGTCAGTCCCGTATAGATCTATACACTAACTCACGCTCTCACTCCAGGAGAATTCAGAGCATAAGGGTAGTTTTCCAGTAGTACAATACGTCAGTACCAAAGACTTGTCTCACAATCTAGATTAACGACTTTACAAGTAATAGTATGAAAATCATTTTTGTTAATAATAGTTAGGTGTAAACGGTACCTTTGTTTCCTAAACTATATTCTTATAAAAGTTTATGTGACTGTATGTGTAAAAGCATGTGTTGATATTCCAAACTATACCTATTGTAGTTTTGTATGTCATATACTTGTTTTATGTTTTATTCTGAAAACGATGCAATGTTACCTGTAAAATGTCCCTATGCTCAACCTATTTACAAAAAGGGATAAAATATCTAAATATTTTATAAATGTGGAAATCATTTGACTGTATCAACGACATAAGTTTTTAACCATGAAGAATTTCCTTTTTGTCTTAATTCACAAATCATTTAGGTTTGGCTTGTACTCCCCCCTGAAAATGTTTAAAAACCATAAAAGCGTAGGCGTATGAACTCATCTGCAGTGAGCGGTTTGACTGAAAGTTTAATGTAGGACGCTAGACATACCCAGAGATATCCCAAGCATAAATAAATCCTAATAAGCATATAATAACATATATATGTATATAATAAGTGTATTTAACAACTAATCATGAAGGGAAACTGTTGGATGAGATTTCTAAGCCCATAACTATTATTACTATGTACTTGACCCGATAGTAGCATGGTCCACTTGGGTGGCATATCATCAGGACAATTTGTTAGGATGGACTTTTGAGAGAAGATGTTATATATGATTTATTAATATATTATAAGTTGTAATATATTAATATTTAATCATATGGGTTAATTAGCATTGATCAAGAATTAATTTGGAGATTAATTTGGTGATCAAAAGTGACTAATTAAATCTATGGGAATTAATTATGTTAATTAGTTATATTTATATGTGTTGTGCTTATGATCCATGTTGGACTAAGTTTATATAGGGATACATACAGAGTTGGGCCACATGAACCATGGATCATAAGACCCATGGGAATGGATTTGGGTTATATCCATGACCATAGAAATCCCACATATAAATACATCCATTCATAGCCAAAATTGCCACTTGTGATAGACTTGAAAAGAAACTTGAGGAATCTTGGAGTTCATGGTGGTTTTGGGTACATGGAGATTCTCTCTCAAGTTCATCCTTTGTGCATGATGTGTTGTGATTCCACTTGAAGCTTCCACACTATTGGGGCTAAGCTTTAGAAGCCAAGAACGTCAAGACTTCAAGCTCCACGATAAAGTATGTTATCCTAACTAGATTCTATGCAATTGTATGCTAGTTATAGGTTTAATACCTTCGAAACACCATTGCATGTATAATTAGTGAAAACATAGATCCAAGGTATTTAGGGTTGCATGAAGACCTTAGGAGTGTCAGAATGCTCAAAACCCAACAATGGTATTAGAGCCTAGGCTTGTTTTCAATTATAGGTGATGAAAATTGCTGAAAATGCTGACAAAAAATCGATTATCTGGCTGTCTAGGCACTGGACTCGCCGAGGTGACTAATGGACTTGTCAAGTCCATGAAGAAACTCAGCCTACTCGTCGAGTAGGTTCATACACTCGACGAGTAGAATCCCCTAACAACATATTTTCAACTTTTAAGGTTGGAATTGGACTAGAATCATTACCCTAAGCTGTTTTTGAACCTACAAACTTGTTTTTGATGTGGTAATGTTTATTCTAATCCAATTCAAAAGATAATTGTCAAAAGTTTCATGTTTTGTATTAGTTTAATGATTAGGCTATTTACATGAAAAATTGTTTGATTTGAATTGTCTTGTTCATATGAGTTTAATCAAGATTATGAATATTGCTAGACATGTTTGTGATAGTTGTTTTCAATCCATGTTTATCTAAACGTTATTCATAATATGTTCTTTTGTAACTTGTCCTCAACTTATATGAAAAGTCACATTAAAGAAGGTTATTAAAACCATAGATTAAGAAACCTGAAGAGTCTTTTCCTCATCAAGAGTTTTATAAACTCCATAAACTTGTCCTCAAGTTATGGATGTTCAAGAGTCTCTCCATTAATAGTTTTAAAAACGTACATTAAACTCATATGTTATGAATATGAAAGGTTTTGAATAGTTTCAAAACTTTCCATTATGTTTTGGAATATGCAAAGTTACCACCCCATGTCTACTTTAATTCCAAATTAAACCTTAGAATTTTAAAAGTTTAAAATTCAACCTTATTCTATTATAATATTAAAAGTTAATGGTTATATATATATATATATATATATATATATGTATATATATATATGTATATATATATATATATATATATATATATATATATATAGGGAAGAGTTATATGGAAAATAAATGATTAGGGCAAAACATATTTGAACCAATGAAAACATGACAACACATCACTTTTACAATAACTTCCACAATACATTACTTGTGAAGAAAGAAATGGACACATGTCATTTGATTATTGGTTGCGGTAGATGTTGCCCTAGTTATTTGTTTTCCATAGACCTCATTCTTAAATATATATATATATATATATATATATATATATATATATATATATATATATATATATATATGTGTGTGTGTGTGTGTGTGTGTGTGTGTGTATGTATAAGCTAAAGTTAATATTACCGTTAGTAGGCCTCATTCACGAAGCCGGTCTCTAAGGGAGGGGGGGGTGTAAGGTTACTACCTATAAAATGGCAGCTTAATGGGTGTCCACTGTCACCCACCGCTTCCTTAACTGGTGGACGGTCGTTACCCGAACGAGTAGGAAATGGCTATAATTTTCCCTTCATTAAAAGTATAATGATAAATACTAAGTGACTAAACACTTATAAATTCCTAATCTTAGTTACTTAGGAAAATGTGAATTTGGTGCTAACCCATGAAATTACACTTTGCACTCTTGTTAAGTCGTTAGTGGAGCGTGTGTGGTTAACCTGCACACTAACATGGGACTGGCAATGTGTGGCAAAGGGTGACTTAAGTTTTATCATAGATCGGTGGAGCGTGTGTGGTTAACCGACACATCGATTGCATGATAAAATTAAGGGTACCAAGTCAATTTGTATGGTTATTCACACCTTGTTTGTGATCCTCGACATCCCAATCACAAAGTTGAGAGGGCACACTAAAGATTTAAACATGCCATTGAAAGTTCAATGAATCTCAAAAGATCTAGGAGTTTCAAATCCAATTAAAACTTAATAATATATTTTATTTTTCATGGTGGAAATTGGTAAATCATCATTTACCTACCTTCAAATATTTTGTAGCTTGGATCATGGTATCCCTCTTCCAAGTTATAGAATAGTTTGTTGGGTCCTAGCCTTAATATTTCATATTGGGTTTTATGTTAAGGACTTAAATCAAATGAAACATGAATTTCTCCCTCATAGATGTCTAAGTTCAACTAACTATGGTCTTTCTCATCCTTTTGGATAGAGCTTTCCTAAAGAAGATGATATCCCAAATGGCAATCTAGGTGAAACATCAATCCCTTTGTTGTGCATTAATAGGACTAAACATCATACTTCACTTCGTCCACCTCTTCCAATAATTCTCCCTGACCCACAAGTTCAAGGTCGTTTAATCCCTATTTGGCAAGAAATGTCTGTATGTGCTTACACCTTGGAGATTAAGTTATATATTGGCAAGCTGGGAGAGTTGGGTGTCAAAGTATTAAAGGAAGTTGACTGTTAATTGCGTTCTTCAATCACTTCCCAAGTCATATAGTGAGTTCTTTAAGTACTGCTACGTGACAGACCATGACATGACCCATAATGATCTTACATAATTGTTCGATACTACTGAATCAGAAATGATTTGGAGCAATGGTAAAGCAAATTTTATTCGAAAATCTACTTCCCATGTTTCCATGGACATTGGTAATGGTAACATTGAAAGTCCCGTAAAGCTTTCTCTTCCCAATGGAAAGCGATCGGCCATGGTCAAGTCATTTGAGCTAATGATAAAGAGAAAGGCTAACTTTGAGATAGTCTGGTGCACCATTTCCAAAGAGTCCATATGTTTCTATTGCCAGGAGAAGGGACGTTGGTTGCAAAGCTACCCAATTTACCTAAAAGATCATTAGGATGGTAAAGTCAAAAAGTTTGGCTCTACTTCAGGTAAAGTCCATTATCTAACTCTATGAAGTCTCTTTTGGAGATTCTTAATACATGACGTAATGTAGTTACATTATGATGTTTTGGAAGAATCAAAGGAAATCAGAAAAAGGGTATGCCAATTCTGATCACGAAGATAGATTTCAACAGCACGGTTTGATGATCATAATTTTGAGCTGCTACTTAAGAGTTATGATAGATTTCTTAGGAATAGTCAACAACATGTTTTTCACATGTATTTAAATTGTAAGGGTAATTTTATTTATTTTAATCATCCTTATAATGGAATTTATGAAAATTGTTGATTATATGTTTCCATTGAGAACAATATTGAAAAACAGATTTGATTCTTTCACTTGTGGTAATGTTAAAATTTGCCAAATAAGGAAAGATTCTCATCGCCCAAGTTTAAGTTGGATAGAAACTTGGAATCATGCAACTTGTATTGTATGATGAATGACAATTTTCATCTTTTGTAAATTAAGACAAATTCCTTGCTCACATGTACATGTGAGTCGAGTGGAGGACTATAGGATCGGGAAAATTAGGTTGTGCGCTGGCCAGGTCCACCAAAAAGGCTAATAAGGTTATTCATTATGATTTACTAAAGCTTAGTAAATATGGTTATGCTTACAAGTTTAAGTGTAATTCTGAAACATTGGAAAAGGTTTCATTGATTAACAAAATGAATAAGAAGAATCAAATTAGGCAGAAAGATAAAAGTTTCTCCAATCTGAAGAGATGGGAGAGTACTTGAGTATCTTGTTTTATGATTATCTCAGTGATTATGGAAACACATCGCAATTGATCGTCTAAAGACACCTTAGTGCATTTGTTTGCCTAAGGAGAGGAATCATGAATTGTTGAAATGGTTAAATCAAAAGATAAATCATACTTCGTTCCAAAATCAAGTCTTAGAGTCATAGTCTAAGATTGTAACTTATCACACCCCGAAAACCGAAGGCGGAAACACTTCCGGGGTTGACTCCACGTTGAGTATCAAATCCAATGCACATAGTAATCGAAGTAAACAACCATTACATTACATATACTTGAAAGTTTACATTAGTTTCAAAAGTAAATTGTACAAGTGTGACACATAATATATATATATATATATATATATATATATATGAAAAAATGAGATGAGTCTTTTACGCACTCTGTCATCACCAAAAGAGATCACCGGGTACCTGTCTAATGCGGACCTGAGAATCCAAGCAGTTTGAAAATCAGCATAAAGCTGGTGAGTTCATAAGATGTTTGTTTTCTGAAAATGTACCAGTTTCCTTTAGTTTGCCGAAAAGGTTTGTTATCCAAGAAAATCCCATATTTTCTTATGTAAAACAGTTTAGTTATCTTTCATTACAAGTTGAATTACGTGTTATATGTTACCCCAGGAAAATCCCATATTTTCCTAAATACAAGACCAATTGAATATCACAGGGTATAGTTTAATACATAAAACTATATATTAAGAATCATAGGATTACTATCTCGAAATAGATATAAATTAGTTTGATATACGTGAACTATAGATGGAAAGTAGTTTGAAAACCTTGGGACTAACATCCCGTACTACATATAAGATAACTTGATATACATGAAAATATAGATTCCAAACCATGGGACTATCATCCCGGACTAGATACAAGATAGTTTGATGTATATGAAAATATAGATTGAATACCATGGGACTACCATCCCGGACTAGATACAAGATAGTTTGATGTATATGAAAATATAGATTGAAAACCATGGGACTACCATCCCAGACTAGACATAGGATCTAAAGATAGAAGATTGATATAAAATCAAATCCAAAACCAAAGACGTGAATAAACTTATATGAATACATATTGTGAGTCGGGTAACCATGCTGATACGACAACAAGACCTCCACGACACTTTTCAAACGTCGGACGATATCCAGAATCTGTCACCCCAGGTGTGCCCGCCTAACTGTAGCTAGCAGTTAAGGTGTGGGATTTTCAGTCCCGAATAGATCTATTCACAAATTCCACGCTCTCCCTCCTGGAGACTCTGGTTACACTTCCTGGGAGGATTTACTAATAACCCAAAAGGGTAATGACAAATTTCACAAACTAGTACTAAGTATTCACGGAATTCTCAAACGATATCAAACATACTAAAAGATATGAAACATAATACAGTGAAAATAGTTATATACAATGAAATTATCTAGCAATATATACTAAGTGAAATGGAGATAAACTGAATCAAACATAGTTTATCTAATAACTTTATATATATATATCAATATGCGATGAAACAAGAACTAAAGAACCCCAAATTATTCCCATAATAAGTTGATTAGTTTGGTTATTTCCTTAACTGAAATTCATATAGTTGTGATTGATAAATCATCCCCTATGCTCAGCATAATACATAAGGGGTAAAAATATTTATAATTTGCCAGATATTTATTGAAATTCATCTATGTTAAGTTTTGAAAACATTTGTAATTTGCTTGTATTCCCCCCCCCCCCTGAAAACATTGAAAAACCATTTAAAAAGGGTAGGGGTCTGAACTCACCGGACGAGGAACATGTCTGCTCGGATCCTAAATGTCGTTTCTGGGTTTGCAAATGCATGAGGTTCCTATGAATTATGAAAAGATACATATTTGTATCTAATTAGGACTTAGATTATTTATTTGGTAGAGACAAACACTTCTAGTTGCGGAAACACTCCCTTACAAGTGTTTTGAAGGACCCGGGTGGCGTTTGAAGTCACATAAGGCTTGGATATGGAGTTTACTCTTCAAGAGTAAACTCATAGAGGAGGTTTCGGCCCTAATGACCCCCTCCCCATGAGTTTACGGCCGTAAACTCATGGTGGGGTGGTTTTATGATACAAAATGGTCTTATACTACTTGGGGAAATTTGCTAGGATCAATTCTAGGGCCTTGGAATGGATTAAACAAAATTTAGGACCATTTATTGGAGTTTACGGTAGTAAACATGGATTTTACGGCCGTAAACTCCACCACACATAGAATCCTTAATGTATTGGTCCTTAAACAATCACATGTGATTCCAATTAATTTTTCCAAGCCTTGTATGAATTTTTATGGGACTTTAGACATGGATTTAGGAGTTTACGGCCCATGAACGCCCTCATGGCCGTGAACTCTTTGGAAGGGTGTTATAATACTTTTTAAGGTCCAAATCTTGTTTGTGGTCACTTCTAGAATTTATCCCAAGGCTTATGGTGTGTGTAAATGGAATTTTAACACACAAAAAGGAGTTTACTCCCCATGATAATGAGTTTACGGCCCAAGCATGTTCTTGGGCAGTAAAATCATGTTTACTCCTCTAAATTCATGTTCAAGGTGTTCCAAGGCCAATTCCATAATTCTACAAGTTGTATCTAAGCCTTATTGGTGTTTTGGAAGGGTTTAAAGGCATAAAAACCCCATTTATATGAGTTTACGGCCCAAGTATATTCTTGGGAAGTAAACACATGTTTACTCTTCAAAATCCATGCTGAAGGCGTTCTAAGTCCATTCCATTAAGCCATTAAGCCATATCTAAGCTCCAAAGGTCGATTGGAAAGGTTTTTGGGCTCTAAAACCCAATATATGTGAGTTCACGGCCTAGGACTGTTCTAGGGCCGTAAACTCATGAATATGGTCCTATTCCATGATTTGAACTCGAATTTGAAGGCCTAAGATGTTATACTAGGAGTTACGGTAGTTACCTTGGTGATTTGGAGCTTACATTTGATGATTTTGGACCCTTAAACTTGGTTGAGGAGAGAGGTTAGAGAGAAAGTAGAGAGATGAAGCAAAAGCTTCAAATGAAAGCATGAACACGATTAAATAGGTCCCAATACTTGGACACGGTGGAATTCTACCCGATACCGGCATTAAATGGGGCTTTTGGTCGCACCCGATTAAGTTTCCGTTACCCGGCGAGGATGTTTCTAAAATTTATGAAATAAAAATTTTGGGCTAATTTCATGAGTTACTAAGGGGTTTGGACACTCATTAGTATGAAAATAAACATATAAGTTTTAATAATTTAACCCGAAAGGAAATTGGAACGAATTGATAAACGGCGAATTTCTACGGGTAGCACGGGTTTTCGGTGATGGACAATTTCGGGTTGTTACATTACCCCCCTATTAGAGGGAATTTCGTCCCTAAATTCAAAGATTAAGATACAAATCATGAATTGGAATGAGATACGAATGGATTTGTTGCCTCGGATCTTCACGCTCACAATTGGAAATAGGGTCTCCGTTTGGCGTTCCAGCAAACCCTCAATATCGGGATGCGACTTTGTTTCGTACATTGACTCTCTCTCAGTCTATGATTTCAATTGATTCTCCCATGGGGGTTCCAACCCTTGATGACTTCGGTCTCCTCAGAGGAATCATTAGGGTTTCGTTGGGTAGATACTTCTAAGGATTCGAGACGTGAAGTACCGGATGGATGCTACTAAGTTCTGAGGGTAGCCGAAGTTTGAAGGTTGCGAAATCGATTCTACGAGGATCACGAAGGCTCTAATGTATCACGAGTGAAGTATTTCACACTTCTCAAAGCATATCATGCTTTTCTGGGATAAAACCTTCAACATGACAGATGCTCCAACAGGAAGGCACATCTTCATGGAGCCGAGTAGCTAAGGGTCTGATGGTTCTAGAAGAAATTTCTGGGTAGGTCTGCGATAATAGTCAATGGGATCTAAGAATGGACAGGTTTCTATGGGTATCTTTGGTGCCGACTAATTCCCTATCGCCTTAGTTGTTGAAAAGGTTCATGGGTATGACTGCTTTGCTTAGCTACATCATCAAGGAAAAATGATTTGACTGAAGGGTACCACTACTAACTCGTAGTGATCATATCAATTCTTGGTCACCTACTTGGACATGTAATTCTCACCAAGGTTTGGTCACGAGGTAGTTCCAGAGATTAGGCCGGTGCGAGACTAGACTAGACGTTCGGAAGGAATTCTCAGGAATCCTTCGGGAAAGAAATTTAGGGAAAAGAGGTGCAGACTTCTCGTTTCCCGATGATCACAGGAACGAGGAATGCATGACAATTCTTATCGGGAAAACTTCTTGAGCTTTGGTGTACGAAATGATGCGAAGGTTTGATGTCGTAGATCATGAGAGTCGGGTCGGGGGAAAGATCTAGATGGGCGACCCTTTCGAAACCAAGAATAACGACACGAATGATATCGGTCCTTACATGTCAAACATAGCATCAAAGTATTTTGTGAAAAGTTTCCCATTAAATCGAGTGGAACAGAATAATCCGCCGGACTGAGAATGCAATCTATAGGTACGAAGTTAGCGTTCTCTTATTTCATTAGATAGCCGTCGCGACGGTACACAATTTCGATTACAAACGAAGGATTAAGTTTAGAAAGGTGTTCGAATAGATAGATAACAGGTTTCCCTTCTAGTACTAGAATCGAAAAGAGTTGCAAGTATAAGAGGTGTCAAAGAGGAGTATACCTGCGGCGAAAGTAGGATCAGCGGTTGTCTCCTCTCGTCCTATTGCTAGGACTCTTCCGGTGTTGCCAGTTGTTGCTGCTTTGGGGCAATTTCTTTTGAAGTGCCCTACTTCACCACAACTGTACCAGGCTGGACTGATTCCCGTTCCGGATGATTGGTTTGTTGATTTGGCTGGTTTTCTGCAGGTTCGAGCAAGGTGGCCCTTCTTGCCACAATTGTCACAGATTCTTTCGCGACATGGACCCGGAATACGGTGATGGTAGCTGCACTTACCGCACCAAGGAAGGGTACCAGTGTATCCACTGGTAGGAGTTTGGGCCGTGGACCCGACAGCTGAAACAGCAACAGGGGCAGTAGCAGCATGGACTGCTACTGTTTGCTGTTTCTTAGAATACCCTTGCGTACTTTGGGCCTTCCGCTTGTTCCAGAATTTCTTTTTACTCCCACCTCCACTTGTGACAGGCTCGGGAGTAGTAGCCTCCTCATCAGAGTTGTCTTCGTGATCGATTAGGGTTTGCGCAAGACATTTCGTGCTATCATAGGTGTCTGGTTTCACAGCCAAGACATTCCCTTTTGTTGGCTGGGTCAACCCCCAGATGAATTTCTCAATCTTTTTACTCTCCGGGGTAACCATTCCCGAGCAGAGTAATGCCAGCTCATCGAATCTTGAATTATAAGAAGCTATATCGGAACCCTTCATTTTAAGGTTCCTGAGTTCGTGTTCTAGCTTCTGCATTTCGCCCCGAGGGCAATACTCTGCGAGCAGAAGCTCCTTCATAGCTTCCCAACCCATAGCATTTGCTACAGGTAGAGTTAAGGATTTGACTCGGCCGTTCCACCAAGTCAGGTCTTTGTCAAGGAAGGTGCAGGCAGTGAACTTTACTTTTTCAGACTCCGAATAGGCGCATATTTCAAAGATTGATTAGATTTTCTCGAACCATCGGGTGAGGTGTCACACCCCCAAACCAGAACGGCGGAATCATTCGGGGGCGGAGGGCGTCATATTCAGTATCATAACAGTTCATAGAAAGGAAAGTACACACCACCATACATATATAAAGGTTTTAAAAATGTTTACATCATTGTATTCATTACATGCTCAAAATATAAATGCATAAACATCTTTCAAAAGAAGTAAATAATGCCAGCGCATTATTCACCAAAAGTTGATTTCCAAACCTGCTTAACGATTCCCTGAGAATACAAGTTATTTCAAAGAAAACGTGTCAACAATTAAGTTGGTGAGTTCATAAGTGATTTAGAAACATCGAATGCCATTCCAAAATGAGTGTATATTTTCCAAGAAAATCCCTTATTTTCTTATAAAAGTATGTAGTGCATGAGAGTATTTCTATTGAAAAATGTAGATAGTTGAACCAATAAAATCCCTTATTTTCCTAATAGTTGTATGTTTAATGTCCAAGACTAACATTTTCAAGCAATCGACATGCTTTAGAAGAATTTTAAACATAGATTTATATAATAAACCTATCAGAAGATTTC
Source organism: Lactuca sativa (assembly GCF_002870075.4). Classification (NCBI taxonomy): domain Eukaryota; kingdom Viridiplantae; phylum Streptophyta; class Magnoliopsida; order Asterales; family Asteraceae; genus Lactuca; species Lactuca sativa. The sequence goes on along the minus strand of NC_056626.2, from coordinate 244,874,691 downwards.
AGTTTGTTGGATAATGAATAACTGTAGTAACTACTCATTCATTAGTCAAAAGTACTATAATAGTTGTGTATCCGATGAGTTTTATAACCATACTAAACATATTATGCCTGTAGCGACGTTCTTCAGGCGTCGTAGCGTGATGACAAACTGTCACCCCAAAGGAAGGACTGTAGCTAACAGTCAGGGCGCGGGATCATCACTTCCCGTATACATCTATACACATTTGACACATTCTCCGAACGGGAGACTCTGGTTATAGACAGGACTTGTAGCGATACCTTTTATCAAAAAGGCAGTGTTTGAAGATGTACACGTCTCATGGATTCTCAACTAAGTCTGTATTAAAGTGATAGTTTTGTATGCAAAGTTTATCCTTTTTCACAATGTTTGACAAAACATAAATCATAAGTTTTTAGAATATATAAAACGGTTTAGCAACGAAGGATACTTTGGAATTACTAAATACTTTGTATAAATCTATTGCATGAAAAGTATAACAAGAGTTTTCACATAGTAGAACTAAATCACAAGTGATTCATTTGATAAAAACGAGTAAAGTGAAATTTTATGAAATACACGATAATAAATGTATGTTTACTTGTATTCCCCCCCCCCCCCCCCCCTAAAAGAGTATAAAAAGCATTTAAAATGTATTTAAAGTGTGTTTGTAGGGGTATGAACTCACTTGGAAGTTTAAAGATAGTGAGGTGGAATACCGGGCAGAGTTTCGTCTCGGGAAACGGATTTTTCTCAGGATTCTCGGGAATCTCGGGAGTAAAATCGACCTTCGGGACTTGAGCAAAAATGACCAGGGCTTCGGGTTTGAACGGGCACGGAAAACGAGGCAAAACACAAGAGAAATGAGAAGAAATGAGCAATTTTTCCGGAGACCCTCGCATCCCTTTGATAGGGGCTGAGAGGCATCTGTACGCGTGGCGTACGGGCGTACGCAGCACGTACCCGTGCGTCATGCATGAGCGAGTCCTCGACTGCCCCGGAGCTCGGATGGGACGGAAATGTGGGTAGCTCGCATAGGGGCGACGTGGACGGACCGAGACCAAGGCCCTCAGCCCAAGGTGGTTACTCGCATAGCGCGTAACTCGGATGGGACGGAAATGTGGGTAGCTCGCATAGCGCGTAACTCGGATGAGGACGCTGATTCCTCCTTCGGATGAGGACGCAAATTATGAAATTATTTTTATTATTTATTTATTAAAATGACGTGATTAAGGAATTTCTTTAAAAATTCATAACTTCTTTATCTGACGTCGGTTTTTGCCAGACTTTTTACCGCTGAAGTACCATGGTCGAGACCTTCGATTCTCGTTTAGGTCATTCCGGCCAAAAGTCGCTCGATCTCCGATTCGAGTTTTTAGCTGTCTGCTGCTGAGCCGAACTTGGAAAAATCTTAACTTCAATATACGAAGCCGGATTTGGGCATTCTTTTTAAGTACGATCCCAGTTTAATGATATTAAACATAATAGGAATTTAAATAGATACTTTTTGGGCATTTTATTATCAAAGTAAATTTTATTACCCCAAGGTGGTTACGATACTTGACTTTTTAGGTCATTACAAAGAGTTGAAATATCGGGTTGTTGCATCATCCCCCCGTTAGAGGGAATTTCGTCCCGAAATTTTAATACAAAAGAGAAGTCTTAGGGTCTGAGCAAGAGGTGCGGATACTTCTGTTGCATTTGGTCTTCCCATTCCCATGTGAACTCGGGTCCTCTCATAGCATTCCATCGAACCTTTACTATTGGAATGCGACTCTGTTTAGTTTGTTTAACTTCCCTATCCATGATCTCGACGGGTTCTTCCACAAAGTTAAGATTTTCATTTAGTTCGATTTCATCGAGTGGAATTACAAGTGTTTCGTCGAACAACCACTTCTTCAGGTTTGATACGTGGAATACTGGATGTACTTTGTTAAGCTCGATTGAAAGTTGGAGTTTGTAGGCCACTGTACCAACTCTCGAAATGATTTCGAAGGGTCCAATGTACCTAGGATTTAGCTTTCCACGCTTTCCAAAGTGTATCATGCCCTTCCAGGGTGAGACCTTCGGTAGTACACGGTCGCCAATCTGGAATTCCAAGGGTTTACGTCTTTCGTCGGCATAGCTCTTTTGCCTATCCCTTGAGGACTTTAGTCGTTCTCGTATTTGCACGATCTTTTCATTCGTTTCTCTGATGATCTCCGGACCAGTGAGGGTGCTATTAGGGACTAGACCTTTTGCCAATTGCGTGTCGCCCACTTCCGTCCAGCACAAAGGTGATCTGCACTTACGGCCGTAAAGGGCTTCAAATGGAGCAGTCTTGATACTAGTATGGTAACTATTCTTATAAGAGAACTCGAACAAAGGTAAGTGAACATCCCATGCCTTACCAAAGTCGATTACACATGCTCGCAACATGTCTTCCAAGGTTTGGATCGTCCTCTCACTCTGTCTGTCAGTTTGTGGGTGGTATGATGTACTCATGTCCAACCTTGTTCCCATGTATTTTTGCAATGATTGCCAGAATCTGGAAGTGAATCTGCTGTCTCTATCCGAGATGATGGACATTGGTACTCCATGAAGTCGTACGATCTCCCGGATGTAGGTTCTTGATAGTTTTTCCATCCTATCAGTTTCCTTGATCGGTAAGAAATGGGCTGACTTGGTTAATCTGTCGACGATTACCCAAATAGTATCTTGGCCACTCTGAGTTTTGGGCAGTTTGGTTATGAAGTCCATGGAAATCTGCTCCTATTTCCACTCAGGTATTTCAGGTTGTTGGAGTAAACCTGAGGGTTTCTGCTGTTCTATTTTTATTTTGGTGCAAGTTAAACACTTGCTCACATAAGTAGCAATCTCCGCTTTCATGTTTGGCTACCAGTAGAGTTGCTTGAGATCTAGATACATCTTGTCTGACCCTGGGTGTACGGAGTATGGGGTCCTGTGTGCCTCGCTCATAACTACCTCTCTGAATCCAACAAACTTGGGTGTCCAGATCGGGTCCATGAGGTAGCGTGCTCCGTCACTCTTGATTTCGAAGTTCTTGTCCATTCCCCTAAGGGCCTCACCTGTCACGTTTTCGGGTTCCAAGGCCTCTATTTGAGCTTCCTTGACTTGCGCTGACAGGTGCGAATGGATCGACATGGCTAATGACTTCCCTCTTCGGCCAGAGTACTCCTTTCGACTAAGGGCATCGGCCACGACGTTTGCCTTTCCCGGATGATAGCGAATCTCACATTCGTAGTCGTTGAGCAATTCGACCCAACGTCGTTGTCTCATGTTTAATTCTTTCTGGTCAAAGATGTGTTGGAGGCTCTTCTGGTCTGTAAAGACAGTGCACTTGGTACCATAAAGATAGTGCCTACAAATTTTAAGAGCGAAGACCACTGCTCCAAGTTCTAAGTCATGAGTGGTGTAATTGACCTCATGCGTTTTCAGTTGTCGTGAGGCATATGCAATAACCTTTCCCCTCTGCATTAGCACACAACCCAGCCCTTGCTTCAAAGCGTCGCAATACACCACAAAATTTTTGGTCCCCTCCGGAAGAGAAAGGATAGGTGCACTGCATAGGGCTTGTTTCAAAGTATGAAATGCAGCATCTTGATTTTCTCCCCGGTTGTAGGTCACACCCTTCTGCGTTAAAGCGGTAATAGGCTTTGCGATGCTGGAGAAATTATGGATGAACCTTCGATAATAACCAGGAAGACCTAGAAACTGGCGAATTTCGGTTGGTGTAGTTGGTGCAGACCAGTTTTCGATAGCCTTGATTTTTGAGGGGTCCACATGGATTCCTTCTTGGCTGACCACGTGACCGAGGAAGTCCACCTTTCTAATCTAAAACTCACATTTTGAGAATTTTGCATAAAGTCTCTCAGTACGTAACGTCTCTAAGACTTGCCTCAGGTGGTGACTATGTTCTTCTTTATTCTTTGAATAAATGAGTATATCGTCTATGAATACTATCACAAATTTATCCAAGAATGGACGACATACCCGATTCATTAGATCCATGAATACGGCCGGGGCATTGGTTAGTCTGAACGGCATCACTACAAACTCATAATGTATGTATCTTGTTCGGAAGGCCGTTTTGGGAACATCACTCTCTAGGACTCGCAGCTGGTGATATCCCGACCTCAGATCGATCTTGGAGAAGTAGTTGGCTCCTTGGAGTTGATCGAATAAGTCGTCGATTCGGGGTAGGGGGTATCAGTTCTTGATGGTAAGTTTGTTGAGTTCTCGGTAGTAGATGCACATTCTGAACGATCCATCCTTCTTTTTTACGAAAAACACGGGTGCTCCCCATGGCGAGAAGCTCGGCCTAATGAATCCTTTTCCAAGTAGTTCATTCAGTTGGCTAGATAGCTCCTGCATCTCTGCTGGGGCTAATCGATAGGGTGCTTTGGCTACTGGGGTAGCTCCGGGAACCAGATCGATTCTGAATTCGACTTGTCTTGTGGGTGGTATTCGTGGAAGGTCCTCGGGAAAAACGTCGGGAAAATCGCATACGTCGGGCACATCCTTGATGTCCTGGATTTCGTGTTTCACATCTACAACATGTGCTAAAAACGCGTGACACTCCTTGCGTAGGTACTTCTGAGCTTGGATACTTGAGATGATACTAAGACTGGTACTAGGTTTGTCGCCCAAGACAAGGAAGGTTTCGCCGGTTGGCAGATTAAGGCGAACGGCCTTATCGTAACATAAAATGTCCGCACGATGTGAACTCAGCCAATCCATGCCAATGATGACATCGAAACTCTTAATCGAGACTGGCATGAGGTTGAGTGGAAAGGGATTATCGTTTAGAGTTAGGGTGCAGTTTAAATATATCTCCTTAGTGCCTTTGGTTTTCCCGTTGGCCATTTCTACTATGAATGGTTCCATTAATGATTGTGGTATTGGTTTTAGCATGCCTTTAAAGTCGTGACTCACAAAACTCCTTTCCGCTCCACTATCAAACAAAATGCATGCATACGAGTTATCGAGAAGAAACGTACTCGTAACAACAGTAGGGTCCGCAACGGCTTCATCTTGTCCCATTGCGAAAACTCGGCCCCTTCCGCCGGTATTCCTGTTGTTTGCCTTCGGGCAGCCCCTACGGTAGTGCCCCGTGTCTCCGCACTCAAAGCAAGCGCGGCTTACTCCGGTATTAGCAGTGGGGGCGGATTGTTGGGTTGGCTCTTTGCAATAGCGGGTTGTATGACCCTTCTTATTGCACCTGGTGCATTGAAGGTCATGGCAGAGACCGTGGTGGTGGAAGTTGCACTGGTTAGATTTCGGAAGTTTTCCATTGTATGAACTTGTGGGAGCAGTGGTGGTAGGTACAGTAATAGCGTGGGTTGCTACCACTTGTTGTTTCTTGGGGTTCTCCTGGAGGGTTTGTCCCCTCCTCTTGTTCCAAGGCTTACTCTGGCCCTGAGCCTCGTTAGGTGGATTTGCGGTTGCTGCAATGGTACTCTGTTTCACTCCGTGGTCGATGAGTCGTTGAGCCAGGCGTTTAGCGTTGTTGTAGGTCATAGGGTTGGAAGCTAGGACATGCCCTTGAATCTGGGGTGACAACCCCTAAATGTACCTTTCGACCTTCTTTGATTCTGGGTTGACCATGGTAGGGCACAAAGCAGCGAGATCGTTGAACCTAGCTGTGTAGGCAACTAGATCAGACCCAGCCATTTTCAAATTCCAGAGCTCCTGCTCAAGCTTTTGCACTTCGCCCCTTGGGTAGTATTCTTCCAGTAGTAGAACCTTCAGTTCTTCCCAACTCATGGCGTTAGCGACAGTGAGCGTCACTGAATTCACATGGCTTTTCCACCAAGTGAGGGCTTGATCTATGAAGGTGCAAGCAGCGAACTTAACCTTGCTTGTTTCTTGGCACGAGCAGATCTCGAAGACTGTTTTGGTCTTTTCGAACCATTGCATTAGTGCAATGACTCCTCCACTACCATTAAAAGTTTTTGGCTTTGAGTTGGAGAACTCCTTGTAGGTACATTCCCTTACATGACCCTGGCCGGTGCCACGATTGGGATGATTCGTGCTACTTCCTGTACCTCCATTTGCATTGGAGTTTATTTGAGAGAGGGTTGCTGCTACAGTTGCTGTGATAGCAGCCTGGACCATTGCCGGATCATAAGTAAGTGGTGGAGGTGGTGGTGGGGTTGCGTTTGTACGCGCTGATGTACGAGGAGGCATTGCGCTGCCAAAAGAAAAATGAGATATTATAAGTTTCGGTGGTTGCGAGTTGAATGATATTGAGTTAACTTCTTTTTATAGATTAAGAATTGGTTTGGCCAACACAAGGTTTTGAGCTTGATTCATAAATAACGTTTGAATGGATGTACTTATGAATTGAACGGACTACACATAATTAAAACAAGAAAGAGATATGCCCTATATATATTAAACATATAGTTGTGTTACATCCGAGTTTAGACAAAACTTTTTGACCTTTCTAAAGGTCTCCGATTACAGAAAGTTTTAAAGAAAATTATATTCTTATCTGAAGTCCTAATTTATAACAAAATTTGAAATCCTGGCAAGCACTATTTGTGACGTAGGTTGCGCTTGGAGCTTGACTCCGCATCTGATTGCTTCGACTCCATTAGACGCCTATCAAAAGCAGCTTGTTGCTCCCTTAACTCGGCTAGGGCTGCAATCATTTGTGTCTGAAATGCCTCAGTTTGGAGTTGGGCATGGTCCTGAATTCCATCCAGCCTACGAATGTCAGAATTGTGAACCTGTACTTCTACGTTGATCTCGCGGATCCGGTTGGCTTGAACTCCGGATTGATAGCATTGGTTGGCTAGTTTGCCAACCATGACCGGAAGTGCTCGGTCTGCCGATCCCCCGCCTCTAGCATCATAAAAGTCTCGGCACATGCCGTAGGGAGGGCGCAAGCTTTTTTGTCGGCTCCAATGATGGAGATGTGTGACATCCCCAAAATCTCGGCCAGAAAAGACCGATTTCATTTATGCTTTTTAAAATAATTTTCAGAGTAAATCTTTTTAATTTTAAAAGAGATGTGGAATTTGTTCCCAAAAACAAAACATGATAAAATAGATATTTATCAAAACATTTCATAAAGAAATATGATTTCATTTCATAATCAAAAGTCGGGATGTCATGTTCCGATACAGATCATAAAGCATAAACGATAGCATTACAAGTCTTTCAACAAATATATACATATACAGACTTGTAAACAAAACAACCTGATGTTCGCCCATCTTAAGCTCTTGCGCCACTTCCTGTAAAATAAATCAACTGAGTGGGGCAGGCTTGGGAGCCTGGTGAGCATATAGGGTTTTCAACCCACAATAAATAATTTAATTAATTATTATCAACCAACAATAACCCAGTTACCCATTCCCGTTATTCTCACTTTATGTCCCTAAAATAACTAACACAAGGGACCTAGTCTAAGAATATTTCATCGGGGCGACTACACATGCTTCGGGGGTTCCTCAGCAATATAAGTCAAATAAGGCAACCATGGGGGGATGGAATACAGCGAATGAACACCCAAGTTCATTAACACCTACAGGTTATGAGCCTGCTAGCGTTCCACTGGACTGTCTAGAAAAGTCCGTGGTCGTCATCTAAATTCCGCTAGATGACTGGATCAAAACAACATCGAGGCCTCTCATCTGTTTATTACACACCAACTATCTACCCATATTCTACCCAACATATTAGTAGATAAAATATACATTTTTATACGTAGTTTCAAAACCTGTATAGCATGCTCAATCAAAACATTTTTCACATAACAGATGAGGCACACACACATAACACGTATTTCATTGAGAAATAATCAGATCTATAAGATAGAAGAGAGTGGGTATACATTCACATATATAACAACAAAATATATACACATAGCACATATTTTATATAAAATACTTCATAATATTGTGTTGGAATGAAAGTAACTACACACTCACATCCCGTATTCTTAAATACGTTTAACGATTACTTGTATAATATCGCGTATTGAAAAGGGACTATACACTCACTTGATCAGAAGATGATCGGGCAGCACTACGGCTTGCAGAAGAGGTGTTTCTCCGTAGATCTGGAAGATCTTCACAAAACCGGGCTCCTCGCGGGCAGCGTTTCGGCTCGGGAATAACGCTCTTCGGGATTCTCGGGGCTTCGGATCTTGCTTCGGGGCTCGGGAATATTACCGGGGCTTCGGGGTATAAACGGCACGCAAAACGAGGCAAAACTTAGAGAGAGAGAAGAGTTTGAACAAGAGAAAATGGCTGAATTCGAGTTCTATTTATAGGCTGCTGGGTCTGGGATTACGCGGGGCGTAATCTCAAATTACGCAGGGCGTACTCAGTACGCGGGGCGTACTCGGTTACGCGGGGCGTACTTTGACGTCACTGCATGCGTCGACTGGTGGCACTCGAGTATTGGTCAGACAAGTTGCATCCGACTGAGTACGCGGGGCGTACTCAAATTACGCGGGGCGTAATTGACTTGTCAATTTTCTAAATTGCGTAACATTCGCATACGAGCTCCGTTTTCGACGTTCTTTATATCCACGCGAAGGTCAGACCATACTCTACAACTTTCATTTAGACTCCATTGGCTAATTTTGACTTTTATTTTTATTATTTATTTTTAGAAGGCCGGGACAGAAAAACTTCGTTATAAATTCATAACTTCTTCGTTTGACGTCCGTTCTCGCCTAACTTTTCATCGTTTCGCTACTAACAATGAGATCTTCGATTCTCATTTAGATTGTTTCGGCCAAAAACCGCTCGATCTCAAATCGAGTATTCGGGCTGCATACCGCTAAGTCGAAACTTAGAAAAATCATAACTTCCTCATACGAAGTCAGATTTGGGCGTTCCTTTTATGCATGCTCTCGGTTTAACGAAATCTACGACTTTCGTTTAGATCGCTAAGGCTAAATATCGCTCTATCTTAAATTCATATTTTTACGTCACTCGACGTCGTGCCGGTTCTGTCGCGAAACTTCGACATGTCATAACTTCTTCGTTATAACTCGGATTTTGGCATTCCTTATATCTCCGGAATCCTTGCTCCAACCACTACAACTTTATGCAAAGATATCGGGCTTATCTCACACTTTAATTTTGACGCTTATTTTATTTTTAATTCATTAAATTATAATAATTAAGAAAATAAACACATAAATCACATAATTCACAAATAATACATTTTTATTATTTCAAATTGGGGTTACAAAGGTTAACCTAGACTATTACATTGCTAAAAATGGCAAGCCCAGAAACACAGGCGTTACAATTCTCTCCACCTTAGAATGATTCCGTCCCCGGAATCACACATCAACAAACAAATGCGGATAGCGACTCATCATGTCACTCTCCGTCTCCCAGGTGAGGTTTGGCCCATTCGTGTGTTTCCATCGGACAAGAACTAACTCGACCATCTTGCGTCGCAACTTCTTAGTCTTTCGGTCAACGATTGCCTCTGGTTCTTCAATCAACCTTTTGTTCTCATCAATTCTCAACTCCGAAAGTGGAATCATGTCGGGAACTTCTCCCGTGAACTTCCTCAAATAACACACATGGAAAGTGTTATGAATTCCACTCAGTTCTTCTGGTAGTTCGAGCTTGTAAGCTTGGTTCCCAATCCTCTAAAGAACTTTAAACGGTCCAATAAACCTTGGACTTAATTTTCCCCTTTTACCAAATCTTATAAGTCCCTTCCACGGCGAGACTTTAAGCAAAACCGAATCCCCAACTTCAAAAGTCATCGGTCTTCGCTTTTTGTCAGCATAACTCTTTTGACGATCTTGAGCTGCTAACATTCTTTCCCTAATTATTTTCAACTTTTCAGCAGTCTGATGAACCATCTCCGGTCCCATAAACTGCTTTTCCCCAGCCTCAAGCCAACAAGACGGCGTACGACACTTTTGTCCATACAAAGCTTGGTAAGGTGCCATCTTAATGCTCGAGTGAAAACTATTGTTATAGGAAAATTCTACCAACGGCAAATGTTCATCCCAATTACCTAGGAATTCCAAGGTACATGCTCTCAGCATATCTTCAAGTGTTTGTATCGTTCGTTCGCTCTGACCATCAGTCTGCGGATGGTAAGCTGTACTTAAACACAACTTGGTACCCAATTCCTCTTGTAGACTTTTCCAAAATCACGAGGTGAAACGACTATCACGATCCGACACAATTGTTAACGGAACACCGTGAAGCCTCACAATTTCCTTTATGTAAGAATTCACAAGCTTTTCCATAGACCATTTCTCATTGGCTGCTATGAAATGCGCCCTCTTAGTGAATCGATCAACGACCACCCAAATCATATCGTGACCATTCTTTGTTCTGGGCAGTTTAGTGACAAAATCCATGGCAATGTCTTCCCACTTACCCATAGGCACAGGTAAAGGTTCTAAACTCCCGTACGGTTTCTGATGTTGTGTCTTGACTCTCGCACAAGTCACACACTCAGCCACATACTTTGCAACATCAAGCTTCATCGTCGGCCACCAGTAGTAGGGTTTCAGGTCCCTATACATTTTAGTGCTACCGGGATGAATCGAATACATGGTCTTGTGAGCTTCTTCCATCAGAAGATCTCTAATTCCTCCTAACTTAGGTACCCAAATACGATCTTGGAATACCTTCAGTCCATGACCGTTCGTACCAAACACCAACGTTTTACCCAAACGTTCCTCCTTTCGGTCATTTTTCTCAGAAGCTTCCTCTTGAGCTTTCTTTATACTTTCCACAATGGTCGAGACAACTTCAATTCTCAACGCTCTTGGCCTTTTCCTTTCAAGATTGACTCTTCGACTGAGATCATCAGCAACAACATTAGCCTTACCGGGGTGGTAAAGTATCTCGCAGTCGTAGTCCTTGAGTAATTCCAGCCAGCGTCGTTGCCTCATATTCAATTCTTTCTGACTAAAGAGATATTGGAGACTCTTATGATCAGTGAAAAGTTTGCACTTAGTGCCATAGAGGTAATGCCTCCATATCTTCAGAGCGAAAACTACCGCTGCCAACTCCAAATCATGAGTCGGGTAGTTCTTTTCGTGCTCTTTCAGCTGTCGAGACGCATATGCTATCACCTTTTCTCTTTGGGTTAAAACACAACCCAATCCAACCCAGACGCATCACTATAAACAGCGAAGTCTTCAACTCCATCGGGTAGAGAAAGTATCGGTGCCTCGCATAGTTTCTTCTTTAGCTTCTCGAATGCTTCTTTATGCTTCTCACTCCAAGCATAAGCAGCTCCTTTGTGGGTCAAAGCTGTCAATGGAGTAGCAATCGAAGAAAAGCCTTGGATAAACCTTCGGTAATATCCGGCTAATCCTAAAAAGCTTCGGATCTCCGTGGGACTTTTCGGTTGTTCCCACTTCATTACAGCTTCAATCTTTGCTGGATCAACCATTATCCCTTCCTGGTTGACCACGTGACCCAAGAATTGGACTTCACGAATCCAAAAATCACATTTGGAGAACTTAGCATACAACTTCTCCTTCTTCAAAACTTCTAACACTTCTCGCAAGTGTCTGCCATGCTCCTCCTGGCTTTTTGAGTAAATCAGAATGTCGTCGATGAACACTATCACGGATTTATCAAGGAACGGATTACAAACCCTATTCATTAAATCCATGAATGCTGCCGGAGCATTGGTTAGTCCAAACGACATAACCAAGAACTCGTAGTGTCCATATCTAGTTCTGAACGCAGTCTTCTCTATATCCTGCCCTCTTACTTTCAGCTGATGATATCCTGACCTAAGATCGATCTTCGAGAAATATCTCGAACCTTGCAATTGATCAAATAGGTCATCAATCCTTGGCAACGGATATCTATTCTTTATTGTTGCCTTGTTCAGCTCTCTGTAATCAATGCACATTCTCATAGTTCCATCTTTCTTCTTCACGAATAACACTGGAGCTCCCCAGGGCGATGAACTAGGTCTAATGAAATCTTTGTGCAACAACTCTTGAAGTTGCATCATCAACTCCTTCATCTCCGTTGGTGCTAATCGATAAGGTGCTTTTGCTATTGGCGTGGTTCCTGGTAGCATGTCTATTCTGAACTCTACTTGTCTATCAGGTGGTAATCCAGGAAGATCTTCGATAAATACTTCCGGATAATCACACACCACAGGAATACTCTGCATCACCTTCTTTTCCTTTTTAGCATCAACCACGAATGCTAAATATGATGTACATCCCTTGGTCAAACACTTTCTGGCTTTCATTAGGGAAATTATTCCAGAATTCACTCGGCGTTTGTCCCCATACACCATAAATGATTCCTTTCCAGGCGGGTTTACTTTAACTATCTTCTTCTTGCACAAAATTTCGGCATCATTGGCGCTGAGCCAGTCCATTCCCAACACGATGTCGAAACCGTTAAGTTCGATAGGCAATAATTCCTCGCAGAACTTATTCCCATTCAAGTCAATTAAGATGTTTTTCATTCGATGGCTAACAGGTACAAACTTGCCACTAGCAACTTCGACTAATAAAGCATTATCTAGTCTATTAATAGGCACAGCTAGTTTTCTACCAAATTCATGCGATATAAAGGAGTAGTTGGCTCCAGAATCAAATAAAATTTGGGCAGGCAAATTGTTAACGAGAAAGGTACCTGAAGCAACATCAGCTTCATCCTTAGCAGCTTCCAGTGTCATCTGGAATGCTCTCGCCTTCGGCTTTGGTGGAATGTTGGGCTTAGCTGCCTCCTTCTTCTTCGGACAGTCTTTCAAAATATGCCCCTCTTCATTACAACCAAAACACATCCTTTTGTTGTTCGGACATTCATTGGCAAAATGTCCAACCTTTCCACACTTGTAGCAAGTTACATCCTCGCTACATTTCCCGAAATGCTTTTTCTTACACTTTTCACACCACTTCGCTTCCCCTCCTTTACCCCCACCAAACCTTTTCGAATCAGATTTCGAAAATTTGCTTTTCTTACCGGAACCAGATGTTCCCTCAAACTTCCTCTTCTCACCAACCTCAACCTTGTTGGTGGTTCTCCCCTTTATCATGTTCTCAACAGACTTGGCAGCCCAGATAGCTGCCTCTAAAGTATGTGCCTGACGTACTGGCACCTCATACTCCCATGGGAGTCCCTTCGCATACCGGTCCACCTTCGTCAGCTCGTCTGGAACGATACGCAAGGCAAACTCCATCTTATCGGTGAATTTATTGGTGTATTCATCAACTGACATACTGCCCTTAGTCAATGTCAGGAACTTGTTCTCCAACTCCAACAGATTTTGAGCTGAGCAGAACTTGCGCTTAAACTGCACCAAGAACTCTGCCCATGACAATTGCAGTGGCTCATTAGGGCTCAAAGTCTTCCCTAGAGTGTTCCACCAACGAACGGCTCCACCTCGGAATTGACGCACGGCATAGATGGTTTGCAACTTACCTCTGCAGCCACACGTCATGAAGGCTAGCTCCATTTCGGAGATCCAATCCATAACCCCAATCGGATCCTCCTTTCCATTGAAGGTCGATGGTTTGCAAGTCAAAAAGTCCTTGTACTTGCATCCCATTCCATCATTCCTTCCATCGCGGTTATCTTGCCTACCTATCGGTGGGTTGGCTTGACCAACTGATCCACTGAAGTTTCCACCTTCCGAGTGCCCTTCATTTAATTCAGGCTCTTCCACACGAATCGACAGTTCTTCACGGTTTTGTTGAAGCAACCGTCTAGTTTCCTCCATCTGACGATCCAACATCGTCTGAATCATCAATTGCACACCAGCCATGGTTATTGGCTCAGGTGCTGCTGCTACAACAGGTCTTTGTTCAATCACTGGTGGTTGATTCCTGTTTTCATCAGCATTTCCAACTCCACTTCTTGTTCTCACCATTTTTGATCTACACACCGAATAAGGTGAAATTAGATCCTTATTCACGATAGATATTGAAATCATCCTTATCACTCCGAAACGTTTACATGCTAGTTCTAATATCGTAGACGTACGCTTAGAATCCTACACACATAAAGTTTCTAGATCCGGTCGGCAACAGACCATAGATCCGAACAAATAATATCATATATCGCAACACACAACATTTAGCACATAAAGCATTTTAGGCAATATTCCTAAAATAAACTAGTGCTCGTGTCTAAAACATAACAGACACACATCTCAAAATTCCACTTAGCATTCTAAGTTCAAGTCTAGAAATCCTAAAAATTCCTAGTTCGCTTAAACTAATGCTCTGATACCAACTGTGACATCCCCAAAATCTCGGCCAGAAAAGACCGATTTCATTTATGCTTTTTAAAATAATTTTCAGAGTAAATCCTTTTAATTTTAAAAGAGATGCGGAATTTGTTCCCAAAAACAAAACATGATAAAATAGATATTTATCAAAACATTTCATATAGAAATATAATTTCATTTCATAATCAAAAGTCGGGATGTCATGTTCCGATACAGATCATAAAGCATAAACGATAGCATTACAAGTCTTTCAACAAATATATACATATACAGACTTGTAAACAAAACAACTTGATGTTAGCCCATCTTAAGCTCTTGCGCCACTTCCTGTAAAATAAATCAACTGAGTGGGTCAGGCTTGGGAGCCTGGTGAGCATATAGGGTTTTCAACCCACAATAAATAATTTAATTAATTATTATCAACCAACAATAACCCAGTTACCCATTCCCGTTATTCTCACTTTATGTCCCTAAAATAACTAACACAAGGGACCTAGTCTAAGAATATTTCATCGGGGCGACTACACATGCTGCGGGGGTTCCTCAGCAATATAAGTCAAATAAGGCAACCATGGGGGGGATGGAATACAGCGAATGAACACCCAAGTTCATTAACACCTACAGGTTATGAGCCTGCTAGCGTTCCACTAGACTGTCTAGAAAAGTCCGTGGTCGTCATCTAAATTCCGCTAGATGATTGGATCAAAACAACATCGAGGCCTCTCATCTGTTTATTACACACCAACTATCTACCCATATTCTACCCAACATATTAGTAGATAAAATATACATTTTTATACGTAGTTTCAAAACCTGTATAGCATGCTCAATCAAAACATTTTTCACATAACAGATGAGGCACACACACATAACACGTATTTCATTGAGAAATAATCAGATCTATAAGATAGAAGAGAGTGGGTATACATTCACATATATAACAACAAAATATATACACATAGCACATATTTTATATAAAATACTTCATAATATTGTGTTGGAATGAAAGTAACTACACACTCACATCCCGTATTCTTAAATACGTTTAACGATTACTTGTATAATATCGCGTATTGAAAAGGGACTATACACTCACTTGATCAGAAGATGATCGGGCAGCACTACAGCTTGCAGAAGAGGTGTTTCTCCGTAGATCTGGAAGGTCTTCACAAAACCGGGCTCCTCGCGGGCAGCGTTTCGGCTCGGGAAAAACGCTCTTCGGGATTCTCGGGGCTTCGGATCTTGCTTCGGGGCTCGGGAATATTACCGGGGCTTCGGGGTATAAACGGCACGCAAAACGAGGCAAAACTTAGAGAGAGAGAAGAGTTTGAACAAGAGAAAATGGCTGAATTCGAGTTCTATTTATAGGCTGCTGGGTCTAGGATTACGCGGGGCGTAATCTCAAATTACGCAGGGCGTACTCAGTACGCGGGGCGTACTCGGTTACGCGGGGCATACTTTGACGTCACTGCATGTGTCGACTGGTGGCACTCGAGTATTGGTCAGACAAGTTGCATCCGACTGAGTACGCGGGGCGTACTCAAATTACGCGGGGCGTAATTGACTTGTCAATTTTCTAAATTGCGTAACTTTCGCATACGAGCTCCGTTTTCGACGTTCTTTATATCCACGCGAAGGTTAGACCATACTCTACAACTTTCATTTAGACTCCATTGGCTAATTTTGACTTTTATTTTTATTATTTATTTTTAGAAGGCCGGGACAGAAAAACTTCGTTATAAATTCATAACTTCTTCGTTTGACGTCCGTTCTCGCCTAACTTTTCATCGTTTCGCTACTAACAACGAGATCTTCGATTCTCATTTAGATTGTTTCGGCCAAAAACCGCTCGATCTCAAATCGAGTATTCGGGCTGCATACCGCTAAGTCGAAACTTAGAAAAATCATAACTTCCTCATACGAAGTCAGATTTGGGCGTTCCTTTTATGCATGCTCTCGGTTTAACGAAATCTACGACTTTCGTTTAGATCGCTAAGGCTAAATATCGCTCTATCTTAAATTCATATTTTTACGTCACTCGACGTCGTGCGGGTTCTGTCGCGAAACTTCGACAGGTCATAACTTCTTCGTTATAACTCGGATTTTGGCATTCCTTATATCTCCGGAATCCTTGTTCCAACCACTACAACTTTATGCAAAGATATCGGGCTTATCTCACACTTTAATTTTGACGCTTATTTTATTCTTAATTCATTAAATTATAATAATTAAGAAAATAAACACATAAATCACATAATTCACAAATAATATATTTTTATTATTTCAAATTGGGGTTACAAATGTTAACCTAGACTATTACATTGCTAAAAATGGCAAGCCCAGAAACACAGGCGTTACAAGATGACTTCCCCACACAGGAGTGGGTCCTTGGAAGTTCCTCACATGCACAGGAGGTTGTGGGGCTGGTGGATTGATAACCTCTGGCTCTGAATCTGTACGAGAGTCATCTCCCTCATCCAATTCTATCGGCTCTTCGTCTTCTTCGGGATCTTCTTCGATATATCCTCCATTACCTTGGTTGGCTAGTAGGGGTCATTGGGGTGATGGAATCCAGCCATTTAGTCTGTACGAGAATAGGGTTAAGAATTTACTATAAGCTAGAGCACATGTAATTTACCCTTAAGTTTAATGGTTGATGACAACACAAAAACTCCCTTAGTATTATGTAATAATGTGCTTTTGGTAAGTTTTAAAATTGTTGTCCACTGCAGACACTCCTTGGCACATGTTAGTCGACTCTCGGACAAATATAGTTATCAGGCTATATTCTTCCCAATTCCGATAACATGATACAAGGCGTACTTGTACTGCACAACTTATTTATAATACTTCTAAAATTATCCGATATGAAACTGTTATGAGTATGAAATGAGTGCATGCTTACTTTACAAAAACTAAATAAATTTAATTTCAAAAGTATGACTCTTCTCAGAGTGTTTTTGCCCAGTTGAGTTTATAGTTGTATACCAAAAATGGTTTGGATATACTTAATTCACTATAAACGATGCTCTGATACCAATCTGTCACACCCCCAAACTAGAAAGGCGGAATCGTTCGGGGGCGGAGGACGTCATATTCAGTATCATAACAGTTCATAGAAAGGAAAGTACACACCACCATACATATATAAAGGTTTTAAAAATGTTTACATCATTATATTCATTACATGCTCAAAAGATAAATGCATAAACATCTTTCAAAAGAAGTAAATAATGCCAGCGCGTTATTCACCAAAAGTTGATTTCCAAACCTGCTTAACGATTCCCTGAGAATACAAGTTATTTCAAAGAAAAAGTGTCAACAATTAAGTTGGTGAGTTCATAAGTGATTTAGAAACATTGAATGCCATTCCAAAATGAATGTATATTTTCCAAGAAAATCCCTTATTTTCTTATAAAAGTATGTAGTGCATGAGAGTATTTGTATTGAAAAACGTAGATAGTTGAACCAAGAAAATCCCTTATTTTCCTAATAGTTGTATGTTTAATGTCCAAGACTAACATTTTGAAGCAATCCACATGCTTTAGAAGAATTTTAAACATAGATTTATATAATAAACGTATCAGAAGATTTCAGTTTGTTGGATAATGAATAACTGTAGTAACTACTCATTCATTAGTCAAAAGTACTATAATAGTTGTGCATCCGATGAGTTTTATAACCATACTAAACATAATATGCCTGTAGCAACGTTCTTCAGACGTCGTAGCGTTATGACAAACTGTCACCCCAAAGGAAGGACTGTAGCTAACAGTCAGGGCGCGAGATCATGACTTCCCGTATAGATCTATACACATTTGACACGTTCTCCGAACGGGAGACTCTGGTTATAGACAGGACTTGTAGCGATACCTTTTATCAAAAAGGCAGTGTTTGAAGATGTACACGTCTCATGGATTCTCAACTAAGTCTGTATTAAAGTGATAGTTTTGTATGCAAAGTTTATCCTTTTTCACAATGTTTGACAAAACATAAATCATAAGTTTTTAGAATATATAAAACGGTTTAGCAACGAAGGATACTTTGGAATTACTAAATACTTTGTATAAATCTATTGCATGAAAAGTATAACAAGAGTTTTCACATAGTAGAACTAAATCACAAGTGATTCATTTGATAAAAACGAGTAAAGTGAAATTTTATGAAATACACGATAATAAATGTATGTTTACTTGTATTCCCCCCCCCCCCTAAAAGTGTATAAAAAGCATTTAAAATGTATTTAAAGTGTGTTTGTAGGGGTATGAACTCACTTGGAAGTTTGAAGATAGCGAGGTGGAAAACCGGGTAGAGTTTCATCTCGGGAAATGGATTTTTCTCGGGATTCTCGGGAATCTCGGGAGTAAAATCGACCTCTGGGACTTGAGCAAAAATGACCAGGGCTTCGGGTTTGAACGGGCATGGAAAACGAGGCAAAACGCAAGAGAAATGTGAAGAAATGAGCAATTTTTCCGGAGACCCTCGCATCCCTTTTATAGGGGCTGAGAGGCCTCGGTACGCGGGGCGTACGGGCGTATGCAGCGCGTACCCGTGCGTCATGCATGAGCGAGTCCTCGACTGCCCCGGAGCTCGGATGGGACGGAAAGGTGGGTAGCTCGCATAGGGGCGACGTGGACGGACCGAGACCAAGGCTCTCGGGTACGCGGGGCGTACGGGGTTACGCAGCGCGTAACTCGGATGAGGACGTTGACTCCTCCTTCGGATATTACTAGGGTTTTGATTTAAATTTAATTATAATTTATTTAATAAACTTCAAAAAATCATATCTTCTTCATACGAACTCCGTTTTCGATGGTCTTTATATCCACGCGTAGGTGAGACTATGCTCTAAAACTTTCGTTTAGACTCTGTTGGCAAATTATGAAATTATTTTTATTATTTATTTATTAAAATTACGTGATTAAGGAATTTCTTTAAAAATTCATAACTTCTTTATCTGACGTTGGTTTTTGCCAGACTTTTTACCGCTGAAGTACCATTGTCGAGACCTTCGATTCTCGTTTATGTCATTCCGGCCAAAAGTCGCTCGATCTCCGATTCGGGTTTTTAGCTGTCTGCTGCTGAGCCGAACTTGGAAAAATCTTAACTTCAATATACGAAGCCGGATTTGGGCATTCTTTTTAAATACGATCCGAGTTTAATGATATTAAACATAATAGGAATTTAAATAGATACTTTTTGGGCATTTTATTATCAAAGTAAATTTTATTACCCCAAGGTAGTTACAATACTTGACTTTTTAGGTCATTACAAAGAGTTGAAATATCGGGTTGTTACATGAGGGAAATGACACCTCCACTGCCATCAAAGGATGTGGGCTTCGCGTTCATGAAGTCTTTATAGGAACCCTCTTTTCGGTGTCCGTGACTGTTCTCTAGGTTTTGGGTTTGAGTATCACCTCCCGAACCACCGGAATCACCGGTGTTCAATTGGGACATAGCAGCTGCCACCGCAGCGGTAACAGCTGCCTGAAATACCACGGGGTCAATTTCAGGAGGAGGTGGTGGCAGAGGGTTGTTGGTGTTTTTCGAGCTGGGTCTCTTTCTTGGAGGCATCGTGATCTAAAAAGATTAGGAAAGAGAGGATCATAAGTCCTCTGAATTGGATCAAGAGATATGGAACAGGGGATATCTCATCAAGACAGATATAGCATCATATTAAGCGATAAAGTAGGAAAGAGTTATCAAGGCAGAACATTTTATCGCTAGAGGAATGATCAAGGAACAACGCGTATACGAGGATTTTCTACAAAGGATTGACTCGAGAAATACTCCCATAGTATTTCATGATTCATTGCAACGACGACTCATTGTTTGGGGTATTAGGTAAGTTTTTAGGTATGTCGCATACCACAGTCACTCCCAAGCACATGTTGGCCGTGTCTCGAATGAATATATTTGGCCAGACTATATTGACCCTAGACACAACTACATAACTGCCCAGGTTTAACCGCAGCGTACAACACCCATTTACTTATGTTTAGTTCTACTTGTAGTTACGGATCTTGACGGCTCGGTATACTTGTATACTTTTGAAAATACTTATATTTTGAAGGATACTTTTAGTTCAGAGCGCTTAGGCCCTTTAGTGTTTATAGTTTTATACCATGTATGGTTTGGTATACTCCGTTCACAATAAACAAGGGCTCTGATACCAATCTATCATACCCCGAAAACCGAAGGCGGAAACATTTCCGGGGTTGACTCCACGTTGAGTATCAAATCCAATGCACATAGTAATTAAAGTAAACAACCATTACATTACATATATTTGAAAGTTTACATTTGTTTCAAAAGTAAATTGTACAAGTGTGATACATAATATATATATGAACAAAATGAGACGAGTCTTCTACGCACTCTGTCTTCACCAAAAGAGATCACCGGGTACCTGTCTAATGCGGACCTGAGAATACAAGCAGTTTGAAAATCAGCATAAAGCTGGTGAGTTCATAAGATGTTTGTTTTCTGAAAATGTACTAGTTTCCTTTAGTTTTCCGAAAAGGTTTGTTATCCAAGAAAATCCCATATTTTCTTATGTAAAGCAGTTTAGTTATCTTTCATTACCAGTTCAATTACACGTTATATGTTACCCTAGGAAAATCCCATATTTTCCTAAATACAAGACCAATTGAATATCACAGAGTATAGTTTAATACATAAAACTATATATTAAGAATCATAGGATTACTATCTCGAATTAGATATAAATTATTTTGATATACGTGAACTATAGATGGAAAGTAGTTTGAAAACCTTGGGACTAACATCCTGTACTACATATAAGATAGCTTGATATACATGAAAATATATATTGCAAACCATGGGACTACCATCCCGGACTAGATACAAGATAGTTTGATGTATATGAAAATATAGATTGAAAACCATGGGACTACCATCCCAGACTAGATACAAGATAGTTTGATGTATATGAAAATATAGATTGAAAACCATGGGACTACCATCCCAGACTAGACATAGGATCAAAAGATAGAAGATTGATATAAAATCAAATCCAAAACCAAAGCCGTGAATAAACTTATATTAATACATATTGTGAGTCGGGTAACCATGCTGACACGACAACGAGACCTCCTTGACGCTTGTTAGACGTCGAACGATATCCAGAATCTATCACCCCAGGCGTGCCCGCCTAACTGTAGCTAGCAGTTAAGGTGTGGGATTGTCAGTCCTGAATCGATCTATTCACAAATTCCACGCTCTCCCTCCTGGAGATTCTGGTTACACTTCCTGGGAGGATTTACTAATAACCCAAAAGGGTAATGACAAATCTCACAAACTAGTACTAAGTATTCATGGAATTCTCAAACGATATCAAACATACTAAACGATATGAAACATAATACAGTGGAAAAAGTTATATACAATGAAATTATCTAGCAATATATACTAAGTAAAATGGAGATAAACTGAATCAAACATAGTTTATCTAATAACTTTATATATATATATATCAATATGCGATGAAACAAGAAGTAAAGAACCCCAAATTATTCCCATAATAATTTGATTAGTTTGTTTATTTCCTTAACTGAAATTCATATAGTTGTGATTGATAAATCATCCCTTATGCTCAGCATAATATATAAGGGGTAAAAATATTTATAATTTGCCAGATATTTGTAGAAATTCATCAATGTTATGTTTTGAAAACATTTGTAATTTGCTTGTATTCCCCCTGAAAACATTGAAAAACCATTTAAAAAGGGTAGGGGTATGAACTCACCGGACGAGGAACATGTCTGCTCGGATCCTAAACGTCGTTTCTGGGTTTGCAAATGCCTGAGGTTCCTATGAATTATGAAAAGATACATATTTGTATCTAATTAGGACTTAGATTATTTATTTGGTAGAGACAAACACTTCTAGTTGCAGAAACACTCCCTTACAAGTGTTTTGAAGGACCCGGGTGGCGTTTGAAGTCACATAAGGCTTGGATATGGAGTTTACTCTTCAAGAGTAAACTCATAGAGGAGGTTTCGGTCCTAATGACCCCCTCCCCATGAGTTTACAGCCGTAAACTCATGGTGGGGTGGTTTTATGATACAAAATGGTCTTATACTACTTGGGGAAATTTGCTAGGATCAATTCTAGGGCCTTGGAATGGATTAAACATAATGAAGGACCATTTATTGGAGTTTACGGTAGTAAACATGGATTTTACGGTCATAAACTCCACCACACATAGAATCCTTAATGTATTGGTCCTTAAACAATCACATGTGATTCCAATTAATTTTTCCAAGCCTTGTATGAATTTTTAGGGGACTTTAGACATGGATTTAGGAGTTTACGGCCCATGAACGCCCTCATAGCCGTGAACTCTTTGGAAGGGTGTTATAATATGTTTTAAGGTCTAAATCTTGTTTGTGGTCACTTCTAGAATTTATCCCAAGGCTTATGGTGTGTGTAAATGGCATTTTAACACACAAAAAGGAGTTGACTCCCCATGATAATGAGTTTACGGCCCCAACATGTTCTTGGGCAGTAAACTCATGTTTAATCCTCTCAATTGATGTTCAAGGTGTTCCAAGGCCAATTCCATAATTCTACAAGTTGTATCTAAGCCTTATTGGTGTTTTGGAAGGGTTTAAGGGCATAAAAACCCCATTTATATGAGTTTACGGCCCAAGTATATTCTTGGGTAGTAAACTCATGTTTACTCTTCAAAATCCATGCTTAAGGCATTCTATGTCCATTCCATTAAGCCATTAAGCCATATCTAAGCTCCAAAGGTCGATTGTAAGGGTTTTTGGGCTCTAAAACCCAATATATGTGAGTTCACGGCCTAGGACTGTTCTAGGGCCATAAACTCATGAATATAGTCCTATTCCATGATTTGAACTCGAATTTGAAGGCCTAAGATGTGATACTAGGAGTTAGGGTAGTTACCTTCGTGATTTGGAGCTTAAATTTGATGATTTTGGACCCTTAAACTTGGTTGAGGAGAGAGGTTAGAGAGAGATTAGAGAGATGAAGAAAAAGCTTCAAATGAAAGCTTGAACACGATTAAATAGGTCCCAAAACTTGGACACGGTGGAATTCTACCCGATACCGGCATTAAACGGGGCTTTTGGTCGCACCCGATTAAGTTTCCGTAACCCGGCGAGGATGTTTCTAAAAATTATGAAATAAACATTTCGGGCTAATTTCATGAGTTCCTAAGGGGTTTGGACACTCATTAGTATTAAAATAAACATATAAGTTTAAATAATTTAACCCGAAACGAAATTGGAATGAATTGATAAACGGCGAATTTTTATGGGTAACACGGGTTTTCGGCGATGGACAATATCGGGTTGTTACATAACTTGAGTGACATAATCTTAAGAAAGGTTTCTAACACTTGTCAAATGTAAGAGTAAAATGTTTGTTACTCTTGTACATTTGAAATTGGTAAATTGTGATGTTTTGGATAAACCAATGACCAACTAAGGCCAATTGTGTGAAGTGTTTGTCTTGATAAAGAATCCGCATTATCTCTTGAATATTTGTCAATAATGTTTTATATGTCAAGAGGAAAGTGGGAGTCTAAAATGTCCTGAAAGAATTTCAAGATCTAATCAATAGTAAAACTTATAGTTATCACTAGCACGCGACTTGAGGTTTATAACCTATCGTGTTGACATATTGCTATTTCTGTGCCCTTTCCAGTTAAAGTTGGTTTTGCATATGAGTTCTGAGAGTTCTTAATTGGTTGCATAACAACGTGGAAGCAATGGTAGGCCCTTGTGCTGACAGGTGGCAAGAAGTTAAGACTGCACAAGTTCAATCCACATGAGTTCGTATTTGTCACTAAACCTTGTCTCGTGATTATTGTTTTGACAAATTCACACGGATAGGAACACATACACCATAAAATCTAAGTGTCATAAGGTTTCAATACAATTTATGAAAATGAAGCTGAGGAAATGCTTTCACTAAGTAGATTTTAAGTAGATAGCTATTGTGACATTTGCATTCTCAAATTCGTTAGTGGAGCGTGTGGTTAACCGGTACACTAACATAGACTTATGAGAAATGGAAAAGCTCTGAACAATTGAGACTATGATTATGGAATCCCTTTTCATAGTTCTAAAATTGTTTAGACACACATGTGAGCTATCCAAGGTGTGACAACCCGAAACTTCTAACCCATATACTTGATCTAGTACTAAAACTTGAGTTCATTATGTTTTATTAAATCTTGTGGTTTCACAATATCGGGCCAAGCTCACTAAATAAGGTGTGTGCGGCCACACATTTGTGTGTGCGGCCACACACCCAACCGCAAACACCCTCAACCTCACATCCAATTCAATTTATGGATGGATACCCACTTCATTCATTCATTTAGATGTTCTCTTCCCTCTCTCTACTTTCTCTCTCATAATCATCAACCAAGAACACTTGGAAGGCTTCATAATCTTGATCTACTTCATCTTCAAGCTAAGTATAGTGGTAAACACTTGAATCCCAAGCTTAAAACTCATTATGTTCGTCATATTCGTCATCCCATGAAGGTGTACGGCCACACACCTTCATATGGGGGCAACACACATTCAAAACTCCCATGTATGAAGAGCATACACTTCAAAAATCAACGTATGGACTCAAATGAGGAGTATACGGCCGCACACTCCTGTGTACGGCTGCAAACACCCTCTGTACGGCCGCACACTCTTGTGTGCTACCTCACACACACTCCTGGCCGCACTTCCCAGCCGCACACTCATTTTCAAGACCATACACCCACTCTAATACCCATATTTGGCCCTAAACTTGCATAAATCATTAAGTTTGGATCATAGGACACTTATTCTTAGTAATTCCAAGCCCTAAGGATGTTATCCCATCATGTTTAGTCATGAAAAACCTTAGTTCTAACCCATTTATGTGTCATCACATGAAAAATAGGGGCCATAGGAGTTCACGGCATCCGTTGACACTCGATCTCTACATTAAGCGGTGAGTTCATAACCCTACCCTTTTTCACTGTTTTTCACTGTTTTCAGGGGGGAACACAAGCAAAGTACAAGGGATTACTTGTACTCAAAACTTGTTTTCATGTTTGTGTTTCACATTTTATATGCTTTTAACACTGATTGTTACAACTGATAACCGTTTGAACATGCAGATCACGTAAACATATATTTGTGAAATGGATTTTAAACTGTTATGTTTTATATATATTTCACAAATGGTTTTCCACATTTTATCAATTAAAAGCATGACATTAGAACCATCGAAACATAAAACTTGTACACTGTTTTGTCCTCGGTAACACTCCACAGAGATACGCGAGTGGAGGATTATCATCTTATTACTAGTAAATTTGTTAGTCCTGTATGATTGGAGACACGTCCTCGGCGAACATTCCACAAAGATACGTGAGTGGAGGACTGCACCCGTAACCAGAACAAAAACCGCTTATGAACTCACCAGCATTATGTTGATTTTCAAACCGTTTGTGTTCTCAGGTCAGCGTTAGAACAGGTAGCCGATGATTCCTTTTTACAAAGACGGAGTGCTTTGAAGACTCGTCTTACTTTTGTTTATATATACTATGTATCACACCTGTACAACTTCACTTTCAAACAAATGTAAACTTTATTATATGTAATGTAATGGTTGATTACTTTACTTACTATGTGCATTGGATTTGATACTCAACATGGAGTCATCCCCGGAAATGTTTTCGCCTTCGGTTTCGGGGTGTGACACAAGGAAAGGTGTATGATTTTGATAAAGTCTTCTCAAAGCATCTTGTATCATAAATCTGAACTTTGTTAAGAAAGTCAATAAAGTATTGATTTCAAGAAATCCAACTAATTTCTACATACATGTTAGAGCTACTGGGAGCATAAGTGTTATGCTAATAATAATCATGTTAGTGGGAGCATGATTGTTATGTTAAGTGTTGCAAGTTAGCAATCTTAATTATAGAAACAAAAGTTTCAATTCGGGTTCGCAAAGTTGTTTTGCTATAATTAAGGGAGAGAAATTTATACTTCATTCCAATTCTACAAGCATAGATTGAGATTTTTTGATCAGCTTTAGTCAAGGATATATATGAATGTTATGTTGGAATGGTTCAACATAAGGAAATTATATATATGTGGTGTTCTCAAAATTTGATTATGATTACGACATCCCTCTTCATAGTTGAAATTGTGAGAACATGGCAAATAAAATTTTATAGCATGAATCGTTTCCCGTATGCTTCGGGTAGAGGATCGATTACATCCATTCTAAAATTTCCAAATGCTTAGGGCATTAAGTGGGAAAAAGGAATAGAACTGGATATGACTAAAATGATTAACCAATTGTCAAGGACAATCTGAGGGTCACCATAGATTGGTTGCTCGTGGACAATTGAAAGTACATTGTGAACTTCAGAAAGGACCATATTGACATATTCTGAAAAGGAGACAACTCTTGTTCAGAAGTGATAGTCAAAATTGTAACATGAAATTGTTTCCATAGGCGGAAGTTATTCCTTGAATCTGTGTAAGATTAGCAAGCTTAATGCAAGAACGATGTTCAAAGGAATGAACTTCGAATTTGAGACTCCGGTTCTATGGAATTGCTCTCCATTGGAATTCTTTGTAAGTTTTGTTGCCAAGTCTTTGTGACTTTTGTGCATAGTCATTACAAGACAATCATTGCATATAAGTTTAGAATCTAACAAATTACAGTAAATGGCAAGATTTTGGTATTCATACATTTACAAAAAGGATTTGGATTGTGAAATGAGCATCATTGGAGTTGTGGTTAATTGATCTATTTCACAAGAGAAAAGTACCATAGGTAAACATAGTGTGCATGCTTGGTGCATGGCATGACTATTGTTTTTATTCAAGTATTAAGTTGATAAAATCAAAACATTGATTAATGAGTAATCAATATGGTGCTTAGATAAATGGTGTTTTTATTTACACTCAAACTGTTGCGGCCATATAGGATTAGTATTATTCTTGTGTTTCACTTTACATGTTTTGACTTACAGAGTAACTAGGTCATTCTTCCTGGACGACTAAGTTATTCAAGCCATCCACAGTCGGTCATATGTTGGAAGTAGATATGAATGAAGACTATCATGAATCTGGCTTGTAAGATTTCTCTAAGGTGCATTAGACATAACAATGGTTGCTACAACATTCATGAGTGCTCATAAGTTCTATGTATTGCATTAAACCCATGCTCATTTGAATCACTTCATGGATTTTATCATGGGTGAATCATGAGACAATAATATCTTCTATTCTTCAAACCTAGAGATTTTAGTTGTTGTCACACCCCAAACCCGAAACGGCGGAAACGTTCTGGGGTAGATGACGTCATGTCAAGTATCACAACATGGGCAGTATAGTAATCAAAGTACAACAACCATTGCATTAATAGTAATAGTTTTACATAATTTACATGTTATAGTAATATCAAAGTCATTACAGAACATAACATAGAAGCAGCTCGGTACTAGACTGTCTTCTCATAAAAGCTTCTGGGATGTATCTGTCTATCGCTGACCTAAGAATACAAGGTATTTTGAAAGCGAGTATCAGCATTTTTATAAATGATGGTGAGTTCATAAGTATTTAGTGTCATTTATAAAAAGTAGTAGTTTAGAATCCACGGTGTCTTAGCGTCCTTTCCAGAAAATCCTATATTTTATAATTAAAAGCAGTCTTCTACCAAGACTCGATAGTGTTATGTTTTAAAGAGAAATTTTCCCTGAAATACTATCCTTACAAAAATATGGTATTTGAATTTAAAGAAAGTAGGAGAATATCACAAGTAAAAATACTAAGGGAAAATAAGATAGGCCTCAGCAGAAAATACTGCTGACTAAGGCAAAAGAAATCATAGACTCCAGAAGAGTATCAAATGAATGATACGCCTGGCTCAGTCTAACATAAGGAAACACAGACCCCAGACGGTATCAAATGATCGATAGGGCTAGCAAGGTCTAAAACAAAGGAAAAACAAACCCCAAACAGTATCAAATGAACGATACAGCTAGCAAGGTCTAAAACAAAAGGGTGAATGTGAACTCATACGTAACCATGCTGATCGAAGATAGAGTATTCGATGACCCTCCAGGTCACGCATAAAGGTAGTGGCAGTAGAGGTAGTGGAATTATGTCACCCATGGGCCTTACCGGCAAGGACTGTAGCTAGTAGTTTGGGTGTGGGAGTGTCAGTCCCATATAGATCTATACACATGATGTTTGCTCTCCTTCCTGGAGACTCTGGTTACACGGCATTGGCGCAATAAAGCGACATAGACAGAAATAGTGTGTCACATTCTAAAGTAAAAGATAGAGGTAGAGATAGAGATAGAGATAGACATAGAAACTCCTAACTATTCCTATAATAGTTACTAGAGTTCCAGAAACATGAATAATAGATGGAGGCTTTTACTACCCAAGGCGATGCACTGCTGAGAGCGAGAGAGAGAGAGAGAGAGAGAAAGAGAGAGAGAGAGCTTTTACTTCCATATATGTATACATGATATATAACTAATGTTTAAATGTCCTTCGGATGGATATCCGATACCCACCAGACCACATCCAAACAAGGAAAAGGAATAGGGCGAACTAGCCTTCCTAAGTCCTTTAAACATTATTTATATAACTATACAAATACATGCATGCATTAACGAAGTAAAAGCATAGAAGCATAGAAGAAAACTTTGGTAAAACCTTTGGATAACCATTAAAAATAAGAATTTATGACTTGACATCGTTATGTAAAACAAGCTTTGAAAACCGTTCATAATCACGTTTTGAATATAAATTTGATAACACAATATAAGTAAAGAAAACCTTTGTTTAAAACACTGCTGTAACTGGTTTCGAACTAAAACATACAACACGAGAGACAATTTGAGAAAAGATTTAAACAAGTAAAGACGTTTTGGAAAACCATCTATAGTATTATACTTGGTAAAACAGTTGAAAGTGTGATAAATCCTTGTGCATACGGGTTATTAATCACATATGATTGATATGATAACTATCATGTTTTAACCTGTATTCCCCCCCCCCATAAAAGCATGTAAAAACATTTAAAAGGTTAACTCAGGGGTATGAGCTCACCTGTTGTAAGTGGATCGGGCGGAGGTGCCGATTGGGTGCTCGGTGTCAAGTGAACACTTGAACACACTTAGTGACCTATTAACATATGATGATTTATGTTTACATACAGTTAGTAAGTATAATACTAATTAAACATGTATACGCATCCTAATGTGCGGAAAACACTTTGGTCAAGTGCTAGGAAGCTATTGGGTTGCAAATAAGGGAGTATATGGCCTAGATAGGGAGTTTACTCTTCAAGAGTAAACTCTTTATAGAGTTTACGGACCTAAGACCATATCCCCATGAGTTTATGACCGTAAACTCATGGGTGGTGTGCTCTTGGATGCTAAAAGCTCTTATATCACTTGTGGAATTAGGCTAGGTTCAATTCTAGGGCATAGGAAGTGGTTTAGGCTCCAAATGGACCATTTTAGGGAGTTTGCTGCCCAAATGACCAACTCCCCATGAGTTTAAGGCCGTAAACTCATGGTGGGGGTGTTCTAGGATGCTTTGATGGTTTGTACTTGTTTCTAGTGAATTTTACAAGTCATAAGGGGGTGTTAGGGCATCATATGAGCATTCTATGGAGTTTATGGCCCATGGACCAATCCTAGGGGGGTTTACGGCTGTAAACTCCTATGTACTTGGTTTAATTCATGTTTAATGCCACTAATTAGTTTGTGGTTGATTCTAGACATTTTCCCAAGCCATAGGAGGTGTTTGAGGGCATTTGTAACACCTTTATAGGTGTTCACGACCCTTGAAGAGGGGTTTACGGTCCAAGAGTGTTCTTGGGACATAAACTCATGTTTACTCTCCAAAATGCAAGGTTTTAGTGTTCTAACTCGAAGGTGTAAGTCCATAAGTCATATCTAATCCCTAGGAGTGATTTGGAAGGGTTTTGGGGCTTCAAAAGCTCACTTAAGGGTGTTCACGGTCCAAGAGTGTTCTTGGGCCATAAACACATTATTTGGCCCCTATTTGATGTCTTAAACACGAATTTGCATGTTAAATGAGCTAAATAACAAGTTAGGGTAGATTACTTACTAGTTTGGGGCTCGAAACGGGCGTTTTGGATTGAAAGCAAGTTGTAGAGAGAGAGAGAGAGAGCATAAGAGAGGCTGGAAAGTCTCAAATGGACTCCACTCATCCTTATATAGGGGTATGAGTTGTGGCTCAGTGGAAATCTACCCGATACTGACGTTAAACGGGGCTTTTGGTCGCACCCGATTAAATGGTCGTCTTTTGACTTGGTTGTAACTAAAAAATTTTCAAGGGAATATTGAGGTGTTTCTAATTTGTTCCAACCCTTATGAAGTCATAACAAAAGTCCCAATTTAATTAACCAATTCCCAAAAGGTTAACGGACAGCTTAATAAAGCGAGGCTTATTAACGAAAGAAGAGGTTAAAAATGACGGAATAAATTTCGAGTTGTCACAATTGTTGACTATGAGTTGGTTGTACATTGATTGTATGAAAATGCATCAGTAACTTGATGTTATAAAACATGCCTTTGTGTATGATTTAACAAGTAGTTAGTACCAGCATATGAGTCGAATTTTATCAATTCCTTTTACCTCGTAAGGATAAAAGGGATATCTGTGGGCCCCTCGATGATTTAGTGATGACACCCTTATGTGCTTGGCCAAGCCTGGACTGATTTGATTTGTTCAATTAGTCAGTCGTCATAAATAGGAAATCAGGAAACAAAAAATAGACAGAGAGAATGACTATAATCCAAGTCTCATTCCATATGATATCTACAATGGAGGAATATATGATCACTTATCTAATGGATGCATCATTTGATTTGTTCAGAGTTCGACAACGGCTTTAAGAGCTACGATTACTAGTCACTTTATGAAGTCATACTTGCAATAATAGTTTTAGACTTATCCAAGCGGGAGACTATTGGATTAGATGTATAAGCCCATAACTATTATTGGTATGTACTTGGCCTGAGAGTAGCATGGTCCATTTGGGTTGCATGTCATCAGGACAATTTTTTAAGATGGAATTTTGACAGAAGATGTTGTATATGATTTATTAGTATATTATAAGCTATAATATATTAATATGAAATAATATGAGTTAATTAGTATTGATCAAGAATTAATTTAGAGATTAATTTGGTGATCAAAAGTGACTAATTAAATCTATGGGGACCAATTATGTTAATTAGTTATATTTATATGTGATGGGCTTATGATCCATGTTGGATTAAGTTTATATATGGATACATAAAGAGTTGGGCCACATGAACCATGGATCATAAGACCCATGGGTATGGATTTGGGTTATATCCATGACCATAGAAATCCCACATATAAATACATCCATTCATAGCCAAAATCGCCACTTGTGATAGACTTGAAAAGATACTTCAGGATTCTTGGAGTTCATGGTGGTTTTGGGTGCATGGAGATTCTCTCTCAAGTTCATCCTTTGTGCTTGATGTGTTGTGATTCCACTTGAGGCTTCCACACTATTGGGGCTAAACTTTAAAAGCCAAGTACGTCAAGACTTCAAGCTCCACCATAAGGTATGTTATCCTAACTAGATTCTATGCAATTGTATGCTAGTATAATTAGTGAAAACATAGATCCAAGGTATTTAGGGTTGCATGAAGACCTTAGGAGTATCAGAATGCTGAAAACACAATAGTGGTATTAAAGCATAGGCTTGTTTTCAATTATACTTGATGCAAATTGCTGAAAAAGCTGTAAAAAATTGATTTTCTAGCTGTCTGGGCACTGGACTCGCTGAGGTGACTGATGGACTCATCGAGTCCATGAAGAAACTCATCCTACTTGTCGAGTAGGTTCATACACTCGACGAGTAGAATCCCCTACTAGCATATTTTCGACTTTTAAGGCTGGAATTGGACTAGAATCATTACCCGAAGCTGTTTTTGAACATATAAAACTGTTTTTGATGTGCTAATGTTTATTCTAATCCAATTCTAAACATAATTGTCAAAAGTTTCATTTTATGTATTAATTTAATGCTTAGGCTATTTACATGAAAAATTGTTTGATTTGAATTGCCTTGTACATATGAGTTTAATCAGGATTATGAATGTTGCTAGACATGTTTGTGATAGTTTTTTTCAATCCAAGTTTATCTAAACGTTATTCATAATATGTGTTTTTGTAACTTGTCCTCAACTTATATGAAAACTCACATTAAGGAACGTTATTAAAACCATAGATTAAGAAACCTGAAGAGTCTTTTCCTCATAAATAGTTTTATAAACTCCATAAACTTGTCCTCAGGTTATGGATGTTCAAGAGTCTCTCCATTAAAAGTTTTAGAAACCGACATTAAACTCATATCTTATGAATATGAAAGGTTTTGAATAGTTTCAAAACTTTCCATTAAGTTTTGGAATATGCAAAGTTACCACCCCATGTATACTTTAATTCCAAATTAAACCTTAGAATTTTAAAAGTTTAAAATTCAACCTTATACTATTATACTATTAAAAGTTAATGCTTATATACATATATACATATATATATATATATATATATATATATATATGTATGTATGTATGTATAAGATAAAGTGAATCTTACCGTTAGGAGGTCTCGTTCATGAAGTCGGTCTCTAAGGGGGGTATAAGGTTATTACCTATAAAATGGCAGCTTAATGGGTGTCCACTCTCACCCACCGCTTCCTTGACTAGTGGAGGGTCGTTAGCCGAACGAGTAGGAAATGACTATAATTTTCCCTTCATTAAAAGTATAATGATAAATACTGAGTAACTAAACACTTATAAATTCTTAATCTTAGTTACTTAGGAAAATGTGAATTTGGTGCTAACCCATGAAATTACACTTTGCACTCTTTTTAAGTTGTTAGTGGAGCGTGTGTGGTTAACCTGCACACTAACATGGGACTGACAATGTGTGGCATAGGGTGACTTAAGTTTTATCATAGAACGGTGGAGCGTGTGCGGTTAACCGACACATCGATTGCATGATAAAATTAAGGGTACCAAGTCAATTTGCATGGTTATTCACACCTTGTTTGTGATCCTCGACATCCCAGTCACAAAGTTGAGATGGCACAATAGAGATTTAAACATGCCATTGAAAGTTCAATGAATCTCAACAAATCTAGGAGTTTCAAATCCAATTAAAACTCAATAATTTATTTTATTTTTCATGGTGGAACTTGGTAAATCGTCATTTACCTACCTTCAAATATTTTGTAGCTTCGATTATGGTATCCCTCTTCCAAGTTATAATATAGTTTGTTGGGTCCTAGCCTTAATATTTCATATTGGGTGTTATGTTAAGGACTTAAATCAACTAAAACTTGAATTTCTGCCTCATAGATGTCTAAGTTCAAACAACTATGGTGTTCCTCATCCTTTTGGATATAGCTTTCCTAAAGAAGATGATATCCCAAATGGCAATCTAGGTGAAACATCAATCCCTTTGGTGTGCATTAGTAGGACTAAACATCATACTTCACTTCATCCACCTCTTCCAATAATTCTCCCTGACCCACAAGTTCAAGGTCGTTCAGTCCCTATTCGGCAAGAAATGTCTTTATGTGCTTACACCTTGGAGATTAAGTCATATATTGGCAAGTTGGGAGAGTTGGGTGTCAAAGTCTTAAAGGAATCTGACTATTAATTGGGTTCTTCAATCACTTCCCAAGTCATATAGTGACTTCTTTAAGTACTGCTATGTGACAGACCATGACATGACCCTTAATGATCTTACATAATTGTTCGATACTACTGAATCAACAATGATTTGGAGAAATGGTAAAGAAAATTTTATTGGAAAATCTACTTCCCATGCTTCCATGGACATTGGTAATGGTAACATTCAAAGTCTCAAAAAGCTTTTGTCTTCCCAATGGAAAGCGATCGGCCATGGTCATGTCATTTAAACTAATGGTATAGAGAAAGGTTGACTTTGAGATAGTCTGGTGTGCACCATTTCCAAAGAGTCCATATGTTTCTATTGCCAAGAGAAGGGACGACGGTTGCAAAGCTGCCCAATTTACCTGAAAGATTATAAGGATGGTAAAGTCAAAAAGTTTGGCTCTACTTCAAGTAAATTCCATTATCTAACTCTATGAAGTATCTTTTAGAGATTCTTAATACATGACGTAATTGTAACAACCCGAAGTTCATATCCCTAAATGTAACCCTTCTCGCGACTCGTTCTGATCATCCAATCGCAGTTTCCGATTCCGACATTTTATTAAGTCATTAATGTGGATTTTATTTTATGACTTAATGAGTGCGCAAATACCCTTAGAACTCATTCTAACGCCTCGTATTAATGATCAGAACATTTTTAGAAACAACCATATCGGGTTACGACAAATTGGCCGGGTGCGACCAAAAGCCCCGTCTAACGTCGGTATCGGGTAGAATTCTACCGTGTCCCGAACTTGGACACTATTTAAAGTGATCCAAGTCTTCATTTGAAGCTTTTGCTTCATTTTACAACAATCAGTCCAACCTCTCTCCTCAAACTAGATTTAAGGGTCAAAATCCCAAGTTTAAGGCTTCAAATCATCAAGGTATCTTCTCTAACTCATTGTGTATCATATTGGACCTTCAAATTCGAGATTTAATCATGATTTAGAGCCTTGTATATGAGTTTATGGCCCTGGAAGGTGCTTACGTCGTAAACCCATATTTAAAGGGTTTTTAAGCCCTTAAACCTTCTATGACTCAATCTAGACTTAGATATGACTTTTAGAATATTGGTAATGGACTTAGAACACTTTAAACATGGATTTTGAGGGATTTGTATGAGTTTACGACCAAGGCATGTGCTTGGGCCATAAACCCCTCAATACTGAGAGTAAACTCATTTTCAATGTGTTAGAAAGCCATCCAACACCACCAAAAGCCTTAGAATAAATCATAGATCCAACCAAAAATAGTTTTGGGGCCTTAAACACAACCAAACTCATCATTTGTGAGTTTACGG
The DNA here is from genome assembly GCF_002870075.4 of Lactuca sativa. Taxonomy (NCBI): domain Eukaryota; kingdom Viridiplantae; phylum Streptophyta; class Magnoliopsida; order Asterales; family Asteraceae; genus Lactuca; species Lactuca sativa. The sequence goes on along the minus strand of NC_056626.2, from coordinate 244,839,407 downwards.
CCATAGCATGTGTCCCATGGCCATAAACTCCTAAAAGTATGTCAAATTGTGTCCCAAATTCATTTCAAGGCTTCTAGGAATTTTTAGAATCACATGTGATTAACTTTGGGACATTAAAATCACTTATTCAAGGGAGTATGAGAGTTTACGGCCGTAAGCTCCATGCTAGGGCCGTAAACTCCCTTAAGTGATGTTATTTGATGAATTACATTAATTCCAAGCCTTAGGTAAAATTGTTCCAACTCTTCCCAAGTGATATTGGCCATTTAAGCTCCATAACCCTTGTCTACATGAGTTCATGGCCGTGAAATCATGTGTGGGTAGTGTATAAGGCTGTAAACTCATTAGGAAGTTTACTTTTCGGTAATAAACTCAAATCCCAAGTCCCTCGCTTCATTTCAAGTCTGTAGATGTCACCCGGGTCACTCCAAACACTCGTTTTGAGGTGTTTTCGTTCGTTGGAGTGTAAGTTCATATCTAATTAGAGTTTGTGAATCTAATTAGATATATTTGTATGCCATTTTATGTTACATAGGAACCTTGCGTGTTATCAGGCCTCGATTCGACGTTTAGCATTCGAAATTGACACATTTCCGCGTCCGGTGAGTTCATACCCCTACCCTTTTTCAATGGTTTTTCAATGTTTTCAGGGGGGGAATACAAGCAAAAGTACAAAAATATCTTGTACTTAAACACATGATTTCAGTTAAATGATTTCATAATTGTACATTTTTAAGAATTGAAAACCTTTTTAACAAACTGTTTTAACTTGCAGAGTTATTTGTTTTAACCCGATTTTCAATTCTTATTATACATTGATGTATTGTATACTTTATATTTGATTGTTCACATTTAAACTGATAGAACACATAAAACATTGTAATGTCTGTAATAAAATACTAAGGTTCGAGTGTAAAAGACAGACACCATCAAAAACATAAAACATCTGTATGTCCTTAACAATACACCTAGGCTCGAGTGTGATAAATAAATACCATCATAATATACAAATCAATTGTAATGTCCTTAATAATACACCTAGGATCGAGTGTAAAGGACAATCACCATAAGATAACACATATATCATTTCTAACGTCCTTAATAATACACCTAGGATCGAGTGTAAAGGACAGTCTGTGACAACCCGAAATTTCCATTTTGTACGAACAATATCTATTCAATAGAAGCCAGTCCAGTTTCAGTGATTTTTAGACTTTTCCGAATAAGTTTGTGTACATTAGGGTTTACGGTTAAGGAGATTTCAGGAGAGTGGATGCTCCTGGTTTTGTGATATTTGAGCATTTCAACACTTCATAATGTTAAAGTCCAATTCCAGAATAAAATATTTTCTGCCAAAATATTTCAGGACTATAAATAGATTTCTGAACTAAATATTTCATTATTCACATTTCCAACTTGAGAAAAACCATTTTCTCTCTCACGGATCTTCGAGTTTTCATCCCAAATCGTGAGTCTACTTTCCTAGATGTGTTTTAATACTTGTTATATGCTTAATAACATTGTTTACATGTCTAAAATGCAAGATCCGGGAGTTTACAGCCCAAGAATGTTCTTGGGGAGTAAACTCCAAAACGAAGCCTAAAAGCTACCTAGTCCCAATTCCTTGTTAGACAACTAGTTAAGGACTTAATGTAGAATCATTTGAGGCTGGAAATCATCCAAGAACACTAAGCTTTTGGAGTTTACGGCCCAAGAGTTTCTTGGACCGTAAACACCATTTTCAAGGGCCAAAGTGAGCTCTAAATCACCCCTAAGGCTTTAGACAATTATCCTCTAATACTTGTAGCTAATTTGGAGACCAAAACACTTCAATATCATCCCTTAAAGGGAGTTTACGGCCAAGGAACATCTCTTGGGCCGTAAACTCCAAGTAAAGGCACAAAGGTGTGCCTTTAGTCCCCTTTAGCCTTAAACAAAAACCTAGACGCTATCCTTTATGTGCAAGTGACTTAAAAGAATTAAAACAAACACCCCATAGGAGTTTACGGCCATAAACTCTAGGGGTTATGGTCTGTAGGCCGTAAACTCCTCAAAGGAGCATTCTAAGGCCTTAAACTACCTAAAGGATTAAACCAACAATGCTAGGCTTATTCTAGAATTCATTTAACACTTCAAAACACCCAAAACCACCAAGAGTGGAGTTCATGGCCGTAAACTCAAGGGTTTACAACCGTAAACTCCAAGGGTGGGGTTTGTTGGGTGGTAAGCTCATATACAAGGTCTTTTGGTACATTAAACCCTTTAGCCTTGTCCCGTAGCAATCTAGAAGCAACCCTTAGGACCTATAACACTTATACAAAGTGTTTGCATGTTGACGAGTGTCCCAACTTATTTCATTAAGTTATTATTTGGCTAATTAGTTATATATATGCTTATTATATGATAACTAGGCTCGTGCGTGTAAACAAGTCTCCGTTTGCCACCTAGCACGGTATCCGACACTATAATCCAATCAGCTCACCACAAGTGAGTTCATACCCCTTTAAATTAACCTTTGAAATACTTTAAATGTTTTAAATACTTTATGGGGGGAATACAAGTTCAATACTTGTAGTTATTGCTTCAATCACATGTGATTGCATTAAATCACATGTGATTAATAACTAGAAAACCAATGATTTTATCACTGTTCAAACTGTTTATCAAACTGCTTTACTTTGAAATGTTTTATAAACTGTTTTACTTACCAAATACTTTTATTTAAACTTTGTTATACTTCTTATAAATTGCATGCCCATATATGTATAGATATATAAGAAATGTTTAAAGGGCTTAGGAAGGCCATCCGCCCTATTTCCTTTTTCTCGATTTGGATGTGGTCTGGTGGGATTTCGGGTGACCATCCGAAGGTCGTTTCAATATTAGTTATATATCAATTATACATATATAGACATAAAAGTACTTCCATATTCATGCGTACTATACACATTACTAGTAAGTTACCATCGGGGTAACACAGGATCATACTACTACAAATGTTAGATCAATGAGTCAGTTCATTCATGCGTCTATACATTACATATACAACAATACTAGGAGGAGAAGATATACAACTATACTAGGAGGAGAACATATACAACTATACTAGGAGGAGAACATATACAACTATACTAGGAAGAAAACATATACAACTATATTAGGAGGAGAACATATACAACTATACTAGAATGAGAAACATTACATTAAATATACTAGAATACTTAAATTACTGTGATTTAAATCGTAGCATGACTTAAATGTCATGACTTGAGTTGTGGCCAGAGTCTCTTGGAGGGAGAGCATGAGTTTGCGTATAGATCTATGCTGGATTGACAATCCTACACCTTGCTGCTAGCTACAGCCGGACCTGCAGGTCTGCGGGTGCCAAACGTCATTTCGTTATTACGACCATTCATTATGTTGTTGTTGCTAGTCGATAGTATGGTGCAATTTATCACATAATGCCTTAATATAAAATCCAGTTTAAGGTAGTTAGTACAGCAGTAGTTCCTATAATACAAAACTACAGTACTACAATGATTTACCCATTACATATTTTTAGTGATAACCTTACTTAAACATCAATGTACAAACTATATTTTGTTAAATGATAGTTACATTTGGGAAATTACACACTTTTACAACAAACGAGCATAGAAAACAGTTAAGCCTTGGTAGAAGGCTACTTTAATAGAAAATATAGGTTTTTCTGAGAGATTCAAACTTTTACAAACACTTACATACATTTTACAACTTATACTTGCGACAGGTTCAAACGTTTTTGATAACAAACACCGACACTAAAATACTTATGAACTCACCAGCTTAATGCTGATAAACTCTTTCAAAGTAACTTGTATTCTCAGGTCATCAGTAGATAGGTACCGATGCTAGCTTTTGAGAAGATGGAGTGCATTCAAGACTCATCATATTATTTTGATTTACATTATATTTTTGGTGTCTAAAACTGTACAAAACACACTTGTATTAAAATTATTTATTTAATGCAATGGATGATGTTGTTTGCTTATTTACATTTACTGTGTTGTGATATTGTACATGACGTCCTCCGCCCCAGAACGTTTCCGCCGTTCTTGGTTTTGGGGTGTGACAGATTGGTATCAGAGCATTGTTTATAGTGAATGAAGTATACCAACCCATAAACGATATACTAAACTATAAACCCAATAGGGATTAAAGCACTCTGACCGAGAGTCTATTCTTTAAATATTAAAATATTTAATTAAGTATACTAGTCTGCATTCATACTAAAATCAGTGTCACAATGACAAGAACAAAAGTATTACGATTGTTAAATATCACAAGTGAGCTCGGGGATGTATGGTCAGTCCTGGGAATCACATAGACTGATCAACTATGTTGATCTGAGGAGTGATTAGCATATGCCCTAGAATGGTTGTGATGTGTTAACAAGTCTAAAAACTTACCAACAATACCACAAGAAGATCTGTAGAACTTAAACTTAAAATACTATAGGTGTATTTTGTACTACTAGTTACATGTATACTATATTCTTATACCTCTCTTCTCGCGTAGATTTAAATGGCTGGATTCCATCACGGCGACCCGTACTTTCCAAATGAAGGCAATGCCGGGTGGATCGATGAAGAGCCCGAAGATGAGCATCAAATCCCTTTGGATGATCACCTCGTAGAAGGCTTTTCTGATGGATCTGACTCTGAGCCTGAAGTCAACAACCTACCGCTAGTAGGTCAAGCCCCGAACAACAAACCCCGACCAGCTTTTCCAGGTCCTACTCCCTTGTGGGCAAACAACTTGAATCGCTGGAGTGATGAACCGGGTCAACCCTTACCATACTTTGGGGACCGAAGTTTTTACAACGTCAGCGAAGGTGGCTCTGCTGATCGAGCTCTGCCTGTCATTATCCGCAGAATAGCTCGTAATGTTGCGCAAGGTCGAGCAGCCATCAACCGGGTCATGGAGATTGATGCCAACTCAGGTGTCAACACAGTCCGCATCCGCCGTCTTGAAGAAGACACGGAACGGACCCGGAGAACCAATGAAACCCTGCAACAACAGCTGGCTGCCTCACGAGTTGAAGTCTTGGAACTTCGAGCCCACCAGAGGGCTCAGGATCGACACCTTCAAGAGGTGTTTCGTCAAGTGTCAGACCTCAGGGCTCGCCCGAGGAATTCCCATCGCCGTTAGATGATGTCTAGTACAGCTCTGTCTTTTGATTAATGAATAGCCTTGAACATCTATGCTCTAAGTAGCACTTTCCTGTAAATATTCCTAACTTTCAGTACTCTAATTAGGAATCTAAGGACTGTCAATTTTCCGTATGGTATGATGTAAGACCTACTGTTAGGTCGATTTTCCATGAACTTATTACATCAGTAATACCAGTATTATTGAAATCTATCTAATCTGTGGGAAAAATCTATACACTTGTGCTTTCCTACTAATATTCCTTATTGTGATTTCAAACACTCATTCAACTGTTGGGGTATGGTTAGTTAGTCCATGTGTCACTCTCACGTTGCTTACAAACTGATTCTTACCATTTTCTTATCTTTATAAACTTATAGTTGAAAGATGCCTCCTCGCAAATCTCCCAGGAATAACCCTGCACCACCACCTCCTCCGCCTCCGGTCATCGATACTGCCGCCCTGAATGCTGCCGTAGCTGCAGCAGTGGCGACTGCCATGGCTCAATATCACTCCTCTGATGCCAGCAGAGGTGGAACTCCTTTTGAATCAACCCTGGTTGAAACCCCTATGCGCTCGAGAGAGTGCTCCTACACGGATTTCACCAATTGCAAGCCGAATCCTTTCTATGGCACCGGCGGAGTCATTGCCCTCTCGCAATGGTTCGAGAAGACTAAATCAGTCTTTGAAATCTGTTCATGCCCTGCTGCGAGCAAAGTCAAATATGTCGCATGCACCTTTGAGGGAAAGGCCCTGACGTGGTGGAACAGCCACGTGAAAGCTCTAACCCTCGTCATAGCCAACGACATAGGCTGGGAAGCGATGAAAGACCTCATGATGGAGGAATACTCCCCGAGGGGCGAAGTCCAGAAATTGGAACATGAACTTTGGAACCTGACTATGAAGGGCACCAACGTGGTCGCTTATACTGCCCGATTTAGCGAACTGGTTGCTCTCTGCCCCAACTTGGTTCCCACTGAAGGGAAAAAGATCAAAAAGTACATATGGGGGCTAGTGCCTCCGTATCAGGGTAATGTCCTAGCATCGAGCCCCGCTACCTTCGACAGTGCCAAGCGATTGGCACAACGACTCATTGACCCTGCAACCACCACCACCCTAGCCATCCCGGAACCCTCCAAACCCACTGACACTAAGCGGAAATTTTGGGATAAAAAGAACAAGCAACGGGCTGCCAAAAAGCAGCAAATTGTGGCAATGCATGTCGCAATAACCCCTGCAGCTGCTACTACTGCTCCGGTGGGTCAGTATGCCGGAAGTTTGCCTAAGTGCAACAAATGCAACTTCCACCACAACGGCCCCTGCCGTGAAATGCAGTGCTCTAACTGCAACAGGAAAGGGCACACCGTCTGTTTCTATAAATTCCCGGGACAACCAATCAACGAAGTCCCTGGCTCTGGCGCGAGCCCGACCTGCTATGGATGTGGCGAAGCAGGCCACTTTAAGAGGGACTGCCCCAAAGCGAGGAATGCTAGAGGAGCAGGGAGGGTACTAGCTATAGGCCACGGGGAAGCAGTTGCTGACCCGACAGTGGTGACTGGTACGTTCCTCCTCGATAACTCCTATGCATGCATTATGTTCGATAGTGGAGCGGAGCGAAGCTTCGTAAACGATAAATTTGCTCGCATGCTTAAACAACAACCACACACACTTAAGGAACTATTCACAGTAGAAATGGCTAATGGGAAAACTGAAAGTACGAATATCATATACTTAGGTTGTACCCTAACTCTAGATAACCATTCATTCCCAATCGACCTCATGCCAGTCTCAATAAAAAGTTTCGACGTTATCATTGGCATGGATTGGTTAAGTCTTCAACGCGCCGACACAACCCTCGAAAATAATGTAAAACAAACCTGGTGCGAGTCTTCGCATCATATAGTCTACGGCGACAAACCTGGTGCGAGTCTTCGCATCATATCAAGTATTCAAGCACATAAATATCTGCGCAAAGAATACCACGCATTCCTTGCTCACGTCGTCGACACAACCCTCGAAACGAAAGAACTAAAGAACATCCCAGTAGTGAGCGACTTCCCCGACATTTTCCCAAAAGAACTACCTGGATTACCTCCGCAACGACAAGTCGAGTTCAGAATCGACTTAGTCCCAGGAGCTACCCCAGTAGCCAAGTCGCCCTACCGCTTAGCACCAGCTGAGACGCAGGAACTCTCTGGTCAACTTAACGAACTGCTCAGTAAGGGCTTTATAAGACCAAGTTTCTCACCTTGGGGAGCACCGGTCTTGTTCGTTAAGAAAAAGACGGATCATTCCATATGTGTATCGACTACAGGGAACTCAACAAATTGATGGTTAAAAATCGTTACCCTCTGCCTCGCATAGATGATCTATTCGACCAACTGCAAGGGGCGAACTATTTTTACAAGATCGATCTAAGATCCGGATATCACCAGTTACGAGTACTAGAGGAAGATGTGCCGAAGACAGCCTTCCAAACTCGTTACAGACACTACGAGTTCGTGGTGATGCCATTCGGATTGACCAATGCGCCCGCAGTCTTCATGGATTTGATGAATAGAGTATGTTGTCGCACCCCGAAACCAAGAACGGCGGAAATGTTCTGGGGCGGAGGACGTCATGTATAGTATCACAACACAGTAAATGTAAATGAGCAAACAACATCATCCATTGCATTAAATATATAATTTTAATACAAGTGTGTTCTGTACAGTTATAGACACCAAAATAATGTAAAACAAAATAATATGAGATGAGTCTTGAATGCACTCCATCTTCTCAAAAGCTGGCCTCGGTACCTGTCTACTGATGACCTGAGAATACAAGTTATTTTGAAAGAGTTTATCAGCTTTAAGCTGGTGAGTTCATAAGTATTTTAGTGTCCATGTTTGTTGTCAAAACGTTTGAACCTGTCTCAATGTATAAGTTTGTAAAAATGTAAGTAAGTGTTTGAAAGTGTTTGTAAAAGTTTGAATCTCTTAGAAAATCCTGTATTTTAAATTAAAGTAACCTTCTACCAAGGCTTAACTGTTTTGTATACTCGTTTGTTGTAAAAGTATGTGATTTCCCATGTGTAACTATCATTTAATAAAATATAGTATGTACATTAATGCTTAAGTGAGGTTATCACTAAAATATGTAATGGGTAAATCATTGTAGTACTAAAGTTTTGTATAATAAGAACTACTGCTGTACTAGTTACTACCTTAAACCGGGTTTATATTAAGGTATAATGTGATAAATTGCACCATGCTATCGACTGGTAACAACGACATAATGAATGGTCGTAATAAAGAAATGACATTTGGCACCCGCAGACCTGCAAGTCCGGCTGTAGCTAGCAGCAAGGTGTAGGATAGTCAATCCAGTATAGATCTATACGCAAACTCACGCTCTCCCTCCAAGAAAATTCTGGCTACAACTCGGGGCATGACATTTAAGGCATGCTCCGACACAGTGGATCACAATTGTTAACGTATTCATGTATATGTATTGTTTCTCGTTCTAGTATAGTTGTATATGTCGTGTTTCTAGTACAGATGTATATGTACATGTTTCTAGTATAGTTGTATATGTCTTGTTTCTAGTACAGATGTATATGTACATGTTTCTAGTATAGTTGTATATGTTCATGTTTCTAGTATAACTATATATGTACATGGTTCTGGTATAGCTGTATATGTACTTGTTTATAGTATAGCTGTATATGTACTTGTTTCTAGTATAGCTGTATATGTACTTGTTTCTAGTATAGCTGTATATGTACTAGTTTCTAGTATAGCTGTATATGTACTTGTTTCTAGTATAGCTGTATATGTACTTGTTTCTGTGTTACCCCGATGGTAACTAACTATTGATGTACTGATAAGTATGAATATGGAAGTACTTTTATGTCTATACATGTATATATGATATATAAGTAATATGGAAACGACCTTCGGATGGTCACCCGAAATCCCACCAGACCACATCCAAATCGAGAAAAAGGAAATAAGGCGGATGGCCTTCCTAAGCCCTTTAAACATTATTTATATATCTATACATATATGGGCATGCAATTGAATATATAAAAGCATAAATACGTTTTCATAAGACATTTGAACCATAAACATAATTTCAAGAGAAGATCGACTTAATGTCGATCTATAAAACAATTTGAAGGCATAAGTTGATAAAACAGTTTAAGTATAAGAAGCATTTGTTTGAATCACAGTCTGTAAATAAGTTTGGGTAGTAAAAGAGTTTGTAAAACATTTCAAAGTAAAGCAGTTTTCCTAGTTATTAATCACATGTGATTAAATGCAATCCCATGTGATTGAAACAATAACTATAAGTATTTGACTTGTATTCCCCCCCCATAAAGTATTTAAAATATTTAAAATCATTTCAAAGGTTGATTCAAGGGGTATGAACTCACTTGTGGTGAGCTGTACGAGTCGCAGTGTCGGATACCGTGCTAGGTGGCAAACGGAGAGTTGTTTACACGCACGAGCCTAGTTATCATATAACAAGCATATATATATATATAACTAATTAGCCAAATAATAACTTAATAAATATGTTAATACACTTAGGAACATGCAAACACTTTTTATAAGTGTTTAAGGTCCTAATGGTTGCATCAAAGTTGCTACGGGACAAGGCAAAAGGGTTTGAAACATCAAATGGCCTTGCATAAGAGTTCACCACCCAACAAACCCCACCCTTTGGAGTTTACGGCCGTAAACTCATGGGTTTATGGCCGTGAACTCCTCACATGGTGGTTTTGGGTGTTTTAAAGTGTTATCTTGATCCTAGTACACTCCTAGCTTTGTTGGAATCACACATGAAGTAGTTTAAGGCCCTAGAATGCTCCATAGGGGAGTTTACGACCTAAAGTCCATTTACCCTAGAGTTTACGGCCGTAACTGGTGATATCCGGATCTCAGATCAATCTTGGAAAAATAGCTCGCCCCTTGCAGTTGGTCGAATAGATCATCTATGCGTGGCAGAGGGTAACGATTTTTGATCGTCAATTTGTTGAGTTCTCTGTAGTCAATACACATACGGAATGATCCGTCTTTCTTCTTAACGAACAAGACCGGTGCTCCCCAAGGTGAGAAACTTGGTCTTATGAAGCCCTTGCTGAGGAGTTCGTTAAGTTGACCAAAGAGTTCCTGCATCTCGGTTGGTGCTAAACGGTAGGGCGACTTGGCTACTGGGGTAGCTCCTGGGACTAAGTCGATTCTGAATTCAACTTATCGTTGCGGAGGTAACCCGGGTAGTTCTTCTGGGAAAATGTCGGGGAAGTCGCTCACTACTGGGATGTTCTTTAGTTCTTTTGTTTCTAGGCTCGTGTCGACGACGTGAGCAAGGAATGCGTGGTATTCTTTGCGCAGGTATTTCTGTGCTTGAATACTTGATATAATGTGAAGACTCGCACCAGGTTTGTCGCTGTAGACTATAAGAGTTTCATTAGATGGGAGGTTTAGACGGACTGCTTTCTCATAGCACATGATGTCGGCGCGATGAAGACCTAACCAATCCATGCCGATAATAACGTCGAAACTTTTTATTGAGACCGGCATAAGGTCGATTGGGAATGAATGGTTATCTAAGGTTAGGAGACAACCTAAGTATATGCTATTAGTACTTTCAGTTTTCCTATTGGCCATTTCTACTGTGAATTGTTCATTAAGTGCGTGTGGTTGTTGCTTAAGCATGCGAGAAAATTTGTGGTTTATGAAGCTTCGCTCCGCTCCACTATCAAACAGAAAGCATGCATAGGAGTTATCAAGGAGGAACGTACCAGTCACCACTGTCGGGTCAGCAACTGCTTCCCCGTGGCCTATAGCTAGTACCCTCCCTGCTCCTCCAACATTCCTCGCTTTGGGGCAGTCCCTTTTAAAGTGGCCTGTTTCGCCACATCCATAGCAAGTTGGGCTCGCGCCAGAGCCAAGAACTTGGGAGATCGGTTGTGCCGGGAACTTACAGAATCAGACGGTGTGTCCTTTTCTGTTGCAGTTAGAACACTGCATTTCACGGCAGGCGCCGTTGTGGTGGAAGTTGCATTTGTTGCACTTCGGCAAACTTCCAGCATACTGCTTCCCCGGAGCAGTAACAGCAGTAGGGGTTACCGCGGCATGCACTGCCACGATTTGTTGTTTCTTTGCAGCTCGCTACTTCTTCTTCTCATCCCAAAACTTCCGCTTGGTGCCAGCGGGTTTGGAGGATTCTGGGATGGCTAGGGTGGTTGTGGTTGCAGGGGTCTTGACTCCATGGTCAATGAGTCTTTGTGCCAAACGCTTGGCACTGTCGAAGATAGCGGGGTTGGATGCTAAGACATTCCCCTGGTACGGAGGCACTAGCCCCCATACGTACCGTTCGATCTTTTTCCTTTCAGTGGGAACCATATTGGGGCAGAGGGCCACCAGTTCGCTAAATCGGGCAGTGTAAGCGATCACGTTGGTGCCCTTCATGGTCAGATTCCAGAGTTCATGTTCTAACTTCTGGACTTCGCCCCTCGGGCAGTATTCCTCAGTCATGAGGTCCTTCATCGTTTCCCAGCCCATGTCGTTAGCCACGACGAGAGTTAGGGCTTTGACGTGGCCGTTCCACCACGTTAGGGCTTTACCCTCAAAGGTGCATGCGGCATATTTCACTTTGCACGCAGCAGGGCATGAACAGATTTCGAAGACTGATTCAGTCTTCTCGAACCATTGCGAGAGGGCAATGACTCCGCCAGTGCTATAGAAAGGCTTCGGCTTGCAGTTTGTGAAATCCTTGTAGGAGCACCCTCTCGAGCGCACCGGGATTTCGACTGGAATAGATTCAACAGGGGTTCCACCTCTGCTGGCATCGGATGAGTGATACTGAGCCATGGCAGTTGCCACTGCTGCAGCTACGGCAGCATTCTGGGCTGCAGTATCGATGGCCGGAGGCGGTGGAGGCGGTGCAGGTGCAGGATTATTCCTATTCCTGGGAGATTTGCGAGGAGGCATCTTTCAGCTATAAGTTTATAAAGATAAGAAAGATGGGAAGAATCAATTTGTAAACAACGTGACAGTGACACATGGACTAACTAACCATAGCCCAACAGTTGAATGAGTGTTTGAAATCACAACAAGGAATATTAGTAGGAATACACAAGTGTACAAATTTTTCCCACAGATTAGATAGATTTCAATAGTACGGGTATTACTGATGTAATAAGTTCAAGGAAAAACCAACCTAGCAGTAGGTCTTACATCATACCAAAAGGATAAGCTTGACAGTTCTTAGATTCCTAGTTAGAGTACTAAAAGTTAGGAATATTTTACAGAAAAGTGCTACTTAGAGCACAAATGTTTAAAGGCTAATCCCTAATCAAAAGAGAGAGATGTACTAGACATCATCTAATGGCGATGGGAATTTCTCGGGCGAGCCCTGAGGTCAGACACTTGGCGAAACACCTCTTGAAGGTATCGGTCCTGAGCTCTCTGACGAGCTCGAAGTTCCAAGACTTCAGCACGGGAGGCAGCCAGCTGTTGTTGCAGAGTTTCGTTGGTTCTCCGGGTCCGTTCCATGTCTTCTTCAAGACGGCGGATGCGGACTGTATTGACACCAGAATTGGCATCAATCTCCATGACCCGGTCGATGGCTGCTCGACCTTGCTCGACATTACGAGCTATTCTGCGGATGATTACCGGCAGAGCTCTGTCAGCAGAGCCACCATCGCTGATGTTGTAAAATGTTCGGTCCCCAAAGTATGGTAAGGGTTGACCCTGCTCATCACTCCAGCGATTTAAGTCGTTTGCCCACATGGGAGTAGGACCTGGAAACGCTGGTCGAGGGTTGTTATTCGGGGCTTGACCTACAAGCGGTAGGTTGTTGACTTCAGGCTCGGAGTCAGATCCATCAGAAAAGCCTTCTACGAGGTGATCATCCAAAGGGATTGGATGCTTATCTTCGGGCTCTTCCTCGATCCACCCGACATTGCCTTCATTGGGAAAGTATGGGTCGCCATGATGGAATCCAGCCATTTAGATCTACGCGAGAAGAGAGGTATGAGAATATAGTATACGTGTAACTAGTAGCACAAAATACTCCTATAGTATTTTAAGTTTAAGTTCTACTGATCTTCTTGTGGTATGGTTGGTAAGTTTTTAGACTTGTTAACATATCACAACCATTCTAGGGCATATGCTAATCACTCCTAGGACCAGCATAGTTGATCAGGCTATGCCATTCCCAGGACTGACCATACATCCCCGAGCTCACTTGTGATATTTAACAATCGTAATACTTTTGTTCTTGTCATTGTGACACTGATTTTAGTATGAATGCAGACTAGTATACTTAATTAAATATTTTATTATTTAAAGTATAGGCTCTTGGTCAGAGTGTTTTAATCCCTTTTGGGTTTATAGTTTATTATATCTTTTATGGGTTGATATACTTGATTCACTATAAACAATGCTCTGATACCAATCTGTCGCACCCCAAAACCAAGAACGGCGGAAACGTTCTGGGGCGGAGGACGTCATGTATAGTATCACAACACAGTAAATGTAAATAAGCAAACAATATCATCCATTGCATGAAATATATAATTTTAATACAAGTGTGTTCTGTACAGTTATAGACACCAAAATAATGTAAAACAAAATAATATGAGATGAGTCTTGAATGCACTCCATCTTCTCAAAAGCTGGCCTCGGTACCTGTCTACTGATGACCTGAGAATACAAGTTATTTTGAAAGAGTTTATCAGCATTAAGCTGGTGAGTTCATAAGTATTTTAGTGTCCATGTTTGTTGTCAAAACGTTTGAACCTGTCTTAATGTATAAGTTTGTAAAAATGTAAGTAAGTGTTTGAAAGTGTTTGTAAAAGTTTGAATCTCTCAGAAAATCCTATATTTTCTATTAAAGTAACCTTCTACCAAGGCTTAACTGTTTTGTATACTCGTTTGTTGTAAAAGTATGTGATTTCCCAAGTGTAACTATCATTTAATAAAATATAGTATGTACATTAATGCTTAAGTGAGGTTATCACTAAAATATGTAATGGGTAAATCATTGTAGTACTGTAGTTTTGTATAATAAGAACTACTGTTGTACTAATTACTACGTTAAACCGGGTTTAAATTAAGGTATAATGTGATAAATTTCACCATGCTATCGACTGGTAACAACGACATAATGAATGGTCGTAATAAAGAAATGACGTTTGGCACCCGCAGACCTGCAAGTCCGGCTGTAGCTAGCAGCAAGGTGTAGGATAGTTAATCCAGTATAGATCTATACGCAAACTCACGCTCTCCCTCCAAGAGAATTCTGGCTACAACTCTGGCCATGACATTTAAGGCATGCTCCGACACAGTGGATCATAATTGTTAACGTATTCATGTATATGTATTGTTTCTCGTTCTAGTATAGTTGTATATGTCCTGTTTCTAGTACAGATGTATATGTACATGTTTCTAGTATAGTTGTATATGTCTTGTTTCTAGTACAGATGTATATGTACATGTTTCTAGTATAGTTGTATATGTTCATGTTTCTAGTATAACTATATATGTACATGGTTCTGGTATAGTTGTATATGTACTTGTTTATAGTATAGTTGTATATGTACTTGTTTCTAGTATAGCTGTATATGTACTTGTTTCTAGTATAGCTGTATATGTACTTGTTTCTAGTATAGCTGTATATGTACTTGTTTCTGTGTTACCCCGATGGTAACTAACTATTGATGTACTGATAAGTATGAATATGGAAGTACTTTTATGTCTAGACATGTATATATGATATATAAGTAATATGGAAACGACCTTCGGATGGTCACCCGAAATCCCACCAGACCACATCCAAATCGAAAAAAAGGAAATAGGGCGGATGGCCTTCCTAAGCCCTTTAAACATTATTTATATATCTATACATATATGGGCATGCAATTGAATATATAAAAGCATAAATACGTTTTCATAAGACATTTGAACCATAAACATAATTTCAAGAGAAGATCGACTTAATGTCGATCTATAAAACAATTTGAAGGCATAAGTTGATAAAACAGTTTAAGTATAAGAAGCATTTGTTTGAATCACAGTCTGTAAATAAGTTTGGGTAGTAAAAGAGTTTGTAAAACATTTCAAAGTAAAGCAGTTTGATAAACAGTTTGAACAGTGGTAAAAATCGTTGTTTTCCTAGTTATTAATCACATGTGATTAAATGCAATCCCATGTGATTGAAACAATAACTATAAGTATTTGACTTGTATTCCCCCCCATAAAGTATTTAAAACATTTAAAATCATTTCAAAGGTTGATTCAAGGGGTATGAACTCACTTGTGGTGAGCTGTACGAGTCGCAGTGTCGGATACCGTGCTAGGTGGCACACGGAGACTTGTTTACACGCACGAGCCTAGTTATCATATAAAAAGCATATATATAACTAATTAGCCAAATAATAACTTAATAAATAAGTTAATACACTTAGGAACATGCAAACACTTTTTATAAGTGTTTAAGTTCCTAATGGTTGCATCTAAGTTGCTACGGGACAAGGCAAAAGGGTTTGAAACATCAAATGGCCTTGCATAAGAGTTCACCACCCAACAAACCCCACCCTTTGGAGTTTATGGCCGTAAACTCATGGGTTTATGGCCGTGAACTCCTCACATGGTGGTTTTGGGTGTTTTAAAGTCTTATCTTGATCCTAGTACACTCCTAGCTTTGTTGGAATAACACATGAAGTAGTTTAAGGCCCCAGAATGCTCCATAGGGGAGTTTACGGCCTAAAGTCCATTTACCCTAGAGTTTACGGCCGTAAACTCCTATGGGGTGATGGATTTTAATTGATTTGAGGCACTTACACATCAAGGATGGCTTCCATGATTTTATCTAAGGCTAATGGGGACAAGAGGCACACATTTGTGCCTTCTCTTGGAGTTTACGGCCCATAAGGTGTTCCTTGGCCGTAAACTCCCTTTAAGGGGTGTTCTTGATGTCCTTTACTCCCCATTCAAGTCCTAGGTGCTCAAAGCTAATTGTCTTAAGGCCTAAGGGGTGTTTGGAATGCTTTTTACCCTAGAAAAAGGGGTTTACAGCCCAAGAGAGGTTATGGGCCGTAAACTCCTATAAACTTATGATTTTGAAGGGTTTTGATGTCTAGAATAGGCACAAGCATTTGAGGGTTAAGGTCCTTAAGCATTAGGGGTGGTTTAGGGCACTAAATGCCCTTGAAAAGGGGTTTACGGCCCAAGAGAAGTTCTTGGCCGTAAACTCCTATTACTTGATGATTTTGGATGCTTTCTAGCCTATAAAGATCATACACAAGGTCCTTAATAAGTTGCCTAACATGGGGATGGGTCTAGGAAGCCTTAATGTTCCATTTTGGAGTTTACTCCCCAAGAACGTTCTTGGGCGGTAAACTCCTGGATCTTGCAATCTAAACATGTAATTGATGTTATAAAGCATCTAACAAGTATTGAAACACATTTAGTATAGTAGACTCACAATCTGGGATGAAAACCCGAAGATCCGTCAGAGAGAATATGGCTTTTCTCTATTTGGAATTGTGAATAATGAATTAATTTAATTCAGAAAACTATTTATAGTCCTGGAATATTTTGGCAGAAAATATTTTTATTCCCGATATAGGACTGCAACAGTATGAAACTTGAAAAGCCCAAATTTCACAAAACCAAGAGCATCCACTCTCCTGATATCACCTTAAACATAAACCCTAATGTACACAAACTGTTTTGGAAAAGTATGAAAATCACAGAAACTGGACTAGCTTCTATTGGAAATGGAAATTTCGGGTTGTCACATATGTCGACCTTAGTTGGATAATGTTCGTACAAATGGAAATTTCGGGTTGTCACATATGTTGACCTTAGTTGGATCAGTTCGTCATCGTTTTCATTGACGACATCCTGATCTACTCCCGAAGTAAGGAAGAACATGGCAATCACCTGCGACAAGTTCTAGGGTCATTACGAAAGGAGAAACTTTATGCGAAGTTCTCGAAATGTGAATTTTGGATCCGAAGAGTCGAATTCTTAGGACACGTGCTAAGCGAAGAGGGAATCCACGTGGACCCGTCCAAAATTAAAGCCATTGAGAACTGGTTAGCACCCAAGACGCCTACAGAAATTCGTCAATTTCTAAGTCTCGCTGGCTACTACCGCAGATTTATACAGAACTTCTCCCGAATAGCGAAACCTCTTACCACCCCGACTCAGAAAGGTGTTGCCTTTGACTGGGAAGAGAAACAAGAGAGAGTGTTCCAAACGCTCAAGAGAGCCTTGTGCACCGCGCCAATACTATCCCTTCCCGAAGGAATAGAAGACTTCGTAGTCTATTGCGATGCATCAAATCAAGGGCTCGGATGTGTTCTGACGCAGCGAGGTAAGGTCATCGCCTACGCCTCGAGACAATTGAAGACACTCGAGGTTAACTACACGACCCACGATCTTGAACTAGGAGCAGTGGTGTTTGCTCTGAAGATCTGGAGACATTACTTGTATGGAACGAAAAGCACTATCTTTACCGACCACAAGAGTTTACAACATATTTTCAACCAAAAGGAGCTCAACATGAGACAACGACGGTGGGTCGAGCTACTCAGTGATTACGAATGCGATATTCGTTATCATCCGGGTAAAGCCAACTTAGTAGGAGACGCCCTAAGTCGGAAGGAATATTCTGGTCGCAAAGTCAAGTCATTATCAATAACCATCCATTCACACTTGGCTAAGCAAATTCAGGCGGCTCAACTTGAAGCCATAAAACCTGAAAATATGACGAATGAATCCCTTAGAGGAATGGACAAGAATCTAGAAGCCAAGGGTGACGGAGCCTTATATTTCATGAACCGGATCTGGACACCAAAACGCGGTGGTTTCCGAGACTTGGTGATGACCGAGGCGCACAACACTCGGTATTCCGTCCACCCAGGTTCAGATAAGATGTATCTGGATCTTAAAAAGCTATACTGGTGGCCTAATATGAAAGCAGAGATTGCTACCTTCGTAAGTAAATGTCTTACTTGCGCAAAGGTTAAGGTTGAGTACCAGAAGCCCTCTAGTTTACTACAACAACCAGAGATCCCAGAATGGAAGTGGGAGCGGATCACTATAGATTTCATAACCAAGTTGCCCAAGACAACGGGTGGACTTGATACCATATGGGTCATCATCGACATATTGACCAAGTCTGCACACTTCCTGCCTATCAAAGAAACTGACAAGATGGAGAAACTTACGAGAACATACATTAGGGAAATCGTACGGCTACATGGTGTACCTATGTCCATTATCTCCGATAGAGATAGTAGGTTCACCTCAAGATTCTGGACATGAGCATAGCCTACCATCCACAGACCGACGGACAGAGTGAGAGGACCATCCAAACACTGGAAGATATGTTGCGAGCATGCGTGATTGACTTTGGGAAGGCATGGGATACTCATTTACCCCTTTTCGAGTTTTCCTATAATAACAGTTATCACACGAGCATTAAGGCTGCTTCATTTGAAGCCCTCTACGGCCGAAAGTGCAGATCCCCTCTGTGCTGGGCTGAGGTGGGTGATACCCAATTAGCCAGGGGGCAAGCTTCCGACAGTACTCTCACCGGTCCGGAGATCATTCGGGAAACGACAGAGAAAATCGTTTAGATTCGTGAATGATTGAAAGCCTCTAGAGACCGACAGAAGAGCTACGCTGATAAACGAAGAAAACCTTTGGAATTTCACGTAGGAGACCGAGTCCTTCTCAAAGTGTCGCCCTGGAAAGGCTTGATACGCTTCGGCAAGCGTGGGAAGCTTAATCCGAGGTACATAGGGCCTTTCGAGATTCTTGCAAGAGTCGGCCCCGTAGCTTACAAACTCGACCTACCCGACACACTTCGTAACGTACATTCTACATTCCACGTATCTAACTTGAAAAAGTGTCTGTCCGACGAGACTCTTGTAATTCCATTCGACGAGATCGAGATCAACGAGAGCCTCAACTTCGTGGAAGAACCAGTGGAGATCATGGACCGTGAGGTCAAGCAGACGAAGCAAAGCCGTATCCCTATCGTGAAGGTTCACTGGAACGCCAAGCGAGGACCGGAATTCACTTGGGAACGCGAGCATCAGATGAAACTGAAATACCCTCACCTTTTCACTTAATTGTTTTTAACTTCTTATTTGCTTAAATTCTAATTTCGGGACGAAATTCCTTCTAACGGGGGGATGATGTGACAACCCGAAATTTCCATTTTGTACGAACAATATCTATTCAATAGAAGCCAGTCCACTTTCAGTGATTTTCAGACTTTTCCGAATAAGTTTATGTACATTAGGCTTTACGGTTAAGGAGATATCAGGAGAGTGGATGCTCCTGGGTTTGTGAAACTTGAGCATTTCAACACTTCGTAATGTTAAAGTCCAATTCTAGAATAAAATATTTTCTGCCAAAATATTTTAGGACTATAAATAGATTTTTGAACTAAATATTTCATTATTCACATTTCCAACTTGAGAAAATCCATTTTCTCTCTCACAGATCTTCGGGTTTTCATCCCAAATCATGAGTCTACTTTCCTAGATGTGTTTTAATACTTGTTATATGCTTAATAACATTGTTTACATGTCTAAAATTCAAGATCCGGGAGTTTACCGCCCAAGAACGTTCTTGGGGAGTAAACTCCAAAACGAAGCCTAAAAGCTACCTAGTCCCAATTCCTTGTTAGACAACTAGTTAAGGAATTAATGTAGAATCATTTGAGGCTATAAATCATCCAAGAACACTAAGCTTTTGGAGTTTACGGCCCAAGAGTTTCTTGGACCGTAAACACCATTTTCAAGGGCCAAAGTGAGCTCTAAATCACCCCTAAGGATTTAGACAATTATCCTCTAATACTTGTAGCTAATTTGGAGACCAAAACACTTCAAAATCATCCCTTAAAGGGAGTTTACGTCCAAGGAACATCTCTTGGGCCGTAAACTCCAAGTAAAGGCACAAAGGTGTGCCTTTAGTCCCCTTTAGCCTTAAACAAAAACCTAGACGCTATCCTTTATGTGCAAGTGACTTAAAAGAATTAAAACAAACACCCCATAGGAGTTTACGGCCGTAAACTCTAGGGGTTATGGTCTTTAGGCCGTAAACTCCTCAAAGGAGCATTCTAAGGCCATAAACTACCTAAAGGATTAAACCAACAATGCTAGGCTTATTCTAGAATTCATTTAACACTTCAAAACACCCAAAACCACCAAGAGTGGAGTTCACAGCCGTAAACTCAAGGGTTTACGACCGTAAACTCCAAGGGTGGGGTTTGTTCGGTGGTAAGCTCATACACAAGGTCTTTTGGTACATTAAACCCTTTAGCCTTGTCCCGTAGCAATCTAGAAGCAACCCTTAGGACCTATCACACTTATACAAAGTGTTTGCATGTTCCTGAGTGTCCCAACTTATTTCATTAAGTTATTATTTGGCTAATTAGTTATATATATGCTTATTATACGATAACTAGGCTCGTGCATGTAAACAAGTCTCCGTTTGCCACCTAGCACGGTATCCGACACTACAATCCAATCAGCTCACCACAAGTGAGTTCATACCCATTTAAATTAACCTTTGAAATACTTTAGATGTTTTAAATACTTTATGGGGGGGGGGGGAATACAAGTTTAATACTTTTAGTTATTGCTTCAATCACATGTGATTGCATTAAATCACATGTGATTAATAACTAGAAAACCAATGATTTTATCACTGTTCAAACTGTTTATCAAACTACTTTACTTTGAAATGTTTTACAAACTCTTTTACTTACCAAATACTTTTATTTAAACTTTTTTATACTTCTTATCAATTGCATGCCCATGTATGTATAGATATATAAGAAATGTTTAAAGGGCTTAGGAAGGCCATCCGCCCTATTTCCTTTTTCTCGATTTGGATGTGGTCTGGTGGGATTTCGGGTGACCATCCGAAGGTCGTTTCAATATTAGTTATATATCAATTATACATATATAGACATAAAAGTACTTCCATATTCATGTGTACTATACACATTACTAGTAAGTTACCATCGGGGTAACACAGGATCATACTACTACAACTATTAGATCAATGAGTCAGTTCATTCATGCGTCTATACATTACATATACAACAATACTAGGAGGAGAACATATACAACTATACTAGGAGGAGACATATACAACTATACTAGGAGGACAACATATACAACCATACTAGGAAGAGAACATATACAACTATACTAGGAGGAGAACATATACAACTATACTAGAACGTGAAACATTACATTACATATACTAGAATACTTAAATTAATGTGATTTGAGCATGACTTAAATGTCATGACTCGAGTTGTGGCCAGAGTCTCTTGGAGGGAGAGTGTGAGTTTGCGTATAGATCTATGCTGGATTGACAATCCTACACCTTGCTGCTAGCTACAGCCGGACCTGCAGGTCTGCGGGTGCCAAACGTCATTTCGTTATTACGACCATTCATTATGTTGTTGTTACTAGTCGATAGTATGGTGCAATTTATCACATAATGCCTTAATATAAAATCCGGTTTAAGGTAGTTAGTACAGCAGTAGTTCCTATAATACAAAATTACAGTACTACAATGATTTACCGATTACATATTTTTAGTGATAACCTCACTTAAACATCAATGTACAAACTATATTTTGTTAAATGATAGTTACATTTGGGAAATTACACACTTTTACAACAAACGAGCATACAAAATAGTTAAGCCTTGGTAGAAGGCTACTTTAATAGAAAATATAGGTTTTTCTGAGAGATTCAAACTTTTACAAACACTTACATACATTTTACAACTTATACTTGCGACAGGTTCAAATGTTTTTGATAACAAACACCGACACTAAAATACTTATGAACTCACCAGCTTAATGCTGATAAACTCTTTCAAAATAACTTGTATTCTCAGGTAAACATGGGGTTTTCCTGGGGAGGACACTGAACATAATCAGAATTGGTAATAGTTCACACACACAGTCAGGAGAACATGGGGTTCTTCCTGAGTAACAGTAGTACGTAACTAGAAAAGTATAACAAGTTAAATAACTGAACTACAATTCACAAGAACAATCATGTTTTCATTGTACATCGTTTACTTTACTTTTCGGATTTGGAAACTAACTTTACATAAGAAAATATGGGATTTTCTTGAATAAACGCTTTTTCAGGAAACCAAAGGAATTCGTACATTTTCAGAAAAACTAATCGCTTATGAACTCACAAGCTTTATGCTGATTTTCAAGCCGCTTGTATTCTCAGGTCCATGTTAGACAGGTACCCGAAGATCTTTTTGTTCGAAGACGGAGTTCTCAGAAGACTCGTTTCGTGTTGTTTATATATCATATGTATCACTTGTATAACTTATGCTTTTGAAACGAATGTAAAACTTTCATATATGTAATGTAATGGTTGATTTACTTTACTTACTATGTACATTGGATTTGATACACAACGTGGAGTCAACCCTAGAAATGTTTCCGCCTTCGGTTTTCGGGGTGTGACAGTAATGTAGTTACCTTATGATGTTTTGGAAGAATCAAAGGAAATTGGAAAAAGGGTATGCTAATTCTGATCGCGAAGATAGATTTCAATCGCATGGTTCGATGATCATAATTTTGAGCTGCTACTGAAGAGTTATGATAGATTGCTTAGGAATAGTTAACAACATGTTTTTCACATGTATTTAAATTGTAAGAGTAAGTTTTTCCGCAAGTTTTAGAATAAAATAAAAGTTTTGATTTTATTTATTTTAAACATCCTTACAATGAAATTTATGAAAATTGTTGATTATATGTTTCCATTGAGAACAATATTGAAAAACGGATTTTATTCTTTCGCTTGTGGTAATGTTAAAATTTTCCAAATAAGGAAAGATTCTCATCACCCAAGTTTGAGTTGGATAGAAACTTGGAATCATGCAACTTGTATTGTATGATGAATGAGAATTTTCATCTTTTGTAAATTAAGACTAATTCCTTGCTCACATGTACATGTGAGTCTAGTGAAGGACTATTGGATCGGGAAAATTAGGTTGTGCGCTGGCCAGGTCCACCACAAAGGCTAATAAGGTTATTCATTATGATTTACTAAAGCTTAGTTAATAAGGTTATGCTTACAAGTTTAAGTGTAATTCTGAAACATTGGAAAAGGTTTCAATGATTAACAAAATGAATAAGAAGAATCAAATTAGGAAGAAAGATAAAAGTTTCTCCAATCTGACGACATGGGAGAGTATTTGAGTATCTTGTTTTATGATTATCTTAGTGATTATGGAACCATATCGCAATTGATCGTCTAAAGACACCTTAGTGCATTTGTTTGGCTAAGGTGAGGAATAATGAATTGTTGAAATGGTTAAATAAAAAGATAAATCATACTTCGTTCCAAAATCAAATCTTAGAGTCATAGTCTAAGATTGTAACTTGAGTGACATAATCTTAAGAAAGGTTTCTAAGACTTCTCATATGTAAGAGTAAAATGTTTGTTACTCTTGTACATTTGAAATTGGTAAATTGTGATGTTTTGGATAAGACAATGACCAACTAAGGCCAATTGTGTGAAGTGTTTGTCTTGATAAAGAATCTGCATTATCTCTTGAATATTTGGAAATAATGTTTTATATGTCAAGAGGAAAGTGGGAGTCTAAAAAATCCTGAAAGAATTTCAACATCTAATCAATAGTAAAACTTATAGTTTATCAGTAGCACCCGACTTGAGGTTTATAACCTATCGTGTTGACATATTCCTATTTATGTGCCCATTCCATTTAAAGTAGGCTTTGCATATGAGTTCTGAGAGTTCTTAATTGGTTGCATAACAACTTGGAAGCAATGGTAGGCCCTTGTGCTGCCAGGTGGCAAGAAGTTAAGACTGCACAAGTTCAATCCATATGAGTTTGGATTTGTCAGTAAACCTTGTCTCGTGATTATGGTTTTGACAAATTCACATGGATAGCAGCCAGGTGCGGGATTGTCAGTCCTGTATAGATCTATACACTCAAGTCACGTTCTCCCTCATGGAGATTCTGGTTATAGGGTTAGTCCTCCACTCTCTTGTCCCAAGGAAGTGTTACAAAGGACCTATCTCCAATCTTTAAGATTACTCATTACTTCTCGTGCCTAAGGGAAGTAGTATCTATGACTAACTAAGTTCTAATGGTGCCTGTCCTTTACACTCGAGCCTAGGTGTTTTATTAAGGACATTACAAATGTTTTATGTTTTCTAATGGTGGTTGTCTCTTACACTCGAGCCTAGGTGTTTTATTACAGACATTACAAATGTTTTGTGATCTATATCATTATAAGTGTGAACAATCAATTGTGAAGTATACAACATAACAGTATATAATAAGAATTAAAAATCGGTTTGAAGAAACTACTATGCAAGCTAAAACAATTTGTAAATAGGTTTTTAATTCTTAAAAGGGTATGAATTATGAAACCATTTAAATGAAATCATGAGTTTAAGTACAAGACATTCTTGTACTTTTTGCTTGTATTCCCCCCTGAAAACATTGAAAAACCATTGAAAAAGGGTAGGGGTATGAACTCACCGAACGCGGAATGTGATGACTAGGATGCTAAAGTCGGATCGAGGCTTGAATACGAGAGAGGTTCCTATGTAATATTAAATAATACACAAATATATCTAATTAGATTTAAATTCACTAATTAGATACACTTAAACATTCCAAGACACGAAAACACTCCATATCGAGTGTTTGGAGTGACCCGGGTGACGTTTCTGGACATGAATGGCTAGGATATGGAGTTTACTCTCCAAGAGTAAACTCTAAGGAGTGTTCACAGCTCTAAACACCACATCCCCATGAGTTTACGGCTGTAAACTCATCGTAGGTGTTCTTATGTGCTAAATGGCCTTAAATCAAATGAGGGGTGTTGCTAGGTTTGGTTCTAGGACATTTGAAAGGGACTAAATCAAACATATGGACTAATTGGTGAGTTCATGGTAGTAAAATAAGTGTTTACGGCCGTAAAATCTCACCCACATCATTCTTATGTGTTTTGAATGTCAATGATTTATCACAAATGATTCTACTCAAATTTACAAGCGAAGGGGAGAGTTTAGGGCATCAAATGACCCATATTTAGGAGTTTACGGCCCTGGAACATATGTTATGGCTGTAAACTCTCAAATGGAGGGTTATTATTATGTTTAAGGTCCTCAAATAATTTTTGGTTGGTTCTAGGATTTATTCCAAGGCTTATGAGGTGTGTAACTTGCATTTTAACACCCAAAAAGGAGTTTACTCCCCATGAAAGGGTGTTTATGGACCAAGCTTGTTCTTGGGCAGTAAACTCATGTTTACTCCTCAAATGTTGAGTATAAGGTGTCCTAAGTCCAATCCAATAAGTCCTTAAGGCATATCTAAGCTCCAATGGTGATTTGGATGGGTTTTAAGGCTCAAAAACCCCATTTACATGTGTTCACGGCCTAAGGCTGTTCCAGGGCCGTAAACACATGTTTATGGTCTTATTCCATGATTTGAACACGAAAATGAAGGCTAAGGATGTTATACTAGGAGCTAGGATGATTACCTTGGTGTTTTGAGGCTTGAAATGGATGATTTTGGATCAACAAGTTAGATTTGAGGAGAGAGGTTAGAGAGAGAGTGAAAAGGCTCCAAATAAGTCTTAATTCGCTTTAAATATGATTTGAATTTGATACACGGTGGAATTTTACCCGATACCGACGTTAACCGATGCTTTGGGTCGCAACCGATTAAGTTGTCGTTACCTGATATGGTCGAAACTAAATTTTTTCAAATTACTAGTTTGGGACGTTTTCACATGTTTCCAGCATGTTTGGATACTTACAAGGTCAAAATAAAAGTTTTAACTTAATTGACCTAGTTCAAAGACAAAATCGTAACAACTCGCTTAAGACGAGTTTTATTAACGAAACGGTTACGACGAGGGAACAAAATTTCGGGTTGTTACATTATCCCCCCGTTAGAGGGAATTTCGTCCCGAAATTCAAAAATTAAGATACAAGTTATGGAAAAGGATGTGGATGTGTCTGCCGTATCGGGTCTTTGCGCTCCCAAGTGAATTCAGATTCTCGCTTGGAAACTTCACTAACGGGACACAGCTCGGTTTCATACGCTTGATTACTTGGTGTATGATCTTAGTTTGCTCGCCCAGAAAGTTTGGGTATATCATGATTCTCGGTCACACTAGAATGGATTTCTATAGTTCTATCAGACATGTATTCATTAAGAATAGAGGCGCTAGGTATAGGGTGAACGTTGCCATGTACTAAAAGTACTCGGAGTTTGAAGGCTAAGGAATCAATCCTAACGGGAATCTCGAAGGGTGTAATGTATCATCAGTTAAGTTTCCCGTGCTTCACAAAGTACATCATGCCTTTCTAGGGTGAGACCATTAACAAGACACGATCTCCAGCCTGGAATTCTAGAGGCTTATGTTGTATATAGGCGTAACTCTTCTATCGATCTAGTGAAGGTTTCTATGGGTATCTTCGGTGCCGAACAATTCTCTATTGTTTCGATCTTAAGAGGATCCACGCGTATGTCTTCATCGCCTACTACATGACTGGAGGAAAATCATTTGACCGAAGGGTATCAATAAGAACTCTTGGTGATCATATCGAGTCTTGAATGTTGTGTTTGAAGCATCACTCTCATGAACTCGTAGCTAATGGTGTCTTGACCTATGGTATATCTTCCAGGAGTAGCTGGCTCCCTGAAATTATCGAAGAAGTCATCTATTCGGGAAAGAGTATATGGGTTTTGACGGTCAACTCATTAAGCCAATTGAATAACTCCTGCATTTCCGCTGGGGCAAAAACGATACGGAGGTTTAGCTACGGAGGTAGTTCCAGGGATTAAGTTGATACGAGACTCAACTTAGCGTTCAGGAGGAATTCTCGGGATCTCTTCGGAAAGATATCAGGAATACTACAGTCTTTGGAGACGCTCTCGGGGTCTTTATTTTCTTGTTTCTCGCTGATTACATGAACAAGGAATACCTGACACTCCTTTTGCAGAAAGCTTTTGTAACAACCCGAAATTTCATATCACTCTTGTAACTCAGCTTGTAATCCAATTTGATCAACCAAACGTCATTTCCAAATTCATTTCCGATTTCGTCATTTTATTAAGTCATTAGCTTATATCAACCTAAAATGACTTAATGGGTGTCTTAATACATTTAGAAATCATTTTAACACCCCACTTTAGTAATCGGAATAATTATAGAATCGACCATATCGAGTCACGACAATTTGGTCGGGTATGACCAAAAGCCCCATTTAACGTCGGTATCGGGTAAAATTCCGTTGTGTCCAATTCCCGAACACTATATAAAGTGTTTTAAGACTTCATTTGAAGCCTTTGGCCAATTTCCCATTAAACTTTCACAACCTCTCTCCTCAAGCTAGAATTAAGGTCCAAATCTCAAGTTTAAGGCTTCAAATCCTTGAGGTAACCTCCCTAGCATGTTATTCAACATCTTTAGCCTTCAATTTGATGAATTATTTGAGTTTTGGGACCAAGAACATGAGTTTACGGCCAAGGAGCAAGCTTGGGCCGTAAACTCCATTAAATGGGGTTTTTAAGCCAAATTACCCTTCCAAATCAAAGTTGGGACTTAGATATGACTATAAGGCTTGCAAATCTAGAATTAAATCAACTAAAACATGAATTATAAGGGACAAAAGAGAGTTTACGGCCAAGGTATGTTCTTGGGCCGTAAAATCCTCTTTAATGGGGATTTAGTGCCTTTAAACATGTCCAAATGCTTTGAAACTCAACCAATGGCCTTGTGGTAAATCCTAGATTCATCTAAAAATGATTTGGAGACCTTAAACACACCTAATGCCGTACATAAGTGAGTTTACGTCCAAAGGACTCCTCCTAGGCCGTAAACTCCTATAAGTGTGTCAAATGATGTCTTAAACCACCCTAAAGGCTTGGAAAAATTCCTAGAATTTCATATGAGTGTTTTAAGCATCAAAAACTAATTTGTCAAGAGCATAAGGAGAGTTTACGGCCATAGAACATGCCTCTAGGCCGTAAACTCCTAAAAGTTTGTTAAATGGTAACCTAAATTCATAACAATGCTTAGAAAATTAGTTAGAATCACATGTGATTGTCCTTTATAGTTCAAATTAATCATTCTTGGCCATGGGCGAGTTTACGGCCGTAAACTCCAAGAGTGTGGCCGTAAACTCCCTTTTTTTAAATGATGTTAATTCATTCCAAGTGTTCCAAGGCATTTTAGATATCCATTCTAGCAATCCCCATGTCCATTTAAGCCCTTAAACCCTCAAAATCACACCAACATGAGTTTACGGCCGTAAACTCATGTGTGGGTGTGTTTTGTTGTTGTAAACTCATTTAAATGTTTACTTATAGAGAGTAAACTCAAGTCCCAAGTCCCTAGTGCCATATTACGTCCGTAGATGTCACCCGGGTCACTCCAAACGCTCGTTTTGAGGTGTTTAACCTCGTTGGAGTGTAATGTACTAAATAATTAGTGATTGTAAATCTAATTAGTATTATATGGACATTATTACATTTTACATAGGGACATCGCGAGTAAACAATCCCCGAACCAACGTCTAGTATCCAAAACCGACACATTTCCGAGTCCGGTGAGTTCATACCCCTACCTTTTCACTGTTTTTCACTGTTTTCAGGGGGGAACACAAGCAAAGTACAAGGGTTTTCTTGTACTCAAAAACTTATTTTCGTGTGCGTGTTTCACATTTCATATGCTTTTAATACTGATATACACAACTGATAACTAGTAGAACATACAGATCACTTAAACATTTATTTGTGAACTGGGTTTTATAAACTGTTATGTTTCATATATTTCACAAATGGTTTCCACATTTTATCAGTTAAAAGCATGACATTATAACACATGAACAATATAATTCGTACACAGTCTTGTGCTCGGTAACATTCCACAGAGATACGCGAATGGAGGATTTTCTTATTGTTACTAGTAAATTTGTTATTCCGTATGATTGGAGACACGTCCTCGACGCACACTCCATAGAGATACGCGAGTGGAGGACTACACCCGTAACCAGAATCTCTGGAATTTAGAGAGCGTGACTTGAGTGTATAGATCTATACGGGGCTGACTACCCCACACCTGGCTGCTAGCTACAGCCGAACCGAAATGGTTCAAGGATGACGAAAGTCATAAGGATTGTGGACTACTTATTGCCAAAAGGTTGTGGACTACTTATTGCCACAGGTTCAGTCTTTAGTATGGTTATGGAACTCGCAACTAGGATAACAGAGATTTACTTATAGTAATAATGAACCACTTACTACATTTTACAGATAACCAGGATTCAGTGTACATCTTTCACATCTTTTGCATCTTTTACATCTTTTACATAAGATAACCAACATTCAGGAAGGTACGGGACCTCCCTGGGGAAACTTTGTACATAACCAAGTTTAACAGATTACATCTTTCACATTGAAAACCAACATACAGGAAAGCATGGGGCATTCCTGGGAATAACATTACATCTTTTACAACAATTAACATTCAGAAAAGTATGGGACTTTCCTGGGAATACACTGGTATAAAAACGGAATAAAACAACAAATTGGATAACCAAACTATACTTTACTTTTGTGAAACAACAACCAACTTTTAAGAAAATATGGGATTTTCTTGGCGTATGTTACATTTTCAGAAACAGAAAGGAAACATAAACATTTTCACAAAACAAAACTACTTATGAACTCACCAGCGCTATGCTGATTTTCAAACTGCTTGTGTTCTCAGGTCAACGATAGTACAGGTACCCGAAGACTTACTTGGTTCAGGATCGTGTGCGTGCAAGGCTCGTTCGTTTTGTTTATATCTATATTATGTATCACAACTATATAAATTGTGTCTTTTGAAACAAATTGTAAAACTTTTAATATGTAATGTAATGTTTGTTTCACTTTACTTACTATGTACATTGGATTTGATACTCAACGTGGAGTCAACCCCGGAAATGTTTCTGCCTTCGGTTTTCAGGGTGTGACAGATTGGTATCAGAGCCCTTGTTTATAGCGAATAAAGTATACCAAACCTTACATCGTATAAAACTATAAACACTAAAGGGCCTCAGTGCTCTGAATTAAAAGTATTTTCAAACTACAAGTATTTTCGAAAATATACAAGTATACCGAACCATCGAGATTCGTAACTATAAGTAGAACAAAACATAAGTAAACGGGTGTTGTGTATTGCAGTTAAACCTGGGCAGTTATGTAGTCGTGTCTAGGGTCAATATAGCCTGGCCAACTATATTCATTCGAGACACGGCCAACATGTGCTTGGGAGTGACTGTGGTATGCGACATGCCTAAAACTTACCTTAATACCCCAAACTTCGAGCCGGTATCGTAGCAAACCATGAAATACTATGGGAGTATTTCTCGAATCATCGTACACGTGTAGACCCCCGATCGTTCCGTTAGCGATAGTTTGCCTGCTTCAATAACTCTTTCCTGCTTTATCACTTATTTGGAATTAATATCTGTCATATCTCTCGAATCAATTCAGAGGACTTATCATCCTCTCTCTTTCTTGATCTTATTAGATCAAGATGCCTCCCAGAAGAAGATCCAACTCCAACAACCCTCCACCACCTCCTCCTGAAATCGATCCCGTGTTATTTCAAACAGCTGTTACCGCCGCGGTGGCAGCTGCCATATCCCAGCTAAACACCGGTGGTTCAGGAGGTAGTAATCAAAATCAAGATGGTAACCAGGAACGCCATAAGGAGGGTTCCTACAAGGACTTCATGAATGCGAAGCCTTCTTTCTTCAATGACACTGGTGGTGTCATTTCCTTATCCCGATGGTTCGAGAGAATCGAATCCATCTTCGAAATCTGTGCTTGTGCTGAGTCCGATAAGGTCAAGTTCGCAGCTTGTACCTTCCTTGATAAAGCATTGACTTGGTGGAATGGCCGAGTCAAATCCTTAACCCTCCCTATAGCCAATGCCATGAGCTGGGAAGCTATGAAAGAACTCCTCCTTGCTGAATATTGTCCCCGAGGTGAAATGTAAAAGCTAGAGCACGAGCTCTGGAACCTGAAGATGAAAGGTTCCGACATTGCTGGCTACACTTCCCGATTTGATGATCTTGCCCTTCTTTGCCCTGGTCTAGTCACCCCTGAAAGCAAAAAGATCGAGATATTTATTTGGGGCTAACCAATCCGACAAAAGGTCATGTCTTAGCTGCTCGCCCAGATACTTATGATAGTGCTAAGACTTTAGCCCAAGCCATAATTCACCACAGTGATGATGTTGAGGAAGCCACGACTGCTACCCCTGAGTCGACTAAAAGCAGTGGTGAGAAAAGAAAATTTTGGAAGAAGAAGAAGGGTCAATCTTCTTAGGGATCCTCCAAAAGACAACAAACAGTAGCAGTCCATGCTGCTACTACCCCCGTTGCTGCTGCCTCTGTTGTGGGATCTACAGCTCCAACTCCTACCAGCCGGTATGTTGGTAATCTCCCTCTTTGTGAAAAGTGCAAGTATCACCACAACCCTGGTCCCTCTCGAGAACTATCCTGTACCAATTGTGGTAAGAAGGGGCACACCGTTCGATACTGCAAAGCACCGACCCAATCAACAAATCAATCCTCTAGAACAGGCGTCGGTCAAGCCTGTTATAACTGTGGTGAAGCCGGGCACTTTAAAAGGAACTGCCCCAAGAAGACTACTGTTGACAACACCGGAAGGGTCCTTGCTATGGGACGGGAAGAAGCGGTCGCCGATCCCACTGTTGTCTCGGGTACGTTTCTTCTCGACAACTCGTATGCTAATATTCTTTTCGATTCGGGTGCTGAAAGAAGTTTTATTAGTCATGCATTCAAACATAACCTAAAACATGATTCCCAACCTTTAACCGAAACGTTTACTGTCGAGATGGAAAATGGAGAGAAAGAAAGTGCGAGTGAGGTAGTCGTGGATTGCACTCTTACCCTGAACGACCATTCATTTCCTATCGATCTTATGCCAGTATCCATAAAGAGCTTTGATGTCATCATTGGCATGGATTGGTTGAGTCCCAATCATGCAGATATCCTTTGCTTCGAAAAAGCCATCCGTCTCAACCTTCCTTCGGGTCAAACCCTTGTGATCTATGGCGATAAACTCGGTTCCAACCTTCGTATCATTTCCTGCATCAAAGCTCAGAAACTCCTGCGAAAGGAGTGTGTTGCATTCTTGGCCCATGTAATCAATGAGAAACAAGAAGTTAAAGACCTCGCGAGCATCCCCGAGGTCTGTAATTTTTCTGATGTGTTTCCCGAAGAGCTTCCAGGAATCCCTCCCGAGTGTCAGGTTGAGTTCCGTATTGACTTAATTCCTGGGGCTACTCCGGTAGCGAAGTCTCCGTATCGCTTAGCTCCAACAGAGATGCAGGAGTTATCCAGTCAACTTAATGAGTTGCTTAGCAAAGGATTCATTAGACCGAGTTTCTCACCCTGGGGAGCTCCGGTTTTGTTTGTCAAGAAGAACGATGGATCCTTTCGTATGTGTATCGATTATCGCGAGCTGAACAAGTTGACTGTCAAAAACCGATATCCTCTTCCGCGAATAGATGACCTTTTCGATCAACTCCAGGGAGCCAGTTACTTCTCTAAGATAGACCTTCGGTCAGGATACCATCAGTTACGAGTTCATGAAAGTGATGTGTCCAAAACAGCTTTCAGGACTCGATATGGACACTACGAATTCGTAGTAATGCCCTTTGGTCCAACCAACGCACCGGCAGTGTTCATGGACCTGATGAACCGGGTGTGTCGTCCTTATTTGGATAAGTTTGTCATAGTGTTCATCGATGACATACTCGTCTATTCCCGAAGTGAAGAAGACCACAAACAACACTTGAGGCTAGTGTGAGAGACCCTGCGATCCGAGAAGTTATACGCGAAGTTTTCAAAATGCGAGTTCTGGATATGGAAGGTAACTTTCCTTGGTCACGTGGTGAGTTAGGAGGGTATTCATGTCGATCCTTCCAAGATTAAGGCAATAGAGAATTGGTTAGCACCGAAGACACCCACAGAAATCCGGCAATTCTTAGGTCTCGCTGGCTATTATCGAAGATTCATCCAAAACTTTTCCAGAATCGCCAAACCTCTAACCACTCTAACACAGAAAGGTGTACCCTTTTGTTGGGGTGATAAACAAGAAACCGCATTTCAGACGCTGAGGAAAGCTTTGTGCAGCGCGCCTGTCCTGTCCCTACCCGAAGGGACAGAGGACTTTGTTGTTTACTGCGATGCGTCTACTCAAGGTTTAGGTTGTGTGCTTATGCAAAGAGGAAAAGTAATTTCTTATGCCTCTAGACAGTTGAAAGCACAGGAGGCCAACTATACCACACACGACTTGGAACTAGGAGCCGTAGTCTTTGCATTGAAGATTTGGAGGCATTACCTCTACGGAACCAAGTGCACGATCTTCACTGACCACAAGAGCCTGCAACATATCTTTGACCAAAAAGACTTGAATATGAGACAACGGCGATGGGTAGAACTAGTCAGTGATTATGAGTGTGAAATCCGTTACCATCCCGACAAGGCCAATGTGGTAGCAGATGCCCTTAGCCGAAAGGAGAGTACAAGCCACAAGGTGAAGAGCCAGTCGATAACCATCCATTCCAACCTACCCATGCAAATCCGAGAAGCTCAGTTACAAGCCCTTAAACCCGAGAACATGTCAACTGAAGTTTTGAGAGGAATGGAAAAGAAACTTGAGATCAGAGGTGACAGAGTCCATTGTTTCATGGATCGGATCTGGATTCCCAAGTCCGGAGGATTCAGAGAGTTAGTCATGGAGGAAGCACACAGATTCAGATACTCTGTTCACCCGGGCTCTGACAAGATGTACTTAGATCTCAAGAAACAATATTGGTGGCCAAATATGAAGGCTGAGATAGCTTCATTTGTGGGCAAGTGTCTGACTTGCGCCAAGGTAAAAATTGAACATCAGGAACCCTCGGGTCTGCTCCAGCAACCCGAGATACCTGAATGGAAATGGGAGATGATCACCATGGATTTCATCACCAAATTACCCAACTGCTCGAGTGGGTATGATACCATTTGGGTGATTGTCGATCGTTTGACAAAGTCAGCTCACTTCGTTCCAATCAAAGAATCATTCAAGATGGAAAGACTAGCACGGATTTATATTCAGGAGGTATTCTGACTACACGGTGTACCTGCATCCATTATCTCTGATCGAGATAGCAGGTTTACTTCCCGATTTTGGCAGTGTCTTCAGAAAGCCCTTGGAACCCAACTAGACATGAGCACGACATATCATCCTCAGACCGACGGAAAAAGTGAGAGAACAATCCAAACCCTGGAGGACATGCTTAGGGCATGTGTCATTGACTTTTGAAAGTCATGGGACGCACATCTACCTTTGATCGAATTCTCGTACAACAACAGTTACCACACCAGCATTAGGGCTGCCTCGTTCGAAGCCCTATGCGGTCGCAAGTGCAGATCCCCTCTGTGCTGGGCCGAGGTGGGAGATACACAGCTAGCCAAGAGTCGAGTCCCCGATAGTGCTCTCACTGGTCCTGAAATCATCCGTGAAACCATTGAGAAGATTATCCAAATCCGTGAACGACTAAAGGTCTCGCGCGACCGCCAGAAGAGTTACGCTGATAATCTTCGGAAACCACTAGAATTCCAGGTTGGAGACCGTGTTCTGTTGAAGGTCTCGCCCTGGAAAGGCACTGTACGCTTCGGTAAGCATGGGAAACTTAATCCGAGGTACATTGGACCTTTTGAAATCAATGCCAGAGTTGGTCCGGTAGCCTATAAGCTTCATCTACCTCACGAACTCAGTAACATCCATCCCGTCTTTCATGTTTCAAACCTCAAGAAGTGCCTATCCGATGAAACCCTAGTGATTCTGTTAGATGAGATTGAGATCGATGAAAACCTCAACTTCGTGGAGGAACCGATCGAAATCATGGATCGAGAAGTCAAACGTACGAAACAAAGTCGCATCCCGTTGGTGAAGGTTCGTTGGAATGCCAAGCGGGGACCAGAGTTCACTTGGGAGCGAGAAGACTCGATGAAACAGAAGTATCCACAACTCTTTCTAGATCCATGATTTGTATTTTATCTTATTTCTTGTCTTGAATTTCAGGACGAAATTCCCTCTAACGGGGGGATAATGTAACAACCCGAAATTTCATATCACTCTTGTAACTCAGCTTGTAATCCAATTTGATCAACCAAACGTCATTTCCAAATTCTTTTCCGATTTCGTCATTTTATTAAGTCATTAGCTTATATGAACCTAAAATGACTTAATGGGTGTCTTAATACATTTAGAAATCATTTTAACACCCCACATTAGTAATCGGAATAATTATAGAATCGACCATATCGAGTCACGACAATTTGGTCGGGTATGACCAAAAGCCCCACTTAACGTCGGTATCGGGTAAATTCTATCGTGTCCAATTCCCGAACACTATATAAAGTGTTTTAAGACTTCATTTGAAGCCTTTGGCCAATTTCCCATTAAACTTTCACAACCTCTCTCCTCAAGCTAGAACTAAGGTCCAAATCTCAAGTTTAAGGCTTCAAATCCTTGAGGTAACCTCCCTAGCATGTTATTCAACATCTTTAGCCTTCAATTTGATGAATTATTTGAGTTTTGGGACCAAGAACATGAGTTCACGGCCAAGGAGCAAGCTTGGGCCGTAAACTCCATTAAATTGGGTTTTTAAGCCAAATTACCCTTCCAAATCAAAGTTGGGACTTAGATATGACTATAAGGCTTGCAAATCTAGACTTAAATCAATTAAAACATGAATTATAAGGGACAAAAGAGAGTTTACGGCCAAGGTATGTTCTTGGGCCGTAAACTCCTCTTTAATGGGGATTTAGTGCCTTTAAACATGTCCAAATGCTTTGAAACTCAACCAATGGCCTTATGGTAAATCATAGATTCATCTAAAAATGATTTGGAGACCTTAAACACACCTAATGCCCTAAATAAGTGAGTTTACAGCCAAAGAAATCCTCCTAGGCCGTAAACTCCTATAAGTGTGTCAAATGATGTCTTAAACCACCCTAAAGGCTTGGAAAAATTCCTAGAATTTCATATGAGTGTTTTAAGCATGAAAAACTAATTTTTCAAGAGCATAAGGAGAGTTTACGGCCATAGAACATGCCTCTATGCCGTAAACTCCTAAAAGTTTGTTAAATGGTAACCTAAATTCATAACAATGCTTAGAAAATTAGTTAGAATCACATGTGATTGTCCTTTGTAGTTCAAATTAATCATTCTTGGCCA
Source organism: Lactuca sativa (assembly GCF_002870075.4). NCBI lineage: Eukaryota > Viridiplantae > Streptophyta > Magnoliopsida > Asterales > Asteraceae > Lactuca > Lactuca sativa. Next base: position 244,802,850 of record NC_056626.2, on the reverse strand, counting down.
TGGGCGAGTTTACGGTCGTAAAATCCAAGAGTGTGGCCGTAAACTCCCTTTTTTTTAAATGATGTTAATTCATTCCAAGTGTTCCAAGGCATTTTAGATATCCATTCTAGCAATCCCCATGTCCATTTAAGCCCTTAAACCCTCAAAATCACACCAACATGAGTTTACGGCCGTAAACTCATGTGTGGGTGTGTTTTGTGGTTCTAAAATCATTTAAATGTTTACTTATAGAGATTAAACTCAAGTCCCAAGTCCCTAGTGCCATATTACGTCCGTAGCTATCACCCGGGTCACTCCAAACGCTCGTTTTGAGGTGTTTAACCTCGTTGGAGTGTAATGTCCTAAATAATTAGTGATTGTAAATCTAATTAGTATTATATGGACATTATTACATTTTACATAAGGACATCGCGAGTAAACAATCCCCAAACCAACGTCTAGTATCCAAAACCGACACATTTCCAAGTCCGGTGAGTTCATACCCCTACCTTTTCACTGTTTTTCACTGTTTTCAGGGGGGGAACACAAGCAAAGTACAAGGGTTTTCTTGTACTCAAAAACTTATTTTCGTGTGTGTGGTTCACATTTCATATGGTTTTAATACTGATATACACAACTGATAACTAGTAGAACATACAGATCACTTAAACATTTATTTGTGAAATGGGTTTTATAAACTGTTATGTTTCATATATTTCACAAATGGTTTCCACATTTTATCAGTTAAAAGCATGACGTTATAACACATGAACAATATAATTCGTACACAGTCTTGTCTCGGTAACATTCCACAGAGATACGCGAATGGAGGATTTTCCTATTGTTACTAGTAAATTTGTTATTCCATATGATTGGAGACACGTCCTCAGCGAACACTCCACAGAGATACGCGAGTGGAGGACTACACCCGTTACCAGAATCTCTGGAATTTAGAGAGTGTGACTTGAGTGTATAGATCTATACGGGGCTGACGACCCCACACCTAGCTGCTAGCTACAGCCGAACCGAAATGGTTCAAGGGTGACGAAAATCATAAGGATTGTGGACTACTTATTGCCACAAGGTTGTAGACTACTTATTGCCACAGGTTCAGTCTTTAGTATGGTTATGGAACTCGCACCTAGGATAACAGGGATTTACTTATAGTAATAATGAACCACTTACTACATCTTTCACATCTTTTGCATCTTTTACATCTTTTACATAAGATAACCAACATTCAGGAAGGTATGGGACCTCCCTGGGGAAACTTTGTACATAACCAAGTTTAACAGATTACATCTTTCACATTGAAAACCAACATACAGGAAAGCATGGGGCATTCCTGGGTAACATATACATAACCAGAAAAGTGTAACCAACTGAATAACATTACATCTTATACAACAATTAACATTCAGGAAAGTATGGGACTTTCCTGGGAATACATTGGTGTAAAAACGGAATAGAACAACAAATTGGATAACCAAACTATACTTTACTTTTGTGAAACAACAACCAACTTTTAAGAAAATATGGGATTTTCTTGGCGTATGTTACATTTTCAGAAACAGAAAGGAAACATAAACATTTTCACAAAACAAAACTACTTATGAACTCACCAGCGTTATGCTGATTTTCAAACTCCTTGTGTTCTCAGGTCAACGATAGTACAGGTACCCGAAGACTTACTTGGTTCAGGATCGTGTGCGTGCAAGGCTCGTTCGTTTTGTTTATATCTATATTATGTATCACAACTGTATAAACTGTGTCTTTTGAAACAAATTGTAAAACTTTAAATATGTAGTGTAATGTTTGTTTCACTTTACTTACTATGTACATTGGATTTGATACTCAACGTGGAGTCAACCCCGGAAATGTTTCCGCCTTCGGTTTTCGGGGTGTGACAGCTTTCGAGCTTTGATGTAGGGAATGATGTGAAGATTTGGGCTAAATATGCCACCATAAATCATGAGGGTCTGATCAGAGGGGAGATTGAGACGAATAGCTTTCCATAACGATACATATCAACACAATCGGGGCTCAATCGATACATACTATAGATAACATCAACGCTCTTTATTGAAACCGACATCAGGTTAACTAGAAATGAATGATTACTCAAGGTAAAGACACAACTTAGAGATAAGTCATTAACATAGTCATTCTCATCGGTAAGTATTTTGACGGTAAATGTTTCGGTCATTATATGAGGATTATGTTTACAAGGATATAGGAATGAACAACTAACAGAACTTTCTTGACACTAGATTCGAAAAGGAATGCGAGCATAAGGATTATTGAAAAGAAATGTACCCGCGTTGTTGGTAGGATCAGTGGCTGCCTCCCTTTTCTTTTATGGGGGGGATACAAGTTAAATACTTATAGTTATTACATCAATCACATGTGATTAATAACTATAAAACCAATGATTTTATTACTGTCTAAACTGTTTATCAAACTGTTTTACTTCAAACTGATATACAAACTCTTTTACTTATCAAATAATTTTACTTAAACTTTGTTATACTTATAATAAATTGCATGCCCGTATATGTATGGTTATATAAACAATGTTTAAAAGGCTTAGGAAGGTCGTCCGCCCTGTTTCCTTTTCCTCGATTTGGATGTGGTCTGGTGGGATATCGGGTAGTCGTCCGAAGGTCGTTTCAATATTGATTATATATCATGTGTATATATATAGACATAAAAGTGCTTCCATATTCATGCGTACTAGTTACATCATTAGTAAGCTACCATCGGGGTAACACAGGATCATACATATACTATTGCTAGATCAATGAGTCAGTTCATTCATGAGTCAATACTTATTTTTATGAGAACACATTACTATGAGTTCATATACAACTATACTATGAGAACATATACAACTATACTATGATATGGTATGATGTAAGACCTACTATTAGGTCGATTTTTCCCTGAACTTATTACATCCGTAATACCAGTATTATTGACATCTACCTAATCTGTGGGAAAAATTTGTACACTTGTGTTTTCCTACTAATATTCTTTGTTGTGATCTCAAACACTCATTTAACTGTTGGGCTATGGTTAGTTAGTCCATGTGTCACTCTCACCCCACTTATAATTGATTATTACCACTTTGCTTATCTTTCTAAACTTATAGCTGAAAGATGCCTCCTCGCAAATCTACCAGGAATAAGCTCGCACCTCCACCTCCTCCTCCTCCGGTCATCGATACCGCAGCACTGAATGCTGCCGTAGCTACAGCAGTGGCAACTGTCATGGCTCAGTATCACTCTTCTGATGCCAGCAGAGGTGGAACCCCTGTTGAATCAATTTCGGTTGAAACCCCTGTGCGCTCGAGAGAGTGCTCCTACAAGGATTTCACCAACTGCAAGTCGAAGTCCTTTCATGGGACCGGCGGAGTCATTGCCCTCTCGCAATGGTTCGAGAAGACTGAATCAGTCTTTGAAATCTGCTCATGCCCTGCTGCGAGCAAAGTAAAATATGTTGCATGCACCTTTGAGAGAAAGGCCCTGACGTGGTGGAACGGCCACATTAAAGCGCTGACTCTTGTAGTGGCGAATGATATGGGCTGGGAAACCATGAAGGACCTCATGATTGAGGAATACTGCCCGAGGGGCGAAATCCAGAAATTGGAGCAGGAGCTTTGGAGCCTAACCATGAAGGGCACCAACGTAGTCGCTTATACCGCCAGATTTAGCGAACTGGTGGCCCTCTGCCCCAATATGGTTCCCACTAAAGGGAAAAAGATCGAAAGGCACATATGGGGGCTAGTGCCTCCGTATCAGGGGAATCTCCTATCATCAAACCCCGCTACCTTCGACAATGCCAAGCGACTGGCACAGCGACTCATTGACCATGGAGTCAAAACCCCTGTAACAACAACCAACCTAGCCATCCCGGAACCCTCCAAACCCATTGACACTAAGCGGAAGTTCTGGGAAGACAAGAAGAAACAGCGAGCTAGCAAAAAGCAGCAAGTTCTGGCTGTGCATACACGATAACCCCTGCTGCTGCTACTGCTCCGGTGAGGTAGTGTGCTGGAAGTTTGCCTAAGTGCAACAAATGCAACTTCCACCATAACGCCCCTTGCGGTGAAATGTAGTGCTCTAACTGCAACAGGAAGGGACACAGCGTCCGTTTCTAAAATCCCCGGCGAGGCCGATCACCCAAGTCCCCGGCTCTGGCGCGAGCCCGACCTGCTATGGATGTGGTGAAACAGGCCACTATAAGAGGGACTGCCACAAAGCGAAGAATGCTGGAGGAGCAGGGAGGGTACTAGCAATAGGCCATGGGGAAGCAGTTGCTGACCCGACGGTGGTAACTGGTACGTTCCTCCTCGATAACTCCTATGCATGCATTCTGTTCGATAGTGGAGCGGAGCGAAGCTTCGTGAACCATAAATTTGCTCGTATGCTTAAACAACAACCACACGCACTTAAAGAACAATTCACAGTAGAAATGGCTAATGGAAAAACAGAAAACAAAAATAGCATATACTTAGGCTGTACCCTAACTTTAGATAACCATTCATTCCCAATCCACCTTATGCCGGTCTCAATAAAAAGCTTCGACGTTATAATTTGCATCGATTGGTTAAGCCTTCATCGCGTTGACATCATGTGCTTCGAGAAAGCAGTCCGTCTAAACCTCCCATCTAACGAAACTCTTATCGTCTACGGTGACAAACCCGGTGCGAGTCTTCATATTATATCAAGTATTCAACCACATAAGTATTTGCGTAAAGAATACCACACATTCCTTGCTCACATCGTCGATACGAACCTCAAAACGAAGGAACTTAAGAGCATTCCAGTAGTGAGCGACTTTCCCGACATCTTCCCAGAAGAGCTATCAGGATTACCTCCGCAACGACAGGTCGAGTTCAAAATTGACCTAGTCCGAGGAGCTACCCCTGTAGCCAAATCGCCCTACGGATTAGCACTAGTAGAGATGCAGGAATTATCTGGTCAACTAAACTAACTGCTCAGCAAGGGATTTATAAGTCCAAGTTTCTCACCTCGGGGAGCACCGGTCTTGTTCGTTAAGAAGAAAGACGGATCATTCTGTATGTTTATCGATTACAGAGAACTCAACAAACTAACGGTCAATAATCGTTACCCTCTGCCTCGCATAGATGATGTATTTGACCAACTACAAGGGTCGAACTACTTTTCCAAAATTGATCTGAGATCCGGATATCACCAGTTACGAGTGTTAGAGGAGGATGTTCCGAAGACAGCCTTATGAACTCGTTACGGACACTACGAGTTTGTAGTGATGCCATTCGGATTGACCAATGCGCCTGTAGTGTTCATGGATCTGATGAATAAAGTATGCCGACCTTACTTGGATCAGTTCGTCACTGTATTCATTGATGACATCCTGATCTACTCCCGAAGTAAGGAAGAGCATGGCGATCATCTGCGACAAGTTCTAGGAACATTACGAGCGGAGAAGCTCTATTCGAAGTTCTCTAAATGTGAATTTTGGATCCGAAGAGTCGAATTCTTAGGACACGTGCTAAGTGAAGAAGGAATCCACGTGGACCCATCCAAAATTAAGGCCATTGAGAACTGGTCAGCACCAAACACGCCTACAGAAATTAGGCAGTTTCTAGGTCTCGTTGGCCATTACCGCAGGTTCATACAAAACTTCTCCCGAATTGCGATACCTCTTACAACACTGACCCAGAAAGGCGTGGCCTTCGACTGGGAAGAGAAACAGGAGAGAGCGTTCCAAACGCTCAAGCGAGCCTTATGCACCGCACCAATACTATCCCTCCCCGAAGGAATAGAAGACTTCGTAGTCTATTGCAATGCATCGAATCAAGGGCTCGGGTGTGTTCTGATGCAGCGAGGTAAGGTCATCGCCTACGCCTCGAGACAGTTGAGGACACACGAAGTTAACTACACGACCCACGATCTTGATATAGGAGCAGTGGTGTTTGCTCTGAAGATCTGGAGACATGACTTGTACGGAACGAAAAGCATTATTTTTACCGACCACAAGAGTTTACAACACATATTCGACCAGAAGGAGCTCAACATGAGACAACGACGGTGGGTCGAGCTACTCAGTGACTACGAATGCAATATTCGTTATCATCCGGGTAAAGCTAACATAGTAGCAGACGTCCTAAGTCGGAAGGAATATTTTGGTCGCAGGGTCAAGTCATTTTCAATAAGCATCCATTCACACTTGTCTATGCAAATTTAGGCGGCCCAGCTTGAAGCTATGCAACCTGAAAACGTGACGAGTGAATCCCTTAGAGTAATGGATAAAAACCTAGAAGCCAAGGGTGGCGGAGCCATATATTTCATGAACCAGATCTAGACACCGAAACGCCGTGGTTTCCGAGACTTGGTCATGACCGAAGCACACAACACACGATATTCCGTCAACCCAGGTTCAGATAAGATGTATCTAGATCTTAAAAAGATATACTAGTGGCCTAATATGAAAGCAGAGATTGCTACCTTTGTAAGTAAATGCCTTACTTGCGCAAAGGTTAAGGTCGAGTACCAGAAGCCCTCCGGTTTACTACAACAACCAGAGATTCCAGAATGGATGTGGGAGCGGATCACTATGGATTTCATAACCAAGTTACCCAAGACAACGGGTGGACTTGATACCATATGGGTCATCGTCGATAAATTGATCGAGTCTGCATACTTCCTGCCTATCAAAGAAACTGACAAGATGGAGAAGCTTACGAGAACATACATTAGGGAGATCGTACGACTACATGGTGTACCTATATCCATTATCTCCGATAGAGATAGTAGGTTCACCTCAAGATTTTGGCAATCGCTACAACACTCCCTGGTAACAAGGCTGGACATGAGCACGGCCTACCATCCACAGACCGACAGAAAAAGTGAGAGGACCATCCAAACACTGGAAGATATGCTGAGAGCCTGTGTGATCGAATTTAGAAAGGCATGGGATACTCACTTACCCCTTCTCGAGTTTTCATATAATAACAGTTATCACACGAGCATCAAGGTTGCTCCATTTGAAGCCCTCTACGGCCAAAAGTGCAAATCCGCTCTGTGCTGGGCTGAGGTGGGTGATACCCAATTAGCTAGAGGGCAAGCTTCTGACGGCACTCTCACCGGTCCGGAGATCATTCGGGAAACAACTGAGAAAATCATTTACATCCGTGAACGATTGCAAGCTTCTGGAGACCGACAGAAGAGCTACACTGATAAGCGAAGGAAACCTTTGGAATTCCAGGTGGGAGACCGAGTCCTTCTTAAAGTCTCACCCTGGAAGGGCTTGATATGTTTCGGTAAGCGTGGGAAGCTTAATCCAAGGTATATAGGACCCTTCGAGATTCTCGCAAGAATCGGCCCTGTAGCTTACAAACTCAACCTACCCGACGAACTCTGTAACGTACATTCTACATTCCACGTATCTAACTTGAAAAAGTGTCTGTCCGACGAGACTCTTGTAATCCCACTCGACGAGATCGAGATCAACGAGAGCCTCAACTTCGTGGAAGAACTGCTAGATATCATGGACCGTGAGGTCAAGCAGACGAAGCAAAGCCGTATCCCGATCGTGAAGGTTCGCTGGAACACTAAGAGAGGACCGAAATTCACTTAGGAACGCGAGGATCAGATGAAACTGAAATACCCTAATCTTTTCACTTAGTTATTTGTAACTTCTTAATTGCTTAAATTCTAATTTTGAGACGAAATTCCTTCTAACGGGGGGATGATGTGACAACCTGAAATTTCCATTTTGTACGAAAAATATCACTTCAATAGAAGTTATAACAGTCACAGTTAATTTTCAGACTTTTCTGTATAAGTTTGAGTACTCTAGGGTTTACACTTCAGGAAATATCAGGAGAGTGGATGCACTAGGGTTTAGTGCAACACTGTTATTCCAACACTCTGTTATATTAGAAATCATTTCGGGAATAAAAATATTTTGTGCCAAAAATATCTCAGGATTATAAATAGAATTCTGAACCAAATTCGTTCATTATTCGCATCTCCAACTAGAGAAAAGCCATTTCTCTCTCACGGATCTTCGAGTTTTCGTCCCAAATCGTGAGTACACTTCTCTAGTTGTCTTATAATGCTTATTATGTGCTTAATAACATAGATTACATATCAAATCTGTGAGATTCGGGAGTTTACTGCCCAAGAACGTTCTTGGAGAGTAAACTCCAAAATGTGGCTTAAATGCTACCTAGCCTTTTCCCCATGTTAGGTAACGAACTTAGGCTTGTATATAAGTGTGTTTATGACTAGAAAACAATCAAGAACACCAAGATCTAGGTGTTCACAGCCCAAGAACTTCTTGGACCGTGAGCTCCAAAATCATGGACAAAAGGGTGCTTTTAAGGCACCTAACGCCTTAGATAATTGCTAGGAATTGTTTCCACTTAAATCAAGCACCAAAACACATCAAAAACGCCCCTCAAAGTGAGTTCACGGCCCTAATAAGGTTCTTGGGCCGTGAACATCAAACAAAGGCACCAAAGTGTGCCTAGGGTCTTCATTTGCGTTAAACAATTGCCTAGAGCATATCCTATGTGAGTATGGGACTTGAAAGCATCAAAAACATCATTCCAAGGGATTTTACGGCCGTAAACTCCAAAGGAATTGGCCTTGGGGCAATAAAATCCTCAAAGGAGTGTTTCTATGCCCTAAACTAGTCCAAGGATTAAACCACCAAGTTAGAATACTTCTAGGGATCATTTAACACCTCAAAACAACCAAGGACATTAAGTCTTGGACTTTATGGCTGTAAAATTAAGAGTTTACAACCGTAAACTCCATGTGTGAGGTTATATGGAGAGTAAACTCAAGTATAAGGTCCTTGGGAACTTTAAACCCCTTTAGCCTTGTCCCACAACAACTTAGATGCAACCCTTAGGACTTATAACACCTATACATGGTGTTTACATGTTCAAGAGTGTCCCAACTAAATTTATTAGTTATTATTTGGCTAATTAGTTATATACATGTTCATTATATGATAACTAGGCTCGTGCGTGTGAACAAGTCTCCGTTTGCCACCTAGCAGAGTATCCGCCACTTCAATTCATCCACTCACCACAAGTGAGTTCATACCTCTTTAATTAACCTTTGAAATACTTTTAAATGTTCTAAATGCTTTTATGGGGGGGATACAAGTTAAATACTTATAGTTATTACATCAATCACATGTGATTAATAACTATAAAAGCAATGATTTTCTTACTGTTCAGACTATTTTTCAAACTGTTTTACTTCAAACTGCTTTACAAACTCCTTTACTTATCAAATACTTTTACTTAAACTTTGTTATACTTATAATAAATTGCATGCCCGTATATGTATGGTTATATAGACAACTATATTATAACCCGCGTTAAACGCGGAGAACACATAAATAAAATACAAATTTATATAGATATTACAAAATAATTATAAAAAAAGTACGGTTATTGGTATTATTGAAATGTGTAGAAATTACACTAAAATAGGTATATATATATATATATATATATATATATATATATATATATATATATATATATATATATATATATATATATAGTGTTAAAGGACTTTTTTATAGACAATATCTTTTGTTTTATTAGTTCGATGACCTTGTTTTTCACATATAAGTACCTTCAAACATTTTTTACTTGTGACATGGAAAACAACTATATATAGCCAACCATACGTGAAAATGGGTCTACACAAGTATAATCCAACATTTAACAATGTACTTTCAAAATACATTGTTATTTTATCGTTATATTGCGAAATATAGCTGTTTATTTCAAAAAATAGCAACTTATACATGTTCCTTCAAAATGAACCACATAAAACCCCCCACAATATTAAATATAAAGAAACTATAACCAATAAATATGCAACGAAGCTAATCATCTCCCTCCACTTCATCTCTAATATCAGATCTTTTTTTCCTTAATATAAGTTATTGTCACTATCATCGATAATGTTAAGATTCATTGATGGCTTTTTTTAATTTTAGGGATAATATGACAGAAATCATTTATCAGGTCCATCATTTATGTTTATATCTTCGTTTTTTTTGTTGATTTTGATATGCCTTCGAGAGTTTACCAACATTTTCTTTTTCAGGTTCCTTTTTTTTATGAAATAACATTTTTTTTGTGAAATTCTTTCTATGGTTTTGAATATGTGTAGGTATGTTGATTTTTTTGAAGTAAAGAAAGTAGGGTTTTTGTTCGATATTGGTTCCTAGGTTTGGTTCTTATTTTTTGTGATTTATCATAATCCATTGCGTTTTATTTTCCATCTTTATCTACAATCTTTATGTATAGAACACTTTATCCATATAGTCATTCACTATAGAGTTTAATGAAGGAAAAAAGAAACACCCCTTTAGTTTTATTTACTTTGCAAATTATCGAGACTCCATGCAAAGCTTACAACATAATGAAAAAAACAAGCAACCCTTATGAGGTAAATGCCAATTACGATTCTACCCCTTTTCCTCTTGTAACAATTATCTCACTTCAAAACATCTACTTTTGTGTTTCAGCATATTATTGATAACATGAAAGATCCAAGAATTGTTGCATTTCGGTTAATCACAATGCCTCAAATTATGGGAGGATTTAAATATGATGATGAGGTCAAACATAAAATATGGTGGTAATACAAGGTTCTTCTATTTCTTATTTATTTATTTACTTATTTTATTTAATTCAACTTTATTACGAAATTAAATAGCTTCTTTTGTTGACATTGGTGTTTCTTATTTAGAAAAATATGCGATATGATCAACTTCGTGATGCTATAACAATGAGAAAACTTAGATGAGCAGGAAGTGAGATAAAATTATAATTTATTAATTTCAATGAGAAATTAATTAATTACAATTTTGCTATTGAATTTGAAATACAACATGGATTATATCAATGGATCCTGAACATGCAAGAAATGATCCAGTGGTAGTAAAGAACATTCCTTACTATAAAGCAAAGAGCAAATTAGGGGCAGAAGTGATGAAGCTCAATCTACTACCATGACCTCAAAACGGGGGGGGGGGGGGGGGGGAGTGGGGGATCAGTATAAACAAAAGTTTTTTCATTTATTTTTAGTGATTTACATATTTGGTCCCTTTGTTTAATTTATTTTTTTGGTATTGGTCCCTAAAAGAATTAGGTTGTAGTTTTTGGACCTTGTTTCACTGTTTCATAAAAACTTTTATGATTGCCTAAGTTAACAACCTAGCTATTAGTTTTTTTTTTTTTTTTTTTTTTTTAAATCACCATTTTGCCTTTGAACCAAAACTAAAAAACATATAGCATAACAACAAAATTTATATTTTTCTTTTTTTTCTTTTTTTTTTACTTAAGTTTAGAGTAGATTACATTTTTGGTCCTTGAGTATACCTGATTTTTTTTTCCAGAAGGTTCTGAGGGGCATTTTTGGTATTTCAAGGTCAAATGGTGACTCTAGTTGAGTGCACACTTCTATTATCAGTATAAACAAAAGTTTTTTCATTTATTTTTAGTGATTTACATATTTGGTCCCTGTGTTTAGTTGATTTTTTTGGTTTTGGTCCCTAAAAGAATCAGGTTGTAGTTTTTGGACCTTGTTTCACTGTTTCATAAAACTTTTATGATTGCCTAAGTTAACAGCCTAGCTATTAGTTTTTTTTAAATCACCATTTTGCCTTTGAACCAAACCTAAAAAACATATAGCATAACAACAAAATTTAAATATATATATATATATATATATATATATATATATATATATATTACTTACGTTTAGAGTAGATTGCATTTTTGGTCCTTGAGTATACCTGATTTTTTTTCCGAAGGTTCTGAGGGGCGTTTTTGGTATTTCAGGGTCAAATGGTGACTCTAGTTGAGTGCACACTTCTATTATACCATGCATTCTTACCTGCCAATGTATGGTACCGATTCTTTTAGAAAAAAGAATATGGGAGTGTATTTTCATCTTTTACAACATGCTTATATTTAACTTTAAAGCTCACATCAATTGTTGAGAAGGTATATTTCTTATTTTTATTTTGTTACTACCGGAGACATAAAACAAACTGTCTAATAAGGGTGTTCATGTCTTTTGTACAATCCGTCTGTTATATTATGTCATGTCATCTCTTGTCTTGTCTATTATTTTTTACAAAGGTATACACACATGTTACATCATAATTTCATTATATATAACATCTAATTTTAACATTGAGTTTACTGTTTTCGAAAATAGGATCATAGTTACCGATTAAAAAGATGGAACCAAGAACCGAACACAACATCAAGAAAAAAAAATATATTATGCATTCAAATTATAAGTATTCAACAAAGAACCATACGAATGAGTAAAAACATATAATTTCGAAAACAATATCAAACTTACAGATTAAAATGATTTAAGGAAGAAATACATACATTTATTCGACTAATCAGACTGATGCGAAGGTTAAAGTTTTTTGCATTTGTTTTCTACGTGGGAATTATGACATAATGTATGTGTAAATCGATTATTAAAAATGTTTGAAATATATATACAAGTCAAAATGATGAAAATTAGCAAGTAATCAATTGAAATCTCATTTAAACTTAAAATAGAAGATATCATGCTTGAAAAGTGTATTGGTTCATAAAAATATCCGAAACTTTTGAAATTTGAAATTAATAGTTTCCGAGATTTCAACATATAATGTATTTGGAAAGCAATTTTGAATGAAAATAGAGCTTAAATTTAACGTTTACATTAATAAGGAACCAATTTTGTAGTTTTAAGTTTGGAAAGAATTCAAGTATTATTTTCATTCAATTCCTAGATTTAATTTCCTAATATAACGGATTGACTTCTTTTTTGATCAAGGTGACGTAAGCAAATTGATCTAAGGGTGTAAAACCAATAAAGAAAACACAATCAACGGTCCAGATTGTTTTAGATGATGTCATAAGGTTTCTCTTTTAATAATATTTAGAGATGTTTAAAAGGATTAGGAAGGCCGTCCGCCTTGTTTCCTTTTCCTCGATTTGGATGTGGTCTGGTGGGATATCGGGTAGTCGTCCGAAGGTCATTTCAATATTGATTATATATCATGTGTACATATATAGACATAAAAGTGCTTCCATATTCATGCGTACTAGTGACATCATTAGTAAGCTACCATCGGGGTAGCACAGGATCATACTTATACTATTGCTAGATCAATGAGTCAGTTCATTCATGAGTCAATACTTATTACTATGAGAACGTATACATTACATTACTATGAGTACATATACAACTATACTATGAGAACATATACAACTATACTATGAGAACATATACAACTATCCTAGATAGAGAGCATATATAACTATACTATGAGAACATATACAACTATACTAGAAAGAGAACATATACAACTATACTAGAAAGAGAACATATACAACGATACTAGAATGAGTAACAATACATTACATATACGTATATACATTGACAGAATTGTGATCCACTGTATCAGAGCATGCCTTAAATGTCATGGCCCGAGTTGTAGCCAGAGTCTCTTGGAGGGAGAGCGTGAGTTTGTGTATAGATCTATACTGGATTGAGTATCCTACACCTTGCTGCTAGCTACAGCCGGACCTGCAGGTCTGCGGGTGCCAAACGTCATTTCTTTTTACGACCTACATTTGTCGTTGTTTATGCAGTCGATAGTATGGTACAATTAATCACATGATACCTTAATATAAATCCGGTTTAAGGTAGTTAGTACAACAGTAGTTCCTATGATACAACACTATAGTACTACAATATTTTACCCCTTACATATATTTAGTGATTAATTCACTTAAACATTAATGTACAAACTATATTTTATTAATGATATTTACACTTGGGAAATTACACACTTTTGCAACAAACGATCATACCAAACAGTTAAGCATTGGTATAAGGCTACTTTAATAGAAAATATGGGATTTTCTGTGAGATTCAAACTTTTATACACACCTACAAACATTTACATACATTTTGACAAACTTACACTTAAGACATGTTCAAACGTTTTGTTAACAAACACCGACACTAAAATACTTTTGAACTCACCAACTTCATGCTAATAAACTCTTTCAAAATAACTTGTATTCTTAGGTAATCAGTAGACAGGTACGGAGGCCAGCTTTTGAGAAGATGAAGCACATCCAAGACTTATCTTATTATTTTCATTTACATTATTTTTGGTATCTATAACTGTACAGAACACGCTTGTATTAAAATTATATATTTAATGCAATGGATGATGTTGTTTGCTTGTTTACTTTTACTGTGTTTTGATACTTTACATGACGTCCTCCGCCCCAGAACGTTTCCGCCGTTCTCAGTGATGGGGTGTGATAATGTATAAGCCCATAACTATTTTTGGTATGTACTTGACTTGAGAGTAGCATGGTCCATTTGGGTTGGATGTCATCAGGACAATTTGTTAAGATGGAATTTTGAGAGAAGATGTTGTATATGATTTATTAGTATATTATAAGTTATAATATATTAATATGAAATCATATGAGTTAATTAGTATTGATCAAGAATTAATTTGGTGATCAAAAGAGACTAATTAAATATACAGGGACTAATTATGTTAATTAGTTATATTTATATGTGTTGGGCTTATTATCCTCGTTGGACTATGTTTATGTATGGATACATAAAGAGTTGGGCCACATGAATTGTGACAACCCGAAATTTCCATTTGTACGAACAATATCTATTCAATAGAAGCCAAACCAATTTCAGTGATTTTCGGACTTTTCTGAACAAGTTTGTGTACATTAGGGTTTACACTTTAGGAGATATCAGGAGAGTGGATGCTCCTGAGTTTGTGAAATTTGGACAATTCAAGTTTCATAATGTTACAGTCCAAGTTCGAGAATAAAAATATTTTCTGTCAAAATATTTCAGGACTATAAATAGTTTTCTGAATTAAATTAATTCATTATTCACAATCCCAGCTAGAGAAAAGCCATTTTCTCTCTGACAGATCTTCGGGTTTTTATCCTAGATTGTGAGTAACTCTTTCTAGTAGTGTTAGAATACATATTAGATGCTTAAAACACGATTTAAATGGCTAAATCATTAGACCTAGGAGTTTACTCCCCAAGGTGTTCTTGGGCGGTAAACTCCCGAAAGAAAGCCAAAACTGACATTGGTGCTAGGATAAGGCCTTAGAACATTAGGTATACATGTTAGGGACATGAAAACACACACAAAACCACCCAAGATTGGGAGTTTACGGCCCAGAACTCTCTTAGGCCGTAAACTCCATTTCGTAGCCCTAAATGGTGATTTGAGGACTTAAGGACTTTAAGGCTTGCATCTAGGTTATTTTCCCAAGTAGCTTAAGGTCTTAAACACATCAAAGGACACAAATGAAAGTGAGTTTACGGCCCAGAACTCTCCTAGGCCGTAAACTCCATGTAAATGATCACAAAGGGTGTTTTCATGACACCTAAGGGCCTAGACCTTTACAAGAAAATGTACCCACTAAATGGAAGGACCAAACCACACCAAAATCACCTAACCAAGTGAGTTTACGGCCAGGACATGGTTCTTGGGCCGTAAACTCCTAAAAACGGCACTAAGGTGTGCCTAATGCCTTCATATGCTAGGATTAAAAGTCTAGAACACATCCCACTAGTACAAGAGGCTTGAAAGCAACAAAGGAAACACCCCAAGGGAGTTTACGGCCGTAAACTCCAAGGGGAAATGTCCTTGACGCCGTAAACTCCTATTTGGAGTACTTCTAGGCCTTAAACCCTTCCAAGAACATAGCCACTAGGTTAGAATAATTCTAGAAAGCATTTTGGACTTCAAAACACACCAAACACACATGTTTGGGAGTTTACGGCCCTAAACTCAAGAGTTTACAACCGTAAACTCCATGTTTGATGGTTTAAGGAGAGTAAACTCTCATATAGGGTCCTTTGGAAACCCTAAACACAAGTACCCTGTCCCACAATTGCTTAGATGAAGTCCTTACGGCTTAAAACACTTATATAAAGTGTTATCTATGTCTAGGATGTCTTAAACATTATCAATTAGTATTTTAAGTCTAATTGAGTGCATATATGTGTGATTATATGTTCATTAGGATCGTAGTGTGTGCACAAGTCCTCGCTTGACACCTAGCAATCCGATACCGTTCAGTTCATTCCAATCACCAACTACAGGTGAGTTCATACCCCTAATCAATGTTTTAAATGATTTTAAATGCTTTAATGGGGGGAAATACAAGTAGAAACAAACATGTTATTAACTCATTGATATGTATTTTATAACTGTGTTTGTCATTTAACAGAATTCACATGCTAAAAAATGTGATGCATGAAATGGTTTTACATCCTAAAAGCACATTGTTACCAAATGTTTTACTTTTGAAATGTTTATTCAAATGACATCAAGTCATTTTTATTTATTGTTCAAAACCCATAAGATGTCTTACAAAACCATTTTATATTCTTGAACTAAACTATGCATATACACTTATATTCTTATATATGTATTGAGGTTATAATTTGCATCTTTCATTTAGTTTCTCACACCCTTGAGTAGTACGAGTGTGTAAACTTACATGGTCAACTAGTTATATTACAGTAGATTATCATAGGGATAATGGGAAGATATCAAACATTACTTCTATTACAAGGAGTCACACAAGAGTCAGTTCATTCATGAGTCTTTATTAGTACATTACCTGATACATGAGTACCTTTACATATGCTTACATGATACATGAACACGCTTACATTAACACGCTTACATGAACACGCTTACATGAACACATTGCATGAATACTTTTACATAGATACATCGACCTGTGTATACTTACATGGATATCTGAACTTCGGTTCGTTAGGATGAATTCTTAGTACCTTCAGTAAATCGTCCTGCCCATCCCAGTTTAACGGGAGTCAGTTACGGGACTAACCATTCCTGGAACCTATTGTTCGCTACAGAGGTTAATTGGACAATCTTTGGATGTTCATTAGGTTATCTATTTCGCTTATAGCAAGGTAGAGTCGGTTACGGGACTAACCATTCCTGGAACCTACTGTTCGCCACAGAGGTTAATTGAACAATCTTCGGATGTTCATTAGGTCATTTACTTCGACTACATCGATGTAAAGTTAGTTACGGGACTAACCATTCCTGGAATCTACTGTTCACCACAGAGGTTAAATTGAACAATCTTCGGATGTTCATTAGGTTATATCTTTCGCGTCAGCAACATAGTGTTACCCCCGGGTAACCCAAGAGTAATACCTTCATGAGTATATTTTCCTATTTACTTTGTTTGGTGATACAGTCACATAAACGATGAGTTAGACTAAGCACTCTTAGTACTAGTCATTACACAGGGAAAACTATCATTTTACAAATAGAACATTCGGGTCTTGGTAGAAGACTACATTTCATACTTATAGAAAATAAGGGTTTTTCTAGGGATTTCATACTTACCTCAACATTTTCACTTAAAGGTTTACATGGCATTCATAACAGATTTACACAAACAAAACAATGACACTTATATACTTATGGACTCACCAGCATTAAAGTTGATACTCGCTTTCAAAATAACTTGTATTCTCAGGTCGCCAGTAGACAGGTACGGAGGCCAGGTTTTGAGAAGACGGAGCAGTCAAGTCTCGTCTTTTATTTTGATTGTATATTTTTGGTGTCTTATTACAATGAAAGAACACACATGTATAAAACTTTACTTATAATGCAATGGATGATGTTGTTGCTTGTTTATTATATTACACTGTTGTGATACTGTACATGACGTCCTCCCCCCCTGAACGTTTCCGCCGTTCGTGGTTTTGGGGTGTGACATGAACCATAGATCATAGGACCCATGGTTATGGCTTTGGGTTAGATCCATGACCCTAGAAATCCCACATATAAATACATCCATTCATAGCCAAAATCTCCACTTGTGATAGACTTGAAAAGCTACTTGAGGATTCTTGGAGTTCATGGTGATTTTGGGTGCATGGAGATTCTCTCTCAAGTTCATCCTGTGTTCATGATGTGTTGTGATTCCACTT
Source organism: Lactuca sativa (assembly GCF_002870075.4). Classification (NCBI taxonomy): domain Eukaryota; kingdom Viridiplantae; phylum Streptophyta; class Magnoliopsida; order Asterales; family Asteraceae; genus Lactuca; species Lactuca sativa. Next base: position 244,784,783 of record NC_056626.2, on the reverse strand, counting down.
GAGGCTTCCACACTATTGGGGCTAAGCTCTTAAGTCCAAATACATCAAGACTTCAAGATCCACCATAAGGTATGTTATCATAACTAGATTCTATGACAATTGTATGCTAGTTATAGATTTATTACCTTGGAAACACATTTGCATTTATAATTAGTGAAAACATAGATCCAAGGTATTTAGGGTTGCATGAACATCTTAGGAGTGTTAGAATGTTCAAAACCCAACAAAAACAACCTAAGGGACTAAGGAACACTTGAAACTAAGTGATACAATCACATGTGATGGTATGAAAAGTGTGTACGAACCATGGGTTCATGGCCAATGAGTGTACGGCTGTACACTCATGGAAGAAACATGCAAAAGCGGCAATTGATCCATGGGGAAGCTATTGTGTCTAATGTACAACAAGGAGATGAATCAAAGCACTTATTTGGGATAGATTTGAGGGGAATATGGCCATCAAGAACCCATGATGGGTTCACGGCCGTACTCCCTTCAAGATCATGAAGGTGATGCTGAAACATGAAGAAAAAAGGCTTGGATCTAGTGGTATTTCAAGTATAACAAGTTAAAGGTTGAAAAACATACGTTTTTAAAGCTTTGGAGTGTTCACGGTCGATGATAGTTAAGAGAGAATGAGAGTGTTCACAGCTGGGAGGAGAAGAAGTTAGCAGAAAAGAGTATGTTTCCATATAAATAGAAGGTGTTGTACGGCCGTGAACCCTGTGTATGGCCGTACACACCTTGTGAGTGGTTTTCCGGACCGATTCAATCCTCCGACCTCAAGTAAACACATTCTAACACCCATTCATACATTACACTAAGATTGGAAGCTCTCAAAAGACCTTTACTATGGCTAAAAGGTAGCAAAAACAAGTCTGACTTTGAATTGAATTGATTGACTTTACAATGCAGAATTTCGGGTTGTCACATCATCCCCCTACTAAAGGGAATTTCGTACCGAAATTCAAACATAGAATGCGAATCATGGACTCGGAAAAAGATGAGGATTTTTCTATTTCATCTGCACTTTGTGCTCCCAGGTGAGTTTAGGCCCTAGCTTGGCATTCTGGCGGACCTTCACTATCGGTATGCGTCTTTGTATTGTTCGTTTGATTTCTCGATCCATGATTTCAACTGGTTCTTCCACGAAGTTAAGGTTCTTGTTGATATCGATCTCATAAAGAAGGATTATAAGGGTTTCGTTGGGTAAACACTTTTTAATATTTGAGACATGGAAGACGAGATGAATGTTGCTAAGATCTTGGGGTAAACGAAGTTTGTATACTCCGGGAACGATCCTAGTGAGGAGCTCGAATGGCCCTATGTATCTCGGATTCAGCTTTCCACGAATTCCGAAGCGTATCATGCCTTTCTAGGGTGAGACCTTCAATAGATCACGATCACCAACCTAGAACTCCAATGGTTTTCGTGTCTTATCGGCATAACTCTTCTGTCTATATCTCGAAGCCTTTAGCCGTTCCTGGATTTTTACAATCTTTTCTGTAATTTCACAGATGATTTTTGGGCCTGTGAGAGTCCTGTCAGGGACTTGCCCCTTAGCTAGTTGCATGTCACCCACCTCAACCCAACACAAAGGGGATTTGCACTTACGACCATAGAGGGCTTTGAACGGGGTAGCCTTGATATTGGTATGATAGCTGTTGTTGTAGGAGAATTCGACCAAGGGAAAATGGGTGTCCCACAACTTACCAAAATCCATGACACATGCTCTCAACATGTCTTCCAAGGTCTGAATAGTTCTCTCACTCTACCCATCGGTTTGCGGATGGTAGGTTGTGCTCATATCCAGCTTGTTTCCAAGAGCCTTCTACAGTGACTACCAAATCCTCGAGGTAAATCTGCTATCCCTATCGGAGATAGTGAACACAGGCACAACATGAAGAAGAACTATCCCTTGAATGTATATTCGAGTCAATCTCTCAATCATGAAGGTTTCTTTTATTGGCAGGAAGTGGGCTGATTTGGTCAATCGGACGACAATTACCCATATGGTATCGTACCTACTTGGAGATTTGGGTAATTTGATGATAAAATCCATCGTAATCCTTTCCTACTTCCACTCAGGTATTTCTAGTTGCTGAAGTAGACCTGAGGGCTTTTGGTATTCCACTTTCACCTTGGTGCAAGTCAAGCACTTGCCCACGAAAGTAGCGATCTCTGCTTTCATGTTTGGCCACCAATAGAGCTGTTTGAGATCCAGATACATCTTATCCGAACCCGGGTGAACGGAGTATCGAGTCTTGTGAGCTTTGTTTATAACAACCTCCCTGTAACCACCGAACTTTGGGGTCCAGATCTGGTTCATGAAAATGTAGGCTCCGTCTCCCTTGATCTCTAAGTTCTTTTCCATTCCCCTCAAGGCTTCGTCCGACCAGTTCTCTGGTTTCAAGGCTTCCAGCTGAGCCTCTCTAATTTGAGCAGACAAATGCGAATAGCTGGTCATTATCCGTGCCTTCACCCTATGACCTGAATACTCTTTCCGGTTGAGGGCGTCCGATACCACATTGGCCTTACCTAGATGACAGCACATCAGACACTCATATTCACCGCGTAGCTCTACCCATCGCCGTTGCCTCATGTTCAACTCTTTCTGATTGAAAATACGGTGCAGACTCTTATGGTCGGTGAAGACAGTGCACTTGGTTCTATAGAGATAATGTCTCTATATATTTAATGCAAAGACCACTGCTCCCAACTCCATTTTGTGAGTTGTATAAATGACTTCGTCTGCTTTCAGTAACGACCTTACCTCGCTGTATGAGCACAAAACCTAGGCCTTGATTAGATGCATCATAATAAACAACGGACTCTTCTGTCCCTTTAGGCAGAGAAAAGATAGGTGTGCTGCATAAAGTCTGCTTCAATGTTTGGAATGCAGTTTCTTGCTTTTCTCCCCAACTAAAGGATACACCTTTTTGAGTCACGATGGTCAAAGGCTTACCAATTCTGGAGAAATTTTGGATAAACCTGCAGTAATAGCCAGCGAGGCCTAAGAATCAATGGATTTCTTTGGGCGTCTTCTGTGCCGGCCAATTCTCTATCGTATCGATCTTGGAATGGTCCACATGTATGCCTTCTTTGCTGACCACGTGACCAAGGAAAGTCACTTTTCGGATCCATAATTCTCACTTGGAAAACCTTGCATAAAGTTTTTCCACCCTCAGTGTTTCTAGTACTAGCCTCAAGTTTTTTCTATGATCTTCCTAACTCTGAGAGTAGACAAGTAAATCATCAATGAACATGATTACGAACTTGTCTAAGAAAGGGCGGCACACCCGATTCATCAGATCCATGAATAGCACCGGTGCGTTTGTTAGACCAAAGGGCATTACTACAAACTCATAGTGACCATATCGAGTCCGAAATGTTGCCTTAGGAACATCATCCTCATGGACTCATAGCTGATGGTACCCTGTTCTTAGGTCTATTTTCGAGAAGTAGCTGGCTCCCTGAAGTTGATCGAAGAGGTCGTCGAATCGGGGAAGAGGATAACGATTTTTTATGGTGAGCTTGTTTAGTTCACGATAATCTATGCACATCCGAAAGGATCCATATTTTTCCTTCACAAACAAGACCGAGGCTCCCTAACGTGAGGAACTCAGTTTAATGAATCCTTTGTTGAGTAGCTCATTGAATTGGCTAGATAACTCTTACATTTATGTCGGTGCTAGGCGGTATGGGGATTTAGCTACGGGGGTAGGTCCGGGAATTAAGTTGATACGGAACTCGACTGGGCGCTCGGGAGGGATTTCGGGAAGATCTTCGGGGAAAAGAATGCATGCATAAGAGTTATCGAGGAGGAACGTACCCGTAACAATGATGGGATCAAAAACTGCTTCCTCCTGGCCATAGCCAGCACTCTTCCTGTGCTGCCAGCTGTTGTTGGCCTGGGACAATTTCTCTTGAAGTGCCCAATCTCCCCACAGCCATAACATGCTTGACCAACACCTGCTCCAGAAGTCTGATTAGTTGGTTGGGCTGGTGTCTTGCAAACTCGAGCTATGTGCCCCTTCTTTCCATAGCTGTTGCACAGCTTTTCATGGCATGGCCTGTGATGATGGTAGTTGTACTTGTCGCACCGAGGAAGGGTACCAACATATCTTCTGGTAGGTGCTTGAGCTGCAGGGACAACTTTGGGAGTAGTAGCAGCATGAACTGCCACTACTTGTTGTTTCTTGGAGGGCTCCTACGAAGACTGACCCTTACGCTTATTCCAATACTTTTTCTTCCCACCACTCGCCTTCTGTGGCTTAGGAACAGTTGTTGCTGCATCAAGATCAACCCCATGATTTAAGAGAGTTTGCGCTAAACACTTGGCGCTGTCAAAAAGTGGAAGTCCTAGCAGCCGAGTCATTTCCTTGAGTTGGGGGCGTCAATCCCCAAATTTACCTCTCTATCTTTTTGCATTCCAGGGTGACCATTCGCACACAGAGGAGAGCCAGATCGCAAAATCTAGCTGTATAGGAGGCAATGTCGGAAACCTTCATCTTTTGGTTCCAAAGCTCGTGCTCTAACATCTGCATTTCACCTCTCAGGCAGTACTTAGTAATCATGAGTTATTTTAAACTCTCCCAACCCATGGCATTGACTACGATAGAGTTAGGGATTTGACTCGGCTATTCCACCAGCTCAATGCTCTGTCGGTGAAGGTGCCGGCGGCAAACTTCACTTTTTTTGCTTTGGAGCAAGCAAAAAATCTCGAAGACTGATTCGATCTTCTCGATCCATCGGGTTAGGGAAATGACACCTCCATTTCCGTCGAAAGTTTTGGGCTTTGCGTTCATAAAATCTTTGTAGAAACACTCCTTCTAGTGTCCCTGACCACCCTACATATTTTAGGGATTGGTACCACCTCCCGACGCACTAGAGCCGCCAAAATTTATCTATGACATTGGGGCAGCCGCAACGGCTGTAACTGCTGCCTGGAACATGACATGATTGAACTGAGGAGGTGGTGGCATCAGATCCGTCGGGGTATTGTTGTTCTTTTTGTTGGGTCTTTTCTTCGGAGGCATCTTGTTCTAAATATAATCAAGAAGAAGAGGATGGTAAGTCCCCTAGATTTTTGAATCAAGAGATATGAAACAAGATATATCTCAACATGATAAATAAAGTGTTCTACTAAGCGATAGAAAAGAAAGTTGCTAATGCAAGTAAACTATCGCTATGAAGAAATAAGTAGCAACACTTGGAATGAATTTCTACACTGTATTCGGGTCTAGCTAAAATACTCCTATAGTATTTTAATGTTGAATGTTATGTCCTATCGATTTCTTGTTGTATATAGCTTGGTAAGTTTTAGGCTTGCTGCAACACCACGGTCACTCCCAAATATATGTTGGTCATGTCTTAAATAAATATAGCTGATCAGGCTATATTGATCCCAGACACGACTACATAACTATCCAGGTTTAACTGTAGTGTGCAACATCCAAATACTTTTGTTTTGTTCTACTTATGATATTGTTACTGGTACATAGGTATACTTGTATACTTCTTATAAAGTACTAATTTTTTAAAAGTATACTTTTAGGTCAGAGCACTTTGGCCCCTTAGCATTTAAAGTTGCATACCATGTAAGGTTCGGTATACTTAGTTCAGTATAAAAAATGGCTCTGATACTAATATGTCATACCCGCAAACCGGAACGGCGGAAATGTTCGGGGGTGGGTGACGTCATGCATAGTATCATAACAATTGCATCATAGTAATCAAAGTAAACACAACCATTACATTAAGATATGAATATTTACATCTGTTTGATTAATTGTTTCTATACATCAAAAGTATGATAAAATAGGTAAAAGACGTGTATCTATACGCTCCGTCTACTGATTTCCTGAGAATACAAGCGATTTTGAAAGAGTATCAGCATAAAGCTGGAGAGTTCATAAACATGTATTTGTAGTGAAAACCACTCATTGAATTCTGTAAAAATGTTTGTATGCTTCCCAATAAAATCCAATATTTTCTAACATATATGTCTGTTAAAGTATAGTATCTTCTATTTTAAAACCTTGGCTACCACCAGTATATATAGTATGTTCTTGTCGGAAAACCCAGGAAACCACCAGTATGTAAAGTTGTTTTATTACTTACGTATAAAACCATGTATATTTCGTACATATATTATTAACGTATCGTTCATGAAAAGTATATTACTATGTAAATATTGTCTATATCCATTTGCGAGTTTTATAACCATACTGACTGATATGATGAGAATCGGACGCCAATATCCTTAATGAAGTTCTTCACCCATAGACCTTCAGGTCCTACTGCAGCTAGCAACAAGGTGCGGGATAGTCAGACTCGTATAGATCTACACATAAAGTCACGCTCTCCCTCCACGAGACTCTGGATCAGAACGGTAGTCTTCCACTAGTACAATACGTCAGTACCAAAGACTTGTCTCCGAATCTAGATTAACGGCTTTACAAGTAATAGTATGGAAATCCTTTTTGTTAATAATAGTTAGGCGTAAACGATACCTTTGTTTCCTAAACTATATTCTTATAATAGTTTATGTGACTGTATATGTAAAACATGTGTTGACATTCCAAACTATACCTATTATAGTTTTCTTTGTTATGTACTTGTTTTATGTTTTGATTTGAGAAAGATGCACTGTTACTTGTAAAATGTCCCTATGCTCAGTATGTTTACAAAAGGCATAAAATATGTAAATACTTTATAAATATGGAAATCATTTAACTGTATCAACTGCATATGTTTTTAACCTTGTTGAATTTCCTTTTTGTCTTAATTCACAAATCATTTAGGTTTGGCTTGTACCCCCTGAAAACTTTTAAAAACCATAAAAGCGTAGGGGTATGAACTCACCTGAAGTGAGCGGTTTGACAGAAAGTTTGATGCAAGACGCTAGATATGCCCAGACATATCCCGAGCACAAACAAATCCTAATAAGCATACAATAACACACATATGTATATAATTTGTGAATATAACAACTAATAATGAAGGGAAACAACCTAAGCGATTAAGGAACACTTGAAACTAAGTGTTACAATCACATGTGATGGTATGAAAAGTGTGTACGGACCATGTGTTCACGGCCAATGAGTGTACGGTCGTACAGTCATGGAAGAAACATGCAAAAGAGGCAATTGATCCATGGGGAAGCTAGTGTGTCTAATGTACAACAAGGGGATGAATCAAAGCACTCATTTGGGAAAGCTATGAGGGGAATAAGGCCATCAAGAACCCATAAAGAGTTCATGGTTGTACTCCCTTCAAGATGATTAAGGTGACGCTGAAACATGAAGAATCAAGGCTTGGATCTACTAGTCTTTCAAGTATAACAAGTTAGAGGTTGAAACACTTACATTTTTTAAGCTTTTGAGTGTTCACGGTCGATGATAGTTTAGAGAGAATGAGACTGTTCACAGATGGGAGGAGAAGACGTGAGAAGAAAAGAGGTCGTTCCCATATATATGGAAGGTGTTGTACGGCCATGAACCCTATCTATGGTTGTACACACCTTGTGAGTAGTTTTACGAACTTAGTCAACTCCTCCGACCTGAAGTAAACGACTTCTAACACCCATACATACATTACACTAAGATTAGAAACTCTCAAATAGACCTTTACTATGGCTAAAAGGTAGCAAAAACAAGTCTGACTTTGGATTGAATTGATTGACTATACAATGCAGAATTTCAGGTTGTCACACCTATGACTAGAATTGAAAGTTACACTTAAAAAATAATCATAGCTTAAGTTAGAGAGTAATTTTAACGCGACTGGGATTTACACTAAAAAATCCTTGAAACTGAGCACTCTTACTCCACTGGATCTCAGATCCCTTAGGCTCTTAATACAAAATAATTCCTCGGACACTCAAAAATACCTATAGAGGTCAAATTTGGAGGGAGATGTATGAGAAATGGGTGTGAGGAATGAAGAAGTTTGATCTAGTATTTATATTTTGTTCGGGGTGCGCACTAGGCACATGTTTTGGTGTGCACCATGAATCTAGTCGGGGGTGCTGATGTGGCATCATTTGGGTGGTGGCACATGTTAACAAAATGGTGGAGTTTTAGTGCGCACCGTACGCCCTGTTGACGTGTGCGAACGCCCACGAGGATTTTTAGTTTCTTCAAAAATTCATATGTTCTTCCTTCGAGCTCCATTTTGACGTTCATTATATCTACACATAGTGATAGATAAGATTTTCAACTTTCATTTAGACCCCGTTGGCTAATTCTCACTTTATTTTTATAGCTATATTTTTAACAACCTTAAACTGTTAATGTACGTTAAAAATTCATAACTCTCTCGTGCGATGTCTGTGAAAGACCTAGTATGCTCAAGAATCATATTAAGGTGATATTGCTAATTAAGATGTGATACTAAAGGGTCACACTAACAAAAACTTGATATAATTGATTATTATTAGAAATTGATTCTAATAAATATTCAATACACTTATAATTAAATTGGAAATTATTTATTTTTAGCAAATAATAATTGTCATTGGCAGGTAAGATTATATACAATTCATATGAATCCTCTCTTCACATAATCAAAAGGATTTTACAGTACTTGAAACATACACCCAATCTTGGGTTATGGTATCCTCGTAACTCTGAGTTCAAGCTAGGGGGATATATTGACTACAATCACGTTGGGTGTGGCATTGATCGTAAAAGAACTTCAGGAGGAGCTCAAATGATTGGAAATAGATTGGTAAACAACTCCAGCAAAAAGCATACATCAGTGGCTTGTTCTACCACAAAGTCTGAATATGTTGCTGCTAGAAGATATTGTGCTCAGATTCTATGGATTCAGAATCAGCTCTTAGATTATGGTATGAACTTCTCGAATACACCCATATGTTGTGATAGCACTCGTTCCATTCAGATGATTCAAAATCCAATACTACTTTCCAAGATCAAGAACATCGACATTATCCATCATTTCATCAGGGACATAGTTCAAAAGGAAAGAATGGAGATATTTTACATTCCATCCACTGATCATCTTGCTGATATCCTCACCAAGGCATTGGATGAAAAGAGTTTAAACAAATTAATTGCAGATATTGGCAAGTTTTCTATGGTTTAATCGTTAATTTATTTCGTTTTAGTCTTATGAAATAAAAAAAAACAAACAAGTGTTTTTTTTTCAAAATCTTTTCATTTAATATTTACATGTATTTTCTTTCAAACCTATCTGAAATTTATCTGCATCTTATTTGTAAGGGCAGAAGATGTCTTAAAGGATTTCAATGCTATTGATATTGAGAAAAAGAGAGGCATTGCGTCCTTTTCCTCTTGATGGTACCCTCTTTCTCCTTCACTGAATGGTATGGATACAAAGAGCAACCATCAACGCAATAAGTTTTGTTTTCATCTACTGAGCTATAGTTCGATTAAACATCAAATGCCCTCATGTTGATCTTGAGGACACAATAGTTTTATCAACTAAAGTCAGTACTCATTGGTTACAAATACTAATCTCTACTTCTCTCTTACTCCTTATGAAGCTTCTACTTTATCTATGATGCTTCAATATTAAAAGGCTTCATCACTTGTGATATATTATGAATTGCGATATTGTGTGACATGGTTGATCTTGTTTGTTCTCTTCTACAGCTGAAATTTCAAGGGCATATATCACGAAAATATAAGTGCATTAATGACCATTCAATTCCAAAGATTTGATGGATCAAGTCTTTATGACCTTTTTGAAAAAGCTGCATTTTTTCTATTTTTTTATTAATTCTTTTGTTTGTATTCATATATTATTTATTCTTTTGTACCATTTTGTAAGGGAATCTGAAGATGGCAGTTTTGAGCATAGTATGCAACTTTTGACAAATCATTTTCCATAGAAGCATGTTGTTGTATATGAAAAAGTCTCTCTAAGTCTCTCATCAGCAAGACCATCTGCAGAGAACATTAAGTCACCCTCTCATGTCGATTGTCAAGTATTGTCTAAAATCTGAAACTGAGATCGCCTGCTCCAAATAAAAAAATCATAAAAAGGCTACAATGTTTATTTTTAATTTCATCATCTTTACCTGAACCTGTCCCTGGAAGCATGCTTTACGTATGCATCAAGTCTCATATTCTGCTAAAACATTGAGCATAACCCAATAGCTTACCTTGATTGCATAGTCATCAGTGTAAGAGATACTTGTCAGGTCCTCAAATAACAAAGAGTTGTTCATGTTACTGACCTCTTTGTTTGAGGTAGACATGGTACAATTATGAATTAACGGTAAATATTTGATTCTAGATTGCAACTTTCTTTGTGATACGAAAGTTTAAACCACTTCTTATTGATGAGTTAAAGTATTAACGATTCACATTGATTTCACCTCAGCGTGACTAAATCAATCCATTCTTTCCCTTACATTCTTCTTTAACGTTTAATGATTTAGCATAATGTACCATACGCTGATGAGAGCTTGACAAATCTGTGCAGACGGGTATATCATTGTTCTTGATATATTAGACACACCTATCCACTATTTCCGTCTTTCTTCTAATAAAAGAGATTTACGATTCAGCATATGAAACCACACGCTGATGAGAATTCGAAATACTATGTCAGTGAATGGTATTTTAAACCCACACTATCCGGAGACATCACAATCTTACTAGTCTACAAGTTGATATTCTATTCTGCTCGAAGTTAGCTGCTGATGTCAAAAAGGGCGAGAGAATCTTGGTAAAACTGAAAATCTCGCTGAAGAAAAAATCTCACTGCTAGAAAAGCACGTTCTAAGGGGGGGTCGAGTCAAGATGAGAAAAACATATTCTAAAGGGAGTCGAGTCAAGTTAATATCAATACTCTTAGCTCAACTCAAGCTTTCATAAATGTTTGATGAGTCATTCGCCTTCTCATGGGAAGCATTTTGTTAAAACTGCAAAAATCAAGATTTGATTCTTAGAGGGAGCACAAGCCAAAAGCACTCCACATTTGACTAATATATCTGAGGACAATTAGTTTTGATATCATCAGATAGGGGGATTGTAAGGTCAAACACATGACATGCTGATTAATCAATGTCATTGTGTACAAGTCAACAACGTCATAGTCTCAAGTTCAACAACTTTAACTTTTATTATAATAATCTAATTGTAATCATTTGTGTATTAGCTAGTTAATTATTATAGATAAATGTAGAATAGATATCAGATCCGTAATATTTGTGATAAGGATCTGATCATTAGTATCGCAATCCCTTTAATCAAGGGATATACATGTATAGATTAGTATATATACAAGATTGGGGCAAACCCTAATGTTGTGAAGTTAGTGATCGTGGCTTTGTGTCAATCGTATTTGTGACAAACCCGTCTGCTTGGTGAAGACAATACCTCTTTTCTCGGTGAAATGAACAATTTGGAGAACTCCTGTCTTATTTACATTTTGTAGATTATTTTTATTATATTAGTTTTTCTTTTCTTATTCATACTTGAAGTGATTTTGATCAAATACAAACCTTCACATATCTACTGAAATCATTAGTAAAAGTCACAAAGTATCATTCGCCTTGCCTTGTGGTCAATATGAATGATCCACATACATTGGTGTGGATTATGTCTAATATACATTTGCCTATTTTATATTTTCCCATCAAAAGTGTAACGTCCATAGATTTCGTCTAGACGATTAAGATATAATAAGGAATCCATATGACTTTTTGACAAAAGATTATTAAGCATAAATAATCTTAATGAAAGATCTAATATATGTGACAAGGATTCTGTATATATAAAGAACTCCAAAATCTGATTTTGTATGAAGAAGATATGTTTTTTCAAAGTTACACGATTAAACACACACGACATTACGCACCATAAAAAGTGAATCCTTGATAGATTACTTATTAGCCTAAGTGATAATGAAAGTAATAGTAGTCGCAAATATGGAAGTGTGCATATAAAGAATATCAAAATCTAACTTCATGAGAGAATGTTATAATTTTTTGAAGTTTTAGCGTAGTAGTACGTGTATAGAAATCGAAGTTCAAATCGGTTGATTGTTAGCTTAAACAACCTAAATAAGACTTGAAGATCTCGTAAACATGAACCCGACGATATAAAGAAATTCTAGAACAAAGTTTTTCTGAAGCAGTTATGAATTCCGCACAGACTTTATTAGTCTAAACCGATCTAAATATGAATTTTAGTTAGAGGGAGACTTGACAGTTGTGAACTTAATGAAATTTGTATAGCTCATTGACAGGATTCTGGGGATGTAAAGAATATCGAAAATTGAGCTCGTATGTGAATATTAAGATTTTCCGAAGATATACAAGAAATTCAATATGTTGATGCTATGACAGAACCAGAGTATACCACATGGCGTGTCTGAGGTGGCCTCTTCCAAGAGACAAGATGACATGGCTCCATAAGAAACGAATATGTGGCACCAACATGTGATGACATGTGGACGCTTCTGGAGGATGTGAATGTGGAGGAATGCAGTCGCGACACATGGCGGCATGCAGGAGGAGCCATCAGAGCACCAAGGTATGTCGCGCCTCTTGTAGCTGCGTGGTTCGGGCGCTCAGCAGTATAAATAAGCCATCGATTTTACTTTATTCCAACACCTAATTTCAATCCCATTCTCTATGGGATACTACTTCTTTTTCACTCTGAAAATTTGGGGTTTCCTTTCAGTATTTAGCAAGGTTCTGAGAGGTATAAATGTTCTTCAAATAGAAGCTTTTGGTTTCAGAATTTCGTCCATGCAAATCTCCTGATTTTTTCTAAAATCTCTATAAGTTAACCTACACTTAATTTATTTCAAGTGTAACTTATATTTCTATTCATAATCGTTCTTACGAGCCTAAAAATAAGATTTATCAGATGGCATAATATGATGAAAGTTAAGATGCCATAGTACAATGATTGATGAAACTGACAATAGGATGTCATTAATTTAATAATGCTAGTGCACTAACAATATATAAATGGAAGTGTACTAACGATGTATGAGTGATACTAGTGCACTAATGATATAGTCATCTAATAGGGTATAGATGACGACCACCAGACTATTCAATATAGTCCTGTGGAACACATGCATGTTTATAACTTGTATGTGGCAGACTTTGTGCCTATTTGATGTACTTTATCCTACTATCATGTATTTCATGGAAATCCTTGAAATATTACTATAGAAAATGATGATTAAGATGATCCTTGGGAAAGATCCTTAGGTATGAAAATAGGAAAAAAAAACCTACTGACAAATATTACAAAGGAATCCTTGAAATATTATTGTTAGCAATGATGACTACGATGACCCTTAGGATAGATCCTTATGGATAAAATAAGAAAGAACTAGGGATGGGTAATCGGGTTAATTGTTTGAAATGAAATAGATAATTAAACAATTTAACTCTTTTGTGGGCTGAAAATTCTATGTACTCATCAGGTTTCCCAACCTGACACACTCATATTGTTTGTATCCTAGGAAGCAGTATGAAGATAATGATGTTGGGATCTAATGAAAAATTAAAGGATATTTAGCCCATTTGAATTTGTAAGGCTGGTAATAATTATGTTATGATGTTTGGACTATATGAGATATTAAAGGAAATGAAGACCATTAGATATTGTAAGGCCAATAATAATTTTGTTTATGCTTATGTTTCTTGTATCAGTTATGACAACACAAGTTTTAAGACCTCAATGAAAAACATTTCATCGAAAATAATTTTTACGGGACTACTTTTGGGTTTATTAATAAAATCAATTTTTAATTAGTATAAATAAAAAGTTTTAAGATGACCGTGAAAATGGAAATTTCACAAAGAGCACCTTAGTTATCTTGTCAAGTAAGCAAGACGTGCATACATCATTTGACTTTGGGCGAAATGATTACATGATCCCATCATTTTGGATCTTGACAACGTGCTTCTTTTTTATACGGAAAATTCGATAATGCCATAAACACATTTTGTTCAATATATTATTTAAAGAAGCAGCGTTTAATATTATATTACTATAGTTGCCAACACAAATAACAATCTCATAAATACCATTATTAGGAAAATATTTGAAAATAATTGAACAATTTTTATAAATGAAAATATCAGAAATATTATTATCAAAAGTAAAATGAAACCTATATTTGTACAATGTGTAAAATGAAATAATGTTTCGAAACATATCTAGCGAGCAGCGACAATTAACTAAACTAAAAGAAACAACATTACTTAGCAAGTGCTTGTATTTATCAAATCCTTGTAACGGGTGCGATAGAGTTGTTCCCCATGATCAGGTTCAACTCCCCATGCTTCAGTCGTCTCCTTTCCCTTATTCCAAGCATATATGAGCGAATACTACATCCAACAACAAGAACCCGAGAACTGGAAGTTAACATATTATGGAGTTCAATCATAAAAACACGTGAAGTGGCACTACCATTGGCCTTTATCTTCTTTAGATCTTCCAGGTAATTCAAGCAATTACCTCTCCAAAGGCCCTTTTCCTGGCAGTTAATTCAAACAACATATTTAGGATCGGTGTTAGGAGGTATCTTAGAGTATGCGTTTCTGTTAAGACTTTGGTTCGAAGATCCAACCTTGGCCTTACCCTTAGGATGAGAAAACTTCATCTTCTTGTTAGCGCCACCATGCCCACTAGCCAAGAAGGGAGTATTAGTGTTGGAGCTCTTAGTCTTAACCATACTAGCTTTGGCAATTTTAAACATGTTGTAATGCTCCATGAGGTTGTTTTTCTAGGTTGTTCATATTGTAGTTCATTATGAAATGATGATACAAACTAGAAAATGAGTTAAGGACCATGGTAATGGAAAACTCATTTAGAAAGTTGACACACAAGTTCCCAATTTGTCAAGTATGAATTCATTTTTTGAATGTACGTATATATAGAAATCCCATCTAGATGTTCTCACGCTATCAATGATTTCACAATCTTGAATCGTTCTTGTCGAGCCTACTGTTGGAATATTTTTCTTTAGATTCCCATTAATATCATACACCCCAAGACTCTCGAATCGCTTTTGGATATCAAAAGATATGGTTACCAACATTAGGCAAGAAACTTTCATTGATTCATCGTAATTCTTTTTGTAAGCATTTACTTATTATTCGGTGGTGTCAGGATCCAGTAATGGGAGACATAAATTAAGGACAAACTTTTTTCCCTCGTACCTCAAGGAGATCCTCAAACTATGAATCCAACCCAAATAATTTCTACTAGTGAGTTTCTCCCATTAAAGGACAGAGATGAGTAAGAAGTTGGAATGAGGTGGAAGATGAGGAGGAAGATTGTTGTTGTTCTCGTCCAAAAACTACAAGATGAAATTTTAGTTAGTTTTGATTTTTCTTTTAAAATAATTTTTAACCCTAAATGAATTATTGGTTAAGGTTAGGATCCATTTTTGTCTTCACGATGTGCAAAGGGAAACCGTAAACACACCATGAAGTTATTTAGATAGGCAAGGAACATTATAGTTTAAAACTCCTTGAAACTCCTAGATCATTTGAGATTCATTAACATTCAATGACATGTTAATCTCAGATTGTGCCCACCTTGATTCTATGACGGGGATATAGCGGATCATAGAATAAATGGTGTATCAACCATGCAAAACTATGTGACCATCCATTTAAATTATTCTCACATTAAAATGTTTGTTAACCACACACACTCCATCAACAAAATAATTTATGAGCGAGACATGATTTTAACATATATGTTCACAGTGATGTTCCAGCTAACCACACACGCTCTATCATAAAAATATAAATGAAATGTGTTTTTTCATGGGTATCACATGTCTTACGTTTTTAATATATAACATGAATTTTATTTTATTACTTTGATTATTATTTTTAATCATGAACAAAATCAAATCCACCCCTTTCAGTATCTCCACTCTAAAAATACAAACAGGCGGTGAGGGAGGTAAGCCATGATGCTTTTAAAAACTGACTTCATTAGAAATCATAAAGACCTTGTTAAAACTTTTTATTTGTATTATAGGTTGGAGGCTAGTCTTGGTTTGACAATAATGTTTAATTAAGCATCTCATGCCAATTGCAACATTGCATCTCATGGCAAGCCCCATGATGATGGAAACTACACTTATCACACTTCGGGAGCTTTCCCTCGTATGGCCTGCTCGGTACGGGAACGGAAGGGGTTTCCACTTGCTGTTGTTGTATAGCCAGCTTTTGGGATCTCTTACATTCTTTCCGGGCTTGACGCTTTCGTTTCTTGTTCTCTGCTTTTCGGCTTTGCGAGCCTGCGACTGTTACTATTTGGCGACTTCCTGGATGGATACCACGATTGGAAACTTCATTCCCATCAGCAACATTGATTGTGCTGATAGTGCTACGGTGCGCAAGGACCGCGGTTACGGCAGCCACCATGGCAGCTGTAACTGCTGTTTGAAAGGTAGCGACGTCCATAGGAAAAGTGGAGGTTTCGCTGTTTGATTGATTGCTTCTGGATGACGATATGATTTTGTAGCACGAAAGAATAGGGTTTTGTGAGCAATTCTGGTTGATCCTCGACGTACTTACATTGTTCATGTAAAGAGTATGACTATGTTCTCGAAAGTTTGACCAACATCCCTATGATGCAGTCCTAGTACAGAATGGAAGTATGATCGCGAAGGTTTGACCTACATCCCTATGATGCAGTCCTAGTAATGAGTAGAAGTAAGTTCGTAGGATGGTCTCAAGACGTATCTCATTCAAGCCGAGGTATCGTGGGTGGGTGAATAACAAGATCCAACCACTGAAAGAGACTTGGAAATGTCTCCGGAGCTAAATTACTATAGTTGAATGACTTGACTAAAGCATGTTTCAGATAGACCCCAATGAAAGTATGATAAGAGACTTGAATAAAGAATGACACAGAAGTTAGCCGGCTGTCAATATCTTTGATATTCATGATGTAAAGATTCGGGAAGATGACCTTGTAAAGGTCTTACATCATATCCAGAGAAGATAGTTCTTGAGAGCATAAAGACCTAACTAAAGTACTTATGGTACAAGACAATTTCATAGAAAATGCCACATCGGGCATAGACAGAAAAACACGATTCCTTTTTATATGGAAAATAAAGTAAAGCGTCTACTACTGGCGACGGTCATCCTTCTGGTGAACTCTCAGTTCAGCCAGTTGACGTTCCACGTCAAGTAGGTGTCTTTCGCACACCATCTGGCGTACTCGGAGCTCTATGACTTCGGCTCGTGATTCAGCCAGCGCTTGCAACAGAGTTTCATGGTTTCTCTCTGATCTCTGGTGAGCATCTTCTAGACGAATGGTGCGGAGGGTATGCATTCTCGCATCGGCGACAACTTCGGTGATCTGATGTAAGGTTGTCCTGCCTTGAATCTCATTTCGGGCCACTCTGCGGACCAAGATTGGCAAGATTCTGCATGCTGAGCCCCCATTGCTCAGGTCGTCAAAGCTTCAGTCGCCATTAAATGGCATGGGCTTATCTTGCCCTTGACTCCATGTTTCCAAGCATTCCACCCACTCAGGGGTCGGGCCATGAAAAGTCAGACGAGGGTTAGGAATTGGAAAGGGAGCTGCTCGAGGTAGGTTCTCAACCTCTGGTTCGGAGTTAGCATCATACGAAAGGTCTTCATCATGGTGATCATTCAAAGGGATAGGATGATCATTCTCTGGTTCTTCTTCAAACCATCCAACAACGACCTTATTCGGAAGATACTGGTTGTCGTGGGGATGGAGTTCAACTATGTTTTCTATGCGAGAATTTAGGGTAAGAGAATAATTATTAGACAAACTATCTACATAATTATTTAGAAAACTTTCATTAGTTACATCGCTATTTATGAAGTGCATACCAGCTATGTGTAATCTAAACAGGATAGGCCTTCGAATAAGTGATCTTAACTCCAAATTCACACAGAATAGGGGTAAAGTAAAATTTTCATAGATTCTCAGTCTATAATATCCTAATTACATATAGACTTAGTGTATCCACTTAGCAACTATCAACTTAGTAATGAAGATCCCGTTTTAGTTCTCAAGTATAAAGTACTTATAGTGTGACAACCCGAAATTTCCATTTTGTACGAACAATATCTATTCAATAGAAGCCAGTCCAGTTTTAGTGATTTTCAGACTTTTCCGAATAAGTTTGTGTACATTAGGGTTTACGTTTAAGGAGATATCAGGAGAGTGGATGCTCCTGGGTTTGTGAAACTTGAACATTCCAAGTTTCATAATGTCATAGTCCAATTTCCGAAATAAAAATATTTTCTGCCAAAATATTTCAGGACTATAAATAGATTTCTAAATTAAATTAATTCATTATTCACATTTCCAACTAGAGAAAAGCCATTTTCTCTCTCACGGATCTTCGGGTTTTCATCCCAAATCGTGAGTCTACTTTCGTAGATGTGTTTTAATACTTGTTATATGCTTTAAAACATTATTTACATGTGTAAAATGCAAGATCCGGGAGTTTACCGCCCAAGAACGTTCTTGGGGAGTAAACTCCAAAATGGAGCTTTAAGGCCACCTAGTCCCAATTCCTTGTTAGATAACTAGTTAAGGACTTAATGTATAATCATTTGAGGCTAGAAATCATCCAAGAACACTAAGATTTTGGAGTTTACGGCCCAAGAGTTTCTTGGACCGTAAACACCATTTTCAAGAGCCAAAGTGAGCCCTAAATCATCCGTAAGGCTTAAGACAATTACCCTCTAATACTTGTAGCTAATTTGGACACCAAAACATTCCAAAATCATCCCTTAAAGGGAGTTTACGGCCAAGGAACATCTCTTAGGCCGTAAACTCCAAGTAAAGGCACAAAGGTGTTCCTGAAGTCCACCATAGCCTTAAACAAAAACCTAGAAGCTATCCTTTATGTGCAAGTGACTTAAGAGAATTAAAACCAACACCCCATAGGAGTTTACGGCTGTAAACTCTAGGGGATATGGTCTTTAGGCCGTAAACTCCTCAAAGGAGCATTCTAGGGCCTTAAACTACCTAAAGGATTAAACCACAAATGCTAGGCTTATTCTAGAATTCATTTAACACTTCAAAACACCCAAAACCATCAAGTCATGATTTCACGACCGTAACTCATGGGTTTACGACCGTAAACTCCAAGGGTGGGGTTTGTTGGGTGGTAAACTCATATACAAGCTCTTTTGGTACATTAAACCCTTTAGCCTTGTCCCGTAGCAATCTAAAAGCAACCATTAGGACCTTTAACACTTATACAAAGTGTTTGCATGTTCCTGAGTGTCCCAACTTATTTCATTAAGTTATTATTTGGATAATTACTTATATATATGCTTATTATATGATAACTAGGCTCGTGCGTGTAAACAAGTCTCCGTTTGCCACCTAGCACGGTATCCGACACTACAATCCAATCAGCTCACCACAAGTGAGTTCATACCCCTTAAATCAACCTTTGAAATGATTTTAAATGTTTAAATAATTTATGGGGGGGGGAATACAAGTTAAATACTTATAGTTATTGCTTCAATCACATGTGATTGCATTAATCACATGTGATTAATAACTAGGAAACCAATGATTTTACCACTGTTCAAACTGTTTATCAAACTGTTTTACTTCAAAATGTTTTACAAACTCTTTTACTTATCAAATGCTATTATTTAAACTTTGTTTTACTTCTTATAAATTGCATGCCATATATGTATAGATGTATAAATAATGTTTAAAGGGCTTAGGAAGGCCATCCGCCCTATTTCCTTTTTCTTGATTTGGATGTGGTCTGGTGGGATTTCAGGTGACCATCCGAAGGTCGTTTCAATATTAATTATATATCAAATATACATATATAGAGATAAAAGTACTTCCATATTCATACGTACTAGACACATCATTAGTAAGTTACCATCGGGGTAACACAGGATCATACTACTACAACTTCTACATCAATGAGTCAGTTCATTCATGAGTCTATACATTACATTACTACTAGAACATATACAACTATACTAGGATGAGAACATATACAACTATACTAAGACGAGAACATATACAACTATACTAGGATGAGAACATATACAACTATACTAGGATGAGGACATATACAACTATACTAAGATGAGAACATATACAACTATACTAGGATGAGAACATATACAACTATACTAAGAGGAGAACATATACAACTATACTAGAACGAGAAACATTACATTACAGATACAAGAATACGTTATCAATTGTGATCCACTGTATCGGAGCATGCCTTAAATGTCATGGCCCGAGTTGTAGCCAGAATTCTCTTGGAGGGAGAGCGTAAGTTTGCGTATAGATCTATACTGGATTGACTTTCCTACACCTTGCTGCTAGCTACAGCCAGACCTGCAGGTCTGCGGGTGCCAAACGTCATTCCGTTATTACGACCATTCATTATGTCGTTGTTACCAGTCAATAGTATGGTGCAATTATCACATTATACCTTAATATAAATCCGGTTTAAGGTAGTTAGTACAGCAGTAGTTTCTATAATACAAAACTACAGTACTACAATGATTTACCCATTACATATTTTTAGTGATAACCTCACTTAAACATTAATGTACAAACTATATTTTGTTAAATGATAGTTACACTTGGGAAATTACACACTTTTACAACAAACGAGCATACAAAAAAGTTAAGCCTTGGTAGAAGGCTACTTTAATAGAAAATATAGGCTTTTTTGAGAGATTCAAACTTTCACAAACACTTACATACATTTTACAACTTATACTTGCGACAGGTTCAAACGTTTTTTATAACAAACACCGACACTAAAACACTTATGAACACACCAGCTTAATGCTGATAAACTCTTTCAAAATAACTTGTATTCTCAGGTCATCGGTAGACAGGTACCGATGCCAGCTTTTGAGAAGATGGAGCGCATTCTAGAATCATCATATTATTTTGATTCACATTATACTTTTTGTGTCTAAAACAGTACAGAACACGCTTGTATTAAAATTATATATTTAACGCAATGGATGATGTTGTTTTCTTATTTACATTTACTGTGTTGTGATACTTTACATGACGTCCTCCGCCCCAGAACGTTTCCGCCGTTCTTGGTTTTGGGGTGTGACAGACTGGTATCAGAGCATTGTTTATAGTGAATCAAGTATATCAACCCATAAAAGATATACTAAACTATAAACCCATTAGGGATTAAAGCACTCTGACCAAGAGTCTATACTTTAAAGATTAAAATATTTAATTAAGTATACTAGTCTACATTCATACTAAAATCAGTGTTACAACGACAAGAACAAAAGTATTACGATTGTTGAATATCACAAGTGAGCTCGGGGATGTATGGTCAGTCCTAGGAATGGCATAGCCTGATCAACTATGCTGGTCCGAGGAGTGATTAGCATATGCCCTAGAATGGTTGTGATATGTTAACAAGTCTAAAAACTTACCTACAATACCACAAGAAGATCAGTAGAACTTAAACATAAAATACTATAGGTGTATTTTGTACTACTAGTTACACGTATACCATATTCTTATACCTCTCTTCTCGCGTAGATTTCAATGGATGGATTTCATCACGGCGACCCGCACCTTCCAAATGAAGGCAATGCCGGGTGGATCGATGAAGAGCCCGAAGATGAGCATCCAATCCCTTTGGATGATTACCTCGCAGAAGGCTTTTCTGATGGATCTGAGTCCGAGCCTGAAGTCAACAACCTACCGCTAGTAGGTCAAGCCCCGAACAACGACCCCCGACCAGCTTTTCCAGGTCCTACTCCCTTGTGGGCAACCAACTTGAATCACTGGAGTGACGAGCAGGGTCAACCCTTACCATACTTTGGGGACCTAACCTTTTACAATGTCAGCGATGGTGGCTCTGCTGACCGAGCTCTGCCCGTCATTATCCGCAGGATAGCTTGCAATGTTGAGCAAGTTCGAGCAGCCATCGACCGGGTCATGGAGATTGATGCCAACTCAGGTGTCAACACAGTCCGCATCCGCCGTCTTGAAGAAGACATGGAACGGACCCGGAGAACCAATGAAACCCTGCAGCAACAGCTGGCTGCCTCCCGTGCTGAAGTCTTGGAACTTCGAGCTCATCAGAGGGCTCAGGATCGACACCTTCAAGAGGTGTTTCGTCAAGTGTCCAACCTCAGGGCTCGCCCGAGGAATTCCCATTACCGTTAGATGATGTCTAGTGCATCTCTGTCTTTTGGTTAAGGAATAGCCTTTAACATCTGAGCTCTAAGTAGCACCTGTCTGTAAAATATTCCTAACTTTCAGTACTCTAATTAGGAACCTAAGAACTGTCAAACTTTTCTGTATGGTATGATGTAAGACCTACTGTTAGGTCGATTTTCCCTGAACTTATTACATCAGTAATACCAGTATCATGGAAATCTATCTAATCTGTGGGAAAAATCTTTACACTTGTGCTTTCCTACTAATATTCCTTATTGTGATTTCAAACACTCATTCAACTGTTGGGTTATGGTTAGTTAGTCCATGTGTCACTCTCACGTTGCTTACAAATTGAATCTTATCATTTTTCTTATGTTTATAAACTTATAGCTGAAAGATGCCTCCTTGCAAATCTAGCAGGAATAACCCTGCACCTCCACCGCCTCCTCTGCCTCCGGTCAACGATACTGCAGCCCTGAATGCTGCCGTAGCCGCAGCAGTGGCGACTGCCATGGCTCAGTATCACTCGTCTGATGCCAGTAGAGGTGGAACCCCTGTTGAATCAACCCCGGTTGAAACCCCTATGCGCTCGAGAGAGTGCTCCTACAAGGATTTCACAAATTGCAAGCCGAAGCCTTTCTATGGCACCGGCGGAGTCATTGCCCTCTCGCAATGGTTCGAGAAGACTGAATCAGTCTTCGAAATCTATTCATGCCCTGCTGCGAGCAAAGTTAAATATGCCGCATGCACCTTTGAGGGAAAGGCCCTGACGTAGTGGAACAGCCACGTGAAAGCTCTAACCCTCGTCATAGCCAACGTCATAGGCTGGGAAACGATGAAAGACCTCATGATGGAGGAATACTGCCCGAGGGGCGAAGTCCAGAAATTGGAACAGGAACTTTGGAACCTGACTATGAAGGGCACCAAAGTGGTCACTTATACTGCCCCATTTAGCGAACTGGTGGCCCTCTGCCCCAACTTGGTTCCCACTGAAAGGAAAAAGATCGAGAAGTACATATGGGGGCTAGTGCCTCCGTATCAAGGGAATGTCCTAGCATCGAACCCCGCTACCTTCGACAGTGCCAAGCGATTGGCTCAACGACTCATTGACCATGGAGTCAAAACCCCTGCAACCATAACAACCTTAGCCATCCCGGAACCCTCCAAACCCGCTGACAATAAGCAGAAATTCTAGGATGAAAGGAAGAAGCAGCAAGCTGCCAAAAAGCAGCAAATCGTGGCAGTGCATGCTGCGGTAACCCCTACTGCTGCTACTGCTCTGGGGAAGCAGTATGATGGAAGTTTGCCTAAGTGCAACAAATGCAACTTCCACCACAACGGCCCCTGTCCTGAAATGCAGTGCTCTAACTGCAACAGGAAAGGACACACCGTCCGTTTCTGTAAGTTCCCGGCACAACCGATCAACCAAGTCCCTGGCTCTGGCGCGAGCCCGACCTGCTATGGATGTGGCGAAGCAGGCCGCTTTAAGAGGGACTGCCCCAAAGCGAGAAATGTTGGAGGAGCAGGGAGGGTACTAGCTATAGGCCACGGGGAAGCAGTTGCTGACCCGACAGTGGTGATTGGTACGTTCCTCCTTGATAGCTCCTATGCATGCATTCTGTTCGATAGTGGAGCGGAGCGAAGCTTCGTAAACCATAAATTTGCTCGCATGCTTAAACAACAACCACACACACTTAAGGAACAATTCACAGTACAAATGGCTAATGGGAAAACTGAAAGTACGAATATCATATACTTAGGTTGTACCCTAACTGTAGATAACCTTTCATTCCCAATCGACCTCATGCCAGTCTCAATAAAAAGTTTCGACATTATCATTGGCATGGATTGGTTAAGCCTTCATCGCGCCGACACCATGTGCTACGAGAAAGCAGTCTGTCTAAACCTCCCATCTAACGAAACTCTTCTAGTCTACGGCGACAAACCCGGTGCAAGTCTTCGTATAATATCTAGTATTCATGACCGAGGCGCACAACACTTAGTATTCCGTCCACCCAGGTTCAGATAAGATGTATCTGGATCTTACAAAGCTATACTGGTGGCCTAATATGAAAGCAGAGATTGCTACCTTCGTAAGTAAATGCCTTACTTGCGCAAAGGTTAAGGTCGAGTACCAGAAGCCCTCTGGTTTATTGCAACAACCAGAGATCCCAGAATGGTAGTGGGAGCGGATCACTATAGATTTCATAACCATGTTGCCAAGACAACGGGTGGACTTGATACCATATGGGTCATCGTTGATAGATTGACCAAGTCTGCACACTTCCTGCCTATCAAAGAAACTGACAAGATGGAGAAACTTACGAGAACATACATTAGGGAAATCGTATGGCTACATGGTGTACCTATGTCCATTATCTCTGATAGAGATAGTAGGTTCACCTCAATATTCTGGCAATCACTACAACATTCCCTAGGAACAAGGCTGGACATGAGCACAACCTACCATCCACAGACCGACGGATAGAGTGAGAGGACCATCCAAACACTGGAAGATATGTTGCGAGCCTGCGTGATTGACTTTGGGAAGGCATGGGATACTCATTTACCCCTTGTCGAGTTTTCCTATAATAACAATTATCAAACGAGCATCAAGACTGCTCCATTTGAAGCTCTCTACGGCCGAAAGTGCAGATCCCCTCTGTGCTGGGCTGAGGTCGGTGATACCCAATTAGGCAGGGGGCAAGCTTCCGACAGTACTCTCACCGGTCCGGAAATCATTTGGGAAACGACAGAGAAAATCGTTCAGATCCATGAACGATTGCAAGCCTCTAGAGACCGACAGAAGAGCTACGCTGATAAACGAAGAAAACCTTTGGAATTTCAGGTGGGAGACGGAGTCCTTCTCAAAGTCTCACCCTGGAAAGGCTTGATACGCTTCGGCAAGCGTGGGAAGCTTAATCCGAGGAACATAGGGCCTTTCGAGATTCTTGCAAGAGTCGACCCCGTAGCTTACAAACTCAACCTACCCAACGCAGTTCATAACGTACATTCTACATTCCACGTATCTAACTTGAAAAAGTGTCTGTCCGATGAGACTCTTGTAGTCCTACTCGACGAGATCGAGATCAACGAGAGCCTCAACTTCGTCGAAGAACGTATAGAGATCATGGACGTGAGGTCAAGCAGAAAAAGCAAAGTCGTATCCCAATCGTGAAGGTTCGCTGGAACGCCAAGAGAGGACTGGAATTCACTTGGGAACGTGAGGATCAGATGAAACTGAAATACCCTCATCTTTTCCTTAATTGTTTGTAACTTCTTATTTACTTAAATTATAATTTCGGGACAAAGTTCCTTCTAACGGGGGGATGATGTGACAACCCGAAATTTCCATTTTGTACGAACAATATATATTCAATAGAAGCCAGTCCAGTTTTAGTGATTTTCAGACTTTTCCGAATAAGTTTGTGTACATTAGGGGTTACGTTTAAGGAGATATCAGGAGAGTGGATGCTCCTGGGTTTGTGAAACTTGAACATTCCAAGTTTCATAATGTCATAGTCCAATTTCCGGAATAATAATATTTTCTGCCAAAATATTTCAGGACTATAAATAGATTTCTGAATTAAATTAATTCATTATTCACATTTCCAACTAGAGAAAAGCCATTTTCTCTCTCACGGATCTTCGAGTTTTCATCCCAAATCGTGAGTCTACTTTCCTAGATGTGTTTTAATACTTGTTATATGCTTTTAAACATTATTTATATGTCTAAAATGCAAGATCCGGGAATTTGCCGCCCAAGAACGTTCTTGGGGAGTAAACTCCAAAATGGAGCTTTAAGGCCACCTAGTCCCAATTCCTTGTTAGATAACTAGTTAAGGACTTAATGTATAATCATTTGAGGCTAGAAATCATCCAAGAACACTAAGATTTTGGAGTTTACGGCCCAAGAGTTTCTTGGACCGTAAACACCATTTTCAAGAGCCAAAGTGAGCCCTAAATCACCCGTAAGGCTTAAGACAATTACCCTCTAATACTTGTAGCTAATTTGGACACCAAAACATTCCAAAATCATCCCTTAAAGGGAGTTTACGGCCAAGGAACATCTCTTAGGCCGTAAACTCCAAGTAAAGGCACAAAGGTGTTCCTGAAGTCCACCATAGCCTTAAACAAAAACCTAGAAGCTATCCTTTATGTGCAACTGACTTAAAAGAATTAAAACCAACACCCCATAGGAGTTTACGGCTGTAAACTCTAGGGGATATGGTCTTTAGGCCGTAAACTCCTCAATGGAGCATTCTAGGGCCTTAAACTACCTAAAGGATTAAACCACAAATGCTAGGCTTATTCTAGAATTCATTTAACACTTCAAAACACCCAAAACCACCAAGTCAAGAGTTCGCGGCCATAAAATCAAGGGTTTACGACCGTAAACTCCAAGGGTGGGGTTTGTTGGGTGGTAAACTTATATACAAGGTCTTTTGGTACATTAAACCCTTTAGCCTTGTCCCGTAGCAATCTAGAAGCAACCCTTAGGACCTTTAACACTTATACAAAGTGTTTGCATGTTCCTGAGTGTCCCAACTTATTTCATTAAGTTATTATTTGGCTAATTAGTTATATATATGCTTATTATATGATAACTAGGCTCGTGCGTGTAAACAAGTCTCCGTTTGCCACCTAGCACAGTATCCGACACTACAATCCAATCAGCTCACCACAAGTGAGTTCATACCCCTTAAATCAACCTTTGAAATGATTTTAAATGTTTAAATACTTTATGGGGGGAATACAAGTTAAATACTTATAGTTATTGCTTCAATCACATGTGATTGCATTAATCACATGTGATTAATAACTAGGAAACCAATGATTTTACCACTGTTCAAACTGTTTATCAAACTGTTTTACTTCAAAATGTTTTACAAACTCTTTTACTTATACAATGAAATTATTTAAACTTTGTTTTACTTCTTATAAATTGCATGCCCATATATGTATAGATGTATAAATAATGTTTAAAGGGCTTAGGAAGGCCATCCGCCCTATTTCCTTTTTCTCGATTTGGATGTGGTCTGGTGGGATTTCGGGTGACCATCTGAAGGTTGTTTCAATATTAATTATATATCAAATATACATATATAGAGATAAAATTACTTCCATATTCATACGTACTAGACACATCATTAGTAAGTTACCATCGGGGTAACACAGGATCATACTACTACAACTTCTAGATCAATGAGTCAGTTCATTAATGAGTCTATACATTACATTACTACTAGAACATATACAACTATACCAGGATGAGAACATATACAACTATACTAAGATGAGAACATATACAACTATAGTAGGATGAGAACATATACAACTATACTAGGATGAGAACATATACAACTATACTAAGATGAGAACATATACAACTATACTAGGATGAGAACATATACAACTATACTAGGAGGAGAACATATACAACTATACTAGAACGAGAAACATTACATTACAGATACAAGAATACGTTAACAATTGTGATCCACTGTATCGGAGCATGCCTTAAATGTCATGGCCCGAGTTGTAGCCAGAATTCTCTTGGAGGGAGAGCGTGAGTTTGCGTATAGATCTATACTGGATTGACTTTCCTACACCTTGCTGCTAGCTACAGCCGGACCTTCAGGTCTGCGGGTGCCAAACGTCATTCCGTTATTACGACCATTCATTATGTCGTTGTTACCAGTCGATAGTATGGTGCAATTATCACATTATACCTTAATATAAATTCGGTTTAAGGTAGTTAGTACAGTAGTAGTTCCTATAATACAAAACTACAGTACTACAATGATTTACCCATTACATATTTTTAGTGATAACCTCACTTAAACATTAATGTACAAACTATATTTTGTTAAATGATAGTTACACTTGGGAAATTACACAGTTTTACAACAAACGAGCATACAAAATAGTTAAGCCTTGGTAGAAGGCTACTTTAATAGAAAATATAGGTTTTTCTGTGAGATTCAAATTTTCACAAACACTTACATACATTTTACAACTTATACTTGCGACAGGTTCAACCGTTTTTGATAACAAACACCGACACTAAAACACTTATGAACTCACCAGCTTAATGCTGATAAACTCTTTCAAAATAACTTGTATTCTCAGTTCATCAGTAGAAAGGTACCGATGCCAGCTTTTGAGAAGATGGAGCGCATTCAAGACTCATCATATTATTTTGATTCACATTATATTTTTGGTGTCTAAAACTGTACAGAACACGCTTGTATTAAAATTATATATTTAATGCAATGGATGATGTTGTTTGCTTATTTACATTTACTGTGTTGTGATACTTTACATGACGTCCTCCGCCCCAGAACGTTTCCGCCGTTCTTGGTTTTGGGGTGTGACATATAGTAACACCAAATACTCATATAGTATTTTAATTTTTAATGTTATGTTCTATTGTTCTCATTGTGGTAGGGTTGGTAAGATTTTAGCATTGTTGCAACCACACACTTAAACTTAGGCACATGCTAGTCAACCCTCGGATAATATAGGTGATCAGGCAATATCTTCCTAGCTTTGGACCATATGTCTCTAAGCCCACTTGTGTTGCCCAACAATCGTAATTCTTTTGTACTGTCCTAGTGACACTGATTTTAGTATGAATGTAGCAAGTATACTTATTTAAATATTTTATTATTTAAAGTATAAACTCTTGGTCAGAGTATTTTTAATCCCTTATGTATTTATAGTTACTATATCTTTTATGGGTTGATATACTTAATTCACTATAAACACTGCTCTGATACCAATCTGTCACACCCCAAAACCATGAATGGCGGAAACGTTCAGGGGCGGAGGACATCATATACAGTATCACAACAATGAAAAGTAGTAAACAAGCAACAACATCATCCATTGCATTAATAATATAATTATTATACATGAGTTCTGTCAAATTTTGATAAACACTAAAGCATAAATCAAAATGAAAGATTAGTCTTGAACAAGCTCCATCTTCCTTTCTCCTTGCATCAGTACCTGTCTATGATGACCTGAGGATACAAGTAATTTTGAAAGCGAGTATCAGCTTTGAAGCGGGTGAGATCATAAGTATTTAGTGTCTTAATTTGTAAGTAAGAATTTCTAAGTAAATGAATTGTGAGTATTGAAAATGTATATGAACTGTAAGTATGAAAATGTTTGTAAAACAACTGTAAACGTTTGAAAAACTCTAGAATCCCTATGATTCCTACTATTATATAAGGGTGTCTTCTACCAAGACCTAACTGTTCTCAATGTTTGTGTCATGTAAAAGTGTGTAATTTTCGCAAGTGTAACTATTATTAACAAAATATAGTTTTTACATTTATAGTTTAAGTGAAAAGATCACTAAATATATGTACAGGGAAAATTAATGTAGTACTAAAACGTAGCGCTATAAGAACTACTATTGTACTAACTACCTTAAACCGGATTTATATTAAGGCATCATGTGATTAATTGTACCATACTATTGACTGGTAACAACGACATAAGAATGGTTGTAATAACGGAATGACGTTTGGAACCCACAGACCTACAGGTCCGGCTGTAGCTAGCAGCAAGGTGTAGGATAGTCAATCCAGTATAGATCTATACGCAAACTCACGCTCTGCCTCCAAGAGAATTCTGGCTACAACTCGGGCCATGACATTTAAGGCATGCTCCGATACAGTGGATCACAATTATTAACGTATTCATGTATATGTAATGTAATGAACTGTTCTAGTTGTAATGTACGTGCTCTCTACCTAGCAAGTGTAGTAATGTAATCGTTCTAGTATCGTTGTATATGCTCTCTTTCTAGTATAGTTGTATATGTTCTTCTCTAGTATAGTTGTATATGTTCTTCTCTAGTATAGCTGTATATGTTCTTCTCTATTATAGTTGTATATGTTCTTCTAATAGTAAGTATTGACTCATGAATGAACTGACTCATAGTATGATATCGCGTTCTAGTAATAGTTCTAGTATCTTCCTAAACTACCCATATGGTAGTTTACTAGTAATCTAACTGGTACGTATGGACATGGATGTATACCCTTACTACCCAAGGGTATGGGATGAACTGGAAGGGCCTTTATGACTATATATGTACATATGTTATATAACTAATATTTAAACGACCTTCGGACGAGTACCCGATATCCCACCAGACCACATCTCAAGCGCGAAAAGGAAATAGGGTGGATAGCCTTCCTAAGTCTATTAAACATTTCTTATAAAACTATACATATAGAGGCATGCAATTTATAATATAAATACATAAATAAGTTTTGTAAGACATTTGAAACATAATTATTATTTTAAGAAAGATCAACTTGATGTCAATCTATAAAACAAGTTGAAGGCATGGGTTTGATAAAACATTTTAGTATAAAGAAACATTCATTTGAAACACAATTGTAAATAAGTTTGAAATGTAATATAGAGAGTAAAATGTACAGTGTAATAAGGAGTTTAAAACATATAAAATGTTTATAAAAACCATTTGAAGGAAACTGTTTGGTAAAACGGCTAATGTGTAGTAAATCATTTGAATGCTGCATATTAATCACATGTGATTGATATAATAACTAGCATAATTCTACTTATTAATCACATGTGATTGATATAATAACTAGCATGATTCTACTTGTATCCCCCCATAAAACACTTAAAAATAGTTTAAAACATTAATTAAGGGGTATGAACTCACCTGCAGTAAGTGACTGCAATTGAACGGAGTGTTATCGTAATGAAGGATCGGACAAGTGCTTGGTGTCAAGTGAAGACTTTAGACACACACAATGATCCTAATTACATATGAAGACATATGTATATAAATAATTAGTGATTAAAACACTAATTATATAAGTATAAACATTTAAACGCGAGGAAAACACTTTTGGTCAAGTGCTAGGAGGCTAATGGGTTGCGACAAAGGAGTGCAATGCCACTAATGGGAGTTTATGGTCTAATGGCCATATGTTTTGGAGTTTAAGGACCAGGGAAGTAGACTCCTGGCCGTAAACTCTCAACAAAGTCCCTAAATGAAGTCTAACAATTATACAACTCATGTGGTGAATTGTTTCAAGGCTTAAACAAGTGTTTGGGCTTCCTATTAACTCCTTTGAGAAATTTACGGCCCAGTGACCATATTCCCTTGGAGTTTACGGCCGTAAACTCCCTTGGGAGGGTGTTTATGGTGTTTTCTAGTCTCAAACATTTCAAGGTTATGATCTATGTTGGGTTCTAGGCATAAGGAAGGAGTTAGGGTGTCATTTCACCCCTTTATAGGTGTTTACAGCCCAAGAACTTGTCTTGGCCGTAAACTGCTTAATACATATGTTTCCTTATGTTTTCTAGGCTATAAACACTTTAGAGTACATGTCCTAATTTAAGCCTAAGCCTTAGGAAGTGTTTCAAAGCATTTTGGCACCTAAACATGGAGTTCACGGCCCAAGAAGCTCCTTGGTCATGAACTCACTTTCATCATTGTTTCTAATTGATTTTGGCGTCCTAAATATGAAATTAAGGCTTCTAGTTCGAGATCCAAAGCTTTGAGTGTCATTGGAACCCTTTAGGACCTTAAAATGGAGTTTACTCCCCAAGTGTTCTTCGGCGGTAAACTCCCAAATCTTGGGTTATTAATCCTACTTTGATGTTTTCTAGTCATATACACACTAGCATACAAGTCTAAGGTAGTTACAAATAACGGGGAAAGGACTAACTAGCATTTAAGCCACATATTGGAGTTTACTCCCCAAGAACGTTCTTGGGCGGTAAACTCCCGAGTCTAGTTGTTTTGTTATGAAATTTATGTTTCTAAACACAATCTAAGCTATATAACATAACTAGATCGAAGTACTCACAATTTGGGATAAAAACCCGAAGATCCATGAGAGAGAATTTTGACTTTTCTCTAAATGGAATTCAACAAATGAACCAATTTGGTTCAGAATTCTATTTATAGTCCTGATATATTTTTGGCAGAAAATATTTTTATTCCTGGAATGAACTCTAATGTCCTAGAGTATTGGAATAACACTGTTGCACAAAACCCTAGTCCATCCACTCTCCTAATATCTCCTTAAGTGTAAAATCCTGAAAACTGCCAAACTTATACTCGAAATCTGAGTTTTCACTGTAACTGCTCTACTTCTATTGGCTTCAAATGTTTTGTTTAGAATGGAAATTTCAGGTTGTCACAAGTGATTCTATAGCTTTTAAGGTGGAGACAATATAATAGTTATAATGAATACATCTGAATCAAAGAGATCAGATTAATAGAATTGCTAGTGTATGAGATTAGATAGAGTATGAGAGTGTGAGACGGAGTGATAGTATTACTCTTAAAACAAGATAATGTGATCAGGATTAATATTAAGAAAGAGATAAAGATATAGAAAACTTTTGATAGAGCTTTTGAGACTCATGAGAGAGATTGATGATGAATGAGTTAGGATAGAGATAAAAAAGATGAAAAGAAAATGAGAGAGAGAGAGAGAGAGATTGAGAGAGAGAAAAATAGGGGTAAAGAATACAAATGAAATAGGATTTGAGAAATGTAGACTTTTACTCGAGATCATATGGTTTACACGAAGATCCATGAGAGGTGATTCGATCCTACCAAATGAGAATTTTGATTAAAATAATAGACTTACATGAGTATAACATGTAGACGATGTGACATACATGTAGCCAATTTGACATACATGTAGATGATTTGACTTACATGTAGACGATATTTTATGATTGAGTTTCTGAGAGGTGACAAGACCTAATCCTAATATAAGACGTATTATGATCGACTTGAGTTATTGATTTGAGTAAACGATTGGAGTAATTGATATGAGTAGACAATATTAAATTGAGTGATTCGATAAATTGAATTGAGTGAAAAATATTTATATGGGCGATTGATCAAAATAATTTGAGTTATTGATTAGATTAAACTAGGTGAGCGATCCAAGTGATTGATCAGAGAAATCAATGTTGATTAAAGTAATTAATCAATAGATTTTATTGATTAATATGAGCAATTAATTTTTTTTATCAAAGTGATTAATATCAATTAGAGAAATTAACATGAACGGTCGACTTAAGCGATCTGAGTGATAATTTTGAATGATTAATTAATCATTGATTTATGTAATGTGAGAGATTAAATTGAGAAAGTGGTTTCAACGACCTGAGTGATTAATTTGGATGAGTTATGAACCCGTAATAATATTTGAAGATATGATTTATAATATATCGATTTGCTGAGTGTCTAGTTGATATCCATTATGTGGAAGGCTTATTAACAATGAAAAGGATGATAGTATGATGTAGAGTAAAGATATAACTCCTAAAGTTGATATGAAGTGAGAAACTATAGTAAGAACTTTTGATCAAGATAAGAGATGCTTAGATCAGATATGAGATTGATATTCCTTCGGGAATGAGATTGAGATATGAGATTGACATTCATTGGGAATGAGACATTGTTATTTGTTGATGTGTCACGGGCTTACAGACTTGTTATTTGTTGACATGTTATAGACTAACATTGTTGTTATTCATTGAGTTGTCATGTGTTGACATCGTTATTTGATATTTATTGGAAAGTCACATGCTGACATTGTGATGTGATGTTGGGTTAAATGTTACGAGTTTATAACCGATACGGTTTGATTAAGGAAAAAATAAGATATTACGATTATAGCATTATGTATAATTATAATGCATAAAGTTAGCAACTACATAAATTAATTAAAGTAATCGATTCAAATAATTAACATGATCGATTGGTTAGAGTGAGTGATTTGGTTGATTATATAATTTGAGTGTTTAAAAAAAATTATAATACGTAGGAAGAAGAATTAGGTAGATTGGATGTGTAGTGAGTAAGATATGATTATTTAAAGTTGGCTATTTAAATAAGTGAAATTGCTAAAATGTTCAAGACCTTCATGTTCACAGCTGAATAATTTTGGTCTTAGACATATTTAGATGGAGTGAATTATATGAAGTTTATAGTACTCCTAAGAGGCTTTTCGACAATATAAATTTTGTCCGTATCGGAGTTCGTTTGAATTAGTTACAAGGCTGGAATGATTGAGAAAAACCATAAATTTTGTTGGGAGATTATCTTGAGTCAAGTTTAGTAAGGGTGATTGACATGAGGAGTTGTTCCAATTCATTTGAACAATGTGAGAGGCTAAATTGAGCAATTTATATTGATCTGAGAGAGTGAACTAAGCAATTAAGAGTTATTCAAGTAATTGATTTATTTAGAGTGATCGATCAGAGTAATTGATTAGAGCAATTTGAATGATCGATATGAGAAATTTATGTTAATATAAGTGATTGATTTTAATCTAAGTAATTTATGAGTATTTGAGTAGATTAACAATGATAGGTTTTTATAGTTTGAGAATATTTTATTT
Source organism: Lactuca sativa (assembly GCF_002870075.4). Taxonomy (NCBI): domain Eukaryota; kingdom Viridiplantae; phylum Streptophyta; class Magnoliopsida; order Asterales; family Asteraceae; genus Lactuca; species Lactuca sativa. Next base: position 244,750,174 of record NC_056626.2, on the reverse strand, counting down.
AGCCTTATTTCGTATTCCTTGTTTGGTTGTGGGCTTAGGGTGGAATCAATTATTTGACTGTGTATCAGATCCAATGTTAACTACGATTATGATGAATACAATTAGCAATTACACCAATTGATAAAAGTAACCAATTCGTGTGATTGATCTGATTGAGATTAACTTAGGTAATTGATTATGATCAAAGTGATTGATATTGAGTAGAGTAATTGGCTTGAGTAAATAATATTAATCTGAGCAAATTTAGCAAATGAATTAAATGAGTAATATTAATATAAGTGACTGACTCGATTTATCAGAGTAAAGGGATTAATTAATCAATAATTTGAGTAATTCGAGAGAATTATTTAAGAAATTGACCTGAGTAAATTGAGTGGTTGATCTGAGTAATTTGAGTAGTTGTAAATATCTGAGTAAATTAATCACATTGTCGGTATTACAGAGATTAATGAGATTAAAATTGATTTGAGCGATTTGTGAATGAGTGGTCATATTCTAAATATAACTTATAATAAGACTGACTTGTGAAGTGTCTAGTTATTATTTTATAATGATAACTGCTATGAGCATCTACACTTGTGACTTTAGGATGAGTCGTAAGTGAAGTTCCAAATGATTATTAAGGAGCACTAAGAGAAATGTTGGCTTGAGTTATGACACTGAGTTGAGATAAATATAAGATACGAGAAGAGTAATAGAGAAACATTTTTGTATATTAATATCGAACAATTATGATTGATATGAGTTGATAATCATCGTTCTGAGTAATCAGAGAGATTGATTTTAATATTTGGAAATAATAATAATTAAGTATCTATTTCTAATTGTCGGGACCTTTTTCCTTACAAATTAAAGTCGATCACCATTGAGAAGTTAGATGAAAAGAATATTAATTAAAGCTACATAAAGTGTCTAGACATATATGAGAAATTATGTAAGTTGTTTAAACTTACAGAAGACATGAGACAATGAGAGTATATAATAATTCTATTTAGAATCTGTAAAAGTGTAGAAAAAATGAGATGAGAAACGTATGATCCTTGAACAATTATGATATGGGATGAGAAAATATGAGATTCATATAAAAATAAAAGTATGAGATCAGATGACATAAGAGTAGCGTAAGAGAATATAATGAGATATATATGATATGAATATTTAACTTACCCTAGATTAGTAACATGGTATTTCAAGATATTCCAAGGACGAAATCTTTTGAAGGGAGGAAGTATTGTAACACCTGCTTTTTCGTAACATGTATCATTTTACGAAATAATGATATTATAAGTCGAGTAAATGAGATAAAGCATTGAGTTGCTTTATTTTGAGAAATTATGTTTAGAAAAAGATAATTAAAGAATGTTATAGAGCTTGTTGAAAGGATTCAATGGATAAAAAGATCGTCGAAAACAGAGTCTGTATGAGAAAGTTATGATCATTTGAAGATTTGTTGAAAGTACGTTGTTGTTTTGAGAAAGTCAAGTCAATGGTCAAATCTATGAATCTCATGACGTGAGGAATGTTGTCTCACAACATGATCAACATCAGTTGATGAAAACACATGGCAAAAGAGCAGGACACATGGTACAAACCGATCTAAACACTTCTCACGACATGAGAAGTAAATGCTCATGACGTGAGCAAGCCCAGACTCTAAAAACGAGTCCTTTCTGTTATTTTAGACGATTTTGATTTATAGGAGGGGAGATGCTGCTCAGGAAACATTCTTAGGAGTCTATACCATAGATGTTATACCATAATACAGGGGATGCGGGTCGAGATACGAGATCTGTTGTGGTATATTTTACCCTATTAATTAGTATTTGTGATATATGATTATTATTAGATATATTAGACCCGTATAAGGGTTATGGGTATTTGTTATATGGAACTATTATGAAACTGTTGCTGAGACTAGTGAGAAAATCTCATGATTAGAAATTGTGTTTGGTTGATACAGGTTATAAACCCTATTACCCGAAAAATACCCGATATGAGAGATTTAGCAACGAGCTTATCTGTTTAGCCTATTATGATAATATTATGATATTTTGTTATTATTGTTATAAGAGGTCATAGGTTATAATTATTAGTGATTCTGTACAGGTTCTGAGGAACTTTTTATTTGATAAATAGGTGTTACGATGTGAGGAGCTGATAGATAGTAAAAAAGCAAGCTGAGACTGGAATAAGTTTTTCGACTAACCAGGTGAGCAACACTACTCTAACATCCAATGTTATGATAACTGTGATGATTATTATATAATTTAGTATTAACTAGGATATTAATTGCTGATTGAGAGAAATGAGAAAATGTTAAGAAATAGATTATAGATGAGAGATTAGATTATATTAATAGATAAAATTATGAGCGATAAATATATTATGATCGGAAGATATAACACATTTGATATATTGGTCATTAAGTATGAGATTTACTACGAGTGAGATACCGATTATTGATTAGACAGGTATTTGTAAAGATTATTATTGAATAAATTAATCCTTTGATGAAATGATTACATATGTGACAATTATGTGGGATATACATGATTTACATTATTTATACGATTTATGATTTATTTAATTATGTTTTATTAGTTGGTATTCACTAAGCCGTGAGGCTTATGTTTTTGTAATAATTTGTTTTTTATGTAGATTTATTGTGACGCCTGACTCGATCTTGTGCTTGCTGCCAGCACAATTCTTGTGATTGCTTCTTGTAAAACTGTTAAATGATTTTCGATAAATTTGGGTGTCCCTTGGTAAAAAAAAAAATATGGGCGTTACCCAGACCCAAGCTCCAAGAAGCTAATAAGAATTAACCCTAGGTTATGATTTTTGGAAAATTCTATAACCCTTGGCAAAGGGTTATAATATTTTTAGAAGTACAGAGGGAGATAGAAGTGGACGTTTTTTTTTTCTGAGAATGAATCAACATCCAGGCTTTGATCCTTTATAGTCCATGTATAGGCACCAGATAAATCCTAAATGGATTCAAACTCTAAGGGATTATCCTTACCTTATTCAAAACTTGTGTTATCCCTATCTTAGTATCTCTAAACTGTCTCATGGAACTATCCATGAGCTTGCAGAATATTCCAGTTAGTCTCTAGGAATTAATTAATTATCAAACTCTTTAATTTATTAAAGCTATTTAATTAATTCCAAAATAATTTTTTATTAATTTATTAATTACTTAATAAATTAATATCGTATGTTTGTCCATTTCCTTCCATCTAATTGTTTTATGAGGCCAATCCAAAGGGACCATTCTATAATTACAAATATTGCTAAATAGTTATTAACCTTGGACACTATTACCTAATACTAAACTAAGAGCAATCCTTAGTCAAATACTGGCTTATCCCAAAGTTTAACTAAAAGTCACATATGTCAAAAAAGTCAACGGTCAATTTGGTCAAACTCAACGACGTCGCTAGCATTGGGAGACAAAATAGTCATGACATTCATCCCTTAATTGCGACATAAACATTTCATTGTCGCGTCGCACTCATTAGTCTGATGTACTTATTTCATTAAGTGCTTAATCTTTTTCAATAGAAGATCCAACCTTCATATCTAAGTGACTTAGTGGATAAATTTTCCAACTTTATCTATTCCCAATGCCAAAAAGAATGAACTCAAAACCTAACTTCATAGAAACCAAAACTCCTACGTGGGCTAAAAGGGATATACATGAAACCCATTTTTATATCTTATTAATGAGTCAAAGAGAAAAAATAAGACATCCAAATGGTTCTTGGAGTTATCTAAACTCTAATAACACCAAGAAGGGACCAAAATAAACCAAAGTCCCATAATTCTTGATCTTGAAGATAAAGAATCAAGCTTCCTACTTTACAATTTCAAGGGTCTAGAGAAGAGCTGAGAATGCTAGATCTAAGGTGTTGTTAAGTTTCCTTGCACCAAGAATGACTTTGTTCTTCTTCCAACCTTCCCAAACACAAGGACAAGGATCAAATATATCAATGGAGACTAGTTTATGATATGGAGAATATTTCTACAGGTGGAGGATGTCTTAAAACGAAAAACCTGAAGATGAGAACCTTTAAATAGGTCCAAAGTCTAGATAATTAGTGCTTCATTCTGTTCCTTTAACATGCGCGTTGCGACAAAATATATGTCATGTCCCACTTAGAAAAATCACGTGTGTTATTCATAAGCATGAAGCCGATGATCCAGTGGCCAACAATAGAAATAGAAAAAGATAAGAGAATGATGGAAGTTTGTGGTCTACTGGTGAATGGCAAGTGAAATTAGAAACATGAGGGCTATTATTTCTTTAGGTGTGGTACAACATCAATTAAGGGAAGAGAACGGGAAAGTGATATGGTGGGTTGCAGGGTTGTAGGATCCACATACTTATTAATAGTTTTATATAATAATAATAATAATAATAATAATAATAATAATAGAAAATTACAAGTCTAACAAAAAGAATTGAATTTGTTTTCACTAACAGTGAAAAATCAGAGCTTTTTCCAAAAATAACGATGGAAATTATGCGTTGTTACTCTCACTTGTGATATTCATATTTTTAGTTGCGATTTCCCATGTTGGACTGTGATCTTGGGACATTTCGGCCGATATTCGAAAATAATGTGAAGGTATAAATTGATTTAATTTAATTTTTTCTCCAAACTCCAAATATCTAAGATTTCCTCTTGAACTTTTATTTTCTTTTGTATTTTGTTTTAAATATTCTCAATCAAATAACTTTAATAATACTTCATTCATCTTTGGATAAATTATATAAATGGTCCTTGTGGTTTGGTGAAAATTGGAGTTTTGGTGTTAAGTTAAAAAATTAATGGGTTGAATACGTGTAGTTTTTAAATATTATACTACACGTCCTTGCTCCATATAAAAACAACTTATCAATTTTTTCTTTTAACAGTTTATATATATATATATATATATATATATATATATATATATATATATATATATATATATTAATTTTGTTTTTCATTTGTTATTTATTTTAATAGAATTAATATATAGATTATTTATAAAATAATATTTTTTTTAAATCAACTATCTTAATTATATAAAACCATATCATTATTTATTCTTAACTCATTAATTTTTAAACTTAGCACCAAAACTCCAAATTTCACCAAACCACAAGGACGATAGTATATAATTTTTTTTTGAAATTTTGTTCAAACAAACAAATTAAAATATAAAGATATCTATCAAGGACACATACCAAAAAATGTCACGGACGTAATTGGGAAAACCCTATATTTTATTTTTTGTTCACCATGGCCTTTTCATGTTTATGAGTATTGGGCTTAGCCTGTCAGCCAGGTTTAAGTAGGTCATTATGCATGTAAACATTACTTATGAATGTGGAGAGTTATCATCTTCTACAAGTAGGTCACACATGCTCTCCCTTCCCTCTGTCCCAATTTAAATCATGATATCCTCTTTAAATATTATGTATAATAGGGCATGGGCATCAAAGAATCAGTCTTCTGAAGACCTTAGGTGTGATTATGATGAAATTGCCACTTTCTGATCTCCACAACAGATGAAAATCCAGGAAAAAAAAACGAGGGTTTCGTAACTATCAGATAAAAGTGACATGACTTATATGAGTTTGTTGCTACTAAACTAAAAACTAAAGAATATCCTTTTTATGTGGGCTTATCCATCATAACCAAACAATCACTACAAGGAAACCATGTAGATGTTGTATGTTGAGTTGGAATAGGAAAATGAAGGTAAAGAATGTCAAAAAATAATGTTGGAACTTTTGAGGATTGTGGTGATCATGTAACACTAAAAATTTCAAACAATTTTTCATTTAAAAATAGTCATTTAATTCTTAGAAACACTTGTTTAAAATCTCATTCATAATCGAATTACAAAACGTGACTCCATTTTCACTTATATAGAAGACCAGGATCCTCAAAATATGACACTTTCTCTGGTGTGTAATCAAGTCGGTGTCATCCCGTGATCTTGAAAGAAACCTGCAACACATACCTAAAACAAAACACTGTAAGCACGAAGCTTAGTGAGTTCCCCAAAATACCACACATAACACATATTAGCCACTCGAGGCTATAACTCTGTGGGTCCGTGGACCCTGCTCTGTGAACCCTCTGGTTCTAACTCTGTGAACCTTCCGGTTCTAACTCTAGGAACCCTCCGGTTCCAACTCTGAAAACATGCACAGCATAAATCACATAGAAATAATGCAGTACAACACATAACATACATAGCATACAAATACTCTATCACATAACTCTGGTTACCTACTCAAGGTAGAGTATAGTGAGAAGACTCACCTGGCAAGCAGAAAGCAGATATCCCCTCACTTGAATGTTGAACTCGCCACCGCCTATCACGTAAGGTATATACTCTCATGAATATAACTCTCGAGACTAGAACCAACCCTCTCATGGCACCCTCTTAAGGGTAAAAGACTATTTTACCCCTCTCTTGGCCCAAAGGCCACATCACTGACCAAGCCCTAAAAGTCAACGGTCAACTCATGGTCAAAGTCAAAGTCCTCAGTCAAGTCAACCCTCCTAGTTGACCCTGCTCGCCGAGTCAACCCGTCGACTCGTCGAGTTCCAATGCTCAGAACTTCCCCAATCCACGACCTAACTCGCCGAGTCACCCCGCGACTCGCCGAGTCCAACAACTTTGAGTCCACTCGCACACAACTCATCGAGTCATCCTTTGACTCACCGATTCTCGACTCAACCAGAAAATATTGGGACTCTTCGACAAGACTCGCCGAGTCCAAGAACACACTCGCCGAGTCTAAGGCTATCATCAACCTACTCGTCGAGTTGTTCATACAACTTGCCGAGTTTCAGACCATCTTCATCCGACTCGCCGAGTTGTTCTTCCAACTCGTCGAATCCCAGCTCATCTTCAAGCAACTCGTCGAGTTCACCCATGTGACTCACCGAGTACCACCGGTCTGAATCCATACAGAAGCATTCCAGACCATGCAATTGATCCAAAAAATAGATCTAGCCTCCTACAACTCATCCATCACATAAAGTGGCAAACTTTACGTGAATCCCAAGAGATCTATGCATTGGGGCTAGGATTTGGGACATGATGGCTCCACAAAACATTCCAACACAGGCACTTTCACGCTCTCTAATCCTTCTCCATACCAGATCTGAGGTAGCAACCTCAGATCTAACCTCTAGACTCCAATTACATCCATAGACAAGTTCCCACAAACCCCAAAATGAAGAAACAACATAACAACAGCCCAAGAACGAGATATTACGTCCAAGGAACGCCCCAACTGCAATGAAACTCGAATCCAAGCAAAGCCCCTTGCTCCAAGCCTTCAAACTCCCAAAATTCGTCAACAAACACCTCCTTCAAGCTCCTAAATGAGATATGATCTCTCACACACAAAGGCTAAGGGTTTCTGGACTTGAGGATGAAAAAAGAGGCTGAGAGTGGGCTGTTATGTTCTTTTTATAGGGCTCTACCCCGGGAATTAGGGTTTTCTCCACTCAGCGCCTACTCGCCGAGTCCTCCTTACTGACTCGCCGAGTCGGCTACTTAACACGCGACCCAGTCGCGACTCTACTCGCCGAGTCCAACCATGGACTCGCCGAGTCACTCTTTCCCAACTTACTCTTTTAGCCCTTCTACTCTACTCTTGATATTTCGGGATGTTACAGATCATGATGGTGCTTCTTTTAGTGATGGTGGTTTTAATAATGTTGGAACTTTTGGGATGTAATTTAGGTCATGTAATGGGAAATGCCTAATGAATATGATGGTTATTATAATCATATTTTCCCAAACATGTTTCGATACTAAAGATATGATATGGTAACGAACTTTCACATGTAAATAACCTTATATGGACTTAAAAACAAAATGAAGTCAAAAAGACAATGTACTTTCAACTGAAGGTAATAGTAAGTTATATTTTATCATTACTCAACATTAACATCCCACAAAATACAATTTGTGTAACGCCCACTGATTTGGGCAAGTCAATTTAGAGATTATAAGCATTGAAACTAACTTTTTAATAAAATATTATTTAGGATAAATAATCTTAACCAAAGTCATAGTATACGTGATAACAATTTTGTACATATAAATAACTCTAAAATTCGACTTCTTATGAAGAAGTTATGTTTCTTCAAAGTTTCAACATTAAGACTGCATAACTCTGCATATCGTAAAATGTGAATTTTTGATAAGTTACTTTTTAGCCAAAGTGATCTAAATAAAAGTTGTAGTGGTCGTCAAACCAAGAGTGTGCGTATATGAATATGTCCAAATTTCATTTCGTAATGGGAAGTGATGATTTTTCGAAGTTTGAGCATAGTAGTATACTGCTCAGTAACCGAAGTAGAGATCAGTTGATTGTTAAGAAAAATAATCTAAATGAGAGTTGAAGATCTTGTTCACATGATTCCATCGATATAAAGATAGTTGAGAATGGATATCATATTAGAGAGCTATGAATTTTAACAGACTTTAGCATTGTAATGATGTTAAAAATATAGCTTGAAAAATAAATTAAGAATTTGCCGACGGAGTCTAAATGAGAGTTGTTGATCTCATTGATACGCATGGGTATAAAGAGCATCGAAAACAAAGTTCGTATGAAGAAGATATAGTTTTCTAAATCTTTCCGAAAATCGCCACGTGTAGATAGGTTCCACGACACGCACCTTTTAGAAGGTGGGGCATGGACCACCATATTCGCAAGATGAGGAAAAAACGGGAGGATCAACGTCTCATTTATGTGTTTCGCATACAGTCTTCGCACGATGCTTACGTTCGATTTTTGCCCTATAAATAGTTGCTCACGCCTCATTCGATCCTCACAAACGTATAGCCTTATTTCTAAACTTTTGCACTATCTTAGCCATTTCCCTTAGTTTTAATTATATGGTGAAGCTCTGAGACCCCATAGCGCCCAACATGTAGTAGCTAGTAGGCTAGAGTTCTTCTAGCAGAATTTCTGGACTTTTTTCGAGGAAATCTCTATAAGTTAATAAGATTTATCAGTGATTCCATATCAAAATACTAACCGATCTACGTATGGGAGAGGTGTCTAGAATGGTCGTGTTGGCATGGTTGTTAGATTTCAAAAAGGCTATATGCCGAAATGGTTCTACCTCTTAACTGTCATGCCTGGATGATCCTTACTTGATAGATCTTGATGCACAAATTTGGATTAGTGAGGAATCTAGACTCTAATTATTATAGTCACCAGGATTACAAAACTAGATTAAGGCTTAAAGCTTTATGCATCTAGGTCTTTTGGAAGTGAGGCACTGCCAAAATCATCAGCCACCCGTGTCACGACCAAAATTTCAACCAATTTAAAACATTTTATTTCATTCAAAAACCATTACGATCATACATCTTTTTTTCAAAATAGTTTAAACATCAAAGTACTTTCCCCATAATCATATTACATAAAGTATAAACATGAGGAGCGGTAAGATCACGCCTTCTCCTTACCACGATCTCCTGAAGCACCTGAAACAATAAACCACAACTGTAAGCCCGAAAGCTTAGTGAGTTCCCCCAAAGTATCCATACACACATAAACATACACATACAGCAAAGAACAACATACTTCGGGTCTAATCAACTTTCCGGTTGGAATGCCTTCATAACACGAGCCCAATCATCCTACTGGGATGGAATACTCTCGGCCTATAACCATCGAGTTGGAATGCCCAAACACCTATACGTACAATAATGGCTACTATGGGTCCAATCATCCCCTAAGATGGAATACCCCAGGCCCCTCAACCATCAGGTTGGAATGACAACATACTATCAATCCAATCATCCTACAAGGATGGAATACTCCTAGCCCACAACCATCGGGTTGGAATGCCCCACTTCCTATACATACAGTAACTACTACTACTATTACTATGGGTCCAATCATCCCTCGGGATGGAATACCCCAGGCCCCTCAACAATCGGGATGGAATGCCAAAGTACTATGAGTCCAATCATCCTGCCTGGATGGAATACTCTTGGACCACAACAATCGAGTTAGAATGCCAATCTACACTTAGCAGACATGCACACATAACAGGCATACATAAAATAATCTACAGAACCAACATACTAGGGCCCTAACATCCTACCGAGATGGAATACCCTCTGCTACTACTAAACATACATATCCCGCATACTACCCAACTACCAGGGCATTGATCCAATAGAACTAGCCATCATACAACTATCCATTTCTCAAGGATACTAAGCTAACAAAGAATATTCTCATATCACTATCTCATCTACCAAGATACTAGCAAACATATCATCACATAACATAATAGGCTCTAACAACAATTTAAAGGTCCGACCTTGGTGCCTTAGACCCTTGAGTACAGTGAGGAAAACTCACCTTGCAACTGTCGAATCCTGCAAATCTCTAACTGCTGACTCGCCAGAAAAATTCCAACTATCATATGAAAATCATCACATTAGAAACCATCACAACTTTCTAGACCAAGGGCCAACAACACTCATTAAGTCCATCATCCTCTTATTGGGCCAAGACCCAAAGTCAAATCCTCATGCAAAGCCCAATATTGGCCCAATTTACTAAATTGGGCCCACCTCACCAAATGGGCCTAGATCCAAGGTCCATAATAATTATTGAGTCTAAATTACTCCATCCATAATGTTTAGTCACAGCCCAAGCCCCACTAGCCCAATAACAGCCCAATTACTTAAGGCCCAAAATCAAAACCCAACAGATGGAGTACGTTGGGCGTACCCCTCTTGGTACGTTGGGTGTACATCGATGCTCGTAGATTGGAATCGGGACACAGACCCACTACGTTGGGTGTACATCCATTTACGTGGAGCGTAATCTCGCTGAACTAAAATCATTCATAAGTTCTTAATGGCTTAAGCTCTTAAGCCCAAACTTCAGATCCATCGGCCAAATATTCCTAGGATTCATAAAGTCTCAAACTGTATTACTTGGGACATCCATAAAGCTCTTAATCCAAGGTCTTAATACATTAAGACCTACATATGTCACACATGAGACAACCAAAGCCATTGGGACCTCATTTTTCTCACTCAAGACCTTTCCTAAGGTCTGAAAGGAGAGTTAATCTCAACCAACTCGCATCATGCATCAAGATGAGGTTTTTGGGACAAGAATGGTGTCAAAACTTCACAACACATAGATTTACACAATATGATTGTAAAGCAAGAGATTTTATACCTCAAAAGTGCTCCAGAAGATGATGCCTTTCTAGATCTATGAGCTCCAGCTACCCCACTCCTTCTTTGACAACTTCCTCTTTCTTCTTCTAGGCTCTTCTTTGCCAAACCAAGCTCTTCAAGGTCAACTATCCACAACAATGGAAGAAGAACAGCTACTTAGCGTTTCTGAGGGTAAGAGGCCAGATATGGAGGTTGGGGTTGGAACCATAATGTTCCTTAGATAGTGGCTGGCCCTAAAATTAGGGTTTATGGATGATAGACGTATGTTGGGTGTAATTCCAGTACGCTGGGCGTATGTCCAGGGACCCCGCTTTCATTAACTCCATTACGCTGGGCGTAACCCAGCCTTACGCTAGGCGTACCCACGTATGTCCCATGCATGCATGGCCTTACTTTGTCAACTTTTTCCATCAAGTGCCATAAGTGGAAATATCTTCAAAGTGTTATAGATCCTTTATTCTAAGTCCGTTTCCAACGAACTTTATATCCACAAAAAGGTGGCGAGAAGCCTTACGCTTCTAGCAACACACCCCGACCCGAAACCTTCTCGAATAAAACCCCTTACCCATAAAAGACCGAAACGCCCTTACTCTTGATCTCGGGGAACCATAAATAACTACTCTTAGAACGGGGCGTTACAACCCGCTTTTATTGAGTGAGTGCATGGTTACTTTCATTTTACACATAGATATTAAGTATCTAATTAATTAATTGCTATATATGCTTATGTGAAAATATGTTATGAATTAGATGAAATATTACAAATATAAATTATATGATTTATACCACATATGTATTTTATAAATATAGTACATTGGGTAACGCATGGTAGAAATAGATGCCTTAGTATCATGAAAGATGTAGGTAATTATAGAATGCCACAACTGTAGAAATGGTACCAGTGTGCCAATGATGTAGGAATGGTACTAGTGTAATAATGATGTAATAACCTAACAAAGTATAGGTGACAAACACCATACTACTCATAACTGTCTTGTGGAAAACTAGAAGTGATGGATCTCATGCCTAATAGATCGATGTAGGCTGTGATGGACATCGTGCCTATTTTATGAACTCGGGCATCGACGGACTTCGTGCCTAATGTATAGAATTAGCCAATGATGGACTTCGCGCCTATTTGATGAACTCGGGCATGGATGGACATCATGCCTAATAGATAGACTCAGGCAGATATGGAGTTCGTGCCAACTTGATGAACACATGTAGTGATGGACTTGATACGTATTCGATAGTCTAGTGGAAATTAGGCATCAATGGACTTCAAGTGTTGTGTAACGAGTATATCTTTTGACCCATGGATAGGTTGTCGGTGTAACATTGAAAAGTTTTCAGGAAGGACTTCAGATTTGTGTGAAACCTCTTTTTGGTGGTGTCGCATTGGTATGGTGGGAAAAAGGTCAGTCTGACCTTGGTTTTGATGGAACTCAAAATTTTGGTTAAATCAGTTGAGAAATAGAAGGATATCTTTGATTATTTGAACTGGAAAAAAATTTATTTAAGAAGGTTTTATAGCTAGGATTCTTATTGATATGGAGGGTGACCAAGCTGGAAAACTTAGGGTCTGGACGTTATGGATTGTTAACATATAGTAAAAGTCTTGAAGTCGTTAAGGAGGGATTAATTCCAGTGGGGGAGAACCGCTTGGAAATATTTGTAATAATTTCAAATGCGGATTGAATTGGATTTCGTATATGATGGAAAGAGGATAATTGGTTTTTTTATCATAATCAAAGAATCAGAGAATAAGGATTAGAGTTATCTCGGATGAGGATCTGCCTCATGTTCATCTTCAATTAGATATTCTTGTAGATGGTTGACAAACTATCGGAAGTTCCCATGATAGTTATGGAAATTCAATTATTGGTTAGTGGATTGGGGGTCAACCCGAGTGTTGTTATTGGTTAGGGAACAGGGGCTTAACCCGAGTGCTATCGCTTAATAGTGAATCTGGGTTAAGCCCGAGTGTTGTTATTCAATAGTGGACTGGGGGTAAGCCTTGGTGATATTAGTGTTTAGCATATATGGGGTGACCTTGAGTGTTGACAATAGATAGCTACCTAAGGTTGTCAAAGTCGAGTCGGAGCATGCTCTAGTCTAGTATATGAATAGTTGGTCTTATTGCGATGGTGGAATATATGCGGGATTAGTATGTCGACGTGTGGCCGAGAAGGTGATGATCTGATCAAATATGTAAATTTCCAGATAGTTTGGGTGATGGGAGGGGTTGTAGTAGAAAGTGGAAGAGAGAGTTGACTTCGAGGACAAAATCTAATTTAATGGTGGGGGGTTGTAACATCCTATTTCATGTCGTTTCTTATTTAAGGCTCGTGGGCCATAAGTCTATTGTGTATAGGCTTTGGGCCTTAAGGTGGCAAAGTTAGTCCTTTTGGAAAGAGGTAACGATGGTTAAGCGATTTAACCCTTGAATTGTGTTTTGGGCCGAAGGGTAGGAAGGGAAAATTCGTAGGCCATTTCTTGCATGAAATATGGATTTTTGTTTGAGAAGTTTTTATTCCAAGATATTTGGATTATATAGTGGGGCTCTTGAATACCTTTCCATGGATATAAATATCTTTGAAAGAAGTGTTGGAATTAAGAAGTTTTGGTTGTTAAAAGTTAAGGGTATTGGTTTTAGCCTAGTACGCTAAGCGTACAGGGTGTATGTTGGGTGTACTATGAAAGAATGATTAAGGAGATTCAACTTTGTATGTTGTGCATGTCAAGTGTACGTTGGACATGCCAAGTGTACATTGGGCATGCCAAGTGTACGTTGGGCGTACACGATAAGAACCAAAACCAAAAAATATCGAGGTTTTGAGCCCTATTTAACCTCCTTAACTTTCCCAAAACCTTTCCATTTTCAACCCCCTCCTCTCCAACATCCTACCTTGAAGCCCCAACCCTAGTTTGATCTTTGTGAGGAAAATAAGGTGTTGTTAAGTGCTTTGGAGTGTTCTTGGTGCATCTTGGAGAAGATGGAGCTCATTAGAGAAGTGTTGGTTGCACTGGAGCTTGTAGATCTAGACCTTGTTCTCCTCGATCTTTCTTCTAGAGATATAATGCTTGAGTCTTGATGATGTATTTGTTAGATCTAGCTAGTTTTGGGTGTTATGAGCATTTTGTCACTTCTGTGCTTAAAGTTTAGATCTTGAAAGTTTGTGGCCTTGGTATGGATAAAGCTGGAAACTTCATCCATCTAAACATTGTATATATTTAGATCTGAAGATTGGAGACATGGACTTAACGGATTATGTTTAGAGAGATGCTCTTTTGGTCCCTTTGAGACTTAAAGACTAAATCTTCCTTTTTTGGACTATCCTAATAGATAAATTTGGAAACATTATCCATTATGGAACGATGATATCTTAATGAGTTATGAAGTTAGTTGTTTTAGTATTGAGCACTTCCTAGCCATGCAAAGTCTTAAAGTTGGAAAGTTCATGACTTAAGATGTTAGTTTGGGACTAGATTTGTTTTTGGACGATGGGACTTAATGGGATAAGTCCTTCAAAGGAAGCAACGTATTCATCCATCATATATTGGGTGTATGTGGACTTAAGTCACACATATGTGATGGGATCCTCAATCCTAGACCATGAGTATGATAAGCGTAAAAGCAAAGTATGTTGGGCGTACTCAGCTGAGTCAACTCGGCTAACTTTGTGACTTTTGACTTTGACTTAATTTTGACCAAGTTTGACCTAGGACTATTTTGGGTATTTTTAATTGTAGCTAAGTTTGGTCATTTTTCAATGAATAGGTGACAAATAGAGATGATATTCAGAGTAGTTTCCTGTCTATCTATGTTTTCAAAATGAGAGGTGAGTTTTCCTCACTGTATTTGTGGGTCGAAGGCACCAATTCCTGCCCACTATGTTGTGTGTCTTTGTATATTGGATGTTGCTTTGATGTAGTGATCTATTTAATATATATCCTGGTATATAAGAGTTTCTTATGTTGTAGTGATCTTTTAGATTTGTATCATGGTATATAGGATGTTGGTATACTATAGTGATCTGTTACATATGAATCCTGGTATATAGGAAGTTGCTATGCTGTAATGATTTGTTAGATCTGTATGATTTGCCTTCTATTCAATTATACGTTTATCTATTTCATATGCTGACATAATGCAGTTTGGTTGAGGAAATATTGCTCTGTTTGGAAACCAACAAACATGGGAGCAATCTAGTTATAAGTTGTAGGACAAGCCAGACTTATGTTATGGCCTTTTAAGAAAGCCAGACATAAGCTAAGGGCGGTAAGGCAAGCCAGACTTATGATGTGGCTCGACAGCAAGCCATACATGCCTTGTGGGCTAGTAAGGTAAGCGATACTCATGATACAGGCTCAGGGATAGTCTAACCCAATGGTTACGAATCCAGTATGCATGTTCTTTTATGTTCCTCATCACTAAGTATTGGATTATAGTTTTAGTTTATTGTTTTAGTTAGTCCAGACGATCGTGGGAAAGCGAAAGCCTGATCATACACATCCTCAATAACATGTTTTTGGAGATTTATGATGCACTGATCTTGGGATATTTGTATTTTATACTTGGTTTTTGTTATGGGTTTCATTAAAAAACAATGAGTTCTATTGATTTGAAAATGAAAATTTTTATCGTGACATGTGGGATGTTACATGTTGGTATCAGATCCCTGGTTTAAGAAAATTGTATGAGCATTCATGTGAATACAAACTCAAACAAAGGATCTATAGAAAGTTTTCAAAATAATTTTCAAAATTGTTTTAAAAATTTTTTTCAATTTTTTTTCAAATATTATTTTCAAGGGTAACCTAAGAAGGATGAGATGTGTACGGTCAGTCGGAGCAAGAAATTATACCCCAAGATATCCACACTGTTATTTACTTGTAATAGAACTGCATACTAGTTGTAGGGTAGGGATATTCATGAATTGGATGATAGAATTTCCTGATTTTTGATGCCTTATTCATATAGAGTTTTCTACTCAAATGATGCTTGCTTGTTACTTGTAGGACTCTATTGGGTGTGAATTAACTACTAATTGAATACATTAAGGCACACGCTACATGGGTTAAATAATCTTAGAGTGAAGGATTTGTTTATATTGCGCCACTCTAGCCAGAATCCAACCGTTGTAAGGTTGAATATTTTAATCTAAGATTATTTAAGTTATGTGACGTGTGTTTGTATTCATGAAGTAGTTAACTGGTACCAATGGGGGTCATTCAGCAGCTAATGGCAGGGTGAGGTGAGGACCCTAGTATAGCTTAGGGAGTACATAGAACTTATGGTGCCCTGTTTAGCCGGTGTTGGGAGCATCATTATTAGTGAGTATGTGGATGTAGCAGGCCTGTTGAGGAATGATTAGCCACTCTTGAGAGAGTAAGGATATGATGTATGTGTATCCAAGCTATAGGTTTGTTTTCAGGCAGATTGTGATGATCCTTGAGAAATATATAAGTAGGTGTGGAAGGTATTATGGGCCCGTACTACTAGAGGCACATGACTTATATGTGTAACAAGGACGTCACAAACCCCGAGAGTTTAGTCTCTCAATGATGGTTGAAGTGGTATAAAATTATGGTCTTTCTGATATATATATATATATATATATATATATATATATATATATATATATGTATTGGTTCATTTTCAGTATGTTGGTCGCGAGAGGATCTGGTTTGGGATTTTTAGCTGATGGCCGGGATAGGCTAGGGTGATCAATGATCAGATGCGGGTGATGATTACCGCTGAGGTTTCATAGATATTACAGGAAGAGTTTCCTAGCATCATGGATCGGATCACTAGCAAGCTAATTGCCAAGCTCGAGAAGCAAACTGCAGCCTTCTAGATTGTGGGAGGGACTGTTGAGGTGACTATTGGGGGAGATCTTGATGTGGGCAGGAAACCCAACAAGAGAAAACAGGCTCATTTAGCGATAAATGAAGATTTCGAGGCTGCTAACTTTGGTACCGGAAGTCAAGGGGATTTCATATATGCGGGAAGTTTGGTGGAACCCACAAGTTTTCTTATCACAGGTTCAAATGCTACAAGTATGGAGAGAAGGGGCATGTCGTTTGCAACTGCAAGAAGGATCAGATGAATTTCCATTCTCACCAATCAGGTAAGCTAGCCAGTCCTACATTGCTAGCGGAGGGAGTGCAATCTCAGTTATCCATGATTTGTCAGGAGGTCAAGGTTGAAATTCAATAAATCATAGGTATAAAATTTTGATCATCGGTTTAATCTTGAATGGATAGTCATTCATATACTTAGCATACTAGAACTCCCATGTTAGCATATGTAGGTTTTAATAGACGACGGTTTCAGCCTTCAAGGTGCTTCATAAATCATAAAGTAAGACTATTGTTCATGAAAAGTTGTACGATGCAATGTTGGGAAAGCTTTTGACATATCTATATAGGGTTTAGGATTTCCTTGTGATTGCTGATTATTATTTAAGAATTGTCATATGCCATTTTGTATACTGGGAGCTAGATTTAGAGAGTATCGGGATGAACCGGTTTTAGGATTAGATGTAGAAGACATCATCCAGTGGGAGAGCAAAACCTAAACGGGGGACAACTGAGCATTATGCTTAAAGCATCAGCAACCAAATTGATTTTGACCATTTCCATGTGAGGGGCTGAAGGAAGTTGTAGTGTAAGTTCGATGCATTTCAAGTGTCTGAGGCTATTGAGATCTTTTAGGGTGGTGAGGATTGAGAGATTGATCCGAAGTGGGTGTTAGGTAAGTTGTTGTTAGATTCTTGCTCTCAGGTTGTGCATGCAGACCTTGTGTCAGAATATTTTCGACAAGATCTTGTTGTAGTCGGCCGTCCCTTCTGGGACAACGAAATAGAGTTAAGAGGAGTGCGTATTGCTCAGGTTGATTATCAATTAAATGTAGTTTTGACTCTTTGAATTGATCATTATCCTTAGTAGGAGGTAGAGCTATTGTTAAGTTATCAATCTACTTCAGGGTGTAATGGATGCACTTTTGCATGGGTTTTCGTTCAGTGGATTAGATTGTTCGAGAAATTATCAAGTAGTATCAGTTGACGGTACTATATGTTGATTAATTTTTCTTTAAGTGTAGAGCAACGAGTATATCTTTGGTTCCATGAATAGGGTGTCGGAGTAACGTCGAGTATAAGTTTGGCAGTTTTCAGGATTTTACACTTAAGGAGATATTAGGAGAGTGGATGCACTAGGGTTTTGTGCGACACTGTTATTCCAATACTCTAGGACACTAGAGTTCGTTCCAGGAATAAAAATATTTTCTGCCAAAAATATCTCAGGACTATAAATAGAATTCTGAACCAAATTGGTTCATTTGTTGAATTCCATTTAGAGAAAAGTCAAAATTCTCTCTCATGGATCTTCGGGTTTTTATCCCAAATTGTGAGTACTTCGATCTAGTTATGTTATATAGCTTAGATTGTGTTTAGAAACATCAATTTCATAGCAAAACAACTAGACTCGGGAGTTTACCGCCCAAGAACGTTCTTGGGGAGTAAACTCCATTTTAAGGTCCTAAGGTGTCCCAAAGTCCCTCAAAGCCTTGGAACTCAAAATAGAAGCCTCCATTTCATGCTTTAAACCACAAAACAATTAGGAATCATGGCTAGAATTGAGTTGACGGCCAAGGAAGTTCTTGCGCCGTGAACTCCATGTTTAAGTGCCAAAATGCTTTGAAACACTTCCTAAGGCTTAGGCTTAAATTAGGACAAGTACTCTAAAGTGTTTACAGCCTAGAAAACATAAGGAATCACATGTATTAAGGAGTTTACGGCCAAGACAAGTTATTGGGCCGTAAACACCTATAAAGGGGTCAAATGACACCCTAACTCTTTCCTTATGCCTAGAACCCAACATAGATCATTACCTTGAAATGTTTGACACTTGAAAACACCATAACCACCCTACCAAGGGAGTTTACGGCCATAAACTTCAAGGGAATATGGTCCCAGGGCCGTAAACTCCTCAAAGGAGTTAATAAGAAGCCCAAACACTTGATCTAGCCTTGAAACAATTCACCACTAGAGTTGTAATAATTCTAAGCTTCATTTAGAGACTTGGTTGAGAGTTTACGGCCATGAGTTTACTCCCCTGGGCCATAAACTCCAAAACATATGGCCATTAGACCATAAACTCCCATTAGGGGCATTGCACTCCTTTGTTGCAACTCATTAGCCTCCTAGCACTTGACCAAAAGTGTTTTCCTCACGTTTAAATGTTTATACTTGTATAATTAGTGTTTTAATCACTAATTATTTATATACATATGTCATCATATGTAATTAGGATCATTGTGTGTGTCTAAATTCTTCACTTGACACCAAGCACTTGTCCGATCCTTCCTTACGATAAAAGTCTGTTCAATTCCAGTCACTTACTGCAGGTGAGTTCAAATCCCTTAAATAATGCTTTAAACTATTTTTAAATGTTTTATGGGGAGGGGAATACAAGTAGAATCATGCTAGTTATTATATCAATCACATGTGATTAATAAGTAGAATTATGCTAGTTATTATATCAATCACATGTGATTAATATGCATCATTCAAATGATTTACTACACATTAGCCGTTTTACCAAACAGTTTCCTTCAAGTTATTTTTATAAACATTTTATATGTTTTAAACTCCATATTACACTGTACATTTTACTCTGTATATTACATTTCAAACTTATTTACAATTGTGTTACAAACAAACATTTCTTTATACTAAACTGTTTTATCAAACCCATGCCTTCAAATTGTTTTATAGATTGACATCAAGTCGATCTTTTATTAAAATAATAATTATGTTTCAAATATCTTACAAAACTTATTTATGCTTTTATATTATAAATTCCATGCCTCTATATGTATAGTTATATAAGAAATGTTTAAAAGACTTAGGAAGGCTATCCACCCTATTTCCTTTTCGCGCTTGAGATGTGGTTTGGTGGGATATCGGGTACTCGTCCGAAAGTCGTTTAAATATTAGTTATATATCATGTGTACATATATAGTCATAAAAGGTCCTTCCAGTTCATCCCATGCCCTTGGGTAGCAAGGGTATACATCCATGTCCATACGTACCAGTTAGATTACTTGTAAACTACCATATGGGTAGTTTAGGAAGATACTAGAACTATTACTAGAACGCGATATCATACTATGAGTCAGTTCATTCATGAGTCAATACTTACTACTAGAAGAACATATACAACTATACTAGAGAAGAACATATACAACTATACTAGAGAAGAACATATCCAACTATACTAGAGAAGAACATATACGACTATACTAGAAAGAGAACATATACAACGATACTAGAATGATTACATTACTATACTTGCTTGGTAGAGAGCACGTATATTACAGCTAGAACAGTTCATCAGATTACACTTACATGAATACGTGAATAATTGTGATCCATTGTATCGGAGCATGCCTTAAATTTCATGGTCCTAGTTGTAGCCAGAATTCTCTTGGAGGGAGAGCGTGAGCTTGCATATAGATCTATACTGGATTGACTATCCTACACCTTGCTGCTAGCTACAGCCGGAACTGCAGGATTGCGGGTGCCAAACGTCATTCCGTTATTACGACCATTCTTATGTCGTTGTTACCAGTCAATAGTATTGTACAATTAATCACATGATGCCTTAATATAAATCCGGTTTAAGGTAGTTAGTACAGCAGTAGTTCTTATAGCGCTACGTTTTAGTACTACATTAATTTTCCCTGTACATAAATTTAGTGATCTTATCACTTAAACTATAAATGTAAAAACTATATTTTGTTAATAATAGTTACATTTAGGAAAATTACACACTTTTACATGACACGAACCTATAGAACAGTTAAGTCTTGGTAGAAGACTATATTGAGAATAGTTAAGTCTTGGTAGAAGACATCTTTATATAAATTAGGAATCATAGGGATTTCTAGGTTTTTCAAACATTTACAGTTCATTTACAAACATTTTCATACTTATATTTCATTTACAAACAATTTCTTACATACAAATTAAGACACTAAAATACTTATGAGCTCACCAGCTTCAAAGCTGATACTCGCTTTCAAAATTACTTGTATCATCAGGTCATCATAGACAGGTACCGATGCAAGGAGAAAGGAAGATGGAGCTTGTTCAAGACTCATCTTTCATTTTGATTTACGCTTTAGTGTTTATCAAAATTTGACAGAACACATGTATAATAATTATATTATTAATGCAATGGATGATCTTGTTGCTTGTTTACTACTTTTTATTGTTGTGATACTGTACATGACGCCCTCCGCCCCAGAACGTTTCCGCCGTTCTTGGTTTTGGGGTGTGACAGATTGGTATCAGAGCATTGTTTATAGTGAATTAAGTATATCAACCCATAAAAGATATACTAACTATAAATACATAAGGGATTCAAAATACTATGACCAAGAGTTTATACTTTAAATAATAAAATATTTAAGTTGGTATACGTGCTGCATTCATACTAAAATCAGTGTCACTAGGACGGCACAAAAGACTTACAATTGTTGGGCAACACAAGTGGGCATAGAGACATATGGTCAAAACTGGGAAGATATAGCCTGATCACCTATATTATCCGAGGGTTGACTAGCATGTGCCTAAGTGTAATTGTGTGGTTGCAACAATGCTAAAATCTTACCAACCCAACCACAATGAGAACAATAGAACATAACATTAAAATTTAAAATAGTATAGGAGTATTTGGTGTTACTATAAGTACTTTATACTTGAGAACTAAAACGGAATCTTCATTTCTAAGTCGATAGTTTCTAAGTGGATACACTAAGGCTATATGTAATTAGGATGTTTGTCACACCCCCGAACCAGACGGCGGAAACGTCCGAGGGCTGTTCTGACTCAATTGAATACCATCACAATGAATATACATGAAACATAACATCATTCATCACCAAGCATTTGAATATTACAACTGATAGTGTTTACATCCATTACATTGTTCCATAATATTACATGCCCCAAAAGTAAATTGTTCATTACTAATTAAACAATAGCAAAACGTCATAGAGTACAATTCTTCCTTCACTTTATCTGTTACCTGAGAATACAAGTATTTTGAAAAACGTCAACATATGAAATGTTGGTGAGTTCATAAGTAATGTTTGAAATCCAATGTTTTGTATTGTTTTGAAAACCACCAGAAAATCCGATATTTTTTGAAAATAGTATAGTATAAAAGGTGTGAAGATCCATAAGTATGCTTGTTTGTTTCTATAAATGTAAGTGTACGATTTGTAAAACTTGGTATGTAGTTCGTAGGTGTAATAATTGAAAACCCTAGGAAAACCCGACGTCTTCCTATCACTTCGCTTTAATTAGTTTAAATGTTGTTATTTCTTTACGACAGGTGTATTCGTTGAGCTCCGGAGACGTTGGATTAATAGTGGATTGTGAATTGTTGTAACATACATTAATGAAAACGACCAGTTGACAACCGTACAAATGATCCCTTAGGCGTCGCTTGCACTTATTCACTTAACCCACCCCCCCCCCCCCCCCCCCGGACTCATGTAGCCCCACGACCGAGGGGAAAAAAAGAAGGTGCGAAGCCCCCGGTATTTCCCTACGTCGTTCAAGGCTATAGTGAATGCGAAGGGACGTTAGCCCAACTCGCATTGGTGAATTCTCGACTTCGCTAGCAGTACCGAAGGACCCTTGGGGACCAGCAGCACGTTTGCCATTGAAAGTCCTTTTACACGGAATTAAGTCGTATTAGACCCAACTACATGTAAGCAAATTTCCTTCGGGCCTAAAGATCATGTCATTGGGCTAGCTAGGCCCAACAAGCATGATTTGAAACTTTTGGGCCCAAGGACGGAGTGTCGATGTCTAGTGTATTTCCGCGTGGGTATTGAGTTTTCGAGATTTCCATGTTTGTATTGAAGTATCGTAGCGTTAGTAGTTTCGGATTTGTTATTGATTCGAGAGACCGGATCAATTCGTTCCATAACGATTTTTTGTATTGTAGGTGTATTGTAATTTGCCGGTAGTCGGGATACTAGCGTTTCATCGTGTCGGGTTCATTGCTTAAGACATTAGTCTTTTACATTTTCCAGACCCTTCTTTCTAGATGAATTTACACTTTTGGACCCTTATATAAAATGATTTATATTTTAGTCCTTAAGCCATTATTCTTGACACTTTAGTATCAAAACTTGTAGAAAAAGTATTTTGCAGCTCAAAGCTTTTTGAAAAACAGTTTTAGTCCCTCAAAATGAAACTTTTTCAGCTGGAACCTTCATTTTCGCATATTTTACATTTTTAGCCCAAAATAGTGAATTTTTGCATTTTTGGGCCCTTTTAAATGTGAAAAGCATTTTAACCTTTGAAATGGACTTGGGACACTAGTAGTCCCCTGTTTTACAGAAAAATGCATTTTCAGCCCCTCAACTTTGAAATTTTCGCATATTGGGCCTTTTTGGGCCGAAAAGTTCATTTTTAGCCCATTAAGTTTAGAAATTTACATTTTAAACATTCTAAAGTATATATTTCTGGAAAATTACTTTATGAAACTGTTTTGACACATATTAACCTCCAGAATTTGTATTTTGACATTTTGAGCCCTTAAATTTCATATTTTTAGCATTTTAAGTCCAAAAATGTGATTTTTAGCCCAAGATGTTCATCTAAACCAACTTGGTTATTTTTCTAGTAATGGCTTATGTATAATGATATGTTTTAGCACTTGTCTCATGCATGATAATACAAATCTCGATTTTTAGGTCCTTTTGACTAGTTTCAACACCATAAACACACAAAAGTACGTAAATAAACATAGAAATCATACAAGGCATACACATAATGATAGATCTACACATTTGCTTGTATTCTCCCCCCACAAAACTTATAAAAACCGAAAATAAGGGGGTATGAAGCTCTCCTTGGGTGTGGTTTCGGTTTTGGAGAGGATTGGAAGAAGTTTGAAGTGGTTTTCGGCCCTAGCACACTATGATGAAGATCTCGGCCTTGAAGTGGTTCTAAGATGCAAGATCATGATTTTTGCATGGATTAGGAAGAGATTTTTGATAAAACAAAGAATCTAGATCATAGATCCAAGCATAACCTTACCTTAGATGAAGAGTTTATGGAAATATCCCTTTGAAAACCTTCTAATTTTCGAGATCTTGAAGAAGAATGGAGGAAGTTTTCTTGAGAGAGAGTTGTGAGAGAATTATGTGTGTGTGTGTGTAATCGGCCGAGAGTGAGAGAGGGAGAGAAGAAGAGGATGGATTGCATGGAAAAATGAGTCTTGCATGGATGTTTGGGGTGTAAAGGCTTGGATATCCCCCATGCAAAAGTGAGGTGGCATGAGGAAGTCAACCCCCCCCTTTTCTTCTTGGATTGGGCCTTGGGCCGAGAATATGGAAGGAAAAAGAGTTTTTGGGCTTTATTGCCCCTAAGCCCATATAGAGGTTAGGTTGGATGATTTTTTTGACCCAAAAAAAATATAATATGATTTTTACACTTTGTTGGGCTAGTTTAGGCTAATCATGGTTCAAAATTTTTAATTTATTTCATTCTAGGCCCAATATGGCCCAAAATGTTGAAATAAATGGATGTGGGTTCAATTAGAGCCCATTTACAGGTTTTAATCCCATGATAGTCAAATTGGAGGCTTATTGGCCCAATGAGTCCAATAAGGAAGTCCTAGTCCCAAAATGGACCTAACAAGAACTTCTAGGGTTTCCAATTGCTTGTTGACTATTTGTAGCACATGTATGGTGTACTTGTTTGAAAATTAGATGTCATAGAGTAAGCATCATACATGCTCTTTGAGTTTTTTATTTTACATTTAACTTCAGTGTAGAGATTACATGACACAAAATTTCTAGTTATAACAATGTTATAGACTTAGAATCTGTGAAAAATTTGCCTTACCCCTATTCTGTGTGAATTTGCAATTAAGGTCACTTATTCGAAGGTCTATCCTGTTTAGATTACACATAGCTGGTATGCACTTCACAAATAGCGATGTAACTGATGAAGGTTTTCTAAATAATTATCTAGATAGTTCGTCTAATAATTATTCTCTTACCCTAAATTCTTGCATAGAAAACATAGCTGGACTCCATCCCCTCGGCAACCAGTATCCTCCGAATGAAGTCATAGCTGGTTGGTTTGGAGAAGAACCAGAGAATGATCACCCTATCCCCTTGAATGATCACCATGATGAAGACCTTTCATATGATGCTAACTCCGAACCAGAGATTGAGAACCTTCCCTGAGCAGCTCCCTTTCCAATTCCTAACCCTCGTCCGGATTTTCATGGCCCGACCCTGAGTGAGTGGAATGCTTGGCAACATGGAGCGAAGGACAAGATTAGACTATGCCATTTAATGGCGACCAAAGCTTTTACGACTTGAACAATGGGAGCTCAGCAGATAGAATCTTGTCAATCTTGGTCCGCAGAGTGGCCCGAAATGAGATTCAAGGCAGGACAGCCCTACATCAGATTATCGAAGTTGTCGCCGATGTGAGAATACATACCCTCCGCACCATTCGTCTAGAAGATGCTCACGAGAGATCAGAGAGAAACCATGAAACCCTGCTCCAAGCACTGACGGAATCACGAGTCGAAGTTATAGAGTTCCGAGTAAGCCAGAGGGTGTACGAAAGACACCTACTTGACGTGGAACGTCAACTGGATGAACTGAGAGCTCATCAGAAGGATGATCATCGCCGGTAGTAGACGCTTTACTGTATTATAAAAAGGAATCGTGTTTTTTTTTTCTATGCCCGATGTGGCATTTTCTATGAAATTATCTTGTACCGTAAGTACTTTAGTTAGGTCTTTATGCTGTCAAGAACTATCTTCTCTGGATACGATGTAAGACCTTTACAAGGTCATTTTCCCGAATCTTTACGTCGTGAATATCAAAGGTATTGACAGCCGGCTAACTTCTGTGTCATTCTTTATTCAAGTACTCTTATCATACTTTCATTGGGTCTATCTGAAACATGCTTTAGTCAAGTCATTGGACTATAGTGATTTATCTCCGGAGACATTTCCAAGTCTCTTTCAGTGGTTGGATCTTGTTATTCACCAACCCACGATACCTCGGCTTGCACAACAAACATCTTGAGACCATTCTACAAACTCACTTCCATTTTGTACTAGGACTGCATCATAGGGATGTAGGTCAACCTTTCGAGACCACACTCTTACTCTTTACTTGAACAATCTAAGTAAATCTAGGGTCAACCAGAATCGCTCACTAAATCCTTATCTTTCATGTAAAAGAATCATGTCGTCATCCGGAAACAACCAGCTAAGCAAGGAGACCCCTACTTTTCCTATGGACGCCGCTACTTTTCAAGCCACCGTTACAGCTGCCGTGATGGCTGCCGTGACAGCAGTCCTAGCAAACCGCAGCACTCCCAACGCAAACAAGGCTGAAAAAGGAGTTGACAATCCCGATCGTGTTAACGATCCGAGGAATCAACAAGTAGTAACAGTCGCCACCACCCAAAACAACAACTCAGAGTTCAAGAAAAGAAAACGTCAAGCCAAAGTGGAACGCAAACGGTTTCAGAGAATTGCCAGGCAACAACCACAAACCTCTGCCATCCCAGTACCGAGCAGACCATATAAAGGAACACTCCCGAAGTGCGACCGGTGCAACCACCACCACAAGGGAATTTGTCGAGCCTGGCAATGCAATAATTGCAACAAGATGGGACACATTGCTCGTTTCTGTAGAACTACCTCCACCGCTGGAGCAACTCTAGTTTTCTATAGTTGTGGTGAGGCAGGTCACTATTACAGAAATTGCTCAAAAGTGGAGATCAACGAAAGCAACCGTGTCCCCATAACTCCTACTCGACACTTCACTTCCTCCACTGATGTGGGTGCTGTCCAGATATGTCACCAATGCGGTGAAATTGGACACCTCAAGAAGGATTGCCCGATAACGCAGAACTCTGGCGTAGACGGGAAAATTCTCAGGATCACAGCTGCAGGAGAGTCTACTCCGGAACCCACGTTAATGTAACTAAGGCGTTTCATTGTAACAGACTTATAAACTATCCACAACTAGTGCAACTAGAGTCTTACCTTTTTGCGAGATCCTGTCTGTATAAGGATGCCCGTGATGCGTATACTTGTCTTTTGTAGTATAACTTATTCGCAGCAATCGTCTTGACGTAAGTCTAAAGTATTGTAACTTTGTTGATGGTTGTACGGTTGTGTTTTGTCTGTAAACGTCTCATGTTCAAATCTGATGTCTTTAAGTTTGGCAGTTTTCAGGATTTTACACTTAAGGAGATATTAGGAGAGTGGATGCACTAGGGTTTTGTGCGACACTGTTATTCCAATACTCTAGGACACTAGAGTTCGTTCCAGGAATAAAAATATTTTCTGCCAAAAATATCTCAGGACTATAAATAGAATTCTGAACCAAATTGGTTCATTTGTTGAATTTCATTTAGAGAAAAGTCAAAATTCTCTCTCATGGATCTTCGGGTTTTTATCCCAAATTGTGAGTACTTCGATCTAGTTATGTTATATAGCTTAGATTGTGTTTAGAAACATCAATTTCATAGCAAAACAACTAGACTCGGGAGTTTACCGCCCAAGAACGTTATTGGGGAGTAAACTCCATTTTAAGGTCCTAAGGTGTCCCAAAGTCCCTCAAAGCATTGGAACTCAAAATAGAAGCCTCCATTTCATGCTTTAAACCACAAAACAATTAGGAATCATGGCTAGAATTGAGTTGACGGCCAAGGAAGTTCTTGCGCCGTGAACTCCATGTTTAAGTGCCAAAATGCTTTGAAACACTTCCTAAGGCTTAGACTTAAATTAGGACAAGTACTCTAAAGTGTTTATAGCCTAGAAAACATAAGGAATCACATGTATTAAGGATTTTACGGCCAAGACAAGTTCTTGGGCCGTAAACACCTATAAAGGGGTCAAATGACACCCTAACTCTTTCCTTATGCCTAGAACCCAACATAGATCATTACCTTGAAATGTTTGACACTTGAAAACACCATAACCACCCTCCCAAGGGAGTTTACAGCCATAAACTTCAAGGGAATATGGTCCCAGGGCCGTAAACTCCTCAAAGGAGTTAATAAGAAGCCCAAACACTTGATCTAGCCTTGAAACAATTCACCACTAGAGTTGTAATAATTCTAAGCTTCATTTAGAGACTTGGTTGAGAGTTTACGGCCATGAGTTTACTCCCCTGGGCCATAAACTCCAAAACATATGGCCATTAGACCATAAACTCCCATTAGGGGCATTGCACTCCTTTGTTGCAACTCATTAGCCTCCTAGCACTTGACCAAAAGTGTTTTCCTCACGTTTAAATGTTTATACTTGTATAATTAGTGTTTTAATCACTAATTAATTATATACATATGTCATCATATGTAATTAGGATCATTGTGTGTGTCTAAATTCTTCACTTGACACCAAGCACTTGTCCGATCCTTCCTTACGATAAAAGTCCGTTCAATTCCAGTCACTTACTGCAGGTGAGTTCAAATCCCTTAAATAATGCTTTGAACTATTTTTAAATGTTTTATGGGGAGGGGGATACAAGTAGAATCATGCTAGTTATTATATCAATCACATGTGATTAATAAGTAGAATTATGCTAGTTATTATATCAATCACATGTGATTAATATGCAGCATTCAAATGATTTACTACACATTAGCCGTTTTACCAAACAGTTTCGTTCAAGTTATTTTTATAAACATTTTATATGTTTTAAACTCCATATTACACTGTACATTTTACTCTGTATATTACATTTCAAACTTAATTACAATTGTGTTACAAACAAACATTTCTTTATACTAAACTGTTTTATCAAACCCATGCCTTCAAATTGTTTTATAGATTGACATCAAGTCGATCTTTTATTAAAATAATAATTATGTTTCAAATATCTTACAAAACTTATTTATGCTTTTATATTATAAATTCCATGCCTCTATATGTATAGTTATATAAGAAATGTTTAAAAGACTTAGGAAGGCTATCCACCCTATTTCCTTTTCGCGCTTGAGATGTGGTTTGGTGGGATATCGGGTACTCGTCCGAAAGTCGTTTAAATATTAGTTATATATCATGTGTACATATATAGTCATAAAAGGTCCTTCCAGTTCATCCCATGCCCTTGGGTAGCAAGGGTATACATCCATGTCCATACGTAACAGTTAGATTACTTGTAAACTACCATATGGGTAGTTTAGGAAGATACTAGAACTATTACTAGAACGCGATATCATACTATGAGTCAGTTCATTCATGAGTCAATACTTACTACTAGAAGAACATATGCAACTATACTAGAGAAGAACATATACAACTATACTAGAGAAGAACATATCCAACTATACTAGAGAAGAACATATACGACTATACTAGAAAGAGAACATATACAACGATACTAGAATGATTACATTACTATACTTGCTAGGTAGAGAGCACGTACATTACAGCTAGAACAGTTCATCAGATTACACTTACATGAATACGTGAATAATTGTGATCCACTGTATCGGAGCATGCCTTAAATTTCATGGTCCTAGTTGTAACCAGAATTCTTTCGGAGGGAGAGCGTGAGCTTGCGTATAGATCTATACTGGATTGACTATCCTACACCTTGCTGCTAGCTACAGCCGGACGTGCAGGTCTGCGGGTGCCAAACGTCATTCCGTTATTATGACCATTCTTATGTCGTTGTTACTAGTCAATAGTATGGTACAATTAATCACATGATGCCTTAATATAAATCCGGTTTAAGGTAGTTAGTACAACAGTAGTTCTTATAGCGCTACGTTTTAGTACTACATTAATTTTCCCTGTACATAAATTTAGTGATCTTATCACTTAAACTATAAATGTAAAAACCATATTTTGTTAATAATAGTTAGACTTGGGAAAATTACACACTTTTACATGACACGAACATATAGAACAGTTAAGTCT
The DNA here is from genome assembly GCF_002870075.4 of Lactuca sativa. Classification (NCBI taxonomy): domain Eukaryota; kingdom Viridiplantae; phylum Streptophyta; class Magnoliopsida; order Asterales; family Asteraceae; genus Lactuca; species Lactuca sativa. Next base: position 244,719,922 of record NC_056626.2, on the reverse strand, counting down.
TGGTAGAAGACTACATTGAGAACAGTTAAGTCTTGGTAGAAGACATCTTTTTATAAGGTAGGAATCATAGGGATTTCTAGGTTTTTCAAACATTTACAGTTCATTTACAAACATTTTCATACTTATAGTCCATTTACAAACATTTTCTTACATACAAATTAAGACACTAAAATACTTATGATCTCACCAACTTCAAAGCTGATACTCGCTTTCAAAATTACTTGTATCCTTAGGTCATCATAGATAGGTACTGATGCAAGGAGAAAGGAAGATGGGGCTTGTTCAAGACTCATCTTTCATTTTCATTTATGCTTTAGTGTTTATCAAAATTTGACAGAAAACATGTATAATAATTATATTATTAATGCAATGGATGATGTTGTTGCTTGTTTACTACTTTTCATTGTTGTGATACTGTACATGACGTCCTCCGCCCCAGAACGTTTCCGCCGTTCTTGGTTTTGGGGTGTGACATTTAGACTTGGAGTTTCAGGTGGGCGACATTGTTTTCCTAAATATGTCACCTTGGAAAGGTGTCATCTATTTCAGGAAGCACGGCAAGCAGGGCCCCAAGTACATCAACCCTTTCTGGGTTATAGCCCGGGTGGGCAAGGTGGCGTATCGATTGCATCTTCCGACAGAGCTCAGCCATATCCACAACACTTTTAATGTTTCTCAACTGTATAAGTGCTTGGTGGATGACTTAGCAATTGTGCCTTTAGAGGATATTCGAGTTGACGACAACCTAAATTGCATCGAGAGACCGATAGTTATTCTCGATATGAAGATGGAGGAGCTGAGGAACAAGAGGGTGGAGCTGGTGAAAGTGATGTGGCGGTACTGTAGGGGCTTGGAGTTGAATTGGGAGCCCGAGGAGGAGATGAGGGAGCGCTACCCGAACTTGTCTCCCGACTCAGCAGACTTCGACGACGAAGTCTAAGACAAGTGGGGTAGAATTATAATGTGTGGTTCCTAGTACGCATTTAAATAATAATTTATTCATTTCCATAAAGCAACTCGACGAGTTGGTAGCGCCAAACTTTTCGAGTAGAGATCAAAAGAGACATGAGATTTTAAGTAACCTACTCGACGAGTTAAGAGCCCCAACTCGACGAGTGGGGTTGCCAGGATGAAACCCTGATTTCGGGGTTTTGCACCCTATTTAAGAATCCTAATCCCCACTTGCTAGCCTCATTTCCAGCCTCCAAGTCTCAAACCCTAGATTTAGAAACCCTAATGCAAGTGTGAGCTTGTGAGCCATTTTTTAGTTAAACTTTGTGTGTTACGAAGCTTGTGAAGGACAGAGAAGCTTATGGATTCAAGAAGAAGTTAGTAGATCAGGGACTTCATTTCTTCCTCATCATTTTCTGGTAAGCAAGACTCAGACTTGCTTAGTAGCTTCTTAGATTTCTTTATCACCTTCCTATTGGGTTTCTGGTCCAAGAAGGTTAATCTTTTGGATATGGACGTCCCAAGTAAGTGAACCATCAGATCTGGAACCATGGAGGGCTTTCATTGCATAAAGGTGCAAACTTTATGACCATTGAAGCCCCATGCAAGCCATAGGATGAAATTTTGGCCTTTTAAGCTCCAAAAGGCCATCCATGGAGTGAAAGGTGGAAGATTTACGTGATCATGTAGTATTTAGGCTCTAGATCTCTATTTGTATGCTTTAGTTTGGAGTTTGGATGGCTTGTGGACCAAGATCTAAGTCCTAAAGAGTTAGGGTTTAAGCTAAACCCATTAAGTAAAGGTATTAACAGGTAAAGTTGGAAACTTTACCCTTAAAAGAACATTTTCACTATATATGAGAAGCATGAAGCCTAGATCTGAAAGGTAAGGACTTAATGCATTATGGTGGCATAAAGAGACTAAGGAACTCGTCGAGTCCATAGAGGAACTCGATAAATTAATTCAACTTGCCCCGATTCTAAATAGGGTAGACCTCAATTAACTAGTGTTTTCACGACTACAAGTAGCAAAAAAACTCGACAAGTCAGGGGGGCGACTTGACGAGTTGGATCGCAATTCCAGGGTTCCTGATTTGTAGAACTCCACGAGTTGTGTCAACCCAGAATGTTGACTTTGACCAGAATGTTGATTTTGACCAGAGGTAAAATGTTGATTTTACCCTAAGAAGGATTATTGGATTTTTAACTAAGTGCTATTATGATATTGATAGTCGGGGGGCCGTTGGAGCAACCGTTAGAGATTCGTCACGTGAGATTGCATAGTTAGCTTTGCATGGTGAGGTATCTCCTAGTTTGAACAGGTCGAAGGCACCATGGTCGGCCCTTATATGTTATGTGTATAGATCGGTCACTGAGTGTTGGCGTGACATATATCTCATCAGTAGCCGAGTGTGGGCAGGGCATGTATCTCATAGCATTATTTGATTATGTATATAGGACTAGTTGATAAACTTAATTTTACTTGTTTTCTGTGTGATCCTTGTATGTATGCTTAGTAGCTAAGTGTGAATGAGGCATGTATCTCATAGTTGGCCGAGTGTGGGTAGGGCTCATATCTCGTAGCTAGTGGAGTGTGGGCGAGGCTTGTATCTCCTAGTTAACAGAGTGTGGGTGGGGCGCGCATCTCCCAGAGTGTGGGTGGGGCGCGCATCTCCCAGAGTGTGGACGGGGCCCATATCTCCAAGCAGCATGATTATGTGTATGGTATGTGGTAGTTTGGGGAGACTCACTAGGCTTTGTGCTTATAGTTTTCAGTTTTGGTTTTAGGTACTTCCAGTAGCAATGGGAAGATCTCGGGATGATTGTAGTGCACACACCATTTGATTAGTCTGGGATGATTTACTCTGATGTTTGTACATGGTATTATGATTCAATGCCTTGATATGACATTTTGGAATACTATCACTAATGTTTTTATGAGATGATTTGGTTTACTATGGTTTTATTTATAAAATAAAAATGAACTTTTTGGACCGTATTTTTAGGATGTTTCATGTTGGTATAAGAGCCTCGTTCTGAGAGATTTTGGTACACTCTCGGGTTTGTTTGAAATAAAACTAAGGACTTGGTATAAATATTTTCAATAGTAAAACTATTTTTATGAAAAGGATTTTTGAAAAGATAAAAAGGGAGTGGTGCATGTAATCAGCCGAGGTCAAATAAGTACTCCCAAATTACCCATACAAGATTATGTTATCATATGTTTATGAGAACTACATGCTAGATTAGGGCTAAGGATCTAGGAAGGATGCCTTATGTGCCTGTTATATGTGTATGAGCTTATAAACAGCATGCTAGTACTGATTAGACAGTGATATGATGGCCTGATTAGGATATGCTTGATTATGTTCACACAATGGTCGAATGCAACTTGTTTTGTGATTTTAGGAGTTCTAGTTATCTCTAACTAACTATTAAATGAATATGTTAAGTTACATATTGCGAGGACTAAATAATTTCAGAAGGCTAGGTTTAGCCTTATTTCACAGCTATTGTTTGAGTATAATCGTTGTGGGGTAGGACCGCTCAATCGAAGAATTATCTAGTCTTAGTGGTATGTAATGGTATTCACGAGCAAGTTAGGGGAGATAACAGGGACTTCTTATGCAACTAATGGCGGAGAGTGGGATGGTGATTGCCCTGGGGCAAGCCTAGGATGAGATTAGTGCATGAAGCAGTAGTAGTAGAAGGGACTTGATGAAGTCAAGGCAGTTCTTGAGGAAAGTACGAATAGATGTGGAAGGTAGTATGGGCCCTTACTACTGAAAGCAGAGGATCCATACTCCAATCAAGGAAGCCTAAGATGAATCTAGGGAAATTATAGTATACGTGATCCCTCGAGATATCATGAGTATTCTGATGTTTGTTGTGATGTGTTTTTTCAGTGTTCTGACACTACGCACTAGAGCAGCCGGTAGTCTAGGCGCTGGTGAGGGATCAGGCTCAGGTTCTAGAGTTGGGTAGCTAGATAACTAGATGAGGGATTTTATCTCATCTGAGAGCACACACAATATTTTGGATCAGACTCATGTGATCATTGGCACAATCAAAGAGGGTATCTTGGAGCTTTTGGATTAGAAACTGAGTGCATTCTGCACCGAGGTGGCAGCCATGATAGGGTCGCACACACTCACGTTTAAGGAGTTTAGAGCTTATGGAGCTCCCGACTACCATGGGGCTCAGGATCCCATTTCTAGCAATAGATGGTTGGCTGATGTTGCCAACGCTTTCGATACGAGTAGATGTATTGAGGGGGACAAGGTCCAACTGGCTTCCTGTCTACTGAAGGACAGAGCATGTGACTCGTGGAAGGAGGTCGAACATGCCATTGGGGACGTTGTAGCTCTTAATGCGATGACTTAGTGTGAATTTCCGGACAGTTTCAGGGACGAGCTCACACCTGTGATTGAGGTGCAACAACTTGCTAAGGAGTTCCAGGATCTCCGACAGACGACTGAGACGGTGACGGAGATCACCGCTATGTTCAGGGAGAGGGACCTTCTCGTTCCACAGTACGTGGCAGACGAGGAGATGAAAAGGGCCCAATATCTTGGGATATTAAGGAGCGATATTTGACAGTTCGTGATATGATTGCCCTGGTTAGAGAGAAAGTGAGAGAGAAAGAGATTGATTTAGAGATAGAGAGGAAGAGGAAACCAGATACGGAATCTGTTATGGAGTGTTCCAGAAAGAATCCCAAGGTTTATTCCCGATGGAAGGACCTGCAGGTCCTAGGCCGCTGCAGCAAGTATGGGATGTCGCACGAGGGGACGTGCAGGGCTGGTAGTTCGGGCTACTTCAAGTGCGGCCGAATTGGTTATGTTAGCAGGGAATGTAATGCTACCACCCCCGCTCCGATAGTATTTGATATGATTTGCTTTTAGTGCAATCCGAGGGGCCACAAGAGGTCCCAATGTTCGAGTTTAGCAATAGCAGGGTAGGTAACGAAACCCTCTCCTGCTACCTCAAGGATTACCGATGGTTTCCAGGGACGGGCGAAGGCGCAAGTGCAAAGATTAGAGCCTTCCAGTTGACTGCAGATGAGGCACGTGCAACACCCAACGTCATGACAGGTATGCATCTTTTCCTTATCCCTTTATTTATATTTATTGGTACTTATGTTTATGTGTTTCACTATAGGATCACTCCTTGTGAACGACATATCAGCTTTGGTACTATTCGATTTGGGGGCTACCTGAAATTTTGTGTCGCTCGCTCTTTGTAAGCAATTTGTTGGAGCTTGTAAGAGTTAGTTTTGTTGTAATTAGTCGAAGAACATTTTGACCTCTTCAAATGTTTTGTAATCTATTTTACTAGGGCACTTTTATAAGAAGCTTAAGTGTTTATGCCTTAGTATATTTTTTTTACGCTTTCTGTTTCCTATAAATAGGATCATTTTACTAGAGTTAGATAAGTTTTACAGTCTTGTCTATTGTTCTCTGTAAACTCAAAGCGTAATAAAGCTGAAACGAAATCTTACTTACATTCAGTGTTAAATCTCTCATACATTCTTCAATATTAACTCTTATTCATTTTCATACTCGATTCGTTGTTTCATCAATTGGTATCAGAGCAGGAATCATATATGTGATCTGATTTTCATTTGTTCAAAAAGTTTTTGAATCAACTTTTTGGTTCAAAAGTTTCCGCACTTTTTGAAAGTGAAAAATTCTCTTAGATCTAAGATTGTGATTCGATTCTGCATTTGAATTGTTGAATCGAGTGTTCTAATTGATTTTGTGAGTCGTTTTAGCTAATCGTTTTCAAATTCTCGTTGTTATTTCAAAAATCTGTAAAAACTTCATATGTTCATCAATGGCGAACTTCAATCTCAATTCAATGACTTCGGTTTCTCAGCTACTAGGATCATCAACCAAAATTCCAATGTTAATTCCTGAATGTTATGATCAATGGGTTGATCGTATGCAGGATTATCTGAATGGTCTTGATGAAGAATTGTGGTTGTGCATTCCTGGTAATGTCAATCCTCCGGTGAACGTTCAATCGATTGGATTATCTTCTTCAAGTTCTGGTAATTTGAATCATACTGATTGTTTGAAGAAACTGGAAAAGAAGTGTATGAGGGAATTACGAGGTGATTTACCTCCAGTTGTATACAATTACGTAAGGAGTTGTACAACTTCTAAAGAGATCTGGAACAATTTGAAAGATAAATTTAAAGGAAGTGAAAACACAAAGATCAATTCAGTCAAACAATGCTTAGTTGAGTTGAAAGACTTTAGAAAAAAAGAAGGTGAAACAATTGAAGTGTATTATGATCGTCTGAACGAGTTAATCTACCATTGGAATCGCTATGGAATCACCAGGACTTCAATGGAATTAAGTCTTATCTTTGTGATGGGTCTTCGAAATGAGTGGAGAAGTGTGAGTATGATGGTAAAGAATCAGCAAAGTTTTGTTACAGCAACACTCAACGATCTATACAACCAGTTAAAAACTCATGAAACTAAAGTTAATGGAATAGCTAAACAATCAAAGCTGAGTTTGGGAGGTCCATTGGGACTTGTATCCAAGGTGTCTGAGAAGGAAAATGAAAAAGGTGATTCAGAGGAAAAAAGAAGGATTCATCATGAATTCTGATGATGAGGAAATTCTATTTTACTCGAATAATCGTGTTAAGAAGTTTTTCAAAAAGCCTTTCAATCCAAAGGCTAAGCAAGTTGAGGCGAAAGGAAGTGTTGTGAGTAAAAGTGTCAGTGATGAGAAGAAGAAGGTTGAGAAGAATGATTTTAAGGTGTCCAAAGAAAAGAGTGTGAAAAAGCTAAAAGGTGATTCGGGTGTAGATTGCCACTACTACAATGGAGCCAATCATCTTTCGAATAATTGTATGCTTAGAAAGAAGGACGAAAGCAAGAATAAGGTTAAAGATGAAGCTTATTATTCTAAGAAGATTGAAGAGTTGCGTGCGAAGTCATAGAATTTGTCGCTGGTAGCAAGGGATGAGCAAGAGGAAGATGGAACCTATCAAATCTGGTCATTTGGATCAGATGATGAAGAAATAAGGAATCCAACACATGGGGCAATGTATGCGAAGATGCAGGAGGATTCTGATGAAGAGGAATAAGAAGTGAAAGGAAGATGCTTCGTATCCAAGGCAGCTGACAAATCACGAATGACAAAAAGGTACCTAATATTCTCGAGTCTTTTAATATTCCAATAAATTCATATAACTCTGAACTTGTTTCTTTTGACGAAACTGCTACTTATTTTGATTTGATTGTTGTGTCTGCTAGCAATGAAGCTAAGAAACTGTCTTTGGAATTGTTAGAGACCAAAAAGCGCCTAGATGCAAAAATAAGTAAAGTTGAATGTCTAGAGTTACAAATAACTAATATCATGTATGATAGGGATTCATTATCAAATGATGTTAAACTTTTGCTTGCTCAAAGAAACATATAATGTAATTCTGCTAAGATGTTCTATGGTAAGTTGACTTAGTTGCATCATTCATGTGAAATCAGTAAAGAGCAACATAGGAAATTACTACCTTTTCTAGAATATGAGAGGGCGAATGTAAATAATGTTTCATATGATTGTGAGAAGATAATTGCTGAATCTGACAAAGTTCTTGATGATAGATATAAATATGGAATTATCAAAATTGATGAATGTCTTGATACAAATGAATCAGTTAAAATAGTAAATGACACTTTGACTAAATGTGAACAAATTCGAATTTTGAAAAAGACAGAGAATTCAACATCTGATTCGAAATCTAATTTTGCTGATATTGAAGGTAATTCAGACAATATTAGTGAAATTAGTGATCTTGAGGATGTTGATTATTCCCAGTTGTCTATTGTTAATGTTGGATCAACATCTAAAGTGAACAAAAATGTTAAAGATTTGAAAGTTAAGGTTGAAACTGATAAATCCTCAAATTCAAAAGTTTGTGATTTGGACTTCGTGGAAATCAAAGATAGTTAAACTGATGATAGTGATGATGAAGATGAGGAGAAAAATTCAAAGAACAAGAATTCTTTGAAGGAAGAAGAAATTCCTCGAATTGTGGTTGATCAAGTGTATGGTGATACTCACAAATACGAATAAGTGTTGAATGAACATGGTGCTCATGTTTTGGAAACTAACACGATGGTTTATCCAAAATTTAAGTGTTCGGATGATGTCATATTTCCAAACCAAGTCTTTGTGAGTATTGGAAATGTAGAAAATGTCAAACCAGAGTTCAAAAAAGTTAGTTGAAGAAGATAATTCGAAAACAAAAAATGATGGTTTCTTCGCAAATCAAAGCACCGTTGAGAACAACTTTACAATTAATTTGTATGCTTTTCAATGACAAAAACCACGAAGAAAATGGATTGAAAAGTCAAAAATTGTGAAAGAAGTTTTAAAACCAGTCGTTGAGGAAACTAAAACAATTGTCAAACTAAATTCAAAAGAATTCAAAGCACAAATTGACAAATTTTGGAAAGAAAAGCAAGGAAGAAAATATTTTGGCAGACAATTGAGTCTCAAAAGAAAACTTCGTTATGACTGTGAAATTAATGAATTTTTCAGACGAAATGAAAAATCCCGCTCAAACAAATAAATATAGGTCTGAATCACAATCATCCAAAACAATTTTCAAAGCTAAAAGTTCATCTTATTCAACATATAAACCAACTTCGTTTCAATCAACTCATTCAAGGTCTGAAGTGAATAAACAAACTATGTTTTCGAAAGATTCAAAAACTAATATTCCAAGGGAATGTTCAAATGATTTAAAACCGTTCTCACAACATCAACATTTTAAAACAACGGTTGATACATCATATGCTAATTCTTTTCTAACAAACCCAAAAGTTGATTTCGTTCCTCAAATGCCAAATTTTCGTAATCATACGAAGAAACAAAATTTGAAAAGTTCGCATGAAAAAGGGATAACTTCAAGGAAGAATATTGATCATTGGCTCGAAGGAAAAGGTAAAGTGAATCAGTCAAGCAAATACTCAAGGGAGCAAATTAACGAAGCCTATGAGAAGTATGTGAGTACTTCATCAAACGGAAGTTCATCTTCTAAGGATTCAAACATCTCTATAAAAGCATGGAAGCCAGTTGTAAATGCAAGAAAAGTTCAATCACAAACTAAGAATGTGAAGGGTAATGTCATTGAACATCCAAAAGTAACAAAATCTTATGTTTCAGTTCCTTTAAATAAAGATGTGGACTTAATTGATAGTCTCAAAACTAGAGTTTGTTATTGGGTTAAAAGTTCTTCATTAAATTCTATCTTGAAATCTAATTTCCAAGGACCCAAAAAGCCTTGGGTGCCTAAAAATTTTCAATGATTGCAGGTACTATGTGACGAGCAATATAATAATAAATGGTACATTAATAGTGGTTGCTCTCATCACATGACTGGGAAGAAGGAGAACTTAAGAGATTTTCGAAGTTTGAAGAATGCTGGAGTAGTTAAATTTGGAAACAATCAAACTTGTCAAGTCAAAGGCTACATGAAAACTACGAATGGTCAATTCACATTGAATCAGGTTGCTTATGTCGAAGGTCTTCAACACAACTTGATAAGTGTATCACAACTTGTTGTGGGCACTGGAAATCAAGTACATTTCAACGAAGAGGGAAGCATCATTTCGAATGTCAATACAAAAGAATTTTTTCTCAAATCAAAAAGGAAAGGTGACATGTTTACATTAGACATCAATCCAATTGTAGGCAAACCTGATGTATGTCTTCTTTCGAAAGTAACATCAGACATTAGATGGCTTTGGCATCGAAGACTTTCACATCTCAACATTCAAAATATCAACAAACTTGTTGTTGGCAAGCAACATAAACAAGGTCATCCAATCACGATTGATTCGAAGATTGTTGAACCACTGGAGCTTTTACACATTGATTTGTGTGGTCCATCAACAATTTCAACAATTAACAAGAAACGGTACATTTTAGTAATTGTTCATGATTTTTCAAGGTTCATGTGGGTTTATATTCTCAGAATTAAATCCGAAGTTGCACAAATCATTATTGATTTTATCAAAAAGATGGAAACAACGCTGAAGAAGACGGGTCGAGAAATCAAGAGTTATCATGGAACTAAATTTAAGAACAATGTTCTTGATTCATTTTTGGTGGACAAAGTAATTTTGCAAAAATTTTCGTCTCCATATACACCACAAGAAAATGGTGTCGTTGAACGAAGAAATAGATATGTTGGGTAGCATAGCGTTTTTGATGTATTGCGTCTATTGGGCTCAGTTATTAGTCCAAGTTTTGTTACTCCGGTTTGGGCCTGTCCAACCGAGAGCCTGATAGGGTTTAGTATATATTGATATGCTTGCATGCATATTAAGTTAACGATTGATAGCGATAACGATAGAAAAGATTATTACGATAGATCAGAGATTTATTTCTTCATCGTTCTTGTAAACCCTAAATCCTCTACAGTGGAAGTTCTTTATCGAGCTCTGCTGAGGATTGTTGATCAATCATTTGACACACTTTGATCCATTATTGTGTTAATCGCTGTTTTCATATTTATTATTTTACCTGTTTTAAAGATCTAATCGATCTTCAAGTTAGTTATTAACTCATCAATTGGTATCAGATCAGGAGGCTGTGTAATTCATACACTTCTTTTCTGTGAAAAAGGTTTCAATTATGGTTATTCCGCATTTACTGATATTTATTGAGCCGACATCCCATAATTGACGTAACTCGGTATTTATTGTTTTGCCCTAATTTAATACATTACAAGTCTGATCTTTTAACAGGTTATTCGATCAAGCATGGACGAGTCACAATCCAATCCCATTAATATTTCGAACAGCATTGGATCAACAACGAAGATTCCCATCCTTTACACCCATGATTATGAAGTCTGGGCACATCACTTTGAAGACTATGTTATAGGATCTGAGGACAATGGATACCTCATCTGGGAAGCAATAGTATCTGGACCCTTTGCTCATTCAGCAACTTCAAGGGTTATTGACACTCAGAAGGAGTATAATGATCTTTTGAAAGACGTTAAAGATATTTCTTAAGACGAAAAAGATAAATTTCAGTGCAATATCAAAGCATTGAGATTAATCGGATTCGCTCTTCAATCCGATACTTTCAGGCTGGTGAGTTCATGCACAACTGCAAAAGAAATATGGGACAGGCTACGAGAATTGTACTCTACAGACGAAGATCTTGAACACTCCATTCAAACCTTACTCTTGTCCGAGTTTGGTGAATTCAAGCAGGGAGCCGAAGAAACCGTGAATCAAACGTTCGATCGCTCCAATCATCTTCTTAGCAAGATGATTAAACATGACATCGAAAGGAAGCTTATTGAGCAGAAGGTTACGTTTTTGAACGGCCTCAGATCTGAGTGGAGAGCAGTTGTGTCCACAGTTAAAGCGCATGAGCAATTCAAATCCTACTCTTTGGCGAAACTGGTGGGCATCCTGAAATCTCAAGAAAAGATCGTGTTACAGGAGAAAAATGTGGTTTCAAGCCTGGGTTTGTTGGCCCTCCTGTCCAAAAGCAAAGCGGTGATGGAAGAAGAAGACCTCAACTTGGAGGACTATGACCTCACTTCTGAAGACTATGCTATGATGGTGTCTAACCCCAAGAGGTTCATCAAGAAGAGATTTCCCACCAACAAGAACCGAAATTGGCAGGGGAGTTATAGTTCTGAAAAGGTAAAAGATGAACCGAAGGCAGAAGAATCAAAGAAGGAACCGAAAGCTGAAGGAGATTCGGGAGTGAGCTGCTATTACTGTGGAGGAAAGAACCACTATGCAAAAGATTGTGTCCTCAAGAAAATGGCAGAAAAGGATGACGAAAAAGATGAAGAAGCTTTGTTGCAGAGAAAGCTGGATGAGATCAGGAAGAAGAAATCTACTACTAACCCTTCTATGAATGCTTTAATATTGCAGGGTTCGGTAGCGGATGATGAGTTCGGTGGCGTGGAGGTCTGGTCAACCGACTCTGAAGATGATGAAGTAAGGAAGCCTTCTCATGGAAAGGCTTATGTGGCGAAAGAAGAGAGCAGTGGTGGAAAATGCTTGATGGTGTCCGATGTATCTCAGATGATGGGATACAATACTGATGGTGGGAATGAAGGCACGAAGGAGCAACAGGATTTGTGCTTCACAGCAAAACCGCTCAGTGTGCAGTTCAATGAGCTTGATGAACAGATCAAGAAGGTACAATCCGTTTTTGTTTCATTCAAAGTCCCACAATGCTCATACGAAAAAGAATTAAAAAATGTTAATTCAAGAATCTCTCATCTAGACAGTAGTTTAACTCAAACTCGAGTCACCAATTCTAACCTAACTGACCAAATAAGCAGGGTGTCTTCGAAGAGTGAGGAACGGAGAATGTGGATCGAACTGAAGGAGTCGGAGTTAATCAAAACAAAAGATGAAAACATTTATTTGCAAAGAGACAATTGAAAGCTTTTAAAACAGAGAAATGTTTTTTGTTTGATTGCTAAATGTCTTTATAGTAATATCACTCAGCTTCATTTGGACTGTGAAATAGGACAAAAGATTCATCGCATGATTTTACCCTTCCTTGAGTTTAAGGAGGATGAAATTGATGCTGAAGCGTATAATTGTGAAAGTGTTATTTCGTCTGAGGAAGTTAATCCGACGTATATGTATGGACTGGACAAAATCGAATCTTTCATTAAGTCCAAGGACCATAAGGACATGCTTAAAAACCTTTTGGATGAAAATGATAAACTGAAACTGAGGACCGAAACCATACAAAAATTTGACTCATTGAACGCCAACTTGAGCTCAGAAAATAAAATTGATGTTGCAAATGCATCTGAGCTTAATGAGGACGACAATATGAGTGAAATTTATGTAGAGGACACAGTTGATTGTTCAGAATATGTCAACTGCGAACCCAAAAACCACAAGAATCTCATCTCAGAAAATTCAGTGGAGTTTGCTCGTTTGTCCCAACAAAAGTCCCCGATCCTTGCAGAAAAGGCAGTAGTATACCAAAAAGTAAGAACAACTCCAAATCAGGTGTATAAGGTCATAGGCGTAACCGAACATCAGACCGCTGAACTCACAACAATTGTAAAAGAAGACAATGCTGATGGCTGCGACGAGTTCTTCTGGTCAGCTCCCATCGACAATGCTGATGAAATGGTAGATCTATCTGAAAGGACTTCATGGAAAAGCAAAGGCAGATATGTGCCAGAACCTTTGAGTAAGCCTGATAGCTTCAATGTGCCAAGTACTAGTGGTACAAAAGATGTTCCTCAAGAAAAAGGAATTCCTGCAAAAGAAGTCACTCCTTTAAGCGAAACATCATCAGTTCAGAGTGAACCAGCTAAAGGAAAACAGAAACCAAAAGCCAATATCCATCATCAACCGAAGCACATGAGAAATCAAAAACAACAAAGGAATCAGAGATACAAGAAGAATCTCTCTGAAAGAAAACAGTTTTGGCAAGCTCAAAATGCCTATTTCTCACATCATGACAGGAACTTAAAGTCAGAGAAAAGTCCTGTTAAATCACAAGAGAGCATTAACGACCGAAAGCAGGGGTTTGGTTCAGTGAACAACATCAACCGAAAGCAGAAGTTCAGTTCAGAGATTGACATCAACCGAAAGCAGAGGTTCGGTTCAGAGAACAAAAGAGATCAAAATTCTAGGTTCGGTCCCACTAATGATCAAAAGCAAAAGGGTCACCTAGAATCTCATGTCAAGAAATCATCTTAGTCTAAGTTCTCTCATTCTAACTCTTCTAATTCTTCAAATGCTTCTAATTCTTCTCCACCTCGTTCCAAATTCCATTCTGTTCACTCTCAGAAACCTCAATCATTAACTGAACTGAAAGGAAAACTGAAGGTTTCTTCAGTTAAACCAGAGTCCAAACCAAAAGCAACGAATCCCAATAAAATTAAAGTTTTCACCATCAAAAAGAAAGATGAAACAACACTAATAAAAACAACATATCTTGTTGACATCTCTCTTACTATTCCCGTTCCTGTGAAAGGCTCACGAGGACCCAAGAAACTTTGGGTTCCTAAATCTGCTTAATTTTTGCAGGTTATCAGTGACGAGCAGTTTGACGAAGAATGGTACATTGACAGTGGCTGCTCGCGTCACACGACAGGAAGGAAGGAAGAGCTAAGGGAATACAGGTCTCTTTCAAACGGTGGAAATGTCAAGTTCGGTAACAACTCCTTCGGCACCATAAAAGGCTACGAAATGATTACAAACGGTGATTTCACGATTAGGAAGGTTGCATACGTGGAAGGACTACAACATAGCCTCACTAGTGTATCTCAGCTTGTTGGAGGTACCGGTCTCAAGGTTTCATTTGACGATGAGGGTTCTGAAATCATTGAGAAGAAGACGAAAAGAGTTATTCTCAAATCGGAGTGTAAAGGTGAAATGTTTCCCCTAAACCTCAAACCTATCAAAGGGAACCCAACTATCTGCCTGTTATCCAAAGCACAATCTGACGAAAGATGGTTGTGGCACCGAAGGCTCTCTCATCTCAACTTTAAGGATATTAACAAACTTGTCACTGAAGGTCATGTTCGAGGTCTTCCATTGCTCAAGTACGATAGAGATCATTTGTGTGCTGCATGTGAAATGGGGAAGCAGAGTCGTCAAAGTCATCCATCTATAATAAACACTAAAGTTGTTGAACCAGTAGAATTGCTTCATATTGATTTGTGTGGTCCATCATCTATCGAAAGTATCGGTGGTAGCAAGTACATTCTTGTTATTGTTGATGACTTTTCGCGTTTTACATGGGTGTTCTTTCTGAAGCTTAAATCTGAAGCGACTTACAAGCTAAAGGTGTTCATCAAGCAGATTGAAATACAGCTGAAGAATGTCGTTCACAACATCAGGAGCGATAATGGACTGGAATTCAAAAATAAAGAATTTGAAGAATTTGAAGAATTCTTGGCAGAAAAAGGAATCAGTCACAACTTCTCAGCTCCCTATACTCCTTAACAAAACGGAATTGTCGAAAGACGAAATCGATGTTTGTGTGAAGCAGCCCGAACCATGCTAAGTTTCGCTTCCTTACCTTTATATTTTTGGGCTGATGCTATTTCTGCTGCTTGTTTTACACAGAACAGGTCATATCTCAACAAGCGATTCACTCTCACTCCTTATGAGATCATCAACAACAGGAAGCCAAATGTCAAGTTTTTCCATGTGTTCGGTTCACCGTGTTTCAACTTCAATTCTAAAGAACACCGCAACAAGTTTGATGTCAAAGCCGATGAAGGGATATTTATGGGCTATTCTCTCACTTCTAAAGCATATAGGGTATTAAACAAGCGTTCGAGGAAAATAGAAGAAACCTATTATGTTACTTTTGACGATAGCTATGTCAAAAAGTTAAAGGCCAACGAAGACACAGCTGGAGAAATTTTTCCTCAAACTGGCCAAGTCACCGCCTCTATCGCAAACCTCTTTGAAAAGTTTGTCGAATTATTTGATGAACCAGAGAAGGCCACTCTCTCAGAAGCCAGCGCAGCTGACAATAGGGTAGATCATTTGAAGCAACTTGTCGAAGATGCTGCAAAGAGAATGAATGAAGGAGGATCAAGTTCTGACGACCCTCCACAACACAATGCTTCAGTCGAGGGGGAGGATCCGCCATCATCATCACAGCCGAGCTCACATGTTGAGGGGGAGAACAGTTCTCAAGCTGCTCCCGAACGCACTTTATCAACTGAAAGTACCACACCAACCGAAAGTGCCTCACCACCCGAAGGTGAATCAACACCCGAAAGCTCAGCACCAGCAGAAACCTCTGTAGCACAAGACACTCAAGACATTCCTAAAGGCTTATCTGTCGAGGGGGAGCATGCCGATATGCTTTATGACGATGAAAGTCCATCCGAACCAGAAGAGATGATAAACGCTGAATTGGATCCAACCTTTGATCCAAACTACCCTCCTCTTGTCAAACGGACTAGAGATCATCCTGTCTGTCAAGTTGTTGGGGATGTATCTGAAAAAGTTCTAACCCGATCACAACTCAAGGAAAAACAAACTTCCTTGTTTTCAAAAGTAGAATTATGTATGTTTAACTCCTTCGTCTCAAAAGTTGAACCAAAGACAGTTAACACTGCTCTTGATCACTCCGATTGGGTTCAAGCTATGCAAGACGAACTGAATGAATTCGAAACGAACAAAGTTTGGCGACTCATTCCAACTCCTCCAAATGCCTCAGTTGTCGATCTCAAATGGGTCTTCAGGAACAAAATGGACAAGGAAGGGAACATGATACGAAACAAAGCACGTCTGGTAGTGAAAGGATACTGTCAGGAGGAAGGAATTGACTATGAAGAGACTTTCGCTCCTGTAGCTAGGCTGGAATCCATTAGAATATTTCTCGCCTATGCTGCACACAAAAACTTTGAAGTCTACCAAATGGACGTCAAGTGTGCATTTCTCAATGGTGAACTTGAAGAAACAGTGTACGTGGAGCAACCTCCTGGATTTGTAAATGAAAGGTATCCTAATCATTGTTATATTTTGGACAAAGCCGTGTATGGACTGAAACAAGCTCCGAGAGCCTGGTATGAAACGCTGACAAAGTTTTTAAAGAAGTCCAAATTCAAACAAGGTTCGATTGACCCAACCTTCTTTCGTAAGAAGGAAGGTAACCACCTTATGATTGTTCAAATTTATGTCGATGATATCATCTTTGGCTCTACGAATCCCAGCTTAACAGTTGAATTCAGAAAGCTGATGGAGACTAAATTTGAAATGAGTTCAATGGGTCCAATTAACTTTTTCCTCGGTTTAAATATTAGACAAGGACCCGAAGGCATCTTTATTAATCAGGAAGCTTACACGAAGACTCTCCTTGCAAAATTTGGCATGATGGGAGATTCCAAGGTCAAAGTTCCAATGGCGCTCGGCACCAAGCTAACTCCATCCTTGGATAAACCGGCAGTTGATATTACGCTTTATCGCCAGATGATCGGTTCTCTGATGTATCTTACTGCTAGCAGGCCTGACATAATGTTCTCTGTTTGTTATTGTGCTAGATTTCAGGCGAACCCACGCGAACCTCACATGCTTGCAGTAAAGAACATTCTACGATATCTCAAGCGAACTACCTCTTTAGGTCTGTGGTATCCTTCCAATTCAGGCTTCTTCGTTCAAGCCTACTCAGATGCAGACCTTGGAGGTTGTGGACTCGACAGGAAAAGCACCACTGGCGGCTGCCAATTCCTTGACGGGAAGTTGGTAAGTTGGCAATCAAAGAAACAAACCTGTGTGTCCTTGTCTACAGCTGAAGCAGAATACATTGCAGCTGCATCCTGCACTTCTCAAGTGATTTGGATCCAGAGTCAACTCCGAGACTATGGACTCAATATGAAAAAGATCCCACTATATTGTGACTCTGAAAGTGCAATTAGGATCTGTCATAACCCAGTGCAACACTCCAAGACTAAGCACATAGCACTGAGGTATCAGTTCATTAAAGATCATGTGGAAGATGGAAACGTTGAAATTCACTTTGTTAGAACCACTGATCAACTGGCTGATGTCTTCACCAAAGCCCTTCATGAAGCGTCGTTCAACAAAATTCTACAAGGGCTAGGTATGATGGAATCAGAGTCAGTACCACAAACTACCTCTCAAACACAAACGTAAGAAGCGAAATAGACCGAACGTTCGGGTTCAGTTGGTTCATCTACCTCTCGCTCATCAACTAAAGGTAGTTTTCTTGGTTGTAAATTTCATGTATAATTGTTCGTATTACATTTCTCTTATTGTCAAAAGTATTTCCATTTTGAAAACCTAATTTCTTCGGTTACCGAAATAGACCGAACGTTCAGGTTCAACCGAAGGTTCGGGTTCGGTTTTCCAAAATTTTTCAAAACCAAAATCAACCGAAGGTTCGGGTTCGGTTTTCCAAAATTTTTCAAAACCGAAATGAACCGAAGGTTCAGGTTCGGTTTTCCAAAATTTTTCAAAACCGAAATCAACCGAAGGTTCGGGTTCGGTTTTCCAAAATTTTTCAAAACCGAAACCAACCGAACGCTCGGGTTCGGTTTTTCAAAATTTTTCACAACCAAAATCAACCGAACGCTCGGGTTCGGTTCCAAAGTTTTTTTTAATCTTTTTATTTTCTTTCTCAGTCTTATTTTTTTTAATTTTTTTAATTATTTTATTTTATTTTTATTTATCATTTTTTTTTATATTAAAAATTCTAAAAATATTTCTTTTCTTCTAATATCAAAAACTCCAAAAATAGTTTGTTCTTTATTTTCTTATTGACTTTACTTTTATTTGTGTGTTTGTTTATGGGGAAATTGTTGAATTAGTTAAGTGTCCCTAGAAGCATGCTGCTGTATGTGCCCCAAGCCTCATCAGATTCTGAATAATAGCCTTAATGACTTGGTATACACAAACCTTGTCTTCCCAATTAGGCTATCACATTTATTCTAATCGTGAGCTACCTAACTCTCTTCTCACATGAGATAAGAGTTTTCTGCTTGGTCCTATTTTTTCACACCAGAGGTACTTTGATTTCTCACACCATCTCTATTGCATTTCTCCATTAAATTCGTTTCACAAACGTAACCTTTGAGACTCTCAGAAATTACCACTGAGGTTTATGGTTACTCAAAATCTGCGTTTATGATCTTAGTTTCGTGCCACTACGAACTGAGTGAAACCCAAAATTCAATACCCAATCTGAATTGACGGTGAACAATCAATTTGCTCTAGTTTTCACTAATGAATTGACGGACGTATCTTCATGAAATCTCAAATTTTTATTTTGTGTGATTCGTATGACATTGTTAAAAACCATAACATTTCTTCCCTTGGGATCCAGTTTTTAATTTTTTGTTGAGATTTTATATTTCCCAGCCACTTTAAAATTATTTCAAACCTACTTGTTCAACAGACTACACCGGTCTCACAAGTACTTTGTTCACTTTCTATCTTATTTCGAGATTAGGACTGTTGAATCAAAGCAAAGCCACCCTAAGAAGCATAATTAAAACAAGCCTTTCAACACTTCTTAATAAGTGTTTGATCGTTATTCAACGGGAAACCACACTAACACTTTAAGGTCTCTCTTGACTTTGAAGGAAGAGATTCGTGCCCGGGATCATTTGGTTCGTGTCATTATTGACATCACAATTTTTCCTAAAAAGAATTTATTTATCTCTTATCTTTTACACCCTTAGCACGAAAATCTTTGATTTTCCAAAATTCTGGTTCTAATAATTACATGCTTTTTCATTGGATTGGTGGTTGATTATAAGCTGTGGTCAATTTTAATCCACGTGGGCGTATTATTCAAAAGATGCTGTTACACTTTAAAGGGATAAGATGAAGGGTTGCTGACTCAGGCGGGAGTCTAATTGATTTGATTTCAAACAACGTAAAAGGGAACGCGTGCGAATTTGAAACGTCTAATCTCCAAATGACGTTGCAGACGCGTGTGTGAATTTGAAACGGTTCTTCTCTAAATGGCACAGAAAGGACGCGTGTGAATCTGAAACGGTTTGTCTCCAAACGACGCTTGATGGGAGGCGTGTTCTTAGGAATCTGACACTCTCTCTCATGCGTGATCATCGGTTCCCTAACTGTCACGCATCAGTCAAATTCCGGAAAACCCTTCGTATTTCGATAGAAGATTTGGGAAGATCCTTCTCTCTCCTAAAACCCCAGTATAAAAGGCGACATTATCTACCATTTACCTCTTTACTGCAATCAAAAATCCCAGAGCGCAAGAAATCCCTAAACCCTAACTATTCATCATCTTCTTCACTCTCTTCAACAATGGCAGATTCATCCCCTGTTCACGCCACTTCCCTCATTCTTCCCATTCGCCCTCAACAATGCCTCATTATCGATTTAACCCCTCACGCTTATGATTCCTATATGTTCCTCATCATCGAGTGCTTGAAGTATTCGCCGATTGCTCCTGCCCTTTCAAGGGCGGAATCAGTACCAATAGAGTTCCTGTCGCAGATCTATGCGGCTGCTCATTACGACAAAGTGGTCGATAGGATCTTCTTTGACGTTTCTCATCACAAAGCGTCTATCTTCAAGCAACGCTTTTGCTCCCTGTTAGGGTTTGAAGCTGATCCTTCGAGGGTTAATCCAGAGACAATTCCAATGGGGCACCTATTCAACATGTTCTACAATATGGGTTATACGGAGGCGCTTACCTCCGTCGCCAAGTTCAAGAAGTCATGCTTGCCGCCACAGTGGAACGGGATGTTCACTGTGCTATTCAAAGGTCTTTCTGAAAGGAGCTCTGGCTCAGATGGTTCCAGTCGACTGTTCCTGTCCATCTTATATGGTGTCTACAATGGCATCAATGTCGATTATGGGTTTGTTCTTTGGCAACAACTCATCCAGAGTCTCTCATCTTCTTCACGGCATTCAGAGGTGTCCTATGCTAGGTTTTGGACCCTGATTATGAAGTGGGTCATGGACAAGTACAGCATCCCCACTGTCGCCGGTGCACCGATGTCTTCGATTGGTACATTCCATACCACGAAGATCATCGTCTCAGATGCTTCCAAATTCCCCTTCAATGGTTCATTCCGGAATCAATGTATGCTGACGTTCCAGCTGACAGCCGGATCATCAGAACCTACAAGGAGTTCAAGCGTTCTGGTCCGAGGGATCTCACGCCGAAGATGCTAAAATCGATTCATGACGTCGACAAGCCTGCTCCACGAGGCAAGAAGGCGGACAAAGGAAAACAGGTGGCGAAAGGGGCTAAAGGCCCTTCTCCTAAGAAGAGGAAACCCACTAAAGCTGCTCAGTCTCCGCAGCATAAGAGGCGAAAAACACAACCAAAGAGAAAGCTGATTATCGCTTCCTCTTCCAGTGAGTCAGAGGGTGAGAGTTCGGATTCTGATGACTCTCCACGAGGCAACACACCACCCAGATCACCTATCCCTGAAATGCAAATCCCTCTTTCTCCAATTCCCTCTCCTCTTACAACTATTCATACTTCCATTCCCACCATAAACCCCTTTACCCACATTCCAAACACCTCAATCCCAATGCCACCACCAATCTTCACCGATGCAACAGCAACATCCACTGCAAAGGTTACAACCAACGTATCTGATACGGGGGTTCATACTTATGCAACCAAACCTCCACCAGCAACCGAACCCATACACACAACCGAAACCCAAAACGCACCCGAACCTACCCCTACTCATAAACAACCCGAACCTACACCTACACCTACACCCGAAACAACCCAACCCAAACCTACCCATACAACTGTACCACCAACTTCACCACCACCACCGTCTCCCGGTCATGCCTCTAACGGAGACAACCCCTTCCTTGGCGGGGAAAACATGACGTTTGATTCGGTCTACTACAGTCCGTTTCAAGTCCAAAGCGATGATGATGATGACGCTCCGGTCACAAAGAAACATCTTAAGGAGCTCCATGACAAGGTCGACTTGCTCATTGCCTCTTCCTCTACGTCTCAATCATCCCTCTCTGAAGCTGTTGTTCAGAAGCTTGTTGATGCTTTCTCAAGGGCTCAGCAAGATTCTATCGCTTCTACAACCATCGCAATCGATGCCTCGACGAAAGCCTGCCAGGCTGCGACCGAAAAACTCGATAAACTATTTTCTGATGCCTCTGCCCTGTTAAAGTCTTTACAGGAGAGTGCTGATGCCACCAAGACTACGTTGGAACCAATTGTTCAACAGTTGGCCAAGTTTGTCTCTACTGAGTTGAAGTCCTTTGCTTCACTTCGTCAATCCCTCACAAACGACAACTCAGCCTTCCGTACTTCTATTGACGAGCGTCTCTCAAAGCTTCAAGAGGATTTGGCTGCAGAGAACTCGTTGATGGATGTTTTGGCAAGGAAGACCACTGCCCTAAAGGTCAAGAGTGCTCAACTCTCCCATTCTCAACAACAAATTGACACTCTTCGGTCCGAACGGGAGGTCATCAAGACGTGTGTTTCGGATGTCCACTCAGCCGTCTCCAACATCCTCGAAGCACATGATCCCATACTTAATCATTCTGTGAGGCGTACCCTTGCAGAGGAGCTCGCTCCTGCCCTAGACCTGTTAAGCAAAATTGAAGGGCTACCCGATTTCGTGTCCATTCCGAAACAAGGGGGAGAAAAGGAGTCTGCATCTCAACCACCTCATTCCTCAAAGGCAACTCACACAACCGAACCTCCTCCTATAGGCCAAGCCTCCGGTTCGGGTGTGAAAGACAAAGGCAAGAAGATTGTTGAGGATGAAGAGGAAGATGATCAAGAAACCATTGCCGACTTATTGAAATGCAAAAGTCGTCGCAATGATGCAGATGATAGTGCTCGTGTGGCAAAAGAAGCTGAAGAAGCTTAACGCAAACAGAAAGAAGCCTACGACCTTCTCGAGAGTAGGAAAACTCTTTTTCCTGCATGGACTCTCGAGAGGATGATAAAGGAGGCAATCGACACTCCGAGCATCTTGTGGCTGGAACCAGTTATCTCATTTGACTGTTTCAATTCCGTCGAGTCTCAGTTCGACATGCCACTGACCCGAAAGACGTTCATCTTTCACGCCTTCTCCAACGTTGCTGAGTTCCCTCATCCTCATCCGGAGGTTGATCGGGACTTGATTGAATTCTATCTAAAGGCTACTCAACCTCAATATCAAACCTGGAGCGCTCAGAAGATCATCAACGTTCGGGTCCTGAAACCATACACTGAAGGGAAGTTTATCAACGTTCGGTTCAAGGTGCTCAGGGGATCTGCAAAAACCGAACATGCCATTTCTTTAGCAGATCTACCGAACCTCAATCCCCATGATTGGATCATCCTGCACAACATCCTTCTGACCAACGAAGCTGAATATGGTCTGATCATTGACCATCTCAAGAGGATGCTGGTGTGCTATATCATCGAGGTCGCACTGATGGATCAGGAGATTGCAAACGTCTTCAAGAAGAAACCAACAATATCTCCTGTTGGCTCGGCCAGTGATCTGAACCAGATGAAGATGGGCAAAATTGACCCGAGGCAAAACTCAGTCATGTTCACTAGGAGTGAAGGACAGAAATGTCTTTTTGCCTTAGCTGATAAACATCTTTATACCACTACTTGCCTAGAGCATGTGTTGGGGATCATCCACAGATGCAAGGAAAATACAGCGGATGATATCAAGTATTTTGACGACATGATACAATGGTACATTCAGTTTAGACAGATGATCCTCGCGCTTATCTCACGTCTGTTTTATACTGTCAAGAAGAAGGCTCCTGCTGCTGGCCCAAGCAAGAAGAAGTAATCTCGCTCCAATTTGACGCAAAGGGGGAGATTGTTGGGTAGCATAGCGTTTTTGATGTATTGCGTCTATTGGGCTCGGTTATTAGTCCAAGTTTTGTTACTCCGGTTTGGGCCTGTCCAACCGAGAGCTTGATAGGGTTTAGTATATATTGATATGCTTGCATGCATATTAAGTTAACGATTGATAGCGATAACGATAGAAAGATTATTACGATAGATCAGAGATTTATTTCTTCATCGTTCTTGTAAACCCTAAATCCTCTACAGTGGAAGTTCTTTATCGAGCTCTGCTGAGGATTGTTGATCAATCATTCGACACACTTTGATCCATTATTGTGTTATTCTCTATTTTCATATTTATTATTTTACCTGTTTTAAAGATCTAATCGATCTTCAAGTTAGTTATTAAGTCATCAAGATCTTTATGTAAAGCAGCCAGAACTATGCTGGCATATGCGAATCTTCCACAGTATCTCTGGCCTGAAGCAGTCTCCATCGTATATTTTACTCAAAACGTATATTTCATACATCATCGTTTTAATATCACTCCATATGAAATAATAAATAATCGAAAATCGAATGTGAAATTTTTCTATGGTTTCGGATGCAGATGCTTTATTATGAATCTTAAGGATAACATTTCGAAGTTTCACGCAAAAGCTGATGAAGGGATTTTCCTAGGATGGTCGCATAATTTACTCACATATCATGTGTTGAACAAAAGAACACAAAAAGTGGAAGAAACATTTAATCTTACATTTGATGATTATTATATCAAACAAACTGAAAAGCATTTTGAAAATCATCCTATTTTAATAGAAATACAAGATGAATCTGACCCTTCACAATTGGATTGATGTCCAATTGTGACTTACTTGCAAACCATTGATACTTTAGTTGGAACTAGGATTTTATTGGCAAGGGAAGAGATAGAGTCAAAACGATCGAAGAAGAATGAGTATGGTTCTTCTGAAAAGGTTGTTATTGAAACCAAACAAAAGAAATCTTCGAAGAAGAAGACTACTAAAGATTAGGTGCCAGTGATTATAGAAGTGTCTGTTGAAGAAACAATTCCAATTGAGCCTTTGGTTGACGAAACTCCAAAGACAGAATTAATTCCTTCGAAGACCGGAGTTTTTCGAAGAATCAAAATGAATTCGAAGCATGTACGAAAGTCTCCAAATCCAAATGTAATCATAAACCCTCATCTTACTCATCAGGGAGTCATTTTTTGTGAGGTACCAGCTCCGATTTCACCACTTTCTAAGAAACGGATGGATGAAGATATGGCTAAACATATTTCTCACAAGAAGAAGAAAAACTCAATAAAGTTAGTCATTTCTCCTTAATGCACTGACAACGAAGATGAACAGATTCCTGAAACACCCGAAGATAATCTTCGCAAAGAAAGTTCAATTCCAGAGCAAACAACTATTATACAACCCGAAGATTTGGTTTTCAACTCATGTACTGAGGAGACACGAACTTTTGACATTCTTGCACACGTATCTAATACGAATGCAAATGTCATCATGGGTAAGGACGATTCGAAGAAAGGTGAACACGGTAAACCTTCGAATGTTACCTCAGAAACGTTTGTTTCTCTTCCTCCACAAATCACACCTGTCATACCCATTACTTCTACAACAGATTCCTTTACATTCGAAAAAATCATTAAACATCCAATTATTTCTCTTTTCTCTTCTCAACCAATTTATCCACCCACAACCACTTCACCCATTCAAGAATCTATCTTTATGGAGACTGAGAATAAATCTAAAGGTTTTGGAGGTACTTTGGAGAATTTGGTATTTGATGAAGACAAAGCTGATTTCCCAGATCATATGCTTATGGAAATGAAGCAGTTTAAAATCTTGAATACAAACCTGAATTCTATTATTCAAACACAAGCCTATCTTGGGGGAGGTAATTATGTGTCAAGTTTAGAGGTTGATGGTTTATTAAAATTGCTAGAAGGAAGGAATACTTTGAAAGTTTCTAGTATGATCAAAGATTCTGAGTCTCGCATTTTGGAGAAGGTTGATTTGTGTGATCAAAACAATGAAATGAGGGTGAATTCTCAAAAGTCCACATTTAAAGGAGATTTGAAGGACTTGCGAAAGATGACGAAGGAACGTCATGTATTGTTTATTCAAGACGTGAAGAAGGTTCGTGAGGATGTCAACTTCAAACTCCAAGAGCTTCGTCAAGATATGGACAATGAGATTGCATGTGTTCGACATGATTATGCTTCTCTCAATCAGAAGGTTGACATCATTAGTGATGTTGTGACAAAATTTGTCAAATTATACGAAAGTTTAAGTCCTCAACTTACTCAACTTTCTACAAATAAAAACAAAAACTTTATGGAGGTCATCACTTTAGTAAAGGAGCTCAAAGAACTATCCACAAAGCCAGTCTCATCTTCTCAACTATCTTCAGATCTTCTGTCACAAAATTTTTCTCAATTCGAAGATATACTTCTCAAAGAGTTGGCTCCTCTTTCTCGCATATCTAGCCTTCTTCCAACAACGGATGCCCCGCCTGTTTTTACAGGGGTGCAAGGGGGAGAAAGGAAGGGGATGATAAGAAGGCTGGTGCTGATGATACGAAGGTGGTGGGAAAGGTATTTTCTTCAAAGATCCCAACTACGAAGTCAATCATTGCAACTGTTGGTCCGATTACTTCGACAGTGGTAACAACTATGCCAATTA
Source organism: Lactuca sativa (assembly GCF_002870075.4). Classification (NCBI taxonomy): domain Eukaryota; kingdom Viridiplantae; phylum Streptophyta; class Magnoliopsida; order Asterales; family Asteraceae; genus Lactuca; species Lactuca sativa. Next base: position 244,693,971 of record NC_056626.2, on the reverse strand, counting down.
CAAGAACAATTTTGAATGGTATTATGATTGGTAAATTTGCTGATGTTTGTGGAAGTTGTTCGAAAACAAAAGAAGTGATAGAAGATTCAGCCTCGAAGGCTAAAGGAAAAATCATTCTAGTTGACAAGTCAATGGAAGAAAAAAAGGCTGAGACTAAGGTTGAACTGGAGAAAATGAGATTGATTCAGAGTATAATGACACAGAGAGCAAGTGATTCTCCAGACATGAATAAAGGTGATCCATCAAAGCATTATAACTATGAAACAATCGAAGCCAAGGTTGCATTCAATCATATGTATACACTCGAAAAGAAGCCAAAACAGAGCTACAAAGTTACGAATATTGATGCAAACCAATTGGATTTTCCAATCAATGAGATGATGTTCATCATGCCCAAGTTCAAAGTTGAAAGTATATTCAAAGTGAAGGATGAAGGAACACATATGAAGATCAGATTTCATGCCGTTCTTGCAAAATCTACTGAAAAGGTGTGGTCACTTATAAAGATAAAAAAAGTGATCAGTATAAAGAAGGATGTTGTTTTTGAAAACACAGTCCAAAATATTAAGTATGTGGTGTCCAAGGAAAATGGAAATGTTTGTGATTTTACAATCGCATATTTTCCATTAATGAACTTGTGTAATCTTATACAAGTTGCATTGCTGTTGAAGGATAGATCTTTTTCCTATCTTCAAAACACTGATCCGGATGAGTTCAAGCTTGGAGTTACTCACATCAAGATCTTCATCAAAAATTATTGTGAATGCTTAGAAATGACTGATGTGGAGTTAGCTACAGCTAAAGGATTAGATATTACAGCTCCAATGGCTCCTTCGAAGACTCAAGCTGATCTAAAATAAGTGTGTTGATGGTGAAATTTCCTTGAAGCCCTTCGGGTTAGTCTTCGCTAGAAAGGACAAGGCTGGGAAATCGAAACAGTTCTTGTTCCAAGATGGTGACGTGGAAAGATACTCAACTTCTCAATATACGAACTTAATTGTTCGTATGAATCAATGTAAGAAGAATAATGAGGGTGATAAGAAGGAACTTAAAAAGATCAAATCATGGTATACTGAAGTTCGAAGAGTGATGTTGTATTCCATCCAGCTTCTTACTAATTGAAGACTTTGACTATGATTACAAAGGGGGAGATTGTAAAAGTTAGTTTTGTAGTGATTAGTCAAAGAATGTTTTGTCCTCTTCGAATGTTTTGTAATCTATTTTACTAGGGCACTTTTATACGAAGCTTAAGTGTTTATTCCTTACTATATTTTTTGTACGCTTTTTGTTTCCTATAAATAGGATCATTTTACTAGAATTAGATAAGTTTTACAGTCTTGTCTATTGTTCTCTGTAACTCAAAGCGTAATAAAGCTTAAACGAAATCTTATTTACATTCAGTGTTCAATATCTCATACATTCTTCAATATTAACTTTGATTCATTTTCATAATCGATTCACTTGAAGTAGAGATAGAAAATGATATGACCGTATGGATTGTGAGGGTTCACCAAGGTTGTACATCGCAACAGTTCGATGAGCAATTTTCCGTGGATTTGGTCCCTATTCCCCTACGAGGGAATAAGGTTATAGTTGGTATGGACTGGTTGAGCTCCAATGGGGCATTGATCGAGTGCGAGTAGCAGGTATTGAGAGTTTAGATTCCTAGTGGGGGAGGGTTAGTGATATAGGGTGAGAGGCCGCAGGGTGGACCGACTCTATGTTAAGCAATGAGAGCGACGCTCTACCTTCAGCAGGGTAAGGTAACAGTGGATGATGTACCGATTGTGCGATAGTACCCAGATGTATTACCAGAGGATTTTCCTGGGATAACTCTAGAGAGACAGGTTGAGTTTAGGATTGACCTAGTCCCTGGTGCGGCTCTGATAGCTAAGGCATCATATCGGTTAGCTCCTCCCGAGATGCAATAGTTGTCTACACATCTGCAGGAGTTGTTAGACAAAGGATTTATTAGACAAAGCAGTTCACTGTGGGGAGCCCCGATCCTGTTTGTGAGGAAGAAGGACAGGTTACATCGGATGTGCATAGACTACCAGGAACTGGAAAAGGTAATGGTGAAGAACCGTTACCCCCTCCCGAGGATCGAAGATTTGTTTGACCAGCTTCAGGGTGCATCTTGGTTCTCCAAGATCGATCTGCGATCGTGTTATCAGAAGATGCGAGTCAGGGGTGATGACGTGCCAAAGACACCCTTTCGGACTCGCTATAGTCACTATGAGTTTGTGGTGATGCCATTTGGGCTCACCAATGCTCGTGCCGCATTCATGGACCTCATGAACCACATGTGTTGACCGATGTTGTACAGGTCTGTGATAGTCTTCATTGATGACATCTTGGTTTATTCCAAGACTCGGGAGCAGCATGAGAAGCAATTGAGGGATGTACTGGAGACACTGAGGAGGGAGAGACTTTTCGCAAAGTTCTCCAAGTGTGGGTTCTCGTTGCATGAGGTGTAGTTTCAGGGGCATCTTGTCAACCAGAAGGGTATTCTTGTCGATCCAGCCAAGATAGAGGTCGTGATGTAGTGGGAGGTTCCGAGGTCTCCATCTGATATTCGGAGTTTCCATGGTCTAGTGGGTTACTATTATAGATTCATACAGGATTTCTCCATGATCATTGTTCCTTTGACTCGAGTGACCAAGAAGTCGGTGACATTCTGCTGGGGGCCTGAGCAGCAGGCAGCCTTCGAATCTCTTAGACAGCGGTTATGCGAGGCACCGATTCTAACTTTGTCTGAGGGAATCGATGATTTTGTGGTTTATTGTGACTATTTGATCAAGGGCATGGACAAGGTATTGATGCAACAGGGTCATGTGATAGCTTACGCTTCGAGGCAGTTGAAGCCTAATGAGGCGAACTATCTGACGCATGATTTAGAGCAGAGGCTTGTGGTTTTTGCCCTAGAGATTTGGTAACATTACCTCAATGGGGATCGTTGTACCATTTAGATGGACCATAAGAGCTTGAGGTACCTCATAGATCAGCCGAATCTGAACATGAGGTAGTGTCGGTGGTTAGATGTGATGAAGGATTATGACTGTGAGATCATTTACCACCCAGGCAAGGCCAATGTAGTGGCTGATGCCCTGAGCCGCAAGGCAGTGGCAAACCCCCCCCCCCCCCCCCCCCCCGATTCGAGACACTTGTCTGAGGATGACAGTGATTACTTTATTGCTAGAGTAGATCCGGGAGGTGTAGATTAAGGGCCTGAAGAAGGAGCGTCGGAAGTGCAAGCGGATCAAAGCCCAAGTGGCCTCATTTGATTATGACAGTCGTGGGTTATTGACCCTTCATGGGAGGGTCTAGGTTCCGTACTGGTTCGTAGTACGATTGATTCTAATGGATAAGGCCCACAAGTCGAGGTTCTCCATCCATCCCGGGGCGACGAAGATGTATCTGGATCTTCACCCTGATTATTGGTGGCCCTACATGAAGCATGACGTAGCAGGGTACTTAGAGCGAGAGCGGTGCTTAAATTGCAGGAGATTCAAGGCTGAATACCATCTCCCACATGACAAAGATGCAGCTATTAGACATTCCCGTGTGGAAATGGGAAGATATTTGTAACAACCCGTCATTCTCAAATCAATAAGAGTCTAAAACTACATTACAATCCTTTGGTATACATATCCTCTATTGCCTTTAACTGCATGTTTATAAGCTAATAACTAAATGTAGCTTGAAGTCTTAAGTTGATTTATGATATTATAAGTGAATCTATGTTAAAAGACGAAGGTTAAACTATAAAAGAACCACCATATAATAGATTTCGGTCAAGGAAGTCAAGAAACAAGGAGTTTACGGCCAAGGAATCAAATCCAAATAGAGTTTACGGTTGAATTAAATCAAGAACAATAGTTTTCGGTCAAGCATGACCGAAAACACCCTCTAATGGGCCAAAAACTCCACCAAAAGTCCATTAGTGGACCGAAAACCTAAATCCAAAGGCCTTTTAAAGCCGAAAACCCTTTCTATATATAAGTGTTTTAGCTGTAAACTCAATTCATTTCTTACTTTTCCAACCATGAACTCCTTCATTTGCTCTCAATTATCATCTATAAACATCATATATTCAAGAGTTTCCTATCTATATCTTCTTATTTTAACCTAGAACACCAAGAACACCAAGAACGTTCATCAAAATCTTCAAATCTACAAGCATCCACTAAGAACACACCGAAAACTCCCTAAGCCCACTAAAAACCCCGTTTATCCACCCAAAACCCCTTTCAGCACTTCAAATATTTCCAAATAATTTTGTAAGTATTCCTTACCTAATTAAAGTGTTGTTTAACACTTTAATTATTATTTAAATCATTATTTGATCCAACATTTAAATTAATATCTTATTAATTTAAATACGACGTCGGATACAATTATTTTTAGGATAATGTTATTCACACATACGCTACACGAGGATCGTTTCAACAGCGCGCTAATTCAAACACAAACACACATTCAAGGTGAGTTCATACCCTTATATTTTCACTGTTTTCAACGTTTTTAAGGGGGGGGGATGAAAGACCCACACTTTCATACTTGAGACATTGTTACCCAAATTACACCAAAACATGCTACATGTATATTCATAAATAATATTTTACATTGGTAATTTGATTACAAAAGACTGGGTATAAACCAATTATTTAGACTATTACAAACTATTATATATTACATAACTACCTAGGATACTATATTTTTATACATACATGAGTACTAAATACAAAAGTGATAGTTTTAAACTATTCAAAATCTTTTATCAGTATATGACTATATTGGATGTTTATTACCTAGAATTATTAAACACTGAGAGGGGTAAGCGGTGACGCTTAGTGATTTCAATAATAGATACAATATAAAGTTATGCCATATATATACTTCAATATGGCAAATGCAAAGAGGAACAAGGAACAACAATGGAATGTGCAAAGCATGTGAAAAACTTCCCATATCAATCAATGATTTGATTCAAAGATATACGATCAATGAGACAACTATTTCAATACTTGATAAACATCAATAAAGCTTCGACCCAAATGGCATAGAAGACATATAATTTCTGATTAAAAATTTTGGTAGATTTCAGGCTTTCAGCGCAATCTAACCATCTGCCAATGCCATAGGGGAAGAAGTCATTCTCTTACGAGACATGCTCTACACGGCAAGAGGCTATGTACGAATACTACTAGGAATCTAAGTCCTTTCACTGATCACATGGACAAAGGTACATCTTTGCTACCATAATAGCACAGAATAATAACACGAGATAATAACACAGAAAAGCACATAGCACACATAACACATAACATACAATTGTTCCTATCTATTGAACTCACCATGAAATAACCACAAGATAAATTGATAATTTGGGTAGCACTTCGCCTTTAAAAATGACTTTCTTTGATGAAACTGGGGATTTTAGTTGAAAATCGGGCCTTGCACGGGTAGAGTTTCAACTGGAAATATGATTTTTCTTGGGAACTTCAGAGTGTCGGAACTTACTTCGGGTGTCGGGGATGACACCGAGACTTTCGGGGGTGTTAGGGTAAATTGAGAGAGAGTAGAGGGTATAAAATGGGAGAATTTGTAAACAAAATCCGTAAGCCTTCGAATCCTATTTATAGTGGCTGAAGTACGAATTACGCCAGGCATACTGCTCAACTGTGCTCTATGCGGGGTGTAAGCCTTTGTACGCTGGGCGTACGAGGGGATTAGTTCAGACGCATCATGGCTACGATACGTGTCCATCATGTGAAGTAGTAGGGAGACGTGGTCAATCTCAGAACGTGTACATGAGTACGCTGGGCATACAAACTCCGTACACCTTGTACAGACCGCGTACATGAAGTACGCTCGTCGTACACCTTCGGACCAGCCTCGAAGTTTGTACCTAAAACTTCAAAATTTTGTATCTTTCGCATACAAACTCTGTTTTTGATGTTCTTTATATCCACGCATAGGTGAAATTATACTCTATGAATTTTGTTTAGACTCCATTAGCTAATTTTGAATTTATTTTTAATATTATATTTTTAACGGCTCAGGACAGGAAAATCCGTTAAAAATTCATAACTTCTTCATCTGATGTCCGTTTTCATCTGTCTTTTTACTATTGTACTACTATTAATAAGACCTTCGATTCTCATTTAGGTTGTGTCGGCTAATAATCACTTGATCTTTATTTCGAGTTTTTAGTTGTCCACTACTCTACTGAAACTTAGAAAAATCATAACTTCCTCCTACGATGTAAGATTTTGACGTTCTTTTTATGATAATTCTCGGTTTAATGAATACATTGACTTTCATTTAGATCATCAGGGCTAAATTGTACTTTATCGAAAACTAACTTTTTACGTTATACGGTGTCGTGCCGGTTCTATCGCGAAACTTTAAGGAGTCATAAGTTCTTCGTTATAACTCAGATTTCGATGAGTTTTCGCCTAAATGTTTCTAACAAGATTCTTTACAAATGTCAATAATTTTTCTTATTTTCAACTTTATGTTTTCATTAATTTCAATAACTGACATTTGATTGGAATCTAATAAGATTCCCACACCTTCTGAATGATTCTAAACATAGTTTTACTTCATAACTAGTAAAAACTATCTTTTTAGAACTCAACACTCAAATTCATATAATATTTCATTATATTATTCACTTTTAAAATTACATAACACGAAAACTGAACGTTTATGTTATAAATACCTCCTCTTTTTGAGGATTTCGTCCCCGGAAACACAACGATTTAAACAAATGGGGATATTTTGCTCTTATTTCATTCTTATTTTCCCAATTATAATTTGGGCCTCGATGGTGTTTCCACTTGACAAGCACCAACTCCACTTCTTTATTAAGCAATTAATGCGTTCTTTCATTTAAGATCTCTTCAGGCTCTTCTACATATCTTAATTTATTATCCAGTTTCACCTCGGATAACAGGACCATTTCATCATATATATTTAAACATTTACGCAGATAATTTACATGAAACACATAATGAATACCTGCCAAATCTTCCGGCAATTCCAAGAAATATGCTTGCTTACCAATTCTCTAGATGATTTTGAAAGGTCAAACAAATTTGGGACTCAACTTTTCTTTCTTCCCAATTCGTATAATGCCTTTCCATGGAGATACCTTCAGCATTAGAAAACCACCCACCTGGAATTCTATGGGTCGTCTCTTCTTTTCTGCATAGGATCTCTGTCGATTCTGGGCCACTTTCATTCTTTCTCGTACAATTTGAATGTTACCAGCAGTGTCTTGAATCATTTTAGGTCCACTAAGGACTTTCTATCCTAAATCAGGCTAACATAATGGAGTATGACATTTACGCTCATATAGTGCTTCACATACCTTCAGTATATTTTCTACTATTTCGATTGTTCTCTTCTTCTAACCATCTGTCTGGGGAAGGTAAGTTGTGCTAAGAGCAACTCGAGATCCTAATTCACGTTGCATACTCGCCCAAAAGTGAGAATCGAAGTGAGTATCACAATCGGAAATAATCTTTACTAGTACAGCACATCTCGCAACAATTTCATCCAGGTATACTTGTGTGTATTTCTCCATTGGGTCCGTTTCACGCATGGCAAGAAAATGTGCATTCTTAGTTAGCCGGTCGACAATTATCCAAATGTTATTATTTTGTATAGCAGTCTTTGACAATTGGAGCAGCACTAAATATAAAGTTATTTCAAAGTTCTATTTGCCTATCAGGGATAGTCCACGCCACATATCAGGGAAAATATCAGGATATTTATTATCAACAGGAATGTCATTTACAGTTTTCTTCCCCCCTTTTAATATATCAACTATATAGAACAGATAAGTAAAATACCCCTTTCGATTTAAATTGAGGAGTATTTAGGAAAAAAATTATCTTTAAGATTTTTAAGTCTTTGTTCACCGTAGACATAAATTGGACCCTTCCCTTCGATAGGGATGCGTACCATATTTTTGTTTCACCAGAGTTCTATGTGGTTCTTTAACAACCAATCCATGCGAAGAATAATATCAAAGAGGGGCAAGAAGATAGGAATCAGGTTAGCAAGAAAACTACAACCTTTAGTTTCTATGACAAATCTCTATGGGATTTACTAGCAATTTATGATACACTTCCTATGGTATCTACGTGAAATGGTTGCGCGAGTGCATAGCAAGCAATCTGAAAAGAATGCGCAAATTCATGAGACACAAAAGAATCTAAGGCATCAGAATTAAATAAGATGTGACTAGGTCTAGAGTTGACGAGAAATGAACTAATCACAACATTCGGGTCCTCGCGTGTCTCTTCGATGGTAATTTAATTTTTACGGAACTTAGCTTTTAGTTTGCCAAACTATTTTCAAACTCTTCAAACTTCTTAATTGACGATGGTGTTCAAACCTACACCTGCTCTTCATCCCCTGTTGGGCCTTCGGTACTAATCTCTGAGTTAAAAACTCAATTCTCATTGTACACTCTTGGTCCTTCTTAAATTTGATTTATAGACTTAACCCAAGATAAGGTCTTCACTTTTGTAATGACAACAACTCGGATGGCCATATTCTAATTACTTTTGATTTTCTTAACACAAAAGACACACAACAAACCAGACTCTTGTCTCTAGTAGTCAAATACTATCACGGAAGAAACCTTCCTTCATGCTCTCATGTGATATAATCTCTTCATAGCAAGTAGAATTTCTAGCTAAGAGCTCTTATCATGACAACGATCACGATACTTCTATTGATCACTTCAATTACATTTCAGTTCAATCTTCTGGCTTAAGTCAGATGCTACATCGAACATGGTTCTCTGAACTACGTAACATACTTGTCTTAGTTGTACTCGAATTGATATGACCACTAGGGTCGGAATAAAAATCATCTTCTTAGTCATTACCGAAACGATGGTAACATCATCCTTGAACAAAAACATAATCAATTACTAGCTTCTTGGTAACCTTGTGACTTTCCTGATCCAAGTGTGAGTCCTGTGCTTCCAATAGTATAGGCCTCTACTACTATTCACACCTACTCATACTCGTCCCAAGTATAATCTTGCAGATTTCCATGTCACCATTCAAAAGTTTTCCAAGTCACCATTCAAAAGTTTCCAATAGTATGGACTAAACCCAGCTTACATAGAGGTGTTTACATGTCTCTCTCTCACTCTCTATCTCATGAGTCAAAAGGCTAATGCACCACATGCAAGTGGTTTTTACACAAGTCAACACATTACAAAGTGATACATGAATAACTTTGTACCCTAACATTCTCCCCCTCAAATCTTCCAAAAATGAGCAACTACGCGAACTGTAACGTCCCAAAAATACAACCCAAAAATTTTTGTTTTAATATTACTAAAAACCATAACATCAAATTTCATATAAAAAACCATGAATCGTATGTCTCAAATTGCCATAGTAATTGTATCAAACTGAAGTCAATAGCATATCAAAATATATGAATAAACTCCCAGGATAAAAACTGTAACTGTGGTGTGTGTGTGCTAGCGGAAGTAAATGAAACCAAAACTGAAAACTGTAAGCACGAAGCTTAGTGAGCTCCCCTAAACTACCACATACCATACAATAACATATAAAGAAAATAATGGGCCTTGCCCACTATATCGGACCGAAACCCGAAAACTGCATCGGACTGAAGTCCGGAAACTAACCAGGGCCTTGCCCTTTGCATCGGACCGAAGTCCGGAACTACGCGAATATGAACTTAAGTATCGAAGAGGACTCAACATGATGGACATGAATATGAACTTAAGTATCGAAGAGCTCGACGAGTTCAAGGATAAACTTGGCGAGTTCAAGGCAATGTGCCAACTATATGAAGAGGAACTCAACAAGTTCAAGGAAAAACTCGACGAGTCAAGGACTAAATACTTCAACTTGTATGAAGCAAGACTCGACGAGTTCAAGGATAAGCTTGGTGATTCATGGGCAAAAGGTATCGATTATGTATGAAGGAGAACTCGATGAGTTCTTGAAAGACTCGAAGAGTAGGATCGAAGTCCCAACACTTTGAGGATTATGGAACTCGACGAGTTGGGGGAGCAACTCGGCGAGTTGGGTCAACCAGATGTTGACCTTGACAAAAAGTTGACTTTGACTGGGGTGTTGACTTTAACTTTGACCTGAGTTGACCTTTGAAAGGGTTAAGAGTATGAAATGTTAATTAAGGAAGGTTGTTATGTGTAGGAGTTGAGAGGAGTTGATCCGAACATCAAGGACATTTCAGATACTTCACGACATTGAGGTGAGTTACCTTCCAGTAGAAGTGGGTCGAAGGCACCAAGGCCGGCCCACTAGTAAGAGTGATAGTATGTGTAACTGTCTTTCTGTTAATTATCTACTATATTGTATCTGTTATGTTTATGTGCTAGCATGCTAGGATGTTATGTGGTGTGTGATAGAAGGGGTAGGATTGACCCCAATACCGGTCAATAGGGTCGAAGAGGTATGCCAACACCCAAATAAGTTAGGTAGTATATGACTTGTATATTTATGCACAAGGATGCTATGTTGTATAGTAGGGGCGAAATAGTCCCCATTACCGATCGAAAGGACCAAATGGGAAGGCTAGCACCCGGATATGCTAGGAAAGGTTGCCGGTTGAAAGGACCGAAGGGGTAGGCCGGCTCCCTAATATGCGAGGGAAAGTACCGGTCGACAGGATCGAATGGGAGGCCAGCACCCGGATATTCTAGGCAAAGTAGCGGTCTGTAGGACCGAACGATTAGTTAGTAGCCAGTTATGTTATGTAGTATGTGTTATGTATGGTATGTGGTATGATGAGGGAACTCACTAAGCTTTGTTTTTATAGTTTTCAGTTTTGTTTTCAGGTACCTCTTCATCGAATGGGAAAGAGCTAGCACGGTAGCAGTGCATCACACAAACACAAGATTTCCGCATTATGAGATTCTTGGCATTGTACTCTAACTTTATTATTGTTTGTATGATATGGTTTTGAAACAAGTGATTATTGTTTTTTTGAATGTTGTGAATCAATGATGTTTTCTTATAAATGTTTTTCTAAATTGTTATATGAAGATAAAAATTTTGGTCATGAAAGTTGGGATCTTACAAGTTGGTATCAGAGCCTTGGTTTGAGGGATTTGGACACACTTTCGGGGATGTCTAAACTCAAAATTGAGGGTTTGAAAGTTTCTTTTCACAAGAAAATAGTTTTCCAAAAGTTAAAGTAAAGGGGTTTTGAGAAAGAACAAGGTGTGTGGTGTGTGCAACCGGCCGAGCTCAAGTAGGTTTTCCCCAAGATACCCATACATTTTATGTTATGTTATGATATGATTATGAGGACTATATTCTAGATTAGGGCTAAGGATCTAGGAAGGAAAACTTTTATGCCTGTTGTATGGGTATGAAAAATACATGCTAGATTAGGGCTAAGGAATCAAGGAAGATGCCTGATATGCCTGTTGTATGTGCTTATTGAGCTGCATGATAGTACTGATTAGACAGTGAGATGATAGTCTGGATAGGATATGCTTGTTTTGGGTTACTCAATGACCGAATGCTGCTTTCTTTGTGCTATTAGGAGTCCTAGCTATCTTTAGGTAACTAGTAAACGAATACATTACGTTACATATTGTGAGGACTAAATAATTTTAGAAGTTTAGGTCTAACTCTATTTCGCAGCTCTCGTTTGAGTCTAACTGTGGTAGGGAAGGACCTATCATTCGAAGAATTTTCTGGTCTTAGTAATATGTAATGGTATTCGCGAACTAGTTTTGTAAAGGTAGTAGGGACTGCTTACACAGCTGATGGCTGAGAGTCAGTCAGAAAGTTACCCTAGGGTAAGCCTATGATGAGATTATCATAGAGTGTGGTAGTAGTAGAAGGGACTTGGTGAAGTCGAAGCAATCCTTGAGGAAAGTACAGATAGATGTGGAACGTAGTATGGGCCCATACTACTAAAAGCATAGGATCTGTACTCGAGTCAAGGAGGGTCGAGGTAGAAACAAGGAACTTGTAAAGTGTGTAGGATCTCTCAAGATTATGTATGACCTTGATAATTCTATGTTTTGTTTCAGAATGGTGATGATTACGCGTCACAGAGCAGGAGGATCGGGATCAGGGTTAGGATCAGGATCAGGTTCGGGTTCGGGTTCCGAAACATATGATGAGACACTGCACGAGTTCATCACCTCAGATATCACCAGAGGCATACTTGAGGTGACCCCGATGATTTTTGGGTCGATCAAGGAGGGGATTATCGAGCTGATGGAGGATCGCCTTAGGGCGTTCAGGAGTGACATGATATCTATCCATAAAGGGACACGCACACTCTCCTTCAAGGACTTTAGGGGATGTGGTGCGCCAGACTTCCACAGGGTGAAGGACCCCATTGTTGCCAGGAGGTGGATTGCATATATGGAGTCTGCTCAGTTAACGAGCTTCTGCCCTGAGGGGTCGAAGGTCTAGTATGCTACAGGTTGTTTGAGGGACAGAGATGGAGATTTCTGGGAGTCAGTTTAGGGCAGAATTTGCACCGGATGTGGAACATCAGCAGCTAGCCAGGGAGTTCCTTGACATGAGATAGACTGCTGAGACGGTGGCGGAGATTACCGCCATGTTCCGGAAGAGGGCCTTATTGGTGCTCCAGTATGCAGGGGATGAGGAGATGCAGAAGACCCGCTATCAGGACATATTAAGAGCTAATATCTGGAAACATGTCGGCTATTTGGCATGTCCACCATTGGATGACATGATTGTGAGGGCAAGGGAGAGGGAGATTAATATAGAGCACCTCAAGAAGAGGAAGGTAGGAGATGGACATATAACTGGGGCTTCGAGGAAGAAGCCCAAGGGATCTGACACTAGGTTGAAGGCCCAACAGGGTTGGGGCCATTGCGGAAAGTGCCGCAAGAAACATGAGGGGGTTTGTAGATTGGGATCATCGAGCTACTATAAGTGCGGCGAGACCAGGCACTTTAGCAAGTATTGTACTGCCCCTACCGCACATTCCAGACATCAGACCTGATTTGTTTCCACTTCAATCAGAAGGGCCATAAAAAAGGCTGACTGCCCGAAGTTGACAGCAGCAGCAACGCCGGTAGTGGTGCGAACTCCAGCGACCCTGCAGCTTATGGATGGCCGACATGGCAAGACAGATACTCCGATGGTGAGTAGTCGAGCCTTCCAGTTGACCGCTAAGGAGGAGCGTGTCGTAGCCTATGTGATGACAGGTATGTTTTCTTCTCCCTAGCTCTTATGATATGTCATTTATGATATTTATGTTTCTGTTTCATATGTTGTTTTGGATCGTCCACGTAAACGGTATCCCAGTTCAGGTATTTGTTCGATTCTGGGGCTAACCGATCGTTCATCTCTCTTGCCTTTAGCAAGAGGTTTTGTGAGTCTTTGGACATGTTGGATTTCCCTTTAGAGGTCCAGATTACTGACGGTCGATCAGTAAGAGCATCATAGGTTTTCAGAGATTGTGCTTTGAGACTGTATGAGGAGTGTTACCTAGTAGACTTGGTTCCCATTCTGTTGTGTAGGAACAAGGTTATCATAGGTATGGACTGGTTGAGCCCTAATTGGGCAGTGATCGACTGTGCACAGCAGTTGGTACGGGTTAGGACCCCAAGTGAGGGATAGCTGGTGATTCATGGAGAGAGGCGACAACATGGATCAACTTTATGCTCAGTAGCGAGGGTTTGGCGCGACCTTCAGCATGGTTGCGCAGGGTATGTCGCATGCGTTATAGATACCCGAGAGGCGGGTAAGCCGACTATGAGTGATGTACCAGTGGTGCGAGAGTACACAGACGTATTCGCAGGGGAGCTGCATGCGATACCTCTAGAGAGACATGTAGAGTTCAGGATCGACCTAGTCCATGGTGCGACTCCGATAGCCAAGGCACCATATCGGTTGGCTCCTCCTGAGATGCAGGAGTTGTCTACATAGCTACAGGAGCTGTTAGACAAGGGATTCATTAGGCCGAGCAATTCACCCTAGGGAGCCCCAATCCTGTTTGTGAAGAAGAAAGTCGGGTCACATCGGATGTGTATAGATTACCGGGAGCTGAACAAGGTACCAGTGAAGAACCATTACCCACTCCCGATGATTGATGATCTCTTCGACTTGCTAAAGGTGGAATCTTGGTTTTCCAAGATAGATTTACGCTCAGGCTACCATAAGTGAGGGTCAGAGACGAGGATGTACAGAAGACTGCTTTTCGGACTCGCTATGGTGACAACGAGTTCTTAGTGGCGCACTTCGGGCTCACCAATGCTCCTGCCGCATTCATGGACCTTATGAACTGCGTATGCAGACCGATTTTAGATCGGTCTGTGATAGTTTTTATTGATTATATATTGGTTTACTCCAAGACGCAGGAGCAGCATGAGGAGCACCTGCAAGAGGTTTTGGATACCCTGAGGAGGGAGAGCTTGTACGCCAAGTTCTCCAAGTGTAAGTTCTGGTTGCGTGAGGTGCAGTTTCTTAGGTACTTTTTCAATCAGCATCGTATTTTGGTCAACCCGGCCAAAGTAGAGGCTGTGATAAGATAGGAGGTTCCAAAGTGTCCATCTGAGATTTAGAGTTTCCTGGCATTGGCAGGCTATTACCAGAGATTCATTAGGGACTTCTCAATGATAGTCGTACCCTTGACCCAGTTGACGAAGAAATTCATGGTCTTTCGTTGGGGACCTGAGCAGTAAGCGGCGTTTGAGACATTGAGACAGAGACTATGCGAGGCGCCGATCCTAGCTCTGCCAGATGGAATGGAGGATTTTGTAGTATACTGCAATGCATCCATTTCAGGTGAGGGCGCAGTGTTAATGCAAAGAGGGCATGTTATCGCCAATGCTTTAAGGAGGTTGAAGCCTCATGAGGCGAACTACCTAACATATTATCTGGAGTTAGGGGCGGTTGTTTTCGCCCTCAAGATTTTGTGGCATTACCTCTATGGGTTCTGATGTACCATTTACACAGATCACAAGAGTTTGAGATACCTCATGGATCACCTGAATCTAAACATGAGGCAGCGTCAGTGGCTAGATGTCGTGAAGGATTACGATTGCGAGATCCTTTACCACCCAGGAAGGCCAACGTTGTGGCTGATGCGCTTAATCAAAAAGCAGCCCCGATCAGAGACATTTTCTTAAGGATGACAGTAGTAACTCCGCTTTTGGGGCATATCCGAGAGCGTGAAGATTAAGGGTATGAAATAGGAGCGTCGGAAGTGCGAGCGGATCATAGGCCAGGTGGTCTCATTTGCCTATGACAGTCGTGGGTTGCTGACTCTACACGGGAGGGTATGGGTTCGGTATTGGGTTGGAGTACGACAAATTTTGATGAATGATGCCCATAAATCCAGGTTTTCTATCCATCCCGTGGCGACGAAGATGTAATGAGATCTTCGTCCTGATTGGATTGGTCGATTAGCATGAAGCGGGATGTAGCCTGGTACGTCGAGAGGTGCCTGACCTGCAGGATGGTCAATGCCGAGAACCAGAGGCCTCACGATAAGACACAGCCGGTGGATATCCCTATGTGGAAATGGGAAGATATTACTATGGATTTCATCACGAAGCTTCACAGGACCATGCGGGGAGTGGATTCGATTTGGGTCATCGTGGATCGATTAACCAAGAGCACTAATTTCATTCCAATCCAGGAGATCATTTCGGCCAAGAAGCTGGTCAACATCTACATTCGAGAGGTAGTAGCTTGACACGGAGTTACAGTCTCTGTGATTTCTGATAGAGACGTGCGACTCATTTCCAAATTCTAGAAGAAGTTTTCACGACGAGTTGGGTACTCGTCTGCACTTCACACCGCTTTTCACCCACAAATGAATGGTCAGAGCGAGCAAACCATACATAATTTGGAGGATATGATGCGGGCATGTGTTCTAGACTTTGGTAGTAGTTGAGATACCTATTTTCCCTTGGAAGAGTTTACCTACAATAATAGCTACCACGTGAGTATTGACCGTCCTCGCTTCGAGGTGCTATACGGGAGGAAGTGCAGAACCCCGATATGCTGGGGTGAGGTTTGGGCATAAGGTCATGAGGAGTACCGAAGTGGTACTTAACACGGCGGAGAGGATCCAGCAGGTTCGGAGCAGGCTTCAGACTACTCAAAGTCAACAGAAAAGTTACGCCGACAAGCATCGGTCGGACCTGGAGTTCCAGGTTGGGGATATGGTCCTCCTGAAGGTGTCACCTTGGATAGGTGTCATCTGGTTCAGGAAGAATGGAAAGTTGGGCCCTAGGTACATAGCGCCTTTCAGCGTAGCAACCTAGGTGGGCAAGATGGCGTATAGGCTGGAACTGCCAAGCAAGCATAGCCAGATTCGCATCACTTTTCACGTCTCCCAGCTGCAGAAATGCTTGGTTGATGCCTCTATAGTGGTGCCTCTAGCGAACAGTAGCTATCCTCAGCAGGAAGTCGAAGGATCTGAGGAATAAGAGGGTCGAGCTGGTGAAGGTTTAGTTCCAGCACCGCAAGGGCTCTGAATGGACTTTGGAGCCGGAGGACAACATGAAGGAGCATTACCTCGAGCTTTTTCCAGATGCAACAACAGACTTTAAGGACGAAGTCTAAAATAAGTGGGGGAGATTTTTAGCGCCCAATTCCTGGTACGTTATTTAAATATGAATTCTTGCACTTTTACTCTAGGTCTCGATGAGTTGGAGGCCCTAATTTGTCAAGTCGAGGCAAAGTATGGACGTAGGTTGAAGAATCTACTCGCTGAGTCGATGGCCTCGACTCGACGAGTAGACCTATCTGGATGAAACCCTAAGTTTGAGGGTTTACACCCTATTTAAGCAACTTATGGGGTCTCCACTCCAGCCTCCATCACCCCCAGACTCTCTGCACGAAACCCTAACTGATTATTGAGTGGTCTTGAGCTTTTGTGCCATTTATGTGTGTGGTTGAAGCTTGAGATGAAGGATGAGGGTTGGGAAATCAAGAGAAAGCAAGTAGAACCATAGGGTTTATCATATTTCCAGCTTGTTTGAGGTAAAGAGTTTCAACCTTGACCATTCACCTCTTAGATCTCTAGTTATGGGCTAGTTTCTACATTTTAGGTCATTGTGAAGCCACTTCGGGATTGTGTGCTTATTTAGGGTTGTACATTCAGATCTTGAACCTTTAAGGGTTTCCATGGCTTAAAGGTGACAACTTTATGGCCATGGGAGTCTCATACACCTTGTGAACTTCATTTTTGGGTCTTTTGAGCTTGAAGAACCTTGCATGGACGTAAAGTTCATGACCTCGACGAGTTCAAGGATGACCTCGACGAGTTCTTGAAAGACTCTATGAGTAGGATCGAAGTCCCAACACTTTCAGTACTATGGAACTCGACGAGTTGGGGGATCAACTCGGCGAGTTGGGTCAACAAGATGTTGACCTTGACAAAAAGTTGACTTTGACCAGGGTGTTGACTTTGACTCTGACTTGAGTTGACCCTTGAAAGGGTTAAGAGTATGAAATGGTAATTCAGGAAGGTTATTATGTGTAGGAGTTGCGAGGAGTTGATCCTGGCATGAAGGACAGTTCAGACACTTCACGACATTGAGGTAAGTTACCTTCCAGTAGAAGTGGGTCGAAGGCACTAAGGTCGTCCCACTAGTAAGAGTTATAGTATGGGTAATTCTCTTTGTGATAATTATCTGGTATATTTTTATCTGTTATGTTTATGTGCTAGTATGTTATGATGTTATATGGTATGTGATAGAACGGGTAGGATAGACCCTAGTACCGGTCGATAGGGTCGAAGGGGTATGTCGACACCTAGATAAGTTAGGCGGTATATGACTTGTATATTTATGCACTAGGATGCTATGTGATAGAGTAGGGGATGAAATAGTCCTCGGTATCGGTCGAAAGGGCTGAAAGGTTAGGCAAAGACTCAGATATGCTAGGCAAGCTTACCGGTCGAAAGGACCGAAGGGATAGGCAAGCACCCTGATATGCTAGGCAAGGTACCGGTCGACAGGACCGAAAGGGAGGCCAGCACCCGGATATGCTAGACAAAGTACCGGTCGACATGACCGAAGGGGTGTTTAGTACCCAGTAATGTTATGTAGTATGTGTTATGTATGGTATGTGGTATGATGGGGGAACTCACTAAGTGTTGTGTTTACAATTTTCAGTTTTGTTTTCAGGTACCTCTTCATCGAATGGGAAAGAGCTGGCACAGTAGCAGCGCATCACACAAACACAAGATTTCCGCATTATGAGATTCTTGGGATTATAGTCTGACATTATTATTATTTTTATGATACGGTTTTGAAACATGTGATTATGATTTTATGGAATTTTGTGAATCGATGATGTTTTCTTATAAATGTTTTTCTAAATCGTTATATCAAAATAAAAATTTTGGTTTTGAAAATTGGGATGTTACATTAATCACATGCGATTTAGTTGTATATATTTTGAAAAATACTAATTTTTTATTATTAAAACCATAAGAAACATTCGAAAATTGTTTTAGGGTCTACACTTGTATATTATAGCAAAACAAAAAACAAAATGATGATTTATGTAATTTACTCGTTAAATTATAATTTTTTTGTTAGTAGTTTTCTTTTTATAAATGTCAATTAACAACTATACAATTTGTTTTATTCTCACGAGTCAACAAGAGATTGAATAATAATAGATTTAAATTTAACAACCAAAGTTTGTTCAAGTTATATATTTTAAAATGTTCGATAAATGAAAACAAAAATTTACAAACAAATCGAATTGAACTCTAATATTTTTGGTGGTTTAGATGCGATTATATTTAGTTTGAAATATTTATTTCCATATTTTGAAAATTGAAATTAATTTGCATTCACTTAATATCCGATCACATTTAGACCATCTCCAACTCATCTTCATTTTTCCCCGTAAATGTAGTAAAAAATAGGATAAATAGTGTTTCATCTTCAACCCTACTTCATTTTTTCTATCCTATTTTTTACTCCAAAAAATATATTCTTAAAACATTCTATTTTTATAACTTATTTATATTGTCCAATATACCATCTATTAATTAGATTCTAACAAATATATATTATATTTTTTCATTACAAAAGTATTACAAATTATATTATAATAAATAAAATGTTTATATATATAATAAATTTAGATTAATTATTATTTTATTATAAATAATTATTAAACAAATAAGATTATATTTATAATAAATATATCAAGATTAGGATCATATTTTATTACTATTTTGTAAATTATGTTACGTGTTTCTAGTTAGTATATATTTAATTTTTTTTATATGAATTCAATAAATAAATAGTAAAGTCTATATTTACAATTAGTTAATATAAATTACTATATAACATGATATTACAAATATTAAATATTACATTTAAATTATAATTAGTAATTAAAAATAAACTTAAAATGAGAGTGACTAAAATTGACAACCGAAACTTTAATTCCATTTTTGGAGTTATGAATACTATTTTCGATAATATTATTTATATGTCTAAAAATAAAAAGATGAAAATAAACTAGGATTTGAGGAGAATACAAGAAAAAATAAAAATTTGAGTGTTCGTTGGATAAAATAAAGATGCCTTGCAACCAAAAAGAGTTGAGTTTAGGGATAATGACTTGAAAGGGTAACGAACTTTCGACTTTTTTCATATTTAGTCACTAAATTTTTTTTCGTTATCTATTTGCCATTAAACTATTGAAACTGTTCACATTTTACCCTTATGACCGGTAAAAAAAAGTTTAGTGACTAAATATGAACAAAATCGAAAGTTCGTTTCCCTCTAAAAAGTTCAATGACTAAATGTGAACAAACTTCCTCTTGTATTATGTTTTAGCAAATTATTTATTTTTGTTAAATTGTAGCAACATTTGTTGATGAAGAAATCTATGAAATAAAAAAAAAAACCTGAAAATATATTTAAAAAAAAAAAAAAAAACCGAAACCGAAATAAAAAACTAATGGTTTGACATTTTCCAAAATAAAAAATCAAAATTTCCAATCTGATTTTGGTTTTAAAAAAAAATGAACCATTCTCACTGATGTGAATTATGACCATTGGTTTGGCATGCGGAATTTGTGACATCCCATGAATACGTAGTTACAGCATCGTATGAACTCGTAATTCATAGTAAGGGGTTAGAATATCATCGCATGAATACGTAGTTACAACATCGTCTGAACTCGTAATTCATCACCTACAGGTTATGGGTCTGCTGGTGTTTCCACTAGGTTGTCTAAAATAGTCTGTGGTCGCCATCTATACTTTGGTAGATGACTACATCACCATATTGACGGTTAAGGTTATGGTATCTCCTTTCATCCTACATCACCTATTCATCATCATCTATTTACCTAATTATTATCACCTATCTCTTATCATTTTATTTCATCACACACCAACTATTTCATCTACCCATGTTTCATCTGCAACATATTTGTAGATATAAAATAAATATACGGTTTAAATCTTTTAAAACATGTATAAAATCATTCATCCAGCATAGACAACAAGTATTCAAATAATATGCACACATAGCACGTAATTTATATAAAATACTTCATATCTATGTGTAAGATGAAAGTAACTATATATACCATAAAAATCCCATAAATGCTTCCTAACTTCAAACCCCAAGGTTTACTCTACTAAAGCTTCATATTCTCGGCTCTCTAGACCTAGAAGGGTCCAGATCTATAACACAAACTTGCAAGAGGGGTTTGAGGCATTCAAAACCCCAACGATGAAGTGATTCAAGCCCTAACCCCAAAATGGAATCTACATAATAAGGAAGGAAAAGGGTTCATTTGTGTACCTCATAATGAAGCTCCTTGCTTGAATAACTCAGAACAATAACCTTCCTTGGTCCCTCTTGCTGGAACTCTTCTCCTTTCTTGCAAAATCACACCAAAAAGCTGAAGATAGCTCTTCCTCTCACTCTACACACTCAAGCTCGATAGGGTTCTCACTTATGGGAAAGGTAGTCGCAATTGAAGGCCATAAGTGCCTTTAAATATGGCTCGGGCCCAAAGATTTAGGGTTTCTGCCAACAGTACGGACTCGTCGAGTCCATTCATTAATCCGAGTCATCAGTCGCAACCTTACTCGACGAGTTGAGGCGTCAACTCGTCGAGTCTCTCTTCTTAACTCAAAAGAAAAATACTTAAATTATGATACCTGAAAATCCGGATGTTACATTCTGTTTTTTTATTTCATAGATTTCTTCATCAACAAATGTTGCTACAATTAAACAAAAATAAATAATTTGCTAAAACATAATACAATAAGAAGTTTGTTCACATTTAGTCATTGAACTTTTTAGAGGGAAATGAACTTTCGATTTTGTTCACATTTAATCACTAAACTTTTTTTCGTTATCTATTTGCCATTAAACTATTGAAACTGTTCACATTTTACCCTTATGACCGGTAACAACCGGTCATAAGGGTAAAATGTGAACAGTTTCAATAGTTCAATGGTAAATAGATAATGAAAAAAAGTTTAGTGACTAAATGTGAACAAAATCGAAAGTTCGTTACCCTTTCAAGTCATTATCCCTTGAGTTTAAGACTCTCCTGTTTAGAGGAAATCGCATATTAAAATAATGAGTTTAAATATACTTTTTTTAATGGGCCCCAACGTGATACGCATCTGGATTGGGTTATAAAAGATATTTATAATGGTTTTAAATCCAAACATTTTTAATTTTTTTTATATTTTGTCAAATATGTTAATTTTTCAAGATAACAAAATACAAGATTCTATTTTATTTATTTATTATTTTATTATTAGAACGACGATGGTTCTATTTGTTCATCGGTTGTTAACATAAAGTAAAAGAAAAATAAAGAACATTAACATATGAGAAAGTACCCCACCACTAATGTTGTCTATATATATGTAGAGCTTACAGAAATGCAAACCACTTTCACGTATTGTTAACATAAATCCTTCTTTCTCCCGTTACATTTCATTAAATATGCGAAAATCGTGGTGTCATACGCATAGACAGGTAGAGACGCCCATGACAGAAGACCAGTTAAAGGGTATGCTCAAAAGATTTGACACAAACGGAGATGGAAAGATCAGTAGGAGGGAACTAAGGGTAGGCTTGAGAAACCTTGGACTACGTTTCTCGTTCTTTAGAGCTAGGAGTGCACTACGTCATGCTGATGTTAATGGAGATGGTTTTATCAACGATGAAGAGATAAACGAGCTTGCAAAATATGTTTCAAAGTGGGGTATTTCTATCTCTTAAGAGCTTTGGTAGTGATCTTAAGTATTGATGACTAGTGGCATCTGTTTTTTTTTTGTGTGTGTCCTTTTCCCTTTGCTGAGGATGGATTTAGGTTAGCTGTGAACCTACGACCATCTTCACGTTGCATAATTACGAACAAGAAGATTGAGTCGATAAAGTTTGTTGTGAATCAAACTATGTAAGCTAGCTACTCTTGCTCCTTTGTTATGTTGCTTAAAAGCATGTATCTTTTCCTTGTGTATTTACTTTTAGTGTAAAAGAAACGGACTCTATGCTCGGAACATTCCCTAGATTGATACAATTGTTGCCGGGATAGCCTTTGTAAAACTTTAAACACAACCATTCGAAAACTCAAACCCGAATACAAACATTCAAATAAGATAGATAACAATCTGATAATGTAATATCAAAACATTCAAAGTTATAATGTTACAACATATTCAAACGCAACCTAAACTTCATCATCACTCTTGTCATCTTGGTTTTCTAGAAAGTTTGTCGATCGAAGTACACATGGATTGGTGCATGGTTGCGATGGGTAACTGGGAGTTTGACTTAAAAAAATGAGGGTGTTGCTGTTGCAACTGTTCAAGTGACTGGTTAAACTTGTCAAGCATTATATCACACATTTACTCATTCGCCCCTCGACTTCCTTCTATAATTACCACATATCTTCCGTGGGTATCCACTGCTTGTTTTATCCAAATCTTAATTTTTTTTGCAATAAACATGTGAAAAGATGTTCGGTCAAAAAATATACCAGTTTTTTGTACAAATTGAAAAGGAAAAGCTTTTAGTTTTACACAGGGTATCTTGGTCAATACCGTGGTTCGGTACTAATTAATACATATGGGATAGAAAGGGCTGAAGTCCATATTTTTCCCCCTTTTCCATTTGTAATTATTAGACTGATATAAAGCCAAAAGCAAATCCATATTTTGTGCATGCATTTATACATCGGTGATTAGAATAATAAAAGAATAGGGATTAGATATATAGTATAAAATGGGTTAAAGGACCCGATTAGAATTCATTATATAACCCGGTTTTGCAACCGGGTCTGGTAAGGGTGAGTCTTATGTCAAAGCACTATTAGAGGTTGATTTTAAACCGGGTCATAGTGATATAAGATAAACAGAGCCCGGTTCCTTTTAAGAAAACCACGTTATATGAGGTTTATAGAAGCTTATTTCATTCCAGCAGTTGTATAATATTGAGAAAACGGCGTCTTTTATATCTTTTATAACTTGCTATTTTATAATCCGTGAGAACTACTGTTATAAAATTAATTAAATTTTCATATTAAAAAATCAAAATTATTAATCAATTATTTTAAATAAATTATTATTTCAGAGATATTTTTTTAATTATATTAAACAAATACGTAAAGTTATATCACCTACCTTATAATCTGTATTTATTTTATTTTATTTTTTAATATAATTTTATTAATTTAATATAATTAAAGTGAAAAATTTTAAAATTTAATGTAATTACGATAAGAAATTTTAAATTTGACATAGATATTTAATATGTTGACAAGTGGCATGATAGAGACATATAATATTAATAAAAATTTCTAATATAATGACACTTGTCAATAGGAATAAACGTATTTATTTATTAGAATAGAAAAATATATATGCTCAGGGCCGGCCCAAAGGGAGTTCAAAGTATGTCCATGAACAGTGCCCACTAACTTATAGGGCCTCAATTTTTTTTTTGTATATATATTAGAGTAGGTTGAGTTTAGGCCCAAATATAAAGAAAAAACATCATAAATGGTCCGTGTGTTTTTCCAGATTCTGAAGTTTAATCCTCGTGGTTTAAAAATCTCATAGATGGTCCCTATGCTTTCAAAAACATTTGACAGATGGTCCTTATCCCTCACACCGTTAGAATCCCACCGTTAACCCTTATTTCATTAAAATAATATAAGGATAAATCGGTCTTTTCACCTGTGTGATCTTCTTTATAACCAAATGCATGTCTATATTTTGAAAACCCTTCTTGCACCCACCCTCTTCTACTCTCACTCTACTGTGCATCCAATTCCAAAACGATTTATGTCAGTGTCGAAGATGGCGATTTGTAGATGTGGAATGGAAACAACGAAGTTGACCTCATGGACGGATCGTAACCCAGGAAGGCAATTTTTGAATTGTTCAAGATGTGGGTTCGTAAGGTGGGTTGACCCTCCGATGTGTGCAAGGGCATTGGTGGTGATTCCAGGATTAATAAGATCAATGAATCAATTGAAGAGAGGGTTGCGGTTGCAAGTGCAGAATTGTGGAACTATCGACTGATGTTGTTCTGTTCATGGATGATTTTTTTTTGGATTTATTTTAACCAGTAAGGATTTAGATGGTAATAGGATGGGGGGTTTTGGTTTCTTTTGTACGCAT
Organism: Lactuca sativa; assembly: GCF_002870075.4. Lineage (NCBI taxonomy): Eukaryota > Viridiplantae > Streptophyta > Magnoliopsida > Asterales > Asteraceae > Lactuca > Lactuca sativa. The sequence continues at coordinate 244,669,301 of NC_056626.2, read as the reverse complement.
CTAGCTAGTTCAGGGGGTTTTTGATTGTGATGGAATGGGTATTTTTGGTTTCATTTTGTTTTATGAAGTGTAACACATTAAGTTAATGGAAATGATGATTATGTATTTTTTTATAAATCAGTGGTTTTGATGTTCATTTTCGTATGATGCATTGTTATAACTGCATCTTGCGAATGGTTAGGAATGGTATTTCAAATCTACGTTGTTATACATGTATCTTTTTGAGAAAGGTTTGGAGAGGGTAATTCATAAGCAAAATGTTGATAAAATCATTACAAGTCTGTGTTTAACCCATACAAACATGAGACTTACTTTCAACATACTTACTGATGGAATGTCTTAACCCATACAAACATTACAAAAGATCTAATTACCATAATTTAAACAACCAAACCATAATTTATATTTCAAAAGACCTAACTACCCAAACATCCAACTAACTACTTAACAGAATTTCCTAAATTACCCTTTCCCTTTCCTTGTGTCTTACCCTTTGCCTGTGTCATCCCTTTTCCCTGTGTCTTCCCCTTTGATCCAACTTCACTAATGCCTCCCTGCCCTTTACATGTTCTGGAATTATGCCCCTTGTTATGACACTTTGAACAAGTGACCGCAATAAATTTCCTGCTCAATTTAGTGGTTTGGCTGTTGGGCTCATCAACACTTCTCCTTCTCTTCTTTTTTGGCCTCCCAACCTACACATATGCATTTTTTATATTTAAAACATTAACATACATGCTGGCACTAAAAGTACATATCTAGCCTAATTGACATAACAACCTGTGTGTGATGCTTTGGTGGAGTTAAAGTGAATGGACAATCATTTTTTGGCCTCATTAAACGACCATTTATTGGATCAATTTTATTCAGATACATGGCTCTCCATGTTGATAACTTATAGCAAGGATGGACCCGATCCTCAACATCAGGGGCATCTTCTCCATTTTCAATTTTGTTCCTTATAGCAGAAACAGCATGCCTACATGGAAAACCTATAATCTCCCAGAACCTACAAGTGCAACTTCTTTCATTTAGGTTCACCACATACTGATCCTGCCATGTGCTTGCAACTTGGTACTTTCCTGCCCCATTATACTTAGCTACATACTTTGCTGCTTGAGTCTTAATCTCCTCTATAATTATAGTTGTAGTAGTACTTAGTTCCCCTTGACACTTATTTATTTCCTTTTGCACAACACACAATCTCTTCATGAGATACTCTCTAATATACTCTAAGCAGGTGATGATTGGTTTATCCCTAATACCTCACAAAGATTATTCAACAAACAATCAGTGTGTGCCCTACCTGTGAAAACCATATTCAAAAAGAGAAATTACAAATTTTATATGAAAACATAAAACTCAACAACTTGTAAATGACATACCACTGCAGTGAGATTTAGACTATGTCTCTGCAGGAACCTTACACAACCAAGCATGAGTTTCATCATTCATTTTCTTCAACTGATCCATTGCATATTTAAAGTGATTTAATGTTGTTGCTCTACCACATTCTCAAACCAAGTCACTTAAATCTTTTCCATTCCATTGTTTCTTCAAATTCTCCTGAATATGCCTCAAACAAAACCTATGTTCTGCATTAGGAAATACCTTTGCAACTGCTGGTATTATCCCCTTAAAAAATGCAAATACAGTCAGTTTCATTTATAAAAATAGAAAATAAGCTACACTATCATGAGAAATAATTAGATATAACATACCTTTTGTCTATCAGAAATGAAGGTAAAATTTGAATTTGCTCCCAATTCCAAGTCTTCTCCTAACAGTTCCGTGAACCAGGTCCAACAACTCGTTGTCTCAGCCTCTACCACTGCATATGCTACAGGGTATATTCCATTATTTGAGTCTAGACCCACAGCAGTTAGTACCTGCCCAGGATATGGGCCTTTCAACAATGTACCATCAACTCCCAGGAAATCCCTTAACCCAGCTCTGAATCCCAACTTCAATGCACCTAGACATACATATATTCTTCTAAAAGTTCTTGTAGTAGTCGACAATGATGGTTCAGGATACACATCTATCCTAACAGTTGAACCAGGATTTGTGTTTAGCAGTTCTAAAGCATAATCCCTCAGATACCCATATTGAAGTTGGTAGTCCCCACTAATCACACGTTCCGCCATTTGCTTTGCCCTATCAACCTTTTGAACTGACATACCAAGCTCCAGCTTCTTACACAACTCCTCGTGTAAAGCTTTGATTGGAATTTTAGGGTTACTCTGAATTTGTTGAACAATTAAGTTTGCTAAATATTTGGAAGTACAGGCTTTAACTGATCTTGTCTGCAAACATTTATAGACATCATGTACTGTTTTCACCAACCAATCTGTATTCTCATCTGGCCTCGAGATTTGGACTACCCAAGGGCATTTTCCTTTATTACTAATCACATTTTTACCCTTGCACTTTACCTTACTTCTAGTTGATGGCCCACCACATTGAACTGTTTCAGTAGATTGTCCCTTGCACTTTACATTACTTCTTGTTGATGGCCCACCACATTGAACTGTTTTAGTAGATTGGCCCACAACACCTCCGCATTAGACCCTTATCCTGATTTTATCATTTTTTGCTAAGTATAGGAACCTCCTTGTATTTACAGCACATGCATGCATGTAGTCCACAACTTCCTTCTTTGTTTTGAAACACTGCCCCACCCTATATGGTTTTAAATGGATCTCCCCATGTGAGCATGGAGTTGACCTACTCAAATGCTTAACCATTTTTGTCCTTTCATCTTCATTAAATCCTGCATACTGATAATCATCACTTTGAATAACTTCCAACTCTTCATCAACTATGTCATTACCTATACTTTCGTGTTGCTTGTTTAAAATTCCATGTTCATCTACATCCACAACACTTTGGAATTCACTCATGTCTACATCCACATCAAATTACAAGTTAGACTCATCTACAATGTAGTCACTATCATCAGAATCATCTCCACTATAATCAAAACCATCTTCATTCTCACTATAGAAAGCAATCTCCACTATCATCACTTACCATGGCCTCTAGAATTTCCATTTCTACTTGATTGTCTTCACCATTTGGTACACTGTACTCAACATCAAATTCAGCATAAGTTGAATAATCATCTGTAAATGCTTCAAATTCATCGAGTCTTACACTTTGTTGTCCATCAATATCTTCAGAAATTGGTTCCTCTGCAAGATTGCCTAAATTTCCCTTACACACTTCTTCTATGTGGCCCATGATCAATCCTTCATTCACATCAATGACATTACTTCGTTGGCTAACATGAGACATGAAATATGGAACAATAGTCTTTGAATGACCTTGACTTTCATCCATATCTATTACCTATGACTGGTCAACAACATGGTTGGCAGGGGGTTCTAACTCAAGCTTTTTACTACACGATCCTACTTCTCTTCTACAAGGTTCTTTTCTATTAAGTTCCGGTGACACACTCTCAGGTTCCAGTTCCTTGATAACAACTTTGGAAGGAGACTTAAAATAACTAGCTACCCTAGTCTGACCAATTTCAATATAGACCTTTACAAGTCTGTGCTTAGGGACATACGAAACCAATTTAAGAACATCTTGGTCATTCCCTAAAGGCAATAACCCTTAGTCTAAGGGAAATTCAGGGATACAAAAATGGTAGTAAAGACTTTTTTCACCTTTGTACCCTAATTCTCGAACCATGTCATCGAGTTCATCGACTGAAAATAAATCAGTGTCAACGTCATCTATGTATGATACAGTACCATCGATGTATTTTCCTCCAGGTGACTTGGTGAAGACACCACTATAGTGTATCTTCAACGTGAAATAGTTATCATATCCCTCTACAAACACAAAAATAGAAAGGGTAAAGAAGATAATTTATCTTCAGGAATACATTCAAGGAAAACGAAACATCAGTTTTTTTTTTTTAATGAAAAATCTTACCGTATCTCGATTACAAGTCCTTCAAGCACGCATTTTTTTGCACGAAAACACCATATTGACAGAACCATTGTCCTTTGGTGCTGTGTAAACCCTCAACCCCAATTTCGTTTCTTGGATGAGAGTGATCTGTTGAAGACGAAGTCATTGTGCTCTTGGGAGATGAAGAGTGTTTAGGAGTTGACGTGAAGAAGACAGTGGCATAATCATTTCCCTCAACAAAAAAAGAGGGAACAGGTAAAAAGACCGATTTACCCTTATATTATTTTAATGAAATAAGGGTCAACGGTGGGATTCTAACAGTGTGAGGGATAAGGACCATCTGTCAAAAGTTTTGAAAGCATAAGGACCATCTATGAGATTTTTAAACCACGGGGACTAAACTTCAGAATCTGGGAAAACATAGGGACCATTTATGATGTTTTTTCAAATATAAATTAGGTTAATAGTATTTCTTGTCTGTGTTTTTTTGCCTCAACACTTAGCACGCGCCAATCAATCAGGAACAGGAAGTTAGACGAAATTTCGGGAAAAGAAAAACTCTTCGATTCTCATTATGGATACTGAATCGTCTCCGATTTTTTACAGCAACAACGCTCACAATGTTTGCATAAAATCAGTCAATTACAACTTTAAAAGGCCTTCGATTTTTCATTCTCGGTTCTTCACCTTTCTCGGAAATCATAACAAGCAACAAGTTTTGATTTCCTTCTTCCTTCTCGAAAATCAGAAGCGATAGTCATAGTCTTGTAATCTTCTTCAAAATTTGAAAAGTTTCTTCACTTTCTTATTAATGTAATTTCGAAAATCAGATTTCAGGTGCTGCAATTTCGAAGTCATAAGGTACAGGGAAATTGATTTGTTTCTTTTTTTTCTCTGGTTTCTCAGATTAATTGATTTTATTTCTGTTGATTCATTTTTTTCAATCTTTATTCTCCAAAATTAGAAGCATAATCTGGTAAAAAAATTTGTGGTTGTTTTTTTTTAAATGCAGATATTTCACACAAGTCAACTTTGAAACCAGAAGGGACCAGAAGCGAGACACAAATCAACTTCAAAAATTAGACCAGGAAATCAATTTCTGATATTTCAAGGTAAAAACAAATGCAAATTAGATTTGTTTTTTTTCATTTTTTGTTTATGTTTGTTGTTCTGAATACTTGATATCGTGATATGTTTCTTATAATTTTTTTGGTTGTTTTCTGTTTAAACATGCAGTTTTTACAAAAATTATCAATTACAAAAATCACTATCAGGAATTAGAAATCAATTTCTGATTTTTAAAGGTAAAAGCAAATCAAATTTGTTTCTTCCCTTATTGTTTTTGGTTATGATTTGTAATTCTAAGTTCTGATATGTTTCTTATTTTTCTTTCTCAAAGGCTTCTCGAAAATCTAATAATTTAAAGGACAAAAAAACCAGTTTCTGATTTTTTAAGGTACACAAAAATCTGATTTTGTTTCATTCTTTCTTATTCGTTTTCTGATTTGAATGTCTATTAATGTAATATAAGTTGTTGATTTTATTTATGTTTTTTTTCTGTTGCAGTTATGTTATACTTTACTACTAGGGTTTGAAAATCAAGAACCAAGAAGAAATCACTCACTAAGGAAGTGAACTCTCACCTATAAAGGTGAGCTTTGATCATTTCTAACCCTGTTTCACACTTCTAATTTTAAGAACGCCCTCCAATCTCTCTCAACTATCATCCCGTTCTTCACCCCATCTCCTGAAAACTTAAGTGTTTCTCATCTTGATTTGTTGTTATAACATAACATCTAGTGATTTCACATCATTTCATCCATTCATTGTTGTGTTTTACTTAGATCTTCAAAACACCAAGAACACACAATAGTGTTCATGGACCTTAAACACCCAATCAAGCTCCTATCTTGTAAGTACACTTGCCCTAGCTTCTTGTGTGCTTATTATGAACTTGATAAGACTTAAAAATCATCAAGAAACATAGGAATCAAGGAGTTTACGGCCAAGGGTGGTTCTTGGGCCGTAAACCCTTCTTAAAGGGGTTAAATGGACTTTAATCCCTTCCTAGGCCTAGGGTACTAATTTAGATAAACTCCTTGAAGTGTTTAGGACCTTAAATGTAACGCCCGTAGATCCAGGCTAGTCAATTTAGAGATAATAAGGGTCGAAAACGACTTTTCGACAAAATATTATTTAGAATAAATAATTTTAAACAAGTTGTAGTATGTGTCACAAGGTTTCCGTACATATAAAGAACGCTGAAATCCGAGTTATAACGAAGAAGTTATGACCCGTCGAAGTTTTGCGACGGAACCGGCACGCCACCGAGAAGCGTAAATAGTGAATTTACAATAGAGCGAGATTTAACCTTGGCGGTCTAAACAAAAGTCGTAGAATATGTTAAACTAAGAACTTCGATAAAAAGAACGCCAAAATCTGACTTCATATGAAGAAGTTATGATTTTTCGAAGTTTCGGATTAGCAATGCACAACCCGAAATTCGAATATTAGATCGAGCGGTTTTTAGCCGACACGACCTGAACGGGAATCAAAGATCTCGTTAAGAGTAGCGCAACGAGAAAAATATGGGCGAAAACGGACATCGGATGAAGAAGTTATGAGGATTTAACAAACCAATCCTGTCCCGGCCTGTTAATATAAAATTTAAAATCGAGTCAAAATTAGCCGACAGAGTCTAAACAAAAGTTGTAGAGTACATTCCCTCCTTCGTGTGGATATAAAGAACGTCAAAAACGGAGCTCGTACGCAAAAGTTACGAATTTTTAAAGTTGAGTATGCAATTTGCGAAGCCTGATAAGAACCTGGTGACGTGGCGCGTTGTGGGACGTCCATCGCTGATTAAAGGACGCTTCGGAATCGGACACGCCTCCGTTAACTACGCCCCGCGTCCGAGGTTGGTATGCACAGCGTACCTTCGCGCCTTATCCATCCGACGAAGATGCGAGACAGCTGGCTGCGAGCTGGCATTCATATCGGATGACTACGCCCCGCGTAGCTGAGGTCTACGCCCAGCGTAACCGAGGCTGCTGAGGCTATAAATAGATGCGAGGGTCTCCGCATTTCTCACACCAATTCTCATTCTCTCTCTAGTTTCTTTCTCTCTCTAAGGGTTTTAACCCTCCCCTAAGGCTAGGTGATCCCCTAGCACCCGAAGAAAGCCCCGAGGCTCCCGGAGTCCCAAGAAAAAGGGTCTTTCGGTTTCGAAACGCTGCTCCAATTATGTTCCGGTTTTCGATAAAATTCACTGTAAGTGAGCTACGCTTACGCAATTTTTAATATAGCTTTCAAATAATTAAAGGAATTTTATTAGGTCCTTGAAATAATTATTTGGGCTATTATTATGAGTTATATTGAGTGTTATTAACACTTATATAATAATAATAGTCAGACTAATTAATTTGTCGCAGTTATCGTTAGACCAAACCCTAGTGGTATTGGTACCAAGTTTTATCGAAGGAAATCATTTTGAGAGTATCGAAGCACTGCCCGAGTGCTGAGTCACCACCTTTCAGGTGAGTGCATAGTCCCCTTCAACTCACACATAGATATGAAGTATTTACTATGTGCTATGTGTGCATATTGTCTGTTTACTCGCTGTCTATGCTCGGTGAAAGATTTTATACATGTTTTAAATGATTTAGACTTTATATGTATTTTTTATCTACGAAAATGTTGGGGTAAAACATGGGTAGATATAATAGATGAATTATGAGTTGGATGATGAGTTGAGAGGTGATATAGACCAAGAGGTAAGGGTGAGAGGTGTACGATCTCAGAAGCCTTTTTCCTAAACGATGTCCCCGTCATTCAGCAGAGTATGGATGACAACCACGGACTATTCTAGGCAGTCCAGTGGAACACTAGCAGGCTCACAACCTGTAGGTGTTGTGAACGAGGTGTTCACCCGGTGTACTCTAAACCTTGGTGACCATGCAGACTTGGTGCCTAAACCTTGGTGATCATGCAGACTTGATACCTAAATCCTGGCGACTATGCAGACTTAGTGCCTAAACCCTGGCGACTATGCAGACTTAGTGCCTAAACCCTGGCGACTATGCAGACTTAGTGCCTGTTGTGTAAACCATGGCAACGATGGACTTCGTGCCGATTCCTTACGATGATCCTTAGGAATAAATGAACGAGGAATATCTGATTCTTAGGGTAGATCCTTAAGAATAGAGAATATAATGGGGATGGGTAATGGGGTTTAATTGCTTGATTGTTTAAGCATAATAATTATATTATTGTGGGTTGAAAACCCTATCTACTCACCAGGTTTGCTAACCTGACCCACTCAGTTTATTTATATCACATGTGTTGATATGAAGTTACGTTACACTAAGAGATTTAAAGAGATGTAGATCACTAGTGCAAATAAATGTAAGTTCTGTTTATGCTTATGTTCCTATATTAACGATGACATCCCAAGTGTTTTAGAATGAATAAAATACGTTTCTTCGAAAATGTTGGAATAACATATTTATCGTGTTTTCTGGGAACAAATTCCGCAACATTTTTATTAAAAGAAGTACTCTGATTTTTTTAAAGCATAAACAAAATTGGTCTTTTCTGGCTGTGAAAATGGGGATGTCACAGTTGGTATCAGAGCATTAGTTTAAGCGAACTAGGAATTTGTAGGAAATTTCTAGACTTAAACTTAGAATGCTAAGTGATGATTGTAAGGAGTGTGATTTAGGTAATAGACCTGAATAGACAAAAGCACTAGCTTATTTTAGGAAATGATGCCTAAATCGCTTTTATGTGCTAAATGATTTGTTATGCTATAGTTTGATCGGATCTATGGTCTGTTGACGACCGGATCTGGAAAGCTTATGTGTTTAGGATTCTAAACGTACGACTACGATATTAGAACTAGCATGTAAACGTTTCGGAGTGATAAGGATGATTTAAACGTCAATATGGAAAGGACCCGTAGCGGAAACATGAATGTAAATGAGAATAGGAACCAACCCCCAATGGTTCAGCAAATACCTGTTCTAGAAGAAATTGCACCTAAGCCAGTCACCATGGATGGAGTTCAAGCCATGATTTAGGCTATGTTAGCTGAACAATGGGAATAAATGAGGCAGATGTTGAATAGGGACGAACCTACTATGCCCATTGAGCAACTCGAACCGATTCCCGAGCAATCAGAGGAAGGGAACTACAGCCGCCAAGTGAGTCAAGTGGATACTCAAGATGAACGAAGTGATGGCTCGGAGAGGAGAAACGACAAGGATGGGCGAATGTACAAGAATTTCTTGGATGTGAAACCACCGAGTCTCTCAGGAAGCCTGAAGCCGGTTGAGATTATGGATTGGATCTCCGAGATGGAGATGGTGTTTGAGAGCTGCAGCTGTAGCGAGAAACAAAAGACTGTCTTCTCAGTAAGATAGCTGAAAACTGGAGTCTTGAGCTGGTGGAAGCTATTGGCAGATACAATGCCACGAGGAGAAGCCCTAAGGATGTCGTGGGAGGAGTTCTTGGAACAGTTGAAAATGCAGTACTACTCAGAGATAGATCTGATAGACCTAAACAACGAGTTTCAAAACCTAAAGAAAGGGAAGATGAGTGTTGATGAGTATGCCACTGCATTCACCGAGAGGATGAAGCTATTCCCCTACTTGGTGCCTACTGAACTCTCCAAGATTGATAGCTCTGCTAACGGATTACCCACTGACTTTGGCCCAATGGTAAAAAAGGAAACTACCCTGAAAACAGCTATTAGAGCAGCTAAGAATGTAGAGACCCAGATAAGAGAAAGGGGTCTAGAAGAAGACAAGGCAGGAGAAAAAATGAAGCATGAAGGATCTTCAAAATCCAACAAAGAAATGAAATTCTCAAAAACTGAAGAAGGAGGAGGAGGTGAATCCAAGTGGTGCGAGAAGTGTAAAAAGAAGCACTTTGGGAAATGTAGCTAGGAGGTAACCTGCTACAAATATTGAAAAGCAGGGCATTACGCCGGCAAGTGTACGTCCAACAAAAAGGTGTGCTATGGATGTAACAAAGAAGGGCATATCTCTAGGGAATGCCCAAAGAAAAACGAGGTAGCAAGGCCAAACACACCACCAAGGCCAAGAGCATTCCACATGATCCTCGACGAAGCAAAAAACCATGCAAGGAATCAAGGATGAGGACTTCATATCCGAAGATCAAGTCACATAGTAGCCATAGAGTGACAACCCGACATTTTGAGACAATATAATGTAACACCAGTCAAATTTAGGTCAAAATTTAACTTTCCTAAAATCTTATTTGGGTTAAATAAAGTAGTAAGAATCATATCAAGGTTTTCGTACATATAAAGAACCCTAAAATCCGAGTTATAATGGAGAAGTTATGACCAACCGAAGATTCTCGGAAAAACCAGGCAACACCTATTAAGCGAAAAACGCAAAGTTTCAATACAATAATTTTTAGCCTTAGGTATCTAAACGAAAGTCGTAGATTTCGTAAAACCTTGATCATGCATAAAAAGAACGCTCAAAACGGACTTCGTATGAAGAAACAAATTTTCTAAGTTTCGTAATAGCGGTAGACAGCTAAAAACTCGAAATAAAGATCGAGCGATTTTTAGCCGACACAAATTAAACGAGAGTTGAAGATCTCGACAACAGTAGTTCGATGGTAAAAAGAAAAACGAAAACAGACGTCGGATAAAGAAGCTATGGATTTTTAACGATGTTATCATGTCCTGGCCTATTAATTAAAATATAATTCAAAATAAATTCAAAATTATCCGACGGAGTCTAAATGAAAGTTGTAGAGTATTTTCTCACCTTCGCGTGGATATACGAAACGTCAAAAACAGAGCCTTTATGCGAAAGTTACGGATTTTACAAGTTCGTGGCACACACACCGAAACGATTTACGCCCACGTACCCTCGTACGCCCAGCGTACTCGGATGCTAGGCTCCGGATTGTCCACGTCACTTCGATGCTTCACCCGAGGATGCGGTAAGCACTGACGTCGCGTACACCCAACGTACTCCAAAATTACGCCCAACGTACTCCAAAATTACGCCCAACGTAACGAGTACGCCCAACGTACTCCGAATTTACGCCCAACGTAATCCCTCATCCAGCCCCATATAAATAGAAGGCGAGGGTGCCGGCCATCCTTGCTCATTTTCATCACTTCACTCACATTTTAACCTTGTTTTTTTGTGCCGACAATATCCCGACTTCCCGGTTTCATATCTAAGCCCCGACGAAGGTCCGAAGCCCCGAGATTCCCGAGAATCTCGTCATTTTCCGGTCGAGGTGCCACCCGGGAAAATCTCGTTTTCTTCAAATCACGCACTTTCTTCGGTGACTTCATACCCACTATAAACTACATTTTCAAATTTGTTATCAATGCTTTTATACACTTTTAAAGGGGGGGGGGGGGGGGAATACAAGTAAACACACGGTTATTATCGTGTGTAACCTAAAGTTTCATTATATACTCTTTTTATCAAGTAAACCATATGTGATTCATAACTACTACATGGAAACTTTCATACACAAAATATATCATGATAACATCTTGTCTTTTTAAATTAAATATGTTGTTAAACATATACAAATCAAACACTTTATTTATACTTTGAGTATATGTGTTTATTTATGTCATTACAAAAGTTACACTTTACATAACGAGTGAGCATTTCACTAGGGTTTACCTATACAAACGAAACAAACTTTTGGAAAAACTATAATAGTTTACGACAAACATTTTTACATGTTAAAAACTCTTTATCAAACTGTCTTACATACTTTATGATTCCTTTCAAACGCTGTTAGAATCATGTTTCTAACAAAGGTCTTCCTATATTTAAAACTGTTCTTATCAAACAAATTGCTTTCAAATCATTTTATAAACTGAGATCGAATCATCATTTCTTATTTATTAAACTTTTCAAAGGTTTTACAAAACTTCTTTTTGTATTTTTATATTGGCAAATGCATGCCTATATATGTATAGTTATATAAGTAATGTTTGAAGGACTTAGGACGACTAGCTCGCTTTATTTCCTTTTCCTCGTTGGGATGTGGCCTTAGGGCATCGGTTGTTCGTCCGAATGTCGTCTAAATATTAGTTATATATATCATATGTACATACATAGACATAAAAGTTTCCATCAGTTGGTTCAGTACCTTTGAGTAGCAAAGGCATATTTCGGTTATACATGTATAATACTAGTAACTATAATAGGTATAGTTAAGAGATACTACTTACCATTCCAAGTACAAGGAATCACACAAGAGTCAGTTTATTCATGAGTCTATACAAATACATTACATACTATATGAAGAGATACGATTACATAGAAATACGAGGCATACAATTTGAGACATACAATTACAAGAGATATGATTACATACAATTACAAGGCATACAATTTCAAGACATACAATTACAAGAGATACAATTACATAAAATAGTGTACCAGATATTCATGAAATTTTACATACTACAAGTACCATATCAAAGAGATATTTTCATATACAAGAACAAATGGACATTTACATACGTAAATCTGTTTTATACTAGGTTTTGTGAGACATTTCACGTACTTTCGAGTATGCATTATTAAGTCTTGTATTATATACCATAATCCCTTATAGGGGGAGCTTGATACTTGTGTATAGATCTATACGGGATTGACAATCCCGCACCTAAACTGTTAGCTACAGTTAGACCGGCAGGTCTGGGGTGAAAAACGTCATAACTTTCCAACGCCTGAAGAACGTTGTTACAGGAAGTCTGGGTCATTAGCATGGTTATAAAGCTCACATGGAGTATGAAAAACACGTTGATTTACGGGGTTATCAAATACCTTAGTGATTATATATGTACACAAATCTACTATTTTAGACATGAAAAACACCATGGTAGTTCATTTTTGGGACTTTTAAACTACCACCCACTTATAAGCAAATATTGGATTTCTAAAAGCAAACATTCAAAACCGTCGGGTCTTGGTAGAAGGCTACTTTTTATACTAGTAGAAAATATGAGATTTTCTAGGGTTTTCAAACGTTTACAATTACTTACAAACATGTTCATTGGTACAAACTTTCCTTCAAACATTTACAGGTCTTTCTTTACAGCTTTACAAATCAAAGTCACATAAATACTTATGAATTCACCAGCATTATCGCCGATACTCGCTTTCAAAATAACTTGTATTCCCAGCACACAAATAGACAGGTACGACTACCAGGTTCTGTGAAGACGAAGCGGTCAAGACTCATCTTTTATTTTGAATATTCATTTTGTAGAATTATACTATGAAAGAACTCCAATATAATTAAAATTATACTATTAATAAAATGGATGATGTTGTTGCTTGTTTACTACTTTGCATTATTGTGATACATTACATGACGTCCTCCGCCCCAGAACGTTTCCGTCGTTCTTTGTTTTGGGGTGTGACACATAGTATCGTATGATGTAGCCTATTAGAGGCGTAATCTAGGGTGAACTTGAACACCTATGTAATAGTTTCAAGAAATAATAAAACCTTTGTTTTGTTATCTGATGTGTTAAACTGCTATGTGATTTTCTTGTATGATGACTTGGAAAACTGCGAGAAATACTTGAGACGAGTATGAGTAGGTGTGAAAGGTAGTAGATGCATATACTACCGGAAGCACAAGGCTCACGCTTGGATCAGGGAAAGTCATAAGGTTACAAAGAAGCTAATAATTGATTTCGAGTAGGTCATTACCATTGTTTCGGTAATGACTAATAAGGTTATTTTTATTCCGACCCTAGTGGTCAAATCGAATTGATTCCGACTACGATGAGTATGTTACGTGATTCGGAGAACCAAGTTCGATGTAGCATCTGACTTAAACAATAAGATCGACATGAAAGCTAACCAAGGCGATCAGTAGAAGTATCGTGATGATTGTCAAAGAAGCTTGCAGCTAGAGACATAAGTTTTAAGATATGATTATATCACATTAGAACATGAAGGAAGGTATACTCTGTTTTGTAATTTGACTCTAAGAGACCTGAGTCTGACCGTTGCAACATACAATGAGAGGTCATTAGAATATGACAAATCAGTCCATTGTAGTAACAAAAGAACTTATCTTAAGTTCGACCAGTGAGGCTCGAGATTGTGACTTGAAGATCATAATGAGATAAGGAGCAAGTGCAAGATCGAGCACCGCCTGCGGTCAAGGAGTCCAAGAGTTAGATACTTGTTTGAGGTGATATAGAAGTTACAATCATTACCTAGGATGAAGAGATAACGTATGCAGTCATCAGGTGAGCCCTGTTTCGTTGATGATTCCGGGACATAATCATCCTAAGGGGGAGATAATTGTAACGCCCGGAGATCCAGGCTAGTTAATTTAGAGATAATAGGGGTCGAAAATGACTTTTCGACAAAAGATTATTTATAATAAATACTTTGAACCAAGTTGTAGTATGTGTCACAAGGTTTCCGTACATATAAAGAACGCCGAAATCCGAGTTATAACGAAGAAGTTATGACCCGTCAAAGTTTCGCGACGGAACCGGCACGCCACCGGGAAGCGTAAATAGTGAATTTACGATAGATCGAGATTTAGCCTTGGCGCTCTAAATGAAAGTCGTAGAATATGTTAAACTAAGAAATTCAATAAAAAGAACGCCCAAATCTGACTTCGTATGAAGAAGTTATGATTTTTCGAAGTTTCGGATTAACAATGTACAACCCGAAATTCGAATTTTAGATTGAGCGGTTTTTAGCCGACATGACCTGAACAGGAATCGAACATCTCGTTAAGAGTAGCGTAACAAGAAAAATATGGGCGAAAACGGACATTGGATGAAGAAGTTATGAGGAATTAATAGACCAATCCTGTCCCGGCTTGTTATTAATATAAAATTTAAAATCGAGTCAAAATTAGCCGACGGAGTCTAAACAAAATTCGTAGACTACGTTCCCACCTTCGCGTCGATATAAAGAACGTCGAAAACGGAGCTCGTACGCAAAAGTTACGAATTTTTAAAGTTGAGTATGCAATTTGCAAAGCCTGATAAGAACCTGGTGACGTGGCGCGTTGTGGGCAGTCCATCGCTGATTAAAGAAGGCTTCGGATTCGGACACGCCTCCCATAACTATGCCCCACGTCCGAGGTTGGTACGCCCAGTGTACCTTCGCGCCTTATCCATCCGATGATGATGCGAGACAGCTGGCTGCGAGCTGGCATCCATATCCGATGACTACGCCCTGCATAGCCGAGGTTTACGCCCAACGTAACCGAGGCTGTTGAGGCTATAAATAGATGTGAGGGTCTCCACATTTCTCACACCAATTCTCATTCTCTCTCTAGTTTCTTTCTCTCTCTAAGGGTTTTAACCCTCCCCTAAGCCTAAATGATCCCCTAGCACCCAAAGGAAGCCCCGAGTCTCCCGGAGTCCAGAGAAAAAGGGTCTTTCGGTTTCGAAACGTTGCTCCAATTAGGTTCCGGTTTTCAATAAAATTCGCAGTAAGTGAGCTACGCTTACACAATTTGTAATATACCTTTCAAATAATTATAGGAATGTGATGTGTGTTAAATGCACGCGTTTTATTCCTACTTTTAATTAATAGTTTTAGCACAAAAAGGCAGTGAACCTATCTTTTAGTGGTATAGTTGGATAAATTGGGTGTCGAAATCAGGGAACGGAAATTAAGCTAATAACTAATTTTAACTAAGCAAGTAATGAAAGTAAAAGGGTTTTTCTCTAGTTTTGCATGACTAGAAACTTAAACACACCACCTAAACACTTAATTAACTAAATAACTAAAGCAAACAAGTAATTCACGAAATTTGATATAGATGTTTATGTTTTAGGTTCAACCAATTCACTCCTATGGTTATTTTGAATTTATGATATATTAATTGCTATTAGCTACCAACTATAGTGGTTAGGTTCATATTCATTACTAGTAACCCTTAGACAATCAATTAATTCAAGCAGTGATCAAGTGTTTAAACTAATTAATTCCCTAGATTAATTATTTGGATTAAATATGATTTGTAATTGGTTAATCAAATTGGTGGTTCAATTAACCTCTTGTTTGTTGGTTTCTCAAACAAGCTCACACATTAATTTATCCATTCTCTTGTTAATCTTAGTTTCATATTCATTATTCCTAAGCATATGATAAAGTGGTCACATAGACATATGAGGTTAACAACTAAGAGATGTTCATGCAGCTTAATTGTCTTCCAATTAACAGAAAATAGTTGTGATTAATGCATAAGGTTCTTTAACAAACTTAAGTTAATAAATCACCAATAAACAATCAATCAAAAACTAAGAATTAAACCATAAGAGTTACTTGGTCTTCCCCAAACAGAAACAAAAACATATTTAGTTCATAGTTGCAGTAAACACAAACACAAAAACAAGTTCAACTAAGCTAAACATGATTAATCTCTAAGATCAAGTGGATTGTATCACCTAGATTGACTTGTTTCTCAGCTCCTCCAAAGTTTCTTCAATCACAGATTTACTTCCCAAAACAACAGAAAAGTCCCCAACTCAGATAAAGGCTTGGTATTTATAGTTATCACAAAACTGGGGCTACTCGGCGAGTAAATCGCCCAACTCGCCGAGTAGAGCATGGAATCCACGTTTGACCAGGAGGCTTAGCTTACCTTTGGGAATCTTCTCGGGTACTCGCTGAGTAAGCTCGCCTACTCGCCGAGTAGGAGTGTGTTTTTCCTCCATTCTTCAATTTTTGATCTCTAACTGCTTCTCCTTGTTCCTTTTACTTCCAAGCATGCCTTTTTGGACTGAAAACATAATTTAAACATTATTAAGTACCTTTTGTCCATAATATGCACATAATTAGCTAAAAATGAATAAAAATGCATGTTAAATATATGACTAATTATGCACATATCAAAATACCCCACACTTGACTTTTGCTTGCCCCCAAGCAAAACTGAATTTTAACATATTAGAACCATATAGGACAACTCCAATCTAACACAGCCATTATGCCAAGACCGCAACGCATGCATTTGTGTCTAAATTTTTTCCTAAATACCCCCCCCCCCCCATATTCTAAATACTCACAATCCTCATAAACATTCACCCACTTTTCCCGAACAATGCTCATTTTATGCATCCCTCCGAATCCATCCCCAGAAAATCTCTTATCCTCAAGGTATTTTTGGTTGAGCAACCAAAACATACATAATCTAGAATTACAATACATGATACCACACTAGAGTTCTTTGGAATTCTTCTCTTCTTTGGCATTTCATCTTGATTTCTTTGAATTCACTATCTTCTTTGATCTTTGGTATCTTCAATTTTTTTTTTTGCATTTTAAGTATTTTCAATCTTTTGATCTCCACTTGAAAGCTCGAAAATTCTTCAAACTTCTCTTGTAATTCTCTCTCTCTTTTTTTTAACATGTATCTCACTTTTTTTTCACTCAAAACCCTACATGCTTAAGCAGGGGCGCTCAACTTCAACCTTTATTGGCTAAAATAACAATTTTCCTGGATACATTTCAAGTACATGATGCTAAACATATTGCATCCCTCGGGCTAAGCAAGGTCGTGTTTTTGTCCAATTATTTCACTAGAATAAGGGAGGCCACAAATGCATTATAACGTATATAGGCTCAACTAAACATTTGGGTTTTCATGTTATTATGAACACAATTCTAACATGGAATCCTGATTATTATTATTTTTTACCAAAATTTTCTAAATTAACTCCTGATTCATATTTTTGGCATGCAAAATTTTTTAAAATCAGCCTAAAATAAGATTCTAAATTTACTAATATGTGACCAACCCCCTACCCCACACTTATTTTATGCAATGCCATCATTGCATATCATGCAAAAAAAATGCAAACTATAGAGAGAATAGGAACAAACTCCCCTGGGGTAGCAGTCGATAGGTTGATAACTTTTCTTTTCAACTCCATCTTCATTTGACTTTAGACATGGGAACAACTCATCCATGTCTTGGGTGTCATTCGTCTCGTGTGGTTGAGAGCTCGAAAATATCAAGGAAAAAGCTTCTTAGAAATCTTCAGTAACAGTTCTTCACAAAAAACGGACAAGTATTGCAGTGGAAATGCCCAACACAGCTCTGGAACTTGAAAATTTTCAATCTACTCGGTGAGTATAATTGTGTACTCGGCGAGTTTATTGCCAAATTGCAGTTGAATCGCGTATTTACCCATGTACTCGCCGAGTATAAATTGTGCACTCGGCGAGTAGGCACTGTATTGCCAAAACTGATCCAGCTTGTGTTCTTCTTGATTCAGGTTTTGAATTTGAATAAATCATTGACCCTTTCTCTAAACCTTTCAGCAGCAACACCCTCCATTACTCTCAACTCTATCGGACTCAATCCTAAGGACAAAACTTCACACTCTCAATTGAAAATTCCTCACTTTAACCTTGACCTTTAAGACTTCTATATGCATCCTCGCCTTCCAAACCTGAAAAATCAAATGCAACTAAAAGTGAAAGCAACCACATAAAAGTCCTAAAACAAAAATAATCATTCAAGTTACAAGTTGTCCAAATCAAACATCATCAAAATAAGTAAAACCACAAAAAACATTCTCATTCTTCATCATCCATTTCGTTTCCTCCAGCTCCACTTCCTCCTTCTTCATTTCCTCTTCTCATCCTTTCTTCCCAGCTCATAATGTAAGGGTAATCGGGCCCGGGTCTCGGCGCAATATTCATTTGTTGAAAGAGGTATTCAAATGATTGATTGTTATAGTTAACCCCTCTTCCAATATCATCTAAATAGCGCCTATACTCCACTTGATTCCACCCATCATTATCTTCCTCCACCGGAATAACCGGTGGGTCTTCCCGTACCCGTTCGCTTCGTTGCGTCACCTGCCTTCCCAGTTCCTTGGGTATAGCTGGCTCATCCACATGAGGAATAGAAAAAGAATCACCAAATTTTTCCACAATCCGAGCCCTCCTATATAATGCGGTGTTCAACGGGGGGGGGGGGGGATAAATAACCGTTAGTGCCCTTGACTCTTGCAAATTTAATACCCCAAACGACCTTGCCAGCCTCGTCACAAACATCCCTCCATTGATCTTGGAGTTGATCTTTTCCTTAACAGACCCTTCCGCAAGAAACTTAACTATGCAATAAGGGATGTTGCAGAAAACATCGGGAGTAATAATACTCCAAAGATAAAAGATATCAAGGGTCGAAACCTTGTCCCAATCCTTCCTCATATTAATCGTGCTTGCAACGAACCGATGAAGGAGACGGTGAATCGGCGAACGTATATAACCCTCTTGTGCAGTAGATGGGATGTATACCCGGTTAGCAATAGTGTTCCACCAAGTGGAAGCAACCACTCCTTCGGGAAGATCCTTGTAGCAATTCTCTAAATAGGCCTCGAAATCTTCATTCAACATGGTGTTTTGCTCATAGATTCCAAGCCTCCATGAAAATTCTACCATGCTGCATTGTCGTAGCTCCCCACCCAGAGAAAAAGAAATTGTATTGGGGTTGTAGTACTCACTACCACCTCGGAATGAGATGGTACAAAAAAACACCCAACACAATTCAACATTGACCAGTTCTTGAATTTTAAATAGCTGCAACAAACCATCACATATGATGGTTGAATTTCCCAAAGTGCATTCTTTCACTAAGTATGGTGTCAGCTCTTCTTCCAAACCAACCCTCCCCAACCAATCCCAATCCACTGCATTGGGTAAATAAATCTCCTTCTGTTTCAAAGCCTCCAACTTGCTCTTTGCACAGGATTGAGTCGATTTGGATGTGATTTGACGGAACGAGAGCCACGGGATGTCCCCTTAGCTTCCCCCTCTTGAAGACTGTCCCCTTCTGGACATAGTACATGCATAACAACATTAAGAAAGCATAAAAAACAACAGCCAGTAATTAAAATCGAATAAAACATGTCTGTATAGTCCCTTACTCGACGAGTTCATGACCTACTCGGCGAGTAGGATGAAGATCGGGAACAGTTCGTGCCGGACACATGAGGGTTGTCCAGAACACCCAATTTTACACAGGGGTTTGTTGTACTAAGTCTACTAACCACTAATCCAAAAGAAATTTCTCTTAACATCTACTAATTCATGGTAAAATTAAAGCCCTAGAATTTGAGGAAACCCCAAATCCGATTTTAGACAAAATGGGGGCAAATCAGTGACAAAGCTTGAACCTTTGATGAGTTTTAGGTGTAAAGATCATACCTTTTGCCTTGTTAGTCGAGGATTAAGCTAAAAATTGAAGAAAATCACAGAAATCGCTTGAAGGAGGCTGTGCACGGCGAGTGTGTGGGTAAAATGGGTGAAAACCTTTATTTTCCAGTTTATATATCGTCTGTGTAAGTTAGCTACTCGCCAAGTAGAAAGGTTCTACTCGCCGTGTATACCTGTGTATCCGCGTTTTTCTTGGAATTCGGGCTTGTACCCGCCGAGTAGAACGGGTGTACTCGGCGAGTAAAGCATTCAGTTTGAAAAAAATTTATTTTTCTTATCTTTTTTAAACCACCACCCCACACTCTAAGCATTGCTTGCCCTCAAGCAATTTATTAAAAAAATATTTCTAGAAGAAGAATGAGAATAAAACAAACCTTAAGAAATTAAAAAGAAGATAAAAAAATGCAAACTCTAAAATCGGGGTGCCTCCCGGAAGCGGTTCTTTTTAAGGAGTCATTAGCTGGACCCCTCCCCTTCTACGTTGCTGCAGTTCCTTCCAGCAACAACCATTCTTCCACGCCTTCATTTCTTGGGACTCCTTCTTCATACTTTTTGACTCTATGTCCATTGACTTTGAAAGGGGTATCATCTTTTGAAAATAATTCTATAGCACCATGTGGAAACACCTTCTTCACTATAAAAGGACCATCCCATCTTGACTTGAGTTTGCCCGAGAAAAGTTTAAGCCTTGAATTAAAAAGCAACACTTTTTGACGTTCATGAAAATCTTTATGATCCTTGATCCTTTTATCATGCCATCTTTTTGTTTTCTCTTTATAAATCAGAGAGCTAGTGTAGGCATCATTCCTTAGCTCCTCAAGAGCATTCATTTGCATTAGCCGGTTGCTCTTGAGCTCTTCCATGTTGAAGTTGCACAATTTTAAAGCCCAAAAGGCTTTATGCTCAATCTCCACCGGTAAATGGCATTGCTTCCCATAAACAAGCCTATATGGTGTAGTACCAATAGGTGTTTTGAAAGCTGTTCGGAAGGCCCATAGTGCATCATCTTGCTTGTCCGACCATTCTTTTCGATTGCACCCCACCAATTTCTCCAAGATTCTCTTTAATGCTCTATTGGTCACTTCAGTTTGTCCACTAGTTTGTGGATGGTAGGATGTACAAAATTTATGGGTTACCGCATATTTCCTTAGCACCTTCTCTAGTTGATCATTGGCAAAGTGAGTGCCTTGGTCACTAATAAGAGATTTTGGGACCCCAAATCTCGAAAATAATTTCTTCAAAAACCGCACCACCACTCGACCATCATTGGTTGGCAAGGCTTGTGCCTCCGCACACTTGGATACATAATCCACCGCCACTAGAATGTACTTGTTTCCTTTGTACATGGGAAATGGTCCCATGAAGTCGATACTCCACACATCAAATAATTCACATACTTGAATGCTTTGTTGTGGCATTTCATTTCGGGATGAAATGTTCCCCGCTCTTTGACATGCATCACATTCTTTGACAAATTGGGCCGCATCTTTAAAAATCATGGGCCAATGGAACCCAATTTCAAAGATCTTCTTGGCAGTGTAGTGTACTCCATGATGTCCATCTGTGGGCCTGCTATGACAATGCTCCATAATCTGACGACTTTCCTTCCCGAACACGCATCTTCGTATGATCCCATCCGCACAGCTCCGGAAGAGGTATGGCTCATCCCAAAAGTAATACTTTAATTCAGAAAAGAATTTCTTCTTTTGTTGATTGCTAAAATCTTTTGGGTTGTATTTGGTAGCTAAGTAATTAGCTATATCCGCGAACCATGACTCTTCTCCCGCGGTCACCATAATGTACTCGTCTAGGAAGCCGTCTCCAACTTTATCTTCTTGCAATTGCGGGTTTTCTAGCCTCGATAAATGGTCGACTGCTACATTCTCCATTCCCTTCTTGTCGCGTATCTCGATATCAAACTCTTGAAGAAGTAGAACCCATCTTATCAATCTTGGCTTGGCATCCTGTTTGGCAAACAAATACTTGATAGCCGAGTGGTCAGTAAAAACAGTAGTTTTGGATAAAACCAAATAAGGGCGGAATTTGTCAAAGGCATACACCACAGCTAATAATTCTTTTTGAGTAGTGGTGTAATTCTCTTGGGCCGGAATTAGAGTTTTACTAGCATAATATATGGGTCGAAAGTGCTTATCAACCCTTTGACCAAGGACAGCTCCTAATGAGAAATCGCTAGCATCACACATTATTTCAAAAGGTAACTCCCAATTTGGGGCAACAATGATCGGGGCATTAGTCAATTTTTCTTTTAAAAATTCAAATGCCTCTAAACACTCTTTAGTAAAATTAAATGGTGCATCCTTTAGAAGTAATTGTGTTAGCGGTCTAGTTATTTTAGAAAAATCTTTTATAAATCGTCGGTAAAAACCCGCGTGTCCAAGAAAGCTTCTTATGCCCTTCACATTAGTTGGTGGGGGTAGTTTGGCAATGGTGTCAATCTTTGCCTTATCCACTTCAATTCCCAATTTGAAAACTTTGTGGCCCAAAACAATACCCTCCTTTACCATAAAGTGACATTTCTCCCAGTTAAGGACCAAGTCGGTCTTTTCACACCTAGCAAGCATTAAGTCAAGATTCGTGAGACAATCATGGAAGGAAGATCCAAAAACAGAAAAATCATCCATAAACACTTCCATGAATTTTTCCACCATATCGTGGAATATGGCTGTCATGCACCTTTGAAATGTCGCAGGTGCATTGCATAACCCAAATGGGATGCGGCGATAAGCAAATGTCCCACTTGAGCAAGTAAATGTGGTCTTTTCTTGGTCCATTGGGTCTATGGGTATTTGGAAATAACCCGAAAAGCCGTCCAAAAAACAATAATAACTATGGCCCGATAATCGTTCTAGCATTTGATCAATAAAAGGTAAGGGAAAATGGTCTTTACGAGTGGCGTCGTTTAACTTGCGATAATCGATGCACACTCTCCAACCGGTTACCGTTCGTGTCGGAATAAGCTCATTCTTCTCGTTGGTTATGACCGTCATTCCTCCTTTCTTAGGCACCACTTGGACCGGACTCACCCATGGACTATCGGAAATGGAATATATAATTCCTGCATTTAAAAGTTTGACCACTTCTTTCTTGACCACCTCTTGCATATTAGGATTTAGTCTTCTCTGGTGCTGCACAACCGGCTTGGCTCCTTCTTCTAAGTTGATCTTGTGAGAACAATAAGAGGGGCTTATCCCCTTGATGTCGGTTATACTCCATGCTATGGCCTGCTTTCGCTTCTTCAAAACTTGTATTAGCTCTTCCTTTTCAGATTCAGAGAGGTCTGAAGCTATTATCACTAGTTTTTGATGACCGTCTTCAAGGAAAGCATACTCCAAGTGATCTGGTAGTGTCTTTAGCTCTGATTTTTCAATCTTCATGATGGACTCGCCGAGTACAGGTAAGGTACTCGGCGAGTATATCGGCCCTACTCCCCGAGTAGACACTTCAGATTGCTTCATTAGTTCTTCATACTCAGCTTCTTCCAGCAACCTCTCGATCTCTAGTAAGTCTTTTTTAGCATCAAATTCTTCATCAAAAATGGTGGTTTTGCTGGAATCTCCATTTTCATCTTCACCTTCTTCGATCAATTCATCAAGCATGTCAATTGAGAACGCCATGTCGTCACTGTTCCTTGCATGCTTCATAGATTGATCCACTCCAAAAGTAACCGAGTCATCTCCTACCCGCAAAGTGAGCTTCAAATCTCTCATGTCCACTATAGCACTTGCCGTGTTGATGAAGGGTCTTCCAAAGATGATTGGGACTTGAGGATCCGCCTCCATGTCTAGAATTATGAAATCGGCTGGAAATACGAACTTATCTACCTTGACCAATAATTCTTCACATATTCCACTTAGGAAAGTGACTGTCTTGTTTGCTAAGTGAATCGCCATACGAATTGGTCTCGGTTCCGGGAGATCCAACTTCTTGAAGAATGAATATAGCTTAAATTCACACTTGCTCCTGAATCAGCTAAGGCATGTGTGGTAGCCAAGTTGCCAAATTGGCAAGGTAAAGTTAAGCTCCCCGGGTTACCCTTCTTCTTTGGTAGCTTATTTAGCATAGTTGCTGAGGAGTTCTCGTTAAGGACCACCTTCTTGACTTCGTCCATCTTCCTTCTGTTTATAAGAAGTTCCTTAAGGAACTTCGCTTATTTGGCCATTTGTGCGACAATTTCGATGAAGGGTATGTTGATTTGAAGAGCGTTGATATGATCTAGAAACTTCTGGTACTCCTCTTCCTGCTTCTCATTCTTAGCTCGGGCTGGGTATGGCAGTGGCGGCTGGTAAAGCTTTTCAGGGGTCTGATCCTTCGGATTTTGCAGTGGACTTGCCGAGTCCATATTTTGTACTCGGCGAGTAGAGCTGTCAGATTGAAGATTCTGATTTTCTGCTTGATTTTCTGCTTCCTCCTTCTGTGATTCTTTGGGTGCTTCATTCTAAATAGGGGCCAGGGGAGTGATTATCTTCCCACTTCTTGTTGTGACTATGTTTATGTGCGCGCCTCGTGGGTTATTTTCGGTTTTGCTAGGAAGTTTTCCTGGTGATCTTTGGTTGATTTGTTGAGCAAGTTGCCCTAGCTGCGTTTCTATATTATGGATAGATGCTTGCTGGTTCCTAAGCATGGTTCTTGTTTCTTGAATTGCAGCATCATGATCACTATGTCTCTTTTCGGAAGCAGCCACAAATTTGGTAAGCATCTCTTCCAAGCTTGGCTTTCTCTCTTGTACCGGCTCCTCCTTTTGGTAAAAACCTCTTCCTTTTTGCCTGAACTTCTCCTCCTTGGCCTTCTTGTACTCTTCATAAGGGAGCCACTTTTTCTTTTGTTTGCGCCAGTCTTCATCAT
This sequence comes from Lactuca sativa, assembly GCF_002870075.4. NCBI lineage: Eukaryota > Viridiplantae > Streptophyta > Magnoliopsida > Asterales > Asteraceae > Lactuca > Lactuca sativa. The sequence goes on along the minus strand of NC_056626.2, from coordinate 244,644,276 downwards.
ATCGGTCCCCAGTTGAGTAACATACTTGCACCTTCTTGTTGCCATTTTCATCTAAATCACAGTCTCTAGTGAGGTGAGGCCCATTATAGTTTTCACAACCCACCCGTATAGCATGTATTGTGTGGTCGATCTTGTCCATCCTCCTATCCATGTTTTTCAACATAGCCATCACTGCCGACAAGTCTTCAGAAGCTGCATAAGCAGATCCCCGTGTCACATCATTTCTTGGATTATGATATTCTCTAGAATGCTTAGAGAATTCTTCAATTAGCTGTTTTATCATTGGGGGTGGCTTCTTCGTGAGTGGACCTTGCAATTCAAGTAGTTGCCTTGTTGTAACATTTACCCCATCATAAAAGATGGAGACTTCTTGCTGGCTATTGAGGTCGTGATGTGGGCAGTTCCTTAGCAAGCTCTTGTACCTCTCCCAGGCTTCATATAGTGACTCTCCAGCTTGTTGTTCAAAATTGGCTATGGCTTTCTTGAGTTTGGATATCTTGGATGGTGGACAGAATTGATCAATGAACTCTTCTTTCAGCTGAGCCCACGTAGTGATGGTTTCGGGTGGTAGTGACTTGAGCCAATCCTTTACAGCACCCTTCAAAGTTACCGGAAGCATGCGAAGTAGTTGAGTTTCTCGGGGCACGTTGGGAACATTGAAGTAATCAGCTACATCATTAACTTCATCCAAGTGCTTGTAGGTGTCTTCGTGATCCTTGCCAGTGAACGGGATCTCTCTAAGTAAAGCTAGGATATGAACCTTAAGCTCAAAAGTAGCAGTTGCGGGAATTGCGGGCTGCACATGTCCCGGGCCAGTGTCATCTCGCATCCTCTTCTTCCATTCCCCCATGGGGACTTCATTGATATTAGCCATAGTGATAGCTAATTCGTCCTCGAAATCGGATTTGTGCTCGTATGTAGGTTCCTCTTCTTCCTCGGTCTCGTACTCGATGTCTTCCTTAACCGGCTCTTCGATTACTAAAGAGGCGTTGGATGCTCCTGACTTGCTACTCTTTTTCTTCCCAAAAACAATCTTCAAATTAGACAAAGGTGACTTCTTGGGTGTATTCGAGCTTTCCACATCCTTTCCTTTGTTCCTTTTCAATGCGGATTCGGGATCTTCAAATGGGGGTACCAGCGGAGTGTTTGGTCCTCTTGTCATGAAAGTCTTGAAATAAAACAAGATAAAAAAACGTAACAAAAAATGCAACTAAAAAAACGAAAATTAATTGCAAAATACACTTATACTCGCCGAGTAGGTGCGAATGCACTCGCCAAGTATCAGTGAAATTTTGAAAAAAAAAATAAGCTTAATATTAAAACTAAAACAGATGCTAAAACCTAATTACTAACTACTAAACTGCAATAAATTAACTTTGTCCCAGTAAACTCACACAAAGGATCGAAAAAAAAATTAGGAATTAGATTCACTATTTAGAACCGTTCCCCGGCAACAGCGCTAAAAACTTGATGTGTGTTAAATGCACGTGTTTTATTCCTACTTTTAATTAATAATTTTAGCACACAAAGGCAGTGAACCTGTCTTTTAGTGGTATAGTTGGATAAGTAGGGTGTCGAACTCAGGGAACGAAAATTAAGCTAATAACTAATTTTAACTAAGAAAGTAATGAAAGTAAAAGGGTTTTTCTCTAGTTTTGCAAGACTAGAAACTTAAACACACCACCTAAACACTTAATTAACTAAATAACTAAAGCAAACAACTAATTCACCAAATTTGATAAAGATGTTTCTGTTTTAGGTTCAACCAATTCACTCCAATGGTTATTTTGAATTTATGATAGATTAATTGCTACTGGCTACCAACTATAGTGGTTAGGTTCATGTTCATTACTACTAACCCTTAGACAATCAATTAATTCAAGCAGTGATCAAGTGTTTAAACTAATTAATTCCCTAGATTAATTATTTGGATTAAATAAGATTTGTAATTGGTTAATCAAATTGGTGGTTCAGTTAACCTCTTGTTTGTTGGTTTCTCAAACAAGCTCACACATTAATTTACCCATTCTCTTGTTAATCTTAGTTTCATATTCATTATTCCTAAGCATATGATAAAGTGGTCACATAGACATATGAGGTTAACAACTAAGAAATGTTCATGCAGCTTAATTGTCTTCCAATTAACAGAAAATAGTTGTGATTAATACATAAGGTTCTTTATGAAATTTAAATTAATAAATCACCAATAAACAATCAATCAAAAACTAAGAATTAAACCATAGGAGCTACTTGGTCTTCCCCAAACAGAAACGAAAACATATTTAGTTCATAGTTGCAGTAAACACAAACACAAAAACAAGTTCAACTAAGCTAAACATGATTAATCTCAAAGATCAAGTGGATTGTATCACCTAGATTGACTTGATTCTTCAAAGGATTGAAAACTAGGGTTTCTCAGCTCCTCTAAGGTTTCTTCAATCGCAGATGCACCTCCAAAAACAACAGAAAAGTCCCCAATTCGGATAAAGGCTTGGTATTTATAGTTATCACAAAACTGGGGCTACTCGGCGAGTAGTTCGCCTAACTCACTGAGTAGAGCATGGAATCCGCATTTGACCAGGAGTCTTAGCTTATCTTTGGGAATCTTCTCGGGTACTCGCCAAGTAAGCTCGCCTACTCGCCAAGTAGGAGTGTGTTTTTCCTCCATTCTTCAATTTTTGATCTCTAACTGCTTCTCCTTGTTCCTTTTACTTCCAAGCATGCCTTTTTGGACTGAAAACATAATTTAAACATTATTAAGTACCTTTTGTCCATATTATGCACATAATTATCTAAAAATGAATAAAAATGCATGTTAAATAGATGCCTAATTATGCACATATCAGAATGTTATTAGGTCCTTGAAATAATTATTTGGGCTATTCTTATTAGTTATATTGGGTGTTATTAACACTTATATAATAATAATAGTAGTCAGACTAATTAATTTGTTGCGGTTATCGTTAGACTAAACCCTAGTGGTATTGGTACTAGGTTTTATCAAAGGATATCATTTTGAGAGTATCGAAGCGCTGTCCGAGGGCCGAGTCACCACCTTTCAGGTGAGTACACAGTCCCCTTCAACTTACACAAAGATATGAAGTATTTACTACGTGCTATGTTTGCATATTGTTTGCTTACTAGCTGTATATGCTCGGTGAAAGATTTTATACATGTTTTAAATGATTTAAACTTTATATTTATTTTATATATACGAAAATGTTGGGGTAAAACATGAGTAGATATAATAGATGAATTATGAGTTGGACGATGAGTTGAGAGGTGATATAGACCATGAGGTAAGGGTGAGAGGTCTACGATGTGAGAAGCCTTTTTCCCAAACATTGTCTCCGTCATTCAGCAGAGTATGGATGACAACCACGGACTATTCTAGACAGTCCAGTGGAAGACTAGCAGGCTCGCAACATGTTGGTGTTGTGAACGATGTGTTCACCCGGTGTACTTTAAACCTTGGTGACCATGCATAGTTCGTACCTAAACCTTGGTGATCATGCATACTTGATACCTAAACCCTGGCGACTATGCAGACTTAGTGCCTAAACCCTGGTGACTATGTAGACTTAGTGCCTGTTGTGTAAACCATGGCAACGATGGACTTCGTGCCGATTCCTTAGGATGATGCTTAGGAATAAATGAACGAGGAATATCTAATTCTTAGGGAAGATCCTTAAGAATAGAGAATATAATGGGGATGGGTAATGGGGTTTAATTGCTTGATTGTTTAAGAATAATAATTATATTATTGTGGGTTGAAAACCCTATGTACTCTCCAGGTTTCCCAACCTGATCCACTCACTTTATTTATATCACAAGTGTTGATATGAAGTCACATTACACTGAGAGATTTAAAGAGATGTGGATCACTAGTGCAAATAAATGTAAGTTCTATTTATGCTTATGTTCCTGTATTAACGATGACATCCCAAGTATTTTAAAATGAATAAAATAGGTTTCTTCAAAAATGTTTTAATAACGTAAACATCTAGGAACAAATTCCGCAACATTTTTATTAAAAGAAGTACTCCGATTTTTTTAAAGCATAAAAAAATCGGTCTTTTCTGGCTGTGAAAATGGGGATGTCACATTAAACATCAAAGAAACATGACCCCATGAGAGTTTACGGCCGTAAACATCTAAGGAAATGGTCCTTAGGCCGTAAACTCCAGAAAATGGACTTATTGTGCCCCGAAGGCTTTCCTAAGGCTTGGACTTGACCCTAGAATGCTTACCGTTGATCTATAAGACCTTAAATCACCATATGACACTTAGTACCATGAGTTTACAGCTGTAAACTCATGGGGGAAGTGGTCATGGGCGGTAAACTCCATAAGGGGTGGTTCTTGGGCCATAAACTCTGATACCATGCCATACAACCCTTAGATGCAACCTGTTGGTACATATAACACTTGAATCAAAGTGTTTCCATGTCCTAGGGTGTCTTAAGTTGATTAAATTGTGATTAAATGTCTAATTAGATACATATATGTTTATTATATGTTAATTAGGACCCGGGTGTGTGTTTAAGTCCTCATTTGACATTTAGCATCCTGTAACATCTGTTCATCGAAACCACCCATTGTAGGTGAGTTCATATGTAACAGCCCGGATTCCTAGGTATTATTTATTCTTATAATTTTGGTGTTTTGTGAGGGGACTCGGCAAGTTGGAGCTCAAACTCGCCGAGTATGATCGCGGTTTGGTCCCGGGTTCGCGTCCGGACTCGGCAAGTCCACGCTGTTTAATGAAACCCTAATTTCCAGGGTATAAGACCTATTTAAGGGGGCTTATGGCCGTCATTTGCGGCCACCAACCCCAGAGAGAACCCTAAAGAGTCCTTGAGCGTTTTGTCAGAGAGAAGAGTAAGATCCTTGACTAATTGTGGGTGTTTTTGCACATAGAAGAGGATCAAGGCAAGAGGAGACCAAAGAAGGTGCTACTATAGTGATTTCTGAGCTCAGAGACTTCATTTGAGGTAACCATGCGTTCCTATCTCAGTCCTTGGTGTAAATCTTAGAGTTAGGGTTTCTTTGTGTAAAGATCCATGGAGTAATTGGCCTATTCTTGTGTTCGTACTTTAGATCTGGACCGAAAGAGGTCCAGAGATCCCTTTCCCTAGAGCTTTATGAGTGTTAATGGAGGCCATGAGCTTATAATGGCATTCTAAAGACCACATCATCAAATAAGGCCTTTGGACCTTTGCATGAGCACCAAGATTGTAACTTTACGTGATGTATGTGCTTGGAAGGACTGGATCTATGGGTTATTGGAACGGATCTGACCTCAGGAGTGAGTTTGAGTTCATGCATGGCATAGACTCGCCGAGTCCGAAGAACAGACTCGGCGAGTAGCATGAAGATTGTCCATAACCACTCTGTGAGTGGTCTTGCCGAGTTAAAGGTTGACTCAGTGAGTCAGGGAGAGTTAGAGAGGGTTGACGAGTGGACTGAGTCAAGCTGGAAATCGCCGAGTTGTTCTTGAGACTCGGCGAGTTGAGTCGTGGCGGTCCCGCGATTCATGCTAGGTGGAACTCGTCGAGTCAGGGAAGTACTCGACATGTCAAGAGAGGATCCTAGGGAATCAGTGAGCACGTATAGACTCGCCGAGTCGCTCTAATGCACTCGCCGAGTCCGGTCAAGTTGACCGTTGACCGTTGACTAGAGTTGACCAATGTTGACTTGATAGGGGTAGTCAACCTTAGCTGTGAAAGTGTTAATTAGAGATATATTGTGTTATAGTAGGATTATAGCTCTGGGGATCGAGCGCGACTGATTTCCGGGATTTGCGAGTTAGCGAGATACATGAGGTGAGTCTTCTCACTATACTTTACCTTGAGTAGGTAACCAGAGTTATGCGACAGAGTAATTGTATGCTATGTATGTTATGTGTTGTACTGCATTATTTCTATGTGATTTATGTTGTGCATGTTTATAGAGTTGGAACCGGAAGGTTCATAGAGTTAGAACCAGAGGGTTCACATAGTAGGGTCCATGGACCCACATAGTTATAGCCTCGAGTGGCTAATATGTGTTATGTGTCGTATTTTGGGGAACTCACTAAGCTTTGTGCTTATAGTGTTGGTGTTATTTGTTTCAGGTACTAGTATTGACCGTGGGAAGGCGCCGGCTTGATCAGTACACACACACGGGATTTTATGTTATCAGATCTTGGGAATTTTATGTAGCATGGATTGAGTTAAAAACATTAATGTTTCTATGAATGATAAATGATTTGTGTTTTTATAAAATGCGAAAAATTGTTTTTGAAATTTACGTTGTTACAAGTTGGTATCAGAGCCTTGGTTTGAGGGATTCGAGTACAACTTCGGGCGTATTTGAACTCAACTGAGGATTTGAGAGGTATTTTCAAAAAGAGTAAAAGATTTTTGGAAAAACGCAGAGCTGAGTTGTGTGTACGATCGGTCCGTGCCCGAACGGTGATTTCCCAAAATACCCTCGTGTTATGTGATATTGATATTGATATGATGTATTCTCATGCTAGAGTAGGCTAGGTACTCCTATTAGGACTAGAGTGGCCTGATTTGTGATGCCTTAGCCTAGGAAGAGGTGAGCTGCTATGAGATGCTTGAGAGTGAGTAGGTAGCAGCGAAGGGCTTATGAGAAATCTGTTAGAGAGTGGATTATGCATGATAGAGTACTTGGAATTGGGATCCAAAGTGGAGGGCTTGGGGTGTATTCTGATACGGTGCAGATAGTAGTATTGGGCCCGTACTACTGAAAGCACCGGGGCGGAGTACAACCCAAGTACAAATCTTTGGAATGCCAAGGATCAAGGAGGAATGAGTTGTCGAGTGTGAGTATGCTCGAATGATTTCTAATTTATTGTATGTTGTATTTCAGAGGTAGATCATGGTGAGGACACGTCTTATGCCTGAGAGCAGTGGGACCAGTGATGAGGAGATCCGCCGGATCATCCATGAGGAGGTGGCTGCGGCCATCAGGGCAGAGATACCAGAGATGTTCGGGTCTATTAAGACCAAGCTGATTGAGACCATCGATGAGCGTTATGCCGCTCTTTCTGAGGCTGCTGTTGCAGCGGCCACCGTAGCTATTGCTGCCGCGAGGCCGCAAGGTGGTGATGCGTTCCTATTCTAGGAGTTCAGCAACACAAAACCGCCGGAGTTTGATGGGACCCAGGACCCGGTGGCAGCTATGTGATGGATTTTTGATATATAGGGGTGTTTCTTCACTTACTCATCTCCTGAGCATTTGAGAGTATGGTTCGCGCTGAACTAGCTTCACTTGGGAGCGAAGGACTAGTGGAAGTTTGTGACGACGCACTTTACGCCTGCTGAGCTTGCGGCGGTGACCTAGGAGAGGTTCACTGCCATGTTCCGAGATGAGTACGTTCCCCAGGTAGAGAGGGAGCGTTTGGCCCAGGAGTTTCTGACCCTCAAGCAGGGTACTGAGTATGTTACGATGATTACCAGGATGTTCCATGAAAAGGGCAATGTTCTGCCCTGAGCACGTGTCTACGGAGCAGGCACGTATGAGCCGATATCTAAGTATATTGAGGCGAGACATTCGGGAGTTCGTGGCGAACTCCTCGTACCGGACATTGCCGAGCTTCAGGAAAACGCCCGGAAGAGGGAGATTGAGCTAGAGACTCTGGCCAGGGAGGAGGCGGAGTCTCAATGGAGGGATCGGCGACCGGCGCAGTCTCAACCGACAGCCAAGCGGGCCAAGCCCGCTGATCCCAAATCAGGGAGCCAGAAGGGCCGCACTTGTGGGAAGTGCGACAAGGGTCATGAGGGAGTCTGTAGAGCGGGATCTTGCTACAAGTGTGGCAAGGAGGGGCATATGGCCAAGGACTGCCCCAGGGGATTTGCGGTGTGCTTCCACTGCAACCAGACCGGACACCGGAAGGCAGAGTGTCCGCAATTGCGAGGATCATCTCAGGGAGCACCTCAGGGATCTGCCCCTGCCGCCATCAGAGCTACCGAGAGTCGGCCAGTGAAGGCCGAGGCGCCGAGGGCACGAGGGAGGGCCTTTCAGTTGACCACGGAGGAGGTCCGCGCTGTGCCTGATGTCGTGGCTGGTATGTATTCTTTCGTGGATTTATTTTGATGTTGAGATATTATGCTTATATTATGTTATGTGTAGGTACTTTCCTTGTGAATTCTGTACCTGCCTTAGTGTTATTTGACTCGGGTGTGAGTCGGTCTTTTGTGTCTTTGGCCTTTAGTCAGCATATCAGTGTTAGTCGTGAGGCATTGAGTCGGCCTCTGAGAGTTTCCATAGCTGACAAGAGGGTGATATATGTCACAACTAGTCAGCATATCAGTGTTAGTCGTGTTAGAGATTTTCGATGTTGAGTTCCCGATTGATTTGATACCTATATCGATGGGTAATATCTACGTCATTGTGGGCATGGGCTGGTTGAGCCGATTTGGTGTGGTGATCGACTGCGAGTGACAACTGGTGACCATACGAGACCCCAGTGGGGGAGTTCTTACGGTGTACGGTGAGGGTACACGTTTTGGATCAGCGTTTTGTTCGGCCGCTAGGGTGAGGCAGTGTCTACAGCAGGGCTGTAAGGGTTTTCTGGTGTATGTGATGGATACGCAGGTGGATCCCGAGAGGTTGAGGTCAGTTGAGGAGGTTCCGATAGTGCTTGAGTTCCCGGATGTATTTCCAGAGGAGTTGTCGGGTGTGCCTCCTATGAGGCAAGTGGAGTTCAGTATCGATTTGGTTCCAGGAGCCGCGCCTATCGCTAAGGTGCCTTATCGCCTTGCACCTCCTGAGATGCAAGAGTTATCCTCGCAACTTCAGGAGCTGCTGGGGAAGGGGTTTATTCGGCCGAGTAGCTCGACGTGGGGAGCGCCTATTCTGTTTGTCAAGAAGAAGGATGGTTCACACCGGATGTGCATTGATTACCGGGAGTTGAACAACCTGACGGTCAAGAGCCGTTACCTGTTGCCGAGGATCGACGATTTGTTCGATCAGCTACAGGGAGCATCTTGGTTCTCCAAGATCGATTTGAGGTCTGGATATCATCAGGCGAGGGTGCGAGATGAGGACATCCAGAAGACAGCTTTCAGGACACGTTATGGGCATTACGAGTTTGTGGTGATGCCTTTCGGGCTCACCAATGCCCCGGCAATGTTCATGGATTTCATTAACCGAGTGTGTAGGCCGATGCTGGATCGGTCAGTGATTGTATTCATCGATGACATTTTGGTATATTCGAGATCTAGAAAGCAGCATGAGGAGCATTTGAGGGAGATCCTCGGAGTTCTGAGGTCGGAGAGGCTTTATGCCAAGTTCTCCAAGTGTGATTTCTGGTTGCGAGAGGTCCAGTTCCTGGGTCATCTCGTTAACCAGAAAGGGATATTGGTCGACACGGCCAAAGTTGAGGCGGTGATGAGTTGGGAGGTGTCGAGGTCACCCTCCGAGATCAGGAGTTTCCTAGGGTTGGCAGGTTATTATCGGAGATTTATCAGGGACTTCTCCAAGATCGTAGTGCCACTCACCAGGTTGACCCGGAAGGGTATCACTTTTTCATGGGGCCCCGAGTAGCAGGCCTCCTTTGAGACGTTTCGCCAAAGGTTATGCGAAGCCCTGGTCTTATCCCTCCCGGAAGGGATGGAGGACTTTGTGGTATACTATGATGCATCGATCTTGGGGTTGGGAGCAGTGCTGATGCAGAGAGGGCATGTGATATCATATGCATCAAGGCAGCTGATGTCACACCCCAAAACCGGAACGGCGGAAACGTTCTGGGGTGGATGACGTCATGTCAAGTATCACAACACATGCATTATAGTAATCAAAGTACAACAAAACATTGCATTAATAGTAATAGTTTTACATGGTTTGATTTACAATACAACAAGGTAATACAAGTAATAGAATAAATACAGCGCGACACTAAGCTATCTTCATCAACAGCTCCTGGGATGTACCTGTCTAATGCTAACCTGAGAATACAAGTTATTTGAAACGCGAGTATCAACATTTTTACAAATGCTGGTGAGTTCATAAGCATTTAGTGACATTTTTATTTAAGTAACTTAATTAAAAGTAGTATTTAAAGAGATTACAGTGTATTAGAGTTCATTCCAGAAAATCCTATATTTTCTTTAATAAAAGCAGCCTTCTACCAAGACTGGACAGAGTTATGTGGTAAAAAGTAGTTTTCCCTAAATCGCTATCTTTATCAAAATACTGAATTTGATTATTAAAGAAAGCAAGAGAAATCAGGGAATAACATATGCTTCAGCAGTGAGGACTGCTGACTAAGGCAAAGGAATCATAGACTCCAGGAGAGTATCGAACGAACGACACGCCTGGTTCAGTCTAACAAAAGAAGACACAGACCCCAGACGGTACCAAATGAAAGGTACAGCTAGTAAGGTCTAATATAGTGAATACTGATCACAGACAGTACCAACTGAATGATACGTCTAGCGAGGTCTAAAACAGTGAATACAATGAATACAGACCCCAGACAGCATCAAATGAATGATACGTCTAGTAAGGTCTAAAACAGTGAATACAGTGGATAAAGTGGATACAGTCAATACGGTCCCCAGACAACATCAAATGAATGATACGTCTAGTAAGGTCTAAAACAGTGTGACTCCGAAAGTGAGTTCCAGCATACAGTGTAAATTGCTGGTGAAAAACCATTACCTTAAAGCCATGAATTATAAGGTAACCTGGGATACTCGTAACCATACTAACCGACACTAGAGTATCTGACGCCCTACAAGCATCTAGAGAATATGATATTTGTCACCCCTTGGCTTGGTAGGCCGTGGACTGTAGCTAGCAATTAGGGTGCGGGGGTGTCAATCGCGTATAGATCTATACACATAATGTCCGCTCTCTCTACAGGAGACTCTGGTTACCAACTAGACGACGGAGAAGGCCGTGTCCTGAAGATGCATCCCAAATAGTGGGTAGAGACTTCCAAATAGTGGGTAGTGGGTTTCTAATGCAAGTGCTGAACTAGAGGTAGAGACTCATAACTGAACTGACTGAAGTAAACCCGTATGTCTATGCTTCTCTACATAATATATAACTAATGAATCAAACGACCTTCGGATGGGCATCCGATCCCACCAGACCACATCTCAACAAAGAAAAAGAAATAGGGCAGACAAGCCTTCCTAAGTCCTTTAATCATTATTTATATGCATCTATACAAGTACTGACATACATCTAACTACGCTTGAGTGTGTGTCAAGTGGAATCATATCGTGAAGTATAAGTGTACAGGGTGGAATAACCGACTTGTGAAGTATAAGCGTACAGTGGAATATCCGAGTCATGAAGTATAAGCGTACAGTGTGGGATAATCGAATCGTGAAGTATAAGTGTACCACGAAGTGGAAACGACAACTGGTGAAGTAAAAGCATCTATCAAGTATAAGAGGCTACAAGTATAAGCGATATAGAGACAATAACCGGTATAAGCGTATCACAAAGGAAATGCGTTATCAAGTAGGAGTTTTAAATAAGTAAAAGCGAAGCAGCAGTAACAAACAACTAAAAGTATACGTCATGAAAGGGAACTTCGATGAAAACCTTGGAAAAACCTTTATACTCAGGGAAAATCACATTTGGTATTCTTTGGTAAAATAAGTTTGAAAAACTTTATAACTCCTTGGAACCTTTATAAACCAGTCTTAAATGAATTTAGATAAAACAATATAAGTAAGAGTTTTGAATAAGTGAAAACATTTTAGAAAACCATTTATAGCGTCCTATTCGGTAAAACAGTTTATAGTGTGGTAAATCATTTTGCATGCGGGTTATCAATCACATGTGATTGATATGATAACTGGCATGTTTAACTTGTATTCCCCCCCCCCTATAAAACATGTAAAAACATTAAAAGGTTCATTCAGGGGTATGAACTCACCTGGTGTAAGTGGATCCGACGAAGGTGCCGGTTGGGTGCTCGGTGTCAAGTAAAGACTTGGACACACTTAGTGACCTATTCAACATATGTTTACATACAATTAGTATATTATATACTAATTAAACAAGTATACGCACTCTAAGGAGCGGAAAACACTTTGGTTAAGTGTTTGGGGTGTCCCGGGTAGCGTCTAAAGGTGTGTATGGCTTAGGAATGGAATTTACTCTCCGAGAGTAAACTCCCAAAGCTTAGTTTACGGCCCAGGGACATCTCACCATGATTTTACGGCCGTAAACTCATGGTGAGGGGTTCTAGTGTGTTTTAAGGCTTCTAACTTGTTCATGGAATTATTCTAGGCCCAAAACTATATAGTATGAATGAGTTTAACACTTCTAAGGGCTTCATTAGGGAGTTTACGGCCCATGAACCATCCCTAAGGGAGTTCACGGCCGTGAACTCCTATGCCATGAGTTTAATGAAGTTTCAAGCCCCTAATACCCTCCTAGCATTTTATGGAAATAGTCTAAAGCCATTTGGGGAATAAAAACCAATATTTTGGCATGTTTGAAGGTGTTTATGGCCTTGACACATGTCTGGGCTATAAACTTCTTTTACCCCTTCATTTCATTGTGTTTAAATGATTTAAACCCAAAATACCAAGTCCCTAATTCATGTATTAAGCCTAAGGGTGGTTTGGGAGTATTTTTGGGGCATTTTGACAAGATTTAGAGCTGTTTACGGCCTAAGCATGTGCTTGGGCCGTAAACTCTCTTTTATGCCCTTAATTCTTGTGTTTTGATGATTAAACACTCCTAGACAAGTTCCTTAATTGGTTCCTAGGCTCAAAGGGACAAGTTTGGGTCATTTTGGCCATGTTTAAGGGGTTTACGGCCTAAGGACGATCTTAGGCCATAAACTCCATTCTAACAGCTTCTAAGTCCAATTTTTAAGCTATAAACATGAATCATAATGTTTAGAACAAGCTAGGATAAGCGGATTTACGATTTGGAAGCGTTTGGTTGCGGATTTGGCTCGAAAACGGGTCTAGTGAGAGAGTATAGAGAGAGAGAGAGGGTGGAAAAGGCTCCAATGGAGTTTACTCCCCCTCATATATGGGTGGGAGTTGGAGCTCAGTGAAATTCTACCCGATACTGTCGTTTAACGGGGCTTTTGGTCGCACCCGATTTAGTGGTCGTAATAATAAAAACTAACTTTTCCAACTAAATGGAAATGTGTAACACGAGTTTTTATTTTTCCTTATCACGACTTAACAACATAAAACATAAATAAATAAAACATTTATTTATTTGACGACCTCCTATTAACGGAACTTTTATACAGTGGAATATTCCGTTAACGGTAACGGGGTAATGTAACGGAACAACTTTGGGTTGTCACATCATCCCCCCGTTAGAGGGAATTTCGTCCCGAAATTCAGCTCTAGGAAAGGTAGTAAGTATGAATGACCGAGTAGAGGCAAGAGGGTACTTCCTATTATGTTTGTCCTCACATTCCTAAGTGAACTCTGGTCTGTGTTTGTCATTCCAACAAACCTTCACGCACGAGATGTGGATTCCGCCTTGTATAGCTAGTGGGTTCCGACTGGTGTATCTACGAGGTTAGTGTTCTCGATGGTCTCTGTCACGACGAGTGGGATATGATGAGTGACATCGGGTAAACACATATCAAGTCTAAGAAGTGGATCGATCCAAGAGGAGGCTTGTGGAATATCCGAAAGTAGTAGTGGTCTGACGAGGGTTGGACCAAATCTCTATGAGGATTCTCAGGTGGTCCTCAGCTCTCGGAAGGGTAGAGCTTTTCAGTACTTAGAACATAGTGTACTTCTAAGGCAAGATCATTACTGTAACAACCCGAAGTTGTTCATCACCGATAACCCGTTCTACCCGTAAAGATTTGCCGTTTATCAATCATTCCGTTTTCGTTTTGGGTTGAATAATTTAAATTTATATGTTATTATAAAACCAATGAGTGTCCAAATCCTTTAGGAACTCATGAATCTAACCCAAAAATGTTTATTTCAAAAAGCTAGAAACGTCCCCGCCGGGTGACGGAAACTTTCCGGTGCGACCTAAAGCCCCGTTTAAGGCCGGTATCGGGTAGAATTCCACCGTGTCCAAGTTTTACGACCTATATAAACGTGTTTAAACATTCATTTGAAGCTTTTTCTTCCTCTCACTACCCTCTCTCTAACCTCTCTCCTAAATCCAAGTTTAAGGGTCCAAAACTCAATTTTAAGGCCTCAAATCCCTAAGGTACCTTCCTAACCTTAATGTATAGCATATTTGACCTTCAAATTTGGGATTAATACATGAAAGAAGGTCTTGTATATGAGTCTACGGCCCTGGAAGGAGCTTGGGCCGTAAACACATAATTAAAGGGTTTTTATGCCTTTAAACCCCTCCTAAACAACTTTGGGACTTAGATATGGCTAAATGACTTCATGGAATGGACTTAGAACAATTGAGACATGAATTTTGAGTGATTTGAAGGAGTTTACGGCCAAGGCACATGCTTGGGCTGTAAACTCATATATATGGGGTTTTTATGACCTTAAACCCTTCCAAAACTCTAGTAAGGCTTAGATATGAATTTTAGAATATTGGTTTTAGCCTTGGGACACTTGAAACACATTATTTGAAGGATAATTGAGATTTTACGGCCAAGGCTTGTGCTTGGGCCGTAAACCCTTCATTTTGGGGTGTAAACTCCTTTAAAGGTGTTAGAAAGCCACTTTAACACCCCTAAAGCCTTAGAATAATTTTTAGAAGTGCATACAAACAAGTTTTTGACCTTAAAACATAATGAATCACCCTTTCGAAGAGTTTACGGCCATCAGGGGGGTCTCATGGGCCGTAAACTCCAAAAACACCCCAAAAGTTCCACAAAAATTCATGAAAGGTCTTGGAATAATTTTAACAATCACATGTGATTTGTTTGGAGTCATTTACACAATTTTTCATGAGTATATAGGAGTTTACGGCCACGAGTCCTATGCTAGGCCGTAAACTCCTTTAAATATGTCTATTTGGTGTTTAACAATTATTCCAAGCCCTTAAACCAAACCTAGAAATTATTCCCTAAGTGTTTGAAGTGAAATTGCACCATAAACTACCCTACCATGAGTTTACGGCCGTAAACTCATGGGGAGGGATCATTAGGGCCGTAAACTCCCTAAGGAGTTTACTCTTGAGGTCCCAAGTCATTATCCTAGTTAAATGTGTCCCCAAATGCCACCCGGGTCCCTCTAAACACGAGTATCAGGGTGTTTTCGCGATTAGAAGTAATTGTCCCTAACACATAAGCAATCTAAGTCCTAATTAGATACAAATGTGTATCTTTACATTATACTTAGGAACCTCGTGCGTTTACAAGCGCCGGACCAACGTTTAGCATCCAAAATCGTCATGTTTCTCGTTCGGTGAGTTCATACCCCTACGCCTTTTCTGTGTTTTTCAATGTTTTCAGGGGGGGAATACAAGCAACTATAACTGTTTTCAAATCATAACATTGATATGTTTCAAATAATATCTGGCAAACTTATAAACTCTTTTACTCCTTATGTATTATGTTGAGCATAAGGAATGATTTATCAATTATAACTAAATGGATTTTAGTTAAGAAAATAACCAAACTAATCAAATTATTATGGGAATAATTTGGGAATTCTTTAGTGTTCGTTTTATCATGCACTGATATCTATATAAAGTTATTAGATAAACTATGGCTGATTCAGTTTATCTCCGTATCATTTGAATGTATTGCCAGATAGTTTCATTGTATGTATCTAATTTCACTGTCTTATCTTTCATAATCTTTGTATGCTAGATATCGTATGAGAATCTTGTGAATAGTTTAGTACTAGTTTGTGAGTTAGTCACTACCCTTTATGGATGATCAGTAAATCCTCCCCGGAAGTGTAACCAGAGTCTCCTGGAGGGAGAGCGAGGAATTTGTGAATAGATCTATTCGGGACTGACAATCCCACACCTTAACTGCTAGCTACAGTTAGGCGGGCACGCCTGGGGTGACAAATTCTGGATATCGTCCGACGTCTGACAAACGTCAAGGAGGTCTCGTTGTCGTATCAGCATGGTTACCCGACTCACAATATGTATTAATATAAGTTTATTCACAGCCTTGGTTTTAGAATCTATATCTTGCACGGGATGGTAATCCCATGAATTTATCCAATTATCTTATATCTCGTTCGGGGTAGTGATCCAATGGTTTTATCAAACAATCTCATATCTAATTCGAGATAGTAGTCCCATGGTTTTCAATCTATAATTTCAAGTATATCAAACTATATTGTAACTAGTTCGGGATGTTAGTCCCAAGGTTTTCAAACTACTTTCTATCTATAATTCGTGTATATCAAAGTATTTCATATCTAATTCGGGATAGTAATCCCATGATCCTCAATATATAGTTTTGTGTATTAAACTATACTCTGTGTTATTCAATCAATCTTGCGTTTAGGAAAATATGGGATTTTCCTGGGGTTAACATATAACGCGTAACTGAACTGTATCGAAAGATAACCAAATTAACTTTACATAAGAAAATATGGGATTTTCTTGAATAACAAACCTTTTCGGAAAACTAAAGGAAACCAATACATTTTCATAAAACAAAACCGCTTATGAACTCACCAGCTTTATGCTGATTTTCAAACTGCTTGTATTCTCAGGTCCACATTAGACAGGTACCCGACGATATCTTTTGGAGAAGACGTAGTGCTCAGAAGACTCGTCTCAACTTTTGTTCATATGATATATGTATAACACTTGTATAATTTACTTTTGAAACAAATGTAAACTTTCAAATATATGTAATGTAATGGTTGTTTAGTGTGATTACTATGTACATTGGATTTGATACTCAACGTGGAGTCAACCCCGGAAATGTTTCCGCCTATGGTTTTCGGGGTGTGACAGATTTGGTATCAGAGCCCTTGTTTATAGTGAACGGAGTATACCAAACCTTACGTGGTATAAAACTATAAACATTAAGGGGCCTAAGTGCTCTGAACTAAAAGTATCCTACATAATATAAGTATTTTCAAAAGTATTTAAGTATGTCGAGCCGTCGAGATCTGTAACTACAAGTAGAATAAAACATAAGTAAATGGGTGTTGTACGCTGCGGTTAAAGCTGGGCAGTTATGTAGTCGTGTCTAGGGTCAATATAGCCTGGCCAACTATATTCATTCGATACACGGCCAACATGTGCTTGGGAGTGACTGCGGTATGCGGCATACCTAAAACTTACCCAATATCCCAAACAACAAATCGTCGCTGCAGCGAACCATGAAATACTATGGGAGTATTTCTTCAGCCGATCCTTGGTAGAAAGTCCTCGTATACGCGTTCTTCCTTGATCCTTTCTCTGGCAATAAAATGTTCTGTCTTGATAACTCCTTCCTCCTTTATCACTTAGTATGATGTTATATCTGTCTTGATGAGATATCCCATGTTCCATATCACTTGATTCAATTCAGAGGACTTATGATCCTCTCTTTCCTGATCTTTTTAGATCAAGATGCCTCCCAGAAAGAGACCCACCTCAAAGAACAACAACAATCCTCCTCCGCCACCACCTCCTCCTCAACTTGATCTTGCATCACTTCGGACAGTTCTGACTACTGCAATGGTAGCAGCCATGTCACAAATGAACCTTGGTAATTCAAGAGGTGGTCCCCAGCCCCAAAACTCAGAAGATAGTCAAGGACACCAAAAAGGGGGTTCTTATAAAGACTTCATGAACGCGAAGCCCACATCCTTTGATGGCACTGGAGGTGTCAAATCCCTTACCCGATGGTTCGAGAAGATCGAATCAATCTTTGAAATATGCGCCTGCGCGGAGTATGATAGAGTAAAGTTTGCCGCCTGCACCTTCCTAGACAAAGCCCTGACTTGGTGGAACGGCCGAGTCAAATCTTTAACTCTACCTGTAGCAAATGCTATGGGTTGGGAAGCTATGAAGGAGCTTCTACTCACAGAATATTGCCCTCGGGGAGAACTCCAGAAGCTAGAACACGAACTCTGGAACCTTAAGACGAAGGGTTCCGACATAGCCGCTTATACTTCAAGATTCAATGATCTGACATTACTTTGTCCGGGAATGGTTACCCCGGAGAGTAAAAAGATTAAGAGGTTCATCTGGGGGTTGACCCAACCAACCAAAGGTAATGTCTTAGCTGCAAAGCCAGACACATATGACAACGCTAAATGTCTTGCGAAAATTCTGATCGATCACGAAGACAACTCTGATGAGGAGGCTACCACCCTCGAGCCAGTCACAAGTGGAGGTGAAAGCAAAAATAAATTATGGAACAAGCTGAAGGCCCAAAGTACGAAAGGGTCTTCTAAGAAACAGCAAACGGTAGCAGTCCATGCTGCTACTGCCCCTATTGATGTTTCGGCTGTCGGTTCCACAACCCAAACTCCAACCAATGGATACACTGGTACCCTTCCTTGGTGTGATAAGTGCAGCTACCATCACCGCATTCCTGGTCCCTGTCGCGAAAGGATCTGTGATAACTGTGGCAAGAAGGGCCGTCTTGCTCGAACCTGCAGAAAACCAGCCAAATCAACGAACCAATCATCCGGAGTGGGAATCAGTCCAACCTGCTACAATTGTGGCGAAGCAGGGCACTTCAAAAGGAATTGCCCCAAAGCAGCTACAACCGATGATCCCTCTGTCGCTGCAGGTATACTTCTCTTTAATAATCCTTATACCTGCAACTGTTTTCGATTCTAGGGAAAAAAGGGAAACCTGTTATCTATTTATTCGAATATTTTCTAAACTCAATCCTTCATATGTAATCGAAATGTGTGCCGTCGAGATGACTAACTAGTGAGATAGAGAACACTAACTTCGTACCTATAGATTGAATCCTCAGTCCGGAGGACTATTCTATTCTATTCGATCTAAAAGGGGGAAACTTTTCATGAAAATACTTTGATGCTATGTTTAACATGAAATGACCGAGTCTCATTCATGTTGTTATCCTCGAATTCGAAAGGGTCGCTCGTCTAGATCTTTCCTCGACCCAGTTCTCATGATCTTCAGCATCAAACCTTCGTATCATTCCATGCCTTAGAACCCAAAAGTTTTTCCCGATATGAATTACCACATATTCCTTGTTTCTGTGATCAATGAGAAACTGGAAGTTAGCAGCTCTTTCCTCTAAATGTCTTTCCCGAAGGATTCCCAGGAATTTCTTTCGAACGTCTAGTTTAGTCCCACATCAGACCTTTCGAGATCTTCGTAGAAATCGATTCTACAATCTTCAGATTTCGGATGCCCTTAGAGCTTGGTAACATCTATCCAGTACATCACATCTCGAATCCTTAGAAGCATCTACCCAACGAAACCCTAGTGATTCCTTTGAGGAAACCGAAGTCGTCCAGGATTGGAACCTCCATGAGAGAACCGATTGATATCGTAGATTGAGAGAGAGTCAATGTGCAAAACAAAGACACATCCCGATAATGAAAATTCACTAGAACACCAAATAGAAACCTGATTCCACTTGAGAAAGTGAAGATCCGAGGCAACAAATCTATTCGTGTTTCATTCCAAATTCATGATCTATATCTTATACTTTGAATTTCGGGACGAAATTCCCTCTAACGGGGGGATAATGTAACAACCCGAAGTTGTTCATCACCGATAACCCATTCTACTTGTAAAGATTCGCCATTTATCAATCATTCCGTTTTCGTTTTGGGTTGAATAATTTAAATTTGTATGTTATTATATAACCAATGAGTGTCCAGATCCTTTAGGAACTCATGAATCTAGCCCAAAAATGTTTATTTCAAAAAGTTAGAAACGTCCCCGCCGGGTGACGGAAACTTAATCGGGTGCGACCTAAAGCCCCGTTTAAGGCCGGTATCGGGTAGAATTCCACCGTGTCCAAGTTTTAGGACCTATATAAACGTGTTTAAACATTCATTTGAATCTTTTTCTTCCTCTCACTACTTTCTCTCTAACCTCTCTCCTAAATCCAAGTTTAAGGGTCCAAAACTCAATTTTAAGGCCTCAAATCCCTAAGGTACCTTCCTAACCTTAATGTATAGCATATTCAACCTTCAAATTTGGGATTAATACATGAAATAAGGTCTTGTATATGAGTCTACGGCCCTGGAAGGAGCTTGGGCCGTAAACACATAATTAAAGGGTTTTTATGCCTTTCAACCCCTCTTAAACAACTTTGGGACTTAGATATGACTAAATGACTTCATGGAATGGACTTAGAAAAATTGAGACATGAATTTTGAGTGATTTGAAGGAGTTTATGGCCAAGGCACATTCTTGGGCCGTAAACTCATATATATGGGGTTTTTATGACCTTAAACCCTTCCAAAACTCTAGTAAGGCTTAGATATGAATTTTAGAATATTGGTTTTAGCCTTGGGACACTTGAAACACACTATTTGAAGGATAATTGAGAGTTTACGGCCAAGTCTTGTGCTTGGGCCGTAAACCCTTCATTTTGGGGTGTAAACTCCTTTAAAGGTGTTAGAAAGCCACTTTAACACACCTAAAGCCTTAGAATAATTTTTAGAAGTGCATACAAACAAGTTTTTGACCTTAAAACATAATGAATCACCCTTTAGAAGAGTTTACGGCCATGAGGGGGGTCTCATGGGCCGTAAACTCCAAAAACACCGCAAAAGTTCCACAAAAATTCATGAAAGGTCTTGGAATAATTTTAACAATCACATGTAATTTGTTTGGAGTCATTTACACAATTTTCATGAGTATATAGGAGTTTACGGCCATGAGTCCTATGCTAGGCCATAAACTTCCTTAAATATGTCTATTTGGTGTTTAACAATTATTCCAAGCCCTTAAACCAAACCTAGAAATTATTCCATAAGTGTTTGAAGTCAAATTGCACCATAAACTACCCCACCATGAGTTTACGGCCGTAAACTCATGGGGACGGGTCATTAGGGCCGTAAACACCCTAAGGAGTTTACTCTTGAGGTCCCAAGTCATTATCCTAGTTAAATGTGTCCCCAAATGCCACCCGGGTCCCTCCAAACACTAGTATCGGGGTGTTTTCGCGATTAGAAGTAATTGTCACTAACACATAATCAATCTAAGTCCTAATTAGATACACATGTGTATCTTTACATTATACTGAGGAACCTCGTGCGTTTACAAGCCCCGAACCAACGTTTAGCATCTGAAATCGTCACGTTTCTCGTTCGGTGAGTTCATACCCCTACGCCTTTTCTGTGTTTTTCAATGTTTTCAGGGGGGGGGGGGAATACAAGCAACTATAACTGTTTTCAAATCATAACATTGATATGTTTCAAATAATATCTGGCAAACTTATAAACTCTTGTACTCCTTATGTATTATGCTGAGCATAAGGAATGATTTATCAATTACAACTAAATGGATTTTAGTTAAGAAAATAACCAAACTAATCAAATTATTATGGGAATAATTTGGGAATTCTTTAGTGTTCGTTTTATCATGCACTGGTATCTATATAAAGTTATTAGATAAACTATGTCTGATTCAGTTTATCTTCGTATCATTTGAATGTATTGCTAGATAGTTTCATTGTATGTATCTAATTTCACTGTCTTATGTTTCATAATCTTTGTATGTTTGATATCAAATGAGAATCCTGTGAATAGTTTAGTACTAGTTTGTGAGTTAGTCACTACCCTTTATGGATGATCAGTAAATCCTCCCCAGAAGTGTAACCAGAGTCTCCTGGAGGGAGAGCGAGGAATTTGTGAATAGATCTATTCAGGACTGACAATCCCACACCTTAACTGCTAGCTACAGTTAGGCGGGCACGCCTGGGGTGACAAATTCTGGATATCGTCCGACGTCTGACAAACGTCAAGGAGGTCTCGTTGTCGTTTCATCATGGTTACCTGACTCACAATATGTATTAATATAAGTTTATTCACAGCCTTGGTTTTAGAATCTATATCATGTACGGGATGGTAATCCCATGACTTTATCCAATTATCTTATATCTCGTTCGGGGTAGTAATCCCATGGTTTTATCAAACAATCTCATATCTAATTCGGGATGGTAGTCCCATGGTTTTCAATCTATAATTTCAAGTATATCAAACTATATTGTAACTAGTTCGGGATGTTAGTCCCAAGGTTTTCAAACTACTTTCTATCTACAATTCGTGTATATCAAAGTATTTCATATCTAATTCGGGATAGTAATCCCATGATCCTCAATATATAGTTTTGTGTATTAAACTATACTCTGTGTTATTCAATCAATCTTGCAGTTAGGAAAATATGGGATTTTCCTTGGGTTAACATATAACGCGTAACTGAACTGTATCGAAAGATAACCAAATTAACTTTACATAAGAAAATATGGGATTTTCTTGAATAACAAACCTTTTCGGAAAACTAAAGGAAACCAATACAGTTTCATAAAACAAAACCGCTTATGAACTCACCAGCTTTATGCTGATTTTCAAACTGCTTGTATTCTCAGGTCCACATTAGACAGGTACCCGACGATATCTTTTGGAGAAGACGTAGTGCTCAGAAGACTCGTCTCAACTTTTGTTCATATGATATATGTTGTGACATCCCCCAAAATCACGGCCAGAAAAGACCGATTTTGTTTATGCTTTATAAAAATCAGAGTACTTCCTTTTATAAAAAGGTTGCGGAATTTGTTCCTAGAAAAACATGGTAAATACGTTATTAAAACATTTTCGAAGAAACGTATTTATTTCATTTTAAAATGTTTGGGATGTCATCGTTAATACCGAAACATAAGCATAAACAGAACTTACAATGATTTACACTAGTGATTTACACTAGAAAAACAGGTACTAAGTCCATAGCTACCAATTCCTACAGGTACTAAATCCATAGCTACCAACGTCTAAAAGGTACTAAGTCCATAGCTACCGGTGTTTGTCCCATAGGCACTCAGTCTGTAGCTGCCAATGTATACTCACGTCATCTTCTATCTCTCATCATTCATCTACCCATCTCATACCCAACATTTTCGTATATATAAAATACGTATACAGTTTAAGTCCTTTAAAACATGTATAAAACGTTCAACCAGCATAGACAGCAAGTATTCAGATAATGTGCACACATAGCATGTAGTTTATATAAAATAATTCATATCTATGTGTTAGATGAAAGTAACTATGCACTCACTTGAGAATGTGGTGACTCGGTACGCGGACAGCGCTTCGTTTACTTTAATATAATTTTCTTCGATGAAACCTACTATTATTACCACTAGATTTTAGTCTAATATTTACCGTGACTAATTATTAGTCTTATTATTATTATTATATAAGCGTTTAAACAATACTTTCCAACCACTATGTACAGACAGGGGCCAGACATAAAACACCGGAGGGCAGGACCATTTTGGCATATAGCATTTCTGAAATCCAACAACACTATGCGGCCCTTTAAACCAGATTCCCCGTACCGCGAGTAGTTAAAAAGATATTATAACGACACTTATATAAGTCATAATAATAGCTCAAATATTTATTATAAATTTATAATAACAATACTAATTTTAAATATAAACTATATTTAAAATGGGGTAAGCATAACTTACTTACAAGGGGATTTTAGCTAGGAGTCGGGCTCTGCAGGGGCAGAACTTCGTCGCTGAATCTTTCTAAGAAAGATTCGTGCAGCGCTTCAGCGCTCACCTTGCTATACTAAAACTACAGAAAGAGAAGTCGAATCACGAGGGACCGAAATGCTCGGGGGATAAGGAGAGAAAGACTCTTGAATCAAGAGAATGGTGCAAGAAATATGAGAGCCCAAGCCTCTTATTTATAGTAATTGAATTTACAAAAACTACCCCCCATAATTACTTAATGACCTTATAGTTATATAAACAACTAAACACCCCTTTATAATACTATTTTAAATAGATTTAAAGATATTTGTAATAAACTAATGTCGAAAGAACTCAAAATTAGTCTTATAATGACCGCATCGTCGATACCTTTCTAATGATATATACATATGTATATATATGTGTATGTATATATGATTTATACTTTATTTTAATACGTAAATATGCTATTATAATTTGTAACTCGTTCATACGAACTCCGTTTTTGACGTTCTTTATATCCATGCGTAGGTGGAGACGCACTCTACAACTTTCGTTTAGACTCCTTCGGCTAATTTTGAATTTATTTTTAAAGTTATATTTTTAACGGGCCGGGACAAGATTGGTCCGTTATAATCTCATAACTTCTTCATCCGATGTCCATTTTCGTCTGTCTTTTTATTGTTACGCTACTAATAATGAGATCTTCAATTCTCGTTTAGGTTGTCTCGGCTAAAAATCGCTCGATCTAATATTCGAATTTCGGACTGTACACTGCTAATCCGAAACTTCGAAAAATCGTAACTTCTTCATACGAAGTCAGATTTGGGCGTTCTTTTTATCGAAGTTCTTAGTTTAACATATTCTACGACTTTCGTTTAGAGCGCTAAATCTAAATCTCGCTCTATCATAAATTTACTATTTACGCTTCCCGGCGCCGTGCCCGTTCCGACGCGAAACTTCGACGGGTCATAACTTCTTCGTTATAACTCGGATTTCGGCGTTCTTTATATGTACGGAAACCCTGTGACATCTTCTACAACTTGGTTAAGATTATATATTCTAAATAATCTTTTTGTCGAAAAGTCATTTTCGACCTCTATTGCCTCTAAATTGACTAGCCCGGATCTGCGGGCGTTACAATTATCTCCCCCTTTGGATGATTACGTCCCGAAATCATCAACGAAACAGGGTCATATAATGACTCCATACGTCATCTCTTCATCCTAGGTAATAATTATAACTTCTACATTCCATCAATTCTATCTCTTAAACTCATTGACTATAAGAGTACTCGATCGTGCACCTGCTCTCTACCTCAGGTTAGACTCCAAATTATGACCTTCAAGTCACAATCTCGATCCTTGCTGGATACGGACTTGAGATAAGTTCTTTTATTACTACTATAGATCGATGTGTCATATTCTAATGACCTATCATCGTATGTTGCAACACTTAGACTTAGGTCTCTTAGAGTTAAATTCTAAAACAGACTATGCCTTTCTTCATGTTCTAATGTGATATAATCACACTTTAACATTAGGCATTTCTAGCCACCAACTTCTTTAACAACGAGTGCGATACTTCTATTGATCGCTTTGATTTCAACCGTTTGGTTTAAGTCGGACGCTACATCAAACTTGGTCCTCTGAGCCACACAACATACTCATCGTAGTCGGACTCGATTCGATATGACCACTAGGGTTAGAATATCAACAATCTTCTTAGTCATTACCAAAACGATGGTAACAACACACTTGAATAAAATGAAATCAATTACTAGCTTCTTGGTAACCTTGTGACTTTCCCTGATCCATGTGTGAATCCTGTGCTTCTGGTAGTTTAGGCCTCTACTACCATTCACACCTACTCATACTCGTCCCAAGTATTGTCTCGCAGTTTCCCAAGTCACCATGCAGCAAATCATAAAATCATTCAACACATCAGATAACAAAACAAAGGTTTTATATTAATTCTTGAAACGATTACATAGGTGTTCAAGTTCACCCTAGACTATGCCTCTACTAGGCTACATCATACGAAACTATGGCTACTGCATAATCCGATCTTCGGGTAAGAAGTCCTCATTCTTGATTCCTCGCATGGTTCTCTGCTTCGTCGAGGATCATGTGAAATGCCCTTGGCCTTGGTGGCATTTCTGGTCTTGCTGCTTTATTTTTCCTTGGGCAGTCTCTGGACATGTGCCCCTTCCCTCCACATCCGTAGCATACTTTGTCATTATGTGTGCAGTCTTTGGAATAGTGACCCGTCCTCCCACACTTGTAACAAGTCACTTCTTCGTTGCACTTCCCACCATGCTTCTTCTTGCATTTATCACACCATCTTGTTTCACCTCCATCTACTCCCCCGAGTTTTGAGAATTTGCTTTCCTTGTTCGACCTCGAAGATCCCTCAAACTTTCGCTTCTCTCCTGCCTTATCTTTTTCTAGACCCTTTTCTCTTATCTGGGCCTCTACGTTCTTAGCTGCCCTAATAGCTGCTTTTAAGGTAGTTGCCATTTTGACCATTGGACCAAAGTCAGTGGGCAGTCCGTTAGCGAACCTATCAATCTTGGAGAGTTCAGTAGGCACCAAGTAGGGAAATAGCTTCATCCTCTCGGTAAATGCGGTGGCATACTCATCAACACTCATCTTCCCTTTCTTCAGGTTCTGAAACTCGTTGTTTAGGTCTATCAGATCTACCTCCGAGCAGTATTGCATTTTCAACTGTTCCAAAAACTCTTCCCACGACATCCTTAAGGCTTCTCCTCGTGGCATCGTATCTGCCAATAGCTTCCACCAGCTCAAGACTCCAGTTTTCAGCTGTCTTACTACAAAGACAGTCTTCTGTTTCTCATTACAGCTGCAGCTGTCAAACACCATCTCCATCTCAGAGATCCAATCCATATTCTCAACCGACTTTGGGCTTCCTGAGAGGCTTGGTGGTTTCGCACATAAGAAGTTCTTGTACATCCGCCCATCCTTGTTGTTTCTCCCTTCTGGGCCATCCCTTTGCTCACCTTGAGTCCCAACTTGACTCACTTGGCGGCTGTAGTTCCCTTCCTCAGATTGCTCGGGAATCAGTTCGGGTTGCTCAATGGGCATAGTAGGTTCGTCCCTATTCAACATCCGTCTCATTTCTTCCCTTTGTTCAGCCAACATAGCCTGAATCATGGCTTGAACTCCAGCCATGGTGACTGGATCAAGCGCAACTTCTTCTACAACAGGTATTTGCTGAACCACTGGGGGTTGGTTTCTGTTCCCATTTGCGTTTACGTTTCCGCTACGGGTCCTTACCATCTCGATCTATACACCGAATAAGGTGAATTTAGACCTTTACTTGACGTTTAAATCATCCTTGTCACTCCGAGACATTTGCATGCTAGTTCTAATACCGTAGTCGTACGTTTAGAATCCTAAACACATAAGGTTTCCAGATCCGGTCGGCAATAGATCATAGATCTGAATAATTAACAACATATCATGCACAAAGCATTTAGCACATAAAAGCATTTTAGGCACAATTCCTAAAATAAGCTAGTGCTCACACCTCACAATCATCGCTTAGCATTCTAAGTTTAAGTCTAGAAATAAATCCATATTCCTAGTTCGCTTAAACTAATGCTCTGATACCAACTGTGACATCCCCCAAAATCACGGCCAGAAAAGACCAATTTTGTTTATGCTTTATAAAAATCAGAGTACTTCATTTTATTAAAAGGTTGCGGAATTTGTTCCCAGAAAAACATGGTAAATACGTTATTAAAACATTTTTCGAAGAAACGTATTTATTTCATTTTAAAATGTTGGGGATGTCATCGTTAATACGGAAACATAAGCATAAACAGAACTTACAATGATTTACACTAGTGATCTACATCTCTTTTAAATCTCTCAGTGTAATGTCACTTCACTTCGTCACCTGTGATATACATAAACTGAGTGGGTCAGGTTGGGAAACCTGGTGAGTACATAGGGTTTTCAACCCACAATAATATAATTATTATGTTCAATCAAACAATCAACCCAATTACCCATCCCCATTATCTTCTTTACTCTTTAAGGATTTAACCTAAGAGTCATCTATCTTGCATTCATTTATTCCGATGTCCCTTACTTCCAGGGTTATGGGACTGGCACTAAATCCATAGCTGCCAATGTTCGTTCATAAAGCACTAATTCCATAGCTGCTATAGTCTATTCATCGGGTACTAAATCCATAGCTACCAGTCTTTATTTAATAGGTACTAAGTCCATAGCTACCAATGTTCAACAGGTACTAAGTCCATAGCTACCAATTCCTACAGGTACTAAATCCATAGCTACCAACGTCTAAAAGGTACTAAGTCCATAGCTACCGGTGTTTGTCCCATAGGCACTCAGTCTGTAGCTGCCAATGTATACTCACGTCATCTTCTATCTCTCATCATTCATCTACCCATCTCATACCCAACATTTTCGTATATATAAAATACGTATACAGTTTAAGTCCTTTAAAACATGTATAAAACGTTCAACCAGCATAGACAGCAAGTATTCAGATAATGTGCACACATAGCATGTAGTTTATATAAAATAATTCATATCTATGTGTTAGATGAAAGTAACTATGCACTCACTTGAGAATGTGGTGACTCGGTACGCGGACAGCGCTTCGTTTACTTTAATATAATTTTCTTCGATGAAACCTACTATTATTACCACTAGATTTTAGTCTAATATTTACCGTGACTAATTATTAGTCTTATTATTATTATTATATAAGCGTTTAAACAATACTTTCCAACCACTATGTACAGACAGGGGCCAGACATAAAACACCGGAGGGCAGGACCATTTTGGCATATAGCATTTCTGAAATCCAACAACACTATGCGGCCCTTTAAACCAGATTCCCCGTACCGCGAGTAGTTAAAAAGATATTATAACGACACTTATATAAGTCATAATAATAGCTCAAATATTTATTATAAATTTATAATAACAATACTAATTTTAAATATAAACTATATTTAAAATGGGGTAAGCATAACTTACTTACAAGGGGATTTTAGCTAGGAGTCGGGCTCTGCAGGGGCAGAACTTCGTCGCTGAATCTTTCTAAGAAAGATTCGTGCAGCGCTTCAGCGCTCACCTTGCTATACTAAAACTACAGAAAGAGAAGTCGAATCACGAGGGACCGAAATGCTCGGGGGATAAGGAGAGAAAGACTCTTGAATCAAGAGAATGGTGCAAGAAATATGAGAGCCCAAGCCTCTTATTTATAGTAATTGAATTTACAAAAACTACCCCCCATAATTACTTAATGACCTTATAGTTATATAAACAACTAAACACCCCTTTATAATACTATTTTAAATAGATTTAAAGATATTTGTACTAAACTAATGTCGAAAGAACTCAAAATTAGTCTTATAATGACCGCATCGTCGATACCTTTCTAATGATATATACATATGTATATATATGTGTATGTATATATGATTTATACTTTATTTTAATACGTAAATATGCTATTATAATTTGTAACTCGTTCATACGAACTCCGTTTTTGACGTTCTTTATATCCATGCGTAGGTGGAGACGCACTCTACAACTTTCGTTTAGACTCCTTCGACTAATTTTGAATTTATTTTTAAAGTTATATTTTTAACAGGCCGGGACAGGATTGGTCCGTTATAATCTCATAACTTCTTCATCCGATGTCCATTTTCGTCTGTCTTTTTATTGTTACGCTACTAATAATGAGATCTTCAATTCTCGTTTAGGTTGTCTCGGCTAAAAATCGCTCGATCTAATATTCGAATTTCGGACTGTACACTGCTAATCCGAAACTTCGAAAAATCGTAACTTCTTCATACGAAGTCAGATTTGGGCGTTCTTTTTATCAAAGTTCTTAGTTTAACATATTCTACGACTTTCGTTTAGAGCGCTAAATCTAAATCTCGCTCTATCATAAATTTACTGTTTACGCTTCCCGGCGCCGTGCCGGTTCCGACGCGAAACTTCGACGGGTCATAACTTCTTCGTTATAACTCGGATTTCGGCGTTATTTATCTGTACGGAAACCCTGTGACATCTTCTACAACTTGGTTAAGATTATTTATTCTAAATAATCTTTTTGTCGAAAAGTCGTTTTCGACCCCTATTGCCTCTAAATTGACTAGCCCGGATCTGCGGGCGTTACAATTATCTCCCCCTTTGGATGATTACGTCCCGAAATCATCAACGAAACAGGGTCATATAATGACTCCATACGTCATCTCTTCATCCTAGGTAATAATTATAACTTCTACATTCCATCAAGCTTGTGCAAAACGAACTTGCACTTAGGAACTTGAGATACGGAAACCCTGAAGGTCGGGGAGATAGGGTTTCCCCAGACGAGTGTTGGACTATCTTAGGAGGTGGTTCTACTATTTCTGCGTGAGATAGTATCCGTGGAACACCTAATAGTCCAATTAATCTCTACGACTTTGGTTTATTTTAGTGCGGAAAGTGCATGCTCCTACATAACCCTTCGACTAATGCCAGGGCTGGTGTCAAGTCTATAATCTCTTCGGGATCTGGGTCACGAGGCTTAATGCAACTACTTTCGCACTTTGATCAAGGATTCTTGGATGCGGAGGTTATCCTGTGGTTCTTGGTATTCTAGTGTTTACTTCGGAGAATGAAGTCTATCGTCTACGGGGCGACGACGATTTCCTCCATGTGAGAGGGCGGAGGATCTTACGCACTACTTGTCTGTAACAGGGTGGACGAAGTGCCTGAGTAGTGTGGGCATCTACAACACTACTCTTCCGAAGGTTCTGAGTTTTCTCGGTCTAGGTCAAATCTAGTGAGTATAGGGTTCCATTACTCAGAACTTTAATCTCCTCATCCATTCTTCTCGGAGTTTAACTCATCGCAGCTTTAGGATTATTAGAATATCCGTTGCGATGCTTAAATCGGGGGATTGAGCGTGAATGGATGATCGTAGTCAATGTTCTTGACTCTAGCTCCCGTTCCATGGGATAGGATGAAGGGTCTTTCTAGGGAATCTACTAGGTATGCTTCGGGTGGTTATCGTCTTCTGGAATGCATGTAGTGCCTTTCGCTTCGGTTCTTATCTGTCTAAGGAGGGTTGCTTAACAGCGCGCGGTACCCCCTCTCCTGGGTACTTCGGAAGGTTTGAGATAAGAGGGACGATTGACGGATCGCATTAGGTTTGATTATTTGCATTATGTTTAGGTTTGGAATAACCTTTATTTGCCGACATGGCTACGGAGAAAGTTCTTTTTAGACAACACTAAGGATGAACACATGGTTGAACGAAGTCAAACCATGATCGATAGAGTCGTCGAAGTTGGCACACTTCGACATGATATAAAGTGAAGATCGATAGAGTCATGTGCCGAAAAGGCACACAAGTTCTAGGCATCTCAGGTTTTGTCCTGTGTATCACTATCGCGGATACTCGGACCGATAGAGTCGACGCGGAACTATAAAGAGTCCTAAGTGTTCTGAATAGAGTACCTTTTTCATGAATGGATTTTCACAAGACATTTCTTTAATCGCCTAACATATACTAGTCATGTATAATTAAGGTGGGGAGGACTGTTGACTGAGCGACTCCGCCCTAAATCCACAACCAAACGAGGAACAGGAAATGAGGCGGCATTCACTTACTCTAGGTCTATCCATCTTAACTATACATGGCTGTAACACATACATTTAGCCATTATAGTTTTACCTAATAAATTTAAATTTTGTAACAGTGCTGCGACTTTCGCCTTAATGGGGAAGAAAATTACATTTGAATTAGCCTTTTAATGCTTTCAGTTTAGTTATCCGAGATCGAGAGACGTACCAAAATCTACTTGGTTCCTTGATGCTTCTCCCTAAGCATTAGAGTTAGACTCCTCCTGTGTCCTTGTCTTTCCCTCCGGTTGGGCAGTCCTTCTTGAAGTGTCCCATTTCACCACATAGGTGGCAAACTGTACGGGTCGCCACATTTGTGGTTGATGTAATTAACTCAACCGGGGTTCTGCAGACGCGAGCAGTATGCCCCAACATGTGGCACCTAGTACAATAGAGCTCCCGGCAGACACCATGATGATGGTAGCTGCACTTTCTGCAGTGGAGAAGGTTTCCTAAGTATGGTATCCTAGGTGTGGGGATGGAAGGGTTGGTAGGGAATTTGACCATCTCAGCTCGTTGCCCTTCGGAAGGTCCTTGAGCCGAGGTACTTCCCTCCTCGATCTTGATCTTTCTCTTCAGTGGATTTGAGTGAGGTTCTTGGGTGGCTGGGTATGTAGGGGTTGGTTGCTGCTGTCCATTGATAGGATCGGAAATCCCGACAGGCACCATGCTAACATTGGCGTTGTTAGCATTCAGGTGAGCCATGACAGCTGCTACAACTGCTGAGAC
The DNA here is from genome assembly GCF_002870075.4 of Lactuca sativa. Taxonomy (NCBI): domain Eukaryota; kingdom Viridiplantae; phylum Streptophyta; class Magnoliopsida; order Asterales; family Asteraceae; genus Lactuca; species Lactuca sativa. The sequence goes on along the minus strand of NC_056626.2, from coordinate 244,612,324 downwards.
TGCAGCTTGGAACGTAGCTTCATCGAATAAGAGAGTAGGTTACTTGCTTGTGGACTGGTTACACTTCTTCGGTGGCATGGTTTTTCCTACACGGAAAGGAATACAAGATGATGAGAGACGATGGCTACCCCTAGACATACCTTTGCTGACTGTATTAGGCACAAACTTTTCCCGTGCCTCGGGTACTGGTTTGTCTGGGTGTCGACCTACATCCCTATGATGTTGTCCTGGTAATCAAGGTAGGAGTGTGAGTATCGGAAAAAAGGCCATAAAATGCAAGTCGTTCCTACTAAGTTACCTTTATACTGGGAAGGTTTCACTCTCCGACCTGGAAAGATTTAAAAACAATTCGGAACGAACACCGCGGAAAGAGAGGCTTATGTAAGCTTATGGCTAAATATCCTCAATAGAGGAGCGGGAATCCGCTATAATCGTGCAACTGGCAACGGGAAACGACGATTTACCTAACACATAGTGTGAGTAGTGTAACCACTAACTCACTTAATTGTATTATTTTACGGGTTTATTAGTGTGACAAACATGAGGAATAGACAATTCTCGGGTTCCATGTACTGGCTCCCTCTGTCTGCCTCGTATCTTTGGCTGGAATCGGCGTTGGTTTCCTTCGGGTAGTTACCTAGGGTTCACTCCTCGTATGGAGATATTGAATTTCTATTCCGCCTTGCTTCCGAATCCGACTCTGGGTGTCATCACTTCATGACGGATGACTGGAATCTCGGAAGCTTAGGCGAATCTCTCACCACTGTCCCTAAAAGATATAGGCACTTCGTGAATTCAATAGTCTCAACCTCGTTCATTTATTTTCGAACAGGAAATCTTCTCAATGAACTTCTTTAGGGTCGAAATCAACTCTTCTATTAAGCACTGAAGTGGATAGGGTTTTCTACAGGGTTCCTGCAAGAATTGGAAATGTCTAAAGAATCCTAAGAGATTATTAACATTCCATTGGATGATCCATATCGAGTCCTGCTACGATTACACAGGGTATACAAATCATATATAGCTTAGATCCGATAGGCCTTCGAAATATGTGATACTACTCTAAATCCACATCCAAACAAGGAAAAGGAAGTAGGGCGAAACCACGCATTCTTAGCCTATGGGATCCTTATTATATATAACCTTGAGAGTATACTCTTTGTAATTGTAGGTATATCAATAAGGATCTTTTTAGTTCTTCACACAAGGTTAGTTATGGATCCTAAAATACCCCTATGGTATTTTAATTCCTTTTTGATTCTTATCTTCTGATACGATTCTGGGATTTGTGTGAATCTTTTAGTATTCCAAAATACTCCTATAGTATTTTGACTTTAGGTTTGGCTCTAACATTCCTAGTTGGTAAGTTTTAGCCCTGTTGCAACACCACTATCACTCCCAAGCACACGTTCATCGCATCTCGAATAAATGTAGTTGATCAGGTTACATTTATTCCAGCTTACGATTATATAACTGCCCAGGTTTGATTGTAGTGCTCAACATCCGAAGACTTTTATTATTGTTCTTCTTGTGATACTTTTGTTTGAGTGTTTAGATTCTGGATGTTCTTATACTTTGGTAAAATATGGTTATATTTTAAAGTATAATTCTTGGTTAGAGTGTTTTATCCCTTTGCGTTTATAGGTTGCTTATCTTTTATGATTTGATATACTTAGCTCACTATAAACAAGGCTCTGATATCAATCTGTCACACCCCAAAACCGAAACGACGGAAACGTTCTGGGGTGGATGATGTCATGTCAAGTATCACAACACATGAATTATAGTAATCAAAGTACAACAAAACATTGCATTAATAGTAATAGTTTTACATGGTTTGCTTTACAATACAACAAGGTAATACAAGTAATAGAATAAATACAGCGCGACACTAAGCTATCTTCATCAACAGCTCCTGGGATGTACCTGTCTAATGCTAACCTGAGAATACAAGTTATTTGAAAAGCGAGTATCAGCATTTTTACAAATGCTGGTGAGTTCATAAGCATTTAGTGACGTTTTTATTCAAGTAACTTAATTAAAAGTAGTAGTTAAAGAGATTATAATGTATTAGAGTTCATTCCAGAAAATCCTATATTTTCTTTAATAAAAGCAGCCTTCTACCAAGACTGGACAGAGTTATGTGGTAAAAAGTAGTTTTCCCTAAATCGCTATCTTTATCAAAATACTGAATTTGATTATTAAAGAAAGCAAGAGAAATCAGGGAATAACATATGCCTCAGCAGTGAGGACTGCTGACTAAGGCAAAGGAATCATAGACTCCAGGAGAGTATCGAACGAATGACACGCCTGGTTCTGTCTAACAAAAGAAGACACAGACCCCAGACGGTACCAAATGAAAGGTACAACTAGTAAGGTCTAATACAGTGAACACAGACCACAGACAGTACCAACTTAATGATACGTCTAGCGAGGTCTAAAAAAGTGAATACAGTGGATACAGTGAATACAGACCCCAGACAGCATCAAATGAATGATACGTCTAGTAAGGTCTAAAACAGTGAATATAGTGGATACAGTGGATACAGTGGATACAGTGAATACAGACCCCAGACAACATCAAATGAATGATACGTCTAGTAAGGTCTAAAACAGTGTGACTCCGAAAGTGAGTTCCAACATACAGTGTAAATTGCTGGTGAAAAACCATTACCTTAAAGCCATGAATTATAAGGTAACCTGGGATACTCGTAACCATACTAACCGACACTAGAGTACCTGACGCCCTACAAGCGTCTAGAGAATATGACATTTGTCACCCCTTGGCTTCGTAGGTCATGGAATGTAGCTAGCAGTCACGGTGCGTGGGTGTCAATCCCATATAGATCTATACACACAATGTCCGCTCTCCCTACAAGAGACTCTGGTTACCAACTAGACGACGGAGAAGGCCGTGTCCTGAAGATGCATCCCAAATAGTGGGTAGAGACTTCCAAATAGTGGGTAGTGGGTTTCTAATGCAAGTGCTAAACTAGAGGTAGAGATTCATAACTGAGCTGACTGAAGTAAACTCATATGTCTATGCTTGTCTACATAATATATAACTAATGAATCAAACGACCTTCGGATGGGCATCCGATCCCACCAGACCACATCTCAACGAACAAAAGAAAATAGGGCGGACAAGCCTTCCTAAGTCCTTCATTCATTATTTATATGCATTTATACAAGCACATACATACATCTAACTACGCTTGAGTGTGTGTCAAGTGGAATCAGATCGTGAACTATATGTGTATAAGGTGGAATAACCGACATGTGAAGTATAAGCGTACAGTGGAATATACGAGTCGTGAAGTATAACCGTACAGTGTGGGATAATCGAATCATTAAGTATAAGTGTACCAAGTATAAGTGTATCATGAAGTGGAAATGACAACTGGTGAAGTAAAAGCGTCTATCAAGTATAAGAGGCTACAAGTATAAGCGATATAGAGACAATAACCGGTATAAGCGTATCACGAAGGAAATGCATTATCAAGTAGGAGTTTTAAATGAGTAAAAGCAAAGCAGCAGTAACAAACAAGTAAAAGTATACGTCGTGAAAGGGAACTTCGATGAAAACCTTGGAAAAACCTTTTTAGTCAGGGAAAATCACATTTGGTATTCTTTGGTACAATAAGTTTGAAAAACTTTATAACTCCTTGGAACCTTTATAAACCAGTCTTAAATGAATTTAGATAAAACAGTATAAGTAAGAGTTTTGAATAAGTGAAAACATTTTAGAAAACCATTTATAGCGTCCTACTCGGTAAAACGGTTTACAGTGTGGTAAATCATTATGCATGCGGGTTATCAATCACATGTTATTGATATTATAACTGGCATGCTTAACTTGTATTCCCCCCTATAAAACATGTAAAAACATTAAAAGGTTCATTCAGGGGTATGAACTCACCTGGTGTAAGTGGATCCAACGAAGGTGCCGGTTGGGTGCTCGGTGTCAAGTAAAGACTTGGACACACTTAGTGACCTATTCAACATATGTTTATATACAATTAGTATATTATATACCAATTAAACAAGTATACGCACTCTAAGGAGCGGAAAACAATTTGGTTAAGTGTTTGGGGTGTCTCGGGTAGCGTCTAAAGGTGTGTATGGCTTAGGAATGAAATTTACTCTCCGAGAGTAAACTCCCAAAGCTTAGTTTACGGCCCAGGGACATCTCACCATGAGTTTATAGCCGTAAACTCATGTTGAGGGGCTCTAGTGTGTTTTAAGGCTTCTAACTTGTTTATGGAATTATTCTAGGCCCAAAACTATATAGTATGAATGAGTTTAAGGCTTCTAAGGGCTTCATTAGGGAGTTTATGGCCCATGAACCATCCCTAAGGGAGTTCACGGCCGTGAACTCCTATGCCATGAGTTTAATGAAGTTTCAAGCCCCTAATACCCTCCTAGCATTTTATAGAAATAGTCTAAGGCTATTTGGGGAATAAAAACCAATATTTTGGCATGTTTGAAGGTGTTTACGGCCTTGACACATGTCTGGGCCGTAAACTCCTTTTACCCCTTCATTTCATTGTGTGTTAAATGATCTAAACGCAAAATACCAAGTCCCTAATTCATGTATTAAGCCTAAGGGTGGTTTGGGAGTGTTTTTGGGGCATTTTGACAAGATTTAGAGGTGTTTACGGCCTAAGAATGTGCTTGGGCCGTAAACTCTCTTTTATGCCCTTACTTCTTGTGTTTTGATGATTAAACACTCCTAGACAAGTTCCTTAAGTGGTTCCTAGGCTCAAAGGGACAAGTTTGGGTCATTTTGGCCACATTTAAGGGGTTTACAGCCTAAGGAGGATCTTAGGCCGTAAACTCCATTTGGAAGCGTTTGGTTGCGGATTTGGCTCGAAAACGGGTCTAGTGACAGAGTATAGAGAGAGAGAGGGTGGAAAAGGCTCCAATGGAGTTTACTCCCCCTTATATATGGGTGGGAGTTGGAGCTCAGTGAAATTCTACCCGATACTTTTGTTTAACGGGGCTTTTGGTCGCACCCGATTTAGTGGTCGTAATAATAAAAACTAACTTTTCCAACTAAATGGAAATGTGTAATATGAGTTTTTATTTTTCCTTATCACGAATTAACGACATAAAACATAAGTGAATAAAACATTTATTTATTTGACGACCTCCTATTAACGAAACTTTTATACAGTGGAATATTCCGTTAACGGTAACGGGGTAATGTAACGGAACAACTTTGGGTTGTCACAGTGAGGGAAGTGGTATCTCGACATGGGGTGCCGATCTCGATTGTCTCAGACCGGGATGTACACTTCACTTCCAGATTTTGGAAGAAGTTTCATGAGAGTTGGGTACTAGGCTGCATTTTAGTACTGCATATCACCCCCAGATGGACGGGCAGAGTGAGCGGACGATTCAGACGCTTGGGACATGCTTCAAGCAGGTGTGTTGGATTTTGGGGGAAGTTGGGATACGTACTTGCCCTTGGCAAAGTTTTCCTACAACAACAACCATCATTTGAGCATTGGTATGCCGCCCTTTGAGTTGTTGTATGGGAGGAGGTGCAGGACCCCCATTTGTTGGGGAGAGGTTGGACAGCGCGTGATGGGTAATATAGAGATCGTGCTTCAGACGACAGAGCAGATCCAGCAGGTCAGGCAGAGGTTGTTGACTGCTCAAAGTCGTTAGAATAGTTATGCGGACAGACGCTGGTCCGAGCTTCAGTTTCAGGTCGGAGACTTTGTGCTCCTAAAGGTCTCTCCTTGGAAAGGAGTGATCCGATTCACGAAGAGGGGCATGTTGGGGCCCCGATTTAGTGGTCCATTCCGAGTGATCGCGAGGGTAGGCCGGGTAGCCTATCGTTTGGAATTGCCAGCAGAGTTGGGGCAGATTCACGACACTTTCCATGTGTCGCAGCTGCGGAAGTGCATAGCCGATGAGTCGGCAGTGCTTCCATTAGAGGGTATTTAGGTGGATGCGAGCCTGAATTATGCTGAGAGACCAGTGGCAATCAGATATCGGAAAATCAAGGTTCTCAGGAACAAGGAGGTACCCTTGGTTTTGGTTCAGTGGCAGCATCGGAAGGGGTCCGAGATGACCTGGGAGCCGGAGCGTGAGATGCGTGACCAGCATCCGGAGTTATTTGCAGAGCGAGACTTCGAGGGCGAAGTCTAGTTCTAGTGGCGGAGAATTGTAACAGCCCGGATTCCCAGGTATTATTTATTCTTATAATTTTGGTGTTTTGTGAGGGGACTCGGCGAGTTGGAGCTCAAAATCGCCGAGTATGATCGCGGTTTGGGCCCGGGTTCGCGTCCGGACTCGGCGAGTCCAAAAGGTGGACTTGACGAGTCCACGATGTTTAATGAAACCCTAATTTCCAGGGTATGAGACCTATTTAAGGGGGCTTATGGCCGTCATTTGCGGCCACCAACCCCAGAGAGAACCCTAAAGAGTCCTTGAGCGTTTTGTGAGAGAGCAGAGGAAGATCCTTGACTAATTGTGGGTGTTTTTGCACATAGAAGAGGATCAAGGCAAGAGGAGACCAAAGAAGGTGCTAATCTAGTGATTTATGAGCTCAGAGACTTCATTTGAGGTAACCATTCATTCCTATCTCAGTCGTTGGTGTAAATCTTAGAGTTAGGATTTCTTTGTGGAAAGATCCATGGAGTAATTGGCCTCTTCTTGTGTTGGTACTTTAGATCTGGACCCAAAGAGGTCCAGAGATCCCATTCCCTTGAGCTTTATGAGTGTTAATGGATGCCATAAGCTTAGAATGGCATTATAAAGACCACATCATCAAATAAGGCCTTTGGACCGTTGCATGACCACCAAGATTGTAACTTTACATGATGTATGTGCTTGGAAGGACTAGATCTATGGGTTATTGGAACAGATCTGACCTCAGGAGTGAGTTTGAGTTCATGCATGGCATAGACTCGCCGAGTCCAAAGAACAAACTCGGCGAGTAGCATGAGGATTGTCCATAACCACTCTGTGAGTGGTTTTGCCGAGTTAAGGGTTGACTCAGTGAGTCAGGGAGAGTCAGAGAGGGTTGACGAGTGGACTAAGTAAAGCTGGAAGTCGCCGAGTTGTTCTTGAGACTCGGCGAGTTGAGTCGTGGTGGTCCCACGATTCATGCCAGGTCGAACTCGTCGAGTCAGGGAAGTACTCGATGCGTCAAGAGAGGATCCTAGGTAATCAGTGAGCACGTATAGACTCGCCGAGTCGCTCTAATGCACTCGCCGAGTCCGGTTAAGTTGACCGTTGACCGTTGACCAGAGTTGACCAGTGTTGACTTGATAGGGGTAGTCAACCTTAGCTGTGAAAGTGTTAATTAGAGATATATTGTGTTATAGGAGGATTATAGCTCGGAGGATCGAGCGAGAGTGATTTTCGGGATTTGCGAGTTAGCGAGATACACGAGGTGAGTCTTCTCACTATACTTTACCTTGAGTAGGTAACTAGAGTTATGTGACAGAGTAATTGTATGCTATGTATGTTATGTGTTGTACTGCATTATTTCTATGTGATTTATGATGTGCATGTTTATAGAGTTGGAACCAGAAGGTTCACAGAGTTAGAACCAGAGGGTTCACAGAGTAGGGTCCACGGGCCCACAGAGTTATAGCCTCGAGTGGCTAATATGTGTTATGTGTGGTATTTTGGGGAACTCACTAAGCTTTGTGCTTACAGTGTTGGTGTTATTTGTTTCAGGTACTAGTGATGACCGTAGGAAGGCGCCGGCTTGATCAGTACACACACACGGGATTTTATGTTATCAGATCTTGGGAATTTTATGTAGCATGGATTGAGTTAAAAACATTAATGTTTTTATGAATGATAAATGATTTGTGTTTTTATAAAATGTGAAAAATTGTTTTGAAATTTACGTTGTTACAAGTTGGTATCAGAGTCTTGGTTTAAGGGATTCGAGTACCTTGTGTATCAAAGGCATGCAACCAACATTCTATTTAACTACAATAGGTATAGTTAAGGATTATCACTCATTACTACTATCACTATGACGCTCACTATAATTACTACTGTTATGGGTTAACACATGCTAAATACTATGCGAAGAGAATACTATATACTATACAAGAGAACACTAAACACACTATACCAAGGAGTGCACTATATGCTAATACAAGGGAATACACTAAAACAGAATGTGGCAGACTACTTTACGATATGACACGTCACTGTGCTATCACCGTGTAACCAGAGTCTCCTGGAGGGAGAGTTGGCATTATGTGTATAGATCTATACTGGACAGACACTCCCACATCCCGACTGCTAGCTACAGTCTGAGTCGTCTAGGCCCAGGGCTAACAAAATGTCACCACACTATGTTTGACCTGGAGGGTCATCCGTTATTCGATCACCGATCAGCTTTGTTACATACGAATTCACATTAGGACCTTTAATTAACATATTAAGAATTAAAGGTGAAATAGATCCCTAAGGTGCATCATACACTTAATATTATCTAGAGTCTGTACTTTTATTTCATTCAGCCGGCAATGTCACTGCTGGGATAAAACATTATTTTACCCAAATATTTCACATAAATGAAGTCTATAAACTATAATTTTATACTAATAGATTCACCGGGAAAACCTTTACCCTTTCGAAGGAGTATACTATTTTCAAACTTGGACAACAGCTCTTATATTACATAATTGTAAACACTTTTATACAAACAATGACACTAAATACTTATGAACTCACCAGCTTTATGCTGATACTCGTTTTCAAAATAACTTGTATTCTCAGGTCATTCGTAGACAGGTACACATGCAACTTTTGAGAAGATGGAGCATATACAAGACTCATCTTTATTTTGATTATACTTTTGGTGTCTAACAAACTGTACAGAACATGCTTGTATTACAATTATTATATTAACGAAATGGATGTCATTGCTTGTTTTTACTATTATGCATTGTAATGATACCGTACATGACGTCCTCCACCCCAGAACATCTTCCGCCGTTCTCGGTTTTGGGGTGTGACAGATTGGTATCAGAGCATTGTTTATAGTGAATCGAGTATATCAACCCATAAAAGATATACGAACTATAAACACATCGAGAGTAAAACACTCTGAGCAAGAATATATACTTTTAAATAATAAAATATTTAACTAAGTATATATATATATATATATATATATATATATATACATCCACTAATAGAAGGGGTCAGTATCATACTAGAATAGAACAAAAGTACTAAGCTTGATGAACAACATTTTTAAGCTTAGAGACATATAGTCACATCTAGGTGAATGTAGCCTGATCAACTACATTTTCCTAGGAGTGACTAGCATGTGCCTAAGAGTGGTTGTGGTGTTGCAACAAGTCTAAAACTTACCAACACTACTACAAGAATACTAGAACAAGAATACTATATGAGTATTTTGCATTTATATAATTCACATATGTGAGAACTAAAAAGGTCGTTATTAGTAGAGCAATAGTTGCTAAGTGGATACGTTACGATTACATGTGATTAAGGTGTTATAGACTTAGAATCTGTGATCTTTGATTCACTTCCTGTTCCTTGTTTGGTTGTGGATTTAGAGTTAGGGTCACTTATTCGAAGGTCTATTCTGCCTCGGCCGCATGCAATTAGTATGCACTATGCAAGTACTGGTCTAACTCATAACGATCATCTTCTAAGTATCTTAGATTTGAACGCCTATTAACTATTCTTTCCCCATTCTCGCATAGATAGCATGGCTGGTTTCCACCTTCCTGGCGATCCGTACTATCCAAACCAAGGCATTGGAGGATGGCTCGATGAAGAGCCAGAAGATGATCACCCAATCCCTTTGGATGATCATCGTGCTGAAGACTTTTCGGATAGCTCCGACTCCGAACCATAAGTCAAAAACCTGCCCCCAGTAGCTCCAAACCCCAACCCCCATCCAGCATTTCAAGGTCCCACTCCCATGTGGGCAATAACCTTGAACCGATGGAGCGATGAATAGGGTCAGCCTTTACCTTTCAACGAAGACCGCAGCTTCGATAACATAAGCGAGGGAGACTCAGCTGACAGAGTCTTGCCCATCATGGTCCGTAGGATTGCTAGGACCATCAAACAAGGTCATGTAGCCATTGGCAGAATCGTGGAAATTGACGCCAGCTCTAACCTTAACACGGTCCGTATTCGTCAACAGGAAGAAGCCATGGATAGGACTTGGAGGACCAATGAGGCTTTGTAGCAACAGCTGGTTGCATCCCGAGCCGAAGTTAGGGAACTCCGAGTGCGTTAGAGGGCTCATGAAAGACATCTTTAGGGAGTTGTACGCCAACTGGCTGATCTTAGGGTTCGCCCAATGGGTACCCATTGCCAGTAAAAGATGTCAACTCATCTTTCTCTTTTGTTTAAGGACTAGCCTTTCCTTTTCTATGCTCGATAGAGTACTTGTCTGTAAACATTCCTAACTCTGAAAGTACTCTAACTAGGCTCCTAGGCTGCCAACATTTTCCCTAATGGTTTGATGTAAGACCTACTGTTAGGTCATTTTTCCCGAACTCATTTTACATCATTAATACCAGTTATATTGGCAGTTATCTACTTCATGGGAAAGTTTATACTTTCGTGCTTCCCTACTCTGTTGCTATGATTCTATCTAATAATTGAACTATGGCGATTTAGTCCGTGAAACACTCTCATCATGTTACAAATGATTCTTATTATTGTCATCATCTTTATAAATTTTCAGTATAGGATGCCTCCCCGTAAGCGCCCGAACAGAGGCAGACCTGCGACTCAAACTCCACCTCCACCACCTCTTCCTCCGCAGTTCGATTGTGACAACCCGTAATTTTCATTTGGTTAAAACCTAAAAGTCAATCACTTCTTATTATAAGTTAACGTCATTATTTCTTATTTCTAAGAAATTTAAAGTTCTTTTGATTATTTTAATATTATTCTTTAAACGAATGGGTGAAAGAAAGTGCAGTCTCGGGTTTTGAAATTTAAAAACCAAAAACACGTCGTGTCTTAGAAGTTCACGACCAAACTTTTATGTTTGGGTCGAAAAATATTCCAAAAAACATAAACTCATGCCTTAAGCATGAGTTTACTCCCCAAAAACTAGTCATTTGTGCATACTCCCCATTTACCACAAGAGTAAACTCCAAAAATCCTCTCAAGTATCATCCTAGAAATTATTCAACATCTTCAATCTAGTAGGTGTTTCCAGCCCTTTCAAGTTAGTATATCACTTAATCTAGTGATTGTACATCCTTTAATCCATCCATTTATGTGTTTTGACTAGTTTTCCAAAAACACCAAGAACACACACTAGTGTTCTTCAACTTTAAGTTCATTTCAAGCTTCCATAATGTAAGTACTTCTATCCTAGAGTCGTTTAAAGCTTGGTATACATGTTTATATCAAAGAAAAGTCCCAAGAACACCAAGTTAAAGGTGTTCACGGTTTTGGGAGGTCCCAAAACCATAAACACCAAGAATATGGAGAAAGTGGTGTGTTAGGGTGCCTAGATGCTTCACAATGCCTTAGGGACATGTGTAGATTCATCCTTGATGAGTTTATCACACAAAAAGCACCAAAATCATACATTTTTATGTGTTTACGGGTTGGGGATCTCCCAAAACCGTAAACACCCCAAATGATGTGTAAAAGTCCCATAAATGTCCCACAGTTGTTCCTTATGTCTAAATCTAACCTGGACTATTACCATGTTTGAGCTAAGGACTTGAAAACCGACAAATACCAAACTTATGAGTTTAAGGTAGTAAAATCATGAGTTTAAGGTAGTAAACTCATGAGTTTAAGGTAGTAAACTCATGGAGAAATGGTCCTTAGACAGTAAACTCAATTTAGGAGTGTTTTGATGCCACACAACACTTCCTAAGGCTAAATCATGAAGTAGGAATGCTTGGAATAGCTTAGAGGACTTCAAAACAACAAATGGTCAAAAAGGTTAGGAGTTTACAACCGTAAACTCAAGAGTTTACGACCGTAAACTCAAGGGGTGTTGGTCCTTAGGGAGTAAACTCATTTTAAGAGTGTTCCTTGAACCCCAATCATACTAGCCTTTCCTTACAACACTTAGATGCACTCTTTAGCACTTATAACACTTATACAAAGTGTTTGGCATGTCCTAAAGTGTCTTGACTTTTTTATTAGTTGTTTAAAGACTAATTGTTTATATACATATATCCTCATATGTAATTAGGATCTTTGTGCGTGTCAAAGTCTTCACTTGACACCAAGCACTTATCCGACACTCCTTTCAGATCCACTCGCTACAGGTGAGTTCATACCCCTTAATCAATGTTTTAAATGTTTCTAAATGCTTTATGGGGGGAATACAAGTAGAATCATGCTACTTATTCTATCAATCACATATGATTAATAAGCAACATTCAAATGATTTACTATTCATTAGCCGTTTTACCAAAAAGTTTCCTTCAAATGATTTTCATAAACACTTTATATGTTTAAAACTCCTTATTAAACTATAGATTTTACTCTGCATGTTTCATTTCAAACTCATTTACAATTGTGTTTCAAACAAATGTTTCTTTATGCTTAAACTGTTTTATCAAACCCATGCTTTCAAACTGTGTTATAGATTGACATCAAGTCGATCTTTTCTTAGATAATAATTATGTTCAAAGGTTTTACAAAACTTATTTTATGCTTTTATATTATCAATTTCATGCCTATATATGTATAGTTATATAACAAATGTTTAAAAGACTTAGGAAGGGTATCCACCCTATTTCCTTTTCGCGCTTGAGACGTGGTCTGGTGGGATATGGGGTACCCGTCCGAAGGTCGTTTAAATATTAGTTATATATCATGTGTACATATATAGTCGTAAAGGTCCTTCCAGTCCATTCAGTACCCTGGGGTAGCAAGGGTATACTTCCATGTTCATACGTACTAGTTACATTACCAGTAAGCTACCATTTGGGTAGCTTAGGAAGATACTAGAACTATTACTAGAACGCGATATCATACAATGAGTCAGTTCATTCATGAGTCAATACTTGCTAGATAAATAGAGAACACACATTATAGCTAGTGCACACAGTACATTACTATACTATTACATAGCTACATTTACATTAGTACATTCACATGAATACATCTACATATATACACCTACATTAGTACATATACATATATACACCTACATGAGTACATCTACATATATACACCTACATGAGTACATCTACATAGGTACACCTACATGAGTACATATACATAGATACATCTACATGAGTACATTAGTACACTTACATGAGTACAATTACATAGATAACATATGATGAATTACTAGTAAATTTTTTATGTATAGATTCTGTTATATAATCCTCATTCTTATCTTCACTTTGTGATTCAATCACATAATCAGCGAGATAGATTGGATTTAATATCCTACTACCAAAGGATACTTGTGAGATTAACCATCCCTAGAATCTCTGTTAGCTACAGAGGAAAAAGCACATCTACGGATGTCAACGGTTGATACCATTACAGGTATACTTTAAGGGACTAACTATTCCTATACCCAGTTGTTAGCAACAGAGGTAAATGTATATCTACGGATGTCTTCAGTTGGCACTTTTAATTATCTTAGTACAAAAGGATAACACTTAGGTTATTTATATTATTACCTCCATCTTGTGACTCATTCACACAACCGATGAGGTGAATTATTTGAGTATCCTAGTACCAAAGGATACAATTTCTTATAATAATAATAATAGTAGTACGGTTAAGTCTTGGTACAAGACTACATTTAGAACAGTTAAGTCTTGATAGAAGATTACATTTAGAACAGTTAGGTCTTGGTAGAAGACTCCCTTATATAATAGTAGGAATCATAGGGATTTCTAGGGTTTTTCAAACGTTTACAGTTGTTTCACAAACATTTTCAGACTTACACGAACTTTCTTTCAAAACATTTTCAAGTCTTACATTTCAATGACATACAAATACTTACATTTCATTCGTACAAATGCATTCTTACAAATTAAGACACTAAAATACTTATGATCTCAGCAGCTTTAAAGTTGATACTCTCTTTCAAAATAACTTGTATCCTCAGGTCAACAGTAGACAGGTACCGATGCAAGGTTTAGAGAAGATGGAGCTCGTTCAAGACTCATCTTTCATTTTTTTTATACTTAGTGTCTATTATTATTTGACAAAGCACTTGTATTAAAATTATATTATTAATGCAATGGAAGATGTTGTTGCTTGTTTACTACTTTTCATTGTTGTGATACTGTACATGACGTCCTCCACCCCAGAATGTTTCCGCCATTCTTTGTTTTGGGGTGTGACATCGATGCAGTGATGTCTCAAGCGGCGGTAACCGCAACTGTAATAGCAGCTGTGGATCAAATGAATTCTGGTGATGCAAGCGGAGTTGGAATGGGCGGCAACTCTAGACATGGTGAAGTCCACCAATGGACACAGGGGCGTACCTCTAAGGATTTCATGAACTGCAAACCAACATTCTTCAATGGGACCGGATGGATCCTTGCTTTGGCCCAATGGATCGAAAGAACTGAAGCCGTCTTCGAAATGTGCTCGTGCCCCGAGGAAAGCAAGAGAAAGTTCGATGTTGCCACCTTCACAAAAAGGGCCCTGACATGGTGGAACAACCATGTCAATTCACTCTCTTTAGTAACAGCCAACGCCATGGGCTGGGACACACTGAAGGACCTTTTGAGAAAGGAGTACTATCCTAGGGGTGAAGTTCAGAAACTCGAGGAGGAACTCTGGAACCTTAAGATGAAGGGGACTGACAGAGTGGCTTATACAGCCAGGTTATGCGACATGGTAACTCTATGTCCTAACATGGTCCTTTCTAAAAGCAAGAAAATTGAACGATAAATCTGGGGTTTAGTGCCCCCGTATCGAGGGAACATTCTAGCATCACACCCTACGACCTTTGACAGTGCCATGGAATTGGCCCACAGGTTGATTGATCATGAAGTTCATTCCATTCCATTAACAACAACAACCACAGTTGCCACTGCACCAAACAAGACATCTGACAACAAAAGGAAACGGTGGGACCGAAAGAAGGGAAGTCAACTCAATCCTCTTCCAAAAACCAACAAACTGTCACACCCCAAAACCAAGAGCGGCGGAAACGTTCTCGGGCGGAGGACGTCATGTATAGTATCACAACACAGTAAATGTAAATAAGCAAACAACATCATCCATTGCATTAAATATATAATTTTAATAAAAGCGTGTTCTGTACAGTTATAAGATGAGTCTTGAATACGCTCCATCTTCTCAAAAGCTAGCCTCGGTACCTGTCTACTGATGACTTGAGAATACAAGTTATTTTGAAAGAGTTTATCAGCATTAAGCTGGTGAGCTCATAAGTATTTTAGTGTCAATGTTTGTTGTCAAAAGCGTTTGAACCTGTCTCAATGTTTGTTGTAAAAATGTAAGTAAGTGTTTGAACGTGTTTGTAAAAGTTTGAATCTCTCAGAAAAACCTATATTTTCTATTAAAGTAACCTTCTACCAAGGCTTAACTGTTTTGTATACTTGTTTATTGTAAAAGTGTGAAATTTCCCAAGTATAACTATTATTTACTAAAATATAGTTTGTACATTAATGCTTAAGTGGGGTTATCACTAAATATGTAATGGGTAAATCATTGTAGTACTGTAGTTTTGTATAATAGGAACTACTGCTGTACTAACTACCTTAAACCGGATTTATATTAAGGTATAATGTGATAAATTGCACCATGCTATCGACTGGTAACAACGACACAATGAATGGTCGTAATAAAGAAATGACGTTTGGCACCCGCAGACCTACAAGTCCGGCTGTAGCTAGCAGCAAGGTGTAGGATAGTCAATCTAGTATAGATCTATACGCAAACTCACGCTCTCCCTCCAAGAGAATTCTGGCTACAACTCGGGCCATGACATTTAAGGCATGCTCTGACACAGTGGATCATAATTGTTAACGTATTCATGTATATGTATTGTTTCTCGTTCTAGTATAGTTGTATATGTTCTCCTTCTAGTGTAGATGTATATGTTCATGTTTCTAGTATAGCTGTATATGTACATGTTTCTAGTATAGATGTATATGTTCATGTTTCTAGTATAGCTGTATATGTACGATCCTGTGTTACACCGATGGTAACTAACTAATGATGTGTCTAGTACGTATGTATATGGAAGTACTTTTATGTCTATATATGTATATTTGATATATAATTAATATTGAAACGACCTTCGGATGGTCACCCGAAATCCCACCAGACCACATCCAAATCGAGGAAAAGGAAACAGGGCGGATGGCATTCCTAAGCCCTTTAAACATTATTTATATATCTATACATATATGGGCATGTAATTTATAAGAAGTAAAAGCATAAATAAGATTTTATAAGACATTTGAACCATAAATATTATTTCAAGAAAAGATCGACTTGATGTCAATCTATAAAACAATTTGAAGGCATAAGTTTGATAAAACAGTTTAAGTAATTTGAACATTTGTTTGAATCACAGTTGTAAATAAGTTTGGCAAGTAAAAGAGTTTTTAAAACATTTCAAAGTAAAGCAGTTTGATAAAACAGTTTAAACAGTGGTAAAATCATTGGTTTCCTAGTTATTAATCACATGTGATTAAATGCAATCACATGTGATTGAAGCAATAACTATCAGTGTTTGACTTGTATTCCCCACCATAAAGTATTTAAAACATTTAAGATCATTTCAAAGGTTGATTAAAGGGGTATGAACTCACTTGTGGTGAGCTGTTTGAATTGCAGTGTCGGATACCGTGCTAGGAGGCAAACGGAGACTTGTTTACACGCACGAGCCTAATTATCATATAATAAGCATATATATAACTAATTAGCCAAATAATAATTTAACAAATAAGTTAATACACTTAGGAACATGTAAAACACTTTGCATAAGTGTTAAAGGTCCTAATGGTTGCATCTAAGTGGATACGGGACAAGGTAAAAGGGTTTGGAAGCACCAAAGACCTTGTATAAGAGTTCACCACCCAACAAACCCCACCTTTGGAGTTTACGGCCGTAAACTGATGGGTTTACGGGCGTGAACTCCTCACTTGGTGGTTTTGGGTGTTTTAAGGTGTTATCTTGATCCTAGAATACCCCTAGCTTTGTTGGAATAATACATGAAGTAGTTTAAGGCCCTAGAATGCTCCATAGGGGAGTTTACGGCCTAAATACCATATCCCCTAGAGTTTACGGCCGTAAATTCCTATGGGGTGTTGGTTTTTAATTCTTTTGAGGCCCTTGCACATGTAGGATAGCTTCCATGTTTTATCTAAGGCTAAAGGGGACAAGAGGCACACATTTGTGCCTTTACTTGGAGTTTACAGCCCAAGTGATGTTCCTTGGCCGTAAACTCCCTTTTAGGGGTGGTTTTGATGTCTTTTACTCCCCATTTAAGTCCTAGGTGTTCAAGGGTAATTGTCTTAAGGCTTTAGGGGTGTTTGGAGTGCTTGTTACCCTTGGAAAAGGGGTTTACGGCCCAAGAGATATTCTTGGCCGTAAACTCCTATAACTCCATGATTTTGAAGTGTTTTGATGTCTAAAATGGTTACAAGCATATGAAGGTTAATATCCTTAAGCTTGAGGGGTGGTTTAGGGCACATTTTGCTCTTAAAAAGGGGTTTACGGCCCAAGAACTCTCCTTGGCCGTAAACTCCTATAACTTATGCTTATTAAATGATTTCAAGCCTCTAATGATCATACACTAAGTCCCTAATTAGTTGTCAATCAAGGAAATGGGACTAGGAAGCTTTAAAGCTCCATTTTGGAGTTTACTCCCCAAGAACGTTCTCGGGCGATAAACTCCCGGATCTTGCAGTTTAGACATGTAATTGATGTTATAAAGCATATAACAAGTAATAAAACACATCTGGTAAAGTGGACTCACAATATGGGATAAAAACCCGAAGATCCGTCAGAGAGAAAATGGCTTTTCTCTAGTTGGAATTGTGAATAATGAATTAATTAATTCAGAAATCTATTTATAGTCCTGAAATATTTTGGCATAAAATATTTTTATTCCGGAGATTGGACTAAGACATTATAAAACTTGGAATGTTCAAGTTTCACCAATCCAGGAGCATCCACTCTCGTGATATCTCCTGAAACATAAACCTTAATGTACACAAACTTGTTTGGAAAAGCCTGAAAATCACTGAAACTGGACTGGCTTCTATTGAATAGATAATGTTCGTACAAATGGAAATTTCGGGTTGTCACATCATCCCCCCGTTAGAAGGAATTTCGTCCCGAAATTTGAATTTAATCAAACAGAAGTTACAAATATATTAAGCGAAAAGATGAGGGTATTTCAGTTTCATCTGATCCTCGCGTTCCCAAGTGAATTCCTGTCCTCGCTTGGCGTTCCAGTGAACCTTCACGATAGGGATATGGCTTTGCTTTGTTTGTTTGACCTCACGGTCCATGATCTCTACTGGTTCTTCCACGAAGTTGAGGCTCTCGTTGATCTCGATCTCGTCGAGTGGGATTACGAGAGTCTCGTCGGACAAACACTTTTTGAAGTTAGATACGTGGAATGTAGAATGTATGTTACGATGTGTGTCGGGTAAGTCGAGTTTGTAAGCTACAGGGCCGAATCTTGCAAGAATCTCGAAAGGCCCTATGTACCTTGGATTAAGCTTCCCACGCTTGCCGAAGCGTATCAAGCCTTTCCAGGGTGAGACTTTGAGAAGGACTCGGTCTCCCACCTGAAATTCCAAAGGTTTTCTTCGTTTATCGGCGTAGCTCTTCTGTCGGTCTCTAGAGGCTTTCAATCGTTCACGGATCTGAACGATTTTCTCTGTCGTTTCCCGAATGATTTCCGGACCGGTGAGAGTACTGTCGGAAGCTTGCCCCCTGGCTAATTGGGTATCACCCACCTCAGCCCAGCACAGAGGGGATCTACACTTTCGGCCGTAGAGAGCTTCAAATGGAGCAGCCTTGATGCTCGTGTGATAACTGTTATTATAGGAAAACTCGACAAGGGGTAAATGAGTATCCCATGCCTTCCCAAAGTCAATCACGCAGGCTCGCAACATATCTTCCAGTGTTGGGATGGTCCTCTCACTCTGTCCGTCGGTCTGTGGATGGTAGGCTGTGCTCATGTCCAGCCTTGTTCCTAGGGAATGTTGTAGTGATTGCCAAAATCTTGAGGTGAACCTACTATCTCTATCGGAGATAATGGACATAGGTACACCATGTAGTCGTACGATTTCCCTAATGTATGTTCTCATAAGTTTCTCCATCTTGTCGGTTTCTTTGATGGGCAGGAAGTGTGTAGACTTGGTCAATCTATCAACAATGACCCATATGGTATCAAGTCCACCCGTTGTCTTGGGCAACTTGGTTATGAAATCCATAGTGTTCCACTCCCACTTCCATTCCGGGATCTCTGGTTGTTGCAATAAACCAGAGGGCTTCTGGTACTCGACCTTAACCTTTGCGCAAGTAAGGCATTTACTTACGAAGGTAGCAATCTCTGCTTTCATATTAGGCCACCAGTATAGCTTTTTAAGATCCAGATACATCTTATCTGAACCTGGGTGGACGGAATACTGAGTGTTGTGCGCCTCGGTCATGACCAAGTCTCGGAAACCACCGTGTTTCGGGGTCCAGATCCGGTTCATGAAATATAATGCTCCGTCACCCTTGGCTTCTAAAGTCTTGTCCATTCCTCTAAGGGATTCACTCGACACATTTTCAGGTTTCATGGCCTCAAGTTGAGCCGCCTGAATTTGCTTAGACAAGTGTGAATGGATGGTTATTGATAATGACTTGACTTTGCGACCATAATATTCCTTACGACTTAGGGCGTCTGCTACCACGTTGGCTTTACCCGGATGATAACGAATATCGCATTCGTAATCACTGAGTAGCTCGACCCACCGTCGTTGTCTCATGTTGAGCTCCTTCTGATCGAAAATGTGTTGTAAACTCTTGTGGTCGGTAAAGATAGTGCTCTTCGTTCCATAAAAGTAATGTCTCCAGATCTTCAGAGCAAACACTACTGCCCCTAGTTCAAGATCGTAGGTCGTGTAGTTAACCTCGTGTGTCTTCAACTGTCTCGAGGCGTAGGCGATGACCTTACCTCGCTGCATCAGAACACATCCGAGTCCTTGGTTTGATGCATCGCAATAGACTACGAAGTCTTCTATTCCTTCAGGAAGGGATAGTATTGGTGCGGTGCACAAGGCTCGTTTGAGCGTTTGGAACACTCTTTCTTGTTTCTCTTCCCAATCAAAGGCCACGCCTTTCTGGGTCAGGGTCGTAAGAGGTTTCGCTATTCGGGAGAAGTTCTGAATGAACCTGCGGTAGTAGCCAGCGAGACCTAGAAATTGGCGAATTTCAGTAGGCGTCTTAGGCGCTGACCAGTTCTCAATGGCTTTTATTTTGGATGGGTCCACGTGGATTCCCTCTTCGCTTACCACGTGTCCTAAGAATTCGACTCTTCGGATCCAAAATTCACATTTCGAGAACTTCACATAAAGTTTCTCCTTTCGTAAAGTTTCTAGGACTTGTCGTAGATGATCGCCGTGCTCTTTCTTACTTTGGGAGTAGATCAGGATGTCGTCAATGAAAACGATGACGAACTGATCTAAGTAAGGTCGGCATACTCTATTCATCAGATCCATGAAGACTGTGGGCGCATTGGTCAATCTGAATGGCATCACCACGAACTCGTAGTGTCCGTAACGAGTTCGGAAGGCTGTCTTCGGCACATCCTCTTCTAGCACTCGTAACTGGTGATATCCGGATCTCAGATCAATCTTGGAAAAATAGTTCGCCCCATGCAGTTGGTCAAATAAATCGTCTATACGAGGCAGAGGCTAACGATTTTTGACCGTCAGTTTGTTGAGTTCTCTGTAGTCAATACACATACGGAATGATCCGTCTTTCTTCTTAACGAACAAGACCGGTGCTCCCCAAGGTGAGAAACTCGGTCTTATAAAGCCCTTGCTGAGCAGTTCGTTAAGTTGAACAGAGAGTTCCTGCATCTCAGCTGGTGCTAAGCGGTAGGGCGACTTGGCTACTGGGGTAGCTCCTGGGACTAAGTCGATTCTGAACTCGACCTGTCGTTGCGGAGGTAACCCGGGTAGTTCTTCTGGGAAAATGTCGGGGAAGTCGCTCACTACTGGGATGTTCTTTAGTTCTTTCGTTTCTAAGTTCGTGTCGACGACGTGAGCAAGGAATGCACTATATTCCTTACGCAGATACTTCTGTGCTTGAATACTTGATATAATACGAAGACTTGCACCGGGTTTGTCGCCGTAGACTATAAGAGTTTCGTTAGACGGGAGGTTTAAACGGACTGCTTTTTCATAGCACATGATGTCGTCGTGATGAAGACTTAACCAATCCATGCTGATAATAACGTCGAAACTTTTTATTGAGACCGGCATAAGGTCGATTGGGAATGAATGGTTATCTAAAGTTAGGGTACAACCTAAGTATATGCTATTTGTACTTTCAGTTTTCCCATTGGCCATTTCTACTGTGAATTGTTCATTAAGTGCGTGCGGTTGTTGCTTAAGCATGCGAGCAAATTTGTGGTTTACGAAGCTTCGCTCCGCCCCACTATCGAACAGAATGCATGCATAGGAGTTATCAAGGAGGAACGTACCAGTCACCACTGTCGGGTCAGCAACTGCTTCCTCGTGGCCTATAGCTAGTACCCTCCCTGCTCCTCCAGGATTCCTCGCTTTGGGATAGTCCCTTTTAAAGTGGCATGTTTCACCACATCCATAGCAAGTTGGGATCGCGCCTGAGCCAGGAACTTGGGAGATCGGTTGTGCCAGGAACTTACAGAAACGGACGGTATGTCCTTTTCTGTTGCAGTTAGAACACTGCATTTCACGGCAGGCGCCGTTGTGGTGGAAGTTGCATTTGTTGCACTTCGGCAAACTTCCAGCATACTGCTTCCAAGGAGCAGTAACAGCAGCAGGGGTTACCGCAGCATGCACTGCCACAATTTGCTGCCTCTTGGCAGCTCGTTGTTTCTTCCTCTCATCCCAAAATTTCTGCTTAGTGTCAGCGGGTTTGGAGGGTTCCGGAATGGCTAGGGTGGTTGTGGTTGCAGGGGTTTTGACTCCATAGTCAATGAGTCTTTGTGCCAAACGCTTGGCACTGTCGAAGGTAGCGGGGTTCGATGCTAAGACATTCCCCTGATACGGAGGCATTAGCCCCCATATGTACCGTTCGATCTTTTTCACTTCAGTGGGAACCATATTGGGGCAGAGGGCCACCAGTTCGCTATATCGGGCAGTGTAAGCGATCACATTCGTGCCTTTCATGGTCAGGTTCCATAGTTCATGTTCCAACTTCTGGATCTCGTCCCTCGGCCAGTATTCCTCAGCCATGAGGTCCTTCATCGTTTCCCAGCCAATGTCGTTAGCCACGACGAGAGTTAGGGCTTTAACGTGGCCGTTCCACCACGTTAGGGCTTTCCCCTCAAAGGTGCATGCGGCATATTTCACTTTGCACGCAGCAGGGCATGAACAGATTTCGAAGACTGATTCAGTCTTCTCGAACCATTGCGAGAGGGCAATGACTCCGCCGGTGCCATAGAAAGGCTTTGGCTTGCAGTTTGTGAAATCCTTGTAAGAGCACTCTCTCGAGCGCACCAGGATTTCGATCGGAATAGATTCAACAGGGGTTCCACCTCTGCTGGCATCTGGTGAGTGATACTGAGCCATGGCAGTTGCCACTGCTGCAGCTCTGGCAGCATTCAGAGCTGCAGTATCGATGACCAGAGGCGGTGGAGGCGGTGGAGGTGCAGGATTATTCCTATTCCTGGGAGATTTGCGAGGAGGCATCTTTCAACTATAAGTTTATAAAGATAAGAAAGATGGTAAGAATCAATTTGTAAGCAACGTGAGAGTGACACATGGACTAACTAACCATAGCCCAACAGTTGAATGGGTGTTTGAAATCACAATAAGAAATATTAGTAGGAATACACAAGCGTACAGATTTTTCCCACATATTAGATAGATTTCAATAGTACGGGTATTACTGGTGTAATAAGTTCAAGGAAAATCGACCTAACAGTAGGTCTTACATCATACCAAAAGGATAAGTTTGACAGTTCATAGATTCCTAATTAGTGTACTGAAAGTTAGGAATATTTTACAGACAAGTGCTACTTAGAGCACAAATGTTTAAAGGCTAATCCCTAATCAAAAGGCAGAGATGTACTAGACATCATCTAAAGGCAATGGGAATTCCTCGGGCGAGCCCTGAGGTCGGAAACTTGACGAAACACCTCTTGAAGGTGTCGATCCTGGTCTCTCAGACGAGCTCGAAGTTCTAAGACTTCAGCACGGGAGGCAGCCAGTTGTTGCTGCAGGGTTTCGTTGGTTCTCCGGGTCCGTTCCATGTCTTCTTCAAGACGGCGGATGCGGACTGTGTTGACACCTGAGTTGGCATCAATCTCCAAGACCCGGTCGATGGCTGCTCGACCTTGCTCGACATTACGAGCTATTATGCGGATAATGACAGGCAGAGCTCTGTCAGCAGATCCACCATCGCTGATGTTGTAGAAGCTTTGGTCCACAAGGTATGGTAAGGGTTGACCCTGTTCATCGCTCCAGCGATTCAAGTTGTTTGCCCACATGGGAGTAGGACCTAGAAAAACTGGTCGAGGGTTGTTGTTCGGGGCTTGACCTACAAGTGGTAGGTTGTTGGCTTCCGGCTCGGAGTCGGATCCATCAGAAAAGCCTTCTGCGAGGTGATCATCCAAAGGGATTGGATGCTCATCTTCGGGCTCTTCATCGATCCACCCGGAATTGCCTTCATTTGGAAAGTACGGGTCGCCGTGATGGATTCTAGCCA
Organism: Lactuca sativa; assembly: GCF_002870075.4. Taxonomy (NCBI): domain Eukaryota; kingdom Viridiplantae; phylum Streptophyta; class Magnoliopsida; order Asterales; family Asteraceae; genus Lactuca; species Lactuca sativa. Next base: position 244,588,444 of record NC_056626.2, on the reverse strand, counting down.
TTTAAATCTACGCGAGAAGAGAGGTATAAGAATATAGTATACGTGTAACTAGTAGTACAAAATACACCTATAGTATTTTAAGTTTAAGTTCTACTGATCTTCTTGTGGTATTGTTGGTAAGTTTTTAGACTTGTTAACATATCATAACCATTCTAGGGCATATGCTAATCACTCCTAGGACCAGCATAGTTGATCAGGCTATGCCATTCCTAGGACTGACCATACATCCCCGAGCTCACTTGTGATATTTAACAATCGTAATAATTTTGTTCTTGTCATTGTGACACTGATTTTAGTATGAATGCAGACTAGTATACTTAATTAAATATTTTTAATATTTAAAGTATAGACTCTTGGTCAGAGTGTTTTAATCCCTTCTGGGTTTATAGTTTAGTATATCTTTTATGGGTTGATATACTTGATTCACTATAAACAATGCTCTGATACCAATCTGTCACACCCCAAAACCAAGAACGGCGGAAACGTTCTGGGGCGGAGGACGTCATGTATAGTATCACAACACAGTAAATGTAAATAAGCAAACAACATCATCCATTGCATTAAATATATCATTTTAATACAAGCGTGTTCTGTACAGTTATAGACACCAAAATAATGTAAGTCAAAATAATAAGATGAGTCTTGAATACGCTCCATCTTCTCAAAAGCTGGCCTCAGTACCTGTCTACTGATGACCTGAGAATACAAGTTATTTTGAAAGAGTTTATCAGCATTAAGCTGGTGAGCTCATAAGTATTTTAGTGTCAATGTTTGTTGTCAAAAACGTTTGAACCTGTCTCAATGTATAAGTCTGTAAAAATGTAAGTAAGTGTTTGAACGTGTTTGTAAAAGTTTGAATCTCTCAGAAAACCCTATATTTTCTATTAAAGTAACCTTCTACCAAGGCTTAACTATTTTGTATACTCGTTTATTGTAAAAGTGTGAAATTTCCCAAGTGTAACTATTATTTATTAAAATATAGTTTGTACATTAATGCTTAAGTGGGGTTATCACTAAATATGTAATGGGTAAATCATTGTAGTACTGTAGTTTTTTATAATAGGAACTACTGCTGTACTAACTACCTTAAACCCGATTTATATTAAGGTATAATGTGATAAATTGCACCATGCTATCGACTGGTAACAACGACATAATGAATGGTCGTAATAAAGAAATGACGTTTTGTACCCGCAGACCTGCAAGTCCGGCTGTAGCTAGCAGCAAGGTGTAGGATAGTCAATCCAGTATAGATCTATACGCAAACTCACGCTCTCCCTCCAAGAGAATTCTGGCTACAACTCGGTCCATGACACTTAAGGCATGCTTCGACACAGTGGATCACAATTGTTAACTTATTCATGTATATGTATTGTTTCTCGTTCTAGTATAGTTGTATATGTTCTCCTTCTAGTATAGATGTATATGTCCTGTTTCTAGTGTAGATGTATATGTTCATGTTTCTAGTATAGCTGTATATGTACATGTTTCTAGTATAGATGTATATGTTCATGTTTCTAGTATAGCTGTATATGTACGATCCTGTGTTATCCCGATGGTAACTAACTAATGATGTGTCTAGTACGTATGTATATGGAAGTACTTTTATGTCTATATATGTATATTTGATATATAATTAATATTGAAACGACCTTCGAATGGTCACCCGAAATCCCACCAGACCACATCCAAATCGAGGAAAAGGAAACAGGGCGGATGGCATTCCTAAGCCCTTTAAACATTATTTATATATCTAAACATATATGGGCATGCAATTTATAAGAAGTAAAAGCGTAAATAAGATTTTATAAGACATTTGAACCATAAATATTATTTCAAGAAAAGATCGACTTGATGTCAATCTATAAAACAATTTGAAGGCATAAGTTTGATAAAACAGTTTAAGTAATTTGAACATTTGTTTGAATCACAGTTGTAAATAAGTTTGGAAAGTAAAAGAGTTTGTAAAACATTTCAAAGTAAAGCAGTTTGATAAAACAGTTTGAAAAGTGGTAAAATCATTGGTTTCCTAGTTATTAATCACATGTGATTAAATGCAATCACATGTGATTAAATGCAATCACATGTGATTGAAGCAATAACTATCAGTGTTTGAGTTGTATTCCCCCCCATAAAGTATTTAAAACATTTAAGATCATTTCAAAGGTTGATTAAAGGGGTATGAACTCACTTGTGGTGAGCTGTTTGAATTGCAGTGTCGGATACCGTGCTAGGTGGCAAACGGAGACTTGTTTACATGCACGAGCCTAGTTATCATATAATAAGCATATATGTATAACTAATTAGCCAAATAATAACTTAACAAATAAGTTAAGACACTTAGGAACATGTAAAACACTTTGCATAAGTGTTAAAGGTCCTAATGGTTGCATCTAAGTGGATACGGGACAAGGTAAAAGGGTTTGGAAGCACCAAAGACCTTGTATAAGAGTTCACCACCCAACAAACCCCACCTTTGGAGTTTAGGGCCGTAAACTGATGGGTTTACGGCCGTGAACTCCTCACTTGGTGGTTTTGGGTGTTTTAAGGTGTTATCTTGATCCTAGAATACCCCTAGCTTTGTTGGAATAATACATGAAGTAGTTTAAGGCCCTAGAATGCTCCATAGGGGAGTTTACGGCCTAAATACCATATCCCCTAGATTTTATGGCTGTAAACTCCTATGGGGTGTTGGTTTTTAATTCTTTTGAGGCCCTTGCACATGTAGGATAGCTTCCATGTTTTTATCTAAGGCTAAAGGGGACAAGAGGCACACATTTGTGCCTTCACTTGGAGTTTACGGCCCAAGTGATGTTCCTTGGCCGTAAACTCCCTTTTAGGGGTGGTTTTGATGTCTTTTACTCCCCATTCAAGTCCTAGGTGTTCAAGGGTAATTGTCTTAAGGCTTTAGGGTGTTTGGAGTGCTTGTTACCCTTGGAAAACGGGTTTACGGCCCAAGAGATATTCTTGGCCGTAAACTCCTATAACTCCATGATTTTGAAGTGTTTTGATGTCTAAAATGGTTACAAGCATATGAGGGTTAATGTCCTTAAGCTTGAGGGGTGGTTTAGGGCACATTTAGCCCTTAAAAAGGGGTTTACGGCCCAAGAACTCGCCTTCGCTGTAAACTCCTATAACTTATGGTTCTTAAATGATTTCAAGCCTCTAATGATCATACACTAAGTCCCTAATTAGTTGTCTATCAATGAAATGGGACTAGGAAGCTTTAAAGCTCCATTTTGGAGTTTACTCCCCAAGAACGTTCTTGGGCGGTAAAGTCCTGGATCTTGCAGTTTAGACATGTAATTGATGTTATAAAGCATATAACAAGTAATAAAACACATCTAGTAAAGTGGACTCACAATTTGGGATAAAAACCCGAAGATCCGTCAGAGAGAAAATGGCTTTTCTCTAGTTGGAATTGTGAATAATGAATTAATTAATTCAGAAATCTATTTATAGTCCTGAAATATTTTGGCAGAAAATATTTTTATTCCGGAGATTGGACTATGACATTATGAAACTTGGAATGTTCAAGTTTCACCAATCCAGGAGCATCCACTCTCCTGATATCTCCTGAAACATAAACCTTAATGTACACAAACTTGTTCGGAAAAGCCTGAAAATCACTGAAACTGGACTGGCTTCTATTGAATAGATAATGTTCGTACAAATGGAAATTTCGGGTTGTCACACAAACTGTAGCTGTCCATGCTGCCACTAATCCTACTACCCCTGCACCACCCAAATCCTATGCTGGAAGCCTCCCCAAGTTCCCTAAGTGCCCTTTCCATCATAACGGTCGCTGCCGTGAATTGCACTGCACTAACTGCGACAGGAAGGGCCATAACGCCCGGTTTTACATATCCCAACCCAAACCCATTTCTTAGGTCCCCAGCTAGGGAGTAAGCCAGGCCTGTTATGGCTGTGGCGAGACAGGGCACCTCAAAAGAAACTGTCCGAAAGATGGGAATACGGGAGGAAAAGGAAGACTACTTGCTATTGGCCACAATGAAGCAGTAGCAGACCCCATAGTATTCAAGGGTACGTTCCTTCTTGATAACTCTTACACTTATATCCTATTCGATAGTGGAACAAAAAGAAGTTTTGTAAACCAAAACTTTAAACACTTACTTAAGCAATCCCCGCAACCACTAAAAGAAAAATTCGATGTAGAAATGGCTAACGGAAAGACAGAGAGTTCTAACGAGACCTACATAGGTTGTACCCTCACACTAGATAATCATTCGTTCCCAATCGACCTCATACCAGTATCAATCAAGAGTTTCGATGTCATTGTAGGCATGGACTGGTTAAGTCTCCATCGTGCCGATATTCTGTGCTTCGACAAAGCAATCTGTCTCCATCTACCAAATAACGACACTCTGTTAGTCTACGGAGACAAACCCAGTACGAGTCTTCGTATCATCTCCAGTATTCAAGCCCAGAAGTACTTGCGTAAGGAATATCGTGCATTCCTTGCACATGTCGTCGACACAAGTCAGAAAACGAAAGATCTAAAAGACTTTCCCGTAGTATGCGACTTCCCTGACGTGTTTCCAGAGGAACTACCAGGTTTACCTCCGCAATGCCAGGTCGAGTTCAGGATCGACTTAATTCCAAGAGCTACCCCCATAGCCTAATCGCCCTATCGTCTAGTGCCTGCTAAGATGCAGGAACTGTCCGGTCAACTTAACGAGCTGCTCAGCAAGGGCTTTATAAGACCAAGCTTCTCACCCTGGGGAGCGCCAGTCTTGTTCGTAAAGAAGAAAGACAGATCGTTCCGTATGTGCATCGATTACAAAGAACTCAACAAAATGACAGTCAAAAATTGTTACCCTCTTCCTCGTATAGACGATCTATTCGACAAACTGCAAGGGGTGAGTTATTTTTCCAAGATTGATCTGAGGTCCGGGTATCACCAATTACGAGTGCTTGAGGAGGATGCCCCGAAAACAGCCTTCCAAGCTCATTACAAACACTACAAGTTCGTAGTGATGCCGTTCAGACTGACCAACGCGCCAGCGGTATTCATGGACTTAATGAATAGGGTGTGTCGTCCTTACTTGGATCAGTTCGTCATCATCTTCATTGATAACATACTTATCAATTATCGAAGTAAGGAGGAGCATAGCGATCATCTACAACAAGTCCTGGAAACTCTACGATCGGAGAAGCTCTACGCGAAGTTCTCTATGTGCGAATTTTGTATTCAAAGAGTCGAATTCTTTGGACAGGTGGTTAGCGAAGAAGGAATCTACGTGGACCCATCCAAGATTAAAGCTATTGAGAACTGGTCAGCACTGAGGATGCCTACAGAAATTCGTCAATTTCTAGGCCTCGCTGGCTACTACCACAGGTTCATACATAACTGCTCTCGAATCGTGAAACCCCTTACAGCATTGACCCAGAAAGGCGTGGCCTTTTACTGGGGAGATAAACAAGAGAAGGCATTCCAAACCCTATAACGATCTTTATGCACCATACCGATACTATCCCTCCCCGAAGGGGTAGAAGATTTCGTGGTATGCTGCGATGCATCCAATCAGGGACTCGGCTGTGTTCTGATGCAACGAGGTAAGGTCATCGCCTATGCCTCAAGACAGTTGAAGACACACGAAGTTAACTACACCACACACGATCTCAAATTAGGAGCGGTTGTGTTCGCCCTAAAGATCTGGAGACATTACCTGTACGGTACGAAGAGCACGATATACACCGACCGCAAAAGCCTCTAACACATAATCAACCAGAAGGAGCTCAATATGAGGCAACAACGGTGGTTCGAGCTACTCAATGACTACGAATGTGAAATTCGTTATCATCCGGGTAAAGCCAATGTAGTAGCAGACTCCCTAAGTCGGAAAGAATACTCTGGTCGAAGAGTCAAGTCATTAACAATGACTATCCATTCGCATCTATCCGCACAGATTAAGGAGGCTCAGCTCGAAGCCTTGAAACCTGAAAATGTGGCGAGAGAATCCCTACGAGGAATAGATAAGAATTTGGAGGTCAAGGGTGACGGAGCCTTATATCTCATGGACCGAATCTGGACACCGCAACACGGTGGCTTCAGAGACTTGGTCATGAAGGAAGCCCACCACACTCGATACTCTGTTCACCCAGGTTCAGATAAGATGTATCTAGATCTTAAAAGGTCATACGTGAGTAAATGCCTTGCGCCAAGGTCAAGGTCGAATACCAGAAACCATCAGGTCTACTACAGCAACCGGAGATACCTGAATAGAAGTGGGAGCGGATCACTATGGATTTTATAACCAAGCTACCCAAGACAATGGGCAAGCTTGATACCATATGGGTCATCGTCGACAGATTGACCAAGTCCACACACTTCCTACCCATCAAGGAAACAGACAAGATGGAGAAACTCACAAGAACATACATTCGGGAGATCATACAACTGCATGGTGCTCCTATATCTATTATCTCCGATAGAGATAGTAGGTTCACTTGGAGATTCTAGCAATCACTGCAAAACTCCTTAGGAACGAGGTTGGACATGAATACAACCTACCATCCGCAGACCGACGGACAAAGTGAGAGGACTATGCAAACCCTGGAAGATATGTTGCGAGCCTGTGTGAACGACTTTGGTAAGGCATGGGATACCCACTTACCCCTTGTTGAGTTTTCCTACAACAACAGTTATCACACGAGCATCGAGGCAGCTCCATTCGAAGCCCTCTACGACCGAAAGTGCAGATCCCCTCTGTGTTGGGCTGAGGTGGGTGACACTCAGTTAGCTAAGGGACGCGTTCCTGACAGCACTCTCACGGGTCCGGAGATCATTCGAGAGACGACCAAAAAGATCATTCAGATTCGTGAACGATTGAAAGCCACTAGAGACCGACAGAAAAGCTACGCAGACAAACGAAGAAAACCCTTGGAGTTCCTGGTGGGAGACCGAGTCCTTTTCAATGTCTCACCCTGGAAAGGCATGATACGCTTTGGAAAGCGTGGAAAGCAGAATCCAAGGTACAAAGGACCTTTCGAGATTCTCGCTAGAATCGGCCCCGTAGCTTACAAACTCAATCTACCCCGCAAGCTCAGTAACATAAATCCCACCTTCCACGTCTCGAACTTGAAAAAGTGCCTATTCGACGAGACCCTTGTAATCCCACTCGACGAGATCGAGATCAACGAGAGCCTCAACTTCGTGGAAGAACCTGTGGAGATTATGGACCGAGAGATCAAACGAACGAAACAAAGCCACATCCCAATTGTGAAGGTTTGCTAGAACGCCAAGTGAGGACCGGAGTTCACTTGGGAGCGAGAGGATCAAATGAAACTTAAATATCCTCATCTTTTTGCTTAGTTATTGTGTAATAATAATTTAGTTGTTTGAACTCTAATTTCGGAACGGTATTCCCTCTAACGGGGGCATGATGTGACAACCCGAATTTTTCGTATGTACAATTTCTACAGTCCAACACTTCATTGAAAGTTAAATTCATTCCTGCCATCATTTAGCAAAATTTAAAGTCCGTTTGAGTGTTCTGAACCTTGTACACTTACGGAACAAGTGTTAGAAAACAACCACTAAGGCCCCAAAACCAAAAATATGCCTTAAACTCCATAAGATGGAGTTTACGGCCATAAACTCACTAAGGCATTGAACTCCCACCTATAAAGGTGAGCTTTGATCATTTCTAACCCTTTTCACACTTCCAATCTCAAGAACACCCTCTAATTTCTATCAACTATCATCCCGTTCTTCACCCGGTCTCCCGAAAACGTAAGTGTTTCTCATCTTGATTTGTTGTTATAACATAACATCTAGTGATTTCACATCATTTCATCCATTCATTGTTGTGTTTTACTTAGATCTTCAAAACACGAAGAACACACACTAGTGTTCTTGGACCTTAAATACCCAATCAAGCTCCTATCTTGTAAGTACTCTTACCCTAGCTTGTTGTGTGCTTATTATGAACTTGATAATACTTAAAAATCACCAAGAAACATAGGATTCAAGGATTTTACGGCCAAGGGAGGTTCTTGGGCCACAAACCCTTCTTAAAGGGTTAAATGGACTTTAATCCCTTCCTAGGCCTAGGATACTGATTTGGATAAACGCCTTGAAGTGTTTAGGACCTTAAACATCAACGGAACTTGACCCCATGAGAGTTTACGACCATAAACACCTAAGGAAATGGTCCTTAGGCCGTAAACTCCAGAAAGTGGCCTTATTGTGCCCCTAAGGCTTTCCTAAGGATTGGACTTGAACCTAGAATGCTTACCCTTGATCTATAAGACCTTAAATCACCAAATAACACTTAGTACCATGAGTTTATGGCTGTGAACTCATGGGGAAAGTGGTCATTGGCCGTAAACTCCATAAGGGGTGGTTCTTGGGCCATAAACTCTGATACCATGCCATACAACCCTTAGATGCAACCCGTTGGTACCTATAACACTTGAATCAAAGTGTTTCCATGTCCTAGGGTGTCTTAACTTGATTAAATTCTGTTTAAATGTCTAATTAGATACATATATGTTTATTATATGTTAATTAGGACCTGGGTGTGTGTTTAAGTCCTCATTTGACAATTCGCATCCTATAACATCCGTTCATCCAAACCACCCATTGCAGGTGACTTCATACCCCTTAATTAACCTTTCAAATGTTTTTATAAGCTATCATGGGGGAATACAAGTTGAATCCAATAAGTTATAGTATCAATCACATGTGATTTATAACTTGCAACCAAAAAGGATTTTCTATACTTTTAACTGCTTTGCCTACAAAACTGTTTTAAATGATTATCAAACCCATTTTTCATGATAAATTGTTATAAAATTATTTCCAAACTCTTTTAAACCCCTTTGTTCCCAAACTATATCTACACCAATATATTTATATAAGTAAGACTTGAAGGACTTAGGACTGATAGCTCGCCTTATTTCATGTTCTTGTTTGATTGTGGACTTAGGGTATATAGTTATATGTCTGACTGTCGTTGAATTCTTAGTTATATATTGTATATATTCACATTGGTTATGAAAATCTTCACTCGGTTCAATACCTTGTGTATCAAAGGCATGCAACCAACATTTTATTTAACTATAATAGGTATAGTTAAGGATTACCACTCATTACTACTATCACTATGACGCTCACTATAATTACTACTCTTATGGGTTAACACATGCTAAATACTATGCGAAGAGAATACTATATACTATACAAGAGAACACTAAACACACTATACCAAGGAGTGAATTATACACTAATACAAGGGAATACTCTAAAACAGAATGTGGCACACTACTTTACGATACAACACGTCACAGTGCTATCACCGTGTATCTAGAGTCTCCTGGAGGGAGAGTTGGCATTATGTGTATAGATCTATATGGGACAGAAACTCCCACATCCCTACTACTAGCTACATTCCGAGCCGTCTAGGCTAGGGGTGGCAAAAAAACCCAAACCCGACGGGGAAACCCGATCCCCGAAGTTTTCGGGTCGGGTCGGGTGGTTCTTATCGGGTTTCGGGTCGGGTATCAGGTATTTTTTTCGGGTTCGGAGCAGGGAGCGGGGAGATCCTACCCCGACCCGACCCGCCCCATATATATATATATATATATATATATATATATATATATATATATATATATAGGGTTAGGTTATTTTGTTTTCACTATCTATTGTGTGCATGTATGACTGATTCTGGACCAATCATTTTAGTTATTTTAAGAAAGTAATTAATGCATATTACATGTTGAAGACATAATAAGTATTAATTACATCTTCAGCATTTGTTAAGTATTAATTACTTTCTTAAAATAACTAAAATGATTGGTCCATAATCAATCATAGAGGCACACAATAGATAATGAAAACATTTGAACCTAACTCTATATATATATATATATATATATATATATATATAACTACACTTCTGCCCCTGAAAGACTAACCCTAAAATCACACATTCAGTCGTTCTCGCAGTCACGCTCCTCTTGATCTCTTCTAGTTCCAGCCGACTTCAATATTCCAAATCAACAAAATCAAATGTTCACTTTTTCAGCTATGATCCGAGGGCAATGATCGGTCGATCGTTTTCAAATGCATCCTTCATTTTCAACGAGTGAACTATCGCGATCAACAGGAAGCTATTCAACTATTGTGACCATCGTCATTCGTCCAGTAAGCAACGTCCTGACTCTTGAAGTTCCGTTTCATCGATAACTCGAAGCTCATCCTCGTCCTTGTCGGTTTCACAGTTTCAATCGTTGGAGAATCAGCAATCGTTGGAGAATCCCGGTAACTTCGAACTCATCTAATCAGTAAAAATAATGCTTAATTGAACTTGATAATTTCGAATTGAGATGGATTTGAATATGATTTATGATGAACTTGATAATCTTGAATCCAAATGTTGTTTATGATGAATTGATTTTGGATTTGGAATATAATTTTTGTATTTATTTTGGATAATGTTGAATACGGCTGATTTGTATCGATAATCTGATTTCTGATATTTAAATGCATATATTATTTGATTTCTTTTCAAATGAACATAATATTTGTTGAGTCTGATACTCTAATATTGCATTGGTTTGAGTTGAATATATGGTTTCTAATTTCTAATATGTTTCTGATCTGCTTAGACTTATCTATTGAGTGAATTTGATCTGTTCTGATTTCTAATTTATATAGACAGATTTGTTGAGTGATTTTGATTTAAGTTGTTTTGTGATTTAAGAACTTATTTGGTATTTTAAGCCTATGCAACTTCTTAATTTATCATTGTATTTATAGTTTTTCCTTCTTTTTTTTCTGCCATATTTTGGGTTTTAGGGTCAGGTTTTCGGGTAATTATTGGGTTTCGGGTTTAGGGTCGGGTTCGGGGAAATTTTCAGCCCCAACGGGGCGCCCCGATAAGAAACCTGTCGGGTTTCGGGTCGGGTTCGGGTACACATTTAAAAATCAGGTTCAGGTTTGGGAAGCCATGCTCCGCCCCGAAACCTCCCCGTTGCCATTCCTAGTCTAGGCCCAGGGGTGACAAAATGTCACCACACTATGTGTGACCTGGAGGGTCATCAGTTATTCGATCATCAATCAGCATGGTTACATACAAATTCACATTCGGACATTTAATTAACATATTAAGAATTAAAGGCAAAATAGATCCCCGAGGTGCATCGTACACTTAATATTACCTGGAGTCTGTACATTTATTTTATTCAGCCGGCAGTGTCACTGCTGGGCTAAAACATTATTTTTCCCAAATATTTCACATAAATGAAGTCTAAAAACTATAGTTTCATATTAATAGATTCACGGGGAAAACCTTTACACTTTCAAAGGAGTATACTATTTTCAAACTTTGACAACAGCTCTTATATTACATAATTGTAAACACTTTTATACAAACAATGATACTAAATACTTATGAACTCACCAGTTTTATGTTGATACTCGTTTTCAAAATAACTTGTATTCTCAGGTCATCCGTAGACAGGTACAGATGCAGCTTTTGAGAAGATGGAGCACATATAAGACTCGTCTTTATTTTGATTATACCTTTGGTGTCTAACAAACTGTACAGAACACGCTTGTATTACTATTATTGTATTAATGAAATGGATGTTGTCGCTTGTTTTTACTATTATCCATTGTTATGATACTGTACATGACGTCCTCCACCCCAGAACGTATTCCGCCGTTCTCGGTTTTGGGGTGTGACAAAAACATAAAAAGAAAAAAAAATTAAGAAGATAATAAAAAACAAAAAGGATCTATGCATAAGTTTATTATGAAACAAACACCAAACACTCAATATAGTGAAAACGAAACTGTTAATGATACTAATATTGATGTTGATGCTAATATGGATCATGCTCATCTTAATGAAGTTGGTAATGATAATGTTGATGTTAGTGATAATGTCGATGATTTTCACATATTTGATATATTTGATCCAAGAAATTGGGATGCTCTTTATTCTAATATGATAAATATTTTAACATTAAATGGTCCTAAAGAGAATTATCTATTATAAAAGGTCCTAAAGATAAATACTTAAGGAGATTTTCTTCAACATATTTTGTTAAAACTTTACCAAATGGAGAAAAATGTGATAGGGATTGGCTTGTTTATTCTAAAGAAATTGATAAAATATTTTGTTTTTGTTGTAAAATTTTAAAAAAAAAAGGGTGTGGAAAGCGTCAATTAGCAAGTGAGGGTTTTAGGGATTGGATATATCTTAATACTAGAATTAAAGAGCATCAAAACTAGTATGCAACATGTAAAAAATATATATACTTGGTATGAATTGCGTCTAAGATTAGAAAAAAAAAATAAAACTATTGATAATGTGGCTCAAAGACAATTAGAAAAAGAAAAAGTTCATTGCAGAAATGTTTTGTATGAAAATAACAATTGAAATTTCTTAGGCATAATTGAAATGTTAGCTGAGTTTGACATGGTTTCTTATGATCAAGTTCAACGTATTAAAAATGAAATTCGTATGCATAAACATTATATTGGGCATAGTATACAAAATGAATTAATATTTTTGCTTTCTTCTGAAATAAAATCTATGATTATTAAAAACATAAAAAAAGCAAAATATTTTTCGGTAATATTTGATTGTACTCCCGATATAAGTCACCAAAAGCAAATGACTATAATTTTAAGATATGTGGATGTCTCTTCAAGTTGTGTTTACATTGAAGAATCTTTTTTAGGTTTTTTAGATGTAAATGATACAACAGTGTCACACGCCGAAAACCAAAGGCGGAAACATTTCCGAGGTTGACTCCACGTTGAGTATCAAATCCAATGCACATAGTAAGTAAAGTAAAACAACCATTACATTACATATAGAAAAGTTTTACATTTGTTTCAAAAGTAAAGTTATACAATTGTGATACATAGTATATATATGAACAAAATGAAACGAGTCTTCTAAGTACTCCGTCTTCGGACAAAAAGGATCTTCGGGTACCTGTTCTAACGCTGACTTGAGAACACAAGCGTTTTGAAAATAAGCATAACGTTGGTGAGTTCATAAGCGGTTTTTGTTTTGTGAAAATGTTCGAGTTTCCTTTTTGTTGATGAAATGTTACGCACACCAAGAAAATCCCATATTTTCTTAAAGAGGTTGGTTATTGTTTCTCAACATGTAAAGTAAAGTTGTACACTGAAATCATGATTACTCTTGTGAAAATGTACAGTTAGGTTATCTGGTATGTTTTACTGTTCTGGTTATGTACCAATGTATCCCTAGAAAAGTCCCATACTTTCCTGATTGTGTTTTACCAATTGTAAAAGATGTAAAGTTATCCGGTTTGTTACACTTTTTTAGTTATGTAAACGTTCCCCAGGAAAGCCCCATACTTCCCTGAATGTTGGTTATCAATGTAAAAGACGTAAAAGATGTATTCTAAAACCTGGTTATCTTGTAAAATGTGTTAAGTTATTCATTATTACTGTTAAGTAAATTTCTATTATCCTAATTGCGAGTTCCATAACCATACAATATACTAGTTGTGGCAATAAGTAGTCCACATCACCTTATGACTTTTGTCACCCTTGAACCGTCTCGGTTCGGCTGTAGCTAGGAGCCAGGTGTGGGGTAGTCAGCCCCGTATAGATCTATACACTCAAGTCACGCTCTCTAAATCCCAAAGATTCTGGTTACGGGTGCCGTCCTCCACTCGCGTATCTCTCTGGAGTGTTTGACAAGGACGTGTCTCCAATCATACAGGACTAACAAATTTACTAGTAATAATATGATAATCCTCCACTCGCGTATTTCTGTGGAGTATTACCGAGGATACATAGTGTACATGTTTTATGTTCATATGTTCTAATGTCATTCTTTTAACTGAATAAATGTGGAAAAACCATTTGTGAAATATATAAAACATAACAGTTTATAAACCCATTTCATAAATAATATGTTTATGTCAGCTGCATGTTCAAACGGTTATCAGTTGTATCAATCAGTGTTAAAAGCATATAAAATGTGAAACACACACATGAAAACAAGTTTTGAGTACAAGTAATCCCTTGTACTTTGCTTGTGTTCCCCCCTGAAAACAGTGAAAAACAGTGAAAAAGGGTAGGGGTGTGAAGTCACCAGACTCGGAAATGCGACGGTTTCGGACACTAGACGTTGGTTCGGGGCTTGATTACTCGCGATGTCCCTATGAAAAATGTAATAATGTCCATATATATCTAATTAGATTTCCAATCACTAATTATATGAAACATTACACTCCAACGAGGTTAAACACCTCAAAACGAGCGTTTGGAGTGACCCGGGTGACATCTTCGGACGTGTAAAGGTACTAGGGACTTGGAATTTGAGTTTACTCCCCAAGAGTAAACATTTAAGTGATTTTACTGCCATATAACACACACATACATGAGTTCACGTCCGTGAACTCATGTTGGTGTAATTTTGAGTGTTTAATGGCTTGTTTGGACTTGGGGATTGTTGGAATGAATTTCTAAATTGCCCTGGAATGGATTTATGGGACTTATACCAATTAAAAGGGAGTTCACGGCTGTAAACTTGGAGTTTACAGCCGTAAACTCTCCCATGGTCAAGAATAATTGTTTTGAAGCACTTAAAGCAATCACATGTGATTCTAGTAATTTTTCCAAGCCTTGGGGTGATTTAAGGGCATCATTTAACACACATTTAGGAGTTTACGGCCCAAGAGCATGATCTATGGCCGTAAACTCTTATTAAGAGGATGTTTGATTTGTTTAAGGTCCCCAAACTATTTTTAGATGGTTCTAGGATTTACCATAAGGCTTTTGGTTAAGTTTCAAGGCATTCTAACATGTAAAAAGGTGTTTACTCCCCATGTTTGAGGAGTTTACGGCCCAAGCACATGCCTTGGCCATAAACTCTCTTTTGTCCCTCAAAATTCAAGTTTAAGGTGTTCCAAGTCCAGGTTTGTAAGCCTCAAAGTCGTATCTAAGTCCCAACAATGATTTGGAAGGGTTAATTGGCTCTAAAACCCCATATTTATGTGTTTACGGTCCAAGGATGTGCCTTGGCCGTAAACACTTGTTCCAGGTCCTAAATCTCATTTTAAACATTAATTTGAAGGCTAAAGATGTTAGATAACAAGTTAGGAATGTTACCTCTTTGATTTGAAGCCTTAAATCTATGTTTTTGGACCTTAATCTTGGATGAGGAGAGAGGTTAGAGAGAGAGTAATGAAATGAAGCCAAAAGATTCAAATGAAAGCTTTGAATAGTTTATATAGTGTCTAAGTTTTGGACACGGTGGAATTCTACCTGATACCGGCGTTAGGCGAGGCTCTTGGTCGTACCGGATTAGGTTGTCGTAACTCAATATGGTAAATTCTAAAAATGTTCTGATTACTAGAATGGGGTGTTAGAATGATTTCTAAATGCATTAGGACACCCATTATGTCATATTAGATACGTACAAATTAATGACTTAATTAAATAACGAAATCGGAATCGAATTTGAAAACGACGATTGGTTGCTTGAATTGAGTTACAAAAAGAGTTACAAGAATGATACGGAAATTTCGGGTTGTTACATTATCCCCTTGTTAGAGGGAATTTCGTCCCGGAATTCAAAGTTAAAACACGAGACAAGATACAAATCATGGATCTGGAAAGAGATGCGGATACTTCTATTTCATTGAGTCTTCCCGCTCCCAAGTGAACTCCGGTCCTCGCTTGGCATTCCAGCGGACCTTCACTAATGGGATGCGACTTTGTTTTGTACGTTTGACTTCTCGATCCATGATTTCGATCGGTTCCTCCACAAAGTGGAGGTTTTCATTGATCTCGATCTCTTCTAAAGGAATCACTAGGGTTTCATCGGATAGGCACTTCTTGAGATTTGAAACATGGAAGACGGGATGGATGTTACTGAGCTCATGAGGTAAATGAAGTTTATAGGCTACCGGACCGATCCTGGCGAGGATCTCAAAGGGTCCAATGTACCTCGGGTTAAGTTTCCCACGCTTTCCAAAGCCTGCCGTGCCTTTCCAGGGCGAGACTTTCAACAGGACATAGTCTCCAACCTGGAATTCCAGAGGTTTCCGACGGTTATCAGCGTAACTCTTTTGATAATCTCGTGAAGTTTTCAATCGTTCCCGGATTTGGATAATCTTCTTAGTGGTTTCACGGATGATTTCAAGACCCGTGAGAGCACTGTCGGGGACTCGACTCTTGGCTAAGAGTGTATCCCCCACCTCGGCCCAGCACATAGGGGATCTGCACTTGCGACCGTAAAGGGCTTCGAACGGGGCAGCCCTGATGCTGGTGTGGTAATTGTTGTTGTACGAGGACTCGATCTAAGGTAGATGTGTGTCCCACGACTTTCTAAAATCAATGACACATGCGATAAGCATGTCTTCTATGGTTTGGATTGTTCTCTCACTTTGTCCATCGGTCTGAGGATGATACGCCGTGCACATGTCTTGATTGGTTCCAAGAGCTTTTTGGAGAGACTGCCAGAATCTGGAGGTAAACCTACTATCTCGATCAGTGATAATGGATGCAGGTACACCGTGCAGTCGGACTACTCCTTGGATGTAGATTCGCGCAAGTCTTTCCATCTTGAACGATTCTTTGATCGGGATGAAGTGGGCGGACTTTGTTAAACGATCGACAATTACACAAATGGTGTCGTACCCACTCTGACACTTGGGTAATTTGGTGATGAAGTCCATGGTGATCATCTCCCATTTCCATTCGGGTATCTCGGGTTGTTGGAGCAGACCCGAGGGTTTCTGGTGCTCAACTTTAACCTTGGCGCAAGTCAGACACTTGCTCACGAACATAGCTATCTTAGCTTTCATGTTTGGCCACCAGTATTGTTTCTTGAGATCCAAGTACATCTTGTCCGAACCCGGGTGAACAGAGTATCTGGTCTTGTGTGCTTGCTGCATGACAATCTCCCTGAATCCTCTGGACCTTGGAAACCTGATCCGATCCATGAAGCAGTAGACTCCGTCTCCTCTGATCTCAAGTTTCTTTTCCATTCCTCTTAAGGCTTCGATTGACATGTTCTCGGGTTTGAGGGCTTCTAACTGGGCTTCTCGGATTTGCATGGGTAAGTTGGAATGGATGGTTATCATCTGGTTCTTCACTTTGCGGCCTGCACTCTCCTTTCGGCTAAGGGCATCTGCAACCACATTGGCCTTGCTGGGATGGTAACGGATTTCACACTCATAATCATTGAGTAGTTCTATGTCACACCCCGAACCAGACGGCGGAAACATCCGGGGGCTGTTGTGACACAATTGAATACCGTCACAATGAATATACATGAAACGTAACATCATACAATACCAAGCATTGGAATATTACAACTGGTAGCATTTACATTCAGTACATAGTCTCAAAACATTCCATTCTCAAAAGTAGATTGTTCAATACTAGTTAAACAACAACAAGACATCACTGAGTACATTTTTCCCTTCGGTTTACCGGTTACCTGAGAATACAAGTATTTTCAAAAACGTCAACATATGAAATGTTGGTGAGTTCATAAGTAATGTTTGAAATATAGTGGTTTGTATTGTTTGAAAATCACCAGAAAATCCGATATTTTCTGAAAAGAACTTAGTATAAAAAAGTGTGAAGATCCGTAAGTATGCTTGTTTGTGTCTATAAATGTAAGAATATGATTTGTAAGACTCGGTATGTAATTCGGTGGTGTATTAATTGGAAACCCTAGGAAAACCCGACGTTTCCCTATTACTTTGCACTAAATAATTTACGTTTTGTTTCTTCGTTACGACAGGTGTATTCGTTGAGCTCCGGAGACGTTGGATTAATTTAGGATTGTGAATTGTTGTAAACGTGCATTAATGAAAACGACCAGTTGACAACCATACAAACGATCCCTTAGGCGTCGTTTGCACTATTCACTTAACCCAACCACCCGGAGTCATGTAGCCCCACAACCGAGGGGAAAAGAAGAGGGTGCGAAACCCAGTTATTTCCCTACGTTGTTCAAGGCTATCGTGAATGCGAAGGACCCTTAGTCCGACTCGCATTTGGTGAATTCTCGACTTTACTAGCAGCACCAGAAGGCCCTTGGGGTCCAACAGCACAAAGCCTGTAAAAGTCCTTTTACACGAAATTAGGTCATATAAGACCCAACTACATGTAAGCGAGTTTCCTTCGGGCCTAAAGATCATGCCATTGGGCTAGCTAGGCCCAACAAACATGATTTGAAACTTTTGGGCCCAAAGACGGTGTATCGACGTCTGGTGTATTCTCGCGTGTGTATTGAATTCCCGAGAGTTTCATGTGTGTATTGAAGTGTCGTCGCGTTAGTAGTTTCGGATTTGTTATTGATTCGAGACCGAATCAATTCGTTTGATAACGATTTTGGTATTGAAGGTGTATTATAATTTGCCGATAGTCGAGATGTTAGAATTTCATCATGACGGACTTATTATTTACAACTTTAGGATGTTTCATTATTGCAACCCCTTTTCTTTTGGATAATTTACACATTTAATCCTTTATATAAAATAATTTCTATTTTAGTCCTCAAACTATTTTTCTTGACACTTTAGTATCAAAACTTGTGGAAAAGTTATTTTTCAGCCCAAAGTTATTTGAAAAACAGTTTTAGTCCACCAAAAGAAATTTTTCTCGGCTAGAAACCTTAATTTCGCAGTTTTTACACTTTTGGCCCAAAATAGAATATCTTTGCATTTTTGGTCCCTTTTAAATATGAAAATCATTTTTAACCCTTGAAATGGGCTTGGAGCACTAGTAGTCCCCTGTTTTACAGAAAATCACAGCTTCAGCCCTTCTAATTTGAAAATCTCGCATATTGGGCTTTATTGGGCCGAAAAGTTTATTTTTGGCCCATTATGCTTAAAAATTCACATTTTAATCCTTCCAAGAGAATATTTCCAGAAAAATAACTTATGGAAACTGTTTTGAATCATTTCATCCTTCAGAATTTGTATTTTGACATTTTGGGCCCTTTAACTTCTTATTTTTACCATTTTGAGTCCAAAAATGGGATTTTTAGCCCAATAAGTTCATGTTAATCAAGTTGGCTATTTTTCTAGAAATGATTTGTGTATAGCAATATGTTTAACACTTGTTTCATACATCCTAATGCAAAATCTCGATTTTAAGGGCTTTTTGACTAGTTTCAACACCATAATCACATATAAACATGTATATAAGCATAGAAATCATACAAGGCATACATATACTCATAGATCTACACATTTGATTGTATTCCCCCCCCCCCCACAAAACTTGTAAAAACCAAAAAATAGGGGGTATGAAGCTCACCTTTGGGTGTGGTTTCGGTTTTGGAGAAAAGATGGAAGAAAATGAGGTGATTTTCGGCCCCGAGCACACCTTGATGAATATCTCGGCCATGAGGTGTTTCTAGGATGCAAGATCATGATTTTTGCATGGATTAGGAAGAGATTTTTGATAGATCAAGGAACTTAGATCATAGATTTAAGTATAACCTTACCTTGGATGGTGATTCTTGTGAAAAATCTCCTTGAAATGCCCTTGAATCTTCGAAAATTTAGTGAAGAGAGGTGAAGGTGTTTTTGAGAGTGTTTGATGTGTGAAAAGTGATGAAGTGTGTGTGTGTGTGTGGGTGCTTTCGGCCGAAGTCAAGAAGAAGAGAAGAGAGAGAGAGAGGTGAGTTAACAATCCTAGATGCATGTTGGTCCATGCATGGAGATATGTGGGATATAAGTGAGGTGGCAAGGATTAGGTCAACTCCTTTCTTCTTGGATTTGGTCTTTGGGCCGAGAATTTGGAAGGGAAGGTGATCATTGGGCTTTAATGCCCCTAAGCCTATATTATAGTTAATTTGGATGATTTTTGGCCTAAAAAAATATAATATGATTTTTACACTTTGTTGGGTTAGTTTGAGTTAATTATGATTCATAATATTTAATTTATTTCATTCTAGGCCCAATATGGCCCAAAATGTTGAAACAAATAAATGTGGGTCCAATTAGAGCCCATTTAAAGGTTCTAATCTCATGATAGTCAAATTGGAGGCTTATTGACCTAATGGGTCCAATAAGGAAGTCCTAGTCCAAAGTGGACTTAACAAGAACCTCTAGGGTTTCCAATTGCTTATTGACTATTTGTAGCACTTGTATGGTGTATTTGATTGAAATTCTGTTGTCACAGAGTAAGTATCATACATGCTTTTAAGTGTTTGGATTCTACATTTTACTTGAGTGTAGTGATTACAAGACACAAAATTTCTAGTTGTGACATCATCCCCCCATTAGAGGGAATTTCGTCCCAAAATTCTGTTTGAAAGCTAGATTTGAGAATGCTAAAATAGGTGAGGGTACTTTTGCTTCATTTGATCCTCGCGTTCCCACGTGAATTCTGGCCCACGCTTCGCGTTCCACCGTACTTTCACGATCGGGATGCGACTTTGCTTAGTACGCTTCACCTCCTTGTCCATGATTTCAACCGGCTCTTCAACGAACAGGAGATTCTCATTGATTTCGATCTCGTCAAGGGGAATGACGAGTGTTTCATCCGATAGGCACTTCTTTAGATTAGAGACATGGAACATTGGGTGTACACTATTTAGCTCTGCGGGTAATTGCAGTTTATATGCCACGGGACCTATTCGGACGACGATCTCGAAAGGCCCGATGTATCGTGGGTTATGTTTTCCCCGTTTTCCGAAACGAATAACCCCTTTCCAAGGTGAGACTTTCAACAGTACTCGATCACCAACCTGAAACTCTAAGGGCTTTCGCCGTTTATCGGCGTAGCTCTTTTGTCGGTCGCGCGATGCTTGTAATCGAGCCCTGATTTGGACGATCTTTTCCGTGGTTTCGCGAATGATCTCTGGTCCTGTTAGCGACTTGTCCGACGTATGTGTTTTTGCTAGTTGAGTATCACCTACCTCAGCCCAACATAACGGTGATCTACACTTACGCCCGTATAGTGCTTCGAAAGGAGCGACATTGATGCTCGAATGGTAACTGTTGTTATATGAGAATTCGACTAAAGGTAAGTGGGTATCCCAAGACTTCCCAAAGTCTATCACGCATGCGCGGAGCATGTCTTCGAGCGTTTGGATGGTTCGTTCGCTTTGACCATCCGTTTGCGGATGATAAGCGGTGCTCATGTCGAGATGAGTTCCCATTGCCTTATGGAGTGATTGCCAAAAACGTGAAGTGAACCTACTGTCCCTATCCGAGATAATAGATTTTGGCACTCCATGGAGTCTCACAATTTCTCGAATGTATAAACGCGTCAATCTCTCCATCTTGTAGGATTCTTTGATTGGCAGGAAATAGGCAGATTTCGTCAGTCGGTCGATTATTACCCATATGGTGTCTAGTCCATCCGACGATTTGGGTAGCTTGGTCACGAAGTCCATGGAAATCCCCTCCCATTTCCACTCAGGAATTACCGGTTGCTGTAATAACCCTGAGGGCTTCTGGTATTCCACGTTTACCTTGACACACGTAAGGCACTTACTAACATAGGTAGCAATTTCCGCCTTCATGTTAGGCCACCAATAGTGGTTTTTAATATCCAAATACATCTTGTCTGAACCAGGATGAATGGAGTATCGCGTCTTGTGGGCTTCCTTCATAACTACCTCCCTATATCCTCCGATTTTAGGGACCCAAATACGGTTCATGAAGTAGTATACTCCATTCTCCTTTTCCTCTAGGTTCTTCTCCATCCCGCGCAGTGCTTCGCTTGCCCTATTTTCCGCTTTCATGGCCTCCGACTGGGCTACCGCAATTTGAGTGACTAGGTGAGATTGAATGGTTATTGAGAGAGTTTTCGTACGATGATTAGGGTACTCCTTCCGACTTAATGCGTCAGCTACCACGTTGGCCTTGCCTGGGTGGTACTTGATCTCGCACTCGTAATCGTTTAGTAATTCAACCCATCTTCGTTGCCTCATGTTCAACTCCTTCTGGTTCAAGATGTGCTGGAGACTTTTGTGGTCCGTGAAGATGGTGCACTTCGTACCATACAGGTAGTGCCTCCAAATTTTCAGAGCGAAGACCACGGCTCCCAATTCCAGGTCATGGGTCGTATTTAGTTGGCGAGATGCGTAAGCTTTCACCCTTCCACGCTGCATGAGAACGCAACCTAAGCCCTGATTTGAGGCGTCACGGTAGACAACGAAATCTTCCGTTCCCTCCGGTAGTGATAGTACCGGGGCGCTACAGAGAGCTTGTTTCAGGGTTCGGAATGCGGCTTCTTGTTTGTCCGTCCATTTGAATGGTACGCCCTTTTGTGTAAGCGAGGTAAGTGGCTTGGCGATCTTAGAGAAGTTTTGAATGAATCTCCTATAGTAGCCTACTAGACCCAAGAACTGACAGATTTCCGTAGGTGTTGTCGGGATTGCCCATCCTTCAATAGCTTTGACTTTTGAGGGATCCACATGAATTCCATCTTGGCTAACTACATGACCTAGGAAGTTCACACTTCGGAGCCAGAACTCACACTTGGAAAGTTTTGCGTATAGCTTTTCCGATCGCAAAGTTTCTAGGATTTGTCGGAGATGTTGGACATGCTCTTCTTCGCTTCGGGAATAGACGAGAATATCGTCAATGAAGACGATGACAAAGTTGTAGAGGAATGGTCAACAGATTCGGTTCATTAGGTCCATAAATGCGACAAGGGCATTTGTTAGACCGAAGGGCATTACGACAAATTCATAATGTCCGTAGCGAGTTCAGAAAGCGGTTTTTGGAATATCCTCTTCCTGGACTTTGAGTTGGTGGTATCCGGACCGTAGATCTATCTTAGAAAAATAACTAGCTCCTTGGAGCTGGTCAAATAGATCATCGATTCGTGGGAGTGGGTAGCGATTTTTAACAGTGAGTTTATTTAACTATCTGTAATCGATGCACATCCTAAAAGATTTGTCCTTCTTTTTGACAAAGAGGACTGGAGCTCCCCATGGCGATTAACTAGGGCGGATGAATCCCTTGTCCAAGAGTTCGCTGAGTTGGCTAGATAATTCCTGCATCTCAGCAGGAGCTAACCGATAGGGTGATTTAGCGAAAGGAGTTGCTCCTGGAATGAGGTCGATTCGAAATTCCACTTGTCTCTCCAGGGGTACTCCTGGAAGATCTTCAAGAAACACGTCTGGGAACTCACATGCTACGGGAATGTCTTGAATGTTAACCTCTTCCTTGATTTTGTCCACTATGTGAGCCAGGAACGCCAAGTTGTTCTTTCGTAGATGTTTTTGTGCCTTGATGCACGAGATGAGGCGAAGGTTCATGCTAGGTTTGTCTCCGTAAATTACTAGGGTTTCGTGATTGGGAAGGCGAAGGCGAATGGCCTTCTCGTGACACATAATTTCAGCATGGTGGGGGCTTAACCAGTCCATGCCAATAATCACATCGAAACTCCTAATTGATACAGGCATCAAGTCTATTCGAAAGACGTGTTGATTGAGGGTTAGGGTACATCCGATGTAGATTTCCCAAGTGGATTCGGTTTTCCCATTGGCCATTTCCACCGTAAAGGTTTCATTTAACTTCTGGGGCTGTTGTTTTAATAAATGTTTAAACTTATTGCTTACGAAACTTCGCTCCGCTCCGGTGTCAAATAGGATGCATGCAGTCTCGGTTTCCTAAATTGTTGTTGTTAGGGCAGTCTCGGCGGAAATGCCCAGTCCTCCCACACCCATAGCAGGTGTGGCTAGGCCCTGCATTGTTGCCGCCGGTGGTGACGTTGTTGTTGTTGCGATTGTTGTTGTGGTGGTTGTTTCCCTGTTGTTGGTTCTGGGGAGGGTAAGTCCTGCAGTACTTCGCCGTGTGTCCCCTTTAGTTACAACTGGTGCACTGTAACTCCTTGCATTCTCCATTGTGATGGAAACCGCATTTGTTGCACTTGGGAAGATTACCGGAGTAAGTTCTGGGAGCATTTGAAGCAGCTGAGGCTGGAGCATGTGGTGTGGCTGGAACCGGTGCGGTGACAGCGTTAACTACCACTGTCTGCTGCTTTTTAGAGGTCTCGGGGCCCTGACGCCCCTTCCTGTTATTGTTCTTCCCCTTCTTGCCATCACCTTCCTTCTTTCCTTCAGCCTTCGCCGGCTTCTCACCCTTCTTGTTGTTATGGTCATACAACTTCTTTGCCAATCTTTTTGCACTGTCAAATGTTCCGGGGTTTGCAGCTATCACATTTCCTTGAATTGGTGATGTTAGTCCCCAGATGAATCGCTCAATCTTCTTTCCTTCCGAGGTGATCATACCCGGGCACAACAGAGACAGTTCACTAAATCTCGATATGTAGGCATCGATATTCGCATTCTGCACAGCGAGGTTCCACAGCTCTTGCTCCATTTTCTGAATCTCCCCTTGTGGGCAGTATTTAGCCATCAACATTTCTTTCATCTCCGCCCACGGCATGGAGTTGGCTACAGGGAGTGTCATGGCTTCCACATGTCCGATCCACCAGGTGAGCGCTTGATCGACAAAAGTGCAGGCCGCGAACTTCACTTTCATCTGCTCAGGATAATCGCATATCTCGAATACCGATTCCACCTTCTCGATCCATCGCTTCAGAGTGATCACTCCTCCAGTGTCGTTAAAAGTTCGTGGTTTGGCATTTGAAACGTCCTTGTAGGTACATGTTTTAGTAGGTCCTTGATTCATCCCGTTGTTCGAACTCCCTGCCCCTTGCCCGTTGCCTCCTCCGTTATTCCCCTGATGGAGTTGTGCCATAGCTGCGGTGACCGCAGCAGACATGGTTGCCTGGAATGCAGTGGAGTCAACTTCGGGTGGGGTTGGTCCAGGGTTTCCGCGAGTAGGTCGGCGAGGCATCTTTCTGTCATGAAACAGAAAGATGTTGAGTGTTTGGGGTTTCTGGAAGGTTGTGACCCTACTGGCTAGGTGTAATGTACGTACTAAAACATTCCTATCATTCAACATACAATCATAGATTTCTCAACACATAGCAATTTGTAATATCATAACAAGGCACGTAAAAGTTTACTAATATTATCCGCATTTGATATATGAAAAATTTGCTCGTAAGAGCATACATGAGTGACACTAGTCCGACAGCATAACGGCTCTATGAGTAGTGTAGTCACTTAAACATAGAGTCGGGGTACATAGCATAGTTCCTAATGACCTACTAAGATAAGTCTATCCCTAACCGCGACGATCCGCGTCTGGTGGTGGTGGTGCTGAGGATGTGGATGCTCCCTGAAGACGAGCCACCAATCGTTCTGTGTCCTGAAGTCGAGACTCCCACCTTACTTTCCTCATGTGAAATTCCCGAAGAACGTCACGTGTCTCCTGTTCCGCACGCTCGACCCTAGTCCACAGCTGGCGTACTTGATCAGCAGTGCCCTGAGCAAGATCGCCGGTGTTCCGTAACCGTCTCACCGTGACCGGTAGGGCTCGGTCGGCCGGTCCTCCGTCCCTCAGGTCAAAGAACTCGCACGACATGCCGAACGGGGGTCGATGTCCCTGCTGTCTGCTCCATCTCCAAAGATCAATACCCCAAGGAGGGGTAGGACTAATGGGGCCCACACAGTAAGCAGGCACCCTGATCGGGTAAAGGGGTTTGATGACTTCGGACTCTGCGTCCGAATCACCCCCTTCGCTGTCATCGGGTTCCTCTTCGAAGTTCTCTTCATCTTCTTCGGGTTCGGCAGGCTCGCCCTCGACTCCCGCTTCTGGTTCTGCGCCCGATTCTTCCTCGGGGTCTTCCTCAGGCTCTTCCTCTAACCATCCATTATTCCCCTGATTAGGTAAATAGGGATCTCCGGGGTGATGAAAGCCAGCCATGCTGTCTGTGTGAGTATGTAAACATGCTAACATTATTCCTAGGATGCTACAACTATTGTACAAAATAAGCAGGCGTTCTCTTTTTGGTGATAAGGGGTATAGTTTTAGGTTCCCTAGCTATCCCGATCTCATTAGAACGTGTGTTAGTTATACTTTGGAGAGAATGTAGTTGATCAGGCTACATCCACTCCTTGGTACCACTAAGAACAGTCCTGAATTAACCGAGATACTAGCATTATTTTGTTTGGTTCGACGTTATGTTCATTATCCCTAATGCAAGCAAAGGTGTTTCATTGTTGTATTTTACTTGTTTTGTTCAGAGTTATGTTAGTCCCTCTTTTGGTTTATAGTTGCATATCGATGTATGGTTCGATATGCTAGTTCACTATAAACAATGCTCTGATACCAACTTGTCACACCCCCGAACGAGACGGCGGAAACGTCCGGGGGCTATTGTGACTCAATTGAATACCGTCACAATGAATATACATGAAACGTAACATCGTACAATACCAAGCATTGGAATATTACAACTGGTAGCGTTTACATTCAGTACATAGTCTCAAAATGTCACACCCCCGAACCAGATGGCGGAAACGTCCGGGGGCTGTTGTGACTCAATTGAATACCGTCACAATGAATATACATGAAACGTAACATCATACTGTCACACCCCAAAACCACGAACGGCGGAAACGTTCAGGGGTGGAGGACGTCATGTACAGTATCACAACAGTGTAATATAATAAACAAGCAACAACATCATCCATTTTATTATCAGTAGAGTTTTAATACATGTGTGTTATTTCATAATGTACAACAATAATATGAATAATCAAACTAAGGCGAGTCTTGTCTGTGCTCCATCTTCTCAAAAACATGACCACCGCACTTGTCTAACTGATGACCTGAGAATACAAGTTATTTTGAAAGCGAGTATCAGCTTTAAAGCTGGTGAATTCATAAGTATTTATGTGATATTGTCCTGTTTTGGAATGTTGTTAAGAATGTCGTATAAATCCTCAAATAGAACAGTTGATATAAGTATGAAATACGATCTTCTACCAAGACCCGATATTTTGTTATGACCAAGTAAAATGACAGGTTTTCCCTTCTATTGACTAGTACTAAGAGTACTTAGTCTAACTCATCGTTTATGTGAATATATCACAAAATAAAGTAAACTAGGAAGATGATATGATAGTCTTCTACCAATACCCAAATATTCTGTTATGGCTAAGTAATCTTCTACCAAGACTCGAATGTTCTGTTATGGCTAAGTAGTCTTCTACCAAGACTCGAATGTTCTGTTATGGCTAAGTAGTCTTCTACCAAGACTCGTATGTTCTGTTATGGCTAAGTAGTCTTCTACCAAGACTCGTATGTTCTGTTATGGCTAAGTAGTCTTCTACCAAGACTCGAATGTTCTGTAAGTAATATGATAACTTTTACTTTCTATTGACTAGTACTAGAGTACTTAGTCTAACTCATCGTTTATGTGAAAGTATCACAAAATAAAGTAAACAGGAAAATATAATCAGGTAAGTGTTATTGTCTTGGGTTACCAGGACAAACACGACATCGCTGAAGCGAAAGATAGACCCTATGGAACATCCGAAGAGTGTCCCCTCATCCTATGTAGCGGCAGCAGGGTGGAAGGAGGGTTAGTCCCTGTATCGATCTCTTAATGCAGATCGTCAACCTAATGATCCTCCAAAGATTCACATCTCATCCACTGTTGCAACAGTGGACAGTGGGATAGTTAGTCCCGTCACTGATTACTAAGTAAATGACAACCTTAAACATCCGTAGATATTCATCGACCACTGGTGCTAATCAGTGGGATTCGGAATGGTAAGTCCCGCCGAGTCATCCCTTTGAACTGGGACAGGAAAGATAATTTACACAGTATATACTAATAAATCATCCTCGTAATTCTAAGTACAAGTATCCAGGTAAGTAAATACAGGATAATGCACCTAAGTAACAGTCTTCATGTATGGTATTCATGTAAGTGTGTTCATGTAAGTGTGATCATGCATCATGTAAGTATATATATAAACATATTCATGTATCATGTAATCCTAAGTACGTGTACTCATGTATCATGTAAGGTATTAGTATAGACTCATGAATGAACTGACTCTCGTGTGATTCCTTGTAGTAGTAATAATGTTTGATATCTTCTAACTATCCCTATGATAATTAACTGGAAAGTAAGTGGTTGTTCACGTAGATTTATACACTCTCGATACACCAGGGTGTGGGCAACTGAACGAAGGATGAAAACTATAATCTCTTAACATAAATATGAACATATGCGCATAAGTATAGTTTGATTCAAAAAGGTAAAATAATGGTTTTGCAAGATATCTAGGAGTTTTGAACAATAATTAATAGTGACTTGATGTCATTAAACATTTCAAAACTAATACTCTTGTTGTATTTTAAGATAGAAAACCATTTCATGTGAAACCTTTTGAAATATGTGAAATCTACCGAGTGAAAACACAGTTATAAAATACATAAGATTGATTTAATAACATATTGTTTTCTACTTGTATTCCCCCCCCCCCCCCCCCATTTAACACATTTAAAATCATTTAAAACATTGATTAAGGGGTATGAACTCACCTGAAGTAAGTGACCGGAATTGAATGGACTGTTATCGTACGGAAGGATCGCGCAAGAGCTTGGTGTCAAGTGAAGACTTAGACACACACAAAGATCCTAATTACATATGAAAACATATGTATATAAATAATTAGGGATTAAATCACTAATTATACAAGTATAAACATTTAAACGCGAGGACAACACTTTTGGTCAAGTGCTAGGAGGCTAATGGGTTGCAACAAAGGAGTGCAATGCCCCTAATGGGAGTTTAAGGTCAAAAGACCACATTCATTGGAGTTTATGGCCCAGGGGAGTAAGCTCCTGGCCGTAAACTCTCAACCAAGTCTTGAAATGGTGCTTAGAATTTCTACAACTCTAGTGGGGAATTGTTTCTAGGCTTACACAAGTGTTTGGGCACCATATGAACTCCTTTGGGGAGTTTACGGCCCAAAGACCTCCTTCCCTTGGAGTTTACGGCCGTAAACTCCCTTGGGAGGGTTATTATGGTGCTTTCAAGTCTCAAACATTTCTAGGGATTAAACTAGGCTTTGGTACTTGGCTTAAGAAGAGTTTATGGCACATTTGGCACCATTTTATGGAGTTTACGGCCTTGGAACCTTTTGGGCCGTAAACTCCCTCACACATGGGGTTCTAAATGTTTTAGCTAGTCCATAACACATTTAGGTACATGCCCAAATTGTCTCTTCGCTTAAGGAAGGGTTTAGGGTGTCCTTTGACCCCTTTTTGGGAGTTTACGGCCCAAGAACCACTCTTGGCCGTAAACTCTTCAATACTTGTGCTTTTCTTATGTTTCCTAGGTCCTAAACACATTGGGGTATTTGTCTAAAATAGATTCCAAGCCTTTGGGGGTGATTAGGGCACTCTTAGCCCTTGAAAAAGGGGTTTACGGCCCAAGAGCAAATCCTTGGCCGTATACTCCTAAAACATATATGATTTTGATTGATTTCTAGCCTCTAATGTTCATACATAAAGTCCTTAACTAGTTGTCTAACAAGGAAACGGGACTAGGTAGCCTTAAAGCTCCATTTTGGAGTTTACTCCCCAAGAACGTTCTTGGGAGGTAAACTCCCGGATCTTGTATTTTGGACATGAAAATAATGTTATTAAGCATATAACAAGTATTAAAACACATCTAGGAAAGTAGACTCACAATCTGGGATGAAAACCCGAAGATCCGTGAGAGAGAAATTGGCTTTTCTCTAATTGGAATTCAACTAATGAACCAATTTGGTTCAGAATTCTATTTATAGTCCTGAGATTTTTGGCAGAAAATACTTCTATTCTCGGAATGGATTCTAATGATCAAGAGAAATGGAATTACAGTGTTGCACAAAATCCTAGTGCATCCACTCTCCTAATATCTCCATAGATGTAAAATCCTGAAAACTGTCAAACTTATACTCGAAATCTGAGTTTTCACTGTAACTGTTCTACTTTTATTGGCTTGGTGTGGTTTGTTCAGAGTGGAAATTTTGGGTTGTCACACATACAATACCAAGCATTGGAATATTACAACTGGTAGCGTTTACATTCAGTACATAGTCTCAAAACATTACATTCTCAAAAGTAGATTTTTCAATACTAGTTAAACAACAACAAGACATCACTGAGTACATTTTTCCCTTTGGTTTACCGGTTACCTGAGAATACAAGTATTTTGAAAAACGTCAACATATGAAATGTTGGTGAGTTCATAAGTAATGTTTGAAATATAGTGGTTTGTATTGTTTGAAAATCACCAGAAAATCCGATATTTTCTGAAAAGAACTTAGTATAAAAAAGTGTGAAGATCCGTAAGTATGCTTGTTTGTTTCTATAAATGTAAGAATACGATTTGTAAGACTCGGTATGTAATTCGGAGGTGTATTAATTGGAAACCCTAGGAAAACCCGACGTTTCCCTATTACTTTGCACTAAATAATTTACGTTTTGTTTCTTCGTTACGACAGGTGTATTCGTTGAGCTCCGGAGACGTTGGATTAATTTCGGATTGTGAATTGTTGTAAACGTGCATTAATGAAAACGACCAGTTGACAACCGTACAAACGATCCCTTAGGCGTTGTTTGCACTATTCACTTAACCCAACTACCCGGACTCATGTAGCCCCACAACCGAGGGGAAAAGAAGAGGGTGCGAAACCCCGGTATTTCCCTATGTCGTTCAAGGCTATCGTGAATGCGAAGGACCCTTAGTCCGACTCGCATTTGGTGAATTCTCAACTTTACTAGTAGCACCAGAAGGCCCTTGGGGTCCAACAGCTCAAAGCCTGTAAAAGTTCTTTTACACGAAATTAGGTCATATAAGACCCAACTACATGTAAGCGAGTTTCCTTCGGGCCTAAAGATCATGCCATTGGGCTAGCTAGGCCCAACAAACATGATTTGAAACTTTTCGGCCCAAAGACGGTGTATCAATATCTGGTGTATTCCCGCGTGTGTATTGAGTTCCTGAGAGTTTCATGTGTGTATTGAAGTGTCGTCGCGTTAGTAGTTTCGGATTTGTTATTGATTCGAGACCGAATCAATTCGTTTGATAACGATTTTGGTATTGAAGGTGTATTATAATTTAACGATAGTCGAGATGTTAGAATTTCATCATGACGGATTTATTATTTACATCTTTAGGATGTTTCATTATTGCAGCTCCTTTTCTTTTGGATAATTTACACATTTAATCCTTTATATAAAATAATTTCTATTTTAGTCCTCAAAGTATTTTTCTTGACACTTTAGTATCAAAACTTGTAGAAAAGTTATTTTTCAGCCCAAAGTTATTTGAAAAACAGTTTTAGTCCACCAAAAGAAATTTTTCTCGGCTAGAACCCTTAATTTCGCAGTTTTTACACTTTTGGCCCAAAATAGAATATTTTTGCATTTTTGGTCCCTTTTAAATAGGAAAAGCATTTTTAACCCTTGAAATGTGCTTGGAGCACTAGTAGTCCCCTGTTTTACAGAAAATCACAGCTTCAGCCCTTCTAATTTGAAAATCTCGCATATTGGGCTTTATTGGGCCGAAAAGTTCATTTTTGGCCCATTATGCTTAAAAATTCACATTTTAATCCTTCCAGGAGAATATTTCCAGAAAAATAACTTATGGAAACTGTTTTGAATCATTTCATCCTTCAGAATTTGTATTTTGACATTTTGGGCCCTTTAACTTCTTATTTTTAACATTTTGAGTCCAAAAATGGGCTTTTTAGCCCAATAAGTTCATGTTAACCAAGTTGGCTATTTTTCTAGAAATGATTTGTGTATAGCAATATGTTTAACACTTGTTTCATACATCCTAATTCAAAATCTCGATTTTAAGGGCTTTTTGACTAGTTTCAACACCATAATCACATATAAACATGTATATAAGCATAGAAATCATACAAGGCATACATATACTCATAGATCTACACATTTGCTTGTATTCCCCCCCCCCCAAAAAAAAAACTTGTAAAAACCGAAAAATAGGGGGTATGAAGCTCACCTTTGGGTGTGGTTTCGGTTTTGGAGAAAAGATGGAAAAAAATAAGGTGATTTTCGGCCCCTAGCACACCTTGATGAAGATCTCGGCCTTGAGGTGCTTCTAGGATGCAAGATCATGATTTTTGCATGGATTAGGAAGAGATTTTTGATAGATCAAGGAACTTAGATCATAGATTTAAGTATAACCTTACCTTGGATGGTGATTCTTGTGAAAAATCTCCTTGAAATGCCCTTGAATCTTCGAAAATTTAGTGAAGAGAGGTGAAGGTGTTTTTGAGAGTGTTTGATGTGTGAAAAGTGATGAAATGTGTGTGTGTGTGGGTGCTTTGGGCCGAAGTCAAGAAGAAGAGAAGAGAGAGAGGTGAGTTGACAATCCTAGATGCATGTTGGTCCATGCATGGAGATATGTGGGATATAAGTGAGGTGGCAAGGATTAGGTCAACTCCTTTCTTCTTGGATTTGGGCTTTGGGCCGAGAATTTGGAAGGGAAGGAGATCATTGGGCTTTAATGCCCCTAAGCCTATATTATAGTTAGTTTGGATGATTTTTGGCCCAAAAAAATATATAATATGATTTTTACACTTTGTTGGGTTAGTTTGAGTTAATTATGATTCATAATATTTAATTTGTTTCATTCTAGGCCCAATATGGCCCAAAACGTTGAAATAAATAAATGTGGGTCCAATTAGAGCCCATTTAAAGGTTCTCATCTCATGATAGTCAAATTGGAGGCTTATTGACCTAATGGGTCCAATAAGGAAGTCCTAGTCCAAAGTGTACTTAACAAGAACCTCTAGGGTTTCCAATTGCTTATTGACTATTTGTAGCACTTGTATGGTGTATTTGATTGAAATTCTGTTGTCATAGAGTAAGTATCATACATGCTTTTAAGTTTTTGGATTCTACATTTTACTTGAGTGTAGTGATTACAAGACACAAAATTTCTAGTTGTGACACAAAACATTACATTCTCAAAAGTAGATTGTTCAATACTAGTTAAACAACAACAAGACATCACTGAGTACATTTTTCCCTTCGGTTTACCGGTTACCTGAGAATACAAGTATTTTGAAAAATGTCAACATATTAAATGTTGGTGAGTTCATAAGTAATGTTTGAAGTATAGTGGTTTGTATTGTTTGAAAATCACCAGAAAAACCGATATTTTCTGAAAAGAACTTAGTATAAAAAGTGTGAAGATCCGTAAGTATGCTTGTTTGTTTCTATAAATGTAAGAATACGATTTGTAAGACTCGGTATGTAATTCGGAGGTGTATTAATTGGAAACCCTAGGAAAACTCGACGTTTGCCTATTACTTTGCACTAAATAATTTACGTTTTGTTTCTTCGTTACGACAGGTGTATTCGTTGAGCTCCGGAGACGTTGGATTAATTTCGGATTGTGAATTGTTGTAAACGTGCATTAATGAAAACGACCAGTTGACAACCGTACAAACGTTCCCTTAGGCGTCGTTTGCACTATTCACTTAACCCAACCACCAGGACTCATGTAGCCCCACAACCGAGGGGAAAAGAAGAGGGTGCGAAACCCCAGTATTTCCCTACGTCGTTGAAGGCTATCGTGAATGCGAAGGACCCTTAGTTCGACTCGCATTTGGTGAATTCTCGACTTTACTAGCAGCACCAGAAGGCCCTTAGGGTCCAACAGCACAAAGCCTGTAAAAGTCCTTTTACACGAAATTAGGTCATATAAGACCCAACTACATGTAAGCGAGTTTCCTTCGGGCCTAAAGATCATGCCATTGGGCTAGCTAGGCCCAACAAACATGATTTGAAAGTTTTGGGCCCAAAGACGGTGTATCGACGTCTGGTGTATTCCCGCGTGTGTACTGAGTTCCCGAGAGTTTCATGTGTGTATTGAAGTGTCGTCGCGTTAGTAGTTTCGGATTTGTTATTGATTCGAGACCGAATCAATTCGTTTGATAACGATTTTGGTATTGAAGGTGTATTATAATTTAACGATAGTCGAGATGTTAGAATTTCATCATGACGGATTTATTATTTACATCTTTAGGATGTTTCATTATTGCAGCTCCTTTTCTTTTGGATAATTTACACATTTAATCCTTTATATAAAATAATTTCTATTTTAGTCCTCAAAGTATTTTTCTTGACACTTTAGTATCAAAACTTGTAGAAAAGTTATTTTTCAGCCCAAAGTTATTTGAAAAACAGTTTTAGTCCACCAAAAGAAATTTTTCTCGGCTAGAACCCTTAATTTCGCAGTTTTTACACTTTTGGCCCAAAATAGAATATTTTTGCATTTTTGGTCCCTTTTAAATAGGAAAAGCATTTTTAACCTTTGAAATGTGCTTGGAGCACTAGTAGTCCCCTGTTTTACAGAAAATCACAGCTTCAGCCCTTCTAATTTGAAAATCTCGCATATTGGGCTTTATTGGGCCGAAAAGTTCATTTTTGGCCCATTATGCTTAAAAATTCACATTTTAATCCTTCCAGGAGAATATTTCCAGAAAAATAACTTATGGAAACTGTTTTGAATCATTTCATCCTTCAGAATTTGTATTTTGACATTTTGGGCCCTTTAACTTCTTATTTTTAACATTTTGAGTCCAAAAATGGGCTTTTTAGCCCAATAAGTTCATGTTAACCAAGTTGGCTATTTTTCTAGAAATGATTTGTGTATAGCAATATGTTTAACACTTGTTTCATACATCCTAATTCAAAATCTCGATTTTAAGGGCTTTTTGACTAGTTTCAACACCATAATCACATATAAACATGTATATAAGCATAGAAATCATACAAGGCATACATATACTCATAGATCTACACATTTGCTTGTATTCCCCCCCCCCCCAAAAAAAAACTTGTAAAAACCGAAAAATAGGGGGTATGAAGCTCACCTTTGGGTGTGGTTTCGGTTTTGGAGAAAAGATGGAAAAAAATAAGGTGATTTTCGGCCCCTAGCACACCTTGATGAAGATCTCGGCCTTGAGGTGCTTCTAGGATGCAAGATCATGATTTTTGCATGGATTAGGAAGAGATTTTTGATAGATCAAGGAACTTAGATCATAGATTTAAGTATAACCTTACCTTGGATGGTGATTCTTGTGAAAAATCTCCTTGAAATGCCCTTGAATCTTCGAAAATTTAGTGAAGAGAGGTGAAGGTGTTTTTGAGAGTGTTTGATGTGTGAAAAGTGATGAAATGTGTGTGTGTGTGGGTGCTTTGGGCCGAAGTCAAGAAGAAGAGAAGAGAGAGAGGTGAGTTGACAATCCTAGATGCATGTTGGTCCATGCATGGAGATATGTGGGATATAAGTGAGGTGGCAAGGATTAGGTCAACTCCTTTCTTCTTGGATTTGGGCTTTGGGCCGAGAATTTGGAAGGGAAGGAGATCATTGGGTTTTAATGCCTCTAAGCCTATATTATAGTTAGTTTGAATGATTTTTGGCCCAAAAAAAATATAATATGATTTTTACACTTTGTTGGGTTAGTTTGAGTTAATTATGATTCATAATATTTAATTTACTTCATTCTAGGCCCAATATGGCCCAAAATGTTGAAATAAATAAATGTGGGTCCAATTAGAGCCCATTTAAAGGTTCTAATCTCATGATAGTCAAATTGGAGGCTTATTGACCTAATGGGTCCAATAAGGAAGTCCTAGTCCAAAGTGGACTTAGCAAGAACCTCTAGGGTTTCCAATTGCTTATTGACTATTTGTAGCACTTGTATGGTGTATTTGATTGAAATTTTGTTGTCATAGAGTAAGTATCATACATGCTTTTAAGTTTTTGGATTCTACATTTTACTTGAGTGTAGTGATTACAAGACACAAAATTTCTAGTTGTGACATTCTACCCATCGCCGTTGCCTCATGTTCAAGTCTTTCTGGTCAAAGATGTGTTCCAGTCTCTTGTGGTCAGTCAAGATCGTACACTTGGTTCCGTAGAGGTATTGTCTCCAAATCTTCAATGCAAAGACTACGACTCCTAATTCCAAGTCATGTATGGTATAGTTGAGCTCGTGTGCTTTCAGCTGTCTAGAGGCATAAGCAATTACTTTTCCTCTTTGCATAAGCACACAGCCTAAGCCTTGATTGGATGCATCGCAGAAGACAACAAAGTCCTCCGTCCCTTCGGGTAGGATAGAACAGGAGCGCTGCACAAGGATTTCTTCAACGTCTAGAATGCAGTTTCTTGCTTAGCACTCCAACAAAAGGGTACACCTTTCTTTGTTAGAGTGGTTAAGGGTTTGGCGATTCTGGAAAAGTTCTGTATAAATCTACGATAATAGCCGGCGAGACCCAAGAATTGTCGGATTTCTGTGGGTGTCTTCGGTGCCGACCAATTCTCTATCGCTCTAATCTTGGAGGGATCTACATGAATACCCTCCTCACTTACTACATGACCGAGGAAGGTTACTTTCCGAATCCATAACTCACACTTGGAAAATTTCGCGAACAACTTCTCGGATCTAAGGGTTTCCAACACTAGCCTCAAGTGCTGTTTGTGGTCTTGTTCACTTCTGGAGTAGACAACTATGTCATCAATGAATACAATGACAAACTTGTCCAGATAAGGACGACACACCCGGTTCATCAGGTCCATGAACACTGCCAGTGCGTTGGTTAGACCAAAGGGCATCACTACGAACTCGTAGTGTCCATATCGAGTCCTGAAAGCTGTTTTGGACACATAACTTTCATGAACTCGTAGCTGATGGTACCCTGACCGAAGGTCTATCTTGGAGAAGTAACTGGCTCATTGGAGTTGATCGAAGAGGTCATCTATTCGCGGAAGAGGATATCGGTTTTTGACGGTCAACTTGTTCAGCTCGTGATAGTCGATACACGTTCGGAAGGATCCATCTTTCTTCTTGACAAACAATACCGGAGCTCCCCAGGGTGAGGAACTCGGTCTAATGAATCCTTTATTGAGCAACTCATTGAGTTGGCTGGATAACTCCTGCATTTCTGCCGGAGCTAAGCGATACGGAGACTTCGCTACAGGAGTAGCTCCAGAAATTAGGTCAATACGGAACTCGACCTGACGCTCGGGAGGAATTCCTGGAAGTTCTTCGGGAAACACATCAGGAAAGTTATAGACTTCGGGGATGCTCACGAGGTCTTTAACTTCCTTTTTCTCGTTGATTACATGGGCTAAGAATGCAATGCACTCCTTTCGCAGGAGTTTTTGAGCTTTGATGCAGGAAATGATACGAAGATTGGAACTGAGTTTATCACCATAGATTACGAGAGTTTGATCCAAAGGAAGGTTGAGACGGATGGCTTTTTCAAAACAGAGGATATCAGCATGATTGGGACTCAACCAATCCATGCCAATGATGACATCAAAGCTCTTTATGGAAACCGGCATGAGATCGATAGGAAATGAATGGTCATTCAGGGTAAGGATACAACCAACGAATATCTCGTTAGCGCTTTCTTTCTCAGCGTTAGCCATCTCGACGGTAAACGTTTCAGTTAAAGGTTGGGGATTATGTTTTAGGTTATGTTTGAATGAATGACTAACAAAGCTTCTTTTAGCACCTAAATCGAAAAGAATACTAGCATACGAGTTGTCGAGAAGGAACGTACCCGAGCCAACAGTGGGATCGACGACCGCTTCCTCCCGTCCTATGGCTAGGACTCTTCCGGTGTTATCGGCTGTTGACTTCTTGTGGCAGTTCCTTTTAAAGTGCCCAACCTCACCACAGTTATAGCAGGCTTGACCAACGCCTGCTCCAAATGATTGATTGGCCGATTGGGCCGGAGCTTTGCAGAATCGAACCGTGTGCCCCTTCTTACCACAACTGGTACACGACCGTTCTCGGCAGGGGCCAGGGTTGTGGTGATACTTGCACTTGTCACAGAGGGGAAGATTACCAACATATCGGCTGGTAGGAGTTGGAGTTGTGGATCCCACAACAGAAGCAGCAGCAACGGGGGTAGTAGCAGCATGGACTGCTACTGTTTGATGTCTTTTGGAGGATCCTTGGGAAGATTGACCCTTCTTCTTCTTCCTGAACTTTCTCTTCTCACGACTCCTTTTATTCGACTCGGAAGCGGTGGTGGTTTCCTCAACATCATCACTATGATCAATTAAGGTTTGGGCTAAACTCTTGGCACTATCATAAGTATCCGGACGTCCAGCTAAAACATTCCCCATTGTTGGCTGGGTCAGCCCCCAGATGAACTTTTCTATTTTTTTACTTTCAGGAGTGACCAATCCTGGGCAAAGAAGTGCGAGATCATCGAATCGAGAGGTATATGCTGTAATATCGGAACCTTTCATCTTCAGGTTCCAGAGCTCGTGCTCTAGTTTCTGCATTTCGCCACGGGGACAGTATTCGGCTATCAAGAGTTCTTTCATGGCTTTCCAGCCCATGGCGTTGGCTACAGGTAGGGTCAGAGATTTGAATTGGCCATTCCACCAACTCAAGGCTTTCTCAATGAAGGTACAAGCTGCGAACTTGACCTTATCAGATTCCGCACAGGCACAGATTTCAAAGATGGATTCGATTTTCTCGAACCATCGGGATAAGGAAATGACACCTCCGGTGCCATCAAAGGATGTTGGTTTTGCATTCATGAAATCCTCATAGGAACCCTCCTTTTAGTGTCCCTGATTGCTTTCTTGATCCTGAGTTTGAGTACCACCTCCCGAACCACCGAAACCACCGGAGTTCATTTGAGACATAGCAGCTGCCACCGCGACGGTAACAGCTGCCTGAAATACCACGGGGTCAAATTTCGGAGGAGGTGGTGGTGGAGGGTTGTTGGTCTTTGAGCTGGGTCTCTTTCTGGGAGTCATCTTGATCTAATAAGATCAAGAAAGAGAGGATGATAAGTCCTCTGAATTGAATCGAGAGATATGACAGATATATATTCCGAATAAGCGATAAGGCAGGAAAAAGTTATCAAAGCAGGTAAACTATCACTAACGGAATGATCGAGGATCTATACGTGAATGAGGATTTCTACAAAGGATTGGTTCGAGAAATACTCCCATAGTATTTCATGATTCGCTACGACACTGGCTCGATGTTTGTGGTATTAGGGTAAGTTTTAGGCATGCTGCATACCACAGTCACTCCCAAGCACATGTTGGCTGTGTCTCGAATGAATATAGTTGGCCAGGCTATATTGATCCTAGACACGACTACATAACTGCCCAAGTTTAACCGCAGTACACAACACCCATTTACTTATGTTTTGTTCTACTTGTAGTTACGGATCTCGACGGTTCGGTATACTTGTATACTTTTGAAAATACTTATAGTTTGAAAATACTTTTATTTCAGAGCACTTAGGCCCTTTAGTGTTTATAGTTTTATACCATGTAAGTTTGGTATACTTTATTCACTATAAACAAGGGCTCTGATACCAATCTGTCACACCCCGAAAACCGAAGGCGGAAACATTTCCGGGGTTGACTCCACGTTGAGTATCAAATCCAATGCACATAGTAAGTAAAGTAAAACAACCATTACATTACATATAGAAAAGTTTTACATTTGTTTCAAAAGTAAAGTTATACAGTTATGATACATAGTATATATATGAAAAAAAATGAAACGGGTCTTCTGAGTACTCCGTCTTCGGACAAAAAGGATCTTCGGGTACCTATTCTAACGCTGACCTGAGAACACAAGCGTTTTGAAAATCAGCATAACGCTGGTGAGTTCATAAGCGGTCTTTGTTTTGTGAAAATGTTCGAGTTTCCTTTCTGTTTATGAAAATGTTACGCACGCCAAGAAAATCCCATATTTTCTTAAAGAGGTTGGTTATTGTTTCTCAACATGTAAAGTAAAGATGTACACTGAAATCATGATTACTCTTGTGAAAATGTAAAGTTAGGTTATCTGGTTTGTTTTACTATTCTGGTTATGTACCGATGTATCCCCAGGAAAGTCCCATACATTCCTGATTGTGTTTTATCAATTGTAAAAGATGTAAAGTTATCCAGTTTGTTACACTTTTCTAGTTATGTAAACGTTCCCCAGGAAAGCCCCATACTTCCCTAAATGTTGGTTATCAATGTAAAAGATGTAAAAGATGTATTCTGAAACCTGGTTATCTTGTAAAATGTGTTAAGTTATTCATTATTACTGTTAAGTAAATTTCTGTTATCCTAATTGCGAGTTCTATAACCATACAATAGACTAGTTGTGGCAATAAGTAGTCCACATCACCTTATGACTTTCGTCACCCTTGAACTGTCTCGGTTCGGCTGTAGCTTGCAGCCAGGTGTGGGGTAGTCAGCCCCGTACAGATCTATACACTCAAGTCACGCTCTCTAAATCCCAGAGATTCTGGTTACGGGTGCAGTCGTCCACTCGCGTATCTCTGTGGAGTGTTTGCCGAGGACGTGTCTCCAATCATACAGGACTAACAAATTTACTAGTAATAATATGATATCCTCCACTCGCGTATTTCTGTGGAGTGTTACCGAGGATATACAGTGTACAAGTTTTATGTTCATATGTTCTAATGTCATGCTTTTAACTGAATAAATGTGGAAAAACCATTTGTGAAATATGTAAAACATAACAGTTTATAAACCCATTTCACAAATAATATGTTTACGTGAGCTGCATGTTCAAACGGTTATCGGTTGTATTAATCAGTGTTAAAAGCATATAAAATGTGAAACACACACATGAAAACAAGTTTTTAGTACAAGTAATCCCTTGTACTTTGCTTGTGTTCCCCCCTAAAAATAGTGAAAAACAGTGAAAAAGGGTAGGGGTATGAACTCACCAGACTCGGAAATGCGACGGTTTCGGACACTAGACGTTAGTTCGGGGCTTGATTACTCACGATGTCCCAATGAAAAATGTAATAATGTCCATATAAATATCTAATTAGATTTACAATCACTAATTATATGGAACATTACACTCCAACGAGGTTAAACACCTCAAAACGAGCGTTTGGAGTGACCCTGGTGACATCTTCGGACGTGTAAAGGTACTAGGGACTTGGAATTTGAGTTTACTCCCCAAGAGTAAACATTTAAGTGAGTTTACTGCCATATAACACACACATACATGATTTCACGGCCGTGAACTCATGTTGGTGTAATTTTGAGTGTTTAATGGCTTGTTTGGACTTGGGGATTGTTGGAATGAATTTCTAAATTGCCTTGGAATGGATTTATGGGACTTATACCAATTAAAAGGGAGTTCACGGCTGTAAACTTGGAGTTTACGACCGTAAACTCTCCCATGGTCAAGAATAATTGTTTTGAAGCACTTAAAGCAATCACATGTGATTCTAGTAATTTTTCCAAGCCTTGGGGTGATTTAAGGGCATCATTTAACACACATTTAGGAGTTTACGGCCCAAGAGCATGATCTATGGCTGTAAACTCTTATTAAGAGGATGTTTGATGTATTTAAGGTCCCCAAACTATTTTTAGATGGTTCTAGGATTTACCACAAGGCTTTTGGTTAAGTTTCAAGGCATTCTATCATGTAAAAAGGTGTTTACTCCCCATGTTTGAGGAGTTTACGGCCCAAGCACATGCCTTGGCCATAAACTCTCTTTTGACCCTCAAAATTCAAGTTTAAGGTGTTCCAAGTCCAGGTTTGTAAGTGTTGGGTCATGTTTTGAATGTTGCGTCTATTGGGCTCGGTTGTTAGTCCGTTTTTGTATCTCCGAAATGGGCCTGTCCATCCGTGAGTTTAGTAGGGTCTATTATAAATATAGGTGCTTGCATGCATCTTAGAGAAACCATAGTAATGACAGATCAGAGCATTATTCAGAAGTTTTTATTATCGTTCTTGTAACACTAAATCCTCT
The DNA here is from genome assembly GCF_002870075.4 of Lactuca sativa. NCBI lineage: Eukaryota > Viridiplantae > Streptophyta > Magnoliopsida > Asterales > Asteraceae > Lactuca > Lactuca sativa. Next base: position 244,546,750 of record NC_056626.2, on the reverse strand, counting down.
ACAACGGAAGTTCTTAGTCGAGCTCAGCTGAGGATTGTTTGAATTAATCATTCGACACATTGTGATCTATACTTGTCTTATTTACCGTTTTATGTTCTTCGCACTACCTGTTACAAAGATCTAATCGATCATCAAGTTTATTCAATAACTTAACAATTGGTATCAGAGCAGGAGGTTGTGTAATTCATACACTTCTCTTCTGTGAAAAAGGTTGCGATTAGGGTTATTCCGCATCTACTGATATTTATTGAGCCGTCATCCCATAATTGACGTAACTCAACATTTATTTGTGTTGCCCTAATTCAATATATTACAAGTCTGATCTTTTAAACAGGTTTTTCGATCAAGCATGGACGAGTCACAATCTAATCCAATTAACATCTCAAACAGCATTGGATCAACGACAAAGATTCCCATCCTTTACACCCAGGATTACGAAGTCTGGGCACATCACTTTGAAGATTATGTCATCGGATTTAAGGACAATGGATATCTAATCTGGGAAGCAATCGTGTCTGGGCCATTCGCTCATTCAGCAACTTCAAGAATTATTAAAACTCAGAAGGAGTATAATGACCTTTTGAAAGATGTTAAAGATATTGCTCAAGACGAAAAAGATAAATTTCAGTGCAATATTAAAGCATTGTGACTAATCAGATTCGCTCTTCAATCTGACACTTTTAGGCTGGTGAGTTCATGCAGCACTGCCAAAGAAATATGGGATAGGCTGCGAGAGTTATATTCTACGGACGAAGATCTCGAGCATTCAATTCAAACTTTGCTTTTGTCCGAATTTGGTGAATTCAAGCAGAGTCCTGAAGAAACTGTAACTCAGACGTTCGATTGCTTCAATCATCTTCTTAGTAAGATGATTAAACATGATATTGAAAGGAAGTTGATTGAACAAAAGGTTACATTTTTAAACGGTCTCAAATCTGAGTGGAGAGCGGTTGTGTCCACTGTTAAAGCGCATGAGCAATTCAAATCTTACTCTTTGGCGAAACTGGTAGGGATTTTGAAATCCCAAGAAAAGGTTGTGTTACAGGAGAAAAATGTAGTTTCAAGCTTGGGATCATTGGCCCTTCTGTCCAAAAGCAAAGCTGTGATGGAAGATGAAGACCTCAACATAGAGGATTATGACCTTACCTCTGAAGACTATGCAATGATGGTGTCAAACCCAAAGAGGTTCATCAAAAAAAGGTTCTCTGCAAATAAGAACCGAAACTGGCAGGGAAGTTACAGCTCTGAAAAGATTAGGGAAGAACCGAAGGCAGAAGAACCAAAGAAGGAACCGAAAGCTGAAGGAGATTCGGGTGTGAACTGCTATTATTGTGGAGGGAAGAACCACTATGCCAATGATTGTGTTCTCAAGAAAATGGCAGAAAAGGATGAGGAGAAAGACGAAGAAACTGTGTTGTTGAAAAAGCTGGAAGAGATCAAAAGAAAGAAATCCACTGCTAACCCCGCTATGAATGCTTTAATTGTGCAGGGTTCGGTAGCGGATGATGAGTTCGGTGGCGTGGAGGTCTGGTCAACCGATTCTGAGGATGATGAAGTCAGGAAGCCGTCTCATGGAAAGGCCTATATTGCAAAAGGTGAAGGGAGCAGTGGAAAGTGTTTAATGGTGTCAGACGTGTCTCAGATGAGGGGATACAACACAGATGGTGGGAATAAAGACACAAAGGAGCGAGAGGACTTGTGCTTCACAGCAAAACCTCTCAGCGTGCAGTTTAACGAGCTTGATGAATTAATCAAGAAGGTACAATCAGTTTTTGTTACATTCAAAGTCCCTCAAAGTTCATATGAAAAAGAACTAAAAAATGTTAATTCAAGAATCTCTCATCTAGACAGCAGTTTAACTCAAACACAGGTCACCAATTCTAACCTAACTGACCAAATAAGCAGGGTATCTTCAAAGAATGAGGAACGGAGGATGTGGATCGAGCTAAAGGATTCGGAGTTAATCAAATCCAAGGATGAAAACATTTATTTACAAAGAGACAATTTAAAACTTTTAAAACAGATAAATGTCTTTTGTTTAATTGCTAAGCGTCTTTACACTAGTATCACTCAACTTCATTTAAACTGTGGAATAGGGCAGAAAATTCATCGCATGATTTTGCCCTTCCTTGAGTTTAAGGAGGATGATATTGACGCTGAAGCATATAACTGTGAAAGTATTATTTCGTCTGAGGATGCTAATCCGACATATATGTATGGTCCAGACAAAATCGAATCTTTCATAAAGTCCAAGGACCATAAAGACATGCTGAAAAATATTTTGAATGAAAATGATAAACTAAAACTAAGAACCGAAACCATACAAAAGTTTGACTCATTGAATGCGAACCTGAGTTCAGAAAATAAAATTGATGTTGAAAATGCATCTGAGCTCGATGAAGACGATGATATGAGTGAAATTTCTGTTGAAGACATGGTTGATTGTTTAGAGTTTGTCAAGAGTGAACCCAAAAACCACAAAAATCTTATTTAAGAAAATTCTGTGGAGTTTGCTCGTCTGTCCCAACAAAATTCCCCGATCCTTGAAGAAAAGGTTGTTGTATACCAAAAAGTGAGAACAACTCCAAATCAGGTGTATAAAGTCACAGGCGTAACAAAACATCAGACAGCCGAACTCACAGCTATTGTAAACGAAGATAATGCTGATGGTTGTGATGAGTTTTTCTGGTCTGCTCCTATCGACAATGCTGACGAAACAGTTGGTCTGTCAGAAAGGACTTCATGGAAAACTAAAGGCAGATATGTGCCAGAACCTTTGAACAAACCTGATAGCTTCGACGTGCCGAGTACTAGTGGTACAAAAGATGTTCCTGAAGAAAAAGGAGTTTCTGCAAAAGAAGTCACTCCTTCAAGCGACACATCATCAGTTCAAAGTGAATCAGCTGACAGAAAGCAAAAACAAAAAGCGAATATGCATCGTCAGCCGAAGCAGGTGAGAAATCAGAAACAGCAAAGGAATCAGAGATACAAGAAGAATCTCTCTGAAAGAAAACAGTTCTGGCAATCTAAAAATGCCCATTTCTCTTATCATGAAAGAAATCTAAGGTCGGAGAAATGCACTGTTAGGTCACAAGAGAGTCTTAACAACCGAAGAGAAAGGTTCGGTTCTGAAAGTCAAAACAACCGAAAGGATACGTTCGGTTCTGAAAAATTTGACAACCGAAAGCAAAGGTTCGGTTCAGAAAACACTATCTACCGAAAGCAGAGGTTCGGTTCCGAGAGCAAAAGAGACCAAAGATCTAGGTTCGGTCCCACTAATGATCAAAAACAAAAGGGTCACTTAGAATCTCAAGCCAAGAAATCATCTCAGTCTAACTTCTCTCATTTTTCTTCTTCTAATTCTTCTAATTCCTCTCAACCTCTGTCTAAATTTAACTCTGTTCGCATTGAAAAACCTAAATCATCAACAGATATGAAAGGAAAATCAAAGTTTTCATCAATTGAAACAAATCAAAATAAACCAGAATCCAAACCGAAAGAAACAAATCCCAATAAAATTAAGGTTTTCACCATTAAAAAGAAAGATGAAACAACGTTAATAAAAAGAACATATCTTGTTGACATCTCTCTTACTATTTCTGTTCCTGTGAAAGGCTCACGTGGACCCAAGAAACTTTGGGTTCCTAAATCTGCTTAATTTTTGCAGGTTATTAGTGACGAGCAGTTTGACGAAGAATGGTACATTGACAGTGGCTGCTCACGTCACATGACAGGAAGGAAGGAAGAGCTGAGGGAATTTCGGTCTCTTTCAAACGGTGGAAATGTCAAGTTCGGGAACAACTCCTTTGGCACCATAAAAGGCTATCGAATGATTACAAATGGTGATTTTACGATTAGGAAGGTTGCATACGTTGAAGGACTACAGCACAACCTCATCAGTGTATCTCAGCTTGTTGGAAGTACCGGTCTCAAGGTTTCATTCCATGATGAGGGTTCAGAAATAATTGAGAAGAAAACAAAAAGAGTTATTCTCAAATCGGAGCGCAAAGGCGAAATGTTTCCCCTGAACCTCAAACCCATCAAAGGGAATCCAACTATCTGCCTGTTATCCAAAGCACAATCAAACGAAAGCTGGCTGTGGCACCGAAGGCTCTCTCATCTCAACTTCAAAGATATCAACAAACTTGTCACAGGTGGTCATGTTCGAGGTCTTCCATTGCAGAGTTGTCAAAGTCACCCATCGATTGTAAACACTAAAGTTGTTGAACCATTAAAGTTAATTCACATTGACTTGTGTGGTCCATCGTCTATTGAAAGCATCGACAGTAGCAAGCATATTCTTGTCATCGTTGATGATTTCTCACGTTTTACATGGGTGTTCTTTCTGAAGCACAAATTTGAAGCGACTCTCAAGCTGTAGACGTTTATCAAACAAATTGAAGTACAGCTGAAGAAAGTCGTTCGCAACATCCGGAGCGACAATGGATTGGAGTTCAAAAACAAAGAATTCGAAGAATTCTTGGCCGACAAAGGAACCAGTCATAACTTCTCAACTCCCTACACTCCTCAACAAAACGGTATTGTCGAAAGACGAAACCGATCTTTGTGTGAGGCGGCTCGAAGCATGCTAAGTTTTGCTTCTTTACCTTTATATTTTTGGGCTGATGCTATTGCCGCTGCTTGTTTTACGCAGAACAGGTCATATCTCAATAAGCGATCACTCTCACTCCTTATGAGATCATCAACAACAGGAAGCCAAATGTCAAATTTTTCCATATATTCGGCTCACGGTGCTTCATCTTCAATTCTAAAGAACATCGTAACAAGTTCGATGTCAAAGCCGATGAAGGGATATTTCTGGGCTATTCTCTCACTTCTAAAGCCTACAGGGTATTAAACAAGCGCTCGAGGAAAATAGAAGAAACCTATTATGTGACTTTTGATGATAGCTATGTCAAAAAGCTTAAGGCCAAAGAAGACACAGTTGGAGAAATCTTTTCTCACACAGGCCAAGTCACAGCCTCGATTGCAAACCTATTTGAGAAGTTCGTCGAGTTATTTGATGAACCAGAGAAGGCAACTCTCTCAGAAGCAAGTGCAGCAGACAACAAAGTAGATTCTCTGAAGCGACTCATCGAAGATACTGCAAAGAGAATGAATGAAGGAGGATCAAGTTCTGACGACCCTCCACAGCACGATACTTCAGTTGAGGGGGAGGGTACATCTTCGTCATCACAACCGAGCTCACATGTTGAGGGGTAGAACTATTCTGCAGCTACTCCCGAAAGCTCATCTGCATCCGAAAGACCAGTGGTACTCGAAAGCTCAACACCGCACGAAACTCCTATAACTCCAGAAACTCAAGACACACCTGAAAGCTTATCTGTCGAGGGGGAGAATGCAGATTTGTCTTACGACTATGATAGTCAATCTGAACTAGAAGAGATGGTAAACGTTGAATTGGATCCATCTTATGATCCAAATTACCCTCCTCTTGTCAAATGGACCAGAGATCATCCTGTTTCTCAGGTTGTCGGTAATGTCTCTAAAAAGGTTCTGACCTGATCATAACTTAAGGCAAAACAAACTTCCTTATTTTCAAAAGTAGAATTCTGTATGTTTAACTCCTTCGTCTCAAAAATTGAACCAAAGACAGTTAACACTGCTCTTGATCATTCCGATTGGGTTCAAGCTATGCAAGATGAACTGAATGAATTCGAATGGAATAAAGTTTGGCGTCTCATTCCAACTCCTCAAGATGCCTCAGTTGTTGGTCTCAAATGGGTCTTCAGAAATAAGATGGACAAGGAAGGCAACGTAATACGAAACAAAGCCCGTCTGGTAGTGAAAGGATATTGTCAGGAGGAAGGAATCGACTATGAAGAAACTTTCGCTCCTGTAGCTAGGCTGGAATCCGTTAGAATATTTCTTGCCTATGCTGCACACAAAAACTTTGAGGTCTACCAAATGGATGTCAAGTGCGCATTTCTAAATGGAGAACTTGAAGAAACGGTATACGTGGAGCAACCTCCTGGATTTGTCAATGAAAGGTACCCCAATCACTGTTACATTTTGGACAAAGCCGTATATGGACTGAAACAAGCTCCGAGGGCCTCGTATGAAACGCTAACCAAATTTTTAAAGATGTCAAAATTCAAACAAGGTCCGGTTGACCCAACCTTCTTTCGTAAGAAGGAAGGTAACCACCTTATGATCGTTCAAATTTATGTCGATGATATCATCTTCGGCTCAACGAATCCTGGCTTAACAGCTGAATTCAAAAAGCTGATGGAGACTAAATTTGAAATGAGCTCAATGGGTCGAATTAACTTTTTCCTTGGTTTAAACATTATACAGGGACCCGAAGGCATCTTTATTAATCAGGAAGCTTACACTAAGACTCTCCTTGCAAAATTTGGCATGATGGGAGATTCAAAGGTTAAAGTTCCAATGGCGTTCGACACCAAGCTTACTCCATCCTTGGATAAACCAGCAGTTGATATTACGCTATATCGCCAGATGATCGGTTCACTGATGTATCTTACTGCTAGCAGGCCTGATATCATGTTCTCTGTTTGTTACTGTGCTAGATTTTAGGCGAATCCACGTGAACCTCATATGCTTTCAGTGAAGAACATACTCCGTTATCTCAAGCAAACTACCTCTTTAGGCCTATGGTATCCATCCAACTCAGGCTACTTCGTTCAAGCCTACTCAGATGCAGACCTTGGAGGTTGTGGACTAGACAGGAAAAGCACCACGGGAGGCTGCCAATTCCTAGACGGGAAGTTGGTTAGTTGGCAATCAAAGAAACAGACCTGTGTATCTCTGTCTACCGCTGAAGCAGAATAGATCGCAGCTGCTTCCTGTACTTCTCAAGTGATTTGGATCCAAAGTCAACTCCGGGATTATGGACTCAATATGAAAAAGATCCCACTATATTGCAACTCAGAAAGTGCAATTAGGATTTGTCATAACCCAGTGCAACACTCGAAGACTAAGCACATAGCACTGAGGTATCACTTCATTAAAGATCATGTGGAAGATGGGAACGTCAAAATTCATTTTGTTCGAACCACTGATCAACTGGCTGACATCTTCACCAAAGCTCTTCCTGAAGTATCGTTCAACAAAATTCTACAAGGGCTAGGTATGATGGAATCGGAGTCAGTACCAAACATTACCTCTCAAACTCAAAAGTAAGCAGCGAAATAGACCGAACGTTCGGGTTCGGGTCTTGTACTAATGTACAGAAATGAACCGAACGCTCGGGTTCGGTTGAATAATCTGCTTTTTGCTCATCAATCAAAGGTAGTTTTCTTGGTTGTAGATCTTTTGTATAATTGTTCCAAATGCATTTCTCTTATTGTCAAAACTATTCTCTTTTTGAAAATCTATTTTCTTTGGTAACCGAAATAGACCAAACGTTCGGGTTCGGTTCCAAAATTTTTCTTACCCGAAATAGACCGAACGCTCGAGTTCGGTTCCAAAGTTTTTCACAACCGAAATAAACCGAATGCTCGGGTTCGGTTCCAAATTTTTTTTTCATCTTTTATTTATTCATAAAAACTCCAAAAATATTTTATTCTTTATTTTCTTTTTGGCTTTAATTTTATTTGTGTGTACGTTTATGGGGAAATTGTTGAAATTAGCTAAGTGTCCCTAGAAGCATGCTGATGTATGTGTCCAAAGCCTCACCTAATTCTGAATAATAGCCTTAATGACTTGGTATACACAAACCTTGTCTTCCCAATTAGGCTTCCTTATTTATTCTAATCATGAGTTACCTAACTCTCTTCTCACATGAGATAAGAGTTTCCTGCTTGGTCCAAATTTTTCACAGCAGAGGTACTTTGTTTTCTTACACCATCTAAATTGCATTTCTCCATCACTTTCGTTTCACAAACGTAACCCTTGAGACTCTCAGAAATTACCACTGCGGTTTATGGTTACACAATTTCTGTGTTTATGATCTTAGTTTCGTGTCACTACGATCTAAGTGAAACCGAAAATTCAATACCCAATACGAATTGACGGTGAACAATTAATTTGCTCTAGTTTTCACTAAGGAATTGACGTACGTACCTCGTTTAAATCTCAAATTTTTCTTTGTGTGATTCCTATGAAATTGTTAACACCCATAACATTTCTTCCCTTGGGATCCAGTTTTAAATTTTTGTTGAGTTTTTTTTAGCATGTCCTAGCCAAATTAAATTATCTCCAACCTACTTGTTCAATAGACTACACCGGTCTCACAAGTACTTCGTTCGATTTCTGTCTTATATCAAGACTAGGAATTTTGAATCGAAGCGATAGCCACCTTAATAAGCCTAGTGAAAAGAAGCCTTTCAACACTTCTTAATCAGTGTTTGATCGTTATTCAACGGGAAACCACACAAACACTTTAAGGTCTCTCTTGACTTTGAAGGAAGAGATTCGTGCCCGTGATCATTTGTTTCGTGTTTTTTTTTACATCACATTTTTCCTAAAAATGTTGCTTTATTTCTTCTCTTTTACACCCTAAGCACGAAAATCTTTGATTTTCCAAAATTCAGGTTCTCTTATTTACAAGGCATTTTACTTCGATTGGCATTCATTTAAAGGCTATGGTTGATTTTAATCCACGTGGCAGTATTCTTCAAAAGATGTTGTTACAATTTAAAGGGATAAGATGAAGACATGCTGACTCAGGCGGGAGTCTAATCGATTTGATTTCAAACGGAGCAAAAGGGAAAGCGTGCGAATTGGAACCGTCTCCTCTCCAAATGGCGCAGAAGGGGCGCGTGTGAATCTGAACCGGTTCATATCCAAACGGCGCTTCATGGGAGGCGTGTTATTTGGGATCTGACACTCTCGCTCATGCGTGATCATCGGCTACCACAACTGTCACACATCAGTCAACTCTGGAAACCTCTTCGATTTTCAATTGAAGATTTGGGAAGATCTTTCTCTCTCTTAAATCCCCAGTATAAAAGGCCACATAATCCTTCATTTACCTCTTTACCGCAATTAAAATTCTCAGAGAGCAAAAATTCCTTAATACTTTCCTGTTCATCATCTTCTCAACTCTCTTCAAGCAATGGCAGATTCATCTTCTGTTCACGCTACATCCCACATACTGCCCATTCGCCCACAACAAAGCCTAATCATCGATTTATCCCCTCATGTTTACGATGCCTTCATGTTCCCCATTATCGAGTGTTTGAAGTTTTCGCCGATTGCTCCTGCACTTACAAGAGCTGAATCCATTCCGATGGAGTTCTTGTCGCAAATCTTTGCGACTGCTCATTATGACAACGTTGTTGACAGAGTCTTCTTTGATATCTTTCAGCACAAGGCATCAATTTCCAAGAAACGATTTTGCTCACTGTTAGGGTTTGAACCTGATTCCTCGAGGGTTAACCCTGAAACGATTCCATTGGGCATTTGTTTAACATGTTTTACAACATGGGTTATACGGAGGTGCTTACTTCAGTCGCGAAGTTCAAAAAGTCATGCCTACCTCCACAATGGAACGGGCTGTTCAATGTTCTATTCAAAGGTTTATCTGAAAGAAGCACTGGATCTGATGGTGCCAGTCGGTTGTTTTTGTCTATAATGTATGGTGTCTACAATGGCATCAACATGGATTATGGATCTGTTCTATGGCAACAACTCATCCAGAGTCTCTCCTCTACATCCAAACATTCTGAAATTTCATACGCTAGGTTCTGGACCTTGATCACGAAATGGGTGATGGACAAGTACCATGTGCCCATTGTTGCTAGTGCTCCAATGTCTTCGCTTGGTACATTCCATACCACGAAGATCATTGTATCGGACGCTTCAAAGTTTCCATTCAACGGTTCAATTCCGGAAACTATGTATGGAGATGTTCCTGCTGATAGCCGGATTATCCAAACGTACAAAGGATTCAAGCGTTCTGGTCTGAGGGATCTTACTCCGGAGATGTTAAAGTCTATCCATGACGCCGACAAGCCTGCTCCAAGAGGCAAGAAGGCTGACAAAGGGAAACAGGTGGCGAAAGGGGCTAAAGGCCCTTCTCCAAAGAAGAGGAAATCAACCAAGGTTGCTCCGTCTCCGCAGCAAAAGAGACGAAAAACTCCGCCCAAGCGAAAGCTAATCATCGCTTCCTCCTCAAGCGAGTCTGAAGGTGAGAGTTCGGATTCTGACGAATCTCCACGAGGCAACACCCCACCCAGATCTCCTACCCCAGAGGTTCATGTCTCTACTACTCCCATTAACTCTCCACCTAAAACCGTTCCTATTTCTATTCCCCCCATAACTTCCACTACTTCAATACCACCCACTTCCATCCCCATACCAACACCAATATTTACCGAAGCAACCACAACATCCACTATAGATGTTCGAGCAACGTATCTGATATGGGGGTTCATACTGATGCACCCGAAACCACCCCAACACCCGAAACCACAAAAGCATCCGAACCTACATCTATACCCGAAACAACCCAACCTGAACCTACCCATACTTCAGCTCCACCAGCTTCACCACCACCACCTTCTCCTGGTCATGTTTCAGAGGGTGAAGAACCATTCCTTCGCATGGAAAATATGACGTTTGACTCGTTCTACTATAGTCCGTTTCAAATACAGAGTGATACCGATGACGACGCTCCTGTCACAAAACGACATCTCAAGGAGCTCCATGACAAAGTTGATTTACTCATCGCCTCCTCTTCCACTACTCAGTCATCCCTTTCTGACGATGCAGTTCAGAAGATTGTTGATGCTTTCTCAAAAGCTCAGCAAGATTCCATTGCTTCTGTAACCTCCGCCATCGACGCCTCAACAAAAGCCTATCAGGCTGCGACCGAAAAAGTCGATAAACTATTTTTTGATGCCTCTGTCCTGTTAAAGTCTTTACAGGAGAGTGAAAATGTTGCTAAGACAACATTGGAACCAATTATTCAACAGTTGACAACGTCTATTTCAACTGAGTTGAAGTCCTTCGCTTCATTTCGTCAAACGTTTTCAGACGACAACTCAGCCTTTCGCACAACCATAGACGAGCGTCTCTCGAAGCTCCAAGAAGATTTGGCTGCTGAGAACTCTCTTATGGATGTTCTTGCCAAGAAGACCACTGCTCTGAAGGTCAAGAGTGTTCAACTCTCCCACTCTCAACAGGAGATTGACTCTCTTCGGTCCGAAAGGGAGGTGATAAAGACGTGTGTTTCGGATGTCCACTCAGCCATTTCAAACATCCTCGAAGCACATGATCCCATCCTCAACTACACTGTGAGGCGTGAACTTGCAGAGAAACTCGTTCCAGCCCTTGCCCTACTAAGAAAACTTGAAGGGTTACTTGATTTCGTGTCCATTCCGAAACAAGGGGGAGAGAAGGATTCTGTATCCCAACCACCTCATTCCTCAAAGGCAACTCACTCAACCGAACCTCCTCTAGTAGGCCAAGCCTTCGGTTCTGGTGTGAAAGAGAAAGGCAAAAATATTGCTGAGGAAGAAGAGGAAGAAGACAAAGAAACAATTGCCAACTTGTTGAAGCGTAGAAGTCGACGCAATGAGGTTGATGTCAGTGCTCGTGTGGCAAGAGAAGCTGAAGAAGCTGAACGAAAACAGAAGGAAGCCCACGACCTTCTTGAGAGTAGGAAAACTCTTTTTCCTGCTTGGACTCTCGAGAGGATGATAAAAGAAGCTATCGACACACCGAGTATCTTGTGGTTGGAACCTGTGACATCGCTTGATTGTTCCAATATTGTCGACTCTCAGTTTGACATGCCACTGACCCGAAAGGCGTTCATCTTTCATGCCTTCTCCAACGTTGCAGAGTTCCCTCATCCTCATCCACAGGTTGATCGGGACTTAATCGATTTCTATCTGAAGGCTGCTCAACCTCTGTATCAGACTTGGAGCGCTCAGAAGATTATCAACGTTCGGGTCTTGAAACCGTATACTGAAGGGAACTTCATCAACATTCGGTTCAAGGTACTTCGGGGATCTGCCAAAACCAAACATGCCATGTCTCTTGCAGAGCTTCCGAACCTCAATCCCCATGATTGGATAATCTTGCACAACATCCTTCTAACCAACGAAACTCAATATGGTCCGATCATCGACCATCTTAAGAGGATGCTGGTGTGCTACATCATGGAAGTTGCGCTGATGGATCAGGAGATAGCAAGCGTATTTAAGAAGAAACCAAAAATATCTCCTGTTGGCTCTGCCAGTGATCTGAACCAAATGCAGATGGGTAGAATTGACTCAAGAAGGAATTCAGTCATGTTTACCAAGAACGAAGGATAGAAATGTCTTTTTGCCTTGGCTGACAAACATCTGTATACTACTGCTTACTTAGAGCATGTTTTGGGGATCATCCACATATGCAAGCAAAACTCAGCGGATGATGTCAAGTACTTCGATGACATGATACAATGGTACATTCGGTTCAGACAGACTATTCTCGCTCTTATCACATGTTTGTTTGATACTGTAAAGAAGACTCCCGCTGCTGGCCCAAGTAAGAAGAAGAAGTAGTCTCGCTCCAATTTGATGCAAAGGGGGAGATTGTTGGGTCGTGTTTTGAATGTTGCGTCTATTGGGCTCGGTTGTTAGTCCGTTTTTGTATCTCCAGAATGGGCCTGTCCATCCGTGATTTTAGTAGGGTCTATTATAAATATAGGTGCTTGCATGCATCTTAGAGAAACCATAGTAACGATAAATCAGAGCATTATTCAGAAGTTTTTATTATCGTTCTTGTAACCCTAAATCCTCTACAGCGGAAGTTCTTAGTCAAGCTCTGCTGAGGATTGTTTGAATTAATCATTCGACACATTGTGATCTATACTTGTCTTATTTACTGTTTTCTGTTCTTCGCACTACCTGTTACAAAGATCTAATCGATCATCAAGTTTATTCAATAACTTAACAGTAAGCCTCAAAGTCGTATCTAAGTCCCAACAATGATTTGGAAGGGTTAATTGGCTCTAAAACCCCATATTTATGTGTTTACGGCCCAAGCATGTGCCTTGGCCGTAAACACTTGTTCCAGGTCCTAAATCTCATTTTAAACATTAATTTGAAGGCTAAAGAGGTTAGATAACAAGTTAGGAATGTTACCTCTTTGATTTGGAGCCTTAAATCTATGTTTTTGGACCTTAATCTTGGATGAGGAGAGAGGTTAGAGAGAGAGTAATGAAATGAAGCCAAAAGCTTCAAATGAAACCTTTGAATACTTTATATAGTGTCTAAGTTTTGGACACGGTGGAATTCTACCCGATACCGGCGTTAGGCGAGGCTCTTGGTCGTACCGGATTTGGTTGTCGTAACTCAATATGGTAAATTCTAAAAATGTTCCGATTACTAGAATGGGGTGTTAGAATTATTTCTAAATACATTAGGACACCCATTAAGTCATATTAGATACATACAAATTAATGACTTAATTAAATAACGAAATCGGAATCGAATTTGAAAACGACGATTGGTTGCTCGAATTGAGTTACGAAAAGAGTTACAAGAATGATACGGAAATTTCGGGTTGTTACAAACAGGACAAGGACTTTTTGATGTTTTACAAAATCAACTAAATTTGCATGATCTTGACATTAATAATGTGCGTGGACAAGGCTATGACAATGGATCAAATATGAAAGGAAAACATCAAGGAGTGCAAAAAGGCTTTTAGATATAAATTCAAGAGATGACAAAATATTAAAAGATAATGTGAAAGGGTTAACTTCTAAACCTTTCTCATCAACTCGTTGGGAGAGTCGTGTCGATAGTGTTAAAGTTATAAGATTTCAAATTTTTGATATGCAACAAGCTTTACTACAAGTAGCTAAAAGTGATAATGATCCAAAAATAAGTAGTGAAGCTAATTCCTTAGCAAATAATGAACTTGGTAACTTTGAGTTTATATTGACACGAGTAATTTGGTATGAAATATTAAATACCGTTAATTTAATTAGCAAACAATTGCAATCAAAAGATATGCTTATTGATGTTGGTATGGAAAAAATAAATGGGTTGATTTCTTTATTAAGGAATATAGAGAAATTGGGTTTTTAGATGGTGTACAAACTGCAAAAGAAATTGCTTTGGAAATGGAAATTGATCCAAAATTTCCTCAAAGGCGTGAATATAAAAGAAAAAAAACACTTTGATGAGATTTCAAATGATAATTCTTCTATTGTTTCACAATCCGAACAAGAGTCTTTTAGTGTAAATTATTTTATATATATTGTTGATCAAGCAATTACTTCTCTAACTACAAGATTTGAACAATATCAACAATATGATAATATATTTGGTTTTTAGTTGAATTTAGAAAAGTTACTTTCCTTAGATGATGTGACAATCAGATATCGATGGAAATGACCTATATGTTGAGTTAAAATTACTTTTACATCTTTTGCCTAAGGAAAAATGTCATCACTTGATATTATCAAGTTTTTAAAACGAGTTGATTGTTTTCCTAATATAACTATTGCATATAGAATTTTGTTGACTATTCCTGTTACAGTTGCATCTGCTGAAAGAAGTTTATTCCAAATTGAAGATTTTGAAGTCCTACTTGCGATCTACAATGACTCAAGAATGGCTTAATGGATTGACTTTGATGATGATTGAGAGTAACCTTTTGGATAAAGTTACTTATAAAGATATTATATAAAAGTTTATTTCAAAAAATATTAGAAGGATGGTTCTTTTTAAGTAAAAGTATTTCTTTTTTATATTATTTTGAATGATATTTTAATTTATGTATTTTGCAATTAAAAACTAAAAAATTAAAATGTTTTGCTTCACTTGTTTTTAAGTAAACTGTTTTTAAATTTTCAAGTTTTCGGGCCTTTTTTTCTTAAATTGCACAGGGCCTTCAAATTCTCCCAGTCGGCCCTGTATATGCTGGTTTCATAGACATCTAAACTTTACAACATATACTACATAGTGGTATTAATCAATATTATCAGTAGCGTTAGACTAATAATCCTTAAAATTACAATCACAGTAGCATTAATAAAATGATCAAAAGTTTTGCAAGCACAGTAACACGGAAGTAACATGATTTGTCATTGTAAGTTGTAACACCAAACTACTAGAAAACATGGGGTTTTCCTATGGAAAATAGCTATGGAAACTTTCCGTAGCTAATTAGCTACGGAATGGCTACGGATCAGCAGAATCGGACGCCCTAATTTTGCAACGGAATAGCTACATAATAACTAAGGATGTTAGTCCGTAGCTATTTTGTAGCTCATTATCTATGGAATAGCTACGGATACAAATCCGCAACTATGTTGTAGCTAATTAACTACAGAATAACTACGGGCTAGCGACGGAAAAAAATAGCTACATAATTGCTAGGAAATAGCGATGAATTTATAATTTCCATTATTATTATTATTATTATTATTATTCGCATTATTATTATTTTTCATTATTTCATTCTTAAATTTTTTTGATCATTTTTTCTTACATATTTAAGACACCAACAATTGAAAATCATGCTAATAATACTATTAATAATAATACTTATAAACATCACAATAATATATAATAATTGTAACAAATGTGCTTAACACACAAACAAACGATTAAACAAAAAAACTATGTTTAACATGTCAATAAGGTGAAATAATTTATGTTTAATTTCTAAATAATCAAAAATGATTATAATAAAGGGAAATATCTATGTATGGATGTGTATGTGTATGTATGTTTGTATGTATGTATGTATGCATGTATGTATGTATGTGTGTATGTATGTATGTATGTATGTAGGTATGTATGTATGTATGTGTATATATATATATATATATATATATATGTTTGTATGTGTATGTATGTGAATGTGGGTTTGTAAGTAAATGTATGTGTGTATGTGTATGTTTATGTGTATGTGTATGTGTATGTGTATGTATGTGTGTGTATTTGAATGTGTATGTAAGTACATATGTGTATCTGTGTGTATTTGAATGTGTATATGTATGTGTATGTGTATGTTTATCTATGTGTGTATGTGTCTACATGTATGCATATCAAAAATAACAAATATTAATAAGTATTACAATATTAAACCATTAAATGAGTAAGAGATCTCGAAGGTGTACACGACCTTATGAATGATGTTAATAGGTATAAGTTGGTGAAAATATAGATAAACATTCATAAATATATTGTACATGATTATCTATATTTTCACCAACTTATAACAATTAATATCATTGATAATGTCGTGTGCACCTTCGGGATTAAGTACTCGTTTCATAGTTTAACAATGCAATGACTATACTTTTCACCAACTTGTGATGGGTTTATGTTTGTATACATGAATGAGTTGTGGTATATGTACATGGATATGTGTATGTATACGTGTTTGTGAGTATTTATATGTGAATGTAGATCATAAACATTATAGTTTTTAAACCATTAAACAAGTAATGGGTCCCGATGTGCATAAGAGTTTATGAATGATATTAATAGCTGTAAGTTGGTGAAAATATAGATAATCATGTATAATAGAGGTGTGAAAAAACAAAGCGGAAAAAACGATGTTTGGCACCCGAAAAATCAAAAATAAGAAAAATCCATATAATTAGCAACAGACTAGCTACGGAATTCTAACGGAAAACACATTCCGTAGCTAATCCATAGGTAATTAGTTACGGATTAGCTACAGAATGTGCTTTCCATTAGAATTTTGTAGCTAATTAGCTACAAATTTTTCTTATTTTCAATTCTTTGGGCACCAAACGTCATTTTTTCCTCTTTGTTTTTTTTTCATGCCTCCATTATACATGATTATCTATATTTTCACCAACTTATAAATATTAATGTCATTCACAAAGTCGTGTGCACGTATAGGATCCATTACTCGTTTAATGGTTTAAAACTATAATGCTTATGATCTACATTCACAAATAAATACTCACAAACACATACATACACATATACACGTGTGTGTGTGTGTGTGTATATATATATATATATACATATATATATATATATATATATATATATATATATATATATATATCACGAGTCATTCATTTATATAAATATACATATACAAAAAATAAACCCATCAAAGGTTGTTGAAACGTATAATCATTACATTGTTAAACTGTGAAACGAGTACTTGATCCCGAAGGTGTAAACGACTTTAGGAATAATATTAATAGCTATACATTGGTGAAAATATAGATAATCATGTATAATAAAGATGTGGAAAAAACTAAGCGAAAAAAATGACATTTGGTGCCTGAAAAATCAAAAATACGAACGTTCCGTAGCTAATTAGCTACCAATTAGCTACGTATTTTTCTTATTTTTTATTTTCCGGGGCATCAGACGTCGTTTTTTTCGCTTCGTTTTTTTCACACTTCTATTGTACATGATCATCTACTTTTTAACCAACTTATAGCTATTAATATGTTCATAAAGTCATGTATACAATTCAGGTGCTTTATTCATTGATAATGTTGATATGTTTTGTTGAATGTGAGGTCGAATTTAAGGGTTTAGGTTAAATTTTGGTTTAATTTGATAAAATATTTTGTTAATTTCTTAGCTTTGTTGAAAATCTGATACATGTTAGGTTAGTTTGTTAGATTGTTAAATGTGATATAAATGTTATATACAAATGTTGTGAACTTCAATTTGTTAAAAATGCTAATTTTTTTTAAATGTTAGGTTAATTTTATAAATTTGTTAAAAATGTTAGATTAAATGGGATGTTATATATGTATCATTAGTTCTATATGTGTATTATGTTAAGAATTTTTTATGGGCTTTTTTTATGTATCATTAGTTATATATGTTAGATTAAATGGGATGTTACACTATTATCATGTTTAGTTTAAAGTTATAACATTTTTTATATTGAAGTGTAGTTTTAGATCGAAATGTTGTCTAATAGAGAATTGATGTACACAAAGAGACTCGATAGTCTTCGTTTGTTTAATCCTCCATTGTGACAACCGAAAAATTTCCACTTCAATAGAATCCAAGTTTGTTTCTGCTAACTTTCAAACTTTTGGGACAAGTTTGAGCAACTCAGGATTTACACTTAAGGAGATATCAGGAGAGAGGTTGCACTTGGGTCTTGTGCAATTCTGTTATTCCAAAACTCTATGATATTAGAGTTCTTTCCAGGAATAAAATATTTTCTGCCAAAAATCCCAGGACTATATATAGAATTTTGAACCAAATTATTCATTAGTTACAATTCCAACTAGAGAACAGCCAAATTCTCTCTCAAGGATCTTCGGACTTTTGTTTCGGAAAGTGAGTACTTCTATCTAGTGTTGTTTTAAAGCTTTATGTATGCTTAATACACTAGAAATCATAGGAAAACACCAAGATCTGTGAGTTTACCGCCCAAGAACACCTTGGGGAGTAAACTCCATTTCAAGGGCCAAAGTATGCCCAATGACCCCTAGACCTTGGAAACCAAACATGGGACAAACCTTGACATGTTTAGGCATCAAAAGCAATTAAAATCGAGGACCAAAAGTGAGTTCACGACCAAGGATGTTCTTAGGACGTGAACTCCATTTTAGGGTGCCAAAATGCCCTAAATGCGTTCCATAACCCAAGAGACAAGCATAGAACTTTACCTAGATGTGTTTAGGACCTAAAAAAACCAAAATATCATCACTCATAAGTGTTTACGGCCGCAAACACATGACCAAATGGTCCATGGGCCGTAAACTCAAAGTAGAGGTGTTTTGATGCCACAAACACTTCCAAGGGCTTAGGCATGAATTTAGAATGATTCTTTATGACCTTTAGGACGCTCATAAACATATTTGGCCATGAGTTTACGGTAGGAAACTCATTTGGGCCGTGAACACCCCAAAAGTGCCAAAAGAAGTGGTCTTTCTCATCCTAGGTTAAAGCTAATGTCCCTAAAACATTCCCTAGCTTTCATACTTGCACTAACCCATGAGTAACCATGAGTTTACGGCCGTAAACTCCCTTGGGCCATGAACTCATGGTAGTAAACTCATATAAGTGCCTTTATACCCTCCTAGGTTGAATCACATGTGATTTCAACACTTGGTTAAGGTGTTTCCTAGTCCCAGAAGGTGTTTCCTAGTCCCGGGAGGTGTTTCCTTTCATATAGTTGTTTATAAACACTATATTCATGTCATTATGTGTTCTTAAATATCATTTAGGACTTATTGTGTCTCAGAACTTCATTCGCGGAACTTTTCATCCGTACGCGCATACCCGTTTGAATCACCCACATCAGGTGAGTTCAAACCCCGTAATGAATCTTTTAACTATTTTAATTGTTTTAAGGGGGGATACAAGTTGAACACAATGATAATTGTGTAATTATTTGTTGTTAAACATTCTTTCAAAATTTTACTTATGTTATTTATAAGTTGTTAAAACATTTCAAAACTCTTCTAAAGGTTATGTTACTTTATAGTTATAGAAAACTCCATTTTAAAGTATAAGCATAACTTTGTAGATAAATGAGTCTTTTCAGTAACAGTCCAGTTAGAGCATTAGTAAGCTATTATAGGTATAGTTTAGGAGAATGCTATTCATTACTTCTAGTACAATGAAGCACACAAAGAGTCAATAACCGAACACAACAGAAAAGAACAGAATATAACAAAACAGAAAAGAACAGAACAGAACAGAATAGAACAAAACATAACTAAAAAGTTAATTTGCTATAGCATGACAACACGCAGATAGGATCTAACTTTAATGTGAATTACACAGCTTGCATGGGTTTGCTCGGGTCGCGTTTGGTTCCCTCAATCTCGATACATGAGAGCGGGTTAGTAGGGGTTCTAGCTTTCACATTATGACCGTAATAAAACACACTTATGTTTTTAGGTTGATAGTACCTCCATATGTCATTATAAACGACATCAGGGTACTCACTTTCTCCCATTGCTTTGATAAAGTGTCGGTAACACTTGAAGGTTGATCTATTCTCTAATCGAGGTAGGTTATAAACTAAGGAGAATGTACTTTACAGTTGATAAAGGAACAGTAGAGTCTTGGTAGAAGACTGCTTTCATAACAGTAGAGTCTTGGTAGAAGACTACTTTCAAAATAGTAGGGTCTTGGTAGAAGACTGCTTTCATAACAGTAGAGTCTTAGTAGAAGACTGCTTTCAAAACGGTAGGGTCTTGGTAGAAGACTGCTTTCATAACAGTAGAGTCTTGGTAGAAGACTGCTATTAAAATAGTAGGGTCTTGGTAGAAGACTGCTTTCAAAACAATCGTTTCTTGGTAGCAGGCTACTTTTAAAAGTTAGGACCATGATGCTAACCTTATGATTCCGTAATGTGTACACTATAGGATACATATATGTTAAGTAGATGTCGACAGCTAATAGGATGTGTGTTCTTCGTTGTACGTCTTGTTCCCGTTGGATGTAGGCTTACACCGAGGTCACCCAATCTATTATCTACTCGAATCTATATATATTTATGCTTAGTATACATTAAGTCATCATAAGGGTACCGGGTATGGATCAGGTCATAGGACATAGAGTCAATGCATAATTTTTCTACTACAAAACTTTCGTTTCAAAGTCAGTACTTTTGATATACAAAACTAGCGATTTCCCAGTTAAGGGCTTAATGCATTTTATTAAGCCAGTACAGTTTTAAAGACTTTAAGTGAGTTAACTCTATAATACCTTAGTTTATACACCATGTTTATATATAAGACTAATATCCGACCGCTAATAGGATGTGTGTTCTTCGCTGTACGTCCTATTCCCGTTGGATGTGGGTTTACACCGAGGTCACCCAATCTATTATCTACCCGATACCAAATTATATATAGCAGTATAAACAAAGCTATTATAAAAGTAATCACCATAGTCAATTTTTATTATAAGAAATACAGGTTTTCTTAAAAGGACCTATCCATTAGACATAAAGGAACCATTACAAATAACTCCATGAGTAACAAGTGATTACCCCAAGGTTATATATGACAACGATCTAATAACCAATGGAATATGCGCTATCCGCCTTACTTACTGTACCCCGTCGGGTTGTAGGTTGAGGGCAGATGCACATAATCGATTGTTTGTTTACTCCAAGTATATATAACTTGTACCCACTTATTACGTATAGAAAGGCTTGTAGTGTCATTTTACACAACTCCCATTTTAAGTAGGAAATATATGATTTTCTAGAGGAACAGACAAACTTTAAAAAACAACACCATACAGCTTACAGTACTTTACATATACAATTTCAACCACGTTTTTACAGCTTAGTCACATCACTAAAAACTTATGAACTCACCAGCTTAATTGCTGATCAACTCTTTCAAATAATTTGTATTCTCAGGAGACCATTAGACAGGTGCTTGTGCTGGGACTTCAGAAGATGGAGCATTATAGCTTCAAGTCTTGTTTTGTTATTTGTTTATGACTTCTATGTTTTGTGAAAACATACATTGTAAACACTTTCTTTCTAAATGAAATGGTTGTTCATTACTTGCTTTCCATATACATATCTCTTGATACTTGACATGACGTCCTCCACCGCCGAATGTTTCCACCGTTCCAGTTTTGGGGTGTGACAGATTGGTATCAGAGCATTGTTTATAGTGAACTAAGTATATCAACCAATAAAAGATATACGTCTATAAATACGATGGGGCTTAAGTGCTCTGGATAATGATATATTTTAGAGCATAACTTCAAGTTATAAAAATATACCTACTTGCTCATACATGTACATAATAGAACTAGGATCACGAGGAGAACAGAACTAAAAGTATTTAGAGGTTGGACACTTTCATCAACCTGAATAGTTATGTAATCATAGCTAGGATCAATATAGCCTGATCAACTATATTCGTTCGAGATGTGACCAACATGTGTTTGGGAATGATGTAGTGTTGCAACACGTTAAAACTTACAAGAGCACAAGTCAAGAGAGCGTCAGACCAAGTACAGTTAGATTTAGAGTTCTATGGGAGTATTCTATGATTCTATAACGCGATAACGATTTTAGATCATACCAAGTACATTACGTTAGGATACTATAGGAGTATTTTAGTCCAGATACATAACTTATGTTATAACTTAAAAGACCCTTGAAGATAAGTCTATAATCTTACAGGGTATATTCATAAATTTTTATATATAATCAAGACCTTATAGACATAGAATCTGTGACCGACGCTTCGCTTTCCATTCCTTTTAATGAAGTAGTGTTGAGGTGGGATCAATTGTTCGAAGGTCTATTTCATCTTCAATTATATACAATACCAACTGGTATACCTGTTGGATATAGTGTCTAAGTCCATAACTATATTTGGTATGTACTTGACCCGACCCGGCATGGTCCATTTGGGTTGCACTTCACCCGAACAATTTATGGATAATATTTGAGAATAGTACAAGTTATCATTTATTAATATATTATAAGTTCTAATATATTAATATAAGATCATATTATTTAATTAGTAGTGATCTATAATTAATCTAGGATTAATTTAGTGATCAAAGATATTACTAATTAAATATGGGTTTCTATATTTATATAGTGTGGGCTTATGCTTATTTGGAATGGGCTAGGATTGGATGGAGAAGTCCATGGATACTCCATGGAGCTCTAACCCATGGATCTCATGGAAATGAAGAGACATGGGTATTAGGGTTTACATGGATGTAACCCTAATCCACCACACTATATAAAGGAGGCTTTGGTTCTTGAAATCACACTAGTTGACACTTGTGGAGGTGAGGGCCGATTTCAAGAAGTGGTGACTATTCTCTCAAAGTTCCAAGTTTGTGGTGATTTGTGACTTTCATTTGAGGCATCCACACTATTGGTGCTAGGCTCAAAAACTCCAAGCAATCAACTACAACTACAAGGTAAGTGTTTCTACTAGCTTTATTTGATTCAAGTTCCCCATGCCATGCTAGTTAGGATATAAGCCTTGGAAAAATAATTATTTGCATGTATCTTAGACAAACATAGATCCAAGGTTTATTAGGGTTGCATGTACACTTAGGAAGTGTTAGAATGCTCAAAACCCAACAGTGGTATCATAGCCTAGGCTTGTTTGTTTGATACTTGTTGCAATATGCTTGAAAAAGTCGAAATCTTGCTGTCTGACTGATGGACTCGCCGAGTCCATGGGGGGACTCGCCGAGTTCACTTGTATCTTCAACCTACTCGCCGAGTAGGTTCATGCACTCGGCGAGTAGGGCCGACAGAGTGCAGTTTTTCGACTTTAGTTGCTGGAAATGGATTAGAAACATTACCCTAAACTGTTTTGGTACTTGAAAACTTGTTTTAGAAGGTGTAATGTCTTTTCTAACTCATTTACAACAACTAGTTATCAAAGTTACAAAGATTAAGTGTGATTTTGATGTATGAAAGTGTTCATGTTCATAATCTTGTTCTTATGATGTTTAGATGATCATAGGAATTATTTGTAACCTATGTGGTAGATTAATTCTTGATCATAATGTGATTTAATGGAGTCCATAACTTGTCCTCAAGTTATGGAAAACCAAAAGTCTCTTGGATTGAAAACCATTAAAAGAACACAAGAGTTAGAAAAGTGAAGAGTCTTCACTTTATTACTCTATTCAACTCATAAGTTACAAGATATGAAAAGTTTTGAAAGTTTACAAAACTTGCCCTCAAGTTTTGGAACAAGAAAAGTGAAGATTAAACTTTAGTTCCAACCCTTAGAATTTTAAAAGTTAAAATTCAACCTTTATACTTATATTATTATGATTTAATAATTATATATACATATATATATATATATATATATATATATATATATATATATATATATATATATATATATATATATGTATAAGAACAAAGTCGTCTTACCGCTAGTACGCCTCATTCACGAAGCCGGTCTATAAGGTGGGTATAAGGTTGTTGCCAATAAAATGGTGACTTAATGGGTGTCCACTCTCACCCACCGCTTGCTTGACCGGTGGAGGGTCGTTAGCCGAACGGGTAAGACAAGGACTTATAAATTCTCATTCAAAGTATGATGAATATTATAAAGTAACTAAATGTTTTATTAAATTCCCAATCTTAGTTACTTTAGGAAAAATGTGAATAAGGTGCTAATCCATGAAATTACACTTTACACTTTGTTTAAGTCGTTGGTGGAGCGTGTGTGGTTAACCGGCACACTAACTTGGACTTAACAAGGTAGGTAAAGGGTGACTTAGGGTTTATTATAGTATCGATGGAGCGTGTGTGGTTTACCGGCACATCGATTGAGTGATAAACCTTAAGGGTACCAAGTGATTTGCATGGTTACTTCACACCTCGTTTTGTGATCCTCGGCATCCCAGTCACAAAACCTGGAGGGCACACTCGAGATTGAAACATGCCTTTGAAAAGTTCATTGAATCTCAAAGAATCTAGGAATTTCTAAGAACCAATCAAAATCCTAATATTTAAAATATTCCGGTTATCGTGGTGGAAATTGGTGAATCGTCATTCACCTACCTTTCAAATATGGTATAGCTTAGATTACGGCATACCTCTTCTAAGTTATATTATATTGTGATTGAATCCTAGCCTTAATATTACATTTGGGTGTTTTATTAAGGACTCTCTTATATCTAAACTAATCTTGTTCTCTTCTCTTCAGATGTCTTCCAACAATATTTTTGGCTCTAATCCTAATGGCTCCTTTACCCTTATGAACTTGTGTGGGAAAGTCACCTTTGATGGATCCAACTTCAATGAGTGGATCAGAAACATCAGGATGATTACCCGCTATGAGGACAAAGAATATGTCCTTGACAAGGAGCTTAAGGAGATTGATGAGACCACTGCAACTCCTCAGGAGATCGCTGACTTTCGGGCACATGAAAGGGATGCTACGAAAGTGGCTTGCATCATGATAGCCACGATGACAGCGGAACTCTAAAAGTCTTATGAGGATTTCTACCCTTATGAAATGCACCAAGATTTGATGGAAAGATACCATCAAAGTGCAAGGCAAGAGAGGTATGAAATCATCTGCTCCATGATAACAACCATGATGAAGGAAGGGGAATCCGTCACGAGCCACATGCAGAAAATGCAAAGGTATGTGGATCGTTTGCTGAAGCTTAATGTGAACTTCCCTGAGGATCTTGCAATAGATATTATTTTGCACTCCTTACCATCTTGCTATGATCAATTCCGCATGACATATCACATGAATAAGGAAGAGGTCACACTCAGCAAACTTCAGGGACTTCTCACGACCGCAGAATCAGGTCTTAAGGGGAAGTCGGTTGCTATCACTCCTACTCCAAACTCAACTCCGGTTTTGGCAATTGGGAAAGGTCGATGGAGGAAGAGAAAGAGGTCCTTGAAGGGTACCAAGGCTCGGACCCTTGATGGCTCTTCTTCAAGTGGAACCAAGAAAGGTTCCATCACTCCTTCTTCTGACCCAAAAGAGGATGAATGCTTCTACTGCCATGACAAATCTCATTGGAAGCGGAACTGCCCAAAATACCAGCAGGATGTGAAGGATGGGAAAGTCAAACCCAACCATGCAGGTATTTACAGTATCATTTCTAATAACTCACCTCATTCTAAATCTTGGGCCCTTGATACCGGTTGTGGTATTCATATTTGTTGTGACTTGCAGGGACTAAGAAGAAGTGAGAATGTGGAGCAAGGAAGAATAAACTTGATCATGGGGAATAGGAAAGTTTCACCTGTCACCAAGATTGGAGTTTATACTTTATCGCTAAGTAGTGGGTTTAATTTAGAATTGAATAAATGTTGTTATTCGCCAGGAATGGAAAGAAATATTATTTCCTTTCATGCTTTGTACAAACAAGGGTTTACCTTTTCATTTAATAATGAAGTTGGTTCTATTGATGCTTTCTATAATAATGTCTTTTATTTTAAAGCATTACCTTGTGATGGTGTGTATGAAGTTGTATCTGTTGTAGATAACTTAGGAAATAATGTTTTGTGTATTGATTCTACTAATAATAATAACTTGGATAAAGCATCGTTATGGCATTGTCGTCTTGGACATATAAGCAAGAAACGCATAGGCCAACTCCAAAAGGATGGAGTCTTGGAGTCGTTTGACCTAAAGTCAGATGATAGTTGCGAATCATGCATACTTGGAAAAATGACAATGTCACCCTTCACAGGCTCGTGTGAGAGGGGTGAAAGTTTGTTGGACCTTGTACACATGGATGTGTGTGGACCATTCAAACATGCCACAAGGGATGCTAATCATTATTATTTGACTTTTACTGATGATTACAGTAGATATGGATATGTCTACTTAATCAAGCATAAGTCAGAGACTTTCGAGAGGTTTAAGGAATTTAAACAGGAAGTCGAGAATCAATTGGGCAGGAACATTAAGATGCTTCGATCCGATCGAGGAGGTGAGTATCTTAGTTCAGAGTTCCTCGACTATCTTAGGGAATGTGGGACTGTCTCACATTTGACACCTCCAAGGACACCACAATTGAATGGTGTGGCTGAGAGGCGTAATCGAACCTTTTTGGAGATGGTTCGTTCCATGATGAGTCGAGCTACGCTACCAATTTCATTCTGGGGGTATGCCTTAGAGACTGCCGCTCATATTCTTAATCTTGTCTCTACAAAGAAAGTTGCCAAAACTCCTCACGAGATGTGGACTGGTAAAGTACCTAAGCTAGACCACATCAAGATTTGGGGTTGCGAGGCTTTCGTGAGATGCGAGACTCATGATAAGCTCGAACCTCGAAGCGAGAGGTGTATTTTCATTGGCTACCCACAACAATCCTTTGGTTACCTCTTCTACAGACCTAGTGATAATGTGGTCTTTGTAGCAAGAAGAGGAGTTTTTCGAGAGAGAGAATTTATAAGCCAAGGAAACAGTGGGAGGCAAATTGATCTTGAAGAAATTCAAGAGTCAAGTGGTGAAGGAACTTCAAACCCTAGCCCTCAACTTGAGGAGGAAACTCCTGTTGAGCCAGCTGATGTGCCTGTACCTCTAAGGCGTTCCACGAGAGTTAGGAATGCACCTGAGCATTATTATGGCTTTCATATTACTGCGGAAGGTGAGACACTTATTAGTGATGAGACACTAGTAGGTCTAGATGAACCTAACAGCTACACGGAAGCCATGGCAGGCCCTGAGGCTGCTAAATGGAAAGAGGCCATGGATAGTGAGATACAATCCATGTATGACAATCAAGTTTGGAACTTGGTTGAGAATGTACCTGGTCGTAAGACTGTTGGGTGCAAATGGATCTTCAAGAAGAAGACCGACATGGATGGTAATGTACACACTTATAAGGCTAGACTGGTTGCAAAGGGCTTCTCTCAAATTCCTGGAGTGGACTATGATGAGACCTTTTCTCCAGTAGCCAAGATTAAGTCTATTCGGGTTCTGTTGGCCATAGCTGCATTTCATGATTATGAAATATGGCAAATGGATGTCAAAACTGCTTTCCTTAATGGAAAGTTGGCTGAGGATGTTTACATGGTTCAGCCAGAGGGTTTTGTCAGTACAGAGTACCCTAATAGAGTGTGTAAACTCGAGAAATCAATTTATGGATTGAAACAGGCACCTCGCAGGTGGAATCTTTGCTTTGATGAGAAAGTTAAGGAATTTGGCTTTTCAAGGAGTGAAGATGAATCTTGTGTCTATATCAAGGCTAGTGGGAGCATAGTCAGCTTTCTGGTACTGTATGTGGATGACATACTACTCATAGGAAATGACATCCCAACCCTACAGGAAGTTAAGTCCTGGCTTGGTAAGTGTTTCGCTATGAAGGACCTTGGTGAAGCTGCCTATATCCTAGGGATAAAGATTTTGAGAAAGAGGAGTAAAAGACTAATTGGACTTAGTCAAAGTACCTACTTGGACAAAGTGTTGAAAAGATTCAACATGCATAACTCCAAGAAAGGAGAGTTACCCATTCAGTGTAACGCCAGATTGAGTAAGACACAAAGCCCTAGTACTGAGGCTGAGATAGCAGAAATGAGTCGATTTCCTTATGCTTCAGCTGTAGGATCGATCATGTATGCCATGACGTGTACTCGGCCTGATGTAGCCTTTGCTTTGAGCATGGTTAGCAGGTATCAGGTGAACCCTGGCAAGGAACACTGGACAGCGGTAAAGAATATCCTCAAGTACCTGCGAAGGACTAAGGACTGGGTCCTTACCTTCAGTGGGAGTGATGACTTGAGAGTTGTAGGGTATAGTGATGCTAGCTTCCAGACTGATAGGGATAATTTCCGCTCTCAGTCAGGCTGGGTCTTTACCCTAAACGGAGGTGCAATCTCTTGGAAGAGTTCCAAGCAGGAGACAGTGGCTGATTCTACTTGTGAATCAGAGTATATAGCGGCAAGCGAAGCAGCAAAAGAGGCGATATGGCTAAAGAACTTCATCGGAGACCTTGGAGTTGTACCAGCTATAAAAGAGCCAATGGAAATTTTCTGTGACAGTAATACTGTGGTTGCCTTAGCCAAGGAACCAAGGGATCATGGGAGATCCAGACACATCGACAGAAAATACCATTTTATCAGACATCAAATCGAAGGACTCCTCGTGGCGAAGAGGGTATCATCGGATGAGAACCCAGCAGATCCCCTCACGAAGGGACTGAGTAGGGTTAAGCATCTCCAGCATGCTCGGAGCATAGGGCTGAAGGATGATATAAGTTTTAGTAGTTAGATAGCCCAGAAATTTGTAAAGTGTAATTGACATTTGATGATGAATAAAAGGTGTATTATTTATGAGTAAAGTGTTGCTATCTCTTGTCGATCTTTTACTATATTTCTTTTGCATGTTTTGACTTCCAGAATAATTTTTGTTTGGTATAACATATTATTCAAACCTCCACAGTCGGTCATATTTCGGAAGTAGGTATGAATCAAGATTGTCATGATTGGTTGCAGAGGTCTAAGGTGTTGGACAAGGCTACAACAATCATGAGTGCTCATAAGTTCTAAGCATTGGACTCAACCCACGCTCACTGGAATCACTTCATGGAATTTTATGTCGAGTGATCGTGAGACGGTAATATCATATAAGTCTTCAAACCTAGAGATATGATTTGTTACTTACGAGTTGGTTATGCATTGATTGTACGTAAACGCATTGGTAACTCGATGTTTTAAAACGTGCCTTTGTGTGTAATTCAATGAGTGGTAGAACAAACATATGAGTCAAAGTTTATCTGTTCCTTCTTGGATTAGAAGCTGATATCTGGGCCCCTCGATGATTTTGTTTTGACCTATGTACCGGGCCCGGTCAGAACTAAATTGATGTGTTCAGTTAAGTTCTATGTCAAACAAATCGGAAATCGGGAAACAAATGCTGGACAATAAGAAAGACAATGCTCCATGTATTTGTCCGGCTGATATCTAGAGTAGAGGATTATATGATCACTTATCTAAATGGCGCGTTCTAGTTCAACAGAGTTTAAAGAGCTACGAGTGCTGATCGGTTCCTGAAGTTATACTTGCAAATATAGTTACTAGACTTATCCAAGTGGGAGACTGTTGGATATAGTGTCTAAGTCCATAACTATATTTGGTATGTACTTGACCCGACCCAGCATGGTCCATTTGGGTTGCACTTCACCCGAACAATTTATGGATAATATTTGAGAATAGTACAAGTTATGATTTATTAATATATTATAAGTTCTAATATATTAATATAAGATCATATTATTTAATTAGTAGTGATCTATAATTAATCTAGGATTAATTTAGTGATCAAAGATATTACTAATTAAATATGGGCTTCTATATTTATATAGTGTGGGCTTATGCTTATTTGGAATGGGCTAGGCTTGGATGGAGAAGTCCATGGATACTCCATGGAGCTTTAACCCATGGATCTCATGGAAATGAAGAGACATGGGTATTAGGGTTTACATGGATGTAACCCTAATCCACCACACTATATAAAGGAGGCTTTGGTTCTTGAAATCACACTAGTTGACACTTGTGGAGGTGAGGGCCGATTTCAAGAAGTGGTGACTATTCTCTCAAAGTTCCAAGTTTGTGGTGATTTGTGACTTTCATTTGAGGCATCCACACTATTGGTGCTAGGCTCAAAAACTCCAAGCAATCAACTACAACTACAAGGTAAGTGTTTCTACTAGCTTTATTTGATTCAAGTTCCCCATGCCATGCTAGTTAGGATATAAGCCTTGGAAAAATAATTATTTGCATGTATCTTAGACAAACATAGATCCAAGGTTTATTAGGGTTGCATGTACATTTAGAAAGTGTTAGAATGCTCAAAACCCAACAATACCTAGTATAATTATAGGAAGATTTCGTAAGGATCACCCCAAAAAGTTACCTTAAAGCTCATAGATTCTTTAGTCACTTCCATTCTCACACGACAAGCCCAGATAAACGTAACCACTTCCTCATAGTAGACAACAAAAGTGTTCAGGAGGAACAAGGACAAACAAATGAGAAGATTCCAAGGAGAGATCAGGCGAGGTAACCAAAAACGTCTTACGCGTCACACTAATAAATAATAACTAGGTTAAATTAGCGAGCGAGTGGAAACACTGCTCACATTACATGTGTTAGAATTATTTTCTTACATGCAACTGGTAATAGTTATTCACGAAACAGATATTCATTCGAGGATAGTTATTTCAAATTCATAGAGTTTATTTGGTATAGACTCATTTATGACTTATTTCTAGAACCTTGTGGAAGTCAAGACCCGATACATCCATAACTAGGATAACCTTGTCTTTTCAGCTTTCGGCTTGTGTCCGTTGCTATAGACTTATTCCGTCTCATCTTTGTTTTCTTTTAGCAAAGATGCCTCCTCGTAGATCACCCAGACACGCTACTCCGATAAGTCCCATACCTTCTCCACAAATCGATGCAGCAACTTTGAACGCTACAGTGGCCGAGGCTGTGGCAACAGCCATGGCACAATATCACTCCACCAGTACAGGTGGAGGCGAAGCGCCTACCGATTCTACTCAAGGTGAGGTCCCTGTGCGCCAGGGAGAGTTCTCCTACAACGACTTCACCAGATGTCAACCACTGTCCTTTAAAGGGACTGAAGGAGTCATTGCCCTCCTCCAATGGTACGAGAAAACAGAGTCAGTCTTCGAAATCTGTTCATGCCCCGAAGGAAGCAAAGTGAAGTTTGCTGCCTATACCTTCGATGGCAAATCCCTAACATGATGGAACAGCCATGTGAAGTCACTGACCCTATCAGTGGCAAACTCGATAGGTTGGGAAAACCTAAAAGAGTTAATGCAGGAAGAATATTGCCCATTAGGCGAGATTCAAAAACCAGAACAAGAGCTGTGGGATCTCACTATGGTCGGCTCAGACATAGTGACCTACACAGACCGGTTCAGCGAACTAGCAGCTCTATGCCCTTGGATGATTACCTCGGAAAAGAAGAAGATAGAGGGATACATTTGGGGCCTGACTGCTCCGACCCAAGGAAATGTGTTATCTTCTAACCCAGCCATGTTCGATAGTGCTAAAGGCTTGGCTCAGCGACTCATCGATCATGGAGTCCGCCACAGCATAAAAGTCCCTATTCCCGAGTCATCAAGGGAAGAGGACTATAATCAAGAGTTGGAGAACAAGAGAAAGAAGAAGCGAACAACACAAGACATCCTACAAGAGCAACA
Source organism: Lactuca sativa (assembly GCF_002870075.4). Taxonomy (NCBI): domain Eukaryota; kingdom Viridiplantae; phylum Streptophyta; class Magnoliopsida; order Asterales; family Asteraceae; genus Lactuca; species Lactuca sativa. The sequence continues at coordinate 244,515,179 of NC_056626.2, read as the reverse complement.
AGTGAGTAATATGTACGCCGTTACGACGCCTACTGCTTCAGCATCTGCCAGTCGTTATGCTGGAAACCTTCCAAAGTGTGGAAAGTGCAACTTTCACCACACTGGAGTGTGCCGAGAAATGCAGTGTCTGAACTGCCATAAAAAGGGACACACAGTCCGTTACTGCAGGGCACCGGCTCAACCGATCTCCCAAGTCCTCGGAGCTGAAGAAAACCAAGCCTCTTATGGATGTGGTGAGAATGGACACATTAAGAGGGACTGCTCAATAATCAAGAACTCAGGCGCGGATGGACGTATTCTGATGATCACCGCAGGAGAATCTACCTCGGAGTCGTCGTTGAGTAGTGGTATGTTTTCAAAATAGTACTTACTTTTAAAATTAATTTATATTCATATAAGATTAAAATTTAGGGATGACACTTAAAAGTAACTATAACAACTCACATGTTGAAATAGGTCGTGATATTCAAGAGAATTAAAAGATCCCTTAGAGAAGCTATTATGACTCACCATATACATCAGGGTTGTGCGCAACTGAGATGTTGCATACTTAGAGTGAGCGACTCCGCTTAGGTCCCCTTTCCTAAATTGGTTGAGGATTTGAGGCAGAGATGCTCAGTCGACTGCCTGAATCATCTTAAGTATTCACAACTTGTATATGACGGGCGATGGTAGTGGTACCGTGGGGGATCATAGTATAAAAGTATCCTTTCAGTTAGTAAAGCACTTTTATTTGTATGTATGCGCACATAGCGGTACGATACATAGGAGTCTTAATTTCAAAATAGAAAACAGTAAACTCGAGATCAATTAAAAGGAGTACATTGTTCAACATACTAGGAGTATAGTACCAAGCATACCAGGGATACATCGTCGTATATCAGACGTTTCTTTCACTTGACAAAAACTTTGTTTAGTATAGAGTCCGTTGTTTTCCTTTCGTCATGAGTTGGCATGGTCCTCACCATACTGAGTTCATATGTTTCTATCGCGTCGATCGGCAAGTTCTTGAAACTTTCGTCATTCGTATAAAAGGTCTGACCTAAACCTAAACTTTATCTTTCGCATTCCAAACCCCGAAGTACTCATGCGAAGAGTACTTTATTCTCCGCAGTATTATCATCAGATATCGGCAGACCGTCACAACATACCACTCGTCCAGCAGACCAAGTTCTAGCACAGAGGCTAAGGACGAATACAGCCCGCCTATTATTATTTAGTGCATACGCGAGGGTGGTATTATTATTTAGTGTATACGCGAGGGTGGTATATGAGTATGATTACGCAAATCTAGTAAGTGTGTTTCCGCCCTATCTCCTGTTCTCCGTTGAGTTGTGGACCTAGGACAGAGTCGCACATCCGACAGTCCTACTAATCCTAATTATATACGTCTTGTATACACGAGGTAATGATAGATGGACCAAGTATGAATCCTATCAAGAACACTAGGGCAAGTTGCCAGGTCTACGAGTGAGTATTCCGCAAACCAGAGGAGCGCAACCCCAAGAGTAATGCTAAGAGAGCTAATTTCGGGACGAAATTTATTCTAACGGGGGGATGATGTGACAACCCAAAAATTTCCACTTCAATAGAAGCCAAGTCTGTTTCTTTTTATCAGAGAAGTCATCTAATTATGAAAGAGGACATTAGTTTTGACAGTCAACTCATGAAGCCGACTGGGTAACTCCTGCATTTCTGATGGAGCAAAAAGGTACGGAGATTTGGCTGCGAAGGTAGTTCCATGTATTAGATTGATACGAGACTCGATTTGACGTTCGGAAGGAATTCTCGGGGACTTTTCGGGAAGATATCGGGAATAATACTGTTTTCAGGGATGTTCTAGAGGTCTTTAACTTCTTGTTTCTTACTGATTGCACGGTCTAGGAATACTTAGCACTCCTTTTTGCAGAAGTTTTCGAGCTTTGATACAGGGAATGATGCGAAGATTTGAGCTAAGTTCAACACCATATATCATGAGGGTCCGGTCAGAGGGAAAAATTGAGACGAATAGCTTTTTCATAGCAAAGTGCACCAGTATGATCAGGACTCAACTAATACATGCTAAAGATGACATCAAAGTTCTTTATTGAAACCGACATCAGGTCAACGAGGAAAGAATGATAACTCTAGGTAAGGATACAGTTTAGAGGTAAGTCGTTAGTGCACTCATTCTCACTGGTAACCATATTGACGGTAAATGTTTTGGTTATTAGACAAGGGCTATGATTACGAAGATATTTGAATGAATGACTGTGACAACCCGAAATTTCCATTCTGTACAATCTATATCACTTCAATATAAGTTATAGTGGTCACTGTTAATTTTCAGACTTTTTCGCGTAAGTTTGAGTAATTCAGGGTTTACACTTGAAGAAATATCAGGAGAGTGGGTGCACTAGGGTTTTGTGCAACACTGTTATTCCAACACTCTATTATATTAGAGATCATTTCAGGAAGAAAAATATTTTCTGCCAAAATATCTCAGGACTATAAATAGAATTTTGAACCAAATTCATTCATTATTCACATTTCCAACTAGAGAAAAGCCATTTTCTCTCTCACGGATCTTCGGGTTTTTATACCAAAACATGAGTAACTCTTTCTAGTAGTGTTAGAATGCTTATTAGATGCTTATAACATGATTTAGATGGCTAAATCATTAGATTTAGGAGTTTACTCCCCAAGGTGTTCTTGGGCGGTAAACTCCCGAAACGAAGCCAAAACCAACCCTTGTGTTATGCTAAAGCTTTAGACTATAATGTATGCATGTTAGGGACAAGAAAACATCCATAAATCCACCCAAGTTTGGGAGTTTACGGCCCAAGAATATCATAGGCCGTCAACTCCATTTTCAAACCTCAAAATGGTGTTTTAAGGCCTCTAAATCATAAGGCTTTTATCTAGACTAGTTCCCATTTAATCTAAAGCCTTAAACACATCAAAGAACACCAACAAATGAGAGTTTACGGCCCAAGTGTATCTTAGGCCGTAAACTCCATTGAAATGGACAAAAGGGTGTTTTTATGACACCTAAAGCCCTAGACCTTTACAAGAAATTGTTACCCACTTAATTGAGGGACCAAACCACATCAAAATCACTTAACAAAGTGAGTTTACAGCCAAGACATGGTTCTTGGGTCGTACACTCCTAAAAAGGGCACCAAGGTGTGCCTAATGCCTTCATATGGTAGGAATAAAAGTCTAGAACATATACCACAAGTGCAAGAGGCTTGAAAGCAACAAAAACAACACCCCAAGGGAGTTTACGGCCGTAAACTCCAAGGGGAATGGCCTTGAGGCTGTAAGCTCCTATTTGGAGTATTTCTAGACCTTAAACCCTTCCAAGGACTTATCCACCAAGTTAGAATAATTCTAGAAAGCATTTTGGACTTCAAAACACACCAAAAACACATGTTTGGGAGTTTACGGCTGTAAACTCAAGAGTTTACAACCGTAAACTCCATGTGTGATGGTTTATGGGGAGTAAACTCTCATACAGGGTCCTTTGGAACCCTAAACACAAATACCTTGTCCCACAATAGCGTAGATGCAATCCTTAAGGCTTAAAACACTTATATAAAGTTTTTATTATGTCTAAGATGTCTTAACATTATCAATTAGTCATTTGAGTCTAATTGAGTGCATATATGTGTGATTATATGTTCATTAGGATCGTAGTGTGTGCACAAGTCCTCGCTTGACACCTAGCCATCCTATACCGTTCAGTTCATTCCAATCACCAACTACAGGTGAGTTCATACCCCTAATCAATGTTTTAAATGATATTAAATGCTTTAATGGGGGGGGGGAATACAAGTAGAAACAAACATGTTATTAAATCATTGATATGTATTTTATAACGGTGTTTGTCATTTAACAGATTTCACATGCAACAAAATGTGATGCATGAAATGGTTTTACATCTTAAAAGCACATTGTTACCAAACGTTTTACCTTTGAAATTTTTATTAAAATGACATCAAGTCATTGTTAATTATTGTTCAAAACTCATAAGATGTCTTACAAAAACCATTTTTGTAAGGGACATTAGGGAACTTGCTGAAACCCAATGCAAATCTGCAGAGACAACTTGTTGAAACCCAAGCGGAAGTTAGGGAACTTCGAGCTCAGCAAGCAAGGTCGGACAGGCGTATAAGGGACATTGAACATCTACTGTCGGGATCGAGGACTCATGCTAGCAGTTCTCGTCGCCGATAGAATCTCATCGACTCATCTTTTGGATATAACCTAGTTTATGTAAAACTTTGGTCTAATTTCCTATCTGTATAAATCTTAGACCTGTTAGGTCTTGATCTAGTCTTAATTCTGTCAAAATTTTCCATCTTGGTTGATGTAAGGCCTACTTCTAGGCCATTTTTCCCGAACTTGTTACATCTGTAATTCCAGTATTATTGACGGATATCTAATCTAATGGAAATTATTATCCAAATGCTATCTTCTTCATTTAGTGATACTATTCTTTCTGTTGTTGGGCTATGGGGATTTAGTCCACGAGACACATTCATTAATCATTTATTCTTATCCATTCCGTCATCTTTTAAACGTACAGTTAAAGATGCCGCCACGCAGGAATCCAAGGCGAAACCCAAACAACGAAGCACCAATACCACCACCTCCACCACCACCTGTACCTCTTCAACCACCAAATCCTTTTGATGCCAATATGTTCCAGGAAGCTTTAATAGCAGCAGTTGCAGCTGCTGTGTCAGCAATCAACGCTCCTGCCCTTAGTGGATCAGGAACAGGTGCACCACCCTCGAATCATGGCGAAAGCCATGGACACCCTCGGGAATGCACCTACAAGGACTTCACTAACGCCAAACCCCGTAGCTTCAATGGAACTAGGGGAGTTATGGTGTTGAGACAGTGGATTGAGAAGATGGAATCTATCTTCGAGATCTGTGGATGCCAAGAAGGCAGCAAGGTCAAGTTCGCAGCTTGTACCTTCTCTGACCGAGCACTAACATGGTGGAACAGCCATGTTAACTATCTAACTTTGGTGGTGGCGTATTCCATCGGCTGGGAAAAGTTGAAAGACATGCTGATGAAAGAATACTGTCCTCGAGGTGAAATACAAAAACTCGAGCAAGAATTATGGAGTCTGCAAATGGTTGGATCTGACATCACTACCTACAGAAATAGGTTCTGTGATTTGGCAAACTTATGCCCTAATATGATTGCTCTCCAGAGCAAAAAGATCGAGAGATATATCTGGGGACTGTCACCCCAGATCCAGTCAAGTGTGATCGCTTCCAGGCCTATTACCTTTGATAGTGTCACACCCCAAAACCAAGAACGGCGGAAATGTTCTGGGGCGGAGGACGTCATGTATAGTATCACAACACAGTAAATGTAAATAAGCAAACAACATCATCCATTGCATTAAATATATAATTTTTAATACAAGCGTGTTCTGTACAGTTATAGACACCAAAATAATGTATGTCAAAATAATAAGATGAGTCTTGAATACGCTCCATCTTCTCAAAAGCTGGCCTCGGTACCTGTCTACTGATGACCTGAGAATACAAGTTATTTTGAAAGAGTTTGTCAGCATTAAGCTGGTGAGTTCATAAGTATTTTAGTGTCAATGTTTGTTGTCAAAAACGTTTGAACCTGTCTCAATGTAGAAGTTTGTAAAAATGTAAGTAAGTGTCTGAACGTGTTTGTAAAAGTTTGAATCTCTCAGAAAAACCTATATTTTCTATTAAGGTAACCTTCTACCAAGGCTTAACTGTTTTGTATACTCGTTTGTTGTAAAAGTGTGTAATTTCCCAAGTGTAACTATCATTTTAATAAAATATAGTTTGTACATTAATGCTTAAGTGAGGTTATCACTAAAATATGTAATGGGTAAATCATTGTAGTACTGTAGTTTTGTATAATAGGAACTACTGCTGTACTAACTACCTTAAACCGGATTTATATTAAGGTATAATGTGATAAATTGCACCATGCTATCGACTGGTAACAACGACATAATGAATGGTCGTAATAAAGAAATGACGTTTGGCACCCGTAGACCTGCAGGTCCAGCTGTAGCTAGCAGCAAGGTGTAGGATAGTCAATCCAGTATAGTTCTATACGCAAACTCACACTCTCCCTCCAAGAGAATTCTAGCTACAACTCGGGCCATGACATTTAAGGCATGCTCCGACACAGTGGATCACAATTGTTAACGTGTTCATGTATATGTAACGTTTCTCGTTCTAGTATAATTGTATATGTTCTCCTTCTAGTATAAATGTATATGTCCTGCTTCTAGTATAGATGTATATGTTCATGTTTCTGGTATAGATGTATATGTTCATGTTTCTAGTATAGATGTATATGTTCATGTTTCTAGTATAGCTGTATATGTACGATCCTGTGTTACCCCGATGGCAACTAACTAATGATGTGTCTAGTACGTATGTATATGGAAGTACTTTTATGTCTATATATGTATATTTGATATATAATTAATATTGAAACGACCTTCGGATGGTCACCCGAAATCCCACCAGACCACATCCAAATCGAGGAAAAGGAAATAGGGCGGATGGCATTCCTAAGCCCTTTAAACATGATTTATATATCTATACATATATGGGCATGCAATTTTATAAGAATTAAAACCATCAATAAAGATTTTATAAGATAATTTAACCATAAATATTATTTCAAGAAAAGATCGACTTGATGTCAATCTATAAAACAATTTGAAGGCATAAGTTTGATAAAACAGTATAAGTAATTTGAACATTTGTTTGAATCACAGTTGTAAATAAGTTTGAAAAGTATAAGAGTTTGTAAAACATTTCAAAGTAAAGCACTTAGATAAACAGTTTGAACAGTGGTAAAAATCATTGATTTCCTAGTTATTAATCACATGTGATTAAATGCAATCACATGTGATTGAAGCAATAACTATAAGCGTTTGACTTGTATTCCCCACATAAAGTATTTAAAACATTTAAAATCATTTCAAAGGTTGATTAAAGGGGTATGAACTCACTTGTGGTGAGCTGTTTGAATTGCAGTGTCGGATACCGTGCTAGGTGGCAAACGGAGACTTGTTTACACGCACGAGCCTAGTTATCATATAATAAGCATATATCTAACGAATTAGCCAATTAATAACTTAATAAAATAAGTTAGAACACTTAGGAACATGTAAACACTTTTCATAAGTGTTAAAGGTCCTAATGGTTGCATCTAAGTTGCTACGGGACAAGGCAAAAGGGTTTGAAGCACCAAATGACATTGTATAAGATTTCACCACCCAACAAACCCCACCTTTGGAGTTTATGGCCGTAAACTCATGGGTTTATGGCCGTGAACTCCTCACTTGGTGGTTTTGGGTGTTTTAAGGTGCTATCTTGATCCTAGAATTAGCCTAGCATGGTTGGAATAATCCTTGAAGTAGTTTAAGGCCCTAGAATGCTCCATAGAGGAGTTTACGGCCTAATGACCATATCCCCTAGAGTTTATGGCCGTAAACTCCTATGGGGTGTTGGTTTTTAATTCATTTGAGGCCCTTGCACATGTAGGATAGCTTCCATGTTTTTATCTAAGGCCCAAGGGGACAAGAGGCACACATTTGTGCCTTCACTTGGAGTTTACAGCCCAAGTAATGTTCCTTGGCCGTAAACTCCCTTTAAGGGATGGTTTTGATGTCTTTTACTCCCCATTCAAGTCCTATGTGTTCAAGGGTAATTATCTTAAGGCCTTAGCGGTGTTTAGGGTGCATTTTACCCTTGGAAAAGGGGTTTACGGCCCAAGAGATATTCTTTGCCGTAAACTCCTATAAACTTATGATTTTGAAGTGTTTTGATGTATAAAATGGTTACAAGCATTTGAGGGTTAATGTCCTTAAGCTTTAGGGGTGGTTTAGGGCACTTAAAGCCCCTAAAAAGGGGTTTACGGCCCAAGAAATGTCCTTGGCCGTAAACTCCTATATCTTGTGGTTCTTGATTGCTTTCTAGCCCCTAATGATCATACACTAAGTCCCTAACTAGTTGTCTATCAAGGAAATGGGACTAGGTAGCCTTAAAGCTCCATTTTGGAGTTTACTCCCCAAGAACGTTCTTGGGCGGTGAACTCCCGGATCTTGCAGTTTAGACATGTAATTAATGTTATAAAGCATATAACAAGTAATAAAACATATCTAGTAAAGTGGACTCACAATCTGGGATAAAAACCCGAAGATCCGCCAGAGAGAAAATGGCTTTTCTCTAGTTGGAATTGTGAATACTGAATTAATTAATTCAGAAATCTATTTATAGTCCTGAAATATTTTGGCAGAAAATATTTTTATTCTGGAAATAGGACTACATATTTATGAAACTTGAAATGCTCAAATTTCACAAAACCAGGAGCATCCACTCTCCTGATATCTCCTTAAACGTAAACCCTAATGTACACAAACTTGTTCGGAAAAGTATGAAAATCACTGAAACTGGACTAGCTTCTATTGAATAGATAATATTCATACAATTGGAAATTTCGGGTTGTCACATCATCCCCCCGTTAGAAGGAATTTCGTCCCGAAATTAGAATTTAAGCAAATACGAAGTTACAAATAATTAAGCGAAAAGATGAGGGTATTTCAGTTTCATCTGATCCTCGCGTTCCCAAGTGAATTCCGATCCTCGCTTGGCGTTCCAGCGAACCTTCACGATAGGGATACGGCTTTGCTTCATCTGCTTGACCTCATGGTCCATGATCTCTACTGGTTCTTCCACGAAGTTGAGGCTCTCGTTGATCTCGATCTCGTCGAGTGGGATTACAAGAGTCTCGTCCGATAGACACTTTTTCAAGTTAGATACGTGGAATGTAGAATGTACGTTACGAAATGTGTCGAGTAAGTCGAGTTTGTAAGCTACGGGGCCGACTCTTGCAAGAATCTCGAAAGGTCCTATGTACCTCGGATTAAGCTTCCCACGCTTGTCGAAGCGTATCAATCCTTTCCAGGGTGAGACTTTGAGAAGGACTCGGTCTCCCACCTGAAATTCCAACGGTTTTCTTCGTTTATCGGCGTAGCTCTTCTATCGGTCTCTAGAGGCTTTCAATCGTTCACGGATCTGAACGATTTTCTCTGTCGTTTCCCGAATGATTTCCGGACCGGTGAGAGTACTGTCGGAAGCTTGCCCCCTGGCTAATTGGGTATCACCCACCTCAGCCCAGTAGAGAGGAGATCTGCACTTTCGGCCGTAGAGAGCTTCAAATGGAGCAGCCTTGATGCTCGTGTGATAACTGTTATTATAGGAAAATTCGACAAGGGGTAAATGAGTATCCCATGCTTTTCCAAAATCAATCACACAGGCTCGCAACATATCTTCCAGTGTTTGGATGGTCCTCTCACTCTGCCCGTCGGTCTGAGGATGGTAGGTTGTGCTCATGTCCAGCCTTGTTCCTAGGGAATGTTGTAGTGATTGCCAAAATCTTGAGGTGAACCTACTATCTCTATCAGAGATAATGGACATAGGTACACCATGAAGCCGTACGATTTCCCTAATGTATGTTCTTGTAAGTTTCTCCATCTTGTCGGTTTCTTTGATAGGCAGGAAGTGTGCAGACTTGGTCAATCTATCAACGATGACCCATATGGTATCAAGTCCACCCGTTGTCTTGGGCAACTTGGTTATGAAATCCATAGTGATCCGCTCCCACTTCCATTCCGGGATCTCTGGTTGTTGCAGTAAACCAGAGGGCTTCTGGTACTCGACCTTAACCTTTGCGCAAGTAAGGCATTTACTTACGAAGGTAGCAATCTCTGCTTTCATATTAGGCCACCAGTATTGCTTTTTAAGATCCAGATACATCTTATCTGAACCTGGGTGGACGGAATACCGAGTGTTGTGCGCCTCGGTCATGACCAAGTCTCGGAAACCACCGTGTTTCGGTGTCCCGATTCGGTTCATGAAATATAAGGCTCCGTCACCCTTGGCTTCTAAATTCTTGTCCATTCCTCTAAGGGATTCACTAATCACATTTTCAGGTTTCATGGATTCAAGTTGAGCTGCCTGAATTTGCTTTGACAAGTGTGAATGGATGGTTATGGATTATGACTTGACTTTGCGACCAGAATATTCCTTCCGACTTAGGGCGTCTGCTACTACGTTGGCTTTACCCGGATGATAACGAATATCGCATTCGTAATCACTGAGTAGTTCAACCCACCGTCTTTGTCTCATGTTGAGCTCCTTCTGATCGAAAATATGTTGTAAACTCTTGTGGTCGGTATAGATAGTGCTCTTCATTCCATACAAGTAATGTCTCCAGATCTTCAGAGCAAACACTACTGCTCCTAGTTCAAGATCGTGGGTCGTGTAGTTAACCTCATGTGTCTTCAACTGTCTCGAGGCGTAGGCGATGACCTTACCTCGCTGCATCAGAACACATCCGAGTCCTTGATTTGATGCATCGCAATAGACTACGAAGTCTTCTATCCCTTCGGGAAGGGATAGTATTGGTGCGGTGCACCAGGCTCGTTTGAGCGTTTGGAACGCTCTTTCTTGTTTCTCTTCCCAGTCAAAGGCCATGCCTTTCTGGGTCAGGGTCGTAAGAGGTTTCGCTATTCGGGAGAAGTTCTGAATGAACCTGCGGTAGTAGCCAGCGAGACCTACAAATTGACGAATTTCTGTAGGCGTCTTGGGTGCTGACCAGTTCTCAATGGCTTTTATTTTGGATGGGTCCACATGGATTCCCTCTTCGCTTACCACGTGTCCTAAGAATTTGACTCTTCGGATCCAAAATTCACATTTCGAGAACTTCGCATAACGTTTCTCCTTTCGTAATGTCTCTAGAACTTGTCGTAGATGATCGCCATGCTCTTTTTTACTTCGGGAGTAGATCAGGATGTCGTCAATGAAAACGATGACGAACTGATCCAAGTAAGGTCGGCACACTCTATTCATCAGATCCATGAAGACTGCGGGCGCATTGGTCAATCCGAATGGCATCACCACGAACTCATAGTGTCCGTAACGAGTTCGGAAGGCTGTCTTCGGCACATCCTCTTCTAGCACTCGTAACTGGTGATATCCGGATCTCAGATCAACCTTGGAAAAATAGTTCACCCCTTGCAGTTGGTCGAATAGATCATCTATGTGTGGCAAAGGGTAACGATTTTTGACCGTCAGTTTGTTGAGTTCTCTGTAGTCAATACACATACGGAATGATATGTCTTTCTTCTTAACGAACAAGACTGGTGCTCCCCAAGGTGAGAAACATGGTCTTATAAAGCCCTTGCTGAGCAGTTCGTTAAGTTGACCAGAGAGTTCCTGCATCTCAGCTGGTGCTAATCGGTAGGGCAACTTGGCTACTGGGGTAGCTCCTGGGACTAAGTCGATCCTGAACTCGACCTGTCGTTGTGGAGGTAACCCTGGTAGTTCTTCTGGGAAAATGTCGGGGAAGTCGCTCACTACTGGGATGTTCTTTAGTTCTTTCGTTTCTAGGTTCGTGTCGACGACGTGAGCAAGGAATGTGTGGTATTCTTTGCGCAAATATTTATGTGCTTGAATACTCGATATAATGCGAAGGCTCGTACCAGGTTTGTCGCCGTAGACTATAAGAGTTTCGTTAGACGGGAGGTTTAGACGGACTGCTTTCTCGTAGCACATGATGTCGGCGCGATGAAGACTTAACCAATCCATGTCGATAATAACGTCGAAACTTTTTATTGAGACCGGCATAAGGTCGATTGGGAATGAATGGTTATCTAAAGTTAGGGTACAACCTACGTATATGCTATTTGTACTTTCAGTTTTCCCATTGGCCATTTCTACTATGAATTGTTCATTAAGTGCGTGTGGTTGTTGCTTAAGCATGCGAGCAAATTTGTGGTTTACGAAGCTTCGATCCGCTCCACTATCGAACAGAATGCATGTATAGGAGTTATCAAGGAGGAACGTACCAGTCACCACGGTCAGGTCAGCAACTGCTTCCCCGTGGCCTATAGCTAGTACCCTCCCTGCTCCTCCAGTATTCCTCGCTTTGGGGCAGTCCCTTTTAAAGTGGCCTGTTTCGCCACATCCATAGCAAGTTGGGCTCGCGCCTGAGCCAGGAACTTGGGAGATCGGTTGTGCCAGGAACTTACAGAAACGGACGGTGTGTCCTTTTCTGTTGCAGTTAATACACTGCATTTCACGGCAGGCGCCGTTGTGGTGGAAGTTGCATTTGTTGCACTTCGGCAAACTTCCAGCATACTGCTTCCCCGGAGCAGTAACAGCAGCAGGGGTTACCGCAGCATGCACTGCCACGATTTGCTGCCTCTTGGCAGCTCGTTGTTTCTTCTTCTCATCCCAGAATTTCCGCTTAGTGTCAGCGGGTTTGGAGGGTTCTAGGATGGCTAGGGTGGTTGTGGTTGCAGGGGTTTTGACTCCATGGTCAATGAGTCTTTGTGCCAAACGCTTGGCACTGTCGAAAGTAGAGGGGTTTGATGCTAAGACATTCCCCTGATATGGAGGCACTAGCCCCCATACATACCGTTCGATCTTTTTCCCCTCAGTGGGAACCATATTAGGGCAGAGGGCCACCAGTTCGCTAAATCTAGCAGTGTAAGCGATCACATTGGTGCCCTTCATGGTCAGGTTCCAGAGCTCATGTTCCAACTTCTGGATTTCGCCCCTCGGGCAGTATTCCTCAGTCATGAGGTCCTTCATCGTTTCCCAGCCAATGTCGTTAACCACGACGAGTGTTAGGGCTTCAACGTGGCCGTTCCACTACGTTAGGGATTTTCCCTCAAAGGTGCATGCAGCATATTTCACTTTGCACGTAGCAGGGCATAAACAGATTTCGAAGACTGATTCAGTCTTCTCGAACCATTGCGAAAGGGCAATGACTCCGTCGGTGCCATAGAAAGGCTTCGGGTTGCAGTTTGTGAAATCCTTGTATGAGCACTCTCTCGAGCGCACATGGATTTCGACTGGAATAGATTCAACAGGGGTTCCACCTCTGCTGGCATCGGATGAGTGATACTGAGCCATGGCAGTTTCCACTACTGCAGCTACGGCAGCATTCAGAGCTGCAGTATCGATGACCGGAGGCGGTGGAGGCGCAGGATTATTCCTATTCCTGGGAGATTTGCGAGGAGGCGTCTTTCAGCTATAAGTTTATAAAGATAAGAAAGATGGTAAGAATCAATTTGTAAGCAACGTGAGAGTGACACATGGACTAACTAACCATAGCCCAACAGTTGAATGAGTGTTTGAAATCACAATAAGAAATATTAGTAGGAATACACAAGTGTACAGATTTTTCCCACAGATTAGATAGATTTCAATAGTACGGGTATTACTGATGTAATAAGTTCAAGGAAAATCGACCTAATAGTAGGTCTTACATCATACCAAAAGGATAAGTTTGACAGTTCTTAGATTCCTAATTAGAGTACTGAAAGTTAGGAATATTTTACAGACAAGTGCTACTTAGAGCACAGATGTTTAAAGGCTAATCCCTAATCAAAAGACAGAGATGTACTAGACATCATCTAATGGCGATGGGAATTCCTCGGGTGAGCCCTGAGGTCGGACACTTGGCGAAACACCTCTTGAAGGTGTCGATCCTGGGCTCTCTGACGAGCTTGAAGTTCTAAGATTTCAGCTCGTGAGGCAGCCAGCTATTGCTGCAGGGTTTCGTTGGTTCTCCGGGTCCGTTCCATGTCTTCTTCAAGACGACAGATGCGGACTGTGTTGACACCTGAATTGGCATCAATCTCCATGACCCGGTCGATGGCTGCTCGACCTTGCTCAACATTACGAGCTATTCTGCGGATAATGAAAGGCAGAGCTCGGTCAGCAGATCCACCATCGCTGATGTTGTAAAAGCTTTGGTCCCCTAAGTATGGTAAGGGTTGACCTTGTTCATCACTCCAGCGATTCCAGTTGTTTGCCCACATGGGAGTAGGACCTGGAAACGCTGGTCGAGGGTTGTTGTTCGGGGCTTGACCTACAAGAGGTAGGTTGTTGACTTCCGGCTCGGAGTTGGATCCATCAGAAAAGCCTTCTGCAACGTGATCATCCAAAGGGATTGGATGCTCATCTTCGGGCTCTTCATCAATCCACCCGGCATTGCCTTCATTTGGAAAGTACGGGTTGCCGTGATGGAATCCAGCCATTTAAATCTACGCGAGAAGAGAGGTATAAGAATATAGTATACGTGTAACTAGTAGTACAAAATACACTTATAGTATTTTAAGTTTAAGTTCTACTGATCTTCTTGTGGTATTGTTGGTAAGTTTTTAGACTTGTTAACATATCACAACCATTCTAGGGCATATGCTAATCACTCCTAGGACCAGCATAGTTGATCAGGCTATGCCATTCTCAGGACTGACCATACATCCCCGAGCTTAGTTGTGATATTTAACAATCGTAATACTTTTGTTCTTGTCATTGTGACACTGATTTTAGTATGAATGCAGACTGGTATACTTAATTAAATATTTTAATATTTAAAGTATAGACTCCTGATCAGAGTGTTTTAATCCCTTTTGGGTTTATAGTTTAGTATATCTTTTATGGGTTGATATACTTGATTCACTATAAACAATGCTCTGATACCAATCTGTCACACCCCAAAACCAAGAACGGCGGAAACGTTCTGGGGCGGAGGACGTCATGTATAGTATCACAACACAGTAAATGTAAATAAGCAAACAACATCATCCATTGCATTAAATATATAATTTTTAATACAAGCGTGTTCTGTACAGTTATAGACACCAAAATAATGTATGTCAAAATAATAAGATGAGTCTTGAATACGCTCCATCTTCTCAAAAGCTGGCCTCGGTACCTGTCTACTGATGACCTGAGAATACAAGTTATTTTGAAAGAGTTTATCAGCATTAAGCTGGTGAGTTCATAAGTATTTTAGTGTCAATGTTTGTTGTCAAAAACGTTTGACCCTGTCTCAATGTAGAAGTTTGTAAAAATGTAAGTAAGTGTTTGAACGTGTTTGTAAAAGTTTGAATCTCTCAGAAAAACCTATATTTTCTATTAAGGTAACCTTCTACCAAGGCTTAACTGTTTTGTATACTCGTTTGTTGTAAAAGTGTGTAATTTCCCAAGTGTAACTATCATTTTAATAAAATATAGTTTGTACATTAATGCTTAAGTGAGGTTATCACTAAAATATGTAATGGGTAAATCATTGTAGTACTGTAGTTTTGTATAATAGGAACTACTGTTGTACTAACTACCTTAAACTGGATTTATATTAAGGTATAATGTGATAAATTGCACCATGCTATCGACTGGTAACAACGACATAATGAATGGTCGTAATAAAGAAATGACGTTTGGCACCCGCAGACCTGCAGGTCCGGCTGTAGCTAGCAGCAAGGTGTAGGATAGTCAATCCAGTATAGATCTATACGCAAACTCACACTCTCCCTCCAAGAGAATTCTAGCTACAACTCGGGCCATGACATTTAAGGCATGCTCCGACACAGTGGATCACAATTGTTAACGTGTTCATGTATATGTAACGTTTCTCGTTCTAGTATAATTGTATATGTTCTCCTTCTAGTATAAATGTATATGTCCTGCTTCTAGTATAGATGTATATGTTCATGTTTCTGGTATAGATGTATATGTTCATGTTTCTAGTATAGATGTATATGTTCATGTTTCTAGTATAGCTGTATATGTACGATCCTGTGTTACCCCGATGGCAACTAACTAATGATGTGTCTAGTACGTATGTATATGGAAGTACTTTTATGTCTATATATGTATATTTGATATATAATTAATATTGAAACGACCTTCGGATGGTCACCCGAAATCCCACCAGACCACATCCAAATCGAGGAAAAGGAAATAGGGCGGATGGCATTCCTAAGCCCTTTAAACATTATTTATATATCTATACATATATGGGCATGCAATTTTATAAGAATTAAAAGCATCAATAAAGATTTTATAAGACAATTTCACCATAAATATTATTTCAAGAAAAGATCGACTTGATGCCAATCTATAAAACAATTTGAAGGCATAAGTTTGATAAAACAGTATAAGTAATTTGAACATTTGTTTGAATCACAGTTGTAAATAAGTTTGAAAAGTATAAGAGTTTGTAAAACATTTCAAAGTAAAGCAGTTAGATAAACAGTTTGAACAGTGGTAAAAATCATTGATTTCCTAGTTATTAATCACATGTGATTAAATGCAATCACATGTGATTGAAGCAATAACTATAAGCGTTTGACTTGTATTCCCCACATAAAGTATTTAAAACATTTAAAATCATTTCAAAGGTTGATTAAAGGGGTATGAACTCACTTGTGGTGAGCTGTTTGAATTGCAGTGTCGGATACCGTGCTAGGTGGCAAACGGAGACTTGTTTACACGCACGAGCCTAGTTATCATATAATAAGCATATATATAACGAATTAGCCAATTAATAACTTAATAAAATAAGTTAGAACACTTAGGAACATGTAAACACTTTTCATAAGTGTTAAAGGTCCTAATGGTTGCATCTAAGTTGCTACGGGACAAGGCAAAAGGGTTTGAAGCACCAAATGACATTGTATAAGATTTCACCACCCAACAAACCCCACCTTTGGAGTTTATGGCCGTAAACTCATGGGTTTATGGCCGTGAACTCCTCACTTGGTGGTTTTGGGTGTTTTAAGGTGCTATCTTGATCCTAGAATTAGCCTAGCATGGTTGGAATAATCCTTGAAGTAGTTTAAGGCCCTAGAATGCTCCATAGAGGAGTTTACGGCCTAATGACCATATCCCCTAGAGTTTACGGCCGTAAACTCCTATGGGGTGTTGGTTTTTAATTCATTTGAGGCCCTTGCACATGTAGGATAGCTTCCATGTTTTTATCTAAGGCCCAAGGGGACAAGAGGCACACATTTGTGCCTTCACTTGGAGTTTACAGCCCAAGTAATGTTCCTTGGCCGTAAACTCCCTTTAAGGGATGGTTTTGATGTCTTTTACTCCCCATTCAAGTCCTATGTGTTCAAGGGTAATTATCTTAAGGCCTTAGCGGTGTTTAGGGTGCATTTTACCCTTGGAAAAGGGGTTTACGGCCCAAGAGATATTCTTTGCCGTAAACTCCTATAAACTTATGATTTTGAAGTGTTTTGATGTATAAAATGGTTACAAGCATTTGAGGGTTAATGTCCTTAAGCTTTAGGGGTGGTTTAGGGCACTTAAAGCCCCTAAAAAGGGGTTTACGGCCCAAGAAATGTCCTTGGCCGTAAACTCCTATATCTTGTGGTTCTTGATTGCTTTCTAGCCCCTAATGATCATACACTAAGTCCCTAACTAGTTGTCTATCAAGGAAATGGGACTAGGTAGCCTTAAAGCTCCATTTTGGAGTTTACTCCCCAAGAACGTTCTTGGGCGGTGAACTCCCGGATCTTGCAGTTTAGACATGTAATTAATGTTATAAAGCATATAACAAGTAATAAAACATATCTAGTAAAGTGGACTCACAATCTGGGATAAAAACCCGAAGATCCGCCAGAGAGAAAATGGCTTTTCTCTAGTTGGAATTGTGAATAATGAATTAATTAATTCAGAAATCTATTTATAGTCCTGAAATATTTTGGCAGAAAATATTTTTATTCTGGAAATAGGACTGCATATTTATGAAACTTGAAATGCTCAAATTTCACAAAACCAGGAGCATCCACTCTCCTGATATCTCCTTAAACGTAAACCCTAATGTACACAAACTTGTTCGGAAAAGTATGAAAATCACTGAAACTGGACTAGCTTCTATTGAATAGATAATATTCATACAATTGGAAATTTCGGGTTGTCACAGATAGTGCCAAGGAACTAGCACAATCCCTCATCGATCACCGGAAACCTCAGAACACAACAATCCCTACACCTGTACCACAAAAGTCCAACCCCGATCCCAACAACAAGAAAGGGTGGAATAAGAGGAAAAGAGGGGCTTTGCAAGCATCCTCCGATAAACAACAACTTGTGGAGATCAATGCTGCCACAGTGACTCCTGTTGTCCCTGCTAACCCCTTACCAGCAAAAACTTATGCTGGAACTCTTCTGAAGTGCAACAAATGCAGCATCCACCACCACGGACCTTGCAAGGAGATGTTCTGCTCTAACTGCAACAGGAAGGGGCACACCGCCCGTTTCTGGAAGGCTCCAATAGCTCAAGCCGCTCAGGCTCCTAACGCTGGTATGGGCCAAACTTGCTACGGTTGTGGCGAAGTGGGCCACTACAAGAGGAACTGCCCTAAAGCAGGAATGGCTGGAGGAGTAGGAAGAGTTATGGCCCTAGGCCACGAGGAAGCAGTAGCTGATCCTACGATAGTTACTGGTACGTTCCTCCTCGATAACTCATATGCTTGCATAGTTTTCGATAGTGGAGCCGAGAAAAGTTTTGTAAGTCACAAATATGCACACCTGCTTAAACAAAAACCATGTGCATTAGATAATTCATTCACAATAGAAATGGCTAACGGAAAACAGAGAGTACAAACTGCATATACGTAGGTTGTACCTTGACTTTAGATGGCCATACTTTCAAGATAGATCTCATGCCAGTCCCAATTAAATGTTTCGACGTTATCATCGGTATGGATTGGTTGAGTCTTCTTCGTGCCGACATTATGTGCTTCGAAAAAGCAGTTCGTCTTAACCTTCCTAACAACGAAACCTTAGTTATCTACAGCGACAAACCTAGTACGAGCCTTCGCATCATTTCGTGCATTCAAGCCCAAAAGTGCTTACGGAAGGAGTACCATGCATTTCTCGCACACGTCGTCGATACCAGTCAAGAACTGAAGGACATCCATAAAATCCCAAAAGTACGTGACTTTCCCGACATATTCCTAGAAGAACTTCCTGGTTTACCACCACAACGCCAAGTCGAGTTCAGAATCGACTTAGTGCCAGGGGCTACCCCCGTAGCCAAATCTCCTTATCGTCTGGCACCGGCTAAAATGCAGGAACTTTCCAGTCAACTTAACGAACTTCTCAAGAAGGGATTCATTCGACCAAGCCTCTCATCATGGGGAGCACCGGTCTTGTTCGTCAAGAAGAAAGATGGATCGTTTCACATGTGCATCGACTATAGAGAACTCAACAAACTTACCATTAAAAATCGTTACCGCTTGCCCCGCATTGACGATTTATTTGATCAACTTCAAGGAGCCAACTACTTCTCGAAGATAGATCTGCTATCCGGATATCACCAACTATGAGTATTAGAGCAGGATGTTCCCAAGACAGCCTTCCGAACTCGTTATGGGCACTACGAGTTTGTAGTAATGCCATTCGGATTAACTAACGCGCCCGCAGTATTCATGGATCTGATGAATAGGGTGTGTCATCCTTACTTGGATCAGTTCGTCATTGTCTTCATTGATGACATACTCATCTACTCTCGAAGTAAGGAGGAACACAGTCATCATCTCCGTAAAATCTTAGAAACATTGCGATCGGAGAAGCTCTACGCGAAGTTCTCAAAGTGCGAATTTTGGATTCGGGGAGTTGAATTCTTGGGCCATGTGGTTGCCGAAGAAGGTATACACGTGGACCCTTCCAAAATTAAGGCCATCGAGAACTGGTCAGCACCAAAGACACCTACTGAAATTCGTCAATTTCCAAGTCTAGCTGGCTACTATCGCAGGTTCATTCAGAACTTCTCCAGCATAGCGAAACCTCTTACAACCCTGACCCAGAAAGGCGTGGCCTTTGACTGGGAAGAGAAACAGGAAAGAGCGTTCCAGACGCTCAAACGAGCCTTGTGCACCGCCCCGATACTATCCCTTCCCGAAGGAATAGAAGACTTCATTGTCTATTGCGATGCATCCAATCAAGGACTCGGATGCGTTCTGATGCAGCGAGGTAAAGTCATAGCCTATGCCTCGAGACAGCTGAAGACACATGAGGTTAACTACACAACCCACGATCTCGAACTAGGAGCAGTTGTGTTTTCTCTGAAGATCTGGCGACATTACCTATACGGTACAAAAAGCACGATCTTTACAGACCATAAGAGTCTACAACACATTTTCGACCAAAAAGAGCTCAACATGAGACAACGACGGTGGGTCGAGCTACTTAGTGATTACAAATGCGAAATTCGTTATCATCCAGGTAAAGCCAATGTAGTAGCTGACACCCTAAGTCGGAAAGAATATACTGGTCGTAGAGTCAAATCTTTGACTCTAACTATCCATTCACACTTGTCCACGCAAATAAAGGAGGCTCAGCTCGACTCTTTGAAACCTGAAAACGTGGCAGGTGAATCCCTTAGAGGGATGGATAAGAACTTCGAAGTCAAGGGTGGCGGAGCCTTATACCTCATGGATCGGATCTGGACACCGAAACACGGTGGCTTCAGAGACTTGGTCATGACCGAAGCTCACAACACTCGTTATTCCGTCCACCCGGGTTCAGATAAGATGTATCTGGATCTTAAAAAGCTATACTGGTGGCCTAACATGAAAGCAGATATTACTACCTTCGTGAGTAAATGCCTTACTTGCGCAAAGGTCAAGGTCGAATACCAGAAACCCTCCGGTCTTCTATAACAACCGGAGATACCAGAATGGAAGTGGGAGCAGATCACTATGGACTTCACAACCAAGTTGCCCAAGACGACGGGTGGACTTGATTCCATATGGGTCATCGTCGATAGACTGGCCAAGTCTGCACACTTCCTACCGATCAAAGAAACAGACAAGATGGAGAATTTACCAGAACTTACATTAGGGAGATAGTAAGGCTGCATGGTGTTCCTTTATCTATCATCTCGGACCGAGATAGTAGATTCACTTCGAGGTTCTGGCAGTCATTACAAAGTTCCCTAGGAACTAGGGTGGATATGAGTACAGCCTACCATCCACATACCGATGGGCAAAGTGAGAGAACTATCAAAACCTTAGAAGATATGTTGCGTGCCTGTGTGATGGACTTTGGAAAAGCTTGGGATATCCATTTACCCCTTGTTGAATTTTCCTACAACAACAGTTATCATACGAGCATAAAGGCAGCTCCATTCGAGGCCCTCTATGACCGAAAATGCAGATCCCCTCTGTGTTGGGCTGAAGTGGGTGATACCCAGTTAGCTAAGGGACGAGTTCCCGAAAGTACTCTCACGGGTCCAGAGATCATTCGGGAAACGACAGAGAAGATCGTTCAAATTAAATCCTTCCTAGTATTTTATGGTAAATGTCTAAGGTTATTTGGGGGACAAAAACCACATTTTTGGGCATGTTTTGGGGAGTTTACGGCCTTGGTATAGACCTGGGCCGTAAACTCCTTTTTATCCTTCATTTTTATGTGTTTAAGTGATATAAAGCCAAAGAACTAAGCCCTTAATTTATATGCTAAGCCCTAGTGTGGTTTGGGAGTGTTTGGCGGCATTTTAACAAGGTTTTGAGGGGTTTACGGCCTAAGCTTGTGCTTGGGCCATTAACTCACTTTTATGCCCTAAATCATTGTGTTTTGATGTTTAAACACTCCTAGGCTAGATCCCTAATTAGTTTCCAAGCTTAAGGGCAAGTTTAGAGGCATGTTTGGCACCATTTTAGGGGTTTACAGCCCTAGAGTGTTCCTGGGCCGTAAACTCCTTATCCCATGCCTTCTTGGATGGTTTTTGGGCTATAATTACAGTTAGTAATGTTTAGAACAAGCTAGGGTAAGCGGACTTACAATTTGGAAGCGTTTGGTTGCGGATTCGGGGCGAAAACGGGTCTAGAGAGAGAGTATAGAGAGAGAGTGTAAAAAGTCTCCAATGGACTCCACTCACCCTTATATAGGTTTCATAGTCGGGGCTCAGTGGAATTTTACCCGATACTGCCGTTAAACGGGGCTTTTGGTCGCACCCGATTCAGTGGTCGTAATAATAAAACTTGACATTTTCCCAATAAATGGAAATGTGTGTCCTGTTTTTTATTTCCTTTTATCACGACTTAACGGCATGCTAAATGTAACCCAATGGAATGTTTGTTAAATTGACGCCCTCTAATTTAACGGAACTTTTATACAGTGGAATATTCCGTTAACGGTAACGGGGAAATGTAACGGGACAACCTGGGTTCTCACATCATCCCCCCGTTAGAGGGAATTTCGTCCTGAAATTCAGGTCTAAGCAAGGAAGTAGGTATGAATGGCCAAGTAGAGGTAAGGGAGTACTTCCTATACGGTTATCCTCGCATTCCTAAGTGATCTCTAGTCTGTGTTTGTCATTCCGACAAACCTTCACATGCGGGATGCAGATTCCGTCTAGTGTAGCCAGTGGGTTCCAACTTGTGTATCTACATGGTTAGGGTTCTTAATGGATTCTATCAAGATGATTGAGGCATGAAGAGTGTTGTCGGGAAGTCACGTATCAAGTCTAAGAAGTGGATCGATCGGGTGTGAATCTTGTGGCATATCCGAAGGTAGTAGCGGCCTGAAAAGGGTTGGACCATGTCTCCATGAGGATTTTCGGATGGTTCTACGCTCTCGGAAGGGTAGAGCTTTTTAGTACTTAGAACATAGTGTACTTCTATGGCAAGATCATCACTGGCGTGATAGCCATTCCGAAGTTCCTAACGTTCTCTCTCGTACTGGTAGTGTAGTCCTTCAGGTTGGTTCTTAGAAATCTCGAGGGGTCTTTGGTTTCGTGATTCCGATCAACTGGCTGATGGAGACTTTCTAGATCATCGAGTGGGTTGCTTGACTATGGTTATTCTTTTGCTATAGAGTGTCTATCTCGCGCTTGTGCAACATGAACCTGCACTAACGAAGCTTGAGATACGGAAACCCTGAGGGTTGGGGAGATAGGGTTTCACTAGACGAGTGTTGGACTATCTCGGGAGGTGGTTCTACTATCTCTGCTTGAGATGGTAATCGTGGAACACCTAATAGTCCAATGAATCCCTAAGATTGTGGTTTATTCTAGCATGGAAAGTGCATGTTCCTGCATAACCCCTCGACTAACACTAATGCTGGTGTCAAGTCTATATCCTCTTCGGGATCTGGGTCATGAGGCTTAACGCAACTACGTTCGCACTTTACCAAGTATTCTTGGCCGCAAAGGTTATCCTGTGGTTCTCGGTATCCTAGTGTTCACTTCGGAGAATGAAGTCTATCGTCTACAGGGCAAGGACGATTTCCTCCATCCGAGAGGGTAGAGGATGATAGGCACTGCTCGTCTATAACTGGGCGGACGAAGTGCCTGAGTAACGCGAGCATAATCTACAACTACTCCTCCGAAGGTTCTGAGTTTTCTCGGTTCAGGTCAAATCTAGTGGGTATAGGGTCTCCCGGGGGATTCTACGGAGTATGCTTCGGATGGTGGTCGTCTTCTTAGAGTATCTGTAGTGCCTTTCGCTTCGGTGTTTATCTGACTACGAGGGGTCAGTCCACAGTGCATGGTACCCTCCCTTGGGTACTTTAGAAGGTTTGAGATAAGAAGGACGATTGACGGGTCGCATTAGGTTTGATTATTTGTGTTAGGTTTAGGTTCAGGAGAACCTTTGTTTGCCGATATGGCTATGGAGAAAGTTCTTTCTTGCACAGCACTAAGGATGCACACATGGTTGCACGAAGTCAAACCATGATCAATAGAGTCGTCGAAGTTGGCACACTTCGACCTGATATAAAGTGAAGATAGATAGAGTCATGTGCCGAACAGGCACACAAGTTCTAGGCATCTCGGGTTTCGTCCTATGTATCACTACCCCGGATACTTGGACCGATAGAGTCAACGCGGAACTATAGAGGGTTCTAAGTGTTTCCGAATAGAGTATCTTTTCATGAACGGATTCTCATGAGGCATTTCTATAATCGCCTCACATATACTAGTCATGTATATTTAAGGTGGGGAGGACTGTTGACTGAGCGACCCCGCCCTAAATCCACAACCAAACGAGGAACAGGAAATGAGGCGGCATTCGCTCACTCTAGGTCTGTCCATCTTAAATATACACGGGCGTAATGTATAAGTTTAGCCATTATTGTTTTACCTAATGAATTTTAATTTTTATAACAGTGTTGCGACTTTCGCCCTACTGGGAAAGATTTACATTTGAATTAGTCTTTTATTGTTCTTAGTTTAGTTATCCGAGATTGAGAGACGTACTAAAAATCTAACGAGTTCCTTGCTGCTTCTCCCTAAGCAGTAGTGTCAGGCTCCTTCTGTGTCTTTGTCTTTCTCTTCGGTTGGGCAGTCCTTCTTGAAGTGTCCTATTTTACCACATAGGTGGCAAATTGTATGGGTCGCCACATTGGTGATTGATGTAATGAACTCAACCGGGGTTCTGCAGGCGCGAGCAGTATGCCCCAACATGTGGCACCTAGCATAATAGAGCTCCCGGCAGGCACCATGATGATGGTAGATGCACTTGCTGCAGTGGGGAAGGTCTTCTAGGTACGGTCTTCTTGGAGTCGGGAGGGAAGGATTAACAGGGGTATAGACTGCCTCAGCTCGTTGTCCTTCGGAAGGTCCTTGAGCCGAGGTACTTCCCTCCTCAATCTTGAGTTTTCTCTTTTTTGGATTCGGTGGAGGTTCTCGGGTGGCTGAGTGTGGAAGTGTTGCCTGCTGTTGTCTATCACCAGGATTGGAAATCCCGACAGGGCCCTCTCTAACATTTGCGGTGTTAGCATTCAGGTGAGCCATGACAGCTGCTACGGCTGTTGAGACTGCAGCTTGGAACGTAGCTTCATCGAATAAGAGAGTAGGTTTCTTGCTTGTGGACTGATTGCGCTTCTTCGGTGGCATGGTTTTCTTACACGGAAAGGAATACAAGGCAATGAGAGACGATGGTTAACCCTGGACATTTCTGTCCTAATCGTATTAGGCATAAATTTTCCCGTGCCTCGGGTACTGGTTGTCTGAATGTCGACCTACATCCCTATGATGTAGTCCTGGTAATCAAGGTAGGAGTATGAGTATCGGAAAAGGTCATAAGATATAAGTCGTTCCTACTAAGTTACCTTTTATACTGGGAAAGGTTTCACTCTCCGGCCTGGAGAGATTTGAGAACGGTTCGAAACGAAACTGCAGAAAGAGAGCCTCATGAAAGCTCATGGCTAAGCACTCTCAATAAGGTGCAGGGATCCGCCCTAATCGTGTATCTGGCAACGGGAATCAGCGATTTTTCCTAACACATAGCGTGAGTAGTGTAGCCACTAACTCACTAAATTGTATTATTTTATGGGTGTATTAGCGTGATGCACATGAGGAAAAGACAATTCTCGGGTTCCATGTACTGGTTCCCTCGGTCTGCCTCGTATCTATGACTGGAATCGGCGTTGGTTTCCTTCGGGTAGTTTCCTAGGGTTCTCTTCTTGTATGGACATATTGAATTTCTACTCCGTCGTCCTTCTGATTCCAACTGTGGGTGTCATCACTTCATGATGGATGACTGGGAATCTCCGAAGTTTAGGCGAATCTCTCACCACTGTCCCTAAAAGGATATGGGCACTTGGTGCATTCAATAGTCTTGACCCAGTTCATTTATTTCCGAACAGGAAATCTTCTCAATGAATCTCTTCGGGGTCGAATTCAACTCTTCTGTCAAGCACTGAAGTGGGTAGGGTTTTCTACAGGGTTCGCGCAAGAATGGAAATGTCTAAAGAATCCTAAGAGATTATTAACATTTCACTGTATGATCCATATCGAGTCCTGCTACGATTACACAGGGTATACAAATCATATATAGCTTAGATCCGATAGGCCTTCGAATATGTGATACTACTCTAGATCCACATCCAAACAAGGAAAAGGAAATAGGGTGAAACCACATATTCTTAGTCTATGGGATCCTTATTATATATAACCTTGAGAGTACACCCTCTGTAGTTGTAGGTATGTCAATAGGGATCTTTTTAGTTATTCACGCAAGGTTGTTTATGATTCCTAAAATACCCCTATGGTATTTTAATTCTTGTTTGTTTTCTTATCTTCTGAATATGAATTCTGGGATTAGTGTGAATCTTTTAGCGTTCTAAAATACTCCTATAGTATTTTAACTTTATGTTTGGCTCTAACAATCCTAGTTGGTAAGTTTCAGACCTGTTGCACACCACTATCACTCCCGAGCACACGTTCATCGCATCTTGAATAAATGTAGTTGATCAGGTTACATTTATTCCAGCTTACGATTACATAACTGCCCAGGTTTGACTATAGGGTTCAACATCCGAAGACTTTTATTATTGTTCTTCTTGTGATACTTTTGTTCAAGTGCTTAGATTCTGGATGTTATTATACTTTGGTAAAATATGGTTATATTTTAAAGTATAATTCTTGGTCAGAGTGTTTTATCCCTTTGCGTTTATAGGTTGTATATCTTTTATGAATTGATACACTTAGCTCACTATAAACAATGCTCTGATACCAATCTGTCACACCCCAAAACCGGAACGGCAGAAACGTTTTGGGGTGGATGACGTCATGTCAAGTATCACAACACATGCATTATAGCAATCAAAGTACAACAAAACATTGCATTAATAGAATAGTTTTACATGGTTTACATTACAATATAATAAATTGTACAAACAAATATAATAAGAACAGCATGGTACTAGGCTATCTTCATCAACAGCTCCGGGGATGTACCTGTCTAATTGCTGACCTGAGATTACAAGTTATTTGAAAAGCGAGTATCAGCATTTTTACAAATGCTGGTGAGTTCATAAGCATTTAGTGACATTTCATTCAAATAACTTAATAAAGAAATAGTTTAAGAGGTTTCAGTGTATTAGAGTCCTTTCCAGAAAATCCTATATTTTCTTTAAATAAAGCAGCCTTCTACCAAGACTGGCAGTGATGTGTGGTAAAAAGTAGTTTTCCCTAAGTTGCTATCATTATCAAAATACTGAATTTGATTATTGAGGAAAGCAAACGACATCAGGGGATATCATATGCCTCAGCAGTGAAGACTGCTGACTAAGGCAAAGAATCATAGACCACAGGAGAACGTCGAACTAACGACACGCCTGGTTCAGTCTAATGAGTAGAGACTCAGACCCCAGAAGGTACCAAATGAAAGATACAGCTGGTAAGGTCTAAAACAGTGAAAGACAGACCCCAGACAGTATCAAATGAAAGATACGTCTTGTAAGGTCAAAACAAAGATAACAGACCCCAGACAGTATCAAATGAAAGATACGTCTTGTAAGGTCAAAACAACGATAACAGACCCCAGACAGTATCAAATGAAAGATACGTCTTGTAAGGTCAAAACAAAGATAACAGACCCCAGACAGTATCAAATGAAAGATACGTCTTGTAAGGTCAAAAGAGTGTGACTCTGAAAATGAGTTACCAGCATACAGTGTAAATTTCCGGTGAAATACCGTTACCTTAAAGCCATGAATTATAAGGTAACCCGGGATACTCGTAACCATACTATCCGACACTAGAATACCAGACGCCCTACAAGCATCTATATAATGTGACATTTGTCACCCCTTGGCTTGGTGAGCCGTGGACTGTAGCTAGCAGTCAGGGTGTGGGGGTGTCAATCCCGTATAGATCTATACACACAATGTCCGCTCTCCCTACAGGAGACTCTGGTTACCAACTAGACGACGGAGAAGGCCGTGTCCTGAAGATGCATCCCAAATAGTGGGTTTCTAATGAAAGTGTTGAACTAGGGGTAGAGACTTCCCAATAGTGGGTTTCTAATGTAAGTATAGACTTGAGGTAGAGACTCTTAACTGAACTGACTGAAGTAACCCGTATGCCTAAGCTTTTATACATAGTATATAACTAATGAATCAAATGACCCTCGGATGGACATCCGATCCCACCAGACCACATCTCAACGAAGAAAAGGAAATAGGGTGGACAAACCTTCCTAAGTCCTTCAACCATTATTTATATGCATCTACACAAGCACAAACATACATCTAACTATGCTTGAATGGGTATTAAGTGGAATCATACAGTGAAATATAAGTGTACAGTGAAATATCTGAGTCGTGAAGTATAAGCGTACAGTGAAATATCTAAGTCGTGAAGTATAAGCGTACAGTGGATCATCCGAGACGTGAAGTATAAGCGTACAGTGTGGGATAATCGAATCGTGAAGTATAAGTTTACCAAGTATAAGTGTATTACGAAGCAGAGACGACAATAAGTGAAGTAAGAACGTCTATCAAGTATAAGAGGCTACAAGTATAAGCGATATAGAGACAAAATCTGGTATAAGCGTATCGCGAAGTGAATGCATTATCGAGTAGGAATTTAAAATAAGTAAAAGTAAAGCAGCAGTAACTAACAAGTAAAAGCATTCATGAAGACCTTGGAAAACCTTATTACTCAGGAAAATCGCATTTGTATTCTTTGATAAAATAAGTGTGAAAACCTTTAGAAATATTTGGGAATCTTTTATAAATCAGTTTGAAAATGGATCTTTGATAAGCAATAAAAGTAAGAACTTGCATAAGTGAAAAACCCTTTTTGAAAGCCATTTATAGTGTCCTACTCGGTAAAACAGTGTTCAGTGGTAAAATCTTGTGCATGCGGGTTATTAATCACATGTGATTGATATGATAACTGGCATGTTTAACTTGTAATCCCCCCCTATAAAAACATTTAAAAGCATTTAAAAAGGTTCATTCAGGGGTATGAACTCACCTGACATAAGTAGGTCCGACGAAGGTGCCGTTTGGGCGTTCGGTGTCACGCAAGGACTTGAACACACACAATGACCTATTTAACATATGGTAACATATGTTCACATACAATTAGCATATAAAATACTAATTAAACAACTATATGCGCTCAAAGAAGCGGAAAACACTTTGGCCAAGTGTTTGGGTGTCCCGGGTAGCGTTTAAGGGTGTGTATGGCTAAGGAATGGAGTTTACCATCCAAGAATAAACCCTTACTTCATAGTTTACGGCCCAGGGACTACTCACCATGATTTTACGGCCATAAACTCATGGTGATGGGTTCTAGGTTATTTTAAGGCTTCTACTAGCATCATAGAATTATTCCAAGCACTTTTCATAAAAGGCATGAGTGGATTTGAGGCTTCTAAGGGCTTTATAATGGAGTTTATGTCCTAGGAACAACGCCTAAAGGAGTTTACCGCCGTAAACTCTAAATCATTGAGTTAAGTGAAGTTTTAAGCCCCTATTACCTTCCTAGCAATTTCTAATGAAGTGTGATGCTATTTTGGGGGTTTAAATCTAACATTTGGATGTGTTTTGGAGAGTTTACAGCCTAGACACTAGCTTGGGCCGTAAACTCCTTTTTACCCCACCAATTCATGTGTTTAAGCTCTTAAATCCTTCCTAGTATTTTATGGTAAATGTCTAAGGTCATTTGGGGGACAAAAACCACATTTTTGGGCATGTTTTGGGGAGTTTACGGCCTTGGTATAGACCTGGGCCGTAAACTCCTTTTTATCCTTCATTTTTATGTGTTTAAGTGATCTAAAGCCAAAGAACTAAGCCCTTAATTTATATGCTAAGCCCTAGTGTGGTTTGAGAGTGTTTGGAGGCATTTTAACAAGGTTTTGAGGGGTTTACGGCCTAATCTTGTGCTTGGGCCGTAAACTCACTTTTATGCCCTAAATCATTGTGTTTTGATGTTTAAACACTCCTAGGCTAGATCCCTAATTAGTTTCCAAGCTTCAGGGCAAGTTTAGAGGTATGTTTGGCACCATTTTAGGGGTTTACGGCCCTAGAGTGTTCCTGGGCCATAAACTCCTTATCCCATGCCTTCTTGGATGGTTTTTGGGCTATAATTACAGTTAGTAATGTTTAGAACAAGCTAGGGTAAGCGGACTTACAATTTGGAAGCGTTTGGTTGCGGATTCGGGGCGAAAACGGGTCTAGAGAGAGAGTATAGAGAGAGAGTGTAAAAAGTCTCCAATGGACTCCACTCACCCTTATATAGGTTTCACAGTCGGGGCTCAGTGGAATTTTACCCGATACTGCCGTTAAACGGGGCGTTTGGTCGCACCCGATTTAGTGGTCGTAATAATAAAACTTGACATTTTCCCAATAAATGGAAATGTGTGTCCTGTTTTTTATTTCCTTTTACCACGACTTAACGGCATGCTAAATGTAACCCAATGGAATGTTTGTTAAATTGACGCCCTCTAATTTAACAGAACTTTTATATAGTGGAATATTCCGTTAACGATAACGGGGAAATGTAACGGGACAACCTGGGTTGTCACAACTCGAGTCTGCAATCTTCCAATAAGCTATATTGCCTTTGTAAGTTGATCATTGTGTTTGCGTCGTGTTTGAGCATCCTCGCTCTGGGATAGGTTGAAGGCCTTTATGGTCAATATAGATAGTGCATTTGGTTTCATAGAAGTATTGTCTCTAGATTTTAAGGGTGAATACTAATGTTCCAAACTCTAGGTCGTGTGTAGTATAGTTCTACTCACGGACCATCGATTGCCTCGAAGTATACGCAATGATCTCATCCTTTTGCATCAATGCACAATCCTAGGATTAGTGTGATGTGTCATAATTTTTTGTGGCATTGTCCATCCCTTTTGTGCAATCATGGCCGACATTTTTCACAACTTATGTTCTACCAATTTGGATACATCTTCTTATCGTTTTTACCAAAATAACTTCCTAACTTTTGGGTCACTCCATTTAGGGGTTGGGCAATCTTAAAGAAGTACAAGGCATTTTATAGTTGTTCGAACAAATCGTTGATTTAGGGAAGAGAGTAGCAGTGTTTGAGAATCAACTTATTCAGTTCTTCATTATCGATGTACATTTGATCATTCCATCTTTCTCTTTAACAGATATCGCCAGTGCACCCCATCATGATGAATTTGGACGAATAAACCCTTTTTCAATGGGATTATGGAGTTGAACAGATAGATTTTGTATTTTGGAATGGTGCTAAGTGGTATGACACTTTAGTCATATATGTTTCCCCATAAATTATGTCAATTCTTAACTTGACCTGTCTAGGCATGAAAAGTTTAGGTAATTCCAATGGAATTATTTTTGGTTGAGGAGATAGACCTAAGTATGGCTATGTTAATATTAAGAATGGGCATAGAGATAAATATAGTTGATGGTATTCTAAAACTTGCTCGAAAGAAGTATGTCCAAAAATTCCTAAGAAGTTATTATGGATAGGAGCAAACCCATACATATGCATTTGAGAAGTCATTTAAGAATTTCAAATAATCAATCTCCAAAGAGAGAATAACCTAAAAGGAGTGGCCAAGATTGCTTAGAATAACATATAATAGTGGCAACACATGCTCTGAATGTGGTTGTATGGGTGTCAAGCAAGGTTCTAATACGTCCACGAAATGGGATAAGAATACTATGCCATGGTGGTACCTTTCTTCGTGATTTTGTTCTCTATAACGATGCCCGAGAGGTAGTATCTCCTCTAGATCTCGAATTATGTCGTAATGGGTGGATTTCCCACCACGTTACACCCATTGAACTCGAACAATGTTAGAAGGGATCCGACCTTAGGGGTTGAGGTAAAAAGCTCATGGAAATAAGAGATGTGGTGGTATATAGTTTGAAAATATTTTGTATTGAACTACAAAAGCTCACAAGGCATTCTCACCTTATGCATTACGTTATATTGCACATATCTCAAGGGTTCCTAAATTTAGGAGATACTTATTGTTACAGTAGCTGCACACTACAAAACAACTTGAGTTTCGTCCTTATAGCATCCTATGGAGACTAGTGATATAACTTGGCCCGTCGTTAAGGTATGTGGTGTAAGACGATGAAGATGTTGACCTACGGAGTCGATGAAACAGATGAATGGTGTGTGGGCTCCTGGGTAGGTTGTTGACTACTAACCTCCTCTCCGGACTCTGATACCATACATGGTTCCTTTTCTATCTCAGTACTAGGTTAGTTAACTAATGCACATCCGTTAATGATCTTCATGCGTTGCCCGATCCGGGAGCACAAGACACAGAGTTCGACCTAACTAAATTGTACATAAGGAATCCTAGCGTTTAGAAGCAATTCAGAAGCCTAATGTAACTTTGTAGCTATGTGTGCCTAAGGGTTTCTTATTTTTATTTAGTGTCTAAGAAGATCGTAGGTTATTGCTCTTCCTTAATTATACATCGGTGATCAGGCTATATATAATTAGGGTCTAGTAGTGCACTACCCGATTTAGTTATACTAGATGGTATAATTATTAACTCGTTGGTTATAGTTTAGGCTTTCCCAAGGGAAAGGGAAAACCAGTACTCTCTATAACCTTCAGCTCTGATACCAAATCTGTCATACCCCATTAAAGCGGAACATGAAGGGTGACAGGCTAAGGTCTCATAACACATGGCAACCATAATCATTGAGCATTTTATATTTACATCATATTAAAAAAAATTACATTTTCGTTCCCTACTACAAACTCTAATACATAACAAAAGCAACATCAATTGAAAATTCATGTTGACGTCTAACTTAAATCACTGATCGTTCCCTAAAAAGCATTTAAAAACGAGGGTCAACTATAAAATTGTTGGTGAGTTCATAGGTGTGTAAAGGTACATCGTTTCAGTATGAAAATATAGATTTGCTCAACGAAATTTCTAACTCAATATGAGTGTTGAATGCCACGGCACTCATTTCACAATCAATCCTAACGACCGTTCTTGCCCCCATTCCATCATGTCCATGGTTCCCATGATGTCAATTCATGGAAATATGCACTCACGATTTTGGGTGAGTGGGGGTTGTGTTGGGTTTTGAGCACTATAATACTCTTATGATGCACATGCAACCCTAAATGCTTTGGATCTATGTTTTCTCTAATTATAAATTCATTTTGCTTTTCCAAAGCATTCTCCCTATCTAGCAAAAAATTGAAGCTATATAATATAAAACTTTAGTTTCGATGCTTACCACTTTAGTAGGGTAGAGTTCTTGACCTTTGAAAGCTTTAGCACCACAAATGTGATGACTCTATTGGTTCACAAACACCATATACAAGAGGAGGCTTGAGAGAATAGGTTAGCAAGCTCAAAATCATGTCTCACTCTCTTGAATGATGGGGCAACTGATTTTGGCTCTAGGGGCTCTATTTAAAGCATTGCTCATGCTAGGGTTACACTTTGTAAACCCTAATAACCCATGACTTTCCACATTCTCATGCTCCATGGGTTTAACCTCCATGGGCTATCCATGGATTACTTTAGCCCATAATCATGGATCATTGGCCCACACTATTAGAATCATATATTTACATAATCAGTCCATATATATTTAATTAGTCTCTTTTGACCACAAAATTAACTGCAAACTAATTCTTGATCAATACTAATTAAATACTATGATTTCATTAATATATTATACTTGTAATATATTAATTAATCATAAATAACCTAATTCTCAAAAGTCCATCCTATCAAATTGCACTAGAGACGGCAACCTAAAAAGGACCATGCTACAATCAGGTCAAGTACATCCAGGGTTATAGTTATGGGCTTAGACACCAAATTCAATAGTCTCCCACTTGGATATGTCTAATAACTATTACTACCAATGTAACTCTGTCTTAGTCAGTGACACATCCTTTAAAAAAGGGATCATATAATCCTTTGTTCTCAAGATATCAGCTGGATGAATACATGGTACAATTTCATACTTATTGTCTAGCAGTTTGTTTCCTGATTTATGGTTCGTATAACAAAGAACACAATTGAACACATCAATTTAGTTCTGACCAGGTCCAGGACATAGTCAAACCAGAATCATCGAGGGGCCTAAGATATCGCTTTTAATCCTCTAAGGATAAAAGGTAACATATGCGTTTTCGTATCATCAATGCACAACCAACTTGTAGTCAACAACTCATATATCTTGGTATGAAGACTTATATGATACTATTGTCTCACGATCACTCAAGATAAATTCGATGAAGCGATTCAAGTGAGCGCGAGTTGATCGAATACTCAAAATCTTATTTTAGAAGTACTCTTGAATGGTTCAGCAAACCTGTTGCTATGCCTAACTCCTTAGGAAAATCTACAAGCCAAATCATGGCAATCGTCTTTCATACCTACTTCCAAAGTATGATCGAATGTGGATAGTTTGACTGAACTTATTAATCGGGAACTCAAAACATGCAAAGTTAAATACAAGAATAAATCTAATCCTATATGGCCCCATTAATTGTGAGCGCAAATAAAACACCTTTTAATAAATCACCATATTGATTACTCATTATTCATTGTATAATGTTTCGAATGATCAACTTAATACTTGAATTAAAACAATAGTTATCCCATGCTTCAAGCATGCACACTATATTTACCTATGGTCATTACTTTGTGAAATAGATCAATCATAAACATTTCCAATGATACTCATTTCACAATATCAAATCTTTAAGTGTAAGAATACCAAATTATTGCCACTATTATGCAAAGATTGCTTTGGAGATTGTTATAAGACATTTCCTTGGAGATGAAGTCTCAAATTCAAAGTACATTCCTTTGAACATCCTACTTTACATAATAGTTTCTAACTTACTCATATATTCTTGATATCCAACTCCTATTATGGAAATTTTTTCCATAATTTCCATATGACTATCCATTCTTAACAGCATCCTATCTATTCAGAATTATATCAATATGGTCCATTCATTACTATACTTCTAACTATTCATAAGCAACCAATCCTTAGCGAACCTTAGATTGTCCTTGACATTTGTTTAACCACTTTAGTCATACTTATTTCTAGTCTTTTTTCCCTCTTAATGCCCTAGGCATTTGGAAAATTAAAACACATGAATATTATAGCATATGCAATCAACCCTATATCTGAAGCATATAGGACACGATTCATAATGTCTTACATAAAGACATGATACTTGATCAGTCTTTTGCTATAATATTTCTATTTTTCATGTTCTCATAATTCAGACTATGAATAGGGTTGCCGTAATCATGATCGAATTTTGAGAATGCAATTAACATTACCATATATAGAATTTCCTTATGTCGAATCTTTCAACATACCATTTATATATGATTTTGACTAAATTTGATTAAAACTCTCAATCTACGCTTTTATAATTGAAAAATGAAGTATAAGTTACTCTCCCTTAATTATAGTAAAACAACTTTTCAACACTGCAACTTTGCGAATTGAAACTATGTTTTCTATAATTAACATTGCTAACTTGCAACACTTACCATAATAACTATGCTCCTTCTAGCATAATAATTATTATCTTACTAGCATAAAGTTTATGCTCCCACTAGCTTTGACATTTATCAAAAATCAGTTGGACTTTTCGAAATGAATACCTATTGACTTTCTTACCAAAGCTCATATTTCTAATACGAGATGCTTCGATAAGTCTTTATCTAAGCTTCTCAAAGTCATACACATTTCCTTAGATAGCTCACATGTGTGTCAAAACTATTTTAGAACTTACGGCAATAAGTTCCGAATGTTTAGACCTTTTGCCATTTCTAACAATTCGAACTATGAAGAGGGATGTCGTAATCATAATCGAATTTGAGAATGCAAATATCACAAATGCTTTCTCCTTAAAAATTTACTTAGTGAAAGCGTTTCCTCACAATCATTTTCAAGAATTGGAGAGAAACCTTATGACACTTAGATTTTATGGTGAATGTGTTCCTATCCAAGTGAATTTGTCAAAACCATAATCACAAGACAAGGTTAGTGACAAATCTAAACTCATATGGACTGAACCTATCTAATCTTAATTCATTGCCACTCGGTAGCACAAGGGCCTACCATGTCTTCCAAGTTGTTCAGCAGATCATCTTTATTGATCAATGAGCTTTCGCTGACTAAGATGGTTTACCCTATGCAAACAATTGAGAACTCACAGAACTCATGTGCATAGTCAACTTCAACTGGAATGAGCACAGAAACAAGAATATGTCTATATGATAGGTTACAAACCTCAGGTCGTGTTCTAGTGATTAGCAATAGGTTTACTCTTGATTAGTTCTTAAAACTTTTCAAGATCCTTAAGACTCCTACTGACCTCTTGACATATAAGTTTCACTCTGTCAAGATACATTCTTTGACGAGTAAATATTCAAGACTTAGTGCAGATTCTCATCAAAATAAAAACTATTGACAATTGGTCTTAGTTGATCTTTGTTTTATCCAAAACATTACAACTTACCAATTTCAAATGTACAAGAGTAGAAAACATTTTACTCTACATTTTCTGATATGTCACTCAATATACAATCTTGGACGATGACTCTAAGATTTGATTTTGAAACGATGTATGATTCATCTTAATTGATTTAACTATTTCAACAATCCCCGATTCCTCTTCTTGGCCATACAAGTTCACTTTAGAGAATCAATTGTGATATGGTTTTCATAATCATTAAGATGATCATAGAACACGAAACTCATGAAGTTTTCCATCTTTTTAGATTGGAGAAACTTTTATCTTTCTACCTAATTTGATTCTTCTTATTCGTCCTGTTGTACATTGAAACTTTTTCAATGATTTAAAATTATATTTAAACGTGTAACCATAACCATATTTACTAAACTTTAGTAAATCATGATGAATAGTCTTATTGTTCTCTGTGGTGGATCTTACAAGCGCACAACCAATTGTACCCGATCCCCTAGTCCTTCACTTAACTCACATATGCATTCGAACAAGGAATTAGTCTTAATTTCCCAAAGATGAAGGTTCTCATTCATCATACAATACAAGTTGCATGATTCAAAGTTTCTTTCCAATTGAAACTTGGGTGATAAGAATCTTTCATTATTTGGTAAATTTAGACACTACCACAAACGAAAGAATCAAAAGCACATTGCTAAAAATACAAACATCAATTTTCCACAAATGCCATTGTAAAGAGATATAAGATAAGATATAATAAAAAAAATCATTATTTATAAAAAAAATGTGAAGAAAAACTTTTTCCTTGCAATGCAATTACAAATGAAAACTATGTTATTACAAATTTCTAAGCAATCTATCATAACTCCTAAGCAGCAGCTCAAAAATCCGATCATCGAACCATGTGAACAAAATCCATCTCTTCACGATCAGACTCTGCATGCCTTTCCTTTAAGCTTCCCTTGATCCTACAAAACATCAAAATGTAATCTTATCACATCATGTATTAAGAATCTATAGATAGGAACTTAGTATAGTTAGATAGTGGACTTACCTAAAGCAGAGTTAAACTTTTTGACCTTACCGTTCTTACGATCCTTCAGGTAGATACGGCAGTGTCGCAACCAATGCCCTCTCTTTTGGCAAGAGAAACATATGGACTCTTTGGGAATGGTACACAGGACAATCCCAGGCGTAGCCTTTCCCTTTCCCTTGGAAAGAGAAATCCTTTCTGGACTTCCAATGTTTCCATTGTCAATGTCCATGGAAGTTTGTGAAGTAGATCTTCTAATCAAAATTGCATTATCAGTGCACCAAAACATTGCTGATTCAGCAGCAATTAGCAAATATGTAATATCGATAAGGGACATGTTGTGGTCTGTCATATGGTAGTCTTTGATAAACTGACTATACGACTATGGAAGTGACATAAGAACCAAGTCAACAACCAACTTTCTTGACACAACAACTCCTAACATTCCCAGCGTGTCAATGTGTGACTTCATCTCGAAGACATGTGCACACACAGACCTTTCATCTTGGTGTTTGCTAGCCAATAGGTCTTGAGTGACCTTGAACTTTTCAAGTCTTTGAACTTGTGGGTTAGGGAGAATAATTGGAGGAGGTGGAGGAAATGAAGTATGATATTGTGGAATATCATCTTCATGTGGAAAGCCTTTTCCAATAGCTTCGGAAAGACAATAGTTGTCTGACCTAGACATCTATAAAAGGAGAAATTCAAGTTAGTTGATTTAAGTCTTTAATATAACACCCAAAACGAAATATTAAGGCTAGGACTCTACACAATATTTTATAATTGCGAAGAGGGATGCCGTAATCCAATCATAAAATATTTGAAGGTAAGTAATGACGATTTACCAATTTCCACCATGAAAAACAAAATAGTTAATTCAGTTTCAATTTGTTTGAAATTCCTAGATCTTTGAGATTCATTGAACTTTTCAACGGCATGTTTAAATCTTGGTGTTCCCTTCAAGTTTGTGACTGGGATGTTGAGGATCACAAACAAGGTGTGAATAACCATGCAAATTAGCTTGGTACACCCAATGCTATAGATCATCAAGTCAATGTGTCGGTTAACCACACACGCTCCATTGATTTATGATTAGCACCAAGTTACCCTTTGCCACACATCCTCAGTTCCGAATTAGTGTGTCGGTTAACCACATACGCTCCACTAACAACTTAACAAAGGTGCAAAGTGTAATTTCATGGATTAGCACCATTTTCATATTTTCCTAAAGTAACTAAGATTAGAAATTTAATAAAAGTTTAATTACTTTATTTTTTATCATTATACTTTTAATAAGGGAGAATTAATGTCCTATCCTACCCGTTCGACTAACGATCATCCACCAGTCAAGGAAGCGGTGGGTGAGAGTGAACACCCATTAAACCACCATTTTATAGGCAGTAACCTTATACCCCCCTTATAGACTGGCTTCATGAATGAGACCAACTAATAGTAAGACTGACTTGCTCTTATACATACATACATACATACATACATACATACATACATACATATATATATATATATATATATATCATTAAACTTATAATATTATAAAGTATATGGGTTGAATTTTAACTTTTAAAACTCTAGGGTTTGGAATTAAGGTTTCATTTAATGAGAATTTGAAAATTCCAAAACTTGAGGGAAAATTCTGAAACTTCTCAAAACTCTTCAATTCTATAACTTATGAGTTAATATTAGTTTTATGAAAAAACCTCTTGATAATCCATAACTATAGGACAAGTTATGGAGTTCATTAAAATCCTTTATGAAAAGACTAATCATGTTCCATAACTTGAGCACAAATTATGGAACTCATTAAAGAATATATAGATCAATTCTAGCAAGGAAAAATTATCATATAGTATTCTATTGATCTAATCTAACTCATGTAGCAAGGCAGTTCGTACCAAATAATACAAATAATTAATCTATTATGTTAATATTTGACAATTGTCCTTTCATTTTCATAACATATGAGTTTAATGCCATTTTAATGTATGAGACATTTCATTTTCCATAACTTGAGGACAAGTTATGGAGGTCATTAAAATTCATTTAGATCATTTTTCTAACAACTAAAATTATCACATAATTTGTGATCTAACAGAACTCATAATCAAGATAATTGCAAGTCAACAATTTGAAAGCAATTTTTTTCATCATATAAAAAAAAACCAATTATTTTAAAACTTTGACAATTATCTTGTGGTTGGATGAAAACAAGCACCACCATATCATAAAAAACATTTCCAATGATCTAAAATAGTTTGTGGTAGTGTTTCCAATCCAAACCAAGCCAAGAAACTCGAAAGTCTCTACACAGGGGCACCAACTAGTCGAGTGCATGAACTGGACTCGCCGAGTTTGGCTATTTCTAAGTGGATTCAACGAGTCAGCCAGTGGACTCGGCGAGTCCATCAGTCAGATGCAAAAAAAAATACATTTTTTTAGCTTTGAAAAACTAGTAAGCAGCAAATATAATAGAAAGCAATCCTAGGCTCTGATACCACTGTTGGGTTTTGAGCACTATAACACTCCTATGATGCTGATGCACATGCAACCCTAAATGATTTAGATCTATGTTTTCTCTAATTATAATGAATTTTGTTTTTCCAAAGCATTATCCCTATCTAGCATACAATTGAAGCTATACAATATAAAACTTTAGTTTGGATGCTGACCTCTTGAGTAAGGTAGAGTTCTTAACCATTGAAAGCTTCAGCACCTCAACTGTGATGCCTCTATTGGTTCACAAACACAATATGCAAGAGATGTCTTGAGAGAATAGGTTGGCAAACCCAAAATCGTGCATCACTCTCTTGGAATGATGGGGAAACCGATTTTGTCTCTAGGGGGCTATATTTATAGTGTTGCTCATGTTAGGGTTACACTTTGTAAACCCTAATAACCCATGACTTTCCACATTCTCATGCTCCATGGGTTTAACCTCCATGGATTAGTTTAACCAATAATCATGGATCATTGGCCTATACTATTAGAATCATTGATTTACATAATCAATCCTCATATATTTAATTAGTCTCTTTTGACCACAAAATTATTTCCAAATTAATTTTTGATCAATACTAATTAAATAATTTGATTTCATTTATATATTATACTTGTAATATATTAATAAATCATAAATAACCTAATTCCCAAAAGTCCATCCTATAAAAATTGCACTGGTGAAGGCAACCCAAAAAGGATCATGCTACAATCGAGTCAAGCACATCCCAGTTATAGTTATGGACTTAGACACCAAATCTAATAGGTTGTCTACCCAAAATAGCATTATCCATAAGTCCATCGACCCGAAATACGAGTTAATAGGTTGTATTTCAGTTCTTGGAGACTTAACATACAATGTTCATAACAGGTTCATGTCATAGAGTTCATATCAAGAGTTCATAACATAAGTTCATAGCACAAGTTCATAACAGAAAGTTCATTAAAGAGTATCGTTCCAAGTTCATTTAGTTCATAGATCAATATCATTCAAGTTCAATAAGTTCATAGATCAACATCGTTCCAAGTTCAATAAGTTCATAAACCAAGGCTCAACAAGTTCACAAAATAGAGCTCAGCAAGTTCATAAAACGAAGTTCCACAAGTTCATAAAATAAATTGAATGCTCATAAAATAGTAGCATGCTTTCCACCCCAAAACATGAAAACAGTAAAAAAGGGGCTGTGAATACTCACTAGGGAGAGTTTACGGTTCGAGCTTCGCGGTTCGGTGTTGTAGAGATCGATTTCTACTAGTACCCTACAGAAAAAATTGTTTCTAGTGAGATACAATTCACTAAGCCATTATCTGAGAACTACCTATCCTACTAGTGGTGTCGTAAAGTGCCCAAAGTTTGTTCGGTTCATTATTGGTAATATTGAATTCACGGTGCCTTGTGTTCAAAAATCCATAAAGGCATTAAAATGAACTTCAAAAATTGAAAAGATTTATATTCTGGTTCTAACAAAGGGTATAAGTGTTTAGAACTTCAAAAATTAAAATGACTACGCCCAATGTACCACCTATGTACGCCCGACGTAATTCTTACTCAACGAGGAATGTCGAGGCTTCAGTCGCGTACGCTTATGTATGCTTGGTATATGATCCATCTAGACAAGGCTTCATCAAGCACTTAATGATTTAAGTCCAACATCTATTTTTTTTTTCAGATCTAGCTCTTGTAGGATGTCTTAAACAATAAGGTTACCAAATTGGTACCTTTGCATGGCTAAGGGAGACTCAAATCCTATATTTAGCATTATACTTCTATTAAATGATCAATAACTCATGCATGGTTGATCTACATCCATCAAGAAGCAAACTTTCTGAACTAGTGACCTCAAAAACGTCAAAAGGAACACCTCAAAGCTTTTAGAGTAGCAATTACTCACAAGAACTCATTCATGGGACCATAAGATGCTCAAATCTCAACTAATCCTAGACCCAAGCATAGAATAATCAAGGTCAAGACTTTATACCTCCAAGAAGCTGGGAAGTATGAATAAACCTTGGATATACTATCTCTAACTTGATTAATGTTCCTTTACCAAGCTTATTATTCTTCAAGATGTTCCAAATACACCGCAAAACACATATAAGGGTCATTCTCTCTAAAATGAGTTAGGGTTTTGAAATAATGCTTTTGGGGATAATGGAGGTTGGTAATGAGAGAACCTTGCGGCATAAGGTTGCTGAAATAGGGTCAAAACCCTAAAATTTAAGGTTTACATTTTGTGTAATTATGCCGAGCCGTAATATATGTACGCCCACAGTACTAAGATGAATCCTCGTGATCACTTAAGCCCAGTAAGCCCTACATGCACCCTGTATGCCCCCACGTACTAGACTAAACCCATATTCTTCCTAACTTCTGATAATCATAACTCCTGCATGTCAAATCCCTTTTCGGCGTTCGTTAAATATGGCTTAACACAAGTCGATCTTAAAACCATAATCCTTGTAAGCAGTCCAACACCTATCCTTCCCCAGTTCACCCTTGGTTCCCACTCACGATTCGAGTTCTTAGATCTCACAACCAAACTTTTCGACCTTCAATAAGGCCTAAACTATACTTTCTCAAAGCCCCAAAGTATTTACATATTCGATTTACGGCCTACGAGTCCCAAATCACAAATTGATCCAAAATAGGGTGTTATAATGAGAAGTCAAAAAATGAATGTTAGAATATGTAAATAATAAAAGATAAGAAAAAGAAGATGACTACATGAAAATAGATAGAGTATAGATCACCATACATGTAGTCTGATGTAGTAGATGTTTTTCATGTTTTCTAGGTTTATGTGTTAGCCGCTATACGATAGGAAGTAGAAGCACAAAGACTTAGATTAGGAATAGTTTTATTATTTGTATTTTTCGTTGGTGCTTTATTAGTTTTTTGAAATTTTAGAATTTCGCATTTGTTTAGCAAACTGTGATAATACTTAGTAATTAGATGAGAAAAGTTCAGGTCATTACAACAACGAACCACAATCTCACAACCTATAGACCACAACCACTCCTCTCCTGATCAAGCTACGACCTTGCTACAAACCTTTTAGATAATGAATCTTGATGACCCCATCAATTCAAGATGGTACATGGACACTGGTGCCATCAATCACCTTGATGTGGATTCGGGTAACCACAATTCCTTTTTTAATAAGCATAATGTAATGTTCATTTTTGTTGGTAACGGTAATTCAATTCACGACACCATCACCGATCATAGTATTTTGCCAACTCCATATCATACTCTTCACCTTAATAACACTCTTGTCACCCCCACACATAATTAAAAAACTATGTTTGTTCATCAACTTACTCATGAAAATAACTAAAATATAGAATTTGACGATGTGATATTAAAGTCAAACCATGAAGATTCAAGGGATTATTTTTTAAGAGAACGATCCACAAAATTGACAAATTGTACACAATTTGATCGATTTTTGGTCTGTCTCATTTTTATAGAATCATGTTTTTAGTTGCGATTTATTGTTCATCATTTTTCTAATTGGATCTCGTTCTTTTAAGCCTGTTTGTTGATCCAATTAATTTTTGTTGTTTCAGCCGAATGCTTAGCCCAAAATTACTTTTCATATGATCCAGTCCAAATTTGTGATCGTTATTTATAATTCTTTACCGTTCATTAAAAAGCCCAATGCATTTGATCCAATTATTCTATGGTCCTAATCAAGATTCTTTACATCTTTTGTTGCTAGATTTTTACATTCGTTTGCACTTCTTCACGTCTTTTATTGAGTCTAAATTTCAAATCATTTGACTATGTTGATTGTAAATTTAGTATTGACTAATGATTCTTTTTCAATTTTATGGATTGACTTTTTCGAAGACTTAATCAGTTCATTTTTTTATTTCAATCTTTGATCCAAATTGACGTCATCTGAATCATTGATAGGAAAATAATGTAGTTTGATATTGAACTTCTATAATATTGATTTATTTGTTAAATATGTTTTTCATTGAGGTTCAAGCTAATCGTCGATTTATTTTTGTTTCTCTTTATGGATTCCATTTCAAAATTCAATCTTAGTTTGCTTTTAATCTTTATGTGTTCTTCATATTATGACAACTGAATGGTGATTCACACAAGCAATTTTGACTCGCATCGATTTCAAAAACTGATTCCATGAACAACAAGATGTTTTTTCTTGAATTTGTAAGTTTGATATGAAAAAGATGATGCGGTTTTATGAATGATTTGTCTTTGCTATATCGACGGGTAATTTATGATGTTCCGAAGCACAAGACGACTGAGTTGATTTATATATTGATTTATAAGGCTGAAATGATGACGGGAGAAACCATACGAAGTTGGAAATTCTTCTGGTCCGATGCTAGTTTTTGCGTGAAATTGATTTGAAGCCTGTTTGTGTATGACAAGTCAAAAAAGGTCAATGTTGAATATTGGTTCAGGTAGTATTTGTTCCGATAATGATCCGAATTGATAATTCTAATTTGTTCGCAGGGCCGGTCCTAAGAATTCAAATGCCCAGGACTCGCCGGAAAAAAAATGCCCTTATGCCCTAACATATAATGAATTAATTATATAAACTGAAGTTTTTTTTAAACGACGATAAACTTTATAGCAATAAACATAGAAAAATCATAGTATGTTAACGAGTAATAACATATCGTAACATCT
This sequence comes from Lactuca sativa, assembly GCF_002870075.4. Lineage (NCBI taxonomy): Eukaryota > Viridiplantae > Streptophyta > Magnoliopsida > Asterales > Asteraceae > Lactuca > Lactuca sativa. Next base: position 244,470,900 of record NC_056626.2, on the reverse strand, counting down.
AAACGACAACCAAAAATGAAAAAGGGGTCTAAATAACATATATATATATATATATATATATATATATATATATAGAGAGAGAGAGAGAGTTAGGTTCAAATGTTTTCAACAAATATTGTGTGCCTAAATGCACCAATGAGAATTCATTAAATAATAAATAATTAAATAAATCAATAAAGGGTATTTTGGACCTTTTGTACTTTTAATTAAGGAAATCATTTAATTGAAATCTTACAATTATGGAAATAAAGTAAATATATTGGACCTAATAGCCTTATACAGCATATCACATACGCCTCCTCCAACGACGATCGTCTGCATCGAACGACCAATCTGTTTCAACCTAGGGCTTGTGTTCCTCTTTGCATCCTTTCTCCAATCGAAATAGCTCCTCCCCCTCCACAATCTTTACTTGCTAGCTTCCATTTTTGATGAATTGTTTCAATCAAATCAGGACTTCAGCGACATCAGGTGGGGACGATTTGGCAGCAATGATCGACGGAAGGAAAAGAAAGGTTGGAGGATAGATTGTTCGGAAAACAGGTGGCGGTGTTGCATCCATGGCCAACAGGTGATCTTCTTCTTCATCTTATTTTGATTTGAATCCATGTAAATTTGGATGTTTGGGTTTTCCTGAAAAAATTTATGATAATGGATGGGATATAACTCATGGTTGTTTGGGGTTGTTTCTTGAATTCAAGAAACTGAATTGGTAAGACTATCATTAATTTTTTTTTAAGAAACTAAAGAAGCACACCACGTGTTTGATAAAATGCATAGTTGATATTCTCTTAGTTTTGGCCAACTCAGGTGTATATGTGTGTGTGTGTGTGTTTCAACTGATCAAAATTTTCTTTTTTCCACCATTAACATATGCGGTTAACAGTTTCTGTCTCCTTTGTAGCTACATGTTTCAATGGGTCACAGTTTCGTCCATTGATACCCTTGTTATAAGCCATGCCAAAGGAATATGGTGCTAGCCTGCATGATATGCTTAATCTGATCACAGATAATTTCTTGAAACAACATTCTATCATGGCCTCCATGTGTTCGATAAAATGCCTCAATGAAAAATAGTTAAAAATCTTTAATGTTTTTACTTCAATTTGTTCCTTATTCTTTTCAGAACTATATAACTCAATTTAGATTGGGTTGGATGTCATTTTCATAACAATAGGTTGATGCTAGTTCCTTATTCTGTCAGAATTTGTAGTTAAATACATTGAGCATATCGAGAAGAAACACAGGGAACCCGAAGAATGTTAGTTCCTTATTCTGTCAGAATAGGTTGATGCTAGTTCCTTATTTTGTTTGTAGGGTATATTCTTGATAATACAAATTCTAAAGAATATTCTTGCAGAATAGTTTATTTTGTAAGAATATTATTTGTTGTATTCTGATAGAATTGTAGTTAATTATTTATATGTTTAATGTGCAGGTTTTACAAGTGTATCACTACAAATTACTTGGCAATGAATTTCTGGTAGAAATGGCTTCAAGAATGGCTTGAAGACCTGATGGGAAAGGGTTGAAGAATGAATTAAAGAATGATCACATTCATTTTTTAAGAATGTTATTATTTTTTAAGAATTATACTTGTTATTCTTCCAGAATGTTTGTTATTATTCAATGAATCACAATCATACAATGTAATTTTTTGATATATTATTAGTTCAAGAATTCATTTTGTGTATTCTTTCAGAATGTATTTACTAGTTTATGTTTGACATTCTGCCATTCTGATAGAATAAAATCGAAAAATACATTTACTAGTTTATGGTTAACATTATATCATTCTGACAGAATAAAATCGGATTTTTAAATTTGAATTAATTTAAAATATTCATATTTTTAAAAAATAAAGGAATTAATCATCCCTAAAAATCCGAAAATTTCCTTTTTGAATATAGGTTAATTGACTAAAATTCCCTTATGCTGAAATTTGTGTGATTATATGGTACATGTTATCCTATTCTACTACCACAGACCCTTAAATCATGATATTTGATTATATATATATATATATATATATATATATATATATATATATATATATATATATGGAAAAGTTCAATAGAGAACCATTATTAATCAAGGAACCAATGAACCAATCCAAAGCGTCAGAATTTAAAGCGATCAACGGCAAAAGGAAGGGTTCTAAACTTTTATAATGGACGCACATGTATCGGGTTATAACAAAACCTACTTCTTTTTTTTTTTCATTTAAAATTTTTTTTAGGCCAAGTTTTTTATCGAAAAAAAAATTGAATATACAGTTGTTCACGATTTTTCGTCCTCTTTCCATAGAGATCCATGATAATATATAAAAAACGATTTTTTTTTCGAAAAAAAACCCACTTAATTTTCTTAGTTTTTTCAATATTTAAGTTCATTTTTATCAAAAACAAAAAACTAATTATACAAAAAATATTAATTTTTTATACTCTATTAATAAACATCAACACCGATTAAAAATAAATAAATAAATAAAAAAACAAAAATAAAACCTCGAACAGTGTAGATTCACACTGTGAATCTAAACTGTAAATATTTCAATTTTTAACATTCACAATACGAAAAATCTCGAACAGTTCAGATTCACATTGTGAATCTAAATTACTATTATGCACACTGTGAATATGAGATTGCTAATAAAAAAAACAAAAAACCTCGATCAGTGTAGATTCACACTGTGAATCTAAACTGTAAATATTTCAAATTTTAATATTCACAATGTGAAAAAAGCTCCGATTAGTTCAGATTCACACTGTGAATCTGACTTATTATTATGTACATTGTGAATCTGAAGAGGTTCACAATGTAAATCCAAACAGGTTTACAATATGAATCTGAACAAGTTGACAATATGAATCTGAACTGAAATATCGTTTTTTTTAAACATGAATATGAGTCTATGTTTAAAAAGTACAAAAAATATGAATTTTCATATATTTATTAATTTTTTTTCTATAAAAAAATAGACCTTAATTTTTTTCATCAAATAAATGAAGTGGGTTTTTTTTCGAAAAAAGAAATTTGTTTTTTATATATCATCATCGATCTCTATGGAAAGAGGACGAAAAATCGTGAACAACGGTATATTCGGATTTTTTTTTTTTTTTTGATAAAAAACATGGCCTAAAAAAAATTTTAAACGAAAAAAATGATGAGTTTTTTTGTAAAGGGTAGATTTTTTGGTATAATCGGGTGTGTGTGCGTCCAATGTAAAAGTGTATATCTATTTCCTTGACGGTTGATCGTTATGATTTCCGACGCTCACGATTGGTTTCTTGATTAATTATTGTTCTCTATTGAACTTCACCCTATCAGTGTTGCAGAAATCGGCCTAATCCGTCGATTAATCGCCGATTAATGCTTGTTATATTTATTATAATTAGTTATTGTTGTTTTTTAGAAATTTCAAAATATATTTATTATAATTAGTTATTATTGTCTTTTAGAAATTTCAAAATATTTTTCATGGTGTCAATTTATTTCGTTAGTATACATTCATATATAAAGTAACAGATTGAGTTCAACTTACGGAAGCTACTGAAAGTATGGGCCTCCAAGATAGAATTATTGTGGTCATTTCTTCATTGACCGTCTATGTATTATTGTCTATTTATCTAATCTAAAAAAAATATTTGTTAAATCAAAATTATCCTTTTCCGATAAAAAGTCACCAATAAATTACCATTTGATTTAAATTCTTAAATCTCAACAATAAATTATTAAATAGTCAAATTTAAGTGCTTTTAAAAAAATGTATTTAAGTAAGTATTGATTTATTTAAAAGTCATTTACAACAAAATGAAAATAATAATAATTGTTTGATGGTCGATGGTATTGATGTTTTTTATTTTCATTTATCACATATTAACACACTACTCAAGAGTTATTTTTTTACTCTAGACCTTTGATTCACTAACCAAAAATAAAAGTTATGAATATGTTTTCTTTATTTATTTTTTTATTTTGGAGTTCTTCGATTCTAAAAAAAACATATTTTGTATTTATGTATTCTTAGTAGCATGGAAATAATATAAATTCGAAGTTTAAAGATTATCTAGTACTATAGATTCCAATAAATATGCCAAAACAAAACTAAAAAACATAAATAGTTTACAAATATTACATAACAAAAATATTAATGGAACAGAAACGAAAAAAAGATTAACAGACAATATATCATCCCAACATAGTAATCTTTTCCACTCAACCAATACAAAACCTTCACTGTTGATTTGGTAAACAGTTTTCATCCCAATCTAATTGGAACAAACAAAAAATCAAGGTTAAGAAGCCAAGGTAAGTGTGCTGCTAAAAGAAGATATAAGAAAAAAATTGAGGAAGTTCAGATTATATCCAAATTTGTCAATTTGAGTATAGTCCAGATTTTTCTTTAGCATTTTCTTTGTTCCTTATTTTCCTTCTATATTCTCTTCATAGCAAAGCAAAATAAGAATATAATATGTTAACATACACACAAAAAGTAAGAGATGGTTTCAAGAGAGAGTCATTGGCGGCGGTCGATTAGGACTTCTAGTTCAATGCAGTTTTAGAATTTACAAACAAATTATGAGCATGTATCAACTTCTTGTCTAGGACTGCTTCTTCTTCATCAAACCTGAAACCAAACCAAAAAGTAATAGGTGAAAAAATAAACAGAAAAGATATGGAGAAGAAAGATAATAAATATTTACTCATTTTCACTATGAATCAATCCAACAGATTTATGAGGAATATGGAGAGTGGTTGCACAAAACTCAATGAAAAAATATATATAAGTGAGATAAAGTTAGGGGTTTGTACCTTAAGATATAGAGTTGGTGAAGTTTACATGGTCATGTTCTCCTCATCAACATTGCAAATGTAATGTCAGAGCGTTCAAAATCCAAATCATCAAGCTCCATGGGAGTTTCACCATTCTTTGGGACAGAGCACAATACACAACAAACATTTTATAATAAAACTATCGTATTTTCAAGTAAAAATGTAACAATGTAAATTTTCAAACAAATTTTTCATTTTAAAATCATATAATTCTCGTAGCATATTTCACAAAAATCTCATTGATTTAATTTGCAAAACACAACGTCATAATTGTTTGATTTGTACTCCAGGATCCTCAAAACATAATTCCTGCTCTGGTGTGTACAATCAAGTCAGTGCCTTCCCGCGACCCTGAGAAAACCTGAAACACATATCACATAACATTGTAAGCACGAAGCTTAGTGAGTTCTCCAAAATACCACATACAACACATTAGCCACTCGAGGCTATAACTCTGTAAGACCCTCCGGTCTATGTGTCCTAGTAGGTCCTTCCAGTGCCATGGCTCGTTCGACCCTCTGGCCCGGTCTAAGTGAGGACCCCCCGGTCTCACAGCTCGTTGGACCCTCCGGTCCGGTCTAACTGAGGAACCTCCAGTCTCACAACTCGTGGGACCCTCCGGTCCGGTCCACTTAGATGCCTTAAACTCCCCATTTGACTTGGAAAAATGCATAGGATTTTATTCTCTATCATTTAAGCCCTTAAAACACCAAAAGAATATGTACATAGGAGCTTACGGCCGTAAACTCCTTGTTTAGGGCCGTAAACTCCTATTTGGTCCACTTAGATGCCTTAAATCCACTCATGTGCTTTATATTTGGACTTAGCATAATTCTACAAGGGATATAAGACACTTTGGCATCCTAGAACACCCTCACCATGAGTTTACGGCCGTAAACTCATGGGAGTTAGTCCCAGGGCCGGGAACTCTATAAAGAGTTTACTCTTGGAGAGTAAACTCCCTATTTAAGCCATTCACACCCTTAAATGTTACCCGGGACACTCCAAGCACTTAACCAAAGTGTTTTCCGCACTTTAGGATGCGTATACTTGTTTAATTAGTATTATGTGTACTAATTGTATGTAAACATATGTTATCATATGTTAATACGTCACTAAGTGTGTTCAAGTCCTTACTTGACACCGAGCACCCAACCGGCACCTTCGTCGGATCCACTTACATCAGGTGAGTTCATACCCCTGAATGAACCTTTTAAATGTTTTTACATGTTTTATAGGGGGGGATACAAGTTAAACATGCCAGTTATCATATCAATCACATGTGATTGATAACCCGCATGCACAAGGATTTGTTACACTGTCAACTGTTTTGATACTGTAAAAGGGTTTTTCCAAAACGACTTTACTTGTTCAAATCTTTACTTATATTATTTTATCAAAATGTGCTTACGAAAGGTTTTCAAAGGATTTCTAAGGGTTTTCAAACTTATTTTACAAAAGAATACAAAGTGATGATTTTCTTACGTATAAAGGTTTTCCAAAGTTTTCTTCCATGTTTTTATACTCCTACTTGTTAGATACTATTGCTTCGTTATACTTCTACGTAGTTAAATGCTACTACCTTGTTAACGCTTTTTCTTGTTAACGCTTCCATTTCACGATACACTTTTGCTTGATAACGCTTCTACTTCACTTATACTTGTTAACGCTTATACTTCACGATACGCTTCTACTTCACGATATGTTTCTACTTCACGATACACTTCTACTTCAAGATATGTTTCTACTTCACGATACGCTTCTACTTCACGATATGTTTCTACTTCATGATACGCTTCTACTTCATGATATGTTTTTACTTCATGATACGCTTCCACTTAGTTAAAGGTATGCCTGTACTTGTATAGTTATATAAATAATGATTAAAGCCCTTAGGAAGGCTAGTTCGCCCTATTTCCTTTTCTTCGTTGAGATGTGGTCTGGTGGGATCAGATATCCATCCGAATGTCGTTTGATCATCAGTTATATAACATGAGTACATGTATAGACATATGGGTTTTCACATCGGTCGGTTCAGTTATGAGTCTCTATTGTTAGTCCAGCACTTTCATTAGAATTCACTATTTGGGATACATCTTCAGGACATGGCCTTCTCCGTTGTCTAGTTGGTAACCAGAGTCTCTTATAGGGAGAGCGGACATTGTGTGTATAGATCTATACAGGATTGACACCCTCGCACCCTGACTGTTAGCTACAGTCCCCGGCCTACCAAGCCAAGGGGTGACAAATGTCATATTCACATCGACGCTTGCAGGGCGTCAAGTACTCTAGTGTCGATTAGTATGGTTACGAGTATCTCCATGTTACCTTATAATTCATGGCCTTAAGGTAATGACGTTTAACACTGTATGCTGGAAATACACACCTAGAAATACACACCTCGAATATACTCACCTAGAAAATACACACCTCGAGTATACATACCTAGAATTACACTATTTTTAGACCTTACTAGACGTATCATTAAATTGATACTGTCTGGGGTCTGTATCCACTGTTTTAGACCTTGTTAGTTGTATCTTTCATTTGATATTGTCTGGGGTTTGTCTTCACTATTTTGGACCTTACTAGCTGTGTCTTTCATTTGATACTGTCTAGGGTCTGTATTCACTGTTTTAGACCGTGCTAGCTGTATCTTTCATTTGATACTGTCTAGGGTCTGTATTCACTGTTTTAGACCTTGCTAGTTGTATCTTTCATTTGATACAATCTGGGGTCTGTGTCTCCTTTTGTTAGACTGAGCCAGGCGTGTCGTTCATTCGATACTCTCCTGGAGTCTATGATTCCTTTTGCCTTAGTCAGCAGTCTTCACTGCTGAGGCATATGTTGTTTTCCCTTATATTCTCGTACTTTCTTTAAAAATCAAATCCCGTATTTTGATAATGATAGTGTTTAAGGGAAAACTACTTTTTACAACATAACTCTGACGGGTCTTGGTAGAAGACTACTTTTATTTAAGAAAATATAGGATTTTCTGGAAAGGACTCTAATGGACCCTTGATTCTAAACTACTACTACTTATATAAAGTTATTTGGATAAAACGACACTAAATACTTATGAACTCACGAGCATTTGTAAAAATGCTGATACTCGCTTTCAAATAACTTGTATTCTCAGGTCAGCAATAGACAGGTACATCCCCAGAGCTTTTGATGAAGACGGTTTAGTACCAAGCTGCACCTATACTATTACTTGTATTACTTTGATGTTTCTATGTAATGTAAACCATGTAAAACTATTACTATTAATGCAATGATTGTTGTACTTTGATTACTATACTCATATGTTGTGATACTTGACATGACGTCATCCACCCCAGAACGTTTCCGCCGTTCCGGTTTTGGGGTGTGACAAAACGAACTTGCACTGCAACTCCTTTGACCCACTCTGCTAATCCTACACGCCGATCCGACTGTTGATCTCCTAAGCAGAATACTCAATCTACATCTAAGCATGGCTCTTGGTATGTAAAATTGCATATAACAAGTCTTTGAACAATGACTTAAGCAATATTAAAGGAACCCATAACCTTAGATGGGTTATCAAAAACTTTCCAACGTCACCGCTTCGAACTTAACAAGAGCAATATACACACCACTAATTTATGGGGTGCCCGGAGGACTGTACTCCACCCCAATAAATTTGTAGAATTTAAAATATAGTTCTTACAATTTTACCACACAAAAGATTTATGTCCCGTCAATACAATAATAGCCAAGAACATGTTTATTCTAGATGGAAATTGTTGGGTTTTTTGTACTCTAATATCCCTATGATGCACATATGACCTTAATGCTTTGGATCTATGTTTTCTCAAATTATACCGCAATAAAATTATCCAAAGCATGAAGCCTATAACTATCATACAATTTGATATTTGCAACATAAAATAAAGTTAGATGAATACCTCTATATTGTAGCTTGTAAAATTCGGCCTTTCAAGAGCTTAGCACCTCAAGGGTGATGCCTCTAATGGAATCACAAGACACCATGAACAAATGGATGATAATGAGAGAGAGGTCATGAGCACAAAATCGGCTAGGGTTCTACAAGGAACTCTTGGGTGCTAATTTTGGAGCTAAGTGGTTACACTTATAGTGTGGAATTCCTAGAGTTTAAACTTGTGAAACCTAATCCACTCACTTGGGCCTTTAATGCAATAATCCATATGATAAGCCCTTTGGACTAACTCTTAGTCCATTCTAATCAACATGGATCATTAGCCCAAACTATAAGTATCACTGATTTTTGGCTGACACAACTCCAATGTCTCCAATGGGCTCCATGGGCTCCTTTATGGCTGGCACAACTCCAAGGTCTCCAATAAAGTTCTTCAACCATGTAGCCTCCTTTGACACTTCGCTCGCGGCTAATAATTTGAATCACACGTTGAATCAGCCATGGTCTCCTTGGAACTTTTCCAAGTTACTACTCCTCCATTGAGTGTAAACACCCAACCAAACTGAGAACGGAAGTTGTCTCGGTCTGTCTGAAAATTGGTGTCATTATAACCAGTAAATCTGAAGTTATCACTACCACCAAGTACAAGGACCCAGTTGTTAGTCTTTTATAGATAGTTAATAATGTTCTTGACTGCTATCTAATGAACGTTACCCAGGTTCCCTTGATATCGGCCGACCATGCTTAAAGTAAAAGCTACATCCGTGCGAGTACATGTCATAGCATACATAATCGAGCCAACGGCGGAAGCATATGGAACACGACTCATTTCTACCATCTCAGCATCAGTACTCGGACTCTGAGTCTTACTCAACTTGGTATTGCTCTGATAGGTAACTCTCCTTTCTTGGAATTCTCCATGCTAAAACGCTTCAACACTTTATCCAAGTAAGTACTCTTACTAAGTCTATTTAGTTCTCTAATCCTATTTCTCAAAATCCTTATTCCCAGAATATAAACAGCCTCTCCTAGATCCTTCATAGCGAAACACTTTCCAAGCCAGGATTTAACTTCCTACAAGGTTGGAACATCGTTTCCTATGAGAAGTATGTCATCAACATACAATACTAGAAAGCTAACTATACTCCCAATAGCTTTGACATATACACATGACTCATCCTCACTCCTAGAGAAGAAAAATATTTGACCTTCTCATCAAAGCAAAGATTCCATCTGCGAGAAGCTTGCTTCAGTCCGTAGATTGATTTCTCAATCTTACAAAATCTATTGGGGGTATTTAGTATCAACAAAACCCTCTAGCTGACACATGTAATCATCTTCAACTGACATCCCATTAAGGAAAGCGGTTTTCACATCCATATGCTAGATTTCATAATCATGAAACGCAGCAATGGCTAACATAACCCTAATAGACTAGATCATGGCCACTGGTGAGAAGGTCTCATCATAGTCAACCCCTGGGGTTTGAGTAAACCCATTTGTAACCAGTCGTGCCTTGAACGTGTGCACCTTTCAATCCATGTCGGTCTTGATGCATTTGCACCCAACTATCTTACGACGTAGTACATTGTCAACCAAGTTCCAAACTTGATTTTCATACATGGACTGGATCTTATTGTCCATTGCCTCATTCCATTTAGCAGACTCTGGGCCCGCCATGGCTTCCTTGTAGTTAGAAGGTCATCTAAATTTACCAGTTTACTATCACTGATAAACATATCAGCATCCGTAGTAATATGAAAACCTTAAAACTCTGGTTCCATTCTAACTCGAGTGGAAAGCCTAAGAGGTAACAACTCGTCAATTGGTTCAACATGAATTTCTTCCTTGGGTTGAGCACCAGTGTTAGAGGTTTCTTCATCGGCTGACTCTTGAATTTCTTCAAGATCAATTATACTCCCACTATTATCTTTGCATATGAGTTCCCTCTTACTGAAAACTCCCCTTCATGTTGTGAAGACCACATTCTCACTAGGTCTGTAGAACAAGTATCCAAAGGACTTATGTGGGTAGCCGATGAAAATACATCGCTCACTTTGAGCTTCAAGATTGTCGTGAGTTTCTCGTCTAACGAAAGCTTCACAACCCCAAACCTTGATATGTGCCAACGAGGGAACCTTCCCTGTCTACATATCGTGAGGTGTTTTGGCAACCTTCTTTGTCGGGACTAGATTAAGGATATAAGTGGCAATCTCTAAGGCATTCCCCCAACACGATATCATAAGTAAAGCTCGACTCATCATAGAACGAACCATGTCCAACAAGGTTCGATTACGTCTCTCAGACAAACCATTAAGTTGTGGTTTCCTAGGAGGTGTTGATTGTGAAACAATTCCGCATTCCAACAGGTAGTCGTGGAACTCGATACTAAGATACTCACCACCCCTATCAGATATGAGCATCTTGATCTTCCTACCCAATTGATTTTCAACTTCATGTTTGAACTCTTTGAACTTTTCAAAGGTTTCTGACTTATGCTTGACTAAGTAGATATATCCATATTTTCTATAATCATTGGTAAAATTCATACAAAATCGATTCGCATCCCTTGTGGCAGATCCAAAGGGGCCACACATCGGTGTGTATGAGATCCAACAATCCCTAGCCTCTTTCACAGGAACCTTTGAAAGGTGAATTAGTTATCTTTCCAAGCAAACAAGACTCGCATGTATTATCCGACCTTAGGTAAAATGATTCCAACACTGCATCCTTTTAGAGTTAGGCATTGCGTCTCTTGTTGACATGTACAAGATGACAATGCCACAAGCATGGTTTGTCTAAACCATTAGACGAATCAATGTGCAATACACTATTTCCTAAATTATCTACAACCATCACAGTTTCATATACACCAACACAAGATAATGCTTCAAAATAAAATACACCATTATAATAAGCATTAATAGATCTATTCTCATTATTAAAAAAATATCTAAAACCTTTTTTGTACAAACGATGAAAAGAAATAATATTCCTCTTCATTTCTGATGAGTAGCAACAATTGTTTAAATCTAAACATCATCCACTACTAAGCTTTAAATAATAAATGCCAATCTTGGTAACAGGTGACAATCTCCTATTGCCCATTATTATGTTCATCTTCCCAAGCTCCACATTCCTACTCTCTCTTAGTCCCTAAAAGTCATAGCAAATGTGAAAACCACATCCTGTAGAAAGGACCCAAGAATTAGAATGTGATGAATTTTTAGAAAAAACAGTGTAAATACCTGCCGAGGTAGGCGTGATCTTGCCATCCTTAATGTCATGCAGGTACTTGGGACAACTTCTCTTTTAATTCCCCTTGTCTTGGCAGTAGAAGCATGTTGCATCCTTTGGATCCGAGGCAGGGTTGGTGTTTCCTTTGGATCCACTACTAGAAGACCCATCATGAGACTTTTCCTTCTAATTTTTCTTTGAATGAGCTTTCCTCTTTTTCACTTTTGCTTGTCCAATAGCTAGGACTGGAGCAACAATAGTACGAGTGGATTCAACAACCTTTCCTTTCAATCCACTTTCAGCGGTTCCCAGCATGCCTTGAAGTTTACTCAATGTGACTTCCTCATTGCTCAGATGATAAGTCATCTTGAATTGCTCATAGCAAGGAGGCAATGAGTGCAAGACTATGTCAATAGCCTACACCTCATCGAAGATCACATTCAACTTGAGTAAACGATTCACATATCTCTACATGTGTTGCAGGTGGATCGTAACGGACTCTCCATCCTTCATCTTGGTGGTTAATAGTGACCTGGCTATTTCATACCTTTCTTGACGCGCACTTTGATGGTAATTTTCCATCAAGTCCTGGCACATCTCGTAAGGCCAATAGTCCTCATAAAATTATTGTAGCTCAGGAGTCATAGTCGCTACCATAATGCAAGACACTTTAGTAGCATCCTTGCATTGGGCCCTATACTCAGCTATTTCTTCAAGAGTAGCTTTAGTTCCGTCTATCTCGTTCAACTTTTTGTCAAGGACATATTCATTTTCCTCGTAACGCAAGGGCATTATGATGTTTCGAATCCAATCATTGAAATTGGAACCATCGAATGTGACCGTCGCACAAATGTTCAAGAGCAAGAAAAAATTTGACGAGTTGTTGTTGATGGAGGAGCCAGAAGCGTTGTGTGAGGTAGACATCTGAAAAAGAAGAAGAAAAAGTTTTAGATTAGATAGGAAATCCTTAATATAACACCCAAAATGAAATATCAAGGCTAGGACCCAACACAATAATTCACAATTCAGAAATAGGGATGTCGTAAGATATGTAAATAAGGATTTACAAATTCCACCATTAAAACAAAATTTTAAATGAATTAGGTTTTGAATGAAATGAAATTGGTAGATCTTTTGAGATTCATTAAACTATTCAATGGCATGTCTAATATCGATTATGCCCTTCAAATTTGTAACTGGGATACCGAAGATCACAAACAAGGCATGCATAACCATGCAAATTAGCTTGGTACTCTCGATGTCATTTACCACCTAATCAATGTGCCGGTTAACCACACACGCTCCATTGATCAATTATAATTTATGAGCTACCCATTGCCACCCTTTCTTAGTCCAAGTTAGTGTGTCGGTTAACCACACATGCTCCACTATCAACTTGACAAAGTGTAATGTGCAACTTCATGGATTAGCATCAAATTCACATTTTCCTAAAGTAAGTAAGATTAGAATTTATAAAAAAAATTTAGTTACTTTATATTTATCATTATAATTATTAATGAAAGTTTAATGTTCTATCCTATCCGCTTGACTAATGACCATCCACTAGTCAAGAGTGCGGTGGGTAAGAATACATACCGAATGGCTATCATTTTATAGGTCGCTTCCTTAAACACCCGTTATAGACCAGCTTCATGAATGAATTTTCTTATATATATATATATATATATATATATATATATATATATATATATAATTAAACGTTTAATTTTATAATAGTATAATGGTGTATTTTAAACTTTTAAGAATACTATGGTTGTATAATTTAAGATTTCAAAATGAAACTTTTAATTAAATTTTAAATTCCGAAATCAAAGAGACATTTTTAAAACTTTTCAAAAATACTACATCAAATTTTGAATAATTAAATTAATCAAATAATTTTGTCTTTATCTTAAAATTTGACCAAATCTCTTAATTACATAAGGATATAAATTTACCATTCCAGAAAATTAATTTTTAAACATTAAAAATGAATTTGGAAATTATCCTAATCAAACAAAGATATCAAAATCGAAAAATCAGGGATCTTATAGCCCGACTCGTTGAGTTATTGTAATGAACTCATCAAGTAGGCTTAACTCTTCGAGTCCCATTTGAACTTGTCGAGTCTGATGAACAGATTAACGAATTTGTTCCCTGCTCCTTCGGACAATTCACATATGCATCAAATTCAACTGAAAAATATCCTTGTTCTGATACCATTGATGGGTTATGACCATAACTACATCCTATGTGATAATGCAACCCTAATTGCTTTGAATCTAAATTTTTCACTAGTTGAATATGCAATTGAATACCAAAGCATTAAACCATATATCTAGCATAAAATTTCGAAAATTATATAGAAAAAAGGGTTTGATGTTTACCTTACTTGTTATGTTGTAACAACAAGAACTCCTTATAGATCCTTGACTCTTGAAAGCTTAGTGCCTCAAATGTTGCCCCTCTAATGGCTCACAAACACCACTAGCATGAAGATGAGAGGAAAGAGGAGGGAAGCACTTTGAATTTCGGCTAGGGTTTCTTCTTGGCATTCATTGTCCCAAAATCCTAAGCACATGGAGTCTTTATATAGCTGAGGGCTGCTAGGGTTTCTAGAGGAAACCCTAATTTTCTGCTTAAGGCTTAAGCAACCCATGGACTCTAACTAAGAAGCCTTGCATGAAATCTATAGGGCCTCCCTATAGATTTTTGTCCACTCATAATTAAGGATTCCATAAGCCCAGTTTCACAACTATCAATGATTTGCAAAATATCACATGTTCTTTTAATTAGTTCATTTCATCCCAAAATTAATTCCAAATTAATTTCTGATTAAATACTAATTAAATAACATGATTTCTAATTAATATATTATTTTCATAATACATTAATAAATCAATTTATTATTCCAAATAATAAATTCAACTTCTCTCTCCAAAAGTCATCCTGTCAAGTTGCTAGGGTGAAGGTAACCAAAAAGACCATGCTACTATCAAATCAAGTACATACCAATTATAGTTATAGGCTTAGACACCTAATCCAACAATTCTATCATACATTCCTGAACATATCCTTAGCCCTAATCTAGCATGTAATTCTCATAACTTATAACATATCATCATGTATGGGTATTCTAGGAATCACTTACTTGAGCTCAATAGATTGTACACATTGCACCACTTTTATTCATCAAAAAAAATTTTAAAAAATTTATTTTTCTTTCAGAAAATTTACCAATTCATCAGTTTGAGTTGAGACACACCTGAGAATGTACTCGAATCCCTCAAACCAAGGCACTGATACCAACTAGTAACATCCCAAAAATCTAAAGTACAATTTTTGTTTTTAAAAAATTAAATCATACAACAGTTTGTTCTCAAAACAATTCAAGATGAAAATAGTATTTAAACATCAAAGTAAAAATCATGAATGCAGAATAGACTCTGGGGGATGCAGTTCGATCATGCCGGGTACTTCCCTTTCATCCTGGAAGTACCTAAAACCATAAACCTAAACTATAAGCACAACGCTCAGTGAGTTACCGTAAAATATCACATACCATACATATGCATATCAATCAAACATAACTAGGTGTATTTCACCCCATTTGGTCTCTTTCAACTAGTACAGGGTCTATTTCACCCCCTGTAGTCTCTTTCAACTGATATTGGGTCTATTTCACTCCCTTTGGTCTCTTTCAACGGGTATTGGGTCTATTTCAGCCCATTTGGTCTCTTTCAACCGGTATCAGGTCTGTTTTACCCCTATAACTTGCATATAATCATATCAGAAAGAGTCACAAAGACACTTATCATCCTGCGAATATCATACAGTAGGCTGACATTGGTACCTTCTGTCACACCCCCAAACTAGAATGACGGAAACGTTCGGGGGCAGAGGACGGCATGTATAGTATCACAACAATTGTATAATGGTAATCAAAGAGAAAACAACCATTACTTTGATAAAGTATAGTTTTTACATCTGTTCATAACATAGTTTGTATAACATCAAAAGTGTTTAGCAAAAGTATACGTGACTCTATAAAGCTCCGTCTTCTCAAAGTCCTGCGGGCGGTACCTGTCTACTCATTCCCTGAGAATACAAGTGATATTGAAAGTGTATCAACATTTATGTTGGTCAGTTCATAAGTATGTTTTTGAGATGGAAAGCTTGTTCTTGTTCTTTCAAAATGTTATAGTATACTTCAAGAAAATCCAATATTTTATTTAGAAATGAAATGTAGTCTAGGCCTTAAGACCAAAATGTATATTTGTAACTACACTCTGAAATAGAATATTGTAGTCTTATTAATAAATAAAACTATATCGTGAATGTTCTTGAAATTGTATGTTGTGCTAGTGTACTCTGTACTTGAAATAGTAGTGTATCGTAGTAGTGTTTGTATGAAAACCCTTTTGTATGAATGCCTAGAATCCACCAGCTGTAATGTAAAATAATGTACTGTAGTTTTATTATTTAAAATAAAACCTTTGAAGTAGTGTTAATTCCATAAACAAATGTTTCCGTTAATGTCACAACTAGAAATTTTTGTGCCTTGTAACTACAACACTTAAGCCAAATTATGAATCAAAGACATGAGAGCATGTATGATGCATACTCTATAACAACAGAATTTCAATCAAACACCTCATACAAGCATTTCAAGTAGTCAATAAGCAATTGGAAACCCTAGAAGTTCTTGTTTAAGTCCATTTTGGACCAGGACTTCCTTATTGGGCCCAATGGACCAATAAGCTTCCAATTTGACCATATTGGGCTTAGAACTCTTAAATGGGCTCTAATTGGACCCACTTCTATTTATTTCAATATTTTGGGCCATATTGGGCCTAGAATGAAATAAATTAATTAAGTGAACCATATTAGGCCATAATTAACCCAATTTAGCCCCAATAGGTCATAAAAATCCCATTTATATTTATTAGGACCAAAAATCACTCAACATAACTATGAAATTGGGCTTAAGCCTTTAAGGCCCAAAAACTCCCTCTTCTCTCTCCATTCTCGGCCCAAGCCCAAAGGAAGGAAGAGTTGACTTTGTGTGTGCCACCTCACAATTATTCAAGGGATTTCCATGCAAGAGGACCCATACATCCATGCATTTCCCATACTTCCATGCAAGCCCTCTCTTCTTCTCCCTCTCTCTCTTGCTCTCGGCCGAATCCAAGCACACACACACACATTTCACTCTCAATTCTCTCAGGAAACTCTCTCATATCTCCTCCATATTTTCGAGATCTAAGAAGTGTTCAAGGGGATTCTTACATAAAAATCATCATCTAAGGTAAGATGTTGCTTAGATCCATAAGCTAGTTATTTCATTCCATTCAAGAATCACCTCTTAATCCATTCAAACTTATGATTTAGCACCTTAGAAGCATCTAAGTTCGAGATCTTCCAAGGAAGGTTGCTAAGGCCGAATTTTCTTGTCATTTTCCTTCCAAAACCGAAACCACACCCAAGGTGAGCTTCATACCCCATCTTTTTCGGTTTTTATAAGTTTTTGTGGGGGAGAAAACAAGCAAATGTGTAGATCTATGAGTAAATGTATGCCTTGTGTGATTTTTATGCTTATATGTATGATCTTATGTGATTTGTGATGAATATGTTAGCCAAAAGAACCTAAAAACCAAGATCTACAATATGAGGAATGAAATAAACATGACTTATACCATTTCACACTAATCAAGTCTAGAAAAATAGTTTAGTTGGTTAGAATGAACATTTTTGGACTTAAAACCCATTTTTGGGCTCAAATTGTCATAAATACAAAACTAAGGGGCCCAAAACAACAAATGATAATTTCTGAAGGTTGAAAAGAGTCCAAAAAGTTTCTAATATAAATTTTCTGAATATCAATACTTTTGAAGGGCTAAAAATGTAAATTTTGAACATAATGGGCTATAATGGGCTTTTCGGCCCAATAAAGCCCCAATTTGCGAGATTTTTGAAATTGATGGGCTAAAAATACACATTTCTGTAAAACAGGGGATTACAAGTATACTAAAACCATTTCAAAGGCCAAAAATGCTTTTAAAATTCAAAAGGGACAAAAAATGCAAAGGCCAAAAATGCTTTTAAAATTCAAAAGGGGATTACAAGTATACTAAAACCATTTCAAAGGCCAAAAACGCTTTTAAAATTCAAAAGGGACTTAAGCTGTTTATCAAGTAAATTTGGGCTGAAAATGTCTTTTCAAAAAGTTTTGATACTAAAGTGTCAAGAAAAATGGTTTAAGGACTACAATGGAAATTCTTTTATATAAAGGGTTAAAAGTGTAAATTTTATCCAAGAAAGGGCATAAAAAGGTAAACTCTAATTTTTAAAACAATAAATCCCTTAAGATAAAATACGAGTATGTCACACCCCCAAACCAAGGATGGCGGAAACGTTCGAGGGTGGAGGACTTCATGTAGAGTATCACAACAACGAGTATAATAGTGCTCAAAGTCAATACAACCATCATAAATATAACTGAAAAAGTTACACCAAAGTATATGTTTACATGATTCGAATCAATTACATTATGAAACAAAATGAACTATTTGACGATTTATCGTCCCATCCTCAAAACGTTGTTGGTTTCCTGTTTTCACTGAATTCCTGAGAATACAAGTAGTTTTGAAAAGTGTCAACACAAAGGTTGGTGAGTTCATAAGTTTTTGTATATAATTATGAAAAAGCTCGTCATGTAATTGTATAGTCGTTCCAGAAAAATCCGATATTTTCCTTAAAATGAATAATGTAGTCTGGTATCTAAAGACTGAAATATATGAGTAATCTTTCTTATTTACAGAAAATAATGTGTGTTTATTTCAACACAAACGCGTATGATATCAATGAAACTCTCGTATATTCTTAAGTTTGTTAATACTTTCTGTGAGCTATTATAACCATACTGTGACCTAGGTGGCCTGAATACGACGTTCTTCGGGCGTCGTAGAACTGAAATGACACTTGTCACCCGTAGACCTGCAGGTCCAACTGTAGCTAGCAGCAAGGTGTGGGGTGTCAAACCCAATATAGATCTATATAAAACTATCACGCTCTCTTTCCAGGAGACTCTGGTTACAATACAGGACTTATGATTTACGTGAAGAGGATATCTCACAAAGTTATTAACGAATTTACACTTAATCATAATGAAAGTTTCCTTTTTGTAATGTATGCATTTTGAAATCCATCGTAAACTATACCTATTATAGTTTGGCAAAACGAAGGTAGTAACAGTAAAGTACGTAATTTTTACTTAACATAGTTTATTTAACGTTTGTGTGTAATGGGTATACTTCAATAATAACGCTTTGTGTAATCTATGCTTTGTCTAGTAAAAATCCATTTGTTAACAGGTTTATGTCTAGATACTAACACAAGAATGTCGTATATTGCAAATATACATGAACACATAATAATATGCACCCTGCTCAACATGTTACAAGGTGTTATGAAAATTATATGATGTTAACTAAATTAGACCTTCCTGCACTGTTTTAGAAAAGCCATAGAAAAATCATACGAAGTCGAAAACTAAATCCGTAAATTCTGGGAGTTCCCAAAATGTGTCTACTTTACTCATAATTTTTATCATGATTTTTAATGACCTCCAACTTGGGTGAAAAAGTCCATAATCACAGACTGGTCCGGATTGGTGCTTGGAATGATAGGCAGTTTTGTAAAAATCACCATAAATTGTAGAAAAATTGTATGGGGATGTGCAAGTAGTCATTTTAAAGCTAAGAAGTGGAACTACATGCACCTAAAACAGTTTTGAAAACTAAAATGTTTAAGGTGTCCAAAACAGTCCGTGAATGGAGTCTAACTTTTCTGATGAAAGGTGTTAGAAGAATTTAAATATGTTCTTGATGTTTTGACTTGTATTCCCCCCCTAAAAACTTGAGAAAACATGAAAATGTAGGGGTATGAACTCACCTTGTGTGATTTCAGTGGATAAGTGTTGAAGAAGAGAGGTGTTCAACCCAAGAACACTTGAAGAATCGCTTGAAGATTCGAAGCTCTAACACAAATTTAATGGAGTTTGTGTAAGATACTCATGATTTGAGTGGAATTAATCGAGATAATCTTAAAGGAAATGGATTATGCTTACCAAAGGTGGAGGAAACTCTCAAGATCAGCCCTTGAATCTCGGATTTCTAGAGAGAGAAAGTGAGAGAGAAAGGAGTTTGCTCTTCTTGTGAAATGATAACAAATGAGAGAAAATGAGGAGAGAGGATGGATATCCAGCTCTCAAAACTTGGAGATGGCTTGTGAGGAAGGTAAAAAGTACAAGGAAGTGACAAGGTATGGTGGGGAGGAGTGTGGGTTAATCATGGAGTGGGTATGGGGTTGCTTGTGTCATAAAATAAGGTAAAGTCAACACTCTACCTTTGTACTTTACCTAACCTTATTTGGATAAGATTTTACCCTTAAAATAAATCATTAATTTAGGGGTCTTATATTTTAAAATAAAGTTTTGGGTGAAAATCCTATGTTAAAATAATTAAAAATGGGTTTAAAATGCAAAAATATGCAAAAATGGGCGAAAAACGAATTTTCCAGCGGATAACTTCGGACCTAGGCCGAAGTTCGGTCCCTAGGCCGAAGTTCGGTCAGAGGTGCATGGCTCGGAGGTGAAGGCGCGCCAGAAGGAAGAAGCGAAGCGAGGCTGGTCCGAAGAGAAGCAGTCTGAGGCGAAGGCAAGGGGGTTTAGTCCGAAGTCTGGCTAGAACCGAAGGTACTGTTGTGAACAGTAATGAAAAGTACTTTCGGTTCGGGTTTTTCCTTCTATGCTGGTTCGGTTCGGATCCTCCCTCCAAGCTGGGTTCGGTTCGGACCTTCCTTCCAAGCTGGGTTCGGTTCGGATGAACAGTGTCCTCGGTTCGGCTCATGAACAGTAACTTCGGTTTGGACCCTCATGAATAGTGCTTTCGGTTCGGTTCATGAATAGTACTTTCGGTTCGGAGGGTTCGTTTCTTAAGTCCGTTTTTCGCGTAGACTTCCATTCTTGGGCTATTTTTCGACAATTTCGAGGGTTGGGATGCCCCGAGTGATTATAGAAAGTCGGGGAGAGATTTCGAGAGAGATTTGAGAGAGATTCCACATACTCAGAGAGATTTGGGAGAGATCCGACATACTTGGGGAGATTTGGGAGAGATTTGACATACTTGGAGAGATTTCACATACTTAGGGAGATTTGGGAGAGATTTCACATACAGAGAGATATTTGGGAGAGATTTCACATACTTGGAGAGATTTCACATTCAGAGAGATATTTGGGAGAGATTTCACATACTTAGGGAGACTTGGGAGAGGTTTGACATACTTGGAGAGATTTCACATTCAGAGAGATATTTGGGAGAGATTTCACATACTTAGAGATATGTGGGAGTGGTTTCACATACTTAGGGATATGTGGGAGAGGTTTCACATACTTAGAGATATGTGGGAGAGGTTTCACATACTTAGAGATATGTGGGAGAGGTTTCACATACTTAGAGATATGTGGGAGAGGTTTCACATACTTAGAGATATGTAGGAGAGGTTTCACATACTTAGAGATATGTGGGAGAGGTTTCACATACTTAGAGATATGTGGGAGAGGTTTCACATACTTAGAGATATGTGGGAGAGGTTTCACATACTTAGAGATATGTGGGAGAGGTTTCATTGGTGACCTTTTTGAGTGTCCGGCTACGCACTGCAAGGTCCTTAAACCCCGTTAAGCCTTGATTAGGGATCTTGCATACTCCCGATGAGTATGTAACATTGTTGTATCGGTTTGGCTTTCTACGTACCACCGTTTTAGGTTAAGGAGATTTAGGTGAACGCACTTTTCGATTTATGATCTCTCATTAGAATAGAGAGTTGTTTAGAAGTTATATAACGTAAAATCTAGTACTCACGGCGAATTAGGTTGACCGGTTTGACTTGTTGACTTTAGTTGACTTTGACTTGATCGAAAATTGACGGTTGTCACAGAGTACGACGGCTACCAACGAAACGTAATAACAAATAAACTTTCAACACCAATATCGTTACCAAACAAATTGATTCGGTCTCGAATCAATAACGAACCAAAAATCAATAAACAATCGTACTTCAATGAACACGCGAAATTTACGAGAAGTCAATATTCAATCTTTGGGCTTGAAAGTTTCAAATTGTGCTTGTTGGGCCTAGCTAGCCCAATGACATGATCTTTAGGCCCGAAGGGAACGTGCTTACATGTTATTGGGCCTTCTATGACCTAATTCCATGTAAAAGGACTTCCAATAGATTTATTGTGCTGTTGGGCCCCAAGGTTCCTTTGGTACTTCTGGCAAAGTCGAGAAGTCAAATGCGAGTCGGGCCATGTGTCTTTCGCATTCACGATAGCCTTGAACGACTTATGGAAATAACGGGGGCTTCGTACCCTCCTTTCTCCTCGGTTGTGGGGCTATGAGAAGTCAGGGTGGTTGGATTAAGTGAGTAGTACGGACGACGCCTAAGGGATCTTTGTATTTGGTAGTTATAAACTAGTCATTTTCATTAATGCGTGATTAGAATGACTCACAACCCATAATTAATACAATGTCACATGGAATTATCGAAAACAATCGTCGTATCGGTATAACAATAAATAAGACACGTTCCAACAAACCTTCACAATTGGTATGCGACTTTGTTTCGTTCGTTTGACTTCCCTATCCATAATTTCTACTAGTTCTTCCATAAAGTTAAGACTCTCGTTTATCTCGATCTCGTCGAGTGGAATCACAAGAGTTTCATCGGATAAACACTTCTTTAGATTTGACACGTGGAAGACAAGGTGTACGCTGTTAAGTTCTTGTGGTGGGCGGAGTTTGTAAGCTAATGGGCCGATTCTAGAAAGGATCTCGAACGACCCTGTGTACCTTGGATTTAGTTTTCCATGCTTTCCAAAGCGTATCATGCCTTTCTAAGGTGAGACCTTCAACAGAACTCGGTTACCCATCTGGAATTCCAATGGTTTTCGTGTCTTGTTTGTGTGGCTCTTTTGTATGTCTCTAGAGGCTTTCAGTCGTTCTCAGATTTGGATGATCTTTTCTGTGGTTTTTTGAATGATTTCCAGGTCAGTGAGAGTGCTGTCAGGAACTTGGCCTCTAGCTAGTTGCGTGACGCCTACTTCAGCCCAACATAGAGGGGATTTTCACTTGCGGCCATAAAGGGCTTTTGGTAACTATTGTTGTATGAAAACTCGAAAAGTGGTAAATGGGTATCCCTTGCTTTACCGAAGTCAATCACACATGATCTCAACATGTCTTCTAGGGTTTGTATAGTTCTCTCACTTTTCCTGTCGGTATGTGGATGGTAGGATGTACTCATATCAATCCTTGTTCCCATAGATTTCTGTAGTGATTTCCAGAATCTTGAGGTGTACCTACGGTCCCTATCAGAGATAATAGAGATTGGCACACTGTGCAGTCGTACAATCTCTTTGATGTAAGTTCTGGTCAATTTTTCCATCTTGTCTGTTTCCTTTATTGGTAGGAAGTGTGCTGACTTGGTTAATCTGTCTATGATTACCCAAATGGTGTCATGACCACCCGAGGTCTTGGGCAACATGGTTATAAAATCCATTGTAATCCGCTCCCACTTCCACTCAGGTATCTCTAGCTGTTGAAGTAAAACTGAGGGCTTTTGATATTCCACCTTGACTTTGGCACAAGTTAGGCACTTGCCCACATAGGTAGCAATCTCGGCATTCATGTTCGGCCACCAATAGAGTTTCTTAAGATCTAGATACATCTTATCTGAACCTGGATGAATGGAATATCATGTCTTGTGGGCTTCATTCATGACAACTTCTTGGTAGCCACCAAACTTTGTTGTCCAGATCCGGTTCATGAAATAACGAACCCAATCATTATTGATTTCTAAGTTCTCCTGCATCCCTCTTCAGGCTTCATCCGCCATATTTTCAGGCTTCAAGGCTTCCAGCTGAGCCTCTTTGATTTTTGTGGATAGATGTGAATGGATTGTCATGGTTAGTGCCTTCACTCTACGACCTGAGTACTCCTTTTGAGTAAGGGCATCTGATACTACATTGGCTTTGCTCGGATGATAGCAAATTTTGCATTCGTAATCATTGAGTAGCTCTACCCATCGTGGCTGTCTCATGTTAAGTTCTTTCTAATCAAAGATGTGTTGAAGGATTTTGTGGTCGGTGAAGATAGTGCACTTGGTACCATAAAGGTAATGTCTCCAGAATTTTAGTGCAAAAACTACTGCTCCCAACTCAAGGTCATGAGTGGTGCAGTTGACCTCATGTGGCTTTATTTGTCTCGAGGCATAGGCGGAACTTTTCCTTGCTGCATAAGCATACATCCTAGCCCCTTATTGGATGAATCACAGTAAACTACGAAATCTTCTATCCTTTCAGGAAGGGACAAGTGGGGTGCGCTAAACAAGTCTTGCTTCAGTGTTTGGAATGTTGTGTGTTGTTTCTCTCCCAAGCTAAAAGTTACACCCTTCCGAGTCAGGGCAGTAAGCGATTTAGCGATTCTGGAGAAATTATGTATGAACCTACAGTAGTAGCCAGCAAGTCCTAAAAGATGATGGATCTCTGAAGGCATTCTGGGTGCTGACTAGTTATCGATTGTCTTTATTTTGGAAGGGTCCACATGTATTGCCTCTTTGCTGACCACATGACCAAGGAAATTTACCTTCCTAATTAAAAACTCGCACTTTGAGAATTTCGCATAAAGCTTTTCCGCTCTTAATGTTTCTAAGACTTGTCTTAGGTGTTGGCTATGATCTTCCTTACTTCGTGAGTAGATGAGTATATCATCTATGAATACTATCACAAATTTTTGTAGGAAAGGACGACATACTCAATTCATTAGATCCATGAATACCGCGGGTGCATTTATTAGACCGAAGGGCATTACTACAAACTCGTAGTGACCATAAGTAGCTGGCTCCTTGGAGTTGATCGAAGAGGTCGTCTATTCGCGGAAGAGGGTATCGATTCTTAATAGTAAGCTTGTTTAGTTTGCGGTAATCTATGAACATGCGGAACGATCGATATTTCTTTTTCACGAATAGAATAGGTGCTCCCTAGGGTGAAGAGCTCGGTCTGATGAATCCCTTATTAAGTAGTTCGTTTAATTGGCTGGATAACTCCTGCATCTCTACTGGCGCTAGGCGATACGGGGATTTGGCTACGGGGGTAGCTCCAGGAATTAAGTCGATTCGGAACTTGACTTGGCGTTCAGGAGGAACTCCTGGAAGATCTTTGGGAAAGATGTTAGGAAAATCACAGACTTCGAGAAAGCTCTCGAGGTCTTTTACTTCTTGGTTTCGTTGACTACATGAGCTAGAAATGCGTGATACTCCTTGCGCGGGTATTTTTTGGCTATGATGCATGAATAGATGGGAAGGTTTGTACTGAGTTTGTCGCTGTAGATAACGAGGGTTTCGCCATTTGGAAGATTAAGGCGAATGGCTTTTTCGTAGCATAGAATATTAGCACGTTGAGGACTTAACCAGTCCATGCCGATGATGATGTCGTAGCTTTATATGGAAATCGACATAAGGTCGATTGGGAAAGAATAGTCGTTTAGAGTGAGGGTACAACCTATGAATATGTAGCACCTGGTTTCTGGTACGTAAAATTTATCTTTGTGTTCTTCATTTTTAGCCTTCGACTCGGCAAGTTGCAGGTCTGACTTGCCGAGTAAGGACGGGATCCGGAACACGTTTAAGTTGGCGACTCGGCGAGTCCATATTCTGGACTCGGTGAGTCACAACTGTCTGATGAAACCCTAAATTTCAAGGGTTTGCACCCTATTTAAACCCTCATTTCCACCCCAAGCTCGCCCCCATTCACCCTCAGAGCTCCCAACATCGTTTTGCCCTCATTCCTTGTGAGATTAAAGTGTTTTTGTGTGTTCTTGAAGTTTTTGGAGGAGGAATAAGTGTAGATCAAGAAGAGGAGAAGGAGGCCAAGCATCTTTGTGACATCTCAACATTTTCCTTGATGTATAGCTCGTTCCCCTCTGTTTTCAAGCTTGTAGTCTCTATTAGCTTCATGAAAGTCCCTCTTGAGCCATTCCCCAAGCTTGTTTGTGCATTGTGGGTTGTATTAAGTTGTTAGCCTTTAGATCTAGGTACTATTTAGTCCCTGGAGCTTGGATCTACTGCCTTTATGGAGTCATATTGCATGAAAGTCCTAGATCTACCCCTTTTTGTACACTTTGAGCCCTAAAACCTTTATTGGTGATTATTTACACGTAAAGTTGGACACTTTACGTGTTATTCATGCCCTAGAAACCCAGATCTATGAATGGTATGAGCTGGATTCAAGCAGAATCACGTGTATAGTTTTTGCATGAGGCCGACTCGGCGAGTCGTTCATCTGACTCGGCGAGTCGAGTCGCGAGTCCCCGAGTTTCCCCCTTGTTGCATTTGCGGGTTGGGAGTGATGAGTCATTGGGTGTGACTCAGTGGGTCGGAAGCTAGACTCACTCATGAAGTCACTCGGCGAGTCAATGCCATGACTCGGCGAGTTCAAGGCAATCTTCTTGTCTCAAGAACAACTCGGCGAGTTGTTCATACAACTCGGCGAGTCACAGTTTAGAGTGTTCTTCGGATGAAGATGAACTCGGCGAGTTGTTCATACGACTCGGCGAGTAGGATGAAGGACCATTGGACTTGGGTATAGAAGGAAAACTCGTCGACTCAACGCTTAACTCGACGAGTAGAGACGGATCTATGGTCAGACTAAGGTAAAGGGACTCGACGAGTTGGTAAGCCAACTCGGCGTGTCTGGTCAACTGGCAGTTGACTGTGACTTGACTTGTTAAGGGTAAATGGTCAATTTACCCTGAAGGCGGTTAGCAGTATTTGACTGACTTTTTGTGGGAATTATAGCCGGAGGAGTTCCGGAGCGGCAGCAACAGCAGGCAGTCAATTCGCACACCGATCAACAACTACTTTGAGGTGAGTTTCCTTCCAGTAGGAACGGGTCCAAGGCACCAAGGCTGAGCCGTATAGACGAGATGTTAGTACGAGAGTGTGGGCCAAGCCCGTATCTCTTGGTTGAGTTGATTATGATATGTGCCAGTATGATAGAGTTGTCTATACTTGTAGTCTGTGTGATACTTGTATATTATGGGTTAGCAGCTGAGTGTGGGCAAGGCCTGTATCTCTCCGAGAGTGGAGTGTGGGCGAGGCCCGTACCTCCCAGATAGTCGAGTGTGGGCGAGGCCCGTATCTCTCGGCTAGCAGAGTGTGGGCAAGGCCCGTATCTTCATGAGTGTGGGCAAGGCCCGTATCTCCTATATGTATGTTGTATGCTTGCATGGTATGAGGTATTATTGGGGAACTCACTAAGCTTCGTGCTTACAGTTTTCAATTTTGATTTCAGGTACCTCTTTGTCGAAGGGGAAGGAGCTGGCGCGGTAGCGGTACATCACACACACACACCTGCTTATATTCCACATTATGACATCTACCTGGGAGATTGTACTCTGACATTTTGTGATTGTGACAATGTTTTCTGACATACAACATCTTTTGTGAAATGAAATGGTTGTTGAATTTCTTAATGTTTTGCTAAGTAAATGTTCAAAAACAAAATTTTTGGCTCGTATTTTTGGGACATTACAAGTTGGTATCAGAGCCCTAGTTTGAGGGATTCGAACACACCTTCGGGGGTGTTTGAACTCAAATCGAGGGATCAAAAGATTCTGGAAAAAGAAAATATTTTCTAAAAGCGAGTAAAGGGTTTTAAGAAAGAACGAAGTGTTTGATGTGCGCGACCGGCTAAGCTCAAGTAAGTATTCCCCAAAGTACCCATACAAGTTTATGCTATGCTTATCAGTTTCAGTAGAACAGCATGCTAGAATAGGACTAAGGATCTAGGAGTGATGTCTTATGTGTCTGCTTCAAGTGCTTCAGTGTGTGAAAAGTTGCATGCTAGAATTGAGTAGATAGCAGTAGGATGGCCTTTATAGGTTATGCCTGATAATGCGAGTTTAGCATTGCATGCTAGTACAATTTTTCCCTACGAGGATAGAGTTGCTCGAGATTGTTTTCTTTATGTCCAAATGATGTTTGCTTTGTGTTATGCCTTGAAGTGGTGGGAGTTAGCTGTTAGATGAATACGTTAAAGTCACATGTGATCAGGGTTGAATAAACTCAGAGTGTTGGATTTGACCCTATTGCGTAGCTCTTGTTTGAGTCCTAACCATGGTTGGGATGAGTCCCTTACTCGAAGGATTATCCGAGCCTCGTCACATGTGATTGTATTCAGGTAATAGCTAATTGGCACCACCAAGAGGCCTTCAGCAGCTGAGGACTGGCTTGGGTGGAGTCAGAGGTTTCCTAGGGTAAGCCTAGGATAGGAATAGCAGAGATCAGCGACAGTGAAAGGGACCTGGTGGAGTCAAGGCAGTCCTTGGAGAAGGTACGGATAGATGTGGAAGGTAGTATGGGCCCGTACTACTGAAAGCAGAGGATCCGTACCCGAATCGAGGAATACCAAGATAAGACCAGGGAACTTGTAGTAATTGTGATCCCTCCAGAGGTATCAGTATCGCTAACAGTTGTCATTCCTTTTGTATTTCAGAATGGTGGTACTACGTTCGAGGCCAGCAGTTGGCAGTGCAGGAGAGGGATCAGGTTCGGGATCAGGTTCCGAGCTAGTGGATGAGGGGCTATGCGAGTTCATCGCGTCTGAGATCACCAGAGGCATCCTTGAGTCGACCCCCATCATCTTCGGGTCGATCAAGGAAGGGATATTGGAGTTGATGGAGGATCGCCTCCGGGCATTCATGAGCGACATGGCATCTGGCCAGTCAGGATCTCGCACGCTGTCCTTCAAGGAATTTCGGGGCAGTGGTGCACCGGATTTTCATGGGGCGAAGGACCCCATAGCTGCCAGACGATGGATTACCGACATTGAGTCTGCACAGATGATTAGCTTCTGCCCTGAGGGGTCGAAGGTGAGGTTCGTAGCAGGGTGTTTACGAGATCGAGCTAGGGATTGGTGGGAGTCCGTGGGGGACTCACTGGGAGCCTCGGCTGTCGAGGCTATGACTTGGTCGGACTTTATGACCAGGTTCAGGGTGGAGTTCGCGCCAGCTGTCGAGCTTCAGCAGCTGGCCAGGGAGTTCTTGGACATGAGGCAGACGACGGAGACTGTGGCGGAGATCACCGCCAAGTTCCGGGAGAGGGCACTGTTGGTGCCCCAGTATGCGGGTGATGAGGATATGAGGAGGATCCGTTATCATGACATGCTACGGGCTGACATCCGAGAGCATGTTAGCTTTTCAGATTGCCCTACCCTGGATTCCATGATTGCCAGGGCAAGGGAAAGGGAGATTTATTTGGAGCACATTCAGAAGAGGAAAGCAGTGGCGGGGCAGGTGGTTGGGGCTTCGGGGAAGAAGCCTAGGAGAACAGATGGGAGGCCGAAAGGCCAAGGAGGGCCGGGCCGCTGCGGGAAATGCGGCAGGACGCATGAGGGAGCATGTAGGATGGGATCAGAAGGCTGCTACAAGTGAGGCAAGGCAGGGCACTTTAGCAGGGATTGTACTACTCCTGCTTCGGCTATTCAGACATTGGAGTTGCTGTGTTTTCACTGCAACCAGAGGGGCCACAAGAAGGCCAATTGCCCCCAGTTGACAGCATCAACGCCGGTTAGGACGCCAGCTCCAGCCACCCTACGGATTACGGATGGCCGGCAGGGAAAGGCAAAGGCTCCAGTGGTGAGGAGCCGGGCATTCCATCTGACGGCAGAGGAGGCACGCGCATCACCCGATGTGGTGACGGGTATGATTCTTTCCCTCTACCTTTTTCTTATGATGATATGTTATTGATATGTGCTCTGTGTATATGCGTTAGGATCGTTCCATGTGAACGATATTCCTATCCAGGTGTTGTTTGACTCGGGTGCCACCCGATCATTTGTTTCCCTTGCGCTTAGCAAGAGGTTTACTGAGCTTTCGGGCATACTGGATTGCCCTTTAGAGGTAGAGATCGCCGACGATCGATCGGTGCGAGCGTCATCAATATTCTGGGATTGTGTCCTAAGGCTTTTCAAGGAGCGATATTTCGTGGATTTAGTTCCCATCCTATTGCGGGGGAACAAGGTAATTATAGGCATGGACTGGTTGAGCCCTTATGGGGCGATGATAGATTGCGCGCAGCAGCTAGTGCGGATCAGGACCCCGAGTGGGGGAGAGTTGGTGATCCATGGCGAGAGGCCACAACGTGGACCTATAGTGTGTTCAACAGCGAGAGCTAGGCGCTACCTTCAGCAGGGATGCGCGGGGTATGTCGCGTATGTTATGGATACCCGGGAGACAGGTAAGGCGACGGTGAGCGAGGTTCCTGTGGTACGAGACTACGCTGATGTGTTCCCGGAGGAGCTTCCTAGAATACCTCCGGAGCGTCAGGTAGAGTTCAGAATTGACCTAGTTCCTGGTGCGGCTCTGATAGCCAAGGCACCCTATCGGTTGGCTCCTCCCGAGATGCAGGAGTTGTCTACGCAGCTGCAGGAGCTGCTAGACAAGGGATTTATTCGTCCGAACAGTTCACCCTGGGGAGCCCTGATCCTGTTTGTGAGGAAGAAGGATGGGTCGCACCGGATGTGTATAGATTACCGGGAGCTGAATAAGGTAACGGTGAAGAACCGTTACCCACTCCCGAGGATTGATGATCTCTTTGATCAGTTGCAGGGAGCATCTTGGTTCTCCAAGATCGATTTGCGTTCAGGCTATCATCAGATGAGGGTTAGGAAGGAGGATATACAGAAGACCGTGTTTCATACGCGTTATGGCCATTATGAGTTCGTGGTGATGCCGTTCGGGCTCACCAATGCCCCTGCCGTGTTCATCGACCTCATGAACCGCGTGTGTAGACCGATGTTGGATCGGTCTGTGATAGTTTTCATTGATGACATCTTGGTTTATTCCAAGACGCAGGAGGAGCATGAGGAGCACCTGAAAGAGGTATTGGAGACCATGAGGAGGGAGAGCTTGTACGCCAAGTTCTCCAAATGTGAGTTTTGGTTGCGCGAGGTGCAGTTTCTTGGGCACCTCGTTAACCAGAACGGGATTTTAGTAGACCCGACCAAGGTGGAGGCCGTGATGAGGTGGGAGGTTCCAAAGTCTCCATCCGAGATTCGGAGTTTCCTAGGATTGGCAGGTTACTATCGGAGATTCATTCGGGATTTCTCCAAGATAGCCGTACACCTGACACGGTTGACTAGGAAAGCCGTGGTCTTTCGATGGGGGCCTGAACAGCAGGAAGCGTTCGAGATTCTGAGGCAGAGATTGTGCGAGGCGCCGATCTTAGCCCTACCCGAGGGCGTAGAGGATTTTGTGGTGTATTACGATGCGTCGATCTCAGGATTAGGTGCAGTATTGATGTAGAGGGGGCATGTCATTGCTTATGCCTCGAGGCAGCTGAAGCCTCACGAGGCGAACTACCCGAAACATGACTTGGAGTTGGGGGCTGTGGTTTTCGCCCTCAAGATTTGGCGACATCACCTCTACGCGGTCCGATGTACCATTTACACGGACCACAAGAGTTTGAGGTACCTCATGGATCAGCCGAATCTGAACATGAGGCAGCATCGGTGGTTGGATGTGGTGAAGGATTATGATTGCGAGATCCTTTACCACCCAGGGAAGGCCAATGTAATAGCCAATGCGCTTAGCCGCAAGGCGGCGCCAATTAGGGATATGTGTATGTGGATGACTATGGTGACTCTTGTCACACCCCCAAACCAAGGATGGCGGAAACGTCCGAGGGTGGAGGACTTCATGTAGAGTATCACAACAACGAGTATAATAGTGCTCAAAGTAAATACAACCATCATAAATATAATTGAAAAAAAGTTACACCAAAGTATATGTTTACATGATTCGAATCAATTACATTATGAAACAAAATGAACTGTTTGACGATTTATCGTCCCATCCTCAAAACGTTGTTGATTTCCTGTTTTCACTGAATTCCTGAGAATACAAGTAGTTTTGAAAAGTGTCAACACAAAGGTTGGTGAGTTCATAAGAGATTTTGTTGGAGAAGTAAACCGTTTTCCTTGTAAAAGCGATAGAATATGTATCCAGAAAATCCGATATTTTCTTTATAAAATTTATGTAATGTAGTCTTATAATCGACGACCAAAATGTATAAGTAACCTCTCTTACTAATAGAAAATGATATGTGTTTAAAATGACATAGACGCGCTTGAATTAAATGAAATTCCCGTAAATTCTTATGTTTGTTAATACTTTATGTATATGTAGTCCTAAATCTCAGGACCGAGAAAATAACAAGTATTGTCCATACTTAAAGTTATAATTGTGGTTTCAAATGATGTGTAGTCATATATACCAAAACCGAAAGTGTACAGCAATATCTGTACTTATTGAGATAAAAAGTGATTTTAAAATCGACATAAAACCCATTTAAGTTTTATAAAAATCCCGTAAACTTTATGTATTGTTATATCCTTATGTGAGTCGCTATAATCATACTATGACTAATGAACCTGCCACGACGTTTCTCAGGCGTCGTAAAACTGAAATGACATTTGTCACCCGTAGACCTGCAGGTCCCACTGTAGCTAGCAGCAAGGTGTGGGGTGTCAAACCCAATATAGATCTATACACAACTATCACGTTCTCCCTCCAGGAGACTCTGATTATAACTAACAGGAATTTATATCCCGCACTCGGACGTACGGAAAGAGATTGTCTCACAATTTAGGTTAACAAGTTTACAAGTTGTGTGCGTGAGTGTAAAACCTTTCTGTATAAATGTAACCTTTTTGTACGTGTGTGTTATGTGATGTATCATAAACTATACCTATTATAGTTTTATCCAAAATGTTTGTAATATATAAGAACTCTTTTATGAAAACGCGTTTGTGTTATGAAATCCATTAAACTATGCTTATTATAGCTTATATACGTGTTCTAAATGAATGAATAATCTTATCATGAACGACTTATTTTCAGTTTATGATGATAAAATTTACAACGGAACACATTCGATACTTAGAATTTATTATTATACACTTTGCTCAACATAATACAAAGTGTTATGAAAATTATATGATGTTAACTAAATTAGACCTTCCTGCACTGTTTTAGAAAAGCCATAGAAAAATCATACGAAGTCGAAAACTAAATCCGTAACTTTTGAGAGTTCCCAAGATGTGTCTAGTTTACTCATAATTTTTATCATGATTTTTAATGATCTCTAACTTGGGTGAAAATGTCCATAATCACAGACTGGTCCGGATTGGTGTTTGAAATGATAGGCAGTTTTGTAAAATTCACCATAAATTGTAGAAAAATCGTATGGAGATGTGCAAGTAGTCATTTTAAAGCTAAGAACTGGAACTACTTACACCTAAAACAATTTTGAAAAATAAAATGCTTAAGTGGTCCAAAACAGTCCGTGAATGGAGTTGAACTTTTCTGATGAAGGCTGTTAGAAAAGTGTAGTTATGTTCTTGGTGTTTTAACTTGTATTCCCCCCCTAAAAACTTGAGAAAACATGAAAATATGGGGGTATGAACTCACCTTGAGTGATTTCAGTAGGTAAGTGTTGAAGAAGAGAAGTGTTCAACCCAAGAACACTTAAAGAATCACTTGAAGATTCGAAGATCTAACACAATTATGAGAGAGTTTGTGTAAGATATCCATGATTTGAGTAGAAATAAGTGAAATAATCATAAATATAAGGGATTATTCTTACCAAATGTGGAGGAAAATCCCAAGATCAGCCCTCAAATCTCGAGTTCTAGAGAGGGAAAATGAGAGAGAAAAGAGTTTGCTCTTTTTGGTGAAAAGAGAGAAAATGAGAGAAATGAGGAGAGAGGAGGCTTTTCTAGCCTTTGACCAATTGTGGGGTTGGAAAAAGGTGGGAAAAGTACAATGAAATGACTAGGTAGGGGCTGATGGGGAATAGTGACATGGAGTGGGTGATGGAGGTTGCTTGTGTCATAAAATAAAGGAAAGTCAACACTCCATCTTTGTACTTCACCTACTCCCCTTTGGATAAGGTTTTATCCTTAAAAACGTGATTAATTAATAGTTTAGGGGCCTTATATGTTAAAATAAAGTTTTGGGTGAAAATCCCGTGCTAAAACAATGAAAAACGGGCTTAAAACGCAAATTTAATCGAAAACCCGGAGAAAAAGGCTTCCCAGCGAGGCCTCTCGGTCCTAGGCCGAGGTTCGGTCCCTAGGCCGAGGTTCGGTCATGGTGGTTGCTGAGCCGGATGCGAGATGCGAACCAGGAGCGGAGCGAGAAGCGAAGGCGAAGGCGAGGGGCTCGGTCCGAAGTCAGAAGCGAGGCTCAGAAGCGAAGCTCAGAAGGGAAGGTTCGGTCCTCGGTCCTCAGAAGAGAAGGTTCGGCAAGCCATCAGAAGGGAGGGTTCGGTTAGTCATCAGAAGAGGAAATGGTCAGAACCGAGTGAACAGTACCTTCGGTTCGGTTCCTCTTCATCAGAAGGTTCGGTTCCTAAGAGGACTTTCGGTTCCTGAGAGGGGTTTCGGTTCCTTAAGTCCGTTTTTCGCGTGGACTTCCGTTTTTGGGCTGTTTTCGCCAAATTCGAGGGTCGGAATGCCCCGAGTGATTATAGAAAGTTGGGAGAGATTTGAGAGAGATTCCATATACTCAGAGAGATTTGGGAGAGATTTGACATACTTGGGGAGATTTCACATACAGAGAGATATTTGGGAGAGATTTCACATTCTTAGAGAGTTTTGGGAGAGATTTGACATTCTTGGAGAGATTTCTCATACAAAGAGAGATTTGGGAGAGATTTGACATTCTTGGAGAGATTTCACATACAAAGAGATATTTGGGAGAGATTTCACATTCTTAGAGAGTTTTGGGAGAGATTTGACATTCTTGGAGAGATTTCTCATACAAAGAGAGATTTGGGAGAGATTTCACATACTTAGAGAGATTTGGGAGAGATTTGACATTCTTGGAGAGATTTCACATACAAAGAGATATTTGGGAGAGATTTCACATTCTTAGAGAGTTTTGGGAGAGATTTGACATTCTTGGAGAGATTTCTCATACAAAGAGAGATTTGGGAGAGATTTCACATACTTAGAGAGATTTGGGAGAGATTTGACATTCTTGGAGAGATTTCTCATACAAAGAGTGATTTGGGAGAGATTTCACATACTTAGAGAGATTTGGGAGAGATTTGACATTCTTGGAGAGATTTCTCATTCAGAGAGAGATTTGGGAGAGATTTCTCATAAAGAGAGATAAAGTGAAAACGATTGAGAGAGGTTTCATTGGTGACCTTTTCGAGTGTTCGGCTTCGCAATGCAGGGTCTGTAAGCCCCGTTAAGCCTTGTTTAAGGATCTTGCATACTCCCGATGAGTATGCAACATTGTTTTATCGGTTTGGCTCGCCACGTACCACAGTTTTAGGTTAAGGAGATCTAGATGTACGCACTTTTCAATTTATGATTTCTCAATAGAATAGAGAGTTGTTTAGAAATTACATAACGTAAACTCTAATACTCATGGCAAATTGAGTTGACCGGTTTGACTTGTTGACTTTAGTTGACTTTGACTTGACCGAAAATTGACGGTTGTCACATCATCCCCCCGTTAGAGGGAATTTCGTCCCGAAATTTGAATTTAGGCAAGGAGTGGGCATGAACAATCGAGCCATGATGTGGGGATACTTCCTAATCGACTGATTCTCGCGCCTCCAAGTGACTCCAGGTCCTTGGTTAGTATTCCTGCGAACTTTCACTAATGGGGAGTAGCGTTGCTGCGTTCGCTTAACCTTTCGGTCCATGGTCACTATGGTTCTTTCACGAAGGGGAGGCTCTTGTGGAACTCGATCTCGTCGAGGGGGATTACAAGAGTCTCGTCGAATAGATAATTCTGCAAGTTCGGGACGCGTCGGGTAGAATGTACTTTACTAAGCTCGCGGGAGTAGATTGAAGTTGCGATAACAAGGTTGATTCTTACAAGAATCTCGAAAGGCATAATTATCGGGGGTTTTGACTTTCCACGCTTCCCAAAGCATACTAAGCCTGCCCAGAGTGAGGTTTCCAGAGGAATTTGGGTCACTTATTCTGGAGTTCCAAAGGTTTCTTCCTTTTTAATTCTCTTCCCCAGTCATGGGTTGCTCCCTTCAGGGTCAAATTCGTAAGGGGATTCTGAAATTTTACGAGAAGTTCCAAAGGAACTAAGATGGTGGGTCAGCGAGGCCCGAAATTTTGGGGTATTCCTACTGACGCCTTTGGTGCTGATTGTTTCTCAACGGTTTTGATCAATTACAAGGGTCCTTATGGATTTCCTCATTGATAATGGTGTGTCTTAGGAATTTGAGTCCTCAATTCTAAAACTCGTATCTAGGGAACTTCGGGTAAAGCTTCTCTGATCGCATTGCTTTCGCGGTTTGTTGTAGCTGTTCTCCCTGGTTTCCTTCTTACTACGAGGGTAGATAAGCAAGTCACTTACAACGACAACGAGGAACTGATCCTAGTAAGAATGGCACATCCTATGAATACTGCGAACGGGTTGGTCTTATCCGAGGGGTATCACTACGGACTTGCAGCATCCGCATCAAATTTGGAGGATTGTTCTCGAACATCTTTCTTCAATACTCATGACTGGTGATATTCAGATCTCAGGTTCAATTCCTGAGGGGTTCCTCGTTCCTTGCGGTTTGTCGGCCTGTTCGTCTATGCGAGGCAGATAATAAAGGTTTCTACTGAAGATATTGTCAGGGCCTCTGAAGTTGATGGAACTATGAGCAATTTGCCTTTCTATTTGAAGAATAAGATCAGATGTTTTCCAGGGTGAGAAGCTTGGTTCTTCAATTTCATTGTTGAGTAGTTCGACAGGTTTGACCTAAGAGTTCTTGTAGCTCGGTAGGAAGAATGTGGGTTTGGTTTACACGACTAGGCCTTCTTAGATGGTAGGACATTTACTCGTCCCTCTGGGCAACCTTGGCCCATAGTTCATGGCAGAACTTGTACCATATCTGTCCCAAGCTTCTGTGCTTGAACCTTGTCTGCTACATGCGTGACATTCCTAAAGGTCTCCTGTAAATACTTGTGATAAGGTTTCGGTAAGTATAGCACTCCTCTGGTGCGTGTTTTGGGGTTCCATAGCAAAAGATGATCCGTAGGTTCGTGCTGGACGTTTATGAGCGACGAAGGTTTCGATGTTGGGGGGAAAGGTTAGGTGAAAGGTCCTTTTGTAGACGTTAAATCGGGAAGATGAGGGCTATATCAATGAAATTTGGATGATGACATCAATATCTTTCTAGATAACATGAGCCAGGCTGTAGTTATAAGAAGAGATCACTAAAGTGATAGAGTATCTTGTGTTTCTTTTTAGGGTGATAAACTTTGTTTGATGTTATCATTATTGTAGATGATTCATACCATAGTGTCTAGCACTGGTAGTGGGCGCGTTTCAATAGCCAGTAATGATACTTGATATCATGATCCCTGACAGGTTTCCTTACGATCGGGCGGTATATGAATGTCGTATGTAAGTTGATGTTGGTGAAATCGTCGAGTGGGTGGCCCCACTCAGTTCTTACTACTAGACACGGATTAGGAGTCAGGATGAAATTATTTGTTTCAAGACTTCAGTATTTTGATTATAATTAACCCCGATGTATGTACAAAGTCATCACATCTTACAGGTAATGATCCTAAGATCATATATGAATGTATTTGGTTCGATTTAAACGAGAGAGTATTTTAACTACTTTTAGAAAGACGGTGACTTTAGCAAGCATAACAATTTCATTACAAACATATGGTACTTAAACGTTTTTGTCGTTGGAAACATTACAAAAGTCCTAATATGGTTTCCTACTGTTCCTGCCGGTTCGTTTGTTACATTCCTCCGGCTCCTCCGTCATCCTTCTCGGTTGGACACTCTCTATTGAAGTGTCCCATTTCACCGCATAAGTAGCATACTGGGTCCGCCCTGGTGCTGGTGATTGAAGGGAGATGCTGGGTCGGGGCCTTACAGAAATGGGAGGTATGTCCTTTCCTGTTGCAGTTATCACATTGTAAAATTCGGCAACCTCCTGTGTGATGGTAATTACACTTGTTACACTTCGGGAGTGATCCCTCATATGGTCTGGCCGGCGTATGAGTGGAAGACCCTGTGGCTAGTGTCGGGGCATGTGTCGTGACTGCTGTTGTAATGGTGGAGGTGGCCATAGGTTGTTGTCTTTTAGTGGATCTTTGAGATTGGTGGCGCTCCTTCATGTTCCAAAACTTTCTCTTCTTGCTCGTAGGTTTGTGGCCCGAGGTACTTTTGCTGGCAGGCACCTGTTGGTGTTCCTGATTGTTACCACAATCTGATTTGTCAGTACCGCTTCCATTTCTGCTGGCGTTGTTAGCATTGAACTATGCCATGACGGCTGCCACGGCTGCCGTGACTGCAGCCTGAAAAGTAGCAGCGTCCATCTGTAGAGTTGGCGCCTTACTAGTTGGTTGGTTGCCTCTTGGTGAAGACATAGCTCTGTTTCACGATGAAAAACATCTTCGTTAGTGGAAATGATTATCTTAAGTGCATCCTTACGATTTATATTTACGCATATAAATTTTGCACATTACTGTACTATTCCTAGCGTTTCCGCTAACATTCTTGAAATGGAGTAGGTTTCATACGGGCGTTAAGCTTTACTCATCTTAGAATCATGTGTGTCCAAACACGCTTGGCTGAGGAGTTTTGATGGGACCCGGTGTATTAGTGTTGGTATGATCGCACCCATAAGTCTATGAAGAAGGAACTTCTCAACAAAATGATTAAGGGTGAGATGATAATGAGTTTCTAGAATGGCTATACGTCACGAGTTTCTAACTAAGTTTTATCTTATAACGATTTGTAACTTAATTCGGTCGTTAAGGGCATTCTGAAACCAGTTCTCAACGGGAGTCTTTATATGGTAAACCCATGAATTTTTTTTAGTAGTTTTGTATCCAAGTGAACCCTTATACTTGACCCAAGCTAGGTCCTTATTATGACCAATTGATGTATGCTGAGTTATATAATTAAGGCTAAGTAGTCCTTCGAGTCTGTTAGGTATGTCCTAAGCCCATCTTGTCAATACGACTGTAGTAATTCGGGTTTTGGTGAATTTTTTTTTGACCTAGATGTAGGTTTACCTCACATCTATGCATGGAAAAGTTTTGATAGCAACTAGATCTCTTGTTTAGCATAACTGCTTAACTCACAGTGTCATGCTCACGCCTAGAATAGAGTAGTACCAACGCATACTCACGAACCTAATTTACAAGGTCTTGTGAGCGGTATGAACTCTACTTACAACGATCTATCCCTTGCGATGCATGAGGCAAGGTCGATGCACCTTGCAAATCGATGCTTGGCTGCAATCCTCCTCTCTTTGAATGTTGTGTGTCTACCCCGTTACTCTCTTGCCTCTGCCTGAGTGGTGATAAGGTCCTAAATAGAGAGTTGGTCTCCAAAATAGTAGTCTCTTTCCGAATCTCGGGTACGTGAGACAGTAGGGCCTGTAGTAGCGTGTAGTTTCCGAACTCGGGTTATAGTCTACCTGCTTTAATCCCCGATGTTCGCGATCTGCTGGGTCTTCGCCGGGAGGGCTCTGTCAGTCGGTCCCCCGTGGTTGAGGTCATAGCACCCTCGTTGATCTCCACATGGTGGTTGTTGTCATTACTGTCGACATTCAACCCTCGATCACGATTGCCCAACGGGGCACAGGTTCGATGTAGTCGAAACGGTTCGCGGAAACCCTTGCTATGCATGGAGGATTGATTACCTCCGGTTCCACTTTTGATTCTCCTCATAACCATTCACCACTTCTTGGGTTCGGATTGGGAAAGTAGGGGTCTTCCGGTAAGTAGGATCTTGCTATGTTGTACTTGCGAGAATAAGAGTGGAAGAGATAATTACTAGGCGTCTAACTCTATAATTAATTATTTATAGGGGTGATCCTTATTAGTTACTTCTATAATGACATAGTTCATACTAATTACATATAACAAGATATGATAGACCTTCGAATAAGTGATCCTACCCTAGATCCACATCCAAACAAGGAAAAGGAAGTAAGGCAATGACCACAAATTCTAAGTCTATGATTTCTAAGTTATATAATATCTTAGGGTATCCACTTAGGGGCTATAGATCTATTATTAAGGATCTATTTAGTTTTAATATACGTAATTATAATAACGCAAAATACCCCTATGGTATTTTATTGTGGTAGTGTTGGTAAGTTTTTAGACTTGTTGCCATATCACAACCATTCTTGGGCATGTGCTAATCACTCCTCGGACTAGCATAGTTGATCAGGCTATGCCACTCCCAAGACTGACCATACATCCCCGAGCTTACCTGTGATATCCAACAATCATTACTTTTGTTTTTTTCTAGAATGATGCTGACCTTAGTATGTATGCATGCCTGTATACTTTTAATAAGAAACTACTTATTTCTAAAAGTGTAGTTGATTTGAAAACTTTAAATCAGAGACTCTAGTCCCAATGCATTTATAGTTTGTATATCTTATGTGGTTCGATATACTGAGTTCACTATAAACAATGCTCTGATACCAATCTGTCACACCCCCAAACCAAGGATGGCGGAAACGTCCGAGGGTGGAGGACTTCATGTAGAGTATCACAACAACGAGTATAATAGTGCTCAATGTAAATACAACCATCATAAATATAATTGAAAAAAAGTTACACCAAAGTATATGTTTACATGATTCGAATCAATTACATTATGAAACAAAATGAACTGTTTGACGATTTATCGTCCCATCCTCAAAACGTTGTTGATTTCCTGTTTTCACTGAATTCCTGAGAATACAAGTAGTTTTGAAAAGTGTCAACACAAAGGTTGGTGAGTTCATAAGAGATTTTGTTGGAGAAGTAAACCGTTTTCCTTGTAAAAGCGATAGAATATGTATCCAGAAAATCCGATATTTTCTTTATAAAATTTATGTAATGTAGTCTTATAATCGACGACCAAAATGTATAAGTAACCTCTCTTACTAATAGAAAATGATATGTGTTTAAAATGACATAGACGCGCTTGAATTAAATGAAATTCCCGTAAATTCTTATGTTTGTTAATACTTTATGTATATGTAGTCCTAAATCTCAGGACCGAGAAAATAACAAGTATTGTCCATACTTAAAGTTATAATTGTGGTTTCAAATGATGTGTAGTCATATATACCAAAACCGAAAGTGTACAGCAATATCTGTACTTATTGAGATAAAAAGTGATTTTAAAATCGACATAAAACCCATTTAAGTTTTATAAAAATCCCGTAAACTTTATGTATTGTTATATCCTTATGTGAGTCGCTATAATCATACTATGACTAATGAACCTGCCACGACGTTTCTCAGGCGTCGTAAAACTGAAATGACATTTGTCACCCGTAGACCTGCAGGTCCCACTGTAGCTAGCAACAAGGTGTGGGGTGTCAAACCCAATATAGATCTATACACAACTATCACGTTCTCCCTCCAGGAGACTCTGATTATAACTAACAGGAATTTATATCCCGCACTCGGACGTACGGAAAGAGATTGTCTCACAATTTAGGTTAACAAGTTTACAAGTTGTGTGCGTGAGTGTAAAACCTTTCTGTATAAATGTAACCTTTTTGTACGTGTGTGTTATGTGATGTATCATAAACTATACCTATTATAGTTTTATCCAAAATGTTTGTAATATATAAGAACTCTTTTATGAAAACGCGTTTGTGTTATGAAATCCATTAAACTATGCTTATTATAGCTTATATACGTGTTCTAAATGAATGAATAATCTTATCATGAACGACTTATTTTCAGTTTATGATGATAAAATTTACAACGGAACACATTCGATACTTAGAATTTATTATTATACACTTTGCTCAACATAATACAAAGTGTTATGAAAATTATATGATGTTAACTAAATTAGACCTTCCTGCACTGTTTTAGAAAAGCCATAGAAAAATCCTACGAAGTCGAAAACTAAATCCGTAACTTCTGAGAGTTCCCAAGATGTGTCTAGTTTACTCATAATTTTTATCATGATTTTTAATGATCTCTAACTTGGGTGAAAATGTCCATAATCACTGACTGGTCCGGATTGGTGTTTGAAATGATAGGCAGTTTTGTAAAATTCACCATAAATTGTAGAAAAATCGTATGGAGATGTGCAAGTAGTCATTTTAAAGCTAAGAACTGGAACTACTTACACCTAAAACAGTTTTGAAAAATAAAATGTTTAAGTGGTCCAAAACAGTCCGTGAATGGAGTTGAACGTTTCTGATGAAGGCTGTTAGAAAAGTGTAGTTATGTTCTTGGTGTTTTAACTTGTATTCCCCCCCCTAAAAACTTGAGAAAACATGAAAATATGGGGGTATGAACTCACCTTGAGAGATTTCAGTAGGTAAGTGTTGAAGAAGAGAAGTGTTCAACCCAAGAACACTTGAAGAATCACTTGAAGATTCGAAGATCTAACACAATTATGAGAGAGTTTGTGTAAGATATCCATGATTTGAGTAGAAATAAGTGAAATAATCATAAAGATAAGGGATTATTCTTACCAAATGTAGAAATGGAGAGATTTCTCATACAAAGAGAGATTTGGGGAGATTTCACATACTTAGAGAGATTTGGGAGAGATTTGACATTCTTGGAGAGATTTCACATACAAAGAGATATTTGGGAGAGATTTCACATTCTTAGAGAGTTTTGGGAGAGATTTGACATTCTTGGAGAGATTTCTCATACAAAAAGAGATTTGGGAGAGATTTCACATACTTAGAGAGATTTGGGAGAGATTTGACATTCTTGGAGAGATTTCTCATACAAAGAGAGATTTGGGAGAGATTTCACATACTTAGAGAGATTTGGGAGAGATTTGACATTCTTGGAGAGATTTCACATACAAAGAGATATTTGGGAGAGATTTGACATTCTTGGAGAGATTTATCATTCAGAGAGAGATTTGGGAGAGATTTCACATACTTAGAGAGATTTGGGAGAGATTTCTCATAAAGAGAGATAAAGTGAAAACGATTGAGAGAGGTTTCATTGGTGACCTTTTCGAGTGTTCGGCTTCGCAATGCAGGGTCTGTAAGCCCCGTTAAGCCTTGTTTAAGGATCTTGCATACTCCCGATGAGTATGCAACATTGTTTTATCGGTTTGGCTCGCCACGTACCACAGTTTTAGGTTAAGGAGATCTAGATGTACGCACTTTTCAATTTATGATTTCTCAATAGAATAGAGAGCTGTTTAGAAATTACATAACGTAAACTCTAATACTCATGGCAAATTGAGTTGACCGGTTTGACTTGTTGACTTTAGTTGACTTTGACTTGACCGAAAATTAACGGTTGTCACAACTCCCCTATTGGAGCAGATCTGGGAGGCTCAACAGGAGACTATGAAGGAAGAGCATCGGAAGAGTGAGCGAATAGTGGGTCAAGTCACGTCTTTCGTTTATGATAGCTGGGGGTTATTGACACTACACCGTAGGGTGTGGGTGCCGTATCATGGAGGCGTGCACCAGATCTTTTGGAGGAGGCGCACAAATCCCGATTCTCTATTCATCCAGGGGCGACGAAGATGTATCGGGATCTTCGCCTAGACTATTGGTGGCCCTGCATGAAGCGGGATGTGGCGTGGTACGTCAAGCGGTGTTTGACCTGCAAGAAGGTCAAGGCCGAGCACCCAAGACCGCATCGCAAGATGCAGCCGTTGGACATCCCGTTATGGAAATGGGAGGATATTACGATGGATTTTATCACCAAGCTTCTCCAGACGGCGCGAGGAGTAGATTCGATTTGGGTAATCGTGGATCGGTTGACCAAGAGCGCCCACTTTATTCCGATTCAGGAGAGTATCTTGGCCAAAACGTTGGCCGATATCTACATCAGGGAGATAGTGGCGCGGCACGGGG
Organism: Lactuca sativa; assembly: GCF_002870075.4. Lineage (NCBI taxonomy): Eukaryota > Viridiplantae > Streptophyta > Magnoliopsida > Asterales > Asteraceae > Lactuca > Lactuca sativa. Next base: position 244,426,925 of record NC_056626.2, on the reverse strand, counting down.
TGCCAGTGTCAGTGATATCAGATCGAGATGTGCGGTTCACTTCCAGGTTTTGGAAGAGGTTTCATGATGAGTTGGGCACTCGTCTGCATTTTAGCACCGCCTTTCACCCGCAGAAGGATGGTCAGAGTGAGCGGACCATCCAGAATTTGGAGGATATGCTGCGGGCATGCGTGTTTGATTTCGGTGGTAGCTGGGATACCTATCTTCCCTTGGCTGAGTTCTCGTACAACAACAGCTACCACGCGAGTATTGACCGTCCCCCATTCGAGATATTGTACGGTCAGAGGTGCAGGACCCCGATATGCTGGGGTGAAGTTGGCCAGAGGGTCGTGGGGAGCACCGAGGTGGTGCTCAAGACGACCGAGAGGATCCAACAGGTTCGGAGCAGGCTCCAGACTGCGTAGAGTCGGCAGAAAAGTTACGCCGACAAGCGTCGATCCAACCTGGAGTTCCAAGTCGGGGATATGGTTCTCCTGAAGGTTTCGCCTTGGAAAGGCGTCATTCGATTCAGGAAGCGGGGCAAGTTGGGCCCGAGATTCATCGGACCGTTCAGGGTTGTGGTCCGGGTGGGCAAGGTGGCATATCGGCTGGATCTGCCAGCCGAGCTCAGCCAGATCCACAGCACCTTCCATGTCTCCCAGCTGCGGAAGTGTCTCATGGATGATTCAGCGGTGGTGCCATTAGAGGATACTCAGGTTGATGACAGCCTGAATTACATTGAGCGCCCAGTCGCAATCCTCGACCGGAAGTCGAAGGATCTAAGGAAAAAGAGGGTGGAGTTAGTGAAAGTGCAGTGGCAGCACCGAAAGGGGTCCGAGTGGACTTGGGAGCCGGTGGAAGAAATGATGGAGCATTACCCCGAGCTGTTTCAGGATCAAGCAGCAGACTTCGAGGACGAAGTCTAAAATAAGTGGGGGAGATTTGTAGCACCTGGTTTCTGGTACGTAAAATTTATCTTAGTGTTCTTCATTTTTAGCCTTGGACTCGGCGAGTTGCAGGTCTGAATTGCCGAGTAGGGACGGGATCCGGAACACGTTTAAGTTGGCGACTCGGAGAGTCACAGCTGTCTGTTGAAACCCAAAATTGCAAGGGTTTGCACCCTATTTAAACCCTCATTTCCACCCCAAGCTCGTCCCCATTCATCCTCAGAGCTCCCAACATCGTTTTGCCCTCATTCCATGTGAGATTAAAGTGTTTTTGTGTGTTCTTGAAGTTTTTGGAGGAGGAAGAAGTGTAGATCAAGAAGAGGAGAAGGAGGCCAAGCATCTTTGTGACATCTCAACGTTTTCCTTGAGGTATAGCTCGTTTCCCCTTTGTTTTCAAGCTTTTAGTCTCTATTAGCTTCATGAAAGTCCCTCTTGAGCCATTCCCCAAGCTTGTTTGTGCATTGTGGGTTGTATTAAGTTGTTAGCCTTTAGATCTAGGCACTATTTAGTCCCTGGAGCTTGGATCTACTGCCTTTATGGAGTCATATTGCATGAAAGTCCTAGATCTACCCCTTTTGGTACACTTTGAGCCCTAAAACCTTTATTGGTGATTATTTACACGTAAAGTTGGAAACTTTACGTGTTATTCACGCCCTAGAAACCCAGATCTATGAATGGCATGAGCTGGATTCAAGCAAAATCGCGTGTATAGTTTTTGCATGAGGCCGACCCGGCGAGTCGTTTATCTGACTCGGCGAGTCGAGTCGCGAGTCCCCGAGTTTCCCCCTTGTTGCATTTGCGGTTGGGAGTGATGAGTCATTTGGTGTGACTCAGTGGGTCGGAAGCTAGACTCACTCATGAAGTCACTCGGCGAGTCAATGCCATGACTCGAAGAGTTCAAGGCAATCTTCTTGTCTCAAGAACAACTCGGCGAGTCACAGTTTAGAGTGTTCTTCGGATGAAGATGAACTCGGCGAGTTGTTCATACGACTCGGCGAATAGGATGAAGGACCATTGGACTTGGGTATAGAAGGAAAACTCGTCGACTCAACTCTTAACTCGACAAGTAGAGACAGATCTGTGGTCAGACTAGGGAAAGGGACTCGGCGAGTTGGCAAGCCAACTCGACGAGTCTGGTCAACTGGCAGTTGATTGTGACTTGACTTGTTAAGGGTAAATGGTCAATTTACCCTGAAGGCGGTTAGCAGTATTTGACTGAGTTTTTGTGGGAATTATAGTCGGAGGAGTTCCGGAGCGGCATCAGCAGCAGGCAGTCAATTCCCACACCGATCAACAGCTACTTTGAGGTGAGTTTCCTTCCAGTAGGAACGGGTCTAAGGCACCAAGGCCGGCCCATATAGACGGGATGTTAGTACGAGAGTGTGGGCCGAGCCCGTATCTCTTGGTTGAGTTGATTATGATATGTGCTAGTATGATAGAGTTGTCTATACTTGTTGTCTGTGTGATACTTGCATATTATGGGTTAGCGGCTGAGTGTGGGCAAGGCCCGTATCTCTCCGAGAGTGGAGTGTGGGCAAGGCCCGTACCTCCCAGATAGTGGAGTGTGGGTGAGGCCCGTACCTCTCGGCTAGCGGAGTGTGGGCAAGGCCCGTATCTTCATGAGTGTGGGCAAGGCCCGTATCTCCTAGTTGTATGTTGTATGCTTGCGTGGTTTGAGGTATTATGGGGGAATTCACTAAGCTTCGTGCTTACAGTTTTCAGTTTTGGTTTCGAGTACCTCTTCGTCGAAGGGGAAGGAGCTGGCGCGGTAGCGGTACATCACACACACACCTGCTTATACTCTGCATTATGACATCTATTTGGGAGATTGTACTCTGACATTTTGTGATTGTGACAATGTTTTCTGACATGCAACATCTTTTTTGAAATGAAATGGTTGTTGAATTTCTAAATGTTTTGCTAAGTACATGTTCAAAAACGAAAATTTTGGCTCGTATTTTTAGGACGTTACAGAATATGTCGTTAGTGCTCTCTTGCTTCCCATTAGCCATCTCAACAGTGAATGTTTCATTTTGTGGTTGCGGTTTTTGTTTGAGTAGATATTTAAGTTTATGGCTTACAGAGCTGCGCTCAGCATCACTATAAAAAAGTATGCATGCATAAGAGTAATTGAGAAGGAACGTACCCGTGACTACTGTGGGATCCGCTATTGCCTCCTCCTGACCCATTGCTAGCACCCTTCCTGCACTGCCCGTATTCCTTGCTTTCAGGCAATTCTTCTTGTAGTGCCCCGTTTCACCATACCCATAGCAAGCTTGGCTGACTCCCCTGCTAGGGGAGTCACATGCTACATGGTTTAAAGAATCTTAGGCTAACTCACATGCTACATCGTTTAAAGAATCTTAAGCTAAGGGGTTTGCTCCTACTACACATCTGGTGTTTGATTCTAAACGTTGTGGGATTCAATCTTTTAGCGTAAGATTGTTTAAAGTGTGGGGCATGTGATTGTATTCATGCGATAGTCGCCTGACACCAATAGAGAGTCGCATGGTAATTAGTGGTATGGTGAATAGTATGTGCTCAGTCGGCCAGTCGCATTATTAGATGAACGTGTGGTGGTTTCCTTAGATGGGGATCAATTCGTTGTAGGTTAGCGCTAGGAATGATCAGCCACTCTTGATAGAGTGGGAGCAGGGCGAAGGTGAACTGTGGTGTTAGGAGTTTGAGTTTGAGGATTTCATAAGAGGATCCGTCAGATTTTATTACATTGTAGTGCCAGTCGGCTCCTCTATACGAAGGCTGCTTTCTTTGTGCTTTGTGGAGCTCATGAGTGATGTGAGTTATCTATTAGATGAATATGTCAAGTCACATTTGAAAAAGGTTGGATACTCTCAGAGTGACAAATTTGACCCTGTTGTGTAGCTCTTGTCTGAGTCCAACCGTTGTAGGGATGAGTCTGTTACTCGAAGGATTATCTGAGCTTTGTTGCATGTGATTATATTCATGGAATAGCTAATTGACATTGTGAGAAGTTCTTCAGCAACTGATGGTAGAGAAGTGTGGAACCCTAGGATAGGGAGTATTCTAATGCAGTTGTCTTGCTGTTTAGCAGGTTTCAGGAATATTTTGTGACTAGGTCTTAGAGGACCGAAGATGCTTCTTGAGGAAAGTACGGATACGTCTGGAAGGTAGTATTGGGCCCGTACTACTGGAAACACATGATCCATACTCGATTGAAGGAAGATTTTGGGGATTCTAAGGATTTTTCATAAAAGATAGGATGGTTGGATACCATGGTTCGAGGTAGTGGTTCCGTATATGTCGTTCTTTTGGCTTCGGCTGCTCAGTTGAGGATGGGTTTTGTGTTTGTTCAAGCCCCTATGGCGATATTGATGTGGGTTGAGTGGTTCAGAATCATCTGGGTATGTTGGTTGGAAGTCTAGAGGGTTTTCTTAAAAGTCGTGCCTCGGACCTTGAGACACGAAGAGGAAGTCGTTGATATGATTGACTTGGAGATTGCATCTGGGATTTAAGTGACAGATTGTCAGATTAGATTGTCGTTATTGGTGGAAAGGATCTTTCCCTTTAGATTTCTGAGTTCGAAGGAGTGGGCAAGCTTGTGACCCCCCAAGTTAGGTTGGATTCTCAACTTTGAGGTCTATTGGTCGCGGTGGTTGGTAGATGTATGTCAGTGCCAGTGAGCATACGTGGTTTGATGAGGCACAAGTACCTTAGCGATTTTGAGCAAGGGTCGTTTTCTTAGGATATGGGAAAGTCGGGTGCCAGATTATCGGGTGGGTTGCAAGAAAGGGGTGTATGTTTGGATTGTAAATATACAGTTACCTGTACTTTGTTAGTTTTTATTTTTTGAAATTCAGAGCATTCAGCTGAAATTCAGTTTTCTCTTAGGGTCAGTTTGATCTGTATCTTGAGGACCATTCTGTGGATGATATTAATTTCCGGGTTAAGTATGGTTGTACCTGGTTGGGTTGTTTGGGTTATGTTTTGGTTTCACTAGTAGTGGGTGCTGTTTCGAGTTCTAAGTGGTGGAGAATTAGTATTATCAGGTTGAGTGTCAGTCATTGAGGGTTCTGTCAGTTTGCTGTTTGGTTTGTTGCTTTCAGATTTGTTGGGTAGAAGTTAATTAGTGAACCCTCCTGTGCAGTTTGGTTTGTTGTTTGGTTTGCTGCTTTCAGATTTGTTGGGTAGAAGTCTTTCAGTGGGAATTCTCTGAAGGATTCAAGTGGTGACAGTTTAGAGCAAGAAATGCATCACCTACCCTCCTGTGCAGTGTTTTTATGCTCCCTTGGTCCCTGGGTATGTCTACCCTCAATGGTGAAGTGGAATTCTAAATCATAGCAGACTCAGATTTTGGTACCCTGTAGGATCATCTTGGAGGACTTCTCGAGCTACTGGTGTAGTAATGGAATCCATTCCGTCTGAAACAAGTATGGGGTGTTGGTTCACCGATCATGAGGATATTTTCTGTTTTGAGTATGGTGGCCTTTTCGATTATCTCTAGTGTTTCTTTTCTCTTTAGATGAGATTATTGGTTCTTAAACATGTGTATGGGGGTGCTCCTTGTGAGCTAGGCTAGAGGGCATTGAGGCTCTTGGTTCGAATTATGTGCATGATTGTATTGGGTTTTAGCTTCCAATTTGGATCATGAGTACAACCGTTATCCTATCCGCAGATCGTGTGCGACTTTGTTTTCATGAGGTCTTGCTTGGTAGCTGTATTTGTTGTGCTTACTTGGCTTTGTAAGGGATTTGCTTAGGTCCCTTCAAAGTAATGGAAGGTGGGCATATCCAGGCCCAGAGTGTTGGATGAATGATGCGATGACTACAATGTCGGTGGGTTATCGGGAGGATTCCAGTCCTAGGATGTAGGCCTACTGATCATGATGGTTTATTTCTTTTACTTGTAGTGCTTTTGGTGTAGATGCAATGACGGGGGTCCGGGCGAGTCGTAAATCTATTGGTTGGATAAGGGAAACCGTAAGGATTGAGTGAAGTATCAGTCAGGTATCATAAAGTCTCGGTAGGTTGTATGGAATATAATTTCAGTGTTTTGCAAGTTGATGTTAGATTTGTAATTCTCAACTTGTAAATTTCTTATGCAGTTGTAAGTCATGAAGTTCTTGGTGATTATATCGAGTGGATGCCCAGGTGGGGGTTCACTGGAGCCGGTAAGGGTTGGATGTATCACATAAGATCATGGTTTGATTGTCGTTGTTTGTCAAAGTAGTGGTTGGTAATAGCATATCAAAGAGTCAAGGGTTGTTAAGATTTTGGGTTCATCATATGGGTTAGTTTTGGGTTATGTTCGCGGTCGGTCTGTTTCGACAATCATTCGTCTTGGTTCTGGTAATGCCCCAGTTAGGGTCTGCGGGTAGATTCAAATGGATATTAATCAGTTTTAGTGAAGGTTCCATGAGGAGGTATCATGGGTAGTCATTTTCGAGCAGGCTTTTTGTGGAAACTTGTGTTGGGAATCGCAAGTGGGTTCGTGCATGGTCCGTATCCAGGGCGGAGGGGGTTAAGAAACCTGATCATGATGGTTTATGTCTTTTACTTGTAGTGCTTTTGGTGTGGATGCACTGACGGGGGTCCGGGCGAGTCGTAAATCTATTGGTTGGATAAGGGAAACCGTAAGGATTGAGTGAAGTATCAGTCAGGTATCGGAAAGTCTCAGTAGGTTGTATGGAATATAATTTCGTGTTGGGAATTGCGAGTGGGTCCGTGCATGGTCTGTATCCAGGGCGGAGGGGGTTAAGAGTTTAGATTATGTGTATGCACTCAAGGATGGCTCCATCCTGTGAATGAAGGGCAAGTGCTGAGGTTTCGGGCTCTTACCAGCAATGTATCGGCCCAACAGTAAAGGAAGTCTCTATTTTGTATCTCTTGTGTGTTTATGGAATTGTTATCACCAAAGGTTGAATATATTTTTCGATGGATAAGTGTCATGGAAATCTTAGATGTTATTTTGTTAGGACTCAAAACTTTGAAGGATTACTATGGAGATGATGTCCATTTTCAAGATATGTTTGAAAAGTGTGTAAGTGGCGCCAATGACGAGTTCATGTTGTAAGATGGGTTCCGCTTCAAAGGTAATTGTCTTTGTGTTCCGAAACTTGCAATCTGTGAGCTACTTTTTCGTGAGGCTCATGGTGGAGGATTGGATGGCCACTTTAGAGTTGAAAAGACATTGGAGGTGTCGAAAGGAGCATTTCTTTTGGCTATTTTAGATGGCTAAAAGTTCCTTCAAGCCTGGGTTGTACTCGCTATTTCTAGTTCCTGTTCATCCTCGGGAAGATGTGTCCATGGATTTTTTATTGCCATGCCTAACACTAAAAGGGGTAAAGATGCTATCATGTGATGGTGAACATATTTTTCAAGATGGTGCATTTTGTTGCTTGCCACAAGAATAATGACCCAAGCAATGCTGCCGATTTGTACTTCAAGGAGAAAATGTGATGGTGAACATATTGAGAAAATGTGTATGTTGAATTTTTGTACAATCGTTTTCCTACTTTTGCTATTGCTTATTCTCCATTTGAGGTTGTTTATGGTGTTAATCAATACTTTCCAGTAGACTTAATCATGTTTCCAAAGGAAGAGTTGGTTTACAAGGATGTTGAAGCAAAATCGAAGTCTATAATGAAGTTACAGCAACAAGTTTGTGATCACATTGTGGCGGTTAACTCAACTTACCAATAGAAGTCCAACAAAAACATGAAGCCTCCACTGTTTCTTGAAGTTGATTTGGTATGGATGCATTTGAGAAAGGAATGATTCCCAAGCAAGCACAAAAACAAGTTGATTCCAAGAGTTGAAGGTCGTTACAAAGCGGTGAAACGTGTGTGTGATAATGCTTATAAGGTTGAACTTCCAGGAGAATATCTTGTCCATGCAACGTTTAACATTGGAGATTTTTCATCGTATCTTGATGATGATGGCCTTACTGAATTGAGGTTAATTCCTTTCAAAGGGGGGATGCGTCAAATTTCAATATGGGTGTAATTGGTTGCGACGAGTTGCGACTGGATGAGAATGATTGCAAGACGTCGCAATCGCATTTGATCAGTACAATTGGTTGTGATCCTCAGAACGTGTTGCAATGTGATTCATGGAATGTGTTGCAATGCGATTCTTGAAATTCTATCGGATGCGAACAACCTCAAAAGACAGCATACTCTTATGCACTCGAATCCGAACGAAGCATGCTTATTGTTGGATACAAAAGTAACTTGTTGGGATCAATGGCAGATGGGGTTTGCATGGTAACATACATGGACTAAGGGTAGGAGTTTCTATTTACTAGTTTGCATATTTCACCGTAATTTTAGTTTCCAATAAGCCTATAGAGATAGTTTCTTCTAGTAGTGTAACGCCCCGATTCTGGTATGTTATTTAATATTCTTATTTCTTCAAGTTTCAAGAGGGACTCGACGAGTCAGTGGCCCGACTCGGCGAGTCCATATCCTGGACTCGGCGAGTCCATCGGTCTGAATGAAACCCTAAATCCCTGGGTTTTGCACCCTATATAAACCATGTTATGAGCCCCAACCTCGTCCCCTTCACCCTCAGAGCATCATTTAGCAAACCCTAACCTTTCCTTGAGCATTTTGAGCATTTATTGTGTGAATCTTGAAGTTTTGGAAGAGAAGAAGGAAGCTAGATCCAAGGGAGTAGAAGGAGATCCAAGAACTTGCATCTATTGCAGAGTTATTGAGGTAAAAATCAGATTCCCTCGGTTTCTATGTTTGATTCTCCATTATTGGATCACATTTAGACCATTTAATCCATTCCTTAGCTTACTTATGGTAGAGAGATCACATTGGGGTGATTGGCCTTCGGGTCTAGCCATGTTTTAGTCCCTAAGTCGTGGATCTAACACCTTTTTGAAGCCATTTTGCTTGAAAGCCCTATATCTACTCCTTTAAGTGTCTTTTTAGCCTTTAAATCCCTTTTCATGCATATGTACACGTAAAGTTGGAAACTTTACGTGGTAACTAAGCTTTATGAACCTAGATCTATAAGTTGTATGCATTAGATTTGAGCAGAATCATCAGAGTAGTGTTGCATGCAACCGACTCGGCGAGTTGTTCTTCAGACTCGACGAGTCGAGTCGAGAGTCCCCGATTTCTTCCCCTTTTATGTGTCATGCCGAGTGGAATCAGTGAGTCGGAGACCAGACTCATTCATGAAAGGACTCGGCGAGTCAATGCCCTGACTCGCCGAGTCCAAGGCAATCTTCATACCTCAAGAATAGACTCGATGATTTGTTCAAACAACTCGGCGAGTCACAACCAGAGTGTTCATGTGCTGAAGGAGGACTCGACGAGTTGTTCATACAACTCAGCGAGTCGGATGCAGATTGACTGAATGTTAGTATCGAAGAGGAACTCGTTGAGTCTATGCCAAACTCGACGAATAATAGCGAGCAGTAGCAAGAAAGTGAGAAAAAAGGACTCAACGAGTTGGTAACCCAACTCGACGAGTCAGGTCAACTGAATGCTGACTTTGACCAATATGTTGATTTTGAGCCGTGGTAAAATAGTCATTTTACCCTCAGTATAGTTATCAGTGATTGATTAAGTGTAGTTACGGAAATTGTAGCCGGGGAGATACCGGAGCAGCAGAAGACAGTTTCCCGAGCAGTTCATTCAGCAGCCAAATTACGAGGTGAGTTTCCTTCCAGTAGGAAGGCGTCGACGGCCACAATGCCAGCCCGATTAGCTAGCAGTAGTTTCCAGACTTCGGTCCGATGCAGTAGATAGTGTGTTTGATGCCTTTGTGGATCAGACAGGATTTATGTGTTATGTGTTGCGGGCTACGGCCTGATGCAGTATGCAGTATATGTATTTATGCTAGATGATATGTATTATGCTAGTTGATACGTGTTTATGCTATGCTATGATCAGTCAGTTCTAGACTTTGGTCCGATGCAGTTAGTTCCGGACTGCGGTCCGATCCAGTCAGTTCCGGACTTCGGTCCGATGCAGCTAGTTCCGGACTCCGGTCCGATGCAGGGGACAAGGTCCCAGTCAGTTCCAGAATTCGGTCTGATGTAGTGGGCAAGGCCCAGTATGTGATTTATATGTATTGTATGGTATGTGGTAGTTTGGGGGAGCTCACTAAGCATCGTGCTTACAGTTTTAGTTTTGGTTTCAGGTACTTCCGCAAGTAAGGGGAAGAGCTCGAGATGATGGCATCGCACATACCAAAGCTTCAGTTTTTGTCCTGGGAGTTTGTTTTGATACTTAGTTTGATTTTATATAGTTGTTTCATGACATTTTATTATGGTTGCAGATATTTGACGTATGGTTTTGTGATATGACGTTCAGTATATGATTTTTATTATTATTAAAACAAAAATTTTTGGGTCGTATTTTGGGATGTTATAAGTGGTATCAGAGCCTTGGTTTGAGGGATTCGGATACACTCTTGGGCGTGTCTGAACTCAAACTAAGGAAATGGTAAAAGGTTTTAAAAGAAAAGCATTTTGAAAAAGAACTTAGAAAGAAAAGAGTTTTGATAAAGAGAAAAGGGTGCGGTGCATGCGATCAGCCGAGCTCAAGTAAGTACTCCCAAATTACTCATACAAGTTTATATTATGATTATCTGTTTTAGTTTCAGTAGAACAACATGCTAGTATTAGACTAAGGATCTAGGAGGATGCCTTATGTGTCCGCTTTATGTATTTCAGCTTTATGAGAATTGCATGCTAGTATTGAGTAGACAGCAGTAGGATAGCCTTTTTAGGTTATGCCTGATAGCATGAGCTTAGCATAGTCTGCTAGTACAGTTTCTCATTATGAGGATATAATTGCTTGAGTAGTTTTTCGTGTCCGAATGTTGTTTGCTTCGTGCTTTGTGGGACTCTGAGTGAGGGAAGTTAGCCATTAGGTGAATATGCTACATCACATGTGAACAAGGTTGAATAATATATCAGAGTGTTGGAGTTGTCCCAGCTGCGCAGCTCTTGTTTGAGTCTAACCGTTGTGGGGACGAGTCTCTTACTCAAAGGATTATCTGAGCCTCGCCACATTTGATGGTATTTAGGTAATGGTTAATTGGCATTACAAGGAGGCCTTCAACAGCTGAGGACTGTTTGAGTCAGAGATTTCCCTAGGGAAAGCCAAGGATGAGAGTAGTAGAGATCAGCAGCAGTAGTAGTGGCTTGGTGGAGTCGAGGCAGTTCTTGAGGAAAGTATGGATAGATGTGGAAGGTAGTAGGAGCCCATACTACTAGAAGCAGAGGATCTGTACTTGAATCAAGGAAGGCTGAGATGAGACTGAAAATCCGGTAGTAGTAATGATCCATCGAGTCATATCAGTGCTCTGACGTTTATTGTGATGTGTTTTTAGAATGGTGGTTTGACGCCCGAGACCAACATGCAGTAGTTTAGGTGCCGGAGAGGGATCGTGATTAGGCTCGGGAGCCAAGAAGTTGGATGATCAGACTAGAGAGTTCTTCACTTCAGAGGTTACTCACATCATTCTTGAGCAGACTCCAGTGATCTTTTGTTCGATCAAGGAGGGTATACTAGAGTTGATGGAGGAGAAGCTAGGCACCTTTCGTGCTGAGGTGGCGGCCATGATGGGGTCGCACACACTTACTTTTAGGGAGTTCTGGGCATGTGGAGCTCTAGATTAGCACGGGGCGCAGGACCCCACAGCGAGTACCAGATGGTTGGCGTACATGGCCAACGCATTCTGCACGAGCAGGTGTCCCGAGGGGGACAAGGTCAGATTAGCATCCTCTCTTCTGAAGGACAGGGCACGGGATTGGTGGGAGGAGGTTGGTCATGCCATCAGGAATCACGCAGCTTTGGAAGCCATGACCTGGGCGGACTTTACCACCAGGTTCAGAGCTGAGTTCACACCCGTTATCAAGGTGCAACAGTTACCGCGTGAGTTCCAGGATTTGACCCAGACTACAGAGACAGTGGCAGAAATTACCGCCGAGTTCAGGGAGAGGGCACTTCTCGTTACTCAATACGCAGCTGATGAGGAGATGAAGAAGGCCCGTTATCATGAGATGCTATGGAGTGATATCCTCCAGTTTGTGAGCCGGTGCAGCTGTAAAACGCTGGATGACATGATTGCTAGGGCGAGAGAGAGAGAGAGAGAAAGAGAGAGAGAGATTGACCTTGAGATGGAGAGGAAGAGGAAGCCGGAGGCGGCTTCAAGTACAGGGAGTTCGGGCAAAAAGCCCAAGGTTCCAGGAGTCAGCAGAGCCACAGTCTATGTGGCAAGTGTGGGAGATTGCACGACGGGGTGTGCAAGGCAGGGAGTTCCGGCTGCTACAAGTGCGGCCGGACTGGGCACATGAGCAAAGATTGTACAACCACTACCACCGCCATTCCGGCGTCAGAACTGATTTGCTTTCAGTACAATCAGAGGGGACATAAAATGTCCCAGTGTATGAGTTTAGTAGCTGCAGGGAAGGTGTCCGCACCTGCCCCTGCTACATTGAGGATTACAGATGGCCGTCAGGGCCTAGTTGAGACGCCGGTGGCGAAGAGTAGGGCTTTTCAGCTGACAGTAGAGGAGGCGCGAGCGACTCCTGATGTGGTGACGGGTATGTATTTCTCCCTTATCTCTGCATTTATTATTGATTGTTTCTTATGGTTATATGTTTTGTATAGGGTCGATCTCAGTGAACGGCATTTCACCTACAATATTGTTTGATTCGGGGGCAACCCGACCATTCGTCTCTTTTGCGCTTAGCAAGAGGTTTAGCAGAGCTCCAGGGGAGCTAGATTGTCCACTTGAGGTTGAGATAGCAGCTGATAGGACCGTTAGGGTTGCAAGGGTACACAGAGGATGTTCTCTACAGTTATTCGATGAGCAGTTTTCGGTGGACTTGGTCCCTATTCCCCTGTGAGGGAATAAGGTGATAGATTGTCACCTACAGTTAGTGAAGGTTCGCACTCCCAGTGGGGGAGAGTTAGTGATTCAGGGCGAGCGGCCACAGCGCGGACCAGTTCTATGTTCAGCGGCGAGAGCGAGGCGCTATTTTCAGCAGGGTTGCGTCGGTTATGTTGCCTATGCTTTAGATGCCCTGGAGAAGGGAAAGACGGCAGTTGAAGATGTTCTGGTAGTGCGAGACTACCTGGATGTATTTCCAGAGGATTTTCCTGGAATACCTCCCGAGAGGTAGGTCGAGTTCGGGATTGACCTAATCCATGGTGCGGATCCAATAGCCAAGGCACCGTATAGGTTGGCTCCCCCAGAGATGCAGGAGTTATCTACGCAGCTGCAAGAGCTGCTTGAAAAGGGTTTTATCAGGCCAAGCAGTTCGCCCTGGGGTGCACCAATTTTGTTTGTAAAGAAAAAGGACGGGTCGCACCGTATGTGTATAGATTATCGGGAGCTGAATAAGGTAACGGTGAAGAACCGTTACCCACTTCTGAGGATAGATGATTTGTTTGATCAGCTGCAGGGAGCGTCTTGGTTTTCCAAGATCGATTTACGCTCCGGGTATCATCAGATGCGAGTCAGAGGCGGGGATGTGTAGAAGACTGCTTTCAGGACCAGCTACGGTCATTATGAGGTCGTGGTGATGCCATTTGGGCTCACCAACGCCCAAGCCGCATTCTTGGATCTCATGAACCGCGTGTACAGGCCGATGCTGGATCGGTCTGTGATAGTATTTATTGATGACATCTTGGTTTATTCCAAGACTCAGGAGCAGCACGAGGAGCACCTGAGAGAGGTTCTGCAGATTTTGAGGAAGGAGAAACTTTTCGCAAATTCTCCAAGTGCGAGTTCTGGTTGCACGAGGTGCAGTTCCTTGGACACCTCGTCAACCAGAAGGGTATTTTAGTAGATCCGGCCAAGATAGAGGCCGTGATGCGGTGGGAGGCCCGAAGTCTCCATCCGAGATTCGGATCATCCTAGGTTTCGAAGGGTATTACAGGAGATTCATCTAGGATTTCTCCAAGATAGCAGTACCGCTCACCCGACTGACCAAGAAGTCGGTGGCGTTTCGTTGGGGGCCTGAGCAGCAGGTAGCATTTGCACCCTCAGACAGAGATTGTGCGAGGCACCGATTCTTACCCTGCCGGAGGGAATAGAAGATTTTGTAGTCTACTGTGATGCCTCAATCACAGGTATGGGAGCAGTGCTGTTGCAGCGAGGCCATGTGATAGCTTACGCCTCGAGACAATTGAAGACTCACGAGGCTAACTATCCTACGCATGTATTAGACTTGGGGGCAGTGGTGTTTTCCCTCAAGATTTGGAGACATTACCTCTATGCGGTCAGTTGTACCATTTACATGGATCACAAGAGTCTGAGGTACCTCATGGATCAGCCGAATCTGAACTTGAGGCAGAGGCGATAGTTGGATGTGTTGAAGGATTATGACTGTGAGATCCTTTATCACCCATGGAAGGCCAATGTAGTGGCCGACGCCCTGAGACGCAAGGCAGCAACGGCCCCGATCAGAGATATTTGTTTGAGGATGACAGTGATTACTCCATTGTTGGAGCAAATCAAAGAGGTGCAGGCTGAGGGCCTCAAGGAGGAGAGATAGAAGTGTGAGAGGATTGTGGTCCGAGTAGTTTCTTTTGACTACGACAACCGAGGATTGTTGACCCTTCATGGGGGAGTATGGGTACCATACCGGGGCGGAGTACAACAGGTGTTGATGGACGAGGCTCATAAGTCTCAATTTTCCATCCATCTAGGGGCAACGAAGATGTCTAGGGATCTTCGACCCGACTAGTGGTGGCCCTGCATGAAGCGGGATGTCGCCTGGTATGTGGAGAGATGCCTGACCTGCAGGAAGGTTAAGGCGGAGCACTAGAGGCCTCACGGCAAGATGCAGCCGTTGGACAATCCAGTGTGGAAATGGGAGGATATCACTATGGGTTTTATCACTAAGCTTCCCAAGACCACACGTGGAGTGGATTCGATTTGGGTTATAGTGGATCGGTTGACGAAGAGTGCTCATTTTATACCGATCCAGGAGAGCATATCGGCTGAGAAGCTAGCCGATATATATGTGCGAGAGGTTGTGGCACGACATGGAGTGCCTGTATCAGTGGTGTTAGGCAGGGATGTCCGTTTTACTTCCAGATTCTAGAAGTGGTTTCACGACGAGATGGGTACTCGTCTCCATTTCAGCACCACTTTCCTACCTCAGACGGACGAGCAGAGCGAGAGGATGATTCAAACTCTTGAGGACATGCTCCCGGCATGCGTCCTAGATTTTGGTGGCAGCTGGGATACGTTGTCACACCCCCGAACCAGATGGCGGAAACATCCGAGGGCTCTTGTGACTTAATTGAATACCATCACAATGATTATACATGAGTCATAACATCATTCATCACCATGCATTGAAATATTACAACCGATATTGTTTACATTCAGTACATTGTTTTAAACATTACAATTTCATAACATAAACCGTTTGATCATTAATCTAAGCAAAACACCATGATATAACTTGATACATATTCTTCTGTTTACCTGTTACCTGAGAATACAACTTATTTTGAAAACGGTCAACATATGAAATGTTGGTAAGTTCATAAGTAATGTTACGGAAAATGATTTTTGTGAAGTTTGAAAACCCAGAAAATCCGATATTTTCTGAAAAGAGTATTGTTTATAAAAAGTGTGAAGATCCGTAAGTATGCTTGTCGATTTTGAAAACATGAATAATTGTTGAACTTTGTATACATCACGTAGGTTAAAATGTTGAACTCCCTGGGAAAACCCGATGTTTTCCCAATGCGTAAATTACATGACTTGTTTATTGTTATACCGATACGACGATTGTTTTTGATTACCCAGGTGACATTGGATTAATTAAGGGTTGTGAGTTGTTACAATCACGCATTATTGAAAATGACTAGTTTATAACTACAAATTATGAACGATCCTTGAGGCGTCGTCCATACTACTCACATAATCCAACCACTCTGACTTCTCTCGTTTAACGTCACGAATCTGCTTACTTGGTTTCTCATAGCCCCACAACCGAGGAGAAAGGAGGGTAAGAAGCCTCCTTTGTTTCCATAAGTCATTCAAGGCTATCGGGAATGCGAAAGACACTTGGCCCGACTCGCATTTCACTTCTCGACTTCGCTAGCAGTACTAATGGACCCTTGGGGCCCAACAACACAATAGAGCTATTGAAAGTCCTTTTACATGGAATTAGGTCATAGAAGGCCCATTAACATGTAAGCGCGTCCCCTTCGGGCCCAAAAATCATGTTATTGGGCTAGTAAGGCCCAACAAGCACGATTTGAAACTTTCAAGCCCAAAGATTGAATATTGACTCCTCGTAGTTGTCGCGTGTTTATTGAAGTACTACGGTTATTTGATTTTTGTTTTGTTATTGATTCGAGACCGAATCAATTCGTTTGGTAACGATATTGGTTGTTGAATGTGTATTCGTTATTACGTTTCGCTGGTAGTCGTGGATCTCGTATTTTGTCTTAGGGATTTATTTGTTTAAAAGTAAGATTTTTACCTTTTCACAACCCTTCCTCTATAAAGTTAGCACTTTTAGTCCTTTGTATAAAAGAATTTCCATTTTAGTCCTTAAACCATTTTTCTTGACACTTTGGTATCATAACTTGTTGAAAAGACATTTTTTAACCAAATTTCTTGACACTCTGGGTTAAAACCCTCAATTTTGCAAATCTTACAGTTTTGGCCCAAAAGAGAAAAAATTTACATTTTTGGTCATTTTTGAATTTGAAAAGAATTTTTGACCATTGAAATAGCTTTAATATGCTTCAAATCCCCTGTTTTACAGAAAAATTCCTTTTCAGCCCCTCAAACTTGAAAATCTCGCATATTGAGGCTTATTGGGCCGAAAAGCCCAAGTTTAGCCCGTTAAGTGTAAAATTTACATTTTTAGTCCTTCAAAAATGTTTTGTTTCAGAAAAATTACAATAGAAACTGTTTGGACTCTTTTGACCCTCCAGAAACTATAATTTGTCGGTTTGGGCCCTTAGTTTTTCATTTTTAACAATTTAAGCCCAAAAATGGGTTTTATGTTCAAGGATGTTCATCCTAACCATACGAGTTATTTTTCTTTACTTGATTAGGGTAAAATTGTTTATGTTATGTTTATTTCCTTCCCTATGTTTTAGATCTCGGTTTTTACATACTCTTTGGTTAACATTTTCATCACAACACATGACATCACACACACAAACATGCATCAAATCACACATAGCATACATTTACACATAGATCTACACATTTACTTGTATTCTCCCCCATAAAAACTCATAAAAACCGAAAAGAAAGGGGTATGAAGCTCACCTTGAGTTGTGGATCGGTTTTGAAGAAGATTTGGAGAGGTTGGGTGCTATTTTCGGCCCTAGCAAGTTCCTTTGATGGATCTCGACTTAGTGGGTTCTAAGATGCAAGATCATGAACTTGAATGGATTAAGAGATGATTTTTGATGAAAAGAAGTGAGTTAGATCATAGATTTAAGAACCAACTTACTTGAATGATGATTTTTATGGAAGAAATCCCTTGAACACCCCTTAGATCTAAAAAATTTGGAGAGAATGGAGAGAGAGTTTCTTTGAGAGAATTTTGAATGAATTGTGTGTGTGTGTGTTTGGTTTCGGCCGAGAGCAAGAAGAGAGAGGAGAGAAAAGAGGTTCTTGAATTGATTTGCATGAAAACATGAGATGGTGCATGGGAATCCTATGGACAAATATGAGGTGGCATAGGAAAGTAAACTCTCCTTCTTTGGTTAGGCTTGGGCCGAGATTTGGGGAGAAAAGATGAGGATTGGGCCTTGTATGCTAAAGCCCATTTTTCATGGTTATGTTGAGTGATTTTTGGTCCAAATAATTATAAATGTGATTTTTATGACCCATGAAGGCTAAATTAAGTTAATTATGGCCCAATATGGTTCATTAAATTAATTTATTTCATTATAGTCCCAATATGGCCCAAAATATTGAAACAATTGGAAGTGGGTCCAATTAGAGCCCATTTAAGAGTTCTAAGCCCAAGATAGTCCAATTGGAAGCTTATTGGCCCATTGGGCCCAATAAGGAAATCCTAATCCATAATGGACTAAAACAAGGATTTTCTAAGGTTTCCAATTGCTTGTTGACTATTTGCAATGCTTGTATGAAGTGTTTGATTGAAATTTTGTTGTCATAGAGTAAGCATCATACATGCTTTCATGTCTTTGATTCATAATTGGCATAAGTGTTGTAGTTACATGGCACAAAAATTTCTAGTTGTGACATCATCCCCCCGTTAGAGGGAATTTTGTCCCGAAATTATTTTGAAAGCTAGATCTGAGAATGCTAGAATAGATGATGGTACTTTTGCTTCATTTGGTCTTCGCATTCCCATGTGAATTCTGGCCCACGCTTCGCGTTCCACCGTACTTTCACGATCGGGATGCGACTTTGCTTAGTATGCTTCACCTCCATGTACATGATTTCGACTGGTTCTTCCACGAATAGGAGATTCTCATTGATTTCAATTTCGTCAAGGCGAATGACGAGAGTTTTATTTGATAGGCACTTCTTTAGATTGGAAACATGGAACACGGGGTGTACACTGCTGAGCTCAGCGGGTAGCTGCAGTTTGTACGCCACTGGACCTATTCGGGAAACGATCTCGAAAGGTCCAATGTATCGTGGGTTCAGTTTTCCCCGTTTTCCAAAACGAATGACCCCTTTCCAAGGTGAAACTTTTAACAATACTCGATCCCCGACCTGAAACTCTAAGGGCTTTCGCCGTTTATCTGTGTAGCTCTTTTGTCGGTCGCGCGAGGCTTGTAGTCGAGCTCTGATTTGAACTATCTTTTCTGTTGTTTCACGTATGATCTTCGGTCCCGTTAACGCCTTGTCCAATGCTAGTTCCTTTTCTAGCTGAGTGTCGCCCACCTCAGCCCAACACAACGGTGATCTACACTTACGTCCATATAGCGCTTCGAAAGGAGAAACTTTGATGCTCGAATGATAACTGTTGTTATACGAGAATTCAACTAAGGGTAAGTGGGTATCCCAAGACTTCTCGAAGTCTATCACACATGCACGAAGCATGTCTTCGAGCGTCTGGATGGTTTGTTCGCTTTGACCGTCCGTTTGTGGGTGATAAGCGGTGCTCATGTCGAGATGGATTCCAAGTGCTTTCTAAAGTGATTGCCAAAAACGTGAAGTGAACCTACTGTCTCTATCTGAGATGATAGACACTAGTACTCCGTGAAGCCTCAAGATTTCTCGGATGTATATTCGTGTCAGTCTCTCCATCTTGTAGGATTCTTTTATTGGCAGGAAATGGGCGGATTTCGTCAGTCGGTCAACTATTACCCATATAGTGTCTAATCCATCTGACGTCTTGGGTAGCTTGGTCACAAAGTCCATAGAAATCCCTTCCCATTTCCACTCGGGGATTACTGGTTGCTGTAATAACCCTGAGGGCTTCTGGTATTCCACCTTTACTTTGGCGCAAGTAAGGCACTTGCTGACATATGTGGCAATTTCTGCCTTCATGTTAGGCCACCAATAATGTTGTTTCATATCCAAGTACATTTTGTCCGAACCTGGATGGATGGAGTATCGCGTCTTGTGAGCTTCATTCATGAATACCTCCCTAAATCCTCCAAGTTTAGGGACCCAAATACGGTTCATGAAATAGTATACTCCGTCCTCTTTTACCTCTAGATTCTTCTCCATTCCGCGTAATGCTTCACTTGCTCTGTTTTCCGTCTTCATGGCATCTGACTGGGCTACCCTGATCTGAGTGGCTAGGTGAGATTGGATGGTTATTGAGAGAGTTTTTACACGACGATTAGAGTACTCTTTTCGGCTCAAGGCATCGGCTACCACATTAGCCTTGCCTGGGTGGTACTTGATTTCGCACTCATAATCGTTTAATAGTTCAACCCATCTTCTTTGTCTCATATTCAACTCTTTTTGATTCAGGATGTATTGGAGACTCTTGTGGTCCGTGAAGATGGTTCACTTCGTACCATAGAGGTAATGCCTCCAAATCTTCAGAGCGAAGACCACTGCTCCCAATTCCAGATCGTGGGTTGTATAGTTCACTTCGTGTGTCTTTAGTTGGCGGGAGGCGTAAGCTATCACCTTTCCGCGTTGCATGAGAACGCAACCTAAACCCTGATTTGACGCGTCACAGTAGACCACGAAATCTTCTGTTCCCTCTGGTAGAGATAGTACCGGGGCACTGCAGAGTGCTTGCTTCATAGTTCGGAATGCAACTTCTTGTTTGTCCGTCCATTTGAATGGTATGCCCTTTTGTGTTAGCGAGGTAAGTGGCTTGGCGATCTTAGAGAAGTTCTGAATGAACCTCCTATAGTAGCCTGCTACGCCTAAGAATTGGCGAATTTCTGTGTGTGTCGTCGGAACTGCCCATCCTTCAACGGCTTTGACCTTAGAAGGATCCACATGTATTTCTTCCCGACTAACAACATGACCTAAGAAGTTTATGCTACGAAGCCAGAACTCACACTTGGAGAGTTTTGCGTATACTTTCTCCGTCCGCAGGGTTTCCAGGATTTCTCGGAGATGTTGGCCATGCTCTTCTTCGCTTCGGGAATAGAATAGAATGTCTTCAATGAAAACGATAACAAAGTTGCCGAGGAATGGTTGACAGATTCGGTTCATTAGGTCCATAAATGCGACAGGGGAATTCGTTAGACTGAAGGGCATTACGACAAATTCATAATGTCCGTAACGAGTTCGGAAAGCGGTTTTGGTTATATCCTCTTCCCGGACCTTGAGTTGATGGTATCCAAATCGTAGATCTATCTTAGAGAAGTAACTAGCTCCTTGGAGCTGGTCGAATAGATCGCCGATTCATGGGAGTGGATAGTGATTTTTGACAGTGAGTTTGTTTAGCTCCCTGTAATCGATGCACATCCTAAAATATCCGTCCATATTTTTGACAAAGAGGACTGGAGCTCCCCATGGCGGGTAGCTAGGTCGGATGAATCCTTTGCCCAGGAGTTCGCTAAGTTGGCTGGACAGTTCCTGCATCTCAACAGGAGCTAGTCGGTAAGGCGATTTAGCGAGGGGAGTTGCTCCTGGAACAAGATCAATTCGGAATTCAACTTGTCTCTCTGGGGGTACTCCAGGAAGGTCTTCAGGAAATACGTCTGGGAATTCACATGCTACTGGAATGTCTTGAATGCTAACCTCTTCGTTGTATTTATCCACTATGTAAGCCAGGAACGGCAAATCGTTCTTTCGCAGATGCTTCTGTGCCTGGATGCACGAGATGAGGCGAAGGTTCATGCTAGGTTTGTCTCCGTAAATAACTAGGGTTTCGTGATTGGGAAGGTGAACGTGAACGGCCTTCTCGTGACACATAATTTCAGCATGGTGGGGGCTTAACCAGTCCATGCCAATAGTCACATCAAAACACCTAATGGAAACAGGCATTAAGTCTATTCGAAAGACGTGTTGATTTAGAGTTAGGGTACATCCGATGTAGATTTCCCTAGTGGATTCGGTTTTCCCATTGGCCATTTCCACCGTAAAGGTTTCATTGAGCTTCTGGGGTTGTTGTTTTAACAAATGTTTAAACTTACTGCTCACAAAACTTCGCTCCGCTCCGGTGTCAAATAGGATGCATGCATAAGTGTGGTTTAGGGGAAACGTACCGGTAACAACAACGGGATCCTGATTCGCCTCCCCCTAACCCATGGCCAACACCCTTCCTTTTCCTCCATTTCCGGGATTGTTGTTGTTAGGGCAATTTCGGCGGAAATGCCAAGTCCTTCCACATCCATAGCAGGTGTGGCTAGGTCCTGCATTGTTGTCGCCGGTGTTGGTGATGTTGTTGTTGCGGTTATTGTTGTTGTTGCTTCCCTGTTGTTGATTTTGAGGAGGGTAAGTAGTACCTTGTCGTGTTCCCCTTCCGATTGCAGCTGGTGCACTGCATCTCTCTGCATTCTCCATTGTGATGGAGACCGCACTTGTTGCACTTGGGAAGATTACCGGAATAAGGTCTAGGAGCACTCGGAGTAGCTGAGGCTGGAGCATGTGGTGTGGACGGAACTTGCGCGGTCGCAGCATTAACTGCCACTGTTCGCTGCTTCTTGGATGATTCGGAGCCTTTACGCCCCTTTCTCTTGTTGTTCTTCCCCTTCTTGCTATCATTTTCCTTCTTAACTTCAGTCTCCACTGGTTTCTCACCCTTCTTGTTGTTGTGGTCATACAACTTCTTGGCCAATCTCTTAGCACTGTCGAAAGTTTTGGGATTTGCAGCTATCACGTTTCCTTGGATCGGGGAGGTTACTCCCCAGACGAATCGCTCGATCTTCTTACCCTCTGAGGTAATCATGCCAGGGCATAACAGAGACAGTTCGCTAAACCTTGATATGTATGTTGGGTTTTGAGCAATCTAACACTTCCTAAGTGTGCATGCAACCCTAATAAACCTTGGATCTATGTTTGTCTAAATACATGCAAAATAATAGTTTTCCAAGGTTTATAACCTATCTAACATGGCATGGGGAACATTTCAACATAAAAATTTAGAAGAGATTACATACCTTTTTGATGAGTTTGGTTCTTGAGGAGTTTGAGGGCCAAGCACCAATAGTGTGAATGCCTCAAATGGAATCAAAAAACACCACAAACTCTTGGCAAACTTTGAGAGAGTATACACACTTTGTATTTTTCGGCCACACACAAGCACACACACACACACTAGTTCACTAGTTGCCATTTCATGCACCATAAGCATGCTTATATAGTGTACATGGTTAAGGTGAAACCCTAATAACCCATGACCTTTCCTTTTCCAAGGATCCATGGGTTAAAAGCTCCATGGATCATCCATGGACTTCCATCAAAGCCTAGCCCATTAACAAATGAGTGTTAGCCCACACCATATAAAACCAATAACCCATAATCTAATTAGTCTTCCTTTTAATCTCTAAATTAATTCATAATTAATTTAAGACTAATACTAATTAAATAACATAACTTCATATTAATATATTATAACTTATAATATATTAATAAACATATGTGTATAACTCTCATAAAATTATCCATAAATAGTTTGGATGAGATGCAACCCAAATGGACCATGCCGGTCGGGTCAAGTATATACCAAATAAGTTATGGAGTTAGACACCTTATCCAATAGACTCCCACTTGGATAAGTCTAATAACTGTATTTGCCTATATAACTTCAGGAACCAACCAACAATCGTAGCTCTCTAAAACTCCGTTGAACTATGAAGCGCCATTTTAAGAAAAGTGATCATATAATCCTCTGTTCTCATGATATCAGCCGGACAAACACATGGAACTATGTCTTGCTTATTGTCTGGCAGTTGTCTCTCGATTTCCGATTTGTTTGACTAAGAACTTCACTGAACACATCAGTTTAGTTCTGATCGGGACCGGTACATGGGTCCACACAAAATCATCGAGGGGCCCAGATATCGCTTCTATTTCTAGAAGGAACAGATAAACTTCGACTCATATTCTTGTTCTACTACTTGTTGAATTGTACACAAAGACACGTTTTATAACATCAAGTTACTGATGTGTTTTTCGTGCAATCAATGCACAACCAACTCATAGGTAACAACTCATATCTCTAGGTTTGAAGACTTATATGATATTATCGTCTCACGATCACTCGAGATAAATTCCATGAAGTGATACAAGTGAGCGTGGGTTTATACCAATACTCATAACTTATGAGTACTCATGAATGTTGTAGCAACCATTGCCATGTCTAAACACATTTAGCCATCTACAAACCCAATTCATGACAATCTTGATTCATACCTACTTCCGACGTATGACAGATTGTGGAGGTTTGAATAAATTAATTATTCTGGAAGTCAAAACATGCAAAACTGAAACAATAGTAAATAATTGACAATGATAGTAACACTTTACTCATAAATAAATCACAAATTTTATTCATCATCAAACGTCGATTACATTTTACAAGTTTCAGGAAATCTATCTAATCTGTAAAACTAATATCGTCCCTCAGCCCAATGCGCCTCGCATGCTGAAAATGCTTAACCCTCGTCAGTCCCTTCGTAAGGGGATCTGCAGGATTCTCATCCGACGATATCCTCCTTGCCACGAGGAGTCCTTCTTCAATCTTGTGTCTTATGAAGTGATATTTTCTGTCAATGTGTCAGGATCTGCCATGATCTCTTGGTTCCTTGGCTAAGGTAACTGCACTATTGTTGTCACAGAAAATCTCCATAGGTTCTTTAATAGCTGGTACAACTCCAAGGTCTCCGATGAAGTTCTTTAGCCATATCGCCTCCTTTGCTGCTTCACTCGCTGCTATATACTTTGATTCACAAGTCGAATCAGCCACCGTCTCCTGCTTGGAACTCTTCCAAGAAATTGCCCCTCCATTTAAGGTAAAGATCCAGCCCGACTGAGAGCGGAAGTTATCCCTATCAGTCTGAAAACCAGCATCACTATACCCTAATACTCTCAAGTCATCACTCCCACCAAGGGTAAGGATCCAATCCTTAGTCCTCCGCAGATACTTGAGAATGTTCTTTACCGCGGTCGAATGAGCCTTGCCAGGGTTCCCGTGATACCTACTGACCATGCTCAAAGAAAATGCTACATCAGGGCGGGTACAAGTCATAGCATGCATGATCAAGCCAACAGCGGAAGCATACGGTAATTGGCTCATCTCAGCTATCTCTGCCTCTGTACTTGGACTCTGAGTCTTACTTAGTTTGGCATTGCTTTGGATCAGTAAATCTCCTTTCTTGGAATTCTGCATGTTGAACCTTTTCAACACCTTATCCAAGTAGGTACTCTGACTAAGTCCAATTAGTCTTTTACTCCTTTATCTTAATATCCTTATGCCTAGGATATAGGTAGCCTCCCCTAGGTCCTTCATAGCAAAGCACTTCCCAAGCCAGGACTTAACTTCCTGCAATGTTGGGATGTCATTTCCTATAAGTAGTATGTCATCCACATACAGTACCAAGAAGCTAACTATACTCCCACTAGCTCTGACATACATGCAAGACTCATCTTCACTTCTCGAGAAGCCAAACTCTTTTACCTTCTCATCAAAACAAAGATTCCAGCTACGAGATGCTTTTTTTAATCCATAAATGGATTTCTCAAGCTTGCATACTCTATTAGGGTACTCTGCACTGACAAAACCCTCTGGCTGATTCATATACACATCCTTAGCCAACTTTCCATTAAGGAAAGCGGTTTTGACATCCATTTGCCATATTTCATAATCATGAAATGCTGCAATGGCTAGCATAACCCTAATAGACTTAATCTTCCATGTCGGTCTTCTTCTTGAAGATCCATTTGCACCCGACTGTTTTACGGCCTGGTACATTGTCAACCAAGTTCCAAACATGATTGTCATACATGGACTGTATCTCGCTGTCCATAGCCTCCTTCCATTTAGCAGACTCCAGGCTTGCCATGGCTTCCTTAACACTGCTAGGTTCATCCAAATTTACTAGTGTACTATCGCTGATAAACGTATCACCTTCCGTAGTAATATGAAAGCCATAATAAAAACGAAGGTGTGTTCCTAACCCGTGTGGAACGCCTCGGAGGTATAGACTGTTGGATAAGGTGTCTAAGTCCATAACTTATTTGGTATATACTTGACCCAACCGGCATGGTCCATTTGGGTTGCATCTCATCCAAACTATTTATGGATAATTTTATGAGAGTTATACACATATGTTTATTAATATATTATACGTTATAATATATTAATATGAAGTTATGTTATTTAATTAGTATTAGTCTTAAATTAATTATGAATTAATTTAGAGATTAAAAGGAAGACTAAGTAGATTATGGGCTATTGGTTTTATATGGTGTGGGCTAACACTCATTTGTTAATGGGCTAGGCTTTGATGGAAGTCCATGGATGATCCATGGAGCTTTTAACCCATGGATCCTTGGAAAGCAAAAGTCATGGGTTATTAGGGTTTCACCCTAACCATGTACACTATATAAGCATGCTTATGGTGCATGAAATGTGAACTAGTGAACTAGTGTGTGTGTCCTTGTGTGTGGCCCAAAATTGCAAGTGTGTATACTCTCTCAAAGTTTTCCAAGAGTTTGTTGTGTTTTGTGATTCCATTTGAGGCATTCACACTATTGGTGCTTGGCCCTCAAACTCCTCAAGAACCAAACTCATCAAAAAGGTATGTAATCTCTTCTAACTTTTTATGTTGAAATGTTCCCCATGCCATGTTAGATAGGTTATAAACCTTGGAAAATTATTATTTTGCATGTATTTAGACAAAGATAGATCCAAGGTTTATTAGGGTTGCATGCACACTTAGGAAGTGTTAGATTGCTCAAAACCCAACAGTGGTATCAGAGCCTAGGCTTGCTTGTTTGATACTTGATGCAAAATAGTTGAAAAAGTCGAAAAACTTGATGTCTGACTGATGAACTCGCCGAGTCCATGTGTATCTTCAACCTACTGGCCAAGTAGGTTCATGCACTCGACGAGTAGGAGCGACAGAGTGCAGATTTTCGACTTTTGCTACTGGAAATGGACTAGAAACATTACCCTAAACTGTTTTGGTGTTTTAAAACTTGTTTTAGTTGGTGTAATGGTTGTTCTAATCCATTTACAATAGCATATATCAAAATTCCATGATTTTATGTGTTCATATAATTCTTGAAATTTTGATGATCATGTTCATGTTCTTATGAATTTAGAAGATGATAGGAATTATTTGCTGAATTGTTTAGAATTAATTCTTGATCATTTATGTGTTTTAATGGAGTCCATAATTTGTCCTCAAGTTATGGATATCCAAAGGTCACTTTCTTTAACACACACATTTAAACACATAAGTTACATGAAAGTGAAGAGTCTTCATTTTTATGAACCTTTAATTCATAAGTTATGAAATGAAAAGTTTTGGGTAGTTACAAAACTTGTCCTCAAGTTTTGGAATATGTAAAGTTTCACACACTTTAATAAACTTTAATTCCAACCCTTAGAGTTTTAATAGTTAAAATTCAACCCTTATACTATTTATAACATTAATGGTTAATTATTATATATATGTATAAGAATAAGTCGTTCTAAATTCTTTTAATTGGATTTGAAATTCCTAGATTCTTTTGAGATTCATTGAACTTTTCAATGGCATGTTTCAATCTCAATTGTGCCCTTCAAGTTTTGTGACTGGGATGCCGAGGATCACAAAACAAGGTGTGAATAACCATGCTAATTCACTTGGTACCCTTAATATTATCACCTAATCAATGTGCCGGTAAACCACACACGCTCCATTGATCCATGACAAACATTAATTCACCCTTCGTGATCCTTACTAGTCCAAGTTAGTGTGTCGGTTAACCACACACGCTCCACCAACGACTTGGTAAGGTACAAAGTGTGAATTCCATGGACTAGCACCATGTTCACATTTTTCCTAAAATAACTAAGATTGGGAATTAAAAAGGTTTAGTTACTTTATAATAATCATTATACTTTTAATGAGGATTTAAAGTCATTGTCCTACCCGTTCGGCTAACGACCCTCCACCAGTCAAGCAAGCGGTGGGTGAGAGTGGACACCCATTAAGTCTCCATTTTATAGGCAACAACCTTATACCCACCTTATAGACCGGCTTCGTGAATGAGGCCTACTAACGGTAGAACGACTTATTCTTATACATATATATAATAATTAACCATTAATGTTATAAATAGTATAAGGGTTGAATTTTAACTATTAAAACTCTAAGGGTTGGAATTAAAGTTTATTAAAGTGTGTGAAACTTTACATATTCCAAAACTTGAGGACAAGTTTTGTAACTATCCAAAACTTTTCATTTCATAACTTATGAATTAAAGGTTCATAAAAATGAAGACTCTTCACTTTCATGTAACTTATGTGTTTAAATGTGTGTGTTAAAGAAAGTGACCTTTGGATATCCATAACTTGAGGACAAATTATGGACTCCATTAAAACACATAAATGATCAAGAATTAATTCTAAACAATTCAGCAAATAATTCCTATCATCTTCTAAATTCATAAGAACATGAACATGATCATCAAAATTTCAAGAATTATATGAACACATAAAATCATGAAATTTTGATATATGCTATTGTAAATGGATTAGAACAACCATTACACCAACTAAAACAAGTTTTAAAACACCAAAACAGTTTAGGGTAATGTTTCTAGTCCATTTCCTGCAGCAAAAGTCGAAAATCTGCACTCTGTCGCTCCTACTCGTCGAGTGCATGAACCTACTCGGCGAGTAGGTTGAAGATACACATGGACTCGGCGAGTCCCCCCATGGACTCGGCGAGTTCATCAGTCAGACATCAAGTTTTTCGACTTTTTCAACTATTTTGCATCAAGTATCAAACAAGCAAGCCTAGGCTCTGATACCACTGTTGGGTTTTGAGCAATCTAACACTTCCTAAGTGTGCATGCAACCCTAATAAACCTTGGATCTATCTTTGTCTAAATACATGCAAAATAATAATTTTCCAAGGTTTATAACCTATCTAACATGGCATGGGGAACATTTCAACATAAAAAGTTAGAAGAGATTACATACCTTTTTGATGAGTTTGGTTCTTCAGGAGTTTGAGGGCCAAACACCAATAGTGTGAATGCCTCAAATGGAATCACAAAACACCACAAACTCTTGGAAAACTTTGAGAGAGTATACACACTTGCAATTTTGGGCCACACACAAGGACACACACACTAGTTCACTAGTTCACATTTCATGCACCATAAGCATGCTTATATAGTGTACATGGTTAGGGTGAAACCCTAATAACCCATGACCTTTCCTTTTTTCCAAGGATCCATGGGTTAAAAGCTCCATGGATCATCCATGGACTTCCATCAAAGCCTAGCCCATTAACAAATGAGTGTTAGCCCACACCATATAAAACCAATAGCCCATAATCTAATTAGTCTTCCTTTTAATCTCTAAATTAATTCATAATTAATTTAAGACTAATACTAATTAAATAACATAACTGCATATTAATATATTATAACTTATAATATATTAATAAACATATGTGTATAACTCTCATAAAATTATCCATAAATAGTTTGGATGAGATGCAACCCAAATGGACCATGCTGGTCGGGTCAAGTATATACCAAATAAGTTATGGACTTAGACACCATCCAACAATGTAGGCATCTATATCAACATTTCGGACAGTGAGATTCCACAGCTCTTGTTCCATTTTCTGAATTTCACCACGAGGGCAGTATTCGGCCGTCAGCATTTCTTTCATTTCTGCCCATGGCATGGAATTGGCTACGGGGAGTGTCATGGCTTCCACGTGTCCGTTCCACCAAGTGAGCGCTTGGTCAAAGAAAGTGCATGCAGCAAACTTCACCTTCATCTCTTCAGGGCAATCGCATATCTCGAATACCGATTCCACCTTCTCGATCCAACGTTTCAAGGTGATCATTCCTCCAATGCCGTTAAAGGTTCGTGGTTTGGCGTTGGTGAAGTCTTTGTAGGAACATGTTTTGGTAGGTCGTTGATTCGTCCTGTTGTTCGAACTTCCGACGCCTAGTCCGTTGACTCCTCCGATGTTCCCTTGGTGAATTTGGGCCATAGCCGTGGTAACCGTAGCCGACACCGCTGCCTGAAAAGCAACAGAGTTGAACTCGGGAGGGTTTGGCTCAGGGTTTCTGCGGGTGGGTCGTCGAGGCATCTTTCTGTCATGGAACAGAAAGATGTTGAGTATCTATGCTTTTTGTGAGAGTGTGATCCTATAAGTTAGGTGTGGGGCACGAACTTAGGTACTTCCACAATTTGGCACACAATCATGGATATGTAACACATAGCAGATTACAACGTCAAAGTAAAACATAAAAGAAAATTTTACTAATATTATCCGTATTTGATACATGAAAATTTTGCTCGTAAGAGCATACTTAAGTGATACAAGTTCGACAGCATAACGGCTCTATGAGTAGTGTAGTCACTTAAACATAGAGTCGGGGTACATAGCATGGATCCTAATGACATAGGACTAAAGACTGATACTGCTATCCCTAGTACTCCACAGAGTATCCTAAGATAAGGGATGAGATCATATGCCGAAGTGTTGAGCCAACAACTGAGCCATATCCGTCATGTCTCAAATGACCTCATCCCTCTCATGCTCAGCTCGCACTGCACGTGCTTCCATGGCGAACAGCTGTTGCCGCAGGGCGGCAATCTCAGCTTCGGGGGAGTGATTCTCCCTTGCGGGGTTCACTGGTGGGGCGGGGTGGTCCTGCTGCGCCTCGCTAACAAACAACGTGGCGTGATCTTTGCCCGAGTCTTGTCCTTCCTCCACGTCATCATCGGCCTCCTCGAACTCATAGTCGGTGTCCGTGTATTCGTCAGGACCGACGTCGTGTGCTTCCCCTTGATTCCCTTCAGGTTTATCTTCAAGCATCCCGTGAGCCACTAAGACTTGATGGAACTGAATACCCTGCTGCTCTCCCTCCATGAAGACTGGGAGAAGGTATATGAATAAACTATCGTTACTCCTATGACTCTAAAACTATTGTATAGATTGAACAAATGTTCTCTTCTTGGAGGTAAAGGGGTATGTTTTTAGGTTCCCTACCTATCACGATTTCCTCAGGATGTGTGATAGTTATACCTTGGAGGGAATGTAGTTGATCAGGCTACATCCACTCCTTGATACGACTAAGAACAGTCCTGGCTTAACCTAGATACTAGCATTATCTTGTTTGGTTCGGTATTATATCCTTTTTCCTAATACAATCAAGGATTTTTTTTATTGTTATGTTTTACTTGTTTTGTTCAGAGTTGTTTTAGTCCCTCTTTTGGTTTATAGTTGCATATCAATGTGTGGTTAGATATGCTAGTTCACTATAAACAGAGCTCTGATACCAACCTGTCACACCCCGAACCAGATGGCGGAAACGTCCGACGGCTCCTGTGACTTAATTGAATACCATCACAATGATTATACATGAGTCATAACATCATTCATCACCATGCATTGAAATATTACAACCGATATTATTTACATTCAATACATTGTTTTAAACATTACAATTTCATAACATAAACCGTTTGATCATTAATCTAAGCAAAACACCATGATATAACTTGATACATATTCTTCTGTTTACCTGTTACCTGAGAATACAAGTTATTTTGAAAACGGTCAACATATGAAATGTTGGTGAGTTCATAAGTAATGTTATGGAAAATGATTTTTGTGAAGTTTGAAAACCCAGAAAATCCGATATTTTCTAAAAAGAGTATTGAAGCTCCATAAGTATGCTTGTCGATTTTGAAAACATGAATAATTGTTGAACTTTGTATACATCATGTAGGTTAAAATGTTGAACACCCCGGGAAAACCCGATGTTTTCCCAATGCGTAAATTACATGACTTGTTTATTGTTATACCGATACGACGATTGTTTTTGATTACCCAGGTGACATTGGATTAATTAAGGGTTGTGAGTTGTTACAATCACGCATTATTGAAAATGACTAGTTTATAACTACAAATTATGAACGATCCTTGAGGCGTCGTTGATACTACTCACATAATCCAACCACCCTGACTTCTCTTGTTTAACGTCACGAATCTGCTTACTCGGTTTCTCATAGCCCCACAACCGAGGATAAAGGAGGGTAAGAAGCCTCCTTTGTTTCCATAAGTCATTCAAGGCTATCGGGAATGCGAAAAGCACTTGGCCCGACTTGCATTTAACTTCTCGACTTCGCTAGCAGTACTAATGGACCCTTGGGGCCCAACAACACAATAGAGCTATTGAAAGTCCTTTTACATGGAATTAGGTCATAGAAGGCCCATTAACATGTAAGCGCGTCCCCTTTGGGCCCAAAGATCACGTTTATGGGCTAGCAAGGCCCAACAAGCACGATTTGAAACTTTCAGGCCCAAAGATTGAATATTGACTCCTCGTAGTTGTCGCGTGTTTATTGAAGTACTACGGTTATTTGATTTTTGTTTTGTTATTGATTCGAGACCGAATCAATTCGTTTGGTAACGATATTGGTTGTTGAATGTGTATTCGTTATTACGTTTCGCCGGTAGTTGTGGATCTCGTATTTTGTCTTAGCGATTTATTTGTTTAAAATTAAGATTTTTACCTTTTCACAACCCTTCTTTTATAAAGTTAGCACTTTTAGTCCTTTATATAAAAGAATTTCCATTTTAGTCCTTAAACCATTTTTCTTGACACTTTGGTATCATAACTTGTTGAAAAGACATTTTTTAACCAAATTTTATTTTGGAAACAGCTTTAGTCCTTTTAGAATAGTGTTTTCTCGGTTAAAACCCTCAATTTGGCAAATCTTACAGTTTTGGCCCAAAAGAGAAATTTTTTACATTTTTGGTCCTTTTTGTATTTGAAAAGCATTTTTGACCATTGGAATAGTTTTAATACACTTCAAATCCCCTGTTTTACAGAAAACTTCCTTTTCAGCCCCTCAAACTTGAAAATCTCGCATATTGAGGCTTGTTGTGCCGAAAAGCCCATGTTTAGCCCATTAAGTGTAAAATTTACATTTTTAGTCCTTCAAAAATGTTTTGTTTCAGAAAAATTATTATAGAAACTGTTTGGACTTTTTTGACCCTCTAGAAACTATAATTTGTCAGTTTGGGCCCTTAGTTTTGCATTTTTAACAATTTAAGCCCAAAAATGGGTCTTATGTTCAAGCATGTTCATCCTAACCATATGAGTTATTTTTCTTGACTTGATTAGGGTAAAATAGTTTAAGTTATGATTATTTCCTTCCCTATGTTTTAGATCTCGGTTTTTACATACTTTTTGGATAACATTTTCATCACAACACATGATATCACACACAAACATGCATCAAATCACACATAGCATACATTTACACATAGATCTATACATTAACTTGTATTCTCCCCCATAAAAACTCATAAAAACCGAAAAGAAAGGGGTATGAAGCTCACCTTGAGTTGTGGATCGATTTCGAAGAAGATTTGGAGAAGTTTGGTTCTATTTTCGGCCCTAGCAAGTTCCTTGGATGGATCTCGACTTAGTGGGTTCTAAGATGCAAGATCATGAACTTGAATGGATTAAGAGATGATTTTTGATGAAAAGAAGTGAGTTAGATCATAGATTTAAGCACCAACTTACTTGAATGATGATTTTTAATGAAGAAATCCCTTGAACAGCCCTTAGATCTCAAAAATTTGGAGAGAATGGAGAGAGAGTTTCTTTGAGAGAATTTTGAATGAATTGTGTGTGTGTGTTTGGTTTCGGCCGAGAGCAAGAAGAGAGAGGAGAGAATAGAGGTTCTTGAATTGATTTGCATGAAAACATGAGATGGTGCACGGGAATCCTATGGACAAATATGAGGTGGCATAGGAAAATCAACTCTCCTTCTTTGGTTGGGCTTGGGCTGAGATTTGGAGAGAAAAGACGAGGATTGGGCCTTGTATGCTAAAGCCCATTTTTCATTGTTATGTTGAGTGATTTTTGGTCCAAATAATTATAAATGTGATTTTTATGACCCATGAAGGCTAAATTAAGTTAATTATGGCCCAATATGGTTCATTAAATTAATTTATTTCATTCTAGGCCCAATATGGCCCAAAATATTGAAACAATTGGAAGTGGGTCCAATTAGAGCCCATTTAAGATTTCTAAGCCCAAGATAGTCCAATTGGAAGCTTATTGGCCCATTGGGCCCAAAAAGGAAATCCAAATCCATAATGGACTTAAACAAGGATTTTCTAAGGTTTCCAATTGCTTGTTGACTATTTGCAATGCTTGTATGAAGTGTTTGATTGAAATTTTGTTGTCATAAAGTAAGCATCATACATGCTTTCATGTCTTTGATTCGTAATTGGCATAAGTGTTGTAGTTACAAGGCACAAAAATTTCTAGTTGTGACATACGTATCTTCCATTAGCAGAAATTTTATATAACAACACTTGTCATGCGAGTATTGACCGCCCTCCCTTCGAGATGCTTTATGGGAGGAAGTGCAGGACCCCGATTCGTTGGTGCGAGGTTGGTCAACGCATCATTGGGAGCACCAAAGTGGTGCTCAAGATGACAGAGTTGATCCAACAGGTTCATAGTAGACTACAGACTGCGCAAAGTCGGCAGAAGGGTTACGCCGATAGGACGCGTTCAGACTTGGAGTTTCAGGTGGGCGACATGGTCCTTTTAGGGTTTTGGCCCGGGTGGGTTGGGTCGCTTATCGGTTGGATCTTCCGACAGAGCTTGGCCAGATCCACAATACTTTCCATGTTTCCCAGTTGCGGAAATGTTTGGTGGATGAGTCAGCAGTAATACCCTTAGAGGATATTCAAGTTGATGGCAGCCTGAATTATATTGATAGACCGGTTGCGATCTTGGATCGAAAGACAAAGACCTTCAGGAACAAGGTCCTGACTCGGAGACCGAACTCATTCATGAAGGGACTCGACGAGTCAATGCCCTGACTCGGCGAGTCCAAGGCAATCTTCATACCTCACGAACAGACTCGATGAGTTGTTCAAACAACTCGGCGAGTCACAGCCAGAGTGTTCATGTGTTGAAGGAGGACTCATCGAGTTGTTCATACAATTCGACGAGTCGGATGCAGATTGACTAAGTGTTAGTATCGAAGAGGAACTCGTCGAGTCTATGCCAAACTCGACGAGTAGTAGGGAGCAGAAGCAAGAAAGTAAGAGTAAGGACTCGACGAGTCGGTAACCCAAATCGACGAGTCAGGTCAACTGAATGTTGACTTTGACCAATATGCTGACTTTGACCAAAGGTAAAACCGTCATTTTACCCTCAGTATAGTTATCATTGATTGATTGTGTGTACTTATGGAAATTGTAGCCGGGGAGATACCGGAGCAGCAGGAGACAGTTTCCCGAGCAGTTCATTCAGCATCCAGATTACGAGGTGAGTTTCCTTCCAGTAGGAACAGGTCTACGGCCACAATGTCAGCCCGATTAGCTAGCAGTAGTTTCCAGACTTCGGTACGA
Organism: Lactuca sativa; assembly: GCF_002870075.4. Lineage (NCBI taxonomy): Eukaryota > Viridiplantae > Streptophyta > Magnoliopsida > Asterales > Asteraceae > Lactuca > Lactuca sativa. The sequence continues at coordinate 244,392,029 of NC_056626.2, read as the reverse complement.
TGTAGTAGATAGTGTGTTTGATGCCTTCGTGGCTCAGACATGATTTATGTGTTATGTGTTCCGGGCTACGGCGTGATGCAGTATGTAGTATATGTATTTATGCTAGATGATATGTGTTATGCTTGTTGACACGTGTTTATGCTATGCTATGATCAGTCAGTTCTGGACTTTGGTCTGATGCAGTTAGTTCCGGACTTCGGTCCGATGCAGCTAGTTCCGGACTCCGACCCGATGCAGGGGACAAGGTCCCAGTCAGTTCTGGAGTTCGGTCCGATGCAGTTTCCGGACTTCGGTCTGATGCAGTGGGCAAGGCCCAGTATGTGATTTATATGTATTGTATGGTATGTGGTAGTTTGGGGGAGCTCACTAAGCTTCGTGCTTACAGTTTTAGTTTTGGTTTCAGGTACTTCCGCAAATAAAGGGAAGAGCTCGGGATGATGGCATCGCACACACCACAGCTTCAGTTTTTGTCCTGGGAGTTTGTTTTGATACTTAGTTTGATTTGATACAGTTGTTTCACGTCATTTTATTATGGTTGGAGATATTTGACGTATGGTTTTATGATATGGCGTTCAGTATATATGATTTTTATTATTATTAAAACAAAAAAGTTTGGGTCGTATTTTGGGATGTTATAAGTAGGCAGTTTCTTTTAGTTGGTAGTTTATTTTTGCAACCATTGTTTTTGTGAGGCTTTAAATTGCCCCTTTATCTATCAATAATAAGATATCCTAGAATTTTCAATCAACGAACTTTGTGTTCATCGAGATGTTGTTGCACTCATAGTCATTAATTAAAGGAGGCTTTCTTGATTTTCATAGAACTCAAACCAATAGGTATTGGTTTGTTTTAACAGATATTCAGTCTATACGTCTAGATTGTCTATCATATGTATCCTTTACTTCTTGTTTCTGATGAAATCACAGAAAACCTCAAAACAAACACCCCATACACACATCGGTTACATACTTGGGGTTGATGCAGACCCATTCGAGTGAAACACACCATTGAGTTGATGCGGGATTATAGTCAATGTGTACTTAAGGTTTATACGCACCCAATGTTGTTAAAGACCCGTAGTTGTATTAGATGGTTATCTATGTTGTATGTGATACTATAGGGAACTCACTAAGATTTTGCTTATAGTTATGGTTTTAAATGTTTTGAGGTAATTCTAAGAAGCGGGGCAAGGTGAAGGTGCGACTGTACACACTATCCAATGGATTATATGATTTTAGAGATGATATAATTTGATACTTTTATTTGATTCCACTTTGTTAAACTACTATTATTATGCTATTTGACTTGTATGACAGGGTTCTGAATTCTATTAAAAATTTAAAATATTATACATTAGGTTTTAGGGTGTTAGATGGTAGTATCAGATCTCTGGTCTGAGGGATTTGGATGAACACTTGTGTGATTCCAAACTCAAACTAAGGATTTTTGAAAAATTTTACAATTGTTTTCTTAAAATAACTTTAAGAAGAAGGAAGAGGATGTGATGTGTATAGTTATTTGGAGCTCAAAGTAAAGTGATCCCCTAAAATATCCATACTTTTTATTTGCTAATATGTGAATTGCTAGAACTGCATGCTAGTGAGCAGGTTGGGGATCCTTAAATATGTCATGATAGAATTTATTGATTATTGTGATCCTTAGTAGGCTAGGGATTTCTTAGTGGTGCTATTTGGGACTAACATTATTGTTGTTAGTAGTCTGGTGTATGCCTCATAGTTGTACATAATTACGATTTTATAGCCTTAGAAGGCTTGATTTAGCCTTATTTCATGTTCATTGTCTCGTTGTGGGTTTTAGTTAGACCTATTTACTCGAGTGACTTTGGGATTATTTATTATGTACTATTAGACCAACAATGACAATGGAGGTTCCTTGTGGCACAAGAGGGTGGCTGAGAGAGTTCTAGTATGAGGAAGTAGGATTTATTGCTCGAATCTTCAGAGTGTATGAGCATGTGATAGTATGCCTAGCTATAGTTGAGTTTAGTGACATATGATTGGGGATCATTCTCGAGACAAATACAGATTGGGGATAATTCGATTTTTAACCCACTTCCTGTATGTTTTTAGCATGGTGATGAGAAGAGGATCCGGTTCAGGAACAGGAGACCTAAGAGGCCGGGGACGAGTGATGATGTGATCTGGAATTTGATCTCCACTCAGGTGACCATATTAGTTGGAGAGGTAATTCTAGAGATCTTCGGTTTTATTAAGACGATATTCATTAACATATTCGACGAGCGATATGTCGTCGCCACTAAGTCTGCCGCTGCTACGACCGCTGCAACTATTGTTGTAGTAGAACCTTAGGGGGTGGATCGATGTAGTATTTTGAATTCAATAACATGAAGCCTCTAGAATTTGATGCGGTAAAGGAACTAATCATTCCCTCGTGGTCGATTTCCGAGTTGAGGGATGTTTGTATACGTGTTGTTGCCTAGAGAACTTGAAGGTTAGATTTTTGATAAAACTTCATCACTTGGGGACAGCGGACAGGTGGAAGTTCGCAACCTATATATATTTTATTTCGAGTAGCGGGTCATAGTGACCTTGGAGCAGTTCTCGAAGATGTTTTGGACCGAGTATATCCCACTGGTATATATATATATATATATATATATATATAGTCAGAGAGAGAGAAAGAGAGTTCGTAACTATGTATATATTTATATTCATGTTGTTTAAATTTGCATGTGTATGTTCATGTTTTTGTCTATGCATATTTCTATTGAATTCTTTGATTTCTTTAGTGTTATTTGACTCATGTGCGAGTTCGTAATTTGTATTGTTGTCATTTTGTTGGGGCTTTGATGTAGCTCTTAGGGAATTAGAGTGTAGATTTTAGATCTCCATCATAGACCAAAGAAAGGTTTTTGCTACAAGTGTCTTTCACAGTTGTGTTATGGAGATATTTAGGGTGGCTTCTCCAATCGATCTGGTCCCCATTCCGATCACGGATATTTTCATGATAATGGACATGGATTAGTTGAGCCAGTTTAGGGCTCTAGTCGACTATGAGTGATAGTTAGTGGTGGCGTCTAACCCAATTGGGGCAGAGTTGTCTATCTATATCGAGGGTACCATAGTTGATTTAGATTTCTATTCTGATGCGATAGCTAAGAGATATTTGTAGTAGGTTTGTGCTAGATACCTTTCTTATGTCGTTGATACCCGAGAAGAGAAAAGCGTTTGATTTTCGATTTACCAATAGACCAGGAGTTCCCCAATGTCTTCCCGAAGGCCCGTTATCATGAGATGCTGCGGAGTGATATCTGCCAGTTTGTGAGCCGGTCCAGCTGTAAAACGCTGGATGACATGATTGCTAGGGCGAGAGAGAGAGAGAGAGAGAGAGAGATTGACCTTGAGATGGAGAGGAAGAGGAAGCCGGAGGCGGCTTCGAGTACAGGGAGTTCGGGCAAAAAGCCCAAGGTTTCAGATCATAGATCCAGGAGTCAGCACAGCCACAGTCTATGTGGCAAGTGTGGGAGATTGCACGACGGGGTGTGCAAGGTAGGGAGTTCCGGCTGCTACAAGTGCGGCCGGACTGGTCACATGATCAAAGATTGTACAGCCACTACCACTGCCATTCCGGCGTCAAAACTGATTTGCTTTTAGTACAATCAGAAGGGACATAAAAAGTCCCAGGGTCCGAGTTTAGTAGCTGCAGGGAAGGTGTCAGCACCTGCCCCTGCTACTTTGAGGATTACAGATGGCCGTCAGGGCCGAGTTGAGACGTCGGTGGCGAAGAGTAGGACTTTTCAGCTGACAGCAGAGGAGGCGCGAGTGACTCCTGACGTGGAGGCGGGTATGTATTTCTCCCTTATCTCTGCATTTATTATTGATTGTTTCTTATGGTTATATGTTTTGTATAGGGTCGTTCTCAGTGAACGGCATTTCACCTACAGTATTGTTTGATTCGGGGGCTACCCGACCATTCATCTCTCTTGCGCTTAGCAAGAGATTTAGTAGAGCTCCAGGGGAGCTAGATTGTCCACTTGAGGTTGAGATAGTAGCTGATAGGACCGTTAGGGTTGAAAGGGTACATAGAGGATGTTCTCTACAGTTATTCGATGAGCAGTTTTCGGTGGACTTGGTCCCTATTCCCCTGCGAGGGAATAAGGTTATAGTAGGCATGGATTGGCTGAGCACTAATGGGGCGTTGATAGATTGTGAGCTACAGTCAGTGAGGATTCGCACTCCCAGTCGGGGAGAGTTAGTGATTTAGGGCGAGAGGCCACAACGCGGACCAGTTCTATGTTCAGCGGCTAGAGCGAGGCGCTATTTTCAGCAGGGTTGCATCGGTTATGTTGCCTATGTTTTAGATGCCCGGGAGAAGGGCAAGATGATAGTTGAAGATGTTCTGGTAGTGCGAGACTACCCGTATGAATTTCCAGAGGATTTGCCTGGAATACCTCACGAGAGGTAGGTCGAGTTCGGGATTGACCTAATCCCTGGTGCGGCTCCAATAGCCAAGGCACCATATAGGTTGGCTCCCCCAAAGATGCAGGAGTTATCTACGCAGCTGCAAGAGCTGCTAGAAAAGGGTTTTATCTGGCCGAGCAGTTCGCCCTGGGGTGCACCGATTTTGTTTGTAAAGCAAAAGGACGGGTCGCACCGTATGTGTATAGATTATCGGGAGCTAAATAAGGTAAAGGTGAAGAACCGTTACCCACTTCTGAGGATAGATGATTTGTTTGATCAGCTGCAGGGAGCGTCTTGGTTTTCCAAAATCGATTTACGCTCCGGGTATCATCAGATGCGAGTCAGAGGAGGGGATGTGTAGAAGACTGCTTTCAGGACCAGCTACGATCATTATGAGGTCGTGGTGATGCCATTTGGGCTCACCAATGCCCTAGTCGTGTTCTTGGATCTCATGAACCGCATGTGCAGGACGATGTTGGATCGGTCTGTGATAGTATTTATTGATGACATCTTGGTTTATTCCAAGACTTAGGAGAAGCACGAGGAGCACCTGAGAGAGGTTCTGCAGATTTTGAGGAAGGAGAAACTTTTCGCAAATTCTCCAAGTGCGAGTTCTGGTTGCACGAGGTGCAGTTCCTTGGACACCTCGTCAACCAGAAGGGTATTTTAGTAGATCCGGCCAAGATAGAGGCCATGATGCGGTGGGAGGCCCGAAGTCTCCATCCGAGATTCGGATCATCCTAGGTTTCGAAGGGTATTACAGGAGATTCATCTAGGATTTCTCCAAGATAGCAGTACCGCTCACCCGACTGACCAAGAAGTCGGTGGCGTTTCGTTGGGGGCCTGAGCAGCAGGTAGCATTTGCACCCTCAGACAGAGATTGTGTGAGGCACTGATTCTTACCCTGCCGGAGGGAATAGAAGATTTTGTAGTCTACTGTGATGCCTCGATCACAGGTATGGGAGCAGTGCTGATGCAGCGATGCCGTGTGATAGCTTACGCGTCGAGACAGTTGAAGCCTCACGAGGCTAACTATCCTACGTTTGATTTAGAGCTGGGGGCAGTGGTGTTTTCCCTCAAGATTTGGAGACATTACCTCTATGGGGTCAGTTGTACCATTTACACGGATCACAAGAGTTTGAGGTACCTCATGGATCAGCCGAATCTGACATTGAGGCAGAGGCGATGGTTGGATGTGTTGAAGGATTATGACTGTGAGATCCTTTATCACCCAGGGAAGGCCAATGTTGTGGCCGACGCCCTGAGACGCAAGGCAGCAGCGGCCCCGATCAGAGATATTTGTTTGAGGATGACCGTGATTACTCCATTGTTGGAGCAAATCAAAGCGGCGCAGGTCGAGGGCCTCAAGGAGGAGAGACAGAAGTGTGAGAGGATTGTGGTCCGAGTAGCTTCTTTTGACTACGACAGCCGAGGATTGTTGACCCTTCATGGGAGAGTATGGGTACCGTACTGGGGTGGAGTACTACAAGTGTTGATGGACGAGGCTCATAAGTCTTGATTTTCCATCCATCTAGGGGCAACGAAGATGTATAGGGATGTTCGACCCGACTATTGGTGGCCTTGCATGAAGCGGGATGTCGCCTGGTATGTGGAGAGATGCCTGACGTGCAGGAAGGTTAAGGCGGAGCACCAGATGCCTCACGACAAGATGCAACCGTTGGACATTCCAGTGTGGAAATGGGAGGATATCACTATGGATTTTATCACTAAGCTTTCCAAGACCACACGTGGAGTGGATTCGATTTGGGTTATAGTGGATCGGTTGACGAAGAGTGCTCATTTTATACCGATCCAGGAGAGCATATCGGCTGAGAAGCTAGCCGATATATACGTGTGAGAGGTTGTGGCACGACATGGAGTGCCTGTATCAGTGGTGTTAGACAGAGATGTCCGTTTTACTTCCAGATTCTGGAAGTGGTTTCACGACGAAATGGGTACTCGTCTCCATTTCAGCACCACTTTCCACCCTCAAACGGACTAGCAGAGCGAGAGCACGATTCAGACATTTGAGGACATTCTCCGGGCATGCGTCCTAGATTTCGGTGGCAGCTAGGATACGTATCTTCCATTTGCAGAATTCTCATTTAACAACAATTATCATGCGAGTATTGACCGCGCTCCTTTCGAGATGCTTTATGGGAGGAAGTGCAGGACCCCGATTTGTTGGTGCGAGGTCGGTCAACGCATCATTGGGAGCACCGAAGTGGTGCTCAAGACGATAGAGTTGATCCAGCAGGTTCGTAGTAGACTACAGACTACGCAGTGTCGGCAGAAGAGTTACGCCGATAGGAGGCATTCAGACTTGGAGTTTCAGGTAGGCGACATGGTCCTCCTGAAAGTATCACCCTGGAAGGGTGTCATCAGGTTTCGGAAGAGGGGCAAGCTGGGCATCAGGTTCATCGGTCCTTTTAGGGTTTTGGCCCGGGTGGGTCGGATTGCTTATCGGTTGGATCTTCCGAATGAGCTTAGCCAGATCCACAACACTTTCCATGTTTCCCAATTGCAGAAGTGTTTGGTGGACAAGTCAGCAGTCATACCCTTAGAGGACATTCAGGTTGATGGCAGCCTGAATTATATTGAGAGACCGGTTGCAATCTTAGATCGAAAGACAAAGACCTTCAGGAACAAGGTGGTTCAGTTGGTAAAGGTGCAGTGGCAGCCCCAAAAGGGATCTGAGTGGACGTGGGAGGAAGAGGAGGAGTTGAAGGAGCAATACCCAGAGTTATTTTCAGATGCAGCAGCAGCAGACTTCGAGCACAAAGTCTGAGACAAGTGGGGTAGAGTTGTAACGCCCCGATTCTGGTAAGTTATTTAATATTGTTATTTCTTCAAGTTTAAAGAGGGACTCGATGAGTCAGTGGGCCGACTCGTCAAGTAGAGACTAGATTTCGAGCACGTTTAAGTTGGCGACTCGGCGAGTCCATATCCTGGACTCGGCGAGTCCATCAGTCTGAATGAAACCCTAAATCCCCTGTTTTTGCACCCTATTTAAACCATGTTACGACCCCCAACCTCCTCCCCTTCACCCTCAAAGCATCATTTAGAAAACCCTAACCTTTCCTTGAGCATTTTGAGCATTTATTGTGTGAATCTTGAAGTTTTGGAAGAGAAGAAGGAAGCTAGATCCAAGGGAGTAGAAGGAGATCCAAGATCTTGCATCTATTGCAGAGTTATTGAGGTAAAAATCGGATTCCCTCGGTTTCTATGTTTGATTCTCCATTATTGAATCACATTTAGACCATTTAATCCATTCCTTAGCTTATTTATGGTAGAGAGATGACATTGGGGTGATTGGCCTTCGGGTCTAGCCATGTTTCAGTCCCTAAGTCATGGATCTAACACCTTTATGAAGCCATTTTGCTTGAAAGCCCTATATCTACTCCTTTAAGTGTCTTTTTAGCCTTTAAATCCCTTTTCATGCATATGTACACGTAAAGTTGGAAACTTTAAGTGGTAACTAAGCTTTATCAACCCAGATGTATAAGTTGTATCTATTAGATTTGAGCAGAATCATCAGAGTAGTGTTGCATGCAACCGACTCGGCGAGTTGTTCTTCAGACTCAGTGAGTTGAGTCGCGAGTCCCCGATTTCTTCCCCTTTTATGTGTCATGCCGAGTGGAATCAGTTACTTATAGGTGGACTCAGTGAGTCGGAGACCAGACTCATTCATGAAGGGACTCGGCGAGTCAATGCCCTGGCTCGGTGAGTCCAAGGCAATCTTCATACCTCACGAACAGACTCGATGAGTTGTTCAAACAACTCGGCGAGTCACAGCCAGAGTGTTCATGTGTTGAAGGAGGACTCAACGAGTTGTTCATACAACTCGACGAGTCGGATGCAGATTGACTGAGTGTTAGTATCGAAGAGGAACTCGTCGAGTCTATGCCAAACTCGACGACTAGTCGGGAGCAGAAGCAAGACAGTGAGAGGCTAGGGATCCTTAAAAATGTCATGATAGAATTTATTGATTATTCTGATTCTTGGTAGGCTAGGGATTTCTTAGTGGTGCTATTTGGGACTAACATTATTGTTGTTAGTAGTCTGGTGTATGCCTCATAGTTGTACATAATTACGATTTTATAGACTTAGAAGGCTTGATTTAGTCTTATTTCATGTTCATTGTATCGTTGTGAGTTTTAGTTAGACCTATTTACTCGAATGACTTTGGGATTATGTATTATGTACTATTAGACCAACAATGACAATGGAGGTTCCTTGTGGCACAAGAGGGTGGCTGAGAGAGTTCTAGGATGAGGAAGTAGGATTTATTGCTCGAATCTTCAGAGTGTATGAGCATGTGATAGTATGCATAGCTATAGTTGAGTTTAGTGACATATGATTGGGGATGATTCTCGAGACAAATACGGATTAGGGATAATTCCATTTTTAACCCACTTCCTGTATGTTTTTAGCATGGTGATGAGAAGAGGATCCGGTTCAGGAACAGGTGACCTAAGAGGCCGGGGATGAGTGATGATGTGATCTGGAATTTGATCTCCACTCAGGTGACCATATTAGTTGGAGAGGTGATTCTAGAGATCTACGTTTTTATTAAGATGATATTCATTAACATATTCGACGAGCGATATGTCGTCGCCACTAAGTCTGCCGCTACTACGACCGCTGCAACTATGGTTGTAGTAGAACCTTAGGGGGTGGATCGATGTAGTATTTGGAATTCAATAACATGAAGCCTACAGAATTTGATGTGGTAAAGGAACTAATCATTCCCTCGTGGTGGATTTCCGAGTTGAGGGATGTTCTATAGGAGTTGTTGCCTAGAGAACCTAAAGGTTAGATTTTTGATAAAACTTCATCACTTGGGGACAACGGACAGGTGGAAGTTCGCAACCTATATATATTTTTTTTCGAGGAGCGGGTCATAGTGACCTTGGAGCAGTTCTAAAAGATGTTTTGGACCGAGTATATCCCACTGGTAGATATATATATATATATATATACATATATATATATATATATATATATAGATATAGAGAGAGAGACAGAGAGATAGAGAGAGAGAGAGAGAGTTCGTAACTATGTATATATTTATATTCATGTTGTTTAAATTTGCATGTGTATGTTCATGTTTTTGTATATGCATATTTCTATTGAATTCTTTGATTTCTTTATTATTATTTGACTCATGTGCAAGTTCGTAATTTGTATTGATGTCATTCCGTTGGGGCTTTGATGTAGCTCTTAGGGAATTAGAGTTTACATTTTAGATCTCCATCATAGACGAAAGAAAGGTTTTTGCTACAAGTGTCTTTCACGGTTGTGTTATGCAGATATTTAGGGTGCCTTTTCCAATCGATCTGGTCCCCATTCTGATGGCGGATGTTTTCATGATAACGGACTTGGATTAGTTGAGCCAGTTTAGGGCTCTGGTCGACTATGAGTGATAGTTAGTGGTGGCGTCTAACCCAATTGGGGGAGAGTTGTCTATCTATATAGAGGGTACCAGAGTTGATTTAGATTTCTATTCTGTTGCGATAGCTAGGAGATATTTGTAGTAAGGTTGTGCTAGATACCTTTCTTATGTGGTTGATAGCTAGGAGATATTCTGATGCGATAGCTAGGAGATATTTGTTGTTTTGATCCCTGGGGATGCCCCTATTGCTAAGGTGGCATATTGCTTCGCACCTGCTGAGATACAAGATTTGTCCTTACATGATTAGGAGCTATTGGGCAACGATTTTATTTGACAGAGCAGCTTACCCTGCAGAACATCAATTTCGTTTGTGAAGAAGAATGATGGTTCTCATCGTATGTGTATAGTCTATCGGGAGATGAATAAGTTGACAATTAAGAACCATTAACCACTCTAGATATTTTATGACCTCTTCAATAAGTTTTAGGGTGCATATGGGTTTTCCAGAGCAATTTGAGGTCAAGGTATCACCAGATGAGGGTCAGGTAGGATGACGTGGAGAAGATGGTCTTTAGAAATTGTTATGACCATTCTGAGTTCATGGTGATGCCATTTGGGCTCACAGATGCACGAAAAATTTTCATGGACCTAATGAACCAGATTTGTAGAAGATTGCTTGACCAGTCAGTTACTGTGTTTATTGATGATATATTGGTCTATTCCAAGAGTAGGGAGTAGCATGATGAGCACTTGCGAGAGACTCTTGGAGTTTTATGGAAGGGGAGGTTGTATGTTATGTTTTCTAAAAGCGATATTTTGTTGCATGAGGCTTAATTTTTGGGACACCTCGTCAATCAGAACAAAATTTTGGTTGAAACAACCACAATTGTAACGACGTAATTTTTCAAAAGAAATTTTCATTTTAAAATGTAACTTCATTCAAGACAAAACCATAAAAATCCAATGAAACACTATCATCATACAAAACATATCAACTCCCAAGATCAAAACATATCCAAATCCATCTGTGTGTGTAGAAGTCAAGTCGGCGCCTTCCCGCGATCATCACTGGTAACTGAAACAGATTACACATAAACACTGTAAGCATAAAGTTTAGTGAGTTCCCCAAAATACCACATACCACACATACGCCTTTCTAGGCCGAACTCTATGGGATCTTCCGATCCAGTTGTCTCATGGGATTTCCGTCCCGGGTCCCGGTAGACCTTTTGGTTCTACCCGTATCGACCTTCCGGTCCATACCCTCTTGACCTTCCGGTCCTTACCATACATATCATACATAGCACATACATATCATATAACAACATATAACACATATATCATATCATACAAGACCATCCGGTCACACATAAGTACCCTCCAAGTACAGTATAGTGAGAAGACTCACCTCGGGGATCTCGGATAGTGTCTCGCTCGCGTATACACTAATCTAGCCTCAGCCTAAAACATAACAATCATCTCAATTAATAACAATTCTCCCGGCTAGACTAGATTCTCACATGTTCTCTAAAAAGGCTAAAAGACCATTTTACCCTTCAATCGGTCCACTAGTCCAAATGTTGACCAAACCCTAAAAGTCAACAAAGTCAACGATCAAACTTTGACCAGACTTGTCGAGTGCACCAATGTGACTCGATGAGTCCATGCGTTTCCTTCATAATCCTGGCACTTACTTGACTCATTGAGTCAATCCCCCACTCTTCAACTAGTCACGAATCGTGAATCACGGGACAACCCATCCCAAATCGTCGAGTCCGGCTCTTGACTTGGCGAGTTCAATCGCGAACTCAAGTCCCCTAAATCCCCTCTTACTCACCGAGTCATTCTCTCAACTCAGCGAGTCATCAACTTTGTGATCCTCGGGTAAACCCGCTCCTACTCGTCGAGTATGTTCCTGGACTCGGCGAGTTCATGCCATGCTCATACCCGAGAGACTTCCTGAGGTCAGATCTGTTCCTCTAACCCTTAGATCTAACCTCCATAGCTCAATAATCACGTAAAGTCTCTATCTTGATGCACATACAACATCTATATGACCATATATGATGATTTAGCCCTAATTACTTCAACCCACGGTCCTAATCTTCATTGCTCTTCATAAAGCTTGATGAGTAAGGCTCTCTGGACCTCTATGGATCCAGATATAAAGCCTCCTCGCCATAAGGGACTATTTGGACATCAATTCCACCCAACAAAGGGCATAAGAAACCCTAAGTCCATATAAACAACATGAATCAGCAGATGGATCGAAATGGTACCTCTAATGTGATGATCTTAGCTTCAAATCCACATAATAGCAACCTTCTTTGCTTCCTCTTGGCTAGAACCTCCTTCTTCTTGCTAAACAACACCACAAAGGTGATGGGTTTTGAGCATTCTAACACTTCCTAAGTGTACATGCAACCCTAATAACCTTGAATCTATGTTTTCTCTATATACATGCAAATTTCTTTTCAAGGTTATTTCCTAACTAGCATGGCATGGGGATTACATAAAATATAAAAACTAGTAGAAATACATACCTTGTTGTTGCTTGGATTCCTTCAAGACTTTTTGAGCATAGCACCCCAAATGTTGTGCCTCAAATGCTTCACACAACACCACAAAACTTGGAATAACTTGAGAGAATACTCCTTACACTTTAAAAATTAGCTATGCCCTCACAAGAATACTCTAGGTTGCCGATTTTGCTAGTCAAAGGGTTCCTTTTATAGTGTTGTCACAATTAGGGCTTTCACATAAATACTCTTAATTGTTATGACTCTTCATTTCTCATGACCCATAGGTTTGTAACTCCCATGAACTATCCATGGAGCTCTATATGGTTATAACCAAACCCATAAAACATGGATCATTAATCCACCATAAAAGAATTGATGATTGTCATAATCAACCCTATATATTAATTAGTCTCATTTTGATCACCAAATTAATACTAGATTAACACTTTGTGACATCCCCAAAATCTCGACCAGAAAAGACCGATTTCATTTATGCTTTTTAAAATAATTTCAGAGTAAATCCTTTTGATTTAAAAGTGTTGCGGAATTTGTTCCCAAAACAAAACATGATAAAATAATATTTATCAAAGCATTTCATCAAGAGATGCATTTTCATTATATAATCAAAACCCGGGATGTCATAAGTATTTTAGTGTCGATGTTTGTTACCAAAACGTTTGAACGTGTCTCACGTATAAGTTTGTAAAATGTATGTAAGTGTTTGTAAAAGTTTGAATCTCTCAGAAAAACCTATATTTTCTATTAAAGTAGCCTTCTACCAAGGCTTAACTGTTTTGTATGCTCGTTTGTTGTAAAAGTGTGTAATTTCCCAAGTGTAACTATCATTTAACAAAATATAGTTTGTGCATTAAAGTTTAAGTGAAATAATCACTAAAAATATGCAATGGGTAAATCATTGTAGTACTGTAGTGTTGTATTATAGGAACTACTGCTGTACTAACTACCTTAAACCGGATTTATATTAAGGTATTATGTGATAAATTGCACCATACTATAGACTGGTAACAACGACAACGTATAGTCGAAAATAAGGTATGACGTTTGGCACCCGCAGACCTACCGGTCCTGCTGTAGCTAGCAACAAGGTGTAGGATAGTCAATCTAGTATAGATCTATACGCAAACTCACGCTCTCCCTCCAAGAGACTCTGGCTACAACTTGGGTCATGACAATTAAGGCATGATCCCATACAGTGGATCACAATTGTTAACGTATTCATGTATATGTAATGTAATGTTACTTGTTCTAGTATCATTGTATATGTTCTAGTCCTAGTACAGTTATATATGTACTCTTAGTAATAAGTATTGACTCATGAATGAACTGACTCGTTGATCTAGAAATTGTATTAGTATGATCCTGTGTTACCCCGATGGTAACTTACTAATGATGTACTGATACGTATGAATAAAGGAGTACTTTTATGTCTATATATGTACATTTGATATATAATTAATATTTAAACGACCCTCGAAGGGCTACCCGAAATCCCACCAGACCACATCTCAAGCGCGAAAAGGAAATAGGGCGGATGGCCTTCCTAAGCCCTTTAAACATTTCTTATATATCTATACATATATGGGCATGCAATTTATAAGAAGTATAATAAAGTTTAAATAAGAGTATTTAATAAGAAAGGAGTTTGTAAAACAGTTTGAAGTAAAACAGTTTGATAAACAGTTTGAACAGTGATAAAATCATTGGTTTTCTAGTTATTAATCACATGTGATTAATGCAATCACATGTGATTGAAGCAATAACTATAAGTATTTAACTTGTATTCCCCCCCCCATAAAGTATTTAAAACATTTAAAATCATTTCAAAGGTTAATTAAAGGGGTATGAACTCACCTGTGGTGGGTGGTTTGGATTGTAGTGTCGGATACCGTGCTAGGTGGCATACGGAGACTTGTTCACACGCACGAGCCTAGTTATCATATAATGAGCATATATATATATATATATATATATATATATATATATATAACTAATTAGCCAAATAATAACTTAATGAAATAAGTTGGGACACTTAGGAACATGTAAACACTTTGTATAAGTGTTATAGGTCCTAATGGTTGCATCTAAGTGTTACGGGACAAGGCTAAAGGGGTTTAATGTACCAAATGACCTTGAATAAGAGTTTACTACCCAATAAACCCCACACAAGGAGTTTACGGTCGTAAACCCTTGAGTTTACGGCCGTGAACTCCAATCTTGGTGGTTCTTGGTGTTTTGAAGTGCTAAATGAATTCTAGAATAAGCCTAGCTTGGTGGTTTAATCATTTGGGTAGTTTAGGGCATAGATAACCCTCCTTTGAGGAGTTTACGGCCTAAAGACCATACCCCTTAGAGTTTACGGCTGTAAACTCTCATGGGGTGGATGTTTTAATTCTTTTAAGGCTCTTGCACATGTAGGATAATTTCTAGGCTTTCGATTTAGGCTAAGGGGACTTTAGGCACACTTTGGTGCCTTTACTTGGAGTTTACGGCCCAAGAGCATTTCTTGTCCATAAACTCCCTTTTAAGGGTGTTGTTGATGTGTTGTTGTCCCCATTTTAGATACAAGTAATTGAGGGTAAATGTCTAAAGCCTTAGGGGGTGTTTAGGGCACCTTAAGCCCTTGAAAATGGTGTTTACGGTCCAAGAAACTCTTGGGCCGTAAACTCCTAATACTTTGTGTTCTTGATTGATTTCTAGCCTCAAATGATCCTACATATTATGCTAAACTAGTTGCCTGACAAGGAATTGGGACTAGATAGCCTTAAAGCTCCATTTTGGAGTTTACTCCCCAAGAACGTTCTTGAGCGGTAAACTCCCGGATCTCACATATTAGACATGTAATCTATGTTAATAAGCATAAAACAAACATTATAACACAACTAGAGAAGTGTACTCATAATTTGGGATGAAAACCCGAAGATCCGTGAGAGAGAATATGGCTTTTCTCTAGTTGGAAATGTGAATAATGAGTGAATTTAGTTCAGAAATCTATTTATAGTCCTGAAATATTTTGGCAGAAAATATTTTTATTCTGGAATTGGACTCTAAGATTATGAAGTGTTGATATGCTCAAGTTTCACAAACCCAAGAGCATTCACTCTCTTGATACCTCCTTAAATGTAAACCCTAGTGTACACAAACTTATTCGGAAAAGTCTGAAGTTCATTGAAAACTGGACTAGCTTCTATTGAATAGTTAATGTTCGTACAGAATGGAAATTTCGGGTTGTCACATCATCCCCCCGTTAGAAGGAATTTCGTCCCAAAATTAGAATTTAAGCAAATAAGAAGTTACAAAAAATTAAGCGAAAAGATGAGGGTATTTCAATTTCATCTGATCCTCACGTTCCCAAGTGAATTCCGGTCCTCACTTGGCGTTCTAGCGAACCTTCACGATAGGGATACGGCTTTGCTTCGTCTGCTTGACCTCACGGTCCATGATCTCTACCGGTTCTTCCACGAAGTTGAGGCTCTCGTTGATCTCGATCTCGTCGAGTGGGATTACAAGAGTCTCGTCGGACAGACACTTTTTCAAGTTAGATACGTGGAATGTAGAATGTGCGTTACGAAGTGTGTCGGGTAGGTCGAGTTTGTAAGCTACGGGGCCGACTCTTGCAAGAATCTCGAAAGGCCCTATGTACCTCGGATTAAGCTTCCCACGCTTTCCGAAGCGTATCAAGCCCTTCCAGGGTGAGACTTTGAGAAGGACTCGGTCTCCCACCTGAAATTCCAAAGGTTTTCTTCGTTTATCAGCGTAGCTCTTCTGTCGGTCTCTAGAGGCTTTCAATCGTTCACGAATCTGAACGATTTTCTCTGTCGTTTCCCGAATGATCTCCGGACCGGTGAGAGTACTGTCGGAAGCTTGGCTCCTGGCTAATTGGGTATCACCCACCTCAGCCCAGCATAGAGGGGATCTGCACTTTCGGCCGTAGAGGGCTTCGAATGGAGCAGCCTTGATGCTCGTGTGATAACTGTTATTATAGGAAAACTCGAAAAGGGGTAAATGAGTATCCCATGCCTTCCCAAAGTCAATCACGCAGGCTCGCAACATATCTTCCAGTGTTTGGATGGTCCTCTCACTCTGTCCGTCGGTCTGTGGATGATAGGCTATGCTCATGTCCATCCTTGTTCCTAGGGAATGTTGTAGTGATTGCCAGAATCTTGAGGTGAACCTACTATCTGTATCAGAGATAATGGACATAGGTACACCATGTAGCCGTACCATTTCCCTAATGTATGTTCTCGTAAGTTTCTCCATATTGTCAGTTTCTTTGATAGGCAGGAAGTGTGAAGACTTCGTCAATCTATCGACGATGACCCATATGGTATCAAGTCCACCCGTTGTCTTGGGCAACTTGGTTATGAAATCCATAGTGATCCGCTCCCACTTCCATTCTGGAATCTTTGGTTGTTGCAGTAAACCAGAGGGCTTCTGGTACTCGACCTTAACCTTTGCGCAAGTAAGACATTTACTTACGAAGGTATCAATCTTTGCTTTCATGTTAGGCCACCAGTATAGCTTTTTAAGATCTAGATACATCTTATCTGAACCTGGGTGGACGGAATACCGAGTGTTGTGCGCCTCGGTCATGACCAAGTCTCGGAAACCACCGTGCTTTGGTGTCCAGATCCGGTTCATGAAATATAAGGCTCCGTCACCCTTGGCTTCTAAATTCTTGTCCATTCCTCTAAGGGATTAACCCGTCACATTTTCAGGTTTCATGGCTTCAAGTTGAGCCGCCTGAATTTGCTTAGACAAGTGTGAATGGATGGTTATTGACAATGACTTGACTTTGCGACCAGAATATTCCTTTCGACTTAGGGCGTCTGCTACTACGTTGGCTTTACCCGGATGATAACGAATATCACATTGGTAGTCACTGAGTAGCTCGACCCACCGTCGTTGTCTCATGTTGAGCTCCTTCTGATCAAAAATGTGTTATAAACTCTTGTGGTCGGTAAAAATAGTGCTTTTCGATCCGTACAAGTAATGTCTCCAGATCTTCAGAGTAAACACCATTGCTCCCAGTTCAAGATCGTGGGTCGTGTAGTTAACCTCGTGTGTCTTCAACTGTCTCGAGGCGTAGGCGATGACCTTACCTCGCTGCATCAGAACACACCCAAGCACTTGATAGGATGTGTCGCAATAGACTACGAAGTCTTCTATCCCTTTGGGGAGGGATAGTATTGGCGCGGTGCACAAGGCTCGTTTGAGCGTTTGAAACGCTCTGTCTTGTTTCTCTTCCCAGTCAAAGGCCACACCGTTCTGGGTCAAGGTTGTAAGGGGTTTCGCTATTCGGGAGAAGTTCTGAATGAATCTGCGGTAGTAGCCAGCAAGACCTAGAAATTGACGAATTTTTGTAGGCGTCTTGGGTGCTGACCAGTTCTCAATGGCTTTAATTTTGGATGGGTCCACGTGGATTCCCTCTTCGCTTACCACGTGTCCTAAGAACTCGACTCTTCAGATCAAAAATTCACATTTCGAGAACTTCACATAAAGTTTCTCCTTTCGTAATGTCCCTAGAACTTGTCGCAGGTGATCGCCATGCTCTTCCTTACTTTGGGAGTAGATCAGGATGTCGTCAATGAAAACGATGACGAACTGATCCAAGTAAGGTCGGCATACTCTATTCATCAGATCCATGAAGACTGCAGGCGCATTGGTCAATCCGAATGGCATCACCACGAACTCGTAATGTCCGTAACGAGTTCAAAAGGCTGTCTTCGGCACATCCTCCTCTAGTACTCGTAACTGGTGATATCCGGATCTCAGATCAATTTTGGAAAAATAATTCGCCCCTTCCAGTTGGTCAAATAGATCGTCTATGCGAGGCAGAGGGTAACGATTTTTGACCGTCAGTTTGTTGAGTTCTCTATAGTCGATACACATACGAAATGATCCGTCTTTCTTCTTAACGAACAAGACCGGTGCTCCCCAAGGTGAGAAACTTGGTCTTATAAAGCCCTTACTGAGTAGTTCGTTAAGTTGACCAGAGAGTTCCTGCATCTCAGCTGGTGCTAAGCGGTAAGGCGACTTGGCTACTGGGGTAGCTCTTGGGACTAAGTCGATTTTGAACTCGACCTGTCGTTGCGGAGGTAGTCCAGGTAGCTCTTCTGGGAAAATGTCGGGGAAGTCGCTCACTACTGGGATGTTCTTTAGTTCTTTCGTTTCGAAGCTTGTGTCGACGACGTGAGCAAGGAATGCATGGTATTCTTTATGCAGATACTTTTGTGCTTGAATACTTGATATAATACGAAGACTTGCACTAGGTTTGTCGCCGTAGACTATAAGAGTTTTGTTAGACGGAAGGTTTAGAAGGACTGCTTTCTCGTAGCACATGATATCGGCGCGATGAAGACTTAACCAATCCATGCCGATGATAACGTCAAAGCTTTTAATTGAGACCGACATGAGGTCGATTGGGCATGAATGGTTATCTAGACTTAGGGTACAACCTAAGTATATGCTATTCGTACTTTCTGTTTTTCCATTAGCCATTTCTACTGTGAATTGTTCCTTAAGTGTGTGAGGTTGTTGTTTAAGCATGCGAGCAAATTTATGGTTTACGAAGCTTCGCTCCGCTCCACTATCGAACAGAATGCATGCATAGGAGTTATCGAGGAGGAACGTACCAGTCACCAATGTTGGGTCAGCAACTGCTTCCCCGTGGCCTATAGCTAGTACCCTCCCTGCTCCACCAGCATTCTTTGCTTTGGGGCAGTCCCTCTTATAGTGGCCTGCTTCGCCACATCCATAGCAGGCCGGGCTCGCGCCAGAGCCGGGGACTTGGGTGATCGGTTTCACCGGGAACTTACAGAAACGGACGGTGTGTCCTTTCCTGTGGCAGTTAGAGCACTGCATTTCATGGCAGGGGCCATTGTGGTGGTAGTTGCATTTGTTGCACTTGGGCAAACTTCCAGCATACTGACCCACCGGAGCAGTAGTAGCAGCAGCAGGGGTTATTGCGGCATGCACTGCCACAATTTGCTGCTTTTTGGCAGCTCGTTTCGTCTTCTTCCTTTCCTCCCAGATTTTCCGCTTTATATCAGCAGGTTTGGAGGGTTCTGAGAAGGCTAGGGTTGTTATGGTTGCAGGGGTTTTGACTCCATGGTCAATGAGTCGTTGTGCCAATCGCTTGGCACTGTCGAAGGTACCAGGGTTAGATGATAGGACATTCCCTTGATACGGAGGCACTAGCCCCCATATGTACCTTTCAATCTTTTTCCCTTCAGTGGGAACCATATTGGGACAGAGGGCCACCAGTTCGCTGAATCTGGCGGGATAGGAGACTACGTCGGAGCCCTTCATGGTTAGGCTCCACAGCTCCTGTTCTAATTTCTGGATCTCGCCCCTCGGGCAGTATTCCTCAATCATGAGGTCCTTCATGGTTTCCCAACCCATGTCATTCGCCACCACTAGAGTTAGTGCCTTAACATTGCCGTTCCACCATGTCAGGGCCTTTCCTTCAAAGGTGCATGCGGCATATTTTATTTTGCTCGCAGCAGAGCATGAACAGATTTCGAAGACCGCTTCAGTCTTCTCGAACCATTGCGAGAGGGCAATGACTCCGCCAGTTCCATGAAAGGACATCGGCTTGCAGTTGGTGAAATCCTTGTAAGAGCACTCTCTCGAGCGCACAGGGGTTTCAACCGGAATTGATTCAACAGGGGTTCCACCTCTGCTGGCATGAGATGAGTGATACTGAGCCATGGCAGTTGCCACTGCTGTAGCTACGACAGCATTCAGGGCTACAGTATCGATGACCGGAGGCGGAGGAGGTGGTGGAGGTGCAGGGTTATTCCGGGGAGACTTGCGAGGAGGCATCTTTCAGCTATAAGTTTATAAAGATAAGAAAAATAATAAGAATCAATTTGTAAGCAACGTGAGAGTGACACATGGAATAACTAACCATAGACCAACAGTTGAATGAGTGTTTGAGATCACATCAAGGAATATTAGTAGGAAAACACAAATGTACAGATTTTTCCCACAGATTAGATAGATGTCAATAATACTGGTATTACTGATGTAATTAAGTTCAGGGAAAATCGACCTAACAGTAGGTCTTACATCATACCATACAGAAAAGTTTGATAGTTCTTAGATTCCTAATTAGAGTACTGAAAGTTAGGAATATTTTACAGACAAGTGCTACTTAGAGCACAGATGTTAAAGGCTATTCCTTAACCAAAAGACAGAGATGTACTAGACATCATCTAACGGCGATGGGAATTTCTTGGGCGAGCCCTTAGGTCAGACACTTGACGAAACACCTCTTGAAGGTGTCGCTCCTGAGCCCTCTGACGGGCTCGAAGTTCCAAGACTTCAGCTCGGGATGCAACCAGCTGTTGCTGCAGGGTTTCATTGGTTCTTTGGGTCCGTTCCATGTCTTCTTCAAGACGGCGGATGCGGACTGTGTTGACACCAGAGTTGGCATCAATCTCCATGACCCGGTCGATGGCTGCTCGACCTTGCTCAACATTACGAGCTATTCTGCGGATAATGACGGGTAGAGCTCGGTCAGCAGAACCACCTTCACTGACGTTGTAAAAACTTCGGTCCCCAAAGTATGGTAAGGGTTGACCCTGTTCGTCACTTCGGCGATTCAAGTTGGTTGCCCACAAGGGAGTAGGACCTGGAAAAGCTGGTCGGGGGTTGTTGTTCGGGGCTTGACCTACTAGCGGTAGGTTGTTGACTTCAGGCTCGGAGTCAGATCCATCAGAAAAGCCTTATGCGAGGTGATCATCCAAAGAGATTGGATGCTCATCTTCGGGCTCTTCTTCGATCCACCCGGCATTGCCTTCATTTGGAAAGTACGGGTCACCGTGATGGAATCCAGCCATTTAAATATACGCGAGAAGAGAGGTATAAGAATATATTATACATGTAATTAGTAGTACAAATTACACCTATTGTATTTTAAGTTTAAGTTCTACTGATCTTCTTGTGGTATTATTGGTAAGCTTTTAGACTTGTTAACACATCACAACCATTCTAGGGCATATGCTAATCACTCCTCGGACCAACATAGTTGATCAGGCTATGCCATTCCCAGGACTGACCATACATCCCCGAGCTCACTTGAGATATTTAACAATCGTAATACTTTTGTTCTTGTCATTGTGACACTGATTTTAGTATATATGCAGACTAGTATACTTAATTAAATATTTTAGTATTTAAAGTATAGAGTCTAGGTCAGAGTGCTTTAATCCCTAATGGTTTTATAGTTTAGTATGTCTTTTATGGGTTGATATACTTGATTCACTATAAACAATGCTCTGATACCAATCTGTCACACCCCAAAACCAAGAACGGCGGAAACGTTCTGGGGCGGAGGACGTCATGTACAGTATCACAACACAGTAAATGGAAATAAGCAAACAACATCATCCATTGCATTAAATATAAAATTTTAATACAAGCGTGTTCTGTACAGTTTTAGACACCAAAAATATAATGTAAATCAAAATAATATGAAGAGTCTTGAATGTGCTCCATCTTCTCAAAAGCTGGCATCGGTACCTGTCTACTGATGACTTGAGAATACAAGTTATTTTGAAAGAGTTTATCAGCATTAAGCTGGTGAGTTCATAAGTATTTTAGTGTCGATGTTTGTTACCAAAACGTTTGAACGTGTCTCATGTATAAGTTTGTAAAATATATGTAAGTGTTTGTAAAAGTTTGAATCTCTAAGAAAAACCTATATTTTCTATTAAAGTAGCCTTCTACCAAGGCTTAACTGTTTTGTATGCTCGTTTGTTGTAAAAGTGTGTAATTTCCCAAGAGTAACTATCATTTAACAAAATATAGTTTGTACATTAAAGTTTAAGTGAAATAATCACTAAAAATATGTAATGGGTAAATCATTGTAGTACTGTAGTGTTGTATTATAGGAACTACTGCTGTACTAACTACCTTAAACCGGATTTATATTAAGGTATTATGTGATAAATTGCACCATACTATAGACTGGTAACAACGACAATGTATAGTCGAAAATAAGGTATGACGTTTGGCACCCGCAGACCTGCCGGTCCTGCTGTAGCTAGCAGCAAGGTGTAGGATAGTCAATCCAGTATAGATCTATACGCAAACTCACGCTCTCCCTCCAAGAGACTCTGGCTACAACTCGGGTCATGACAATTAAGGCATGATCCCATACAATGGATCACAATTGTTAATGTATTCATGTATATGTAATGTAATGTTACTTGTTCTAGTATCATTGTATATGTTCTAGTCCTAGTACAATTATATATGTACTCTTAGTAATAAGTATTGACTCATGAATGAACTGACTCGTTGATCTAAAAATTGTAGTAGTATGATCCTGTGTTACCCCGATGGTAACTTACTAATGATGTACTGATACGTATGAATAAAGGAGTACTTTTATGTCTATATATGTACATTTGATATATAATTAATATTTAAACGACCCTCGAAGGGCTACCCGAAATCCCACCAGACCACATCTCAAGCGCGAAAAGGAAATAGGGCGGATGGCTTCCTAAGCCCTTTAAACATTTCTTATATATCTATACATATATGGGCATGCAATTTATAAGAAGTATAATAAAGTTTAAATAAGAGTATTTAATAAGAAAGGAGTTTGTAAAACAGTTTGAAGTAAAACAGTTTGATAAACAGTTTGAACAGTGATAAAATCATTGGTTTTCTAGTTATTAATCACATGTGATTGAAGCAATAACTATAAGTATTTAACTTGTATTCCCCCCCCCCCCATAAAGTATTTAAAACATTTAAAATCATTTCAAAGGTTAATTAAAGGGGTATGAACTCACCTGTGGTGGGTGGTTTGGATTGTAGTGTCGGATACCGTGCTAGGTGGCATACGGAGACTTGTTCACACGCACGAGCCTAGTTATCATATAATGAGCATATATATATATATATATATATATATATATATATATAACTAATTAGCCAAATAATAACTTAATGAAATAAGTCGGGACACTTAGGAACATGTAAACACTTTGTATAAGTGTTATAGGTCCTAATGGTTGCATCTAAGTGTTACGGGACAAGGCTAAAGGGGTTTAATGTACCAAATGACCTTGAATAAGAGTTTACTACCCAATAAACCCCACACAAGGAGTTTACGGTCGTAAACCCTTGAGTTTACGACCGTGAACTCCAATCTTGGTGGTTCTTGGTGTTTTGAAGTGCTAAATGAATTCTAGAATAAGCCTAGCTTGGTGGTTTAATCATTTGGGTAGTTTAGGGCATAGATAACCCTCCTTTGAGGAGTTTATGGCCTAAATGCGACATCCCCATTTTCACGGCCAGAAAAGACCGATGTTGTTTTTGATTTATAAAAATCAGAGTACTTCATTTTATAAAAATGTTGCGGAATTTGTTCCCAGAAAAACATGGTAAATACGTTATTAAAACATTTTCGAAGAAACGTATTTATTTCATTCTAAAACGTTTGGGATGTCATCGTTAATACAGAAACGTAAGCATAAACAAAACTTACAATTATTTACACTAGTGATCTACATCTCTTTAAATCTCTCAGTGTAATGTCACTTCATATCAACACGTGTGATATAAATAAACTAAGTGGGTTAGGTTGGGAAACCTGGTGAGTACATAGGGTTTTCAACCCACAATAATATAATTATTATGTTTAAACAATCAAACAATCAACCCAATTACCCATCCCCATTATCTTCTTTATTCTTAAGGATCTACCCTAAGAATCAGCTATTTCTCATTCATTCATTCCTAAGGATCATCCTAAGGAAACAACATGAAGTCCATTGTTGCCATTGACACATTGGTCAAGCGCAGCTGCTAATATTGTCACTTAGGCTCAGCTGACAGAATTAGGACATTTTCTATGAGGCGCTTCTGCCGGTATTGACCTTTAAACACTACTGTCATGGTCATAAGGCTCCCTATTAGGCGCAGCTGCCGATACTATCCTTAGAGCGCATCTGCTAGGACGTTTACCGTAGATCTAAATCATCTACGGGTTGTGGCGCAGCTGCCAGTGCTCATCTATAGGGTACTAGGTCCACTGCTGCCAATGTATACCTATAGGGCACTAGGTCCGTACTACTAATGTTCCTCTATTTTAGCTTTTATCCATCATCATTCATCTACCCATGTTTTACCCAACATATCTTGTAGATATAAAATACTTTATACAGTTTACTGTTGGATTAATGTCTAAGTCCATAACTATAATTGGTAAGACTTGACCCGACCTGGCATGGTCCATTTGGGTTGCATACCATCATGCACTTGGATAGACTATAATGAGAGAAATAAGACACTTATGGTTATTAATATATTATAAGTTCTAGTATATTAATAATAAGAATAATAAGATTATTTAATTAGTATTGATCAAGAATTAATCTAGGATTAATTAAGTGATCAAAAGAAGACTAATTAAATATATGGGTTGATTGTGTAAATCATCCATACTTATATAGTGGGCTAATGCTCCATGGATAATCAAGTTGGGCTAAAACCCATAGGATGGTCCATGGATGCTCCATGGTGTATTTGTACCCATGGATCATGGAAATGAAAGGCCATGTCAATTAGGGTTTACATGGTGTAACCCTAACTATATAAGCATCTTATTCTTGACCAAAATCAGCCACTAGTGTATGAAGTAAAAGGCCTAGCCGATTTCATGAGTTGTAGAATTCTCTCAAGTTATTCTAAGTGTTTTGGTGATTGTGATTCCATTTGAGGCTTCCACACTATTGGGGCTAGGCACTCAAGCTTCATGAAGACTTTCTACATCAAAGAGGTATGTATTCTATCTTGCTATAGTCATTGTTTTGTATGCTAGATTAGGATAATACCTTGGAAGTTCTTATTTGCATGTATAATAGAGAAAACATAGATCCAAGGTATTTAGGGTTGCATGTGCACTTAGGAGTGTTAGAATGCTCAAAACCTAATAGTGGTATCAGAGCCTAGGCTTGCTTTCTCTTATACTTGATGCAAATTGCTGAAAAATGCTGAAAAACTCGATTTTCTGGCTTTCTGGGCACTGGACTCGCCGAGTCCACTGATGAACCCGCCGAGTCCATGAGTAAAATCATCCTACTCGCCGAGTAGGAGCCCCAGACAACATATTTTCGAGGTTTTTGGCTAGAAATGGACTAGGAACATTACCCTAAGTTGTTTTTGAACTTATAAACTTGTTTTTGATGTGGTAATGTTCATGCTAATCCATTTTCAAAGATAATTGTCAATAGATTCATGTTTTGAATTAGTTTAGTGATTAGACTAATTACATGAAAAAGTTTGATTTGAATTATCTTATTCTTATGAGTTGCTTAGATTAATAGAAAGTTGAGTGAAATAGTTGTTTTCAATCCAAATTAATCTAAGAGTTGATTCTAAACTGTGTTTTTGTAACTTGTCCTCAAGTTATATGAAAAGTCACATTTAAGTTTCATAAAACTCATAAAAGTTGGCAATGGTCACAAAAGATGAAGAGTCTTGTCCTTAAGTTATGGAGGTTCAAGAGTCACTTCATTAATAAATAAGTAAATAAAGTGTAACCTTAATTAATTCCATAAGTTACAAAATAAAGAAAAAGCTTCATTCTTTAATAATTTAAAGTGTTCCATAACTTGTCCTCAAGTTATGGAACTTGAAGAGTTTTTGGATTAAAACTACTTTAAACACATAAGTTATGGAATTAATTAGTTTTGAATAGTTTCAAAACTTGCCCTCAAGTTTTGGAATTTGAAAAGTTTTCACTTATGAATACTTTAATTCCAAGTTAGCCCTTAGAATTTTAAGAGTTAAAATTCAACCCTTATACTTTATAATATTATAATTTAATAATATGTATATGTATAAGAGTAAAGTCAGTCTTACCGCTAGTACGCCTCATTCACGAAGCCGGTCTATAAGGTGGGTATAAGGTTGTTGCCTATAAAATGGCAACTTAATGGGTGTCCACTCTCACCCACCGCTTGCTTGACCGGTGGAGGGTCGTTAGCCGAACGGGTTTGACAGGAGTATAATTCTCCCTTCATTAAAAGTATTAATGATAAATACTAAGTAACTAAACTCTTAATAATACCCAATCTTAGTTACTTAGGAAAATGTGAAGAAGGTGCTAATCCATGAAATTACACTTTACACTTTGTCTAAGTCGTTAGTGGAGCGTGTGTGGTTAACCGGCACACTAACCTGGACTTAACAAGGTAGGTAAAGGGTGACTTAATATTTATCATAGTATCGATGGAGCGTGTGTGGTTTACCGGCACATCGATTGAGGGGTAAACACTTAAGGGTACCAATTAATTTGCATGGTTACTTCACACCTTGTTTTGTGATCCTCGGCATCCCAGTCACAAAACCTGAAGGGCACACTCGAGATTGAAACATGCCTTTGAACAGTTCAATGAATCTCAAAGATCTAGGAGTTTCAAAACCAATTAAAACAAAATTATACATTTCGTTTATCTTGGTGGAAATTGGTGAATCGTCATTCACCTACCTTCAAATATTTTATAGCTTGGATTACGGCATACCTCTTCTAAGTTATAAAATAGTTTGTTGGGTCCTAGCCTTAATATTTCATATTAGGTGTCATATTAAGGACTTTAAATCAACTATCTTGAATATCTCCCAAAAGATGTCTGGTTTAGACACCTATGATCTTCCCAAATCTCTTGAAACAAGGTTTCCTAATGAAGATGATGTCCCATGGATATCATACTTCTTTCTCCTCCTCCAATTATTCTCCATAACCCACAAGTTCTTGAAAAAGTTTAAGGTCACTCAAGCCCAATTGGCAAGGCAAGGTCTAGGTGTGGTCACATCTTGGAGATGTACTCACATATTGACAAGCCGGGAGAGTTGGGTGTCAAAGTCTTGAGAAAGTTGGTGGTTCAATCACTTTCTAAGTCACATAGTGAGTTCCTTTGGAACACCTATGAAACAGACTATGACAAGACCCTTAATGATCTTATCTATTTGTTAAGATCAACTTCCTTAAAACTTGATGGACATTGACAATAGTGACATAGGAAATCCAGAAAAGCATTGTCTTCCCAATGGAAAGGGATCGGCCATAGTCAACTCGGTTGAGTAAATGGTAAAGAGAAAAAGCTAAGTCTGTGATAGTCCCGTTTACCATTATCAAAGGGTCCATATATTTATATTGCCAAAGAAAGGGGCATTGGTTGCGAAGCTGCCAAATTTACCTAAGGATGTTAAAGTCAATAAGTTTGACTCCACTTCAGGTAAAGTCCACTATCTAACTCTGCTAAGTTTCTATTCTCAGATTCTGGATACATGATGTGACTGGGCCACATGGTGATGTTTGAAGAATCAAAGAAAAGGTGAAGAAACTTAAAGAAAGAATATGTTGAATCTGACGGCGTAGATGGATTTCTATCGCATAGTTTGAAGATCGGATTCTTGAGCTACTTCTTAGGAGTTATGAGATATTTCTTAGGAGTAGATAACAACAAGTTTTCATATGGATTGTAGGGATAAGTTTTTCCGCAAAGTTTTAAAATAAAAGAAAAATTTTGATTTTATTTATTTTAAAATATCCTTACAATGGCATTTGAGGAAAAATTGTTGCTTATATGATTCCAATAATAGCAAGAGTGGAAATATGAAATTGATTCTTTCATTTGTGGTAATGTCTAAATTTACCAAATAAGGAAAGATTCTCATCACCCAAGTTTCAATTGGACCGGAACATGGAATCATGCAAGTTGTATAGCATGATGAATGAGAACTTTCAAGTATTGGAAAAATTAAGACTAATTACTCGTTCACATGGATGTGTGAGTCAAGTAATGGACTAAGGGATCGAGTACATAGTCTTGTGCACTGATTAAGTCCACCACAAAAGATTGATAAGACTATTCGTCATAGTTTACTAAAGCTCAGTAAACATGATTATACTTACAGGCTTAAGTGTAACTCTGAGACATTGGAAAAGGTTCCAATGTATGACAGAGCGGATAAGAAGAATCAAATTAGGCAGAAGGATAAAAGTTTCTCAAATCTGAAAAGATGGGAGAGTACTTTAGTATCAGTTTTGTGATCATCTTAATGATTAAGAAACCACAGCACAATTAGTTCTCTAAGGAAACCTTAGTGCATTCTTATGACTAAGAAAAGGGATCTTTAATTGTTGAAATGGTTAAATCAAGAAGATGAGTCATACTTCGTTCCAATACAAGTCTTAGAGTCATACTCCAAGATTGTAACTTGAGTGACATGTCTCAAAAGAAGGTTAAAACACTTGTCAAATGTAAGAGTAAAAGTTTTTGCTCTTGTACATTTGAAATTGGTAAGTTGTTATGTTTTGGATAAAACAAAGACCAACTTAGGCCAATTGTGTGAAGTGTTTGTCTTGATTAGAGTCTTCACTATCTCTTGAATGTTTGACAAGGGAGTCTTATAGGTCAAGAGGACAGTAGGAGTCTTAAAGGTCTTGAAAGTCTCAGGAACTAATCAAGAATGAAACCTGAAGTTCCTCACTAGCACACGACTTAAGGTCCATAACCTATCGTGTTGACATATTATGTGCCCATTCCAATTAAAGTTGTCTTTGCATATGAGTTCTTAGAGTTCTCAATTGGTTGCACAACAACTTGGAAGCAATGGCAGGCCCTTGAGCTTCCAGGTGGCAAGAAATTAAGATTGAGTTCAGTCCATATGAGTTTGGATTTGTCATTATCCTTGTCTTGTGACTATGTTTTTTGACAATTCACATGGATAAGAACACATACACCATTAAATCTAAGTGTCATAAGGTTTCTCTCCGATTCATGAAAATGATGGTGAGGAAACACTTTCACTAAGTAGATTTTATCTAGATAGCAATTGTGATATTTGCATTCTCAAAGTCGTTAGTGGAGCGTGTGTGGTTTACCGGCACACTAACCTGGACTTGTAAGAAATGGAAAAAAGGTTTAACCATTATGATTACGGCATACCTCTTCATAATTGTTTAGACACACAAGTGTGCTATCTAAGGAAAGGTGTATGATTTTGATAAAGTCTTATCAAAACAATCTAGTATCAGAAATCTGAACTTTGGTAAGAAAGTCAATGAAGTATTGATTTCTAGAAGTCCAGCTGATTTTTGAGTACATGTCAAAGCTAGTGGGAGCCTAAGTGTTATGCTAATAATCATCATGTTAGTGGGAGCATGATAATTATGATAAGTATTGCAAGTTAGCAATGTTAATTATAGAAAACAAAAGTTTCAATTGGGAAAGAGTTGTTTTGCTATAATTAAGGGAGAGGAAATTATACTTTATCTCAAATATATAAGCTTAGATCGTGAGGTTTTAATCATTTAGTCAGTGATATATATATGAATTTCATGTTGGAATGGCTCAACATAAGAAAATTCTGTATATGAGTCCATTATTTGTGGTCTAAAATTCGATTATGTTTACGGCATCCCTTTTCATAATCTAAATTATGAGAAATTGGCAAATAGAAATGGAAATGTTATAGCAAAAGACTGGTTTAGTCTTTATGTGAGATATCATGAATCGTGTCCCATATGCTTCGGATATAGGATCGATTACATGTGTTATATTCATCCTTTCTAAAATTTTCCAAATGCCTAGGGCATTAAGAAGGGAAAAGGTTTAGAACTGGATATGACTAAAAGGATTAAACAATTGTCGAGGACAATCTAAGGTTTACCAAAGATTGGTTGCTCAAGGACAGTTGGAAGTATAGTGATAATTCTGGAAGGACCATATTGACATAGTCTGCAAGGAGGCAACTCTTGGTCAGAAGTGATAGTCAAAATGGAATCTGGAAATGTTTCAAAGTTAGAATTTTCAATCTGTGTAAGATTAAGGAAACTTAATGCAAGAAGGATGTTTCCAAGGAGTTGATCTCCTTTGGAATGCTCTGTAATGTTTGTTGTCAAGTCTTTCTGACTTTGTGCATAATCATTACAAGAAGATCAATGCATATAAGTTTAGAATCTAACAGATTTCAGTAAATGGCATGAATTTGGAATTCTTGCATTTGCAGTAACGATTTGGGAGTGTGAAAAGAGAATCATTGAAGTTATGTTCAATTGATCTAGTTCACAAAGTAAAGATCATAGACAAACATAGTATGCATACTTGGTGTATGGCATGACTAGTGTTTAGAAAACATAGTGTACATGCTTGGAGCATGGGACAACTATTGTTTTAAATTCAAGAATAAAGTTGATAGCTGAAACAGTATACAATGAATAATGTGTAATCATATGGTGATAAATAAAAGATGTTTTATTTATGTTCAAAGGGTTGATACCATATTGGATTCGATTATTATTGTGTTTCACTTTGCATGTTTTGACTTCCCGAATAAACTAGGTTATTCTTCCGGAATGACTAAGTTATTCAAACCATCCACAGTCGGTCATATGTTGGAAGTAGATATGAATTAAGACTGTCATGGGTTGGCTTGTAGAGGTCTAAGGTGTTGGACAAAGGGCTACAACACTCATGAGTGCTCATAAGTTCTGAGTATTGGATTCAACCCGCGCTCATTGGAATCACTTCATGGATTTTATCACGAGTGATCATGAGACGATAATATCTTATATTCTTCAAACCTAGAGATATGAGTTGTTACTATGAGTTGATAGTACATTGATTGCACGAAAACGCATTTGGTAACTCGGTGCTATAAAATGTGCCTTTGTGTATGATTCAACAAGTAGCAGAACAAGCCATATGAGTCGAAGTTTATCCATTCCTTTTACCTTCGGGATAAAAGCGATATCTGTGGGCCCCTCGATGATTTGATGATGACAAATGGAAGTGCTCGGCCGGGCCAGGACTGATTTGATTTGTTCAATTAGTCAGTCGTCATAAATCGAAAATCGGGAAACAACAAATGGACAAAGAGAATGATTTTAATCCATGTCTCAGTCCATATGATATCTAGAATGGAGGAATATATGATCCCTTATCTAATGGACAAGTCATTGACAAAGGTCAGAGTTCATCTACAAGGTCAGTGTTCGACAGAAGCTTTTGAGAGCTACGATTGCCAGTTGGTTCCTGAAGTCATACGCAATAATAGTTTTAGACTTCTCCAAGTGGGAGACTGTTGGATTAATGTCTAAGTCCATAACTATAATTGGTAAGACTTGACCCGACCCGGCATGGTCCATTTGGGTTGCATACCATCATGCACTTGGATAGACTATAATGAGAGAAATAAGACACTTATGGTTATTAATATATTATAAGTTCTAGTATATTAATAATAAGAATAATAAGATTATTTAATTAGTATTGATCAAGAATTAATCTAGGATTAATTAAGTGATCAAAAGAAGACTAATTAAATATATGGGTTGATTGTGTAAATCATCCATACTTATATAGTGGGCTAATGCTCCATGGATAATCAAGTTGGGCTAAAACCCATAGGATGGTCCATGGATGCTCCATGGTGTATTTGTACCCATGGATCATGGAAATGAAAGGCCATGTCAATTAGGGTTTACATGGTGTAACCCTAACTATATAAGCATCTTATTCTTGACCAAAATCGGCCACTAGTGTATGAAGTAAAAGGGCTAGCCGATTTCATGAGTTGTAGAATTCTCTCAAGTTATTCTAAGTGTTTTGGTGATTGTGATTCCATTTGAGGCTTCCACACTATTGGGGAGGCACTCAAGCTTCATGAAGACTTTCTACATCAAAGAGGTATGTATTCTATCTTGCTATAGTCATTGTTTTGTATGCTAGATTAGGATAATACCTTGGAAGTTCTTATTTGCATGTATAATAGAGAAAACATAGATCCAAGGTATTTAGGGTTGCATGTACACTTAGGAGTGTTAGAATGCTCAAAACCCAACATTTACATCATTTAAAACATGTATAAAAATCTTTCACCAGCATAGACAGCAAGTATTCAGACAATATGCACACATAGCACGTAAATTTATAATAAAATACTTCATATCTATGTGTAAGATGAAAGTAACTATGCACTAACCTGATTAGGTGGTGATTCCGAACTCAGACAGCACTTCGTTATCTCAAAACAATTTTCCTCGACAAAACCTAGTATCAATACCACTAGGGTTTAGTTTTTAACGTTAACCACGACTAATTAATAGTGTAGCTATTATTACTATTATATAAGCGTTAAATAACACTCAATATAACTCATAATAATAGCCCAAATAATTATTTTAAGGTACTAATAATGTTACTATAATTAAATAAAATCTATATTAAATATAGTATAGGCGTAGCTCACTTACAGCGAGTTTTTATTAAAAACCGGGCTTCGCTGGAGCAGCATTTCCAAGCCGAAAGCTTTTCTTCTCGGAGCCGTCGGGCGCTCCGGGGCTTTCTTCTCGTGCTAGGGAGGTTCCATAGACTTGGAAGGGGTTTAGGGAGGCTAGAGAGAAGTTAGAGAGAGAAAGAGAGGCTTATAGTGTGAAGAAAATATGAGGAGTTCATCCTTGTATTTATAGGAGTTTTATAATAAAGTAGTCTCTAAGCTTCGTCCGTCACTTTTGCATACGAGCTCCGTTTTTGTCTGTCTTTTTACCATTGAGTTCCTATTAATGAGATCTTCAACTTTCATTTAGACCTCGTTGGCTAATTATCATTCTATCTCGGATTTACAAAACTGTATCGAATTCGCCGCGCTCGAAAAGTAGGGACTAAGCTTCGTCCATAACTTTCGCATACGAGCTCCATTTTTGTCTGTATTTTTACCGTTGAGTTCCTATTAATGAGATCTTCAACTCTCATTTAGACCTTGTTGGCTAATTCTCATTCTATCTTGAATTTACAAAACTGTATCGAATTCGTCGCGCTCGAAAAGTAGGGACTAAGCTTCGTCCATAACTTTTGCATACGAGCTATATTATCGATGTTCTTTATATCCACGTGTTGGTATTTACGAGTACTACAACTTTGATTTAGATCCCGTCGGCTAAAAATCGACCGATCTAAAATTCAGATTTCGGGCTGTGCACTACTATGCTAAATCTTAGAAAAATCATAACTTCCTCATACGAAGTCAGATTTGGGTGTTCTTTTTATCGATGTTCTTAGTTTAACATATTCTACGACTGTCTTTTAGATCGCTAAGGCTAAATCTCGCTCTATCGTAAATTCACTATTTACACTTCCCGGTATCGTGCCGGTTCCGTCGCGAAACTTCAATGGGTCCTAACTTCTTTGTTATAACTCGGTTTTCGGCGTTCTATATATGTACGAAAACCTTGTAACATACTCTACAACTTGGTTAAGATTATTTACTCTAAATAATCTTTTGTCGAAAAGTCGTTTTCGACCCCTATTGCCTCTAATTTGACTAGCCCAGATTTGCGGGCGTTACAATTATCTCTCCCTTAGGATGATTACGTCCCGGAATCATCAACGAAACAGGGTCGTATAATGACTCCATACGTCATCTTTTCATCCTAGGTAATAATTATAACTTCTACATTCCTTCAATTCTATCTCTTAAACTCATTGACTGTAAGAGTACTCGATCGTGAACCTGCTCTCTACCTCAGGTTAGACTCCAAATTATGACCTTCAAGTCACAATCTCGATCCTTGCTGGATACGGACTTGAGATAAGTTCTTTTATTACTACTATAGATCGATGTGTCATATTCTAGTGACCTATCATCGTATGTTGCAACACTTAGACTTAGGTCTCTTAGAGTTAAATTCTAAAACAGACTATGCCTTCCTTCATGTTCTAATGTGATATAATCACACTTTAACATTAGGCATTTCTAGCCACCAACTTCTTTAACAACGAGTGCGATACTTCTATTGATCGCTTTGATTTCAACCGTTTGGTTTAAGTCGTACGCTACATCAAACTTGGTTCTCTGAACCACACAACATACTCATCGTAGTCGGACTCGATTCGATATGACCACTAGGGTCGGAATATCAACAATCTTCTTAGTCATTACCGAAACGATGGTAACAACACACTTGAATAAAACGAAATCAATTACTAGCTTCTTGGTAACCTTGTGACTTTCCCTGATCCAAGTGTGAGTCATGTGCTTCCAGTAGTATAAGCCTCTACTACCATTCACACCTACTCATACTCGTCTCAGGTATTGTCCCGCAGTTTTCCAAGTCACCACACAATAAAATCATATAACAGCTTAACACATCAAATATCAAAACGAAGGTTTTTATTATTCCTTGAAACTATTACATAGGTGTTCAAGTTCACCCTAGACTATGCCTCTAACAGGCTACATCATACGATTCTATGGCTACTTCAGAACTCGATCTTTGGATGTCAAGCCGTCACTCCTGAATCCTCACATTGTCATCTGCTTCGTCAAGGATCATTTGAAATGCTCTCGCCTTTGGCTTTGGCGGCACATTTGGCTTTGTAGCCCGCTTTCTCTTTGGGCAATCTTTCTTGAAGTGCCCTTCCTCATTACATTCGTAACACACCCTTTTATTGAATTTACACTCGTTGGCATAATGCCCATGCTTCCCACACTTGAAACAAGTTACTTCCTCACTTCATTTTCTAGAGTGTTTCTTTTTGCACTTCTCGCACCATCTTTCTTCACTCCCTCCTCCTCTAAACTTCCTGGTACGTGATTTGCTTCTCTCATCGGGCTTCGCAGACCCCTCAAACTTCCTCTTTTCTCCGACCTCGGTCTTGTTGGCGGCTCTTCCCTTGATCATCTCCTCAACCGACTTGGCAGCCCAGATAGCTGCCTCCAAAGTAGGTGCCTGACGCACTGGCACTGCATATTCCCATGGAAGTCCTTTTGCGTACTTGTCAATTTTTGTCAGCTCATCTGGAACAAGACGTAAGGCGAACTCCATCTTCTCTGTGAAGTTGTTGGTGTATTCATCAATAGACATGCTTCCTTTCTTTAAGGTAAGGAATTGGTTTTCTAGCTTGAGCAGATTTTGGGCTGAGCAGTACCTACGTTTGAAATGCACCAGAAATTCTGCCCATGTCAGTTGCAGGGGCTCATTGGGGCTCAGCGTCTTTCCCAAGGTATTCCACCATCGTACAGCGCCTCCTCGAAACTGACGCACTGCAAACATGGTCTGTTGTTTTCCCTTGCAACCGCACGTCATGAATGCTAATTCCATCTTCGAGATCCAATCCATGACCCCGATCGGATCCTCCTTTTCCAGTGAAAGTCGATGGCTTGCAAATCAAAAAATCCTTGTACTTGCATCCATTCCTCTCGACTTCGTCATCTTGGTTGTTTTGTCGAACTATTGGTGGGTTAACTTGACCAACAGTCCCACTGTAGTTTCCTTCCTCAGTCTGCCCTTCGTTCAACTTGGGCTGTTCGATCTGAATAGTCGCTTCCTCTCGATTTTGCTGGAGAAAACGTCTGGTTTCCTCCATTTGACGATCCAACATCGCTTGGATCATCGCTTGCACTCCTGCCATCGTTATTGGCTCAGCAGCGGCTACCACAACCGGTATTTGGTCAATCGCTGGGGGTTGATCTCGGTTCCCATTTGCATTCACGTTTCCGCTACGGGTTCTTGCCATCTTGATCTATACACCGAATAAGGTGAATCTAGACCTTTACTTAGGATTGACGTTTAAATCATTCTTATCACTCCGAAATGTTTATATGCTAGTTCTAATATCGTAGTTAAACGCTTAGAATCCTAAACACATAAGGTTTCCAGATCCGGTCGGCAACAGACCATAGATCCGAACAAATAACAGCATATCAGGCACAAGCATTTAGCACATAAAAGCATTTTAGGCACAATTCCTAAAATAATTTAGTGATCACACCTCACAATCATCGCTTAACATTCTAAGATTAAGTCTAGAAATAAATCCATATTCCTAGTTCGCTTAAACTAATGCTCTGATACCAACTGTGACATCCCCATTTTCACGGCCAGAAAAGACCGATGTTGTTTATGCTTTATAAAAATCAGAGTAATTCATTTTATAAAAATGTTGCGGAATTTGTTCCCAGAAAAACATGGTAAATACGTTATTAATACATTTTCGAAGAAACGTATTTACTTCATTTTAAAACGTTTGGGATGTCATCATTAATACAGAAACATAAGCATAAACAGAACTTACAATTATTTACACTAGTGATCTACATCTCTTTAAATCTCTCAGTGTAATGTCACTTCATATCAACACCTGTGATATAAATAAACTGAGTGGGTCAGGTTGGGAAACCTGGTGAGTACATAGGGCTTTCAACCCACAATAATATCATTATTATGTTTAAACAATCAAACAATCAACCCAATTACCCATCCCCATTATCTTCTTTATTCTTAAGGATCTACCCTAAGAATTAGCTATTTCTCATTCATTCATTCCTAAGGATCATCCTAAGGAAACAACATGAAGTCGATTGTTGCCAATGACACATTGGTCAAGCGCAACTGCTAATATTGTCACTTAGGCTCAGCTGCCAGAATTAGGACATTTTCTATGAGGGGCTTCTGCCGGTATTGACCTTTAAACACTACTGTCATGGTCATAAGGCTCCCTATTAGGCGCAGCTGCCGATACTATCCTTAGAGCGCAGCTGCTAGGACGTTTACCGTAGATCTAAATCATCTACGGGTTGTGGCGCAGCTGCCAGTGCTCATCTATAGGGTACCAGGTCCACTGCTGCCAATGTATACCTATAGGGCACTAGGTCCGTACTACTAATGTTCCTCTATTTCAGCTTTTATCCATCATCATTCATCTACCCATGTTTTACCCAACATATCTTGTAGATATAAAATACTTTATACAATTTACATCATTTAAAACATGTATAAAAATCTTTCACCAGCATAGACAACAAGTATTCAGACAATATGCACACATAGCACGTAAATTTATAATAAAATACTTCATATCTATGTGTAAGATAAAAGTAACTATGCACTCACCTGATTAGGTGGTGATTCCGAACTCAGACAGCACTTCGTTATCTCAAAACAATTTTCCTCGACAAAACCTAGTATCAATAGCACTAGGGTTTAGTTTATAACGTTAACCACGACTAATTAATAGTCTAGCTATTATTATTATTATATAAGCGTTAAATAACACTCAATATAACTCATAATAATAGCCCAAATAATTATTTTAAGGTCCTAATAATGTTACTATAATTAAATAAAATCTATATTAAATATAGTATAGGCGTATCTCACTTACAGCGAGTTTTTATTAAAAACCGGGCTTCGCTGGAGCAGCGTTTCCAAGCCGAAAGCTTTTCTTCTCGGAGCCGTCGGGCGCTCCGGGGCTTTCTTCTCGTGCTATGAAGGTTCCGTAGACTTGGGAGGGGTTTAGGGAGGCTAGAGAGAAGTTAGAGAGAGAAAGAGAGGCTTATGGTATGAAGAAAATATGAGGAGTTCACCCTTGTATTTATAGGAGTTTTATAGTAAAGTAGTCTCTAAGCTTCGTCCGTAACTTTTTCATATGAGCTCCGTTTTTGTCTGTCTTTTTAACGTTGAGTTCCTATTAATTATATCTTCAACTTTCATTTAGACCTCGTTGGCTAATTCTCATTCTATCTCGGATTTACAAAACTGTATCGAATTCGTCGCGCTCGAAAAGTAAGGACTAAGCTCCGTCCATAACTTTCGCATACGAGCTCCATTTTTGTCTGTCTTTTTACCGTTGAGTTCCTATTAATGAGATCTTCAACTCTCATTTAGACCTCGTTGGCTAATTCTCATTCTATCTCGTATTTACAAAACTGTATCAAATTCGTCGCGCTCGAAAAGTAGGGACTAAGCTTCGTCCATAACTTTTGCAAACGAGCTCTATTATCGACGTTCTTTATATCCACGCGTTGGTATTTACGAGTACTACAACTTTCATTTAGATCCCGTCGGCTAAAAGTCGACCGATCTAAAATTCAGATTTCGGGCTGTGCATTACTATTCTAAATCTTATAAAAATCATAACTTCCTCATACAAAGTCAGATTTGGGCGTTCTTTTTATCGATGTTCTTAGTTTAACATATTCTACGACTTTCGTTTAGATCACTAAGGCTAAATCTCGCTCTATCGTAAATTCACTATTTACGCTTCCCGGTATCGTGTCGATTCCGTCGAGTAACTTCAAAGGGTCCTAACTTCTTCGTTATAACTCGGTTTTCGGCGTTCTTTATATGTACGAAAACCTTGTAACATACTCTACAACTTGGTTAAGATTATTTATTCTAAATAATCTTTTGTCGAAAAGTCGTTTTCGACCCCTATTGCTTCTAATTTGACTAGCCCAGATTTGCGGGCGTTACACTAAAGACCATACCCCTTAGAGTTTACGGCCGTAAACTCTCATGGGGTGGATGTTTTAATTCTTTTAAGGATCTTGCACATGTAGGATAATTTCTAGGCTTTCGATTTAGGATAAGGGGGACTTTAGGCACACTTTGGTGCCTTTACTTGGAGTTTACGGCCCAAGAGCATTTCTTGGCCGTCAACTCCCTTTTAAGGGTGTTTTTGATGTGTTGTTGTCCCCATTTTAGATACAAGTAATTGAGGGTAAATGTCTAAAGCCTTAAGGGGTGTTTAGGGCACCTGAAGCCCTTGAAAATGGTGTTTACGGTCCAAAAAACTCTTGGGCCGTAAACTCCTAATACTTTGTGTTCTTTATTGATTTCTAGCCTCAAATGATCCTACATGTTATGCTAAACTAGTTGGCTAACAAGGAATTGGGACTAGATAGCCTTAAAGCTCCATTTTGGAGTTTACTCCCCAAGAACGTTCTTGGGTGGTAAAGTCTCGGATCTCACATATTAGACATGTAATCTATGTTAATAAGCATAAAAAAAACATTATAACACAACTAGAGAAGTGTACTCACGATTTGGGATGAAAACCCGAAGATCCGTGAGAGAGAATATGGCTTTTCTCTAGTTTGAAATGTGAATAATGAGTGAATTTAGTTCAGAAATCTATTTATAGTCCTGAAATATTTTGGCAGAAAATATTTTTATTCTGGAATTGGACTCTAATATTATGAAGTGTTGATATGCTCAAGTTTCACAAACCCAAGAGCATCCACTCTCCTGATACCTCCTTAAATGTAAACCCTAGTGTACACAAACGTATTCGGAAAAGTCTGAAGTTCATTGAAAACTGGACTAGCTACTATTGAATAGTTAATGTTCGTACATAATGGAAATTTCGGGTTGTCACAGGCCCAAAACGACAAATGATAATTTCTAAAGGTTGAAAAGAGTCCAAACTGTTTCTAATATAAATTTTCTGAATATCAACACTTTTGAAGGGCTAAAAATGTAGATTTTGAACATAATGGGCTAAAATGGGCTTTTCGGCCCAATAAAGCCCCAATTTGCGAGACTTTTGAAATTGAGGGGCTAAAAATGCACATTTCTGTAAAACAGGGGATTACAAGTATACTAAAACCATTTCAAAGGCCAAGAATGCTTTTCAAATTCAAAAGGGACCAAAAATGCAAAAAAAAATCCATTTTGGGCCAAAATTGTAAAAGTAGCGAAAATGGGGGTTTCAACCAAGAAAATTTCATTTTTGAAGGACTTAAGCTGTTTATCAAGTAAATTTGGGCTGAAAATGTCTTTTCAACAAGTTTTGATACTAAAGTGTCAAGAAAAATGGTTTAAGGACTAAAATGGAAATTCTTTTATATAAAGGGTTAAAACTGTAAATTTTATCCAAGAAGGGGCATAAAAAGGTAAACTATAATTTTTAAAACAATAAATCCCTTAAGATAAAATACGAGTACCACGGCTACCGGCAAAAACGTAATAACAAATACACTTTCAACACCAATATCATTACCAAACGAATTGATTCGGTCTTCTATGACCTAATTCCATGTAAAAGGACTTTCAATAGCTTTATTGTGTTGTTGGGCCCCAAGGGTCCTTTGGTAATGCTAGAAAAGTCGAGATGTCAAATGCGAGTTGGGCCAAGTGCCTTTTGCATTCACGATAGCCTTGAACGACTTATCGAAATAACGGGGGCTTCGTACCCTCCTTTCTCCTCGGTTGTGGGGCTATGAGAAGTCAGCGTGGTTGGATTAAGTGAGTAGTACGGATAACGCCTAAGGGATCATTGTATTTGGTAGTTATAAACTAGTCATTTTCATTAATGCATGATTATAACGATTCACAACCCATAATTAATTCAATGTCACCTGGAATTATCGAAAACAATCGTCGTATCGGTATAACAATAAATAAGACACGTAATTTGATGTATTAGGAAAACATCGAGTTTTCCTGGGGAGTTCAACACTTTTACCTATGTGATGTATACAAAGTCTAACAATTATTCACGTTTACAAAAATCAACAAGCATACTTACGGATCTTCACACTTTTTCTTATATACAATACTCTTTTCAGAAAATATCAGATTTTCTGGGTTTTCAAACTTCACAAAAATCATTTTCGTTTCAAACATTACCTATGAACTCACCAACATTTCATATGTTGACGTTTTTCCAAAATACTTGTATTCTCAGGTAATAGGTAAACCGAAGAATATGTATCCAGTGATGTCATGATGTTTTGTTTAAATTAGTATCGAACGGTTTATGTTTTCGAAATGTAATGTTTAAAACAATGTACTGAATGTAAACAATATCAGTTGTAATATTTCAATGCATGGTGATGAATGATGTTATGATTCATGTATAATTATTGTGATGGTATTCAATTAAGTCACAATAGCCCTCGGACGTTTCCGCCGTCTGGTTCGGGGGTGTGACAAAAATGCAACCTCATGCCCAACTCCTCATGGAATTTCTTCCAGAATCTGGAAGTGAAGCGTACATCTCGATCTCAGACAATCGAGATTGGTACTCCGTCTCGCGATACGACCTCCATCACATACAACTCTGCAAGTCTCTCCGCAAAAGAGCTCTCACTGAGGGCAAGGAAGTGAGCGCTCTTCATCAACCTGTCCACAATCACCCAAATTGCATCGACACCTCTAGCAGTCCTCGGCAATTTGGTGATGAAATCCATAGTAATCTATTCCCACTTCCGCTCGGGAATCTCTAACGACTGCAACTTACCATGCGGATGCTGGTGCTCAGCCTTAACTTTGCGACAGGTCAAGCACCCCTCTACGAACCATGCAACATCCCTCTTCATACAGAGCCAGCAATACTCCCTCTTCAGGTCCAAATACATCTTAGTGCCCCTGGGGTGGATCGAGAACTTTGATCTATGCGCCTCCTCCATCAAGATTGTACGCATTCCGCCCACAAACGGTACCCAAACCCGACCCTGAAGGTTCATAAGTCCTCGACTATCGGTAACAAACTCTGATACCTGCCTGATCACTCGCTCCCTTTTGCGGTTCTCCGGTCTCACGGCCTCCGCCTGAGCCCCTCGAATGGTATCTCACACCAGAATCATCACTATCAATCTCATGCAGACATCTCGCATCGGGGCGCCCTCCGCCCTACGGCTCAGGGCATCGACTACAACATTAGCTTTGCCTGGGTGGTACAGGATCTCGCAGTCGTAATCCTTTACCACATCCAACCATCTCCTCTGGTGCATATTCAGGTTGGGCTGATCCATCAGGTACTTCAAGCTCTTATGGTTTGTGTATATGGTACACCAAACCCCATACAGATAGTGACGCCAGATCCTGAGGGCAAACACCACTGCCCCCAATTCCAGATCGTGGGTGGGATACCTTGACTCATGAGGTTTCAGCTACCTCGATGCATATGCTATCACATGCCCCCTCTGCATAAGCATCGCTCCCAACCCTGATATCGATGTGTCACAGTACACCACAAAATCCTCCATCCCTTCCAGGAGTGCGAGCACTGGAGCTTTGCACAATCTCTGGCGAAGTGTCTAAGATGAGGTCTGCTGCTCTGGACCCCATGAAAAAGCAACACCCTTCCGGGTCAACTTGGTGAGTGGCACGTCGATCTTAGAGAAATCCCTGATAAATCTCAGATAATAGCCAGCCAACCCTAGGACACTCCTGATCTCGGTACGTGACCTCGGCACTTCCCAACTCATCACTGCCTCGATCTTTGCAGGATCGACCAATATCCCCTTCTAGTTAACGAGTTGCCCTAGGAACTGGACCTCTTGTAACCAGAAATCACACTTGGAGAATTTGGCATAAAGCCTCTCTGATCTCAGTACTCCGAGAATCTCTCTCAAATGCTCTTTATGCTGCTCTCTAGATCTCGAATAGACCAATATGACGTCGATGAACACGATCACCAAGCGATCTAACATCGGTCTGCACACTCTGTTCATGAGATCCATGAACACCTCCGGTGCATTAGTGAGCCCGAAAGGCATCACCACGAACTCGTAATGCTTGTAACAAGTCATGAACGCTGACTTCTGGATATCCTCATCTTGCACCCTCACCTGATGATATCCAGACCTCAAATCAATCTTGGAGAACCAAGATGCTCCCTGTAACTGATCGAACAAATCGGCGATCCTCGACAACGGGTAATGGTTCATGACCGTCAACTTGATCAACTCCCGGTAATCAATGCACATCCGGTGTGAACCATCCTTTTTCTTGACAAAAAGGATAGGCGCTCCCCACGGCGAGCTACTTGGCCGAATAAACCCCTTCCCCAGCAGCTCCTGAAGCTGCGAAGATAACTCCTGCATCTCTGGAGGCGCGAGGCGATAGGGTGCCTTGGCAATAGACGCAGCCCCCAGAGCCAAATCGATACAGAAATCTACCTGCCTCTCGGGAGGCACACCCGGCGCCTCGTCCTTCACCGACCGACCCTCAATAGCTCGCATAGCAGTAGGGGCAGATCCCTGTGGCGTCCCCTGTGTCGTCCCCTTCAACTGCGTACACTCGGCCCTCCGATGTCCGGTTTGGTTGCAATGAAAGCAAACCATGAACCCCTTGGGGCAATCCTTGGCGATATGCTCCTCCTTTCCACACTTGTAGCAAGCACCAGATCTACAAACCCCATCATGACCCTTTCCGCACTTTCTGCAAGTGCGACCATTCTGACCCCTAGATCTCGAATCGGCAGGCTTGGCCCGCTTGGCTGCCGGCTAAGACTGTGCCGGCCGCCGATCCATCCTCTGAGACTCGGCCTCCTCCCTGGCCTGCGTCTCCAACTCAATCTCCCTCTTCTGGGCATTTGCCTGAAGCTCAGAAAATGTACGGTAAGTCGATTTTTCCATGAATTCACGGATATCCCTCCTTAGAATACTCAGATACCGGCTCATGCGAGCCTGCTCGGTAGACACCTGCTCATGGCAAAACATCGCGCTCTCATGACACATCCTGGTAATCACAGTAACTGACTCAGTACCTTGCTTGAGGGTCAAGAACTCCTGAGCCAACCGTTCCCTTTCCACCAGGGGAACATACTTGTCTCTGAACATGGTGGTGAACCTCTCCCAGGTCACCGCTGAAATCTCCGCAGAACTAAGATGCGCAGTCACAAACTTCCACCAGTCCTTCGCTCCCAAGCGAAGCTGGTTCAGCACAAACCGAACCCTCAGATGCTCTGGACACGAACATGTGTAGAAGCATCCCTCAATGTCAGATATCCATCTCATTGCAGCAATCAGGTCCTGCGTCCCATCAAAATCTGGAGGCTTCGTGTTGCTGAACTCCCGATAGAGCAACGAGTCTCCCCCCTGCGGCCTGGTAGCTGCGACGGCTGCAGTGGCTGTAGCAACAGCAACATCAGTAAGAGCAGCATACTGCTCATCAAAAGTCTTAACCAGTGTGGTCTTCATAGACCCAAACATCTCCGAAATCTCGACTGGTATGGCCGCAGCCACCTCCTCATGAATCATCCGACGAATCGCCTCGTCGTGGCACCGCTGCTCTCTGGTGTGTGTCACGTCCCAACCATGATGTCTCTAAAATACAACATAAAAATACCAGAGACTCGATCAAGCATACTCTCACTCGATAACACAACTCTACTCGTTCCCTAGTATCCTAAGGATTACAAG
This sequence comes from Lactuca sativa, assembly GCF_002870075.4. NCBI lineage: Eukaryota > Viridiplantae > Streptophyta > Magnoliopsida > Asterales > Asteraceae > Lactuca > Lactuca sativa. Next base: position 244,347,687 of record NC_056626.2, on the reverse strand, counting down.
GATTGCTCTCTGATCCGGTGTCTTCAGTAGTACGACCCCTATACTACCGACCACACCGCATCAGCATTCACACAAAGTCCTCCTCCTTTGATCCCAGCTCACAAGTACTTTACATCTCGCTAGCATAGGCTACCCTTCGGTAAGCCTCTCCTAAGCTCCTCACCACTATATACTCACTCTCAAGCATCTCATAATAGCAGCAATCTCCTAGGCTAAGGCATCACAAATCAGACCACTCTAGTAATATCATGAATACCTAGCCTACTCTAGCATGCATAACATAACCCAACATATATCATAGTATATCACATATCATAACACTTAATGTAAGGGTATTTTGGGAAATCACCGTTCGGGGGCTGATCGTACAAACGGCTCTGCTCTACTTGTTTCCAAAACTCTTTTTCTTTTTGAAAATTGTTTTATTACTAAAAAAAATCCTCAAATCCTCAGTTTGAGTCAAGATACGTCAGGGGTGCATCCGAATCCCTCAAACCAAGCTCTGATACCAACTTGTAACGTCGCAATTTTTCATTTTAAAATGTAACTTCATTCAAGAAAAAACCATAAAAATCCAATGTAAGATTATCATTATAAAAAAACATATCAACTCCCAAGATCAAAACATATTCAAATCCGTCTGTGTGTGTACGAGTCAAGCCGACGCCTTCCTACGATCATCACTGGTAACTGAAACACATTACACATAAACACTATAAGCATAAAGCTTAGTGAGTTCCCCAAAATACCACATACCACACATACGCCTTTCTAGGCTGAACTCTATGGGATCTTCCGATCCAGTTGTCTCAGGGGACTTCCGTCCCGGGTCCCGGTAGACCTTTCGGTTCTACCCGTATCGACCTTCCGCTGCATACCCTCTTGACCTTCCGTTCCTTACCATACATATCATACATAGCACATACATATCATATAACAACATATAACACATATATCATATCATACAAAACCATCCGGTCACACATAAGTACCCTTCCAGGTACAGTATAGTGAGAAGACTCACCTCGGGTATCTCGGATAGTGTCTCGCTCGCGTATACACTGATCTAGCCTCAGCCTAAAACATAACAATCATCTTAATTAATAACAATTCTCCCGGCTAGACTAGATTCTCACATGTTCTCTAAGAAGGATAAAAGACCATTTTACGCCTCAATCAGTCCACTAGTCCAAATGTTGACCAAACCCTAAAAGTCAACAAAGTTAACGGTCAAACTTTGACCAGACTCGTCGAGTGCACCAATGTGACTCGACGAGTCCATGCGTTTCCATCATAACCCTGACACTTACTTGACTCACTGAGTCAATGCCCCACTCTTCAACTCGTCACGGATCGTGAATCGTTGGACAACCCGTCCCAACTCGTCGAGTCCGGCTCTTGACTCGGCGATTTCAGTCGCGCACTCAAGTACCCTAAATCCCCTCTGACTCACCGAGTCATTCTCTCAACTCAGCGAGTCATCAACTTTGTGATCCTTGGGTAAACCCACTCCTACTCGTCGAGTCTGTTCCTCGACTCGGCGTGTTTATGCCATGCTCATACCTGAGAGTGTTCCTCTAACCCTTAGATCTAACCTCCTCTAGCTCAATAATCATGTAAAGTCTCTATCTTGATGCACATGCAACGTCTATACGACCATATATGATGATTTAGCCCCAATTACTTCAACCCAAGGTCCTAATCTTCATTGCTCTTCATAAAGCTTGATGAGTAAGGCTCTCTGGACCTCTATGGATCCAGATCTAAAGCCTCCTCTCCATAAGGGACTATTTGGACATAAATTCTACCCAACAAAGGGCATAAGAAACCCTAAATCCATATATATACATCATGAATCAGCAGATGGATCGAAATGGTACCCCTAATGTGTCATAACTAGAAATTTTTGTGCCTTGTAACTACAACACTTATGCCAATTATGAATCAAAGACATGAAAGCATGTATAATTCTTACTCTATTACAGCAAAATTTCAATCAAACACTTCATACAAGCATTGCAAATAGTCAACAAGCAATTGGAAACCCTAGAAAATCCTTGTTTAAGTCCATTATGGATTAGGATTTCCTTATTGGGCACAATGGGCCAATAAGCTTCCAATTGGACTATCTTGGGCTTAGAACTCTTAAATGGGCTCTAATTGGACCCACTTCCATTTGTTTCAATATTTTTGTCCATATTGGGCCTAGAATGAAATAAATTAATTTAATGAACCATATTGGGCCATAATTAACTTAATTTAGCCTTCATGGGTCATAAAAATCACATTTATAATTATTTGGACCAAAAATCACTCAACATAACCATGAAAAATTGGGCTTTAGCATACAAGGGCCAATCCTCATCTTTTCTCCCCAAATCTCGGCCCAAGCCCAACCAATGAAGGAGAGTTGACTTTCTTATGCCACCTCATATTTGTCCATAGGATTCACATGCACCATCTCATGTTTTCATGCAAATCAATTCAAGAACCTCTCTTCTCTCCTCTCTCTCTTCTTTCTCTTGGCCGAAACCAAACACACACACACACACACACTATTCATTTAAAATTCTCTCAAAGAAACTCTCTCTCCATTCTCTCCAAATTTTCATGATCTAAGGGGTGTTCAAGGGATTTCTTCCATAAAAATCATCATTCAAGTAAGTTGGTGCTTAAATCTATGATCTAACTCACTTCTTTTCATCAAAAATCATCTCTTAATCCATTCAAGTTCATGATCTTGCATCTTAGAACCCACTAAGTCGAGATCCATCCAAGGAACTTGCTAGGGCCGAAAATAGCACCAAACTTCTCCAAATCTTCTTCAAAACCGATCCACAACTCAAGGTGAGCTTCATACCCATTTCTTTTTGGTTTTTATGAGTTTCTATGGGGGAGAATACAATTAAATGTGTAGATCTATGTGTAAATGTATGCTATGTGTGATTTGATGCATGTTTGTGTGTGATATCATGTGTTGAGATGAAAAAGTTATCCGAAAAGTATGTAAAAACCGAGATCTAAAACATAGGGAAGGAAATAAACATAACTTAAACTATTTTACCCTAATCATGTCAAGAAAAATAACTCATATGGTTAGGATCAACATGCTTGAACATAAAACCCATTTTTTGGCTTAAATTGTTAAAAATGCAAAACTAAGGGCCCAAACCGACAAATTATAGTTTCTGGAGGGTCAAAAGAGTCCAAACAGTTTCTATAATAATTTTTCTGAAACAAAACATTTTTGAAGGACTAAAAATGTAAATTTTACACTTAATGGGCTAAACTTAGGCATTTCGGCCCAATAAGCCTCAATATGCAAGATTTTCAAGTTTGAGGGGCTGAAAAGGAAGTTTTCTGTAAAACAGGGGACTTGAAGTGTATTAAAACTATTTCAATGGTCAAAAATGCTTTTCAAATTCAAAAAGGACCAAAAATGTAAAATTTTTCTCTTTTGGACCAAAACTGTAAGATTTGCGAAATTCAGGGTTTTAACCGAGAAAACATTATTCTGAAAGGACTAAAGCTATTTACAAAACAAAATTTGGTTAAAAATGTCTTTTCAACAAGTTATGATACCAAAGTGTCAAGAAAAATGGTTTAAGGACTAAAATGGAAATTCTTTTATTTAAAGGACTAAAAGTGCTAACTTTATAAAAGAAGGGTTGTGAAAAGGTAAAAATCTTACTTTTAAACAAATAAATCCTTAATACAAAATACGAGATCCACGACTACCGGCGAAACGTAATAACGAATACACATTCAACAACCAATATCGTTACCAAACGAGTTGATTCGGTCTCGAATCAATAACAAAACAAAAATCAAATAACCGTAGTACTTCAATAAACACGTGACAGCTACGAGGAGTCAATATTCAATCTTTGGGCTTGAAAGTTTCAAATCGTGCTTGTTGGTCCTTGCTAGCCTAATAACATGATCTTTGGGCCCGAAGGGGACGCGCTTACATGTTAATGGGCCATCTATGACCTAATTCCATGTAAAAGGACTTTCAATAGCTCTATTGTGTTGTTGGGCCCCAAGGGTCCATTAGTACTGCTAGCGAAGTCAAGAAGTCAAAAGCAAGTCGGGCCAAGTGCCGTTCGCATTCCTGATAGCCTTGAATGACTTATCGAAACAAAGGAAGCTTCTTACCCTCCTTTCTTCTCGGTTGTGGGGCTATGAGAAACCAAGTAAGCAGATTCATGACGTTAAATAAGAGAAGTCAGCGTGGTTCGATTATGTGAGTAGTATGGATGATGCCTCAAGGATCGTTCATAATTTGTAGTTACAAACTAGTCATTTTCAATAATGTGTGATTGTAACAACTCACAACCCTTAATTAATCCAATGTCACCTAGGTAATAAAAAACAATCGTCGTATCGGTATAACAATAAAAAAGTCGTGTAATTTACGCATTGGGAAAACATCGGGTTTTCCCGGGGAGTTCAACATTTTAACCTACGTGATGTATACAAAGTTCAACAATTATTCATGTTTTCAAAATCGACAAGCATACTTACGGATCTTCACACTTTTTATAAACAATACTCTTTTTAGAAAATATCGGATTTTCTGGGTTTTCAAACTTCACAAAAATCATTTTCCATAACATTACTTATGAACCCACCAACATTTCATATGTTGACATTTTTCAAAATAACTTGTATTCTCAGGTAACAGGTAAACAGAAGAATATGTATCAAGTTATATCATGGTGTTTTGCTTAGATTAATGATCAAACGGTTTATGTTATGAAATTGTAATGTTTAAAACAATGTATTGAATGTAAACAATATCGGTTGTAATATTTCAATGCATGGTGATGAATGATGTTATGATTCATGTATAATCATTGTGATGGTATTCAATTAAGTCACAAGAGCCCTCGGACGTTACCGCCGTCTGGTTCGGGGGTGTGACAGGTTTGTATCAAAGCTCTGTTTATAGTGAACTAGCATATCTAACCACACATTGATATGCAACTATAAGCCAAAAGAGGGACTAACACAACTCTGAACAAAACAAGTAAAACATAACAATAAAAACATCCTTGATTGTATTAGGAAAAAGAACATAAGACCGAACCAAACAAGATAATGCTAGTATCTCGGTTAAGCCAGGACTGTTCTAGTCATATCAAGGAGTGGATGTAGCCTGATCAACTACATTCCCTCCAAGGTATAACTATCACATGTCCTGAGGAGATCGTGATAGCTAGGGAACCTAAAACATTCCCCTTTACCTCCAAGAAGAGCACATCCGTTCAATCTATACAATAGTTGTAGAGTCATAGGAGTAAGGATTGTTTATTCATATACCTTCTCCCAGTCTTCATGGAGGGAGAGCAGCAGGGTATTCAGTTCCATCAAGTCTTAGTGGCTCACGGGATGCTTGAAGATGGACCTGAAGGGAATCAAGGGGAAGCACACGACGTCGGTCCTGACGAATACACGGACACCGACTATGAGTTCGAGGAGGTCGATGATGACGTGGAGGAAGGACAAGACTCGGGCAAAGATCACGCCACGTCGTTTGTTAGCGAGGCGCAGCAGGACCATCCCGCCCCACCAGTGAACCCCGAAAGGGAGAATCGCTCTCCCGAAGCCGAGATTTCCGCCCTATGGCAACAGCTATTCGCCATGGAAGCACGTGCAGTGCGAGCTGAGCATGAGAGGGATGAGGTCATTGGTGACATGATGGAGTTGGCTTAGTTGTTGGCTCAACACTTAGACATATGATCTCACCCCTATCTTAGGATACTCCGTGGAGTACTAGGGATAGCAGTATCAGTCTTTAGTACTATGTCATTAGGATCTATGCTATGTTCCCCGACTCTATGTTTAAGTGACTACACTACTCATAGAGTTGTTATGCTGTCGAACTAGTATCACTTAAGTATGCTCTTATGAGCAAAATTTTCATGTATCAAATACGGATAATATTAGTAAAATTTTCTTTTATGTTTTACTTTGACGTTGTAATCTACTATGTGTTACATATCCATGATTGTGTGCCAAATTGTGGAAGTACCTAAGTTCGTGCCCCACACCTAGCTTATAGGATCACACTCTCACAAAAAGCATAGATACTCAACATCTTTCTGTTCCATGACAGAAAGATGCCTCGACGACCCACCCGCAGAAACCCTGAGCCAAACCCTCCCGAGTTCAACTCTGTTGCTTTTCAGGCAGTGGTGTCGGCTGCGGTTACCGCGGCTATGGCCCAAATTCACCAAGGAACATCGGAGGAGTCAACGGACTAGGCGCCGGAAGTTCGAACAACGGGACGAATCAAGGACCTACCAAAACATGTTCCTACAAAGACTTCACCAACGCCAAACCACGAAACTTTAACGGCACTGGAGGAATGATCACCTTGAAACGTTGGATCGAGAAGGTGGAATTGGTATTCGAGATATGCGATTGCCCTGAAGAGATGAAGGTGAAGTTTGCCGCATGCACTTTCGTTGACCAAGCGCTCACTTGGTGGAACGGACAGGTGGAAGCCATGACACTCCCCGTAGCCAATTCCATGCCATGGGCAGAAATGAAAGAAATGCTGACGGCCGAATATTGCCCTCGTGGTGAAATTCAGAAAATGGAACAAGAGCTGTGGAATCTCACTATCCGGAATGCTGATATAGATGCCTACATATCAAGGTTTAGCGAACTGTCTCTGTTATGCCCTGGCATGATTACCTCGGAGGGTAAGAAGATCGAGCGATTCGTCTGGGGAGTAACCTCCCCGATCCAAGGAAACGTGATAGCTGCAAATCCCGAAACTTTCGACAGTGCTAAGAGATTGGCCAAGAAGCTGTATGACCACAACAACAAGAAGGTTGAGAAACCAGTGGAGACTGAAGTTAAGAAGGAAAATGATAGCAAGAAGGGGAAGACCAACAAGAGAAAGGGGCGTAAAGGCTCTGAATCATCCAAGAAGTAGCGAACAGTGGCAGTTAATGATGCGACCGCGCAAGTTCCGTCCACACCACATGCTCCAGCCTCAGCTGCTCCGAGTGCTCCTAGACCTTATTCCGGTAATCTTCCCAAGTGCAACAAATGTGGTCTCCATCACAATGGAGAATGCAGAGAGATGCAGTGCACCAGCTGCAATCGGAAGGGGAACACGGCAAGGTACTACAGGACTTCCCCTCCTCAGAATCAACAACAGGGAAGCAACAACAACAACATCATCAACACTGGCGGCAACAATGCAGGACCTAGCCACACCTGCTATGGATGTGGAAGGACTTGGCATTTCCGCCGAAATTGCCCTAACAACAACAATCCCGGAAATGGAGGAACAGGAAGGGTGCTGACCATGGGTCAGGGGGAGGCGAATCAGGATCCCGCTGTTGTTACCGGTACGTTTCCCCTAAACCATACTTATGCATGCATCCTATTTGACACCGGAGCGGAGCGAAGTTTTGTGAGCAGTAAGTTTAAACATTTGTTAAAACAACAACCCCATAAGCTCAATGAAACCTTTACGGTGGAAATGGCCAATGGGAAAACCGAATCCACTAGGGAAATCTACATCGGATGTACCCTAACTCTAAATCAACACGTCTTTCGAATAGACTTAATGCTTGTTTCCATTAGGTGTTTTGATGTGACTATTGGCATGGACTGGTTAAGCCCCCACCATGCTGAAATTATGTGTCACGAGAAGGCCATTCGCCTTCACCTTCCCAATCACGAAACCCTAGTTATTTACGGAGACAAACCTAGCATGAACCTTCGCCTCATCTCGTGCATCCAGGCATAGAAGCATCTGCGAAAGAACGATTTGCCGTTCCTGGCTTACATAGTGGATAAATACAACGAAGAGGTTAGCATTCAAGACATTCCAGTAGCATGTGAATTCCCAGACGTATTTCCTGAAGACCTTCCTGGAGTACCCCCAGAGAGACAAGTTGAATTCCGAATTGATCTTGTTCCAGGAGCAACTCCCCTCGCTAAATCGCCTTACCGACTAGCTCCTGTTGAGATGCAGGAACTGTCCAGCCAACTTAGCGAACTCCTGGGCAAAGGATTCATCTGACCTAGCTACCCGCCATGGGGAGCTCCAGTCCTCTTTGTCAAAAATATGGACGGATATTTTAGGATGTGCATCGATTACAGGGAGCTAAACAAACTCACTGTCAAAAATCACTATCCACTCCCATGAATCGGCGATCTATTCGACCAGCTCCAAGGAGCTAGTTACTTCTCTAAGATAGATCTACAACCTAGATACCATCAACTCAAGGTCCGGGAAGAGGATATAACCAAAACCACTTTCCGAACTCGTTACGGACATTATGAATTTGTCGTAATGCCCTTCAGTCTAACGAATGCCCCTGCTGCATTTATGGACCTAATGAACCGAATCTGTCGACCATTCCTCGACAACTTTGTTATTGTTTTCATTGATGACATTCTATTCTATTCCCGAAGCGAAGAAGAGCATGGCCAACATCTCCAACAAATCCTGGAAACCCTGCGGACAGAGAAAGTATACGCAAAACTCTCCAAGTGTGAGTTCTGGCTTCGTAGCATGAACTTCTTAGGTCATGTTGTTAGTCGGGAAGGAATAAATGTGGATCCTTCTAAGGTCAAAGTCGTTGAAGGATGGGCAGTTCCGACGACACCCATAGAAATTCGCCAATTCTTAGGCCTAGCAGGCTACTATAGGAGGTTCATTCAGAACTTCTCTAAGATCGCCAAGCGACTTACCTCGCTAACACAAAAGGGCATACCATTCAAATGGACGGAAAAACAAGAAGTTGCATTCCGAACTCTCAAGCAAGCACTCTGCAGTGCCCCGGTACTATCTCTACCAGAGGGAACAGAAGATTTTGTGGTCTACTGTGACACGTCAAATCAGGGTTTAGGTTGCGTTCTCATGCAGCGCGGAAAGGTGATAGCTTACTCCTCCCGCGAACTAAAGACACACGAAGTGAACTATACAACCCACGATCTGGAATTGGGAGCAGTGGTCTTCGTTCTGAAGATTTGGAGGCATTACCTCTATGGTACGAAGTGCACCATCTTCACGGACCACAAGAGTCTCCAACACATCCTGAATAAAAAAGAGTTAAATATGAGACAAAGAAGATGGGTTGAACTATTAAATGATTATGAGTGCGAAATCAAGTACCACCCAGGCAAGGCTAATGTGGTAGTCGATGCCTTGAGCCGTAAAGAGTACTCTAATCGTCGTGTAAAAACTCTCTCAATAACCATCCAATCTCACCTAGCCACTCAGATCAGGGTAGCCCAGTCAGATGCCATGAAGACGGAAAACAGAGCAAGTGAAGCATTACGTGGAATGGAGAAGAATCTAGAGGTAAAAGAGGACGGAGTATACTATTTCATGAACCGTATTTGGGTCCCTAAACTTGGAGGATTTAGGGAGGTAGTCATGAATGAAGCTCACAAGACGCGATACTCCATCCATCCAGGTTCGGACAAAATGTACTTAGATATGAAACAAAATTATTGGTGGCCTAACATGAAGGCAGAAATTGCCACATATGTCAGCAAGTGCCTTACTTGCGCCAAAGTAAAGGTGGAATACCAGAAGCCCTCAGGGTTATTACAGCAACCAGTAATCCCCGAGTGGAAATGGGAAGGGATTTCTATGGACTTTGTGACCAAGCTACCCAAGACGTCAGATGGATTAGACACTATATGGGTAATCGTTGACCGACTGACGAAATCCGCCCATTTCCTGCCAATAAAAGAATCCTACAAGATGGAGAGATTGACACGAATATACATCCGAGAAATCGTGAGGCTTCACGGAGTACCAATGTCTATCATCTCAGATAGAGACAGTAGGTTCACTTCACGTTTTTGGCAATCACTTCAGAAAGCACTTGGAACCTATCTCGACATGAGCACCGCTTATCACCCACAAACATACGGTCAAAGCGAACGAACCATCCAGACGCTCGAAGACATGCTTCGTGCATGTGTGATAGACTTTGGGAAGTCATGGGATACCCACTTACCCTTAGTTGAATTCTCGTATAACAACAGTTACCATTCGAGCATCAAAGTTGCTCCTTTCGAAGCGCTATATGGACGTAAGTGTAGATCACTATTGTGTTGGGCTGAGGTGGGCGACACTCAGCTAGCAAAGGAACTAGCATCGGACAAGGCGTTAATGGGACCGGAGATCATACGTGAAACAACAGAAAAGATAGTTCAAATCAGAGCTCGACTACAAGCCTCGCGCGACCGACAAAAGAGCTGCGCTGATAAACGACGAAAGCCCTTAGAGTTTCAGGTCGGGGATCGAGTACTGTTAAAAGTTTCACCTTGGAAGGGGTCATTCGTTTCGGAAAACAGGGAAAAATGAAACCACGATACATTGGACCGTTCGAGATCGTTGCCCGAATAGGTCCAGTGGCGTACAAACTGCAGCTACCAGTTGAGCTCAGCAGTGTACACCCCGTGTTCCATGTTTCCAATCTAAAGAAGTGCCTATCATATGAAACTCTCGTCATTCCCCTTGACGAAATTGAAATCAATGAGAATCTCCTGTTCATGGAAGAACTAGTCGAAATCATGTACATGGAGGTGAAGCGTACTAAGCAAAGTCGCATCTCGGTTGTGAAAGTACGGTGGAACGTGAAGCGTGGGCCAGAATTCACGTGGGAATGCAAAGACCAAATGAAGCAAAAGTACCCTCATCTATTCTAGCATTCTCAGATCTAGCTTTCAAAAGAATTTCGGGACGAAATTCCCTCTAACGGGGGGATGATGTCACAACTAGAAATTTTTGTGCCTTGTAACTACAACACTTATGCCAATTATGAATCAAAGACATGAAAGCATGTATGATGCTTACTCTATGACAACAAAATTTCAATCAAACACTTCATACAAGCATTGCAAATAGTCAACAAACAATTGGAAACCTTAGAAAATCCTTGTTTTAGTCCATTATGGATTAGGATTTCCTTATTTGGCCAAATGGGCCAATAAGCTTGCAATTGGACTATCTTGGGCTTAGAACTCTTAAATGGGCTCTAATTGGACCCACTTCCATTTGTTTCAATATTTTGGGCCATATTGGGCCTAGAATGAAATAAATTAATTTAATGAACCATATTAGGCCATAATTAACTTAATTTAGCCTTCATGGGTCATAAAAATTACATTTATAATTATTTGGACCAAAAATCACTCAACATAACCATGAAAAATTTGGCTTTAGCATACAAGGAGAGTTGACTTCCCTATGCCACCTCATATTTGTCCATAGGATTCCCATGCACCATCTCATGTTTTCATGCAAATCAATTCAAGAACCTCTCTTCTCTCCTCTCTCTCTTCTTGCTCTCGGCCGAAACCAAACACACACACACATAATTCATTCAAAATTCTCTAAAAGAAACTCTCTCTCCATTCTCTCCAAATTTTCGAGATCTAAGGGGTGTTCAAGGGATTTCTTCCATAAAAAATCATCATTCAAGTAAGTTGGTGCTTAAATCTATGATCTAACTCACTTCTTTTCATCAAAAATCATCTCTTAATCCATTCAAGTTCATGATCTTGCATCTTAGAACCCACTAAGTCGAGATCCATCCAAGGAACTTGCTAGGGCCGAAAATAGCACCAAACTTCTCCAAATCTTCTTCAAACCGATCCACAACTCAAGGTGAGCTTCATACGCCTTTCTTTTCGGTTTTTATGAGTTTTTATGGGGGAGAATACTAGTAAATGTATAGATCTATGTGTAAATGTATGTTATGTGTGATTTGATGCATGTTTGTGTGTGATATCATGTGTTGTGATGAAAATGTAATCCAAAAAGTATGTAAAAACCGAGATCTAAAACATAGGGAAGGAAATAAACATAACTTAAACTATTTTACCCTAATCAACTCAAGAAAAATAACTCATATGGTTAGGATGAACATGCTTGAACATAAAACCGATTTTTGGGCTTAAATTGTTAAAAATGCAAAACTAAGGGCCCAAACCGACAAATTATAGTTTCTGGAGGGTCAAAAGAGTCCAAACAGTTTCTATAATAATTTTTCTGAAACAAAACATTTTTGAAGGACTAAAAATGTAAATTTACAGTTAATGGGCTAAATTTGGGCTTTTCGGCCCAATAAGCCTCAATATGCGAGATTTTCAAGTTTGAGGGGCTGAAAAGGAAGTTTTCTGTAAAACAGGGGACTTGAAGTGTATTAAAACTATTTCAATGGTCAAAAATGCTTTTCAAATTCAAAAAGGACCAAAAATGTAAAACTTTTCTCTTTTGGGCCAAAACTGTAAGATTTGCGAAATTGAGGGTTTTAACCGAGAAAACATTATTCTAAAAGGACTATAGCTGTTTACAAAACAAAATTTGGTTAAAAATGTCTTTTCAACAAGTTATGATACCAAAGTGTCAAGAAAAATGGTTTAAGGACTAAAATGGAAATTCTTTTATATAAAGGACTAAATGTGCTAACTTTATAAAAGAAGGGTTGTGAAAAGGTATAAATGTTACTTTTAAACAAATAAATCCCTAAGACAAAATACGAGATCCACGACTACCGGCGAAACATAATAACGAATAAACATTCAACAACCAATATCGTTACCAAACGAATTGATTCGGTCTCGAATCAATAACCAAACAAAAATCAAATAACCGTAGTACTTTAATAAACACGCGACAGCTACGAGGAGTCAATATTCAATCTTTGGGCTTGGAAGTTTCAAATCGTGCTTGTTGGTCCTTGCTAGACCAATAACATGATCTTTGGTCCCGAAGGGGACGTGCTTACATGTTAATGGGCCTTCTATGACCTAATTCCATGTAAAAGGACTTTCAATAGCTCTATTGTGCTGTTGGGCCCCAAGGGTCCATTAGTACTGCAAGCGAAGTCGAGAAGTCAAATGCGAGTCGGGCCAAGTGCCTTTCGCATTCCCGATAGCCTTGAATGACTTATGGAAACAAAGGAGGCTTCTTACCCTCCTTTCTCCTCGGTTGTGGGGCTATGAGAAACCGAGTAAGCAGATTCGTGACGTTAAACAAGAGAAGTCAGGGTGGTTGGATTATGTGAGTAGTATGGATGACGCCTCAAAGATCGTTCATAATTTGTAGTTATAAACTAGTCATTTTCAATAATGCGTGATTGTAACAACTCACAACCCTTAATTAATCCAATGTCACCTGGGTAATCAAAAACAATCGTCGTATCGGTATAACAATAAACAAGTCGTGTAATTTACGCATTGGGAAAACATCGGGTTTTCCCGGGGAGCTCAACATTTTAACCTACATGATGCATACAAAGTTCAACAATTATTCATGTTTTCAAAATCAACAAGCATACTTACGAATCTTCACACTTTTTATAAACAATACTCTTTTCAGAAAATATCAGATTTTCTGGGTTTTCAAACTTCACAAAAATCATTTTCCCTAACATTACTTATGAACTCACCAATATTTCATATGTTGACCGTTTGCAAAATAACTTGTATTCTCAGGTAACAGGTAAACAGAAGAATATGTATCAACTTATATCATGGTGTTTTGCTTAGATTAATGATCAAACGGTTTATGTTATGAAATTGTAATGTTTAAAACAATGTACTGAATGTAAACAATATTGGTTGTAATATTTCAATGCATGGTGATGAATGATGTTATGATTCATGTATAATCATTGTGATGGTATTCAATTAAGTCACAACAGCCCTCGGACGTTTCCGCCGTCTGCTTCGGGGGTGTGACATAATGTGATGATCTTAGCTTCAAATCCACAGAATAGCAACCTTCTTTGCTTCCTCTTGGCTAGAACCTCCTTCTTCTTGCTAAACAACACCATAACGGTCAAGAATGGCTTCCTTTCTCTCTCAAAATGTTCACACACTCTAGGGTTTCTCTCTATGAACTTGTAGCCACAAATGAAGGCCATGAGGGCCTTTAAATAGGTCCCAAACCCGAGAAATTAGGGTTTCTTCCGTCAACTCTGACTCGGCGAGTCGCTCCCCTGACTCTTCGAGTTCCCTCATTAACCATGTCATCCAGTCGCGACCAGAATTGACGAATCTAAGCACCAACTCGTCGAGTCACCTCACATAATTAAAGAAATATAACATAAATCAATATACCTGGAATACCAGATGTTACAACAATTAAGGCGGTGATGAAGTGGGAGGTCAGAAAGTCACCATATGAGATCTAGAGTATTCATAGGTTGGCTAGTTACTATAGGGGCCTTGGTTAATATTTCTCCTAGATTTTTATTCCTCACACTCTCCTAAAGAAGAAGAGTGTAGATGCCTGTTAGGGGTTTCATTAGCAGGTGACATATAAGATCTGTGACAACCCGAAATTTCCATTTGTACGAACAATATCTATTCAATAGAAGCCAATCCAATTTCAGTGATTTTCAGACTTTTCCGAACAAGTTTGTGTACATTAGGGTTTACACTTTAGAAGATATCAGGAGAGTGGATGCTCCTGGGTTTGTGAAATTTGAACATTTCAAGTTTCATAATGTTACAGTCAAAGTTCGAGAATAAAAATATTTTCTGTCAAAATATTTCAGGACTATAAATAGTTTTCTAAATTAAATTAATTCATTATTCACAATTCCAACTAGAGAAAAGCCATTTTCTCTCTCACGGATCTTCGGGTTTTCATCCCAGATTGTGAGTCTACTTTCCTAGATGTGTTTCATTTCTTGTTATATGCTTTATAACATCAATTACATGTTTAAAATGAAAGATCCGGGAATTTACCGCCCAAGAACGTTCTTGGGGAGTAAACTCCAAAATGGAGCTTTAAGGCTACCTAGTCCCATTTTCTTGTTAAGCAACTAGTTAAGGACTTAGTGTATGATCATTAGAGGCTAGAAATCATTCAAGAAACACAAGTAATAGGAGTTTATGGCCAAGGACATTTCTTGGGCCGTAAACCCCTTTTCAAGGGCTTTAAGTGCCCTAAACCACCCCTAAAGCCTAAGGACAATTACCCTCTAATGCTTGTGGCAATTTTGGACTCCAAAACACTCCAAACTCATTAAGTTTTAGGAGTTTACGGACAAGATATGCTCTTGGGCCATAAACCCCTTTTTCAAAGGCTAAGTGTACCATAAACACCTCTAAAGCTTTAAGACAATTGCCCTTGAACACATAGGACTTGAATGGGGAGTAAAAGACATAAGAATCATCCCTAAAAGGGAGTTTACGGCCAAGGAACATCACTTGGGCCGTAAACTCCAAGTGAAGGCACAAATGTGTGCCTCTTGTCCCCTTTAGCCTTAGATAAAAACATAGAAGCTATCCTACATGTGCAAGTGCCTCAAATGAATTAAAATCCAACACCCCATAGGATTTTACGGCCGTAAACTCTAGGGGATATGGACATTAGGCCGTAAACTCCTCTATGGAGCATTCTAGGGCCTTAAACTACTTCAAGGATTATTCCATCAAAGCTAGGATAATTCTAGGATCAAGATAACACCTTAAAACACCCAAAACCACCAAGTGAGGAGTTCACGGCCATAAACCCATGAGTTTACGGACGTAAACTCCAAAGGTGGGGTTTGTTGGGTGGTGAACTCTTATACAAGGTCATTTGATGCTTCAAACCCTTTTGCCTTGTCCCGTAGCAACTTAGATGCAACCATTAGGACCTTTAACACTTATGCAAAGTGTTTTGCATGTTCCTAAGTGTCCTAACTTATTTGTTAAGTTATTATTTGACTAATTAGTTATATACATGCTTATTATATGATAACTAGGCTCGTGCGTGTAAACAAGTCCTCGCTTGACACCTAGCCATCCTATACCGTTCAGTTCATTCCAATCACCAACTACAGGTGAGTTCATACCCCTAATCAATGTTTTAAATGATTTTAAATGCTTTAATGGGGGGAATACAAGTAGAAACAAACATGTTATTAAATCATTGATATGTATTTTATAACTGTGTTTGTCAGTTAACAGATTTCACATGCTACAAAATGTGATGCATGAAATGGTTTTACATCTTAAAAGCACATTGTTACCAAATGTTTTACCTTTGAAATGTTTATTCAAATGACATCAAGTCATTGTTAATTATTGTTCAAAACCCAGAAGATGTCTTACAAAACCATTTTACATTCTTGAACTAAACTATGCATATACACTTATATTCTTATATATGTATTGATGTTATAGTTTGCACCTTGCATTTAGTTTCTCACACCCTTGAGTAGTAAGAGTGTGTAAACTTACGTGATCAACTAGTTATATTACAGTAGATTATCATAGGGATAATGGGAAGATATCAAACATTACTTCTATTACAAGGAGTCACACAAGAGTCAGTTCATTCATGAGTCTATACTAGTACATTACCTGATACATGACTACTTACAGATGTTTACTTGATACATTAATATGTTTACATATACTTACCTGTTACATGGACACACATACATGAATACCATACAGGAACACTTTTACATAGGTGCATTATCCTGTATTCACTTACTTGGATACTTGTACTTAGGACTATGAGGATGATTTAGTAGTACTTACTGTGTAAATTGTCTTTCCTATCCCGGTTCAATGGGATAACTAGATGGGACTATAAATACATGGGATTAAAACACTCTGTCTCAGAGTTATACTTTTAAATAATAAAATATTTAAGTAAGTATACGTGCCTGCATTCATACTAAAATCAGTGTCACAACGACAAGAACAAAAGTATTACGATTGTTGAATATCACAAGTAAGCCTGGGGATATATAGTCAGTCTTGGGAATGGCATAGCCTGATCAACTATGCTGGTCCGAGGAGTGATTAGAATATGCCCAAGAATGGTTGTGATATGGCAACAAGTCTAAAAACTTACCAACACAACCATAAAGGAATACCATATGGGTATTTGATCTTACTGTAATTATCGTAGTAGTTCGTCTATCTTAGCTATTTCTTATATCCCTTTTCTCGTGTAGATTAAAATGGCTGCATTTCACCATGGCGATCCGTACTTCCCGAACCAAGGCAATGCTGGTTGGCTAGAGGCAGAGCCAGAAGATGATCACCCAATCCCTTTGGATGATCACCATGTTGAGGGTTTTTCCGATAGTTCTGACTCGGAGCCAGAAGTCAACAACCTACCCCCAGCTGCTCAAAACCCAAACCTAAACCCTTGCCCTGTGTTTCAAGGACCCACACCCTTGTGGGCCATTAACTTGACTGAATGGAGTCAGGAACAAGGTCAGCCCATTCCCTATAATGGCGACCGAAGTTTCTACAACCTCACTGAAGGAGGTTCTGCTGATAGAGTCCTACCAATCATAGTGCGTAGGATGTCTCGGAACTCGATAATAGCTCAGGCTACTATCAATCAAGTTTTGGAAGTTGACACCAACTCTGGTGTTAACACTGTCCACATTCGCCAACTAGAGTTTGCTCATGAAAGGACTCTGGTCCGCAATGCAAATCTGCAAAGGGAACTTGCTGAAACCCAAGCGAAAGTTAGAGAACTTCGAGCTCAGCAAGCAAGGTCGGACAGGCGTATAAGGGACATTGAACGTCTACTGTCGGGATCGAGGACTCATGCTAGTAGTTCTCGTCGCCAATAGAATCTCGTCGACTCATCTTTTGTATATAACCTAGTTTATGTAAAACTTAGGTCTAATTTCCTATCTGTATAAATCTTAGACCTGTTAGGTCTTGATCTAGTCTAAATTCTGTCAAAATTTTCCATCATGATTGATGTAAGGCCTACTTCTAGGCCATTTTTCCCGAACTTGTTACATCTGTAATTCCAGTATTATTGACAGATATCTCATCTTATGGAAATTATTATCCAAATGCTATCTTCTTCATTTAGTCATGCTATTCTTTCTGTTGTTGGACTATGGGGATTTAGTCCATGAGACACATTCATTTATCATTTATTCTTATCCGTGTCGTCATCTTTTAAACGTATAGTTAAAGATGCCGCCACGCAGGAATCCAAGGAGGAACCCAAACAACGCAGCACCAATACCACCACCTCCACCACCACCTGTACCTCTTCAACCACCAAATCCTTTTGATGCCACTATGTTCCAGGCAGCTTTCACAACAGCAGTTGCAGCTGCTGTGTCAGCAATCAACGCTCCTGCCCCTAGTGGATCAGGAACAGGTGCACCACCCTCAAACCACAGCGAAAGCCATGGACACCCTCGGGAATGCACCTACAAGGATTTCACTAACGCCAAACCCCGCAGCTTCAATGGGACTGGGGGTGTTATGGTGTTGAGACAATGGATTGAAAAGATGGAGTCCGTCTTTGAAATTTGTGCTTGTCAGGAGGACAGCAAGGTCAAGTTTGCAGCTAGTACCTTCTCTGACCGAGCACTAACATGGTGGAACAGCCATGTTAACTATTTAACTCTGGTGGTGGCGTATTCCATCGGCTAGGAAAAATTGAAGGAAATGTTGATGAAGGAATACTGTCCTCGAGGTGAAATACAAAAGCTCGAGCAAGAATTTTAGGGTCTACAAATGGTTGGATCCGACATCACTACCTAAACAAATAGGTTTTGTGATTTGGCAAACTTATTTCCCCGACATGGTTGCTCTCCAGAGCAAAAAGATCGAGAGATATATCTGGGGACTGTCGCCCCAGATCCAGTCAAGTGTGATCGCTTCCAGGCCTATTACCTTTGATAGCGCCAAGGAACTAGCACAATCCCTCATCGATCATCGGAAACCTCAGAACATAACAATCCCTACCCCTGTACCACAAAAGTCCAACCCCGACTACCACAAGAAGGGGTGGAATAAAAGGAAAAGAGGGGCTCCGAAGGATCCTCGAATAAGCAACAACTAGTGGCGATCAATGCTGCCACAGTGACCCCTGTTGCCCCTGCGAACCTCTTACCAGCAAAAACATATGCTGGGACTCTCCCGAAGTGCACCAAGTGCAACTTCCATCACCACGGACCTTGCAGGAGAATTCAGTGCTCTAACTGCAACAAGAAGGGACACACCGTCCGCTTCTGCAAAACTCCAACAGCTCAAGCTGCCCAGATTCCTAACGCCGGTATGGGCCAAGCTTGCTACGGATGTGGCGAAGTGGGCCACTACAAAAGGAACTGCCCTAAAGCAGGGATGGCTGGAGGAGTGGGAAGAGTTATGACCATAGGCCACGAGGAAGCAGTAGTTGATCCTACGATAGTTACTGGTACGTTCCTCCTCGATAACTCATATGCTTGCATATTTTTCGATAGTGGAGCCGAGAAAAGTTTTGTAAGTCACAAATTTGCACACCTGCTTAAACAAAAACCATGTGCATTAGATAATTCATTCACAGTAGAAATGGCTAACGGGAAAACAGAGAGTACAAACTGCATATACGTAGGTTGTACCTTAACCTTAGATAGTCATACTTTCAAGATAGATCTCATGCCAGTCACCATTAAATGTTTCGACGTCATCATTGGTATGGATTGGTTGAGTCTTCTGCGTGCCGACATTATGTGCTTCGGAAAAGCAGTTCATCTTAACCTTCCTAACAACGAAACTTTAATTATCTACGGCGACAAACCTAGTACGAGCCTTCGCATCATTTCGTGCATTCAAGCACAGAAGTGTTTGCGGAAGGAGTACCATGCATTTCTCGCACACGTCGTCGATACCAGCCAAGAACAGAAAGACATCCAGAAAATCCCAGAAGTACGCGACTTTCCCGACATATTCCCAGAAGAACTTCCTGGTTTACCACCACAACGCGAAGTCGAGTTCAGAATCGACTTAGTGCCAGGGGCTACCCCCGCAGCAAAATCTCCTTATCGTCTTGCACCGGCTGAAATGCAGGAACTTTCTAGTCAACTTAACAAACTTCTCAAGAAGGGATTCATTCGACCAAGCTTCTCACCATGGGGAGCATCGGTCTTGTTCGTCAAGAAGAAAGATGGATCGTTTCGCATGTGCATCGACTATAGAGAACTCAACAAACTTACCATTAAAAATCGTTATCCCTTGCCCCGCATTGACGATTTATTCGATCAACTTCAAGGAGCCAACTACTTCTCGAAGATAGACCTGCAATCCGGATACCACCAACTACGAGTGTTAGAGGAAGATGTTCCCAAGATAGCCTTTCGAACTCGTTATGGGCACTACGAGTTTGTAGTGATGCCATTCGGATTAACTAACTCGCCCGCAGTATTCATGGATCTGATGAATAGGGTGTGTCGTCCTTACTTGGATCAGTTCGTCATCGTCTTCATTGATGACATACTCCTCTACTCTCGAAGTAAGGAGGAGCATGGTGAACATCTCCGAAAAATCTTAGAAACATTGCGAGCGGAGAAGCTCTACGCAAAGTTCTCGAAGTGTGAATTTTGGATTCGGCGAGTCGAATTCTTGGACCATGTAGTTAGCGAAGAAGGTATACACGTGGACCCTTCAAAAATTAAGGCCATCGAGAACTGGTCAGCACCAAAGACACCTACTGAAATTCGTCAATTTCTATGTCTAGCTGGCTACTATCGCAGGTTCATTCAGAACTTCTCCAGCATAGCGAAACCTCTTACAACCCTGACCCAGAAAGGCGTGGCCTTCGACTAGGAAGAGAAACAGGAAAAAGCGTTCCAAATGCTCAAACGAGCCTTGTGCACCGCCCCGATACTATCACTTCCTGAAGGAATAGAGGACTTCATTGTCTATTGCGATGCATCCAATCAAGGACTCGGATGTGTTATGATGCAGCGAAGTAAAGTCATCGCCTATGCCTCGAGACAGCTGAAGACACATGAGGTTAACTACACAACCCACGATCTTGAGCTAGGAGCAATTGTGTTTGCTCTGAAGATCTGGCGACATTACCTATACGGTACCAAAAGCACGATCTTTACAGACCATAAGAGTCTACAACACATTTTCGACCAGAAAGAGCTCAATATGAGACAACGGTGGTGGGTCGAGCTACTTAGTGATTACGAATGCGAAATTCGTTATCATCCGGGTAAAGCTAATGTAGTAGCCGACGCCCTAAGTCGGAAAGAATATACTGGTCGTACAGTCAAATCTTTGACTCTAACTATCCATTCACACTTGTCCACGCAAATAAAGGAGGCTCAGCTCGACGCTTTGAAACCTGATAACGTAGCTGGTGAATCCCTTAGAGGGATGGATAAGAACTTGGAAGTCAAGGGTGGCGGAGCCTTATACCTCATGGATCGGATCTGGACACTGAAACACGGTGGATTCAGAGATTTGGTCATGACCGAAGCTCACAACACTCGTTATTCCGTCCACCCGGGTTCAGATAAGATGTATATGGATCTTAAAAAGTTATACTGGTGGCCTAACATGAAAGAAGATATTGCTACCTTCGTGAGTAAATGCCTTACTTGCGCAAAGGTCAAGGTCGAATACCAGAAACCCTCCGGTCTTCTACAACAACCGGAGATACCAGAATGGAAGTGGGAGCGGATCACTATGGACTTCATAACCAAGTTGCCCAAGACGACGGGTGGACTTGATTCCATATGGGTCATCGTCGATAGACTGACCAAGTCTGCACACTTCCTACCGATCAAGGAAACAGACAAGATGGAGAAACTTACCAGAACTTACATTAGGGAGATTGTAAGGCTGCACGGTGTTCCTTTAGCTATCATCTCAGACCGAGATAGTAGATTCACTTCGAGGTTCTGGCAGTCATTACAAAATTCCCTAGGAACTAGGCTGGACATGAGTACAGCCTACCATCCACAGACCGACGGGCAAAGTGAGAGAACTATCCAAACCTTAGAAGATATGTTGCGCGCCTGTGTGATAGACTTTGGAAAAGATTGGGATACTCATTTACCCCTTGTTGAATTTTCCTACAACAACAGTTATCACACGAGCATAAAGGCAGCTCCATTCGAGGCCCTCTATGGCCGAAAGTGCAGATCCCCTCTGTGCTGGGCTGAAGTGGGTGATACCCAGTTAGCTAAGGGACGAGTTCCCGAAAGCACTCTCACGGGTCCAGAGATCATTCGGGAAACGACAGAGAAGATCGTTCAAATTCGTGAACGATTAAAAGCCTCTAGAGACCGACAGAAAAGCTACGCCGACAAGCGTAGGAAACCATTGGAGTTCCAGGTGGGCGACCGGGTCCTACTGAAGGTCTCACCCTGGAAGGGCTTAATACGCTTTGGAAAGCGTGGGAAGCTCAATCCAAGATACATAGGGCCTTTCGAGATTCTCGCAAGAATCGGCCTTGTGGCTTACAAGCTCAAGCTACCGAAAGAACTCAGTAACGTACATCCTACCTTCCACGTGTCAAACTTGAAAAAGTGTCTATCCGACGAGACTCTTGTTATTCCACTCGATGAGATCGAGATCAATGAGAGCCTCAACTTCGTGGAGGAACCAGTAGAGATCATGGACCGAAAGGTCAAGCAAACAAAGCAGAGCCGTATCCCGATAGTGAAGGTGCACTGGAACGCAAAGCGTGGACCGGAATTCACTTGGGAACTTGAGGATAAGATGAAACTGAAATACCCTCACCTTTTTGCTTAGTTATTTGTAATTTCTTATTTGCTTACATTCTAATTTCGGGACGAAATTCCTTCTAACGGGGGGATGATGTGACAACCCGAAATTTCCATTTGTACGAACAATATCTATTCAATAGAAGCCAATCCAATTTCAGTGATTTTCAGACTTTTCCGAACAAGTTTGTGTACATTAGGGTTTACACTTTAGAAGATATCAGGAGAGTGGATGCTCCTGGGTTTGTGAAATTTGAACATTTCAAGTTTCATAATGTTACAGTCCAAGTTCGAGAATAAAAATATTTTATGTCAAAATATTCCAAGACTATAAATAGTTTTATGAATTAAATTAATTCATTATTCACAATTCCAACTAGAGAAAAGCCATTTTCTCTCTCACGGATCTTTGGGTTTTCATCCCAGATTGTGAGTCTACTTTCCTAGATGTGTTTCAGTTCTTGTTATATGCTTTATAACATCAATTACATGTTTAAAATGCAAGATCCGGGAGTTTACCGCCCAAGAACGTTCTTGGGGAGTAAACTCCAAAATGGAGCTTTAAGGCTACCTAGTCCCATTTTCTTGTTAAGCAACTAGTTAAGGACTTAGTGTATGATCATTAGAGGCTAGAAATCATTCAAGAAACACAAGTAATAGGAGTTTACGGCCAAGGACATTTATTGGGCCGTAAACCCCTTTTCAAGGGCTTTAGGTGCCCTAAACCACCCCTAAAGCCTAAGGACAATTACCCTCTAATGCTTGTGGCAATTTTGGACTCCAAAACACTCCAAACTCATTAAGTTTTAGGAGTTTACGGCCAAGATATGCTCTTGGGCCGTAAACCCCTTTTTCAAAGGCTAAGTGTACCATAAACACCTCTAAAGCTTTAAGACAATTGCCCTTGAACACATAGGACTTGAATGGGGAGTAAAAGACATAAGAATCATCCCTAAAAGGGAGTTTACGGCCAAGGAACATCACTTGGGCCGTAAACTCCAAGTGAAGGCACAAATGTGTGCCTCTTGTCCCCTTTAGCCTTAGATAAAAACATAGAAGCTATCCTACATGTGCAAGTGCCTCAAATGAATTAAAATCCAACACCCCATAGGATTTTACGGCCGTAAACTCTAGGGGATATGGACATTAGGCCGTAAACTCCTCTATTAAGCATTCTAGGGCCTTAAACTACTTTAAGGATTATTCCATCAAAGATAGGCTAATTCTAGGATCAAGATAACACCTTAAAACACCCAAAACCACCAAGTGAGGAGTTCACGGCCATAAACCCATGATTTTACGGCCATAAACTCCAAAGGTGGGGTTTGTTGGGTGGTGAACTCTTATACAAGGTCATTTGATGCTTCAAACCCTTTTGCCTTGTCCCGTAGCAACTTAGATGCAACCATTAGGACCTTTAACACTTATGCAAAGTGTTTTGCATGTTCCTAAGTGTCTTAACTTATTTGTTAAGTTATTATTTTACTAATTAGTTATATATATGCTTATTATATGATAACTAGGCTCGTGCGTGTAAACAAGTCCTCGCTTGACACCTAGCCATCCTATACCGTTCAGTTCATTCCAATCACCAACTACAGGTGAGTTCATACCCCTAATCAATGTTTTAAATGATTTTAAATGCTTTAATGGGGGGAATACAAGTAGAAACAAACATGTTATTAAATCATTGATATGTATTTTATAACTGTGTTTGTCAGTTAACAGATTTCACATGCTACAAAATGTGATGAATGAAATGGTTTTACATCTTAAAAGCACATTGTTACCAAATGTTTTACCTTTGAAATGTTTATTCAAATGACATCAAGTCATTGTTAATTATTGTTCAAAACCCATAAGATGTCTTATAAAACCATTTTACATTCTTGAACTAAACTATGCATATACACTTATATTCTTATATATGTATTGATGTTATAGTTTGCACCTTGCATTTAGTTTCTCACACCCTTGAGTAGTAAGAGTGTGTAAACTTACGTGATCAACTAGTTATATTACAGTAGATTATCATAGGGATAATGGGAAGATATCAAACATTACTTCTATTACAAGGAGTCACACAAGAGTCAGTTCATTCATGAGTCTATACTAGTACATTACCTTATACATGACTACTTACAGATGTTTACTTGATACATGAATATGTTTACATATACTTACCTGTTACATGGACACACATACATGAATACCATACAGGAACACTTTTACATAGGTGCATTATCCTGTATTCACTTACCTGGATACTTGTACTTAGGACTATGAGGATGATTTAGTAGTACTTACTTTGTAAATTGTCTTTCCTATCTCGATTCAATGGGATAACTAGACGGGACTTACCATTCTGAACCCTACTGTTTAGAACTAGTGGTCGATGACCATCTAAGGAGGTCTAAGGTTACTACTTATATTAGGAAATCGATTTGGGACTAACCTTTCCACCCACCTGCTGTTGCTACAGAGGACAATTGGACAATCTTCGGATGTTCATTAGGTTATACATTTCGCTTAATGCGATGTTGTGTTGGTCCTAGTACCCAGTGACAACACTTACAATATTACATTTTTCCTGTTTACTTTATTTTGTGACACATTCACATAAACGATGAGTTAGACTAAGCACTTTTAGTACTAGTCAACATAAAGGAAAAACTATCATTTTACAAACAAAACATTCGGGTCTTGGTAGAAGACTACACTTCATACTAACAAAACATTCGGGTCTTGGTAGAAGACTACACTTCATACGTACAGAACATTCGGGTCTTGGTAGAAGACTACATTTCATACTTATAGAAAATAAGGGTTTTTCTAGGGATTTCATACTTACCTCAACATTTTCATTTAACAATTTACATGGCCTTCATAACAGATTTTCACAAACAAGGCAATGACACTTATATACTTATGAATTCACCAGCTTTAAAGCTGATACTCGCTTTCAAAATAACTTGTATTCTCAGGTCATCAGTAGACAGGTACGGAGGCCATGTTTTGAGAAGACGGAGCAGACAAGTCTCGTCTTTTATTTTGATTGTATATTTTTGGTGTCTTACTACAATGAAAGAACACACATGTATTAAAACTTTACTTATAATGCAAATGGATGATGTTGTTGCTTGTTTATTATATTACACTGTTGTGATACTGTACATGACGTCCTCCACCCCTGAACGTTTCCACCGTTCGTGGTTTTGGGGTGTGACAAGATCCTAATACAGAAGTAATGCGAGGCTCTAATGTTGCACTTTCCTTAGGGCATCGAGGATTTCATGGTATATTTTGATACTTCGATCACAGGATTAGGAGCGATACCCATGCATCAAGGTAGGGTTATTGCATACGCATCCAGATAGTTGAAGCCTCATAAGGCTAATTATCGTAAGCATGATTTAGAGATGGGGGTGGTGGTGTTTTCCCTCAAGATTTGGAGACATTATCTATGTGGGAGCTGTTGTATAATCTACAAGAATCAAAGAGTCTGAGTTACCTTATGGATCAACCAAATCTAAACATGTGGCTAGATGTGGTGAAGGATTACAACTGTCAGATTTCGTCTCTCTCAGGAAAGGCCAATGTGGTGGCTAGTGCCTTGAGCTGCAAGATGGTTAATACTCCTATGAGAGATGAGCATCACTTCACCATTGTTGTTTTGATTAGAGAGGCACAAATAGAAGTAATTAAGAATGAGAAATAGAAGAAATAGAATATCATGGTTAGATTGATATTTTTATTACTGACAGGTGCGGGTTTTTGACTCAGTGTGGTAAGGTTTCGCTTCTAGTTTCTGGTGGGGTTCTTTTGACATTGTTATAGGAAGCACACAAGTGTAAGTTCTCAATACATCCTTGTGTGAGAAAAATGTATTGGGACATGAGACTCAGTTATTAGTGGCAATGCGTGAAGAGGGAGATAGCTTGGTATGTTGGGAGGTGTTTGATAGGTCGGAAGGTCAAGACCGAACATCAGAACCCTCATGGAAAGTTACAACCTCTAGATATTCTCAGGTGGAAATGGGAGAAAATAACCATGGATTTTATCATAAAGTGGCCAAGGTCAACCAAGAGGTTTGATTCTATTTGGTTGATCATGGACCGTCTGACCAAGATCATCCTCTTGCTTTCCATTAAAGAGAGTTCATTGGATGAGAATTGGCCAACATCTATGTTCGTTAGATTGTAACTCGTCATGGTGTGCCTATCTCTATAGTCTCAGATCAAGATGTTAAATTTATTTCGAGGTTTTGGAAATGGTTTGATGGTGATTTGGGTAATCGGTTGCATTTTCGTACGACATATCATCTGTAGACAAATGGGAAGAGTGAGCAGACTATTCTAACACTTGGGGATGTGTTGAGAGTGTGTATCATAAATTTTGGTGGTAGCTAGGATTCCTACCTTCACTTGGCTGAGTTTTCATATAAAAACAGCTATCATTACATCATTGGTGTCCCTTTATGAGGTTCTTTATGGAAGGAAGTGTTGGACCCCAATTTATTGGGGAGAAGTTAGGAGACAGTCAAGGGGGAACTGTGGAGGTGCTCAATATGATGGAGCTCATACAACAGGTCAGACATAGGTTGTTGACAACACAAGGCCGCCAGAAGAGTTATGCCGACATATACCATTTTGAGTTGGAGTTTTAGGTCGGGGATATGGTATTATAGAAGGTTTCACCCTAGAAGGGTGTCATTCGTTTAAATAAGTGGTGCAAGCTACGCCCCACAACATCAGACCACTCTGAGTAATATCTAGGGTGGGTAAGGTGACCTACCGATTGGACTTACCGAAGGAGCTCAGTCAGAACAATAACAATTTTTGTGTCTCTCAACTTCAAAAGTTGTTATTGGATGATTCATTAGCAATGGCTTTTGATAACATTCAGGTTGATGAGCGCCTGAATTATGTAGAGAGACTGATAGCCATGTTGGATAAGAAGATGAAGACATTATACAAAAAGGTGATACCCTTGGTTAAAGTGTAGTGGCGACCCCATAAGGGCTCATAGTGGACTTGGTATCCCGAGAAAGATATGTGCGAGCATTTCCCATATTTACTTACTACTGCCGATTTCGAGGAGGAAATATGATTCAATTGAGGGAGAATTATAACACCTAAATCCTAGTATGAACTAATATCTGAGTAGTAAGTCAAAGGGTTGAATTTGGACCTTTAGCCCAATGTATGGTATGGTTATAGGCTTACCACGACATGGTGATTGCCTTGTCACCATGGCGTAGTGTGGATTTGTATCATGACGTGGTGTCGTAGTAGGCTCAAAAACATATGCTCATATCTTGAGCACTAATTTAAGAATGATGGGACTAGGGTTTACGTCAACCCCAACCTCCATCCCTCTAGAAGTGTTCTTCCAAAAACCCTAGCCTCCCTTCTTCCACTCTAAGACTTTGTGTGTTTGGTTGCATTGTTGAAGAAATAGTATACTCCATTGGAGCTTGAATGTGATTATTCAAGAAGTCCAACACCTTGTGTGTCTCCAGGAACCTTGTGAATATTCAAGTTTCTATCTTCATGGTTTAACTTCATGTATCTTGTGTATTTTATCTTTTTGGTCCCTTTTATGGTTTTAGTGGATATGGAGAACGTAACTTTAGATAAAGTTTTCAACTTTGTCAATTGTATTAGTCCTTGGAGTGTTTTGTATTTTGGATCTAAAGCCTAAGTATGTTTTAGTGCCCTGCATTAAATCAAGGGCACAATTTTCCCTTTTTGACCTAAAATGGAGTAGAACTTGGATGGAGTGTGTAAGCTCATAAATGTATGATGTTTACATCTTATCTTAGTGAGATTTGGCTTTCTTGAAATTTTAAGGACTGGTCTTAATGGATTAAGGGCTCATTAGAAAGTTGAACGTTACAAGCACACCAGGGTGTGACCAGGGGTAGCTCACGACATCATAAGCTTTTGAATTGCGACTGACCAACCCCTTACCATGACATGACAATTAATTAATGTGATGCTCGCAATTGATTTCTCTTAGACTAGGACATGGGAAGGGTTTTGCCATGACATGGTGGTCTATTGATTTAACTATTGACCATTGAATTTTGACTATGTTTAACATTGAGAAAAATTAGGGTGTTGAGGGCATAAGTTGAAGTTGAAATTTTCTCAACTTGATTAGGTGACTATTGTACCTCTCGGTACTTGTACTGAGCTAGAGAGATTTTTTCTTTCGTCTGTGAGGTGAGTTTTCTCAGCTTTTTATATATATCATGGTAATTACGCTATGATGTTACGATAAACTAGTTTCGTCTTAGCTGATACTTTTATGTATTCATGTTTTGTTGAGTCATTACAGAATAAGGATTGATGTGCATCCGAGGTTGATACCGACCATGTCAGATGAAAGACATCGTTAAGTCGATACGAGCTCAAATTCAATGTGGACTCGAGCTGATACAGACCAAGGGTTGTTACAGACTCGTGCTTGTATTAAATGGTTATCAGTATGTGAGGCTTTGGGAACTCATTAAGCTTTGGCTTACAGTTGTGGATTTAAATGTTTCAGGTACTTCTGAGGATCATTGCAAGGTGAAAGCATGACTATACATACTATCCAGTAGATTCCATGATTTGAGAGATGATATGATTTGATACTCAGATTTTGATTCCGCTTTCTAAAACTACTATTTATATGATGTTAGAATTTTATTAAATAGTTTTGAATTAAGTTACTAATTTTAAAAATTTTACCTTGGTTTTTGGGACGTAACCACTTGGTTTGCTTCCAAGCAGTGGCGGACGCAGAACATATTCGTAGGGGTGGCACTAAAAAAAATTCCAAATAAATCTATATTAGTAGTGTCACTCGTGTTTTAAGCCGGTGCACCCAATAGAAAAAACATTAAAAAACATTATTTTTTTTACACTATGTGTCGGCGTCGGAGCAGTGGCCTGGGACCCTTAGGGCACCACTAAGGTCCGCCACTACTTCCAATTTTATATGATAACTTTATCATGATTTATAATTTGAATAGTGTGGACAAGATACTCATGAAACTATACAATCTCCTCCAGACAGTTGAAGCTGACATAAAGAAAGCTCATGTTATGCCAACCAATCAAGTCATTGCCATCCAGAGTGGTGGTGGACACAAAAGAAAGCTTTCCAATACCATGTCGAAAGGGAATGCAGTGGCTTGGCATTCCAAAAATGGAAATAAAGCTAAACGAGATAGGACATACCCACCTCTGAGAGATCCTAAAGAGGCATTGTGCTTTACTTTGTCATGAAGGGGCATTAGAAACGAAGCTGCCCCAGTTACCTAAAAACTCTCAAGGATGGAAAACCCAACAACACGCCATTACATACCCTTTCATCTAGTGTATCATCTAAACCTGCTTCCACACCAATGTTAGTTAACATGTTGAGCATAATGTTGGTGTTCAAAAAGGTTATACACTTGGATCTACTGGAATGAACTTAATCATATAATTATGTTGCTAATAATTTTATTTTGTAGGTTATTATCGTCATGTCTTCGCGAAAAAGTAGATCTAGACAAGTATAATTAGGCAAGTTTAAGCAAAGAGACAAAACTATTATATTGGGATGAGTTTTAGGTAACTATATAGTTTTATGCAATTATTAGGTAATAATTAAAATTTAAACTCATGTATATATTTTTGTAATGTAGAAAAATTATAGTGTAATAATGCAATAACCTCTAAAATGAAGACTTACTCGAAAACACTAGAAATAAAAATTACATTTAATGGTACAATTTTTAATGTTTTTTTTGCCGTCATATTATCTTGTTAATGGAACATATTTTTAGTGTAATATTTTATATTTTTGGTAGCGCATAATTTTTAATGCCACTATATCATATATCATTGGAGATTTTTTGATACTTTGATTGGTTATATAGACTTGTAATAGGTTTACTGATACATATACCCCATCACATACCCTATCATCTATCTCATTATCTATACTTGCTTCCATGCTAAATGTTCATACCCTATCATCTATCTCATTATCTATACTTGCTTCTGTGCTAAATGTTAGTTAACATGGTGAGCATAGTGTTGGTTTTTCAAGAAGGTTATATACTTTGTTCTACCGGAATGGATTGACGTTTATATATTGGAGACTTGCAAAAGTAGTAAGTTAAAATTCATACATTTTTATCTACATTGAACTTAATTTTATAACTATGTTGCTAATATTTTTTATTTCACAGGTTATTATCATCAGGTCCTTGTCTTACCATTATTCATTGATCATTTACTGAAAAAGTAAATCCAAATGGGTATAATTCGTCAAGTTTAAGCAATAAGACAAAACTATTATATTAGGATGAGTTTTAGGTAGCTATGTGGTTAATGTATTTATTAGGTAAGAATTAGCATTTAAACTCATGTATTTAATTTTTAATGTAGAAACAATGATATTGTGATGATGCAATTGTTGGATTAGTGTGTAAGCCCGTAACTATATTTGGTAAGTACTTGACCTACTTGTGCATGGTCATTTTGGGGTTGCCTTCACCAAAGCAACATGATATGATGATTTATGAATAAAGAGGTTATTACGATTTATTAATATGTTATATGAATAATATATTAATAGAGAAATCATATAATTAAATTAATATTCGACAAGGATTAATTAAGAAATTAATTATGTGGCTAAAAGAGATTAATTTAATAATAGGGATTTAAATTGTCAAATGTCTGATAGTTAAGTATTAGGCCGAGGAGCCTGTTGGACTAGGCATGGAAGAAATGAGGACATTTCCATCCTTAATTTCGGCCATAAGGCCCTATTCCAGAAGCTTCCTTGGATAGCTTAAGGCCTAAGCTGTCCATTAGGGTTTTGACTAAAACCCTAGCAGCTCCAATATAAATAGGTTAGGCTCCAGAAATCGGCTACCCTATTCCTAAGAGTGCAAGAGTCGAATTCAAGAGCCTCCAACCTTTCTCCAAGACCATTCTTTTTGCTGTTGGTGTTTGTAATCCATTAGAGGAGTGACTCTTGTGACTCTAAGCTTCAAAGACAAGAAGATTCAAGCAAACAACAAAAGGTAATCATCTTGATCTGATTTATCTCATTAATTTCGAATTCTTCTCATTATATCTAGGGTTTGAAAGTCTTGGATGAATGCATGTACAGTTAGAGAAACCTAGATCCAAGCATTAGGGTTTGCATGAGCACATAGGATGTTCTTTTGGCTCAAACCTATCAGGGTGTCAGAGCTTTTTTTGCTTTCTATTGTATTGATGCCTTGAATGTTCGTCATGCTTTAAAATCGATTTTTGGGCTAACTATCTGATGAACTCGACGAGTTGCATGAGGAACTCAATGAGTTGGATGAACTCGATGAGTTCCAATGTGGACTCAACGAGTTTAGCTATTAGACAGCGAGATTTTCGGGATTTCTGGCTATTTTGATTAAGGATAATTGCCTAAATCGTTTTTGACTAATAAAATCCGAATTTCATTACTGTTTTGTGAATATCCTTAACAAATCAAAAGATAATTACCAGTTGTTTGAATAATAAATTCCTTATTTGATAATATTTGATTATTTAAATTAATTGTGGAATTATCTTTTAAACTAATTGAATAGGTCAAATTTAGATAATCATTAATAAATTGTTTGATTTAAAATTATTTGCTTGATATGTTCATATTTACACATATTTTACGTCATATCATAATATTTTTTGCTATATTTATGCTTATTATAGAACAAAAGGTACTTATTATGTTTAATATCTGTTATGTAGCATAAAATACATGCTCGAAAGCAATATGGAAGCTGGAAGCAGAAAAATACGAGCTTAGACAAGAAGAAGACACAAGAAGGATGTTGCTAGACAGCTTGACCCCTTGTTAGTATTTTGACCATATCTCATGACTCATAACTCAGATTAAGGTGATCCAAAATGATCTGAAAAGTAGACACAATTTCGGACGACTTTCGTGTTTTGAGAAAAGTCGGATTTCCAACCACCACGACGCGGTGATCCCACCATGACGTGGTGAATGGAATCTTCGCGATTTTTGACGCTGGCTTGGAGAATACGAGATAAACACGAGGACCACGATGTGGTGCCATTACCACGTCGTGGTGGCCAAATTTTTGGCAAGTATATATATCCAAACATTATGACGAATTATGGGACTTGGAGGTGACTTTCTGGAGAAGCATTACGAAAAATAACCTCTGGAAAACCCTTATAAGAGGAGGAAACAATTGGAGCTCAAGATTTGAAGAGACCTAGATGAAAACATCAATTTATTCGGTTTGACCATGTTTAGATTTATCTCTATTGAGTTTATGTGTTTGAGTTTTACCATGAGTAACTGAATTTAGCTACTCCTGTTTAGCTAGATGAAGCTTCAACTTATGAATTAGTTTAATTAATTATGGATTTGACTTGTTGGTATTGTGCTTGTGTTTGATTGTTAATACCTAGCATGCTAATATTTGGTTTTTTAGTTGCTTGAATTCATGTTCTGCGTAGCTTAGTGATTACTAAATTACATGAACTTGACACCTAGTGATTTAGTGAATATTGAATTGCTAAAGCTAGGATCGACACAATCTTAGATAAGTGATTGAAGTAATTGAATTTAGCTGTGCTGGAGAACTTAAATTATGACCATAATTATGTTTGCATAATAAATCTTACATAGCCTATTGATAATCCATAACTGATTTTTTGTTTGATTGTGTGTAACCATGCATAGTTTTACATGAGTTAGTTAAATATTAGTATATTTGGACTTAAATTACTAATAATATAATATTAGGTAACCAACTTTGATAATCCATAATTGTTAGCTAACTATAAAGAAGAAGTGGATTCGAACTAAATGGGAGTGTTTTTAGTAATTGATTGAACCTTTGTTTACTAATTAAGTTTGTCTGAACTTGCAAAATCAGATAAAAACCTTTTAAAGTATTGTTTGATTTTAGATTAATTTAGAGTAATTATTTTAGTTAATTAAATCCATTCCCTGTGTTCGACCCCAACTTACCTTATTACACTATAATCCGACTAGGTACACTGCCTAGGTGCATATTAGTTAGTTAAGTTAGTTAGGTTATAAATTTAAAACTAGTAGGTACTTTTGTGCACATCATTGCTATTTGGTCCTTTATGTTTTGAAAAGTTCAAAACATGTCCTCAAGTTTTGAAATTTAAATTTTATATTTAAAAGTTTAATTTAGACTATTTAAATTTCAAACCCTAGAATTTTACAAGTTTAAAATTCAACCTTATATTTTATAATATTATAAGAATATTATATATATATATATATATATATATATATATATATATATATATATATATAACTTAAATGCTAGTCTTACCGTTAGTAGGCCTCATTCACGAAGCCGATCTAGAAGGGGGTATAAGGTGATGGCCTATAAATGGCCATCTAATGGGTGTCCACTTTCACCCACCGCTTCTTTGATTGTTAGAGGGTCGTTAGCCGAAAGGGTAGGATAGGGCAACACTTTCTCATTAATATGTAACTAAATGGTTTTATAAAAAAATGCCCACTCTTAGTTACTTTAGGCAAAAGTGAATTGATGCAATTCCATGAAATTACACTTTGTACCCTTGCTAAGACATTAGTGGAGCATGTGTGGTTAACTGACACCCTAATTGGGTTCTAAGTAAAGGTGGCAAAGAGTGACTCATTTTTTGTCGTAGTTTGATGGAGCGTGTGTGGTTAACCGGCACATCGAATAGGTGACTGTAACAATGAGGGCACCATGTATATTTGCACAGTTATTCACACCCGCTTTATGATCCTCGGCATCCCAGTTACAAACTAGAGGGGCATATCGAGATTTAAACATGCTATTGAAAAGTTCAATGAATCTCAAAAGTTCTAGGAGTTTTCAATACATTTAAAACTTAATCTCTTTTTCGTTTTTCATGGTGGAGAATTAGTGAATTGTCATTCACTTACCTTCAAATTATTTGCATGTTAGATTGCGACATCCCTTTTCTAACATATAAATAATGTTGTTGGATCCTAGCCCTAATTTCTCATTTCGGTGTTTAATTGGGGATTCATTTCTAATCAAACTTTTTTCTTTTTCCTTTTCAGATGTCGAACAACAACAATGCTTCCAACTCGAATTCCTCCGGCTCGTTCTCACTCATGAACTTGTATGGGAGAGTGATCTTTGATGGGTCCAATTTCAATGATTGGATCCGCAACATCCGAATAGTCACTCTTTACGAGGAGTATGTCCTCAATGATAAGCTAAAGGAAATCAACCTCAACACTACCTCTGCTGATGAAATCGTTGCCTTTAAGGCCCATGAGCGTGATGCCATGAAAGTCCATTGCATCATGCTAGCGAAAATGACTTCCGATCTCCAAAAGTCCTATGAGGACATGTATCCCTATGAGATGCATCAAGACTTACTGGACTGGTACCACCAGAGCGCGAGGCAAGAAAGGTACGAGATCATCACTTCGATGATCACTACTAGAATGTGTAATGTAGAGTACCTTACCGCCCATCTGCAAAATATATAGAGATATGTTGATTGCCTGCTAAAGTTGAATGTTAACTTTGATGAAGATCTGATGATTGACATCATCCTTCACTCCTTGCCTCCCTGCTAGAACCAGTTCTGCATGACCTACCATATAAACAAGGAACAGGTCACTTTGAGCAAGCTTCAAGGCTTGCTAAGGACTGATGTGAGCAATCTCAAGGATAATTCTGTTGCATCAACTCCTGCTCCAACTGTTGCCCCTGTTTTGGCTATTAGGCAAGGGATGGGTAAGAAGAGAAAGGCTCCTTCAATTTCTGGGGTTCTTGATACAGGATGTGGTTTTCACATCTGTTCTGATTTTTAGGGCCTAAGAAGAGATAGGGACATGGAACATGGGAAGATATATTTGATCATGGGGAACAGAAGATCATCGCCTGTTACCAAGATCAGAGTTTACTCTTTAATGCTCAGTAGTGGATGAAGATTAGATTTAAACAATTATTGCTATTCACCAGATATGGCAAGAAACATCATTTCATTTCATGGTTTATATATACAAGGATTTAGATATTCATTTGATAATGAAAAGGGTTCTATAATTGCTTATGTTAATGGTGTCTTTTATTTTGAAGCATTGCCTTATAATGGAATATATGAAACTGTGATGGGTGTAGATAACTTAGGAAATGATGTGTTGTGTATTGATTCATTCAATGGTTTGGATAAAGCATGCCTGTGGCATTGTCGTCTTGGACATGTCAACAAGAAACACATAGTCCTACTCCCAAAGGATGGAGTGTTGGAGTCATTCGACCTTAGGGACGATGACGTGTGTGAGTCTTGATTACTTGGAAAGATGACCAAGTCACCCATTATCGGCACTTGTGAAAGGGGTGAGGATTTATTGGATCTCATACATACCGATATATGTAGGCCCTTTAGATCCACCACAAAGGATGCGAGTCGCTTCTACGTGACTTTTATCGATGATTATAGCAGATATGAGTATATCTACTTAATCAAGCACATGTCAGAAACCTTTGTGTTGGGTCAAAAATATGGTTTATACTTTGCTTTTCTAGGAAAAAAATATTTTTCTATAATATAATATGTAATTCTGTGGCTGTGTACGGCTGCACATGTGTGTGCGGCCGCACACCCTGTGTACGGCCGCACACACGTGTGCAGCTGTACACTTGTGCGCTGCTGGTGGCCCATGTCTCATATATATAGGGTGAGGAGTGAAAGGCTAGAAGAGGGAGTGAAGGAGGAGCATATTATAGAGAGAGAAACTTAGAGAGAAGAAGTGTGTGTGAGAGAGAATCTTATGTGTTGGAGCATCATTCATATTATTGAATACATCACAAGATTCATATTCTTCTTCTTCTTCTTTTTCTCTTCTAATTTTGATCTAACATCATCCAATTGACCGGGATCCTGCACCATCAATTGGATCCGATTGATACATAAGCAATTTTGGGACTTACAAAATTAAACTACTTGAAGTTATTTATGTATTCGTACGCTAATCGTATTGTCTAATACCAAATTGTGAGCTATTATAACCATGCCTGATGACCTAAGATGTCCTAATACGACGTTCTTCAGGCGTTGAAATTTGTACGACATTTGTCACCCCAGGCCTATTGTAGCTAACAGTTTAGGTGCGGGATTGTTAGTCCTACATAGATCTATACACAAGTGTCACACTCTCTTTCTAGGAGACTCTAGTTATAAATTTAAGACTTTCGTTGGTATTTAGATAAGTACATGAAGTGTGTCTCACAAAGCTCTATTGATGGTTACGTGTAGAATAAGAGATAATCCATTTTTGTAATGAATAAATTGTATGTATGTCTCCTTTCTTAGTGTAATCATAGTCTAAATAATTATATTTTTAGATAATTCTTTTTGTATTGTATCCCTGACAAGTAAAATGATTTGTATGTTCCATAAACTATACATATTATAGTTTAAAGTGTATGTTCTACTGAAAATGGAAACCTTTGTATTCTTAACAATTTTGTATGTTTATAAACGTCAATATGAGATACAGATATTTAATGAAATTTAACATTTTGTACAAACGGTAATAAAATAAGTTGCGAAAATATTCTTTTTGTTTAACGTGTTGATATAATATATATATATATATATATATATATATATATATATATATATATATATATATATATAATAAAGATTGAAAAGACAGTCGAGTAAATGATTCAACCCTGAGCCCACAACCAAACAATGAACAGGTGTTAAGGCGAAATAACCAATTCTAAGGCTGTAGAATCTTAATGTTATATATATATATATATATATATATATATATATATATATATATATATATATATATATATATATATATATATATATATATATATATATATATATAAACGACAGTTGAAATAATTTGAAATAGTTTAGATATTGACATAAGATTTCTTATGTTTTACTTGTATCCCCCCCCCCCCCCCCCCCCCCCCCGCTTAAAACATGAAAAAATTGTGAAAACGTAGGGGTATGAACTCACCTCAAGTGTGCGTTCTAGGTTAAATACTATGTGATAGCGATGATCCTCGGGTTAGAACACACGAATATAGTTGTATCCTAATTTATTTTAACACACGATATCGTGTATAAATTAGATAAACTATTAATAAAGTGTTATATAACTACTAGATGATATAAGAAACTTACCAAATAAATTCCTAAGAATTAATTTGAAGGTTGCTTCATGGGTAAGTGTCGTAGTTATGAATATTGTTTCTTGGGATGTTTGAAGGTATACTGGGCATGCATGAAGATTTGAAGATTGAAGGATAACAGTGTATGAATGTTGAGAGAAAATTAACGTGTTTTGAAGATGGAATTTTGAGTTTTGAGGATTGATTTCGGTTTATATTTATATATATAAATATAAACTTTTATAATAAAAATTTAAAATTATTAATCAATTATTTTAAATAAATTATTAATTAGGAAATTTTTTAGTTATATAAAATTATAATCATTAATTTAAATAAATATGTGAAATTATATCATTTTATAATTTGTATTAATTTTATATTAATGTTATTAATTTAATTTACTTAGAGAGAGAAATTTGAAATTTAAAATGAAAATTTCATAGGTTGACAAGTGGTATGTATTAATTAGGAGACATAATAGGGTGCCACATGACAAAAGAAGAATAGAATATACATTAATTAAGATGTCTAATAGGGTGACACATGTCAAAAGGAGAATAAGACTATTTTTTTATTAGAATAGGAATATATATATATATATATATATATATATATATATATATATATATATATATATATATATATATATATATTTGGTAAAAGTTGACTTGAAATATAAGCCTTAGGATGTCAAATTATCTAATTGGAATTGTGTCACTGCTTGAAAATGGAGTTTTCGGCCTATCTTCCAAACTGAAATCATTAATTTCGGTCTATTGTCCAACCGAAAGCACCTTGATTTCAGTCCAAGCTCCAATTGAAATCAAGGTTATCGGTCTAGTGCTTGCAGTCTGAAGGGTTTATGGTCTAGGATGGTTTTCGGTGGGGTCGTTCTCGGTCACAAAGGGTTCTCGGTTCTCAAATAAAATCACCAAAAGGTGATTTCGGTCCATTCTTGGGATTTGATTCCCAAAACCGAAATCATCAAAGCCAAATGAATTTTTGTTATTTACATATTAAAAAATTTAATTATTTGACTTATGTTTGAATTCTTTTGACTTTTATTGAGTTTCTTTGACTTTTGTCGACTCAAAATAACTGGTTGTTATAGAACACGTGCAACACTTGATCTTTCACAGTTGTTTGCTTTTTAAGAGACTTATGACTTCAAAATTGTTGCGTGTATGTTGTACGACATAATATTAGGCCCTCCTCTTCAAACCTCTTCTTACCTTCCTTTAAGTTATATTATTTAATAATATTATGAAGCATATTATAAACAATTCAAATAAATTTTATATAATTTGAAAATTTTTTGGTAAAATTCATATAAATACTTTATTGTGTTACATTGACTATAAGCAAATATTAATAAATTATAAAGTTAATCACTAAAATTATAAAATCTATTAAAGCTAACAAAATAAATAGTCATCGTCTTTGAAAATTTAACAAAATGAACATGTTTTTAACCAAGTTAACAATTTTATTTATTGTTATTTACCAATTATCATGTTTAATTATTTTATGTAAACATTTTTAAAAATCATATCATCGCAATAATCTTTATATTCGATTGACAAATGATTAAAACTAAATAAAATTCTGAGCTAGAATTATTTTTAACGAGGGAATCTTTTGTAAGACTTTATTTTGTATCAGATTCAAAAGTAAATGATTGAAAAGTGAAATCAAGTAAGAAACATTTGAATCAGTATTAGTCCATGTGGTGTAGATAAATTGTGTCAATAAAGTGAATATATGGATTAGTTAAACAACAATTTGGTTGAGGAAAACATGGTACTGCAATGAACCATAGATTTATGGCTCCTTTAGGCGATTAAATTGTTAAATTGTTGATGCAAAATATCAAATTAATTATTTTAAATAAAATTGTTATTGTAAGACAAAAATTATTATTGTAAGACTAATTTCGTTGTATGAATTTTATTTCAATGTTGTAGGACTAGAAATATTTAAATTTCGGTTTTTAGAAATATCTACATTTCGCTATTGAAAAATATTTAGGTTAGTAAAATCTGTTCATTTAAATTTCAATTTATTGCAACTATCTGCAAACATTAAAAAACAAATAGCTTCTTATTATTACAGGTTGCAGTCGTTTAGTCCATCTCTTCTGATGTGGGAGTTGCAGATGTTGCCCGCATACTTCAGACATTTTTTCTTAAAATAAACAAAAACGCCTAAATATAAACATTTGTCACCGGTTTTTACCAGTCACTATAACTATTTTATGGTGAAAATTAAAATTTTGATTTGTTTATAAATACAACAATAGTCAAGATAAAACAATAAGCATGTGACTACAAGTTCTTAATAGCCATAATAAAAAATAAAATAATGAGTAAATGTATGTAATTGTCTTAATATAAGAATATACTTGTGACTAAACTATTTTAATGTGACTATTGTTACCTTCATTGAGTGGGTTACTGAATTAAATTTATGATTTGTTTCTAAACCTGACGATAGTCACGATAAAATATTAAACATGTGACTACAAGATCTTAATAATAAAAAGAAAAAACTAACACATAATTATAGTTATTTTATTGTCAGCGTGTTTAACTTATTGAAAATGACTAAACAATGACTAAACGTAAAAAATAGTGTTAATGTTAGAATATATTCGTGACTAAAAGTATTTTATGGTAACAGTTAAATTTGTGATGTATTTGTAAACCTAAGAACAGTCACGATAGAAAATAAAATCAGTAGCTACAAGAGTTTTTGGTATTGATTTGACTTGTAATAAATGAATACATCAACGTTTTTTCATGGATTATAGTCATTAGAAGTAAACGTCACCGTAACTTATTAATAATCATAAAACCTATGATAACACTTTTGATGAAAGAAATAACATTCACTAATTGTCTATGGTCACGATTTTTTGGCGCCATCAAAAGCAATCTTTGTACTAGTTTACCCTCATCGACTAAACACATACAGGTTTATGGACTACTTTAAAATGAAATCCTTATATTGCAAACTTTTTAAAAACATATATTTTGATTTTAGTGTCATTTATTTCAATCAAATAACACACATGAGGTTGCTGGTTTTTTCAATGAAACACAAAATTAAAGCGGCTTAGACATGTGTAAGGGATCTTCCTAAAATCGTTAATATACAAATTCATTTCTAAAAAATTAGTCAGTATGCCTATTAATATATCCAATCTTGTAATCTAGATTTAATTTTAATAAAGAAACGACGTTCTGGTAGGACAAGAATCTTTTAAACATCAACTTCTTCAGTTTGCCTAAAGGAAGTATTTTTCTTGATATCAATGATCATCAACTTCTTCAGTTTGCCTAAAAGAAGTATTTTTCTTGATATAAATGATCTCTGTGTGGAAGTGGGAAAGGAATACATTCTCTTATTGGATAATGATGTTTTGATTTAACTAATTTTATGCCAACATAAAAATATATGTTCCATGTAAAACCCACTTATGGTAATGCCGGGCGAATAAATACTCGTGAATTCTAAATGGATGTCTTTAAATTTAATAACCTCCAAAGTATTTCCTTTTACTATTGCGACGGGTCATGACTGGGGTCAACAATACGCTGAACGGCTCCAAATCTTCATCTGATTTTAGTCGATAAATAGGTATAACTAAAAAAAGAAAATTTTAGCATCTTCAAACATCAAAGTCATGTTTTATAAGAAGAGAAATCTATTTTTTGTTCATATCAATCCTTTCAGGCCGGTCTAGATGGTAGGCCATCCGGACGGCCGCTCAGGACTTATGTCTCTAAATGGTCCAAAATTCCTAAAATATATGGTATATATTGACAGAAAAAAATAAACTTATCTAAAATGTTAGGAAAAAATATTTTTTTTTTAAATTAATTGTTTTTGTAATGTTGTGACGAAATTTTTGCTTTTTAAGATTAATAATGAATTTTATAACGGTTTGTCTATTTTTAATTTTAAGGACCAATTTTTTCTTTTTGTCCTACGCGTACTATATTTTTGGACCAGCCCTAAATCCTCATATCCATTTAAATAATAAGATATGTTATATTGCTATATTAAAATATCATTAAATTTCATTAAATGTTACACATGTCACCATTTAATTGAGTAGAAAAATTTATAGAAACAAAAAGTTTGAGAAGATTTAATGTCACAAAAAGAAAAATACAAGAATATAAATCTAACAATTGAGTCCGCCCAAGCATCGGGCTCTACTATTGGAATAATAAGCCACTTTGGACCCCTAAACTTTTAGTACACAGGAGATGTTACTACCATCAAGGTGGTATAATAGTGATTATTTTATATGAAACGCTCCAACTCCAATTTGATATGAAACATTCCAAAACAGGGTTAGACCCACTGCCACTTGCTTCACCCTGTTATGAAAAATAAACAAAATAGATCCTATTTTTTAGCATTATATATGTCAATAATGAATGGTTCTTGTTTCCAAACCGGTTGTAATTGCACCTTTTGGTGTATACTTGTTATAAGGTCAATGATGCACACAAGCTTTTTTAAATGATCGACAAAATAAAGATATGGTAACCATAAAAAAGAAAAAGGAACGTTGTGTCCAAACAATCAACAACATTTTTACCTTTTTGTTTTTTTTTCTAATTTAATACTTATCGTTTGGCTGTTGCTATTGTTCTCACCCATGGTTTAGATTTGTGTCGTTGCACATTTTAATGAAATCCTTTTTGTGTGTTTCTTTTTTTTTTGAAAATAAAACTTCCCTGACGAAGTTTTCAGGCCAACTTTCACATACCTACTAATTTCCCCAACAAACATACGATTATGCACTCACTGCAGCAGCTGAACCGTCATGGCCAAATTAGGTGTTCTTGAAAAGCAATCAAATTTTTATTTGAACAACAAAAAGGAGAACTAAATGAAACACAAACCATCAAGAACCTAACACTACAAGGAGTTGGTATATTCCTTTAAGGATCATGACACAATCCCTCCGGTTTACATTTATACCGTTTTTAGTTCTTGTCTTGATCTAGCTGATAGACCGTTGATCTAATGACGCAAGCCAAACCTATAGTCTTACAGACTTTTGGATTGAAGACCACCATGCTCTCCTTTTAATTCCATAGCTCCCACGCAACAAGGAGGATAATCACAATGATCTTGTCCCATTTGGTAATATCCAATTGATTCGTGGCGTGTGTAGCAAAGAAATTCTCATTAGAAGACATGGTATCAAATGATACATATTCTAAAAGAACACAAAGATATTGACAAGTTTTTCTAACATAAATTACACAATCTGCTCACCCTAGCTTTTAGGTACAAAACTGAGCAAATTAAACACCATATATAAATAATGTTTTTACTAACAACTGCTACGTGTCTTGTGTTTCTGGTGATCTGGCTTTGAACTTGCACATGATAAAGGATTATTTGCACTTACCCCTTCACCACAGGAAATGCGTCTATAGCGGTCATGCTATTAGTGCCGACACTACTATTAGCACGGACATGTAATATACGTGTTTTTTGTCGTCGTTAATAGCGTCGCCGCTATTGCTTCCAAATCACAATTTGTTTACCACCTAGTTATCATGTCCATTGATAGTGAGATAGATCCCATAGCTAGTATGACTGTAAATTAACCGAACGTTCAGCGGACTCTTTATGAATCGTTCGGCAGGAAAT
Source organism: Lactuca sativa (assembly GCF_002870075.4). Lineage (NCBI taxonomy): Eukaryota > Viridiplantae > Streptophyta > Magnoliopsida > Asterales > Asteraceae > Lactuca > Lactuca sativa. The sequence goes on along the minus strand of NC_056626.2, from coordinate 244,304,298 downwards.
TCGTGTATGTTCGTTTATTTAATAAATGAACGAACATGAACAAATTATCGTTTGTTAAGTTAAATGAACAAACATGAACAACAGTCTTGTTCATTTAATTATGTCTGTGAACGTCCGTTCGTTTATGTTTGTTCATTTAAGTTACTTTTATGTTAATATATATTCAATTATGTTTGATTACATAAACATATTTTATGTTTTTATGGTTATATATATATATATATATATATATATATATATATATATATATATATATATATATATATATATATAATGTTTGTTTATGTGCGTTCAACATTTTCACTAACATGAATAACATAATTTGTTAAACGAACGAATATGAATAAGAAAAGTCGTTCGTTTATCCATTAGTGTTCGTTCATTTCTTGGGCTAGCTTAAGCAAATGGACATGAATAACCCTCTTCAGTGTTGGTTCGATTCATTTATAGCACTCATCATGTATGTACCAAGCACTCATCGTGTATGTAACATATATTTAGTGGTGACACATTATCGCTGCTAAAAGCCTACAATGTGCCCCTAGATATTTCCCTCCATAGATTTCGTTAGTCGTCGTTATTGTCAATTAAATGTCTCGCTTAATCCCATTTGTTGCTGTTAGTCATCGTTATTGTCAATTAAATGTCTCGCTTAATCCCATTTGTTGCCACTAATACCTTGGCCGCCAATGGCTTTTTCCGGTTAGAGCCCTTTCGACACCATCGACGATACTATCTATGATATCTCCAAAATTACTCCTACGATCGTATTCGTTTTTCACCCGGTAGCGACCACCGCCACACCACCACCACCACACCAACGACGTTGCTCACAAGTAGAGTGTGTAAAAATTTCGTCTGTCCATTTTTTAGGCTTTATCTTGATACTGAAAGTTTTTCCACATGCATGTTCATTAGCTGTCGAGAAAGAGCACCACGATCGAACCACACCCCATCTGTCCTGATACCTCTGGTTTCAAACACCAAATTGTTTTTCAACAACCACCACTAGCTAGCTCCCATCACCTTCATACCGCCGTCTACTATATAACTATCATCACCTTAAGGTTCTAATTTTATTAATAGCTATTGTTTTATATTGATTAGTGTTATAATGATAAGTGGTTAATATGCTTATATTATCATGATAATATGCTTCTAAGGTGAACGCGTAGTGAAGAGTTGCTATTGGATTGTATTGATAGGTGCTTAATTGATAAGTGCTTAGTATGCTTAATTGATAAGTGCTTAGTATGCTTCTATATTATGATAATATTCATCGATAATGCTTAATGAAGAGTTTGTATTGATTTATTGTGTTAATATGCATGGTATATGGTAATGATTTGTTAAGGACTTAATAAATAAGTACTTATTTGTCAAGACTTAATTGTTAAGTACTTAATGGAGTTAAATAATAATGGATTGATGATTTATTAATCTATTTATGTTTTGATTTTTTTAATGAACTAATTGTTATGCCTAAAGTTGGTTCTATTTGTTAGTTAACCATTTAGGAGTTTTGAAGAGTTAATTAGGTAATATGATGGCTTAAAGTGCATTGTTATAAGAGAAAAAACATTGAAAAAGTAAAATCTTATAAATAATAAAAATATGAAAAAGTCTAACGCTATAACAAAAGAAACAACATAATATTTAAAGTACAATGTAATAATAAAAAAAAGTAAGATTGTATAAATAACAAAAATTATGAAAAACATCACTGCTATAGTTCAAAAAATACATATATATTTTAAAATCATGTTATAATAGAAAAAAACTAAAGTAAGATGTTATAAATTACAAAAACATGAAAAAATTTCACTCAACTACTATTTGTTTACGTGTATTCATTTTATTCATCATGAGCATAAAAATAACCATTTGAAATTGATTTAGAAAATAAATTCAGAGTTATCCCGGATTTTGGATTTCATTTTAAAATACATTATCTCATTTTGGATATATATATATATATATATATATATATATATATATATATATATATATATATATATATATATATATATATATATATATATGAGTGTAAAAGAAAATGCATAACTAGGATAATATATGTTGACACCAATCAACAAGTGACACGTGTCATTTCTTTACTCATAAGTAATTAGTTGTGAGACCAAGGTACCACACAGGTTTATTCTAAAAAAAGTTAACTATGAAAATCTAAAAGTTTAGGAATTTTAAAATTATAAGGAAAAAAAGAAAAATACTGAATTATTGAAATGTAATGTTTAATTTTTTTTAAACTCTTTTATCTCTTTTAAATTTAAACAAATAATTTAAATAAATAATAAAATAAAATAATTGGATTCAATTTAAAAATTTAGAAATTAAAAGGTAAGTTACATTAATGAAATTGATATGTATTTATTATTATATTTATTACAATAATTACATTTGAATATTATGTGGAATTTAATAAAATGAAAAAAAAAACATAAAATGACAAGTGGAAAAAAATAAACCAAAAAACTTAAGAAAATTACATGTGTCAAATGCAATGAGAGCATGACATGTGCCAAAAGATCTTTATTTATTAGGTTATTAGGTGAATTTCCGCACGTTGTGTAGAAACACCTATATAGTTAAAGTCATTACAAATATATGTTTATGAAAATATAAAAATAACTTTGTTGTTAAATTTGATATAATAATATGTATACTAAATTGAGATAATATATTCATTATTTTGAATTATATGATAATATATACAACTATTATAACTGCATAATCTTAATCATTTGAATAACATCTATCTACGAGTTACATATGAATAAAATTAAATATAATATATAGTTTAATGTTATTTATAGTTGTTGTTATTATTAATTAATTTTTTAAAATTTATTTGCTTAATGTTTTAATTTCTATCATTATAATTATTTAAAACATCAAACATTTTTTTTATTTTAAATGTAGCAATATAATCATTAATGTAGAATTATTTTTAACTATTATTATTATAAGTTATTTTAAGCTACTTATTTGAAAACTTTTAAAGACTATAAAAATCTTTAGAAAATATTTTAGTTAACTTGAGATTGCAGTTTAGTTTTTGTATTTATCACTATAATTTATCAGTTTTAACTATTTACAAAATATTCTTTGGTTTTATAAGTGGAACTGAAATTTATATTTACTGTAATATTATATTTAAATTAACAATTTAAGTATTTTTTGTCCAAACTATTTAAAAATTGTAGCTTTAAAATGATAATGGTTTACATACAACAACATTTTAAATATAATAAATTAAGTATAATATGTTAAAACTTAAAGATATAGCGTTAAAAGTAGAAATAAACATATTATTTTAAAATTAAAATTTAGTTTATTTATGATTACACTTTAGGTTGATATTTATTTAACCTTATTAACCAATTTATAATTATTATTAGAATGACACTCCAATTTACCACTTTTAAATATTTAAAAAATAGTTTTTAGGTTGTATAAGCTAAACTAAAATTTATATTTGAGTTGACCATGTAATGTTATACTTAAATTAATAATTTGAAGTATTTTATACAAATTGTTTCAAAATTATATCTTTAAAATGATAATGGTTTACATCCAACAATATATTAAAACTAATAAACTAAGTATAATATGTTAAAAGTTAAAAAACATAACTTTATAAGTAAAAGTAAATATATTTTTTTAATATTGAAATTTAGTTTGTATATGATTATACTTTATGTTTGATATTTATTTAATCTTACTAACCAACTTATAACCATTATTAAGAAGAAATTGAAAAGTCATGGAAGTTTCAAATGAATGTGGTGAAAGAAAAAATGCATGAGAGTTTCAAATGAATGTGGTGAAAGAAAAAATGCTAGCTTTATAAGATACTAGGCTAACCTCACGCGTTGTGCAATAACACATTTCAGTGGTTGAAATAATTATAGGAAAAAATAGGAATATGTTGAAATTTACGTTTGTTAGTCATGTTTTGGGCATTATCGAATTATCAAATAACATAAAAATTGTCACACCCCAAAACCGAGAACGACAGAATACGTTCTGGGGTCGAGGACGTCATTTACAGTATCATAACAATGCATAATAGTAAAAACCAGCAACAACATCCACATCATTAATATAGTAATTGTAAATACAAGCGTGTTCTGTACAGTTTGATAGACACCAAAAGTATAAACAAAATAAAGATGGGTCTTGTATATGCTCCATCTTCTCAAAAGGCTGCATCAGTACCTGTCTATTTTTGACCTGAGAATACAAGTTAATTTGAAAACGAGCATCAGCATATAGTTGGTGAGTTCATAAGAATTTAGTGTCGTTGCTTGTATAAAAAGTATTTACAAACATGTAATGTAAGAGCTGTGATTAACGTTTTGAAAATAGTAAATCCCTAGAAAATCCTATATTTTCTTGAATTGCATATTTGTAAGTTTAATCCTTATAGTGTGTAAAAGTATTCCCCATTGAGACTGTCAATCATGAAAACAAGAGTATAGATTTCATTTATGTAAAGTAAATGAAGAAAGATAATATCTTATTTCAGCAGTTTTACCGCCGTTTGGATATAGTAGTGTTGCAAACTTCGGTTAGTAATATATGTATATATATATTTTCACTTCGGGAAGTTAGTTTAGTCTTTAATTCTTAGTGTATTAATTTGGTATGGATGTGATTGCTCATGTAACCAATCTTAGTGATAGTAGAGTATTCGATGACCTTCCCGGTCATTCGTAGTGTAGTGATGTTCGTCACCCCTGGGCCTAGTCGGCTCGGACTATAATTAGCAGTCGGGATGTAATAGTGTCCGTCCTATATAGATCTATACATGTAGTGGTTGCTTTCCTTTCGGGAAGCTCTGGTTACACGGTGATTGCACAGTAGAGTGCCATATAAAGGAATAGAGTATCGTATTCTTGATTAGTGTGTTCTATTATATCATAGTGTAGTGAACTTTATAGTATAATGTATAGAGTATTCCTTTTTACATTTATTATCCCATGATAGTAGTAACTATAGAGAACATCAGAGTGATAGAGGTAATCAACAGTAGTCTTAACTATACCTATTATAGTTAACTAGGGTGTGGAGTTGCAGTCCTCAGATTTACAAAGTTATTGAATTAAGTGAAGACTTTCATATCTAACACAAATATATATGATATATAACTAAGAATTCAACGACAGTCAGACAGATAACAGTATACCCTAAGACCACAAATAAACAAGAACATGAAGTAAGGCGAGCTATCAGTCCTAAGTCCTTGAAGTCTTACTTATATAAATATATTTGTGTAGATATAATTTATAATAGAAAAGAGGTTTAAAAACAATTTGATAATAGTTTAATAACTGTTTAACATGAAGATGCGTTTGAATGTTATTTAAAAATAGTTTTGTTTACAAGGCAATTAAAAATATAGAAAATCCTTTTTAATAGCAGGTTATAAATCACATGTGATTGATACTATAACTTGTTGTGTTCAACTTGTATTCCCCCCTATAAAACATTGTAAAAACATTTGAAAGGTTAATTAAGGGGTATGAACTCACCTGCAGCGAGTGGATCGGATGGAAGTCTCGGTTGAGTGTTTGGTGTCAAGTGAAGACTTGAACACACTTTATGACCCTAGTAACATATGAAGACATATGTTTACATATAATTAGTGAGTATAACACTAATTTAACACGTATAGACATCCTAATGTGAAGAAAAATGTTTTGGTCAAGTGCTAGGAGGCTATTAGGTTGAAATGAAGGAGTGTAAGGCCTCACTATGGAGTTTACTCCTCTAATACTCACCTTAAGTGAGTTTACCATTGAAGGACGAATTTCCCCATGAGTTTACGGCCGTAAACTCATGGGAGGAGTGTATTTGTGTGCTTAAGGGTTTCTTACATCATTAGGAAGAGTTCTAGGGTTTAATCCATGGCTTGAGGGGTGTTTAGGGTTAAAAGGGGGCATTCCCTTGGCGTTTGCGGTCCTAGGACCACTCCTTGGGAGTTTATGGTCGTGAACCCGATGGTTTATGGCCGTAAACTCTTGGACACCCCTTATACTTCGATTTTTAGGTCCTTAGCTCACTCCTAAAAGTTTCTAAGTGAAGGTCCAAGGCTAAATAAGTGGTTTGGGGCTCAATTTGCATCATTTGAGGGAGTTTACAGCCTAAGAATGTTCTTGGGCTGTAAACCCTCATTCAAGCCTCCAATCTTGATGTTTAAGGTCTGAAACACTTCAAGGTTAAGTTCTAAGCTAGTCTCTAAACCTAAGGAAGGGATGTGGGGGCATTTTGGCACATTCTTAGGGTTTACGGCCTAAGAGGGTTCTTAGGCCGTAAACTCCTTGTTCTTGGCCTTCTTGGATGATTTTCAAGCTATAAGACATGTAATAAGCTTTAGAACAATATAGGGTAAGAGGACTTACAGTTTGGGGACGAAAACTCGCGGATTTTTGGAAGAATCAGTCCTTGAGGAGAGAGAGTAGAGAGAGAGTGACTAGAGTGCTAAAAAGTTTCAAATGAAGTCTACTCACCCTTATATAGGGTTCGAGTTTGTGGCCCGGTGGGAATCTACCCGATACCTATGTTAAACGAAGTTTAAAATTTTACCCGATTAAATGGTCGTAACCCGGCTTAGTCGTAAACTAAAATTTTCTCAAATAAATTCGAGGTGTTACATGTGTTTTTATTTCATTTCAATACTTATGAAAATAAAATAAAAACATTAATTTATTTTTCTAACCCAAATATTAACTGAAATAATAATAATAAAAATTATTTTATTAGCAGAAATGGGTTACAACGGCGGAATAAATTTCGGGTTGTCACATCATCCGTCTGTTAGAGGAAATTTCGTCCTGAACTTTAGAATTCAAGTTGCTAAGTTATTACAATACAACTAAGTAAAAAGTTGAGGATATTTGAGTTTCATTTGATCCTCGCGCTCCCAAGTGAACTCCGGTCCTCTCTTGGCCTTCCAGCGAACCTTTACAATTGGGATGCAGCTCTGCTTCGTTCGCTTGACTTCTCGATCCATAATGTCCACAGGTTCTTCCACGAAGTTGAGGCTCTTGTTGATCTCGGTCTCGTCAAGTGGGATTACGAGAGTCTCATCGGATAGGCACTTTTTCAAGTTCGAGACGTGGAAGGTAGGATGTATGTTACTGAGTTCGTGGGGTAGGTTAAGTTTGTAAGCTACAGGGCCGATTCTAGCGAGAATCTCGAAAGGCCCTATGTACCTTGGATTTAGCTTTCAACGCTTTCCAAAGCGTATCGTGCCCTTCCAGGGAGAGACTTTCAAAAGGACTCGGTCTCCCACCTGGAATTCCAAGGGTTTTCTTCGTTTGCCTGCATAGCTTTTCTGTCGATCTCTAGCGGCCTTTAGTCACTCCCGTATCTGCACGATCTTCTCGGTTGTTTCTCAAATGATCTACGGACCTGTGAGAGTGCTGTCAAGAACACGTCCTTTAGCTAAATGGGTGTCACCCACCTCAGCCCAGCACAGAGGGGATCTGCACTTTCGGCCGTAAAGGGCTTCGAATGGAGCTGCCTTGATGCTTGTGTGATAATTGTTGTTGTAGGAAAACTAGACAAGGGATAAGTGGGTATCCCATGCCTTACCAAAGTCGATCACACAGGCTCACAGCATATCTTCCAGGGTTTGGATAGTCCTCTCACTTTGTCCGTCGGTCTGCGGATGGTAGGTTGTGCTCATGTCCAGCCTCGTTCCTAATGCGTTTTGCAGTGAATGCCAAAATCTCGAAGTAAATCTACTATCTCTATCGGATATAATAGATATAGGGACACCATGCAAGCGTATGTTCTCCCTAATGTATGTTCTTGTGAGTTTCTCCATCTTGTCTGTTTCTTTGATGGGCAGGAAGTGTGCAGACTTGGTCAATCTGTCGACGATAACCCATATGGTATCAAGCCCACCCGCTGTCTTGGGTAGCTTAGTTATAAAGTCCATAGTGATCCACTCCCACTTCCATTAGGGTATTTCCGGCTGTTGTAGTAGACCTGATGGTTTCTGGTATTCGACCTTGACCTTGGCGCAAGTAAGACATTTACTCACAAAGGTAGAAATCTCTACTTTCATGTTAGGCCACCAGTATGAATTTTTAAGATCTAGATACATCTTATCTGAACCTGGGTGAACGGAATATCGAGTGTTGTGGGCTTCCTTCATGACCAGGTCTCTGAAGCCACTGTGTCTCGGTGTCCAGATTCGCTCCATGAAATATAAGGCTCTGTTACCCTTGACCTCCAAGTTCTTATCCATTCCTCGTAGGGATTTGTCCGCCACGTTTTCATGCTTCAACGCTTCAAGCTGAGCTTCCTTAATCTGTGCGGAGAGATGCGAATGGATAGTCATTGTTAATGACTTGACTCTTCGACCAGAATGTTCTTTCCGACTTAGGGCGTCTGCTACTACATTGGCTTTACCCGGATGATAACGAATTTCGCATTCGTAATCATTGAGTAGCACGACCCACCGTCGTTGTCTCATATTGAGCTCCTTCTGGTTGAATATGTGTTGTAGACTTTTGTGGTCGGTGTATATCGTGCTCTTTGTACCGTACAGGTAGTGTCTCCAAATCTTTAGGGCGAACACAACCACTCCTAATTCGAGGTCGTGTGTGGTGTAGTTGACCTCGTGGGTCTTCAGCTGTCTTGAGGCGTAAGCGATGACCTTACCTCGTTGCATCAGAACACAACCAAGCCCCTGATTTGATGCATCGCAGTACACCACGAAATCTTCTGTCCCTTCGGGGAGGGATAGTATTGGTACGATGCATAAGGCTCGTTTCAGGGTTTGGAATGCCTTCTCTTGTTTCTCTCCCCAGTCAAATGTCACGCCTTTCTGGGTCAATGTGGTAAGGGGTTTTGCGATCCTAGAGAAGTTCTGAATGAATCTGCGGTAGTAGCCGACGAGGCCTAGAAATTAACGAATTTCTGTAGGCGTCTTCAGTGCTGACCAGTTCTCGATAGCTTTAATCTTGGATGGGTCCACCTGGATTCCCTCTTCGCTAACCACATGTCCTAAGAATTCGACTCTTCGGATCCAGAATTCGCACTTCGAGAACTTCGCATATAGCTTCTCTGATCGTAGGGTTTCTAGGACTTGTCGTAGGTGATCGCTATGTTCCTCTTTACTTCGAGAGTAGATGAGTATGTCATCAATGAAGACGATGATGAACTGATCCAAGTAAGGATGACACACCCTATTCATTAAATCCATGAATACTGCGGGCGCGTTGGTCAGTCCGAACGGCATTACTACGAACTCGAAGTGTTCGTAACGAGTTCGGAAGGCTGTTTTCAAGACATCCTCCTCAAGCACTCGTAACTGATGATATCCGGATCTGAGATCAATATTGGAGAAGTAACTAGCCCCTTGCAGTTGGTCGAATAGGTCGTCTATACGGTGAAGAGGGTAGCGATTTTTGACCGTCAGCTTGTTGAGTTCTATGTAGTCGATGCACATACGGAATGATTCGTCCTTTTTCTTTACGAACAAGACCAGTGCTCCCCAGGGTGAGAAACTTGCCCTTATAAAGCCCTTGCTAAGCAGCTCATTAAGTTGACCGGACAGTTCTTGCATTTCGGCAGGCGCTAGACGATAGGGCGATTTAGCTACGGGGGTAGCTCCTGGGATTAGATCGATTGTGAACTCAACTTGACGTTTGGGAGGTAAACCTCGTAGCTCCTCTGGAAAGACGTCGGGGAAGTCGCATACCACAGGGAAATCTTTTAGATCTTTCATTTTCTGGATCGTGTCGACGATGTGTGCATGGAATGCGCGATATTCGTTACGTAAGTACTTCTGAGCTTGAATACTCAAGATGATGTGAAGGCTCGTACTGGGTTTGTCTCCGTAGATTAACAGGGTCTCGTTATTCGGTAGATTTAGACGGATTGCTTTGTCGAAGCATAGGATATCGGCACGATGGAGACTCAACCAGTCCATGCCCATAATGACATCAAAACTCTTGATCGATACTGGTATGAGGTCGATTGGGAATGAATGATCATCTAGCGTGAGGGTGCAACCTACGTAGATTTCGTTAGAGCTCTCTGTCTTTCCGTTAGCCATTTCTACGACGAATGTTTCTTTTATTGGTTGTGGGGATTGCTTTAGTAAGTGTTTAAAGTTTTGGTTTATGAAACTTCTTTTTGCTCCACTATCGAATAAGATACAAGCATAAGAGTTATCGAGAAGGAACGTACCTGTGACTACTGTGGGGTCCGCTACCGCTTTGTTGTGGCCAATAGCGAGTAGTCTTCCTGTTCCTTTCGTATTTCCGGCCTTCGGACAGTTTTTCTTGAAATGACCTACCTCACTGCAGCCATAGCAGGCCTGACTCACTCCCGAGCTGGGGACTTGTGAGATCGGTTTGGGTTGGGATCTGCAAAACCGGACGGTATAGCCCTTCTGGTCGCAGTTAGTGCAGTGCAATTCACGGCAGGGACCATTATGATGGAAGGGGCACTTGGGGCACTTCGGTAAGTTTCTAGCATATGATTTGGCTGGTACAGGGGTAGCAGGAGTGATGGCAGCATGGAATGCCACAATTTGTTGGTTTTTGGAGGAGGATTGAGTTTTCTTGCCCTTCTTCTGATCCCAACGCTTCCTCTTGTTTTCGGTTGATTTGGGTGGTGCGGTGGTATTTTCCATGGTTGTTGATGGGGTGGAAGGAACTTCATGATCAATCAACCTTTGGGCCAATTCCTTGGCGTTGTCAAAGGTCGTAGGGCGTGATGCTAAAACGTTTCCTCGATACGGGGGCATTAAACCCCAGATGTATTGTTCAATGTTCTTGCTCTCAGAAGGGATCATGTTAGGACACATAGTTCCCAAGTCGCAGAACCTGGTTGTATAAGCTATTATGTCGGTCCCGTTCATATTGAAGTTCTAGAGTTCCTCCTCAAGTTTCTGAATTTCACCCCTAGGGCATTATTCCCTTCTCAGAAGGTCCTTAAGTGTGTCCCAGCCCATGGCGTTGGCTGTTACTAAAGAGAGTGAATTGACATGGCCGTTCCACCATGTCAGGGCCCTTTCAGTGAAGGTGGCAGCAACGAACTTTATTTTGCTCTCCTCGGGGCATGAGCACATTTCAAAGACTGCCTCCGTTCTTTCGAACCACTAAGACAATGCAAGGATTCCTCCGGTCCCATTGAAGAAGGTGGGTTTATAGTTCATGAAGTCCTTATAGGTACACCCCTGTGTCCTTTGGTGAACTTCACCATATCTAGAGTTGTCGCCACTTGCATCACCGGAATTCATCTGAGCTATAGCTGCTGTTACAGCCGCAGTTACGGCTGCTTGAAACACCACCGGGTCGAACTGTGGGGGAGGTGGTGGTGGAGGTGGAGTTTGAGCCACAGGTCTGCCTCTGTTCGGACGCTTGCGTGGAGGCATCTTTTACTGGAAATTTATAATGATGAAGATAATAGTAAGAATCGATTGTAAATAAGTTGCAAGAGTTTCACAAACTAAATTGACATAGTCTAATTATCAGATAGAATCATAGAAACCGAGTAGGAAAACACAAATTACAGATTTTCACACAAAGTAGATAACTGCCAATATTACTGGTATTAAAGATGTAAAATGAATTCGGGAAAAACAACCTAACAGTAGGTCTTACATCAAACCATAAGGGAAAATGTTAGCAGCCTAAAGACCTAATTAGAGTACTTTTAGAGTTAGGAATGTTTATAGACAAGTGCTCTGCCGATCATAGAAAGAGAAAAGGCTATTCCTTGAAGAAAAGGGAAGGATAAGTAGATATCTTCTACTGGCGACGGGTATTCATTGGGCGAACCCAAAGATCAGCCAGTCGGCATACAACTTCCTGAAGATGTATTTCCTGAACCCTCTAATGCACTTGGAGTTCCCTAACTTTGGCTTGGGATGTAGCTAGCTGTTGCTGCAGAGCCTCATTGGTCCTCCTCGTCCTATCCATGGCTTCTTCTAGTTAGCGGATGCGAATAGTGTTAAGGTTGGAGTTGGCATCAACTTCCACAACTCTGCCAATGGCTGCTTGACCTTGTTCGACGTTCCTGGCAATCCTACGGACCATGATGGGAAAGACTCGGTCTGTTGAACCTCCCTCTGTTATGTTGTAGAAGCTTCGGTCTCCGTTAAAGGGTAAAGGCTGGCCCTGTTCGTCGCTCCATCGGTTCAAGGTTATGGCCCACATGGGAGTGGGACCCTGAAATGCTGGACGGAGGTTAGGGTTTGGAGCTACTGGGGGCAGGTTGTTGACTTCTGGTTCGGAGTCGGAGCTATCCAAGAAAACCTCTGCACGGTGATCATCCAAAGGAATCGGGTGATCATCTTCTGGCTCCTCGTCAAGCCATCCTCCACTGCCTTGGTTTGGATAGTACGGATCGCTGGGAAGGTGGAAGCCAGCCATGCTATCTACGGGAGAATGGGGAAAGAAAGGTTAATAGACATACTAATCTAAGATAATTATAAAATGATCGTTACTAGTAGACCCAATACTTGCATAGTGCATACCAATTACATATAACCGTAGCAGGATAGACCTTCGAATAAGTGACCCCAACTCTAAGTCCACAATCAAACAAGAATAGGAAATGAAGCAAAGGTCACAGATTCTAAGTCTATAGCGCCTTAACCACATGTAACCATGGTGTATCCACTTAGCAACTATTGCCCTACTAGTAACGACCCTTTTTAGTTATAACATATGCAGTTAGTAGAATGCAGAATACTCCTATAGTATTCTTGTTTTAACGTTCTTGTGGAAGTGTTGGTAAGTTTTAGACTTGTTGCAACACCACAATCACTCTTAGACATAGAAGTCACTCCTGGAAAAATGTAGTTGATCAGGCTATATCCAACCAGATTTGACTATATGTCTCTAAGTCCAATTATGCCGTTCAACAATCTTAATACTTTTGTTCTATTCTAGTATGACACTGACTCTTTGTATTTTATAGATGTGTATATATATACTTAGTTAAATATTTTAGTATTTAAAAGTATATATTCTTGGTTAGAGTGTTTTAGCCCCGAAGTGTTTATAGTTCGTATATCTTTTATGGGTTGATATACTTGATTTACTATAAACAATGCTTTGATACGTTATGGGGTGGAGGACGTCATGTACAATATCATAAAAATGCATAATAGTAAAAACAAGCAACAACATCCACATCATTAATATAGTAATTGTAAATACAAGTGTGTTCTGTACAGTTTGATAGACACCAAAAGTATAAACAAAAATAAAGATAGGTCTTGTATATGCTCCATCTTCTCAAAAGGCTGCATCAGTACCTGTCTATTTTTGACCTGAGAATACAAGTTAATTTGAAAACGAGTATCAGCATAAAGCTGATGAGTTCATAAGAATTTAGTGTCGTTGCTTGTATAAAAAGTATTTACAAACTTGTAATGTAAAAGCTATGATTAACGTTTTGAAAATAGTAAAATCCCTAGAAAATCCTATATTTTCCAGAATTGCATATTTGTAAGTTTAATCCTTATAGTGTGTAAAAGTTTTCTCCATTGAGACTGTCAATCATGAAAACAAGAATATAGATTTCATTCATGTAAAGTAAATGAAGAAAGATAATATCTTATTTCAGCAGTTTTACTGCCGTATGGATATAGTAGTGTTGCAAACATCAGTTAGTAATATATGTATATATATTTTCACTTCGGGAAGTTAGTTTAGTCTTTAATTCTTAGTGTATTAATTTGGTATGGATGTGATTTCTCATGTAACCAATCTTAGTGATAGTAGAGTGTCCGATGACCTTCTCGGTCATTCGTAGTGTAGTGATGTTCGTCACCCCTGGGCCTAGTCGGCTCGGACTGTAATTAGCAGTCGGGATGTAATAGTGTCCATCCTGTATAGATCTATACATGTACTGGTTGCTTTCCTTCCGGGAAGCTCTGGTTACACTTTGATTGCACAGTAGAGTGTCGTATAGAGGAATAGAGTATCGTATTCTAGATTAGTGTGTTCTATTATACCATAGTGTAATGATCTTTATAGTATAATGTATAGAGTATTCCTTTTTACATGTATTATTCCATGATAGTAGTAAGTATAGAGAACCTCATAGTGATAGAGGTAATGAACAGTAGTCTTAACTATACCTATTATATTTAACTAGGGTGTGGAGTTGTAGTCCTCTGATTTACAAAGGTATTGAATTAAGTGAAGACTTTCATATCTAACACAAATATATATGATATATAACTAAGAATGCAGCGACAGTCGGACAGATAACAGTATACCCTAAGACCACAATGAAACAAGAACAGGAAGTAAGGCGAGTTATCAGTCCTAAGTCCTTGAAGTCTTACTTTTATAAATATATTTGTGTAGATATAATTTTTAATAGAACAGAGGTTTAAAAGCAATTTGATAATAGTTTAATACCAGTTTAACATGAAGATGCGTTTGAATGTTATTTAAAAATAGTTTTGTTTACAAGGCAATTAAAAATATAGAAAATCCTTTTTAATAGCAGGTTATAAATCACATGTGATTGATACTCTAACTTGTTGTGTTCAACTTGTATTCCCCCCTATAAAACATTGTAAAAACATTTGAAAGGTTAATTAAGGGGTATGAACTCACCTGCAGCGAGTGGATCGGATGGAAGTCTCGGTTGAGTGTTTGGTGTAAAGTGAAGACTTGAACACACTTTATGACCCTAGTAACATATGAAGACATATGTTTACAAATTATTAGTGAGTATAACACTAATTTAACACGTATAGACATCCTAATGTGAAGAAAAACCCTTTGGTCAAGTGCTAGGAGGCTATTAGGTTGAAATGAAGGAGTGTAAGGCCTCACTATGGAGTTTACTCCTCTAATACTCACCTTAAGTGAGTTTACATTTGAGGGACCAAGTCCCCCATGAGTTTACGGCCGTAAACTCATGGGAGGAGTGTATTTTTGTGCTTAAGGGTTTCTTACATCACTATGAAGAGTTATAGGGTTTAATCCATGGCTTGAGGGGTGTTTAGGGTTAAAAGGGGGCACTCCTTTGGAGTTTGCAGTCCTAGGACCACTCCTTGGGAGTTTACGGTCTTGAACCCGATGGTTTACGGCTGTAAACTCTTCGACACCCCTTATACTTCGATTTTTAGGTCCTTAGCTCACTCCTAAAATTTTCTAAGTGAAGGTCCAAGGCTAAATACGGGGTTTAGGGCTCAGTTTGCATCATTTGAGGGAGTTTACGGCCTAAGAATGTTCTTGGGCCGTAAGCCCTCATTCAAGCCTCCAATCTTGATGTTTAAGGTCTAAAACACTTCAAGGTTAAGTTCTAAGCTAGTCTCTAAGCCTAAGGAAGGGATTTGGGGGCATTTTGGCACATTCTTAGGGGTTTACGACCTAAGAGGGTTCTTAGGCCGTAAACTCCTTGTTCTTGGCCTTCTTGGATGATTTTCAAGCTATATATCATGTAATGAGCTTTAGAACAATCTAGGGTAAGAGGACTTACAGTTTGGGGACGAAAACTCGCAGATTTTTGGTAGAATCGGGTGTTGAGGAGAGAGAGTAGAGAGAGAGAGAGTGACTAGAGTGGTAAAAAGGTTCAAATGAATTCTAGTCACCCTTATAGAGGGTTCGAGTTTGTGGCCCGGTGGGAATCTACCCGATACCTATGTTAAACGAAGTTTAAAATTTTTCCCGATTAAATGGTCGTAACCCGGCTTAGTCGTAAACTAAAATTTTCTCAAATAAATTCGAGGTGTTACATGTGTTTTTATTTAGTTTCAATACTTATGAAAATAAAATAAAAATATTAATTTATTTTTCTAACCCAAATATTAACTGAAATAATAATAATAAAAATTATTTTATTAGCGAAAATAGGTTACAACGACGGAATAAATTTCGGGTTGTCACAAAAATTCATCAACTTATATTTTGATACTATCTAATATATTTCATACCTTATAAACTTTACTTTTACTTTTATAATATCCAATATATATTATAAGTTTTTGTATAACATTAATATACTCTACTTTTCTCATGTCCGATAATATTTTTTGGATAAAATAAGAAATAAGTTGTTTTGAATGAGCTATTAATAAACAATATTTAACTAATAAAATTTATATTACACTATTTATATTATACCAAAACATCCAAGGTTTCATATATGAACTTTCAAATATTAAACATTGAAATTAAGAATGAAGTAATACAAAATATATCATTATACATAAATGTCATCAAGAGTTTTAAAATAAGCCGATTAGTAAATATCATATTTAATTTTAATTACATATTTTGCAAGGCATACGTTTGACTTTATGTTGGTGCGCCGAGAATCATCTTCCTTAATTTGTACCTAAAAAATTAAGATGAATAAGAATATAAAATAGATATTACTAAGCACTAATATAAATAATTAAAAAGGGTATGTGGATCTCCTATCACCGGTTAAAGACAACATACCTCTCTAGTGGTATCGATTCCTATGTGAAATTGAAGTAGTCATTCTATGTACACCTTGTTTTCTAATTACATAAACAAATATAAGTAACCAAACATAAAAGTATTATATTTATGTAGAAAAAATATTTTAGCTAACTAACAAATTAAATAATATAAGTTTAAGAGTTAGAAGTTTCAAAACATTAATATTTTTATTAATCAATCAATCAAGTAACACATGTTGAAATTTTTACAATCATTATTAAAAAGCATTTGAAATATTATATTTTAAATGAATTTTCGTTGAAGTGTTTTGACCTCTATTATAATATATATATATATATATATATATATATATATATATATAGAGAGAGAGAGAGAGAGAGAGAGAGAGATGGAAAGTGTAACAAATGTATGAGTTTTAATTAATTATCTTTTTTGAAACGACACAATTACAAAACAAAAAAAAACATATTTCAAATATTTAATTAAATATTTTCGACATCACCCTATATAATATATGATCAATATATTAACGATTAAACCACAATATACAACGACTGTATTACAATAATCCGAAAACGAAGAAAATATAAAAACGATTTAATATAACAAACTTACAAATTAAAAGCTCTAATATAATAGCATATCTCCAAAAGTGGTCATAAGGCCTCAACCCAACACAAAAACCTTTAAGTTTGTTTTCTTTCTGAAATTTGTATATGATTTGTATGCATGTCTTCCCAAAAGATTGACATTTTTATATTAAAATTTTCACTAAATGCTAACTAAACATAATATAAGTTATAAAACTTGAGAGTGTTAAATCATAAATAAGAAAATTTTTGAGTTGCATTAGTTAAAAAATGGGGTTTCAAATGAATGTGGTTTGAGGAAGTTAAAAAAGGGGATTATCTCTCTCTCTCTCTCTCTCTATATATATATATATATATATATATATATATATATATATATATAGAGAGAGAGAGAGAGAGAGAGAGAGAGATGAAAGTATAGCATATGTATGAATTTTAACTAATTATCTTTTTGAAATGATACAATTACCAAACAAAAAAAAACATATTTAAAATATTTTCAACATCACCCTATATAACATATGATCAATATATTAACGGTTAAACCACAATATACAACTACTGTATTACAATAATCCAAAAACGAAGAAAATATAAAAACAAATTAGTATAACAAACTTACAAATTAAAAGCTCTAATATAATAACATATCTCTAAAAGTGGTCATAAGACCTAAACCCAACACAAAAACCTTTAAGTTTGTTTCTTTCTAAAATTTATATATGATTTGTATGCATGTCTTCCCAAAGATTGACCTTTTCATATTAATCTTTTCACTAAAATGCTAATTAAACATAATATAAGTTATAAAACTTTTGAGTGTTAAATCATAATTAAGAAAACTTTTGAGTTGCATTAGCTAAAAAAAAGGGGGTTTCAAATGCATGAAATTCAAGAAAAAATGCTAGCTTTATAAGTATGTATGATATATATATATATATGATATATATATATATATATATATATATATATATATATATATATATATATATATATAAATAGATAGATAGACTAGGCGTATTCCCGCGTGTTGGGCAGTAAAACAAATATACAGTAAAAATATGTTGAAATTTATAATTTTATCCATGCTCGTTGGTCATTTTTTTTATATATTGGCCTATTAAAATTGGAACCTACAACCCTAGAATATTGGAACCGATCATGGAACATGTTATGTCAGTTTTTAATATTCCAAAGTTGCTCCTAAAATTGTCGATATTGGGGTTCTAATTTTTTGTTACGGAATAAATTTATTGACTATTGCAACATATGAAAAATTAATTAACCATATAAATTATTGATAACTTAAATAGAACGAATTAAAGGAAAAGTTAAAATTATAAATAAAAGATGTTTATAATTAATGTCAAAATATTCTCTAATTGATTCTAATCATACTAATAATAATTATAAAACCGAAAATGAGTTTTAGCCCTCATATGTTATTAGAAAACATAAGGTAAAAACAATTAAACAATTTGTATTTTATGAGAGTCTCGTGTCACTATGCTTTTCACTAGCATAACATAAAATTAGAGGTGCAAATTGAAATGGTTAAATCTTTTTTCACTTTTAATTACCTTATAGTTAAATAATAAACGTCTTATTTAAAAAATCATGAATGATTAAACGATTTATAATCAAATAATAGCTTGTAATAATATATCAACAACTTAAATTTATCATTTTATGAAATACACCAAAATAAATTTTAATAAGCTTTATCAATTAAATAATTGTCATCTATAGGACCATTTCCATGTAAATGATTGTGAACATCCAACACAACATGAAGACCTATCAAATTAAACGCGGAGATTCACTCCATAGCATCATCCTAGAAATTACACCCATTGAATCTTTTTAAAATTCTAGTTATACAATTTGAAGTGGAATGAACATTAGCATGCACCATCTTGAAAATTCCATTATAATTTATACAACATGGACCGTTGGGTTTATAATTTAGACGGTTAGTAGCATGACTTCCTTTTGGACCCCGTCGAACATGATGATAACTTTCATGAAAAAAATGCAAAACTTTAAAATAAATTGAACCAACAAAATTTTAAAACCAAGAAGGATGAACTATGCTAGTTGTATCCATTCTTGTTTTGTATTGTTGTTCAGTAGTCTTGCTTTTCTGATGTGAATCTAGAGGCAATAATTAGAGCATCTTCATATATATATATATATATATATATATACATATATATATATATATATATATATATATATATATATATATATATATATATTTCATTCCAACCAAAATCATAATTATACAGTATAAATTTAGATAATAAGAAAAAAGAAAATGAAGCAATATTTCTTACCATAAACTTTCATATTTCCTTGTCATCATCATCTTCCTCATTATTATTATTTATTCTCTCCATCGATAATCTTTTTGTGTGGAATATCTAATCTACCTCTCAACCACTCACACAAATCTTTAAACATTTCTAATAAAAATCTATGATTGTGAACTATATAATTCTCAAAGTTAATCAATTGGTGTCATAAGAACCATTAAGTATCATAAATTAAAAACTATTGAGTGGTAGTTATTAATTCGATTACAGTGAAAAGTTATGTAGGATTAAATAGATATTATGGAATCGTTATTATAAAGAAATATGAAAAGACATGAAAGTTTCAAATGATTGCGGTGATAGAAAAAATGCCTCATTTATAAATATAACTAGGCGAATCCCCGCGCGTTGCGCGGAAATAGAATTATATAGTTAAAATAATAACTTTTACCAAATTATTATTTAATATTTCTACATTTAAACAAAATGTTAGGTGTAAAGCAAACATATGGTTAACATACTAGTTTTATTAAACATTATAGTTTAATTTTTAAGTCATTGTGATATATACACTTATTTGATAATTTTATAAACCATTTAAAATTGTGTAAATTATATATCGAATGAATGCTAATATAACGGGTAACAAAACATATGAACAAAAATATGAAATGCAACTTTTAGTAACATAAAGATAGAAAACATCTATTATAACATTTGTATTAAAAAAAATATATATATACAACGAACAATAAAAAAATATGAAAAATAAGCACTATAAAATTTAATAATATAAAAATACTAAAACATCTATTATAACATTTATATTAACTCTTCATATTTAAATCACAAATCTCTTTAAATACATTAATGTCTTTAATGAGCAAAACTTTACAACCTTATAAAAGAAAGGAAAATAAAAGCTATTAGTGATTACTAATTAATAATCATAAGTTAAAAACCCTTGAGTTGTAACTAATAAATATACATAAATTAGAAAACTCTTGAGTTGTAGTTTGAGTTTCAAATGAATGCGGTACTTGGAAATGTATTATTATTATTATTATTATTATTATTATTATTATTATTATTATTATTATTATTATTATTATTATTATATTCGTCTAAATAATTGGTTTTGATGCATCATTTTAATCCCTTCAATTATTAAACATAAAGATATTTAATTAGAAATTTATAACATACATAGGTGCATATAGATGTTAACCAAATCACATATAATATATATAACTTCGTAAATGTCATATATAATTCTTGTCGTACTAATATGGATAAATTACTTACATATGAAGAACATATCATTATAAGTCTATCATAATTACATATCAAATGTTCAAAATAATGTTATCTTTTAAATATTGTCTTTTAAATATGTTTTGTAAGATAACCTAACAAAAAAACAATAGAAAATAATCATAATCAAAATAGAAAAACTACAATCAAATAAGTCAGTGCATTGGGTGGTTGATTATATAAATAAATTACATAAACATACATTTAAATCAAAAGAAAAAACTAACATTCGTAAACTTTGCTCAAACAAGAAAACCTATATCCATTTTATGAATCTTTTTTTCTTCATTTAACACCATTAAACCATTGAAACTTGATGACAATTCTTCACTAACCTGCAATCAAAATATTTTCCGTGAATAAGAAGAATCATACAGATATTCCAGGCAAAACATTGATGTTTGGAGAGTCACATTCAAGATTGAGTAATACACACAAATCACATATAAAGATCAAATGAGAAACTGAATATAAAGAAAGAATAGAAAAGCTTCATTTGTTTTGGTTGAAAGAAAAAATCATATTACAATTACCATCAATGCAACATAACCCATTTCTTCAAATCATCATATTTGGATCGTGAATGCTTCAACTATATGAAAATTTTTGAATCACAATATCTTCAAATCCTTCTTACATGTAAGATTTGATATAACACAAAATACACAAAAGATTGGCCTTTTGTAGTAAACTTTTCACTAAATGCTAATTAAACATAATATAAGTTATAAAACTTTTGAGTGTTAAATCATAATGAAGAAAACTTTTGAGTTGCATTAAATAAAAAAGGGGGTTTCAAATGAATGTGGTTTGAGGAAGTTAAAAAAGGGGGTTTCAAATGCATGAGATTCAAGAAAAAATTCTAGATTTATAAGTATGTATAATGTATGATATGATATAGATAGATAGATATGTAGTGTGGAAGTTATTTATATAGTTACTCTAAAGCGATGTGTTGCCTTAATTATATATTTTCTATAAAACTCTCTCTCTCTCTCTATATATATATATATATATATATATATATATATATATATTGATGGGTTTTGATAACTAAAAACGATTTGTTTTATAAAATATTTTTAAGAACGACAAACGAAAGACTTGTAAAATAACTAGTTTTTGTAAGGTCACACCTTGTGATCTGATGAGTCAAACACGGGACACGTTGATCTGTCAGCCTGAACATCTACACATTGACATCGTCAACATATCATAGCTACCATCATCTGCTTACAATTCAGTTATCGGATTGTAATTTTTTGTATATGAGGTAATGATATAGATAACTATAGAATAAATCATAGAACTGATATCTTTGTGATAAGAGCGGTTATCAATATAGATCAGACGCAATCCCTACAATAAAGGGATTCTCATTTATAGATTAGCATATATACAACATTAGGGCATACCCTAATGTTGTGATTGTGGCTTTGTGTCAATCGTCTTTGTGACAAACCTGTCTTCTTGGTAACGAAAAAAATCTTTCTTGGTGAAAGAACAATTTGGAAAACTTCTTTGTTATTTACTGTCTTTTTATTATTTTGGTTAGATTAGTTTTATGTTTGTTATTCATACTTGAAGTGTATCCGATCGATACAAACCTTCAATTGGTATCAGAGCAGGTTTTAGATACACTCAAGTAACCATGTCGACTTCAAGCAATTCTAAATCCTTTGATCTCAACAAAATTCCTCCCTTCGATGAACACGACTTCACCATATGGAAAACCAAGGCCATGGTGGTTTTTGAAACCAACGAAGATGCTAAATCTTGTTGAGAAAGGTCCCCATGTTCTTATTGATGGGTTTTGAGCATTCTAACACTCCTAAGGTGTTCATGCAACCCTAGAAACCTTGGATCTCTGTTTGTCTAAGATACATGCAAAATTTGATTTCCAAGGTTCTTATTCCTATCTAGCATACATGGGGAACTTTAAACATAAAAGATAGCTAGAAATACATACCTTGTAGTAATTTGGATTCCTTGAAAACCTTGTGAGCCTAGCACCCCAAGTATGATGCCTCAAATGTCTCACACAGCACCAAATGCACTTGGAATAAACTTGAGAGAAATGTAGAACACTTAGAAATCGACTTGCCCTCCTTTGTACTCGTAGGTGCCGATTTTGGTGTGTAACATGAAGCTTATATAGTGTGTTACAATTAGGGTTACATCATGTAATGTGACAACCCGAAGTTTGTTCCATCGCCGTAACCCGTTCCGTCCGTAAAACTTGTCTTTAGCAAATTTTTCCGATTTCGATTTTGGGTTAAGTTATCTAAATTGATATTTTTATTATGATCTCGTGAGTGTCCAAACCCTTTGGAAACTCATGTAAACATCCCAAATTATTATTTAGAAAATTTTTATTTACGACCACGTTGAGTTACGGAAAATTAATCGGGTACGACCAAAAGCACCGTTTAACGTCGGTATCGGGTAGAATTCCACCGGGCCACAAACTCAACCCCTATATAAGCGATTGAGTCACACCATTTTGAAGCTTTTTCCTCTCTTTTAAAACACTTTCTCTCACTACTCTTGTCACACCCCCGAACCAGACGGCGGAAACGTCCGAGGGCTCTTGTGACTCAATTGAATACCATCACAATGAATATACATGAAACATAACATCATTCATCACCAAGAATTGAATTAATACAACTGGTAGCGTTTACATTTAGTACATTGTTTCATAACATTACATTCCCAAAAAGTAGATTGTTCGATACTAGTTAAACAAATAACAAGACTTCACTGGGTACATTTTTCCTTCGATTTACCTGTTACCTGAGAATACAAGTATTTTGAAAAACGTCAACATATGAAATGTTGGTGAGTTCAAAAGTAATGTTTGAAACATAATGTTCTGTATTATTTTGAAAAACCACCAGAAAATCCGATATTTTCTGAAAAGATTATTGTAAGTAAGAAAAAGTGTGAAGATCCGTTAGTATGCTTGTTTATTTCTATAGGTATGCATCACGTAGGTGTAAGTGTTGAAATCCCTAGGAAAACCCGATGTTTTCCTAATACTTTAAATTACGCGTTTTAAATTTGGTTATACTGTTGCGACGTGTGTATTCGATAATTCCAGATGACATTGGATTAATTAAGGGTGGTGAGTTGTTGTAATCAAGCCTTAATGAAAAATGGCTAGCTTACGACTATACAAACGAACCCTTAGGCGTCGTCTGTACTACCCACCTAATCCAACCACCCTAACTTCCCATAGCCCCACCACCTAAGAAGAAAAGAGGGTGCGAAGCCCTCTTTAATTCCATGAGTCGTTTAAGGCTACCGTGAATGCGAAGGACCCTTGGTCCGACTAGCATTTGACTTCTCGACTTTAGTAGCTGTGCCAAAGGACCCTTGGGGCCAAACAGCCCAAAAGCTATTGAAAGTCCTTTTACATTGTATTAGGTCGTTTAAGACCCAATAACATGTAAGCGCGTTTCCTTCGGGCCTAAAGATCATGTCATTGGGCTAGTTAGGCCCAACAAGCATGATTTGAAACTTTCGGGCCCAAGATGGTGTATCGACGTCTGGTGAATTCCCACGTATGTATTGACTTCCCGTAATTTCCGCGTGTGTATTGGAGTATCGTCGTGTTTAGATATTTGATTCGTTATTGATTCGAGACCGAATCAATTCGTTTGGTAACGATTTTGGTGTTGAAGGTGTATTATATTTTGTCGGTAGTCATGGTACTAGTATTTTGTCATAAAGGATTTATTGTTTAAAATATTAGAATTTTTCTTTTTGAAGCCCTTTCTTGGATAAATTTACACTTTTAACCCTTTATATAAAAGAATTTCCATTTTAGTCCTTAAACCATTTTTCTTGACACTTTAGTATCAAAACTTGTTGAAAAGGTATTTTTCAGCCCCAATTTACTTGAAAGACAGTTTTAGTCCCTCAAAATGGAGTTTTTATCGGTTGAAACCTCTATTCTCGCAATTTTTACAATTTTGACCCAAAATGGAAAAATTTTACATCTTTGGTCCCTTCTATATTTGAAAAGCATTTTTAACCCTTGAAATGGACTTGGTACACGAGTAGTCCCCTGTTTTACAGAAAAGTGCAGTTTCAGCCCCTCTAATTTGAAAATCTCGCAATTTGGGCTTTATTGGGCCGAAAAGTTCATTTTAGGCCCATTATGTTTAAAAATTCACATTTTAATCGTTCAAACGGGTAAATTTCCAGGAAATACATTTTTGAAACTGTTTTGACTCATCTCATTCCTCATAATTTGTATTTTGACATTTTGGGCCCTTTAGTTTTATATTTTTAGCATTTTGAGTCCAAAAATGGGTTTTAAGCCCAAAGATGTTCATATTAACCAACTAGGTTATTTTTCTAGAAATGATTTGTGTGAAATAATATAATTTATACATATTTCATACAACTTAATGTAGATCTCGGTTTCAAGGTCTTTTTGACTAGATCCAACACCACAGTTACTTAAGAACATATATATAAACATAGAAATCACACAAAGCATACATATACTCATAGATCTACACATTTGCTTGTATTCTCCCCCCACAAAACTTATAAAAACCGAAAAATAGGGGGTATGAAGCTCACCTTGAGTTGTGGTTTCGACTTGAAGAAGAAAAAGGAAGAAAGTGAGGTGATTTTCGGCCCTAGCCACACCTTGATGAACAACTCGAATTTGAGGTGATTCTAGATGATGATTTTTGTGAAGAATCCTCCTTGCAAAGCCCTTGAAGCCCGAAATTTTTGAAGGGAAAGTGAAGGGATTTTTTGTTGGGTTTTGAGCATTCTAACACTTCCTAAGTGTAGATGCAACCCTAAATACCTTGGATCTATGTTTTCTCTATTATACATGCAAATAAGAACATCCAAGGTATTATCCTAATCTAGCATACAAAAACTATGAATGTAACAAGATAGAATACATACCTCTTGATGTAGCTTGATGTCTTCAAGCTTTAAGAGCTTAGCCCCAATAGTGTGGAAGCCTCAAGTGGAATCACAAATCACCAAGACACCTTGGAATACATTAGAGAATATGATTACTTGGTTCTCTCTAGTGAAATTGGCTAGCCCTTCTTTAGTGTATCCACACTAGTGCCTATTTCACCAACCAAAGACATCTTTATATAGTATGGAGGATTAGGGTTAAACCCTAATACCCATGACCTTTCATTTCCTAGGATCCATGGGTTAAACACTCCATGGACTATCCATGAAAGCTTAGCCCAACCTAAATGAACTTGGCCCATTCCATATATATAAGAGTCCATATTTAATTAGTTCCTTTTGATCACTTAATTAATTATAAATTAATTCTTGATCAATACTAATTAAATAATATGATTCCATATTAATATATTAGAACTTATAATATATTAATATTAATCATAAACATACTATTCTCAAAAGATTATCCATATAAATTGTGTCGGTGAAGTGCAACCCAAATGGACCATGCCGGGTCGGGTCAAGTACATACCAAATATAGTTATGGACTTAGACATTAATCCAACAGTCTCCCACTTGGATAAGTCTAAAACTATTATTGCGTATGACTTCAAACCTAACTGGCAATCGTAGCTCTTAAAGCTGCTGTCGAACTCTGATCTTGTCAACGAACTTGTCCATTAGATAAGGGATCATATATTCCTCCATTCTAGATATCATATGGACTGAGACATGGATTATAATCATTCTCTCTGTCCATTTGTTGTTTCCCGATTTCCGATTTATGACGACTGACTAATTGAACAAATCAAATCAGTCCTGGCCCGGCCGAGCACTTCCATTTGTCATCATCAAATCATCGAGGGGCCCACAGATATCTCTTTTATCCCGAAGGTAAAAGGAATGGATAAACTTCGACTCATATGGCTTGTTCTACTACTTGTTGAATCATACACAAAGGCACGTTTCATAGCACCGAGTTACCAAATGCGTTTTCGTGCAATCAATGTACAACCAACTCATAGTAACAACTCATATCTCTAGGTTTGAAGAATATAAGATATTATTGTCTCATGATCACTCGTGATAAAATCCATGAAGTGATTCCAATGAGCGCGGGTTGAATCCAATACTCAGAACTTATGAGCAGTCATGAGTGTTGTAGCCCTTTGTCCAACACCTTAGACCTCTACAAGCCAACCCATGACAGTCTTAATTCATATCTACTTCCAACATATGACCGACTGTGGATGTTTGAATAACTTAGTCATTCAGGAAGAATAACCCAGTTTATTCGGGAAGTCAAAACATGCAAAATAAAACACAATAATAATTGAATCCAATATGGTATCAACCCTTTGAACATAAATAAAACACCTTTTATTTATCACCATATGATTACACATTATTCATTGTATACTGTTTCAGCTATCAACTTTATTCTTGAATTTAAAACAATAGTTGTCCCATGCTCCAAGCATGTACACTATGTTTTCTTAAACACTAGTCATGCCACACACCAAGTATGCATACTATGTTTGTCTATGATCTTTATTTTGTGAACTAGATCAATTGAACATAACTTCAATGATTCTCTTTTCACACTCCCAAATCCTTACTGCAAATGCAAGAATTCCAAATTCATGCCATTTACAGAAATCTGTTAGATTCTAAACTTATATGCATTGATCCTCTTGTAACGATTATGCACAAAGTCACAAAGACTTGGCAACAATCATTACAGAGTATTCCAAAGGAGATCAACTCCTTGAAATATCCTTCTTGCATTAAGTTTCCTTAATCTTACACAGATTGAAAATTCTAACTTTGAAACATTTCCAGATTCCATTTTGACTATCACTTCTGAACAAGAGTTGCCTCCTTACAGATTATGTCAATATGGTCCTTCCAGAATTATCACTATACTTCCAATTGTCCTTGAGTAACCAATCTTTGGTAAACCTTAGATTGTCCTCGACAATTGTTTAATCCTTTTAGTCATATCCAGTTCTAAACCTTTTCCCTTCTTAATGCCCCAGGCATTTTGGAAAATTTTAGAACGGATGAATATAGCACATGTAATCAATCCTATATCCGAAGCATATGGGACACGATTCATGATGTCTTACATAAAGACTAAACCAGTCTTTTGCTATAATATTTCCATTTCAATTTGCCAAGTTCTCATAATTCAGATTATGAAAAGGGATGCCGTAATCATAATCGAATTTTAGAACGCAAATAATGGACCCATATACAGAATTTCCTTATGTTGAGCCATTCCAACATGAAATTCATATATATCCTTGACTAAATGATTAAAACCTCACGATCTAAGCTTATAGATTTGAGATGAAGCATAATTTCCTCTCCCTTAATTATAGCAAAACAACTTTTTCCCGATTGAAACTTTTGTTTTCTATAATTAACATTGCTAACTTGCAATACTTATCATAATTATCATGCTCCCACTAACATGATGATTATTAGCATAACACTTATGCTCCCACTAGCTTTGACTTGTACTCAGAAATCAGCTGGACAGTCTGAAATTTAGATTCATACACCCTTTCCGTAGATAGCTCACCTGTGTGTCTAAGCAATTTCAAGAACCATGAAAAGGGATACCGTAATCATAGTCTCAATTGCTTAGGCATTTGCCATTTCTCACAAGTCCATGTTAGTGTGCCGGTTAACCACACGCGCTCCACTAACAACTTTTGAAAATGCAAATAACACAATTGATATCTTCGTAAAATCTACTTAGTGAAAGCGTTTCCTCACCATCATTTTCATGAATCGGAGAGAATCCTTATGACACTTAGATTTATATGGTGTATGAGTTCCTACCCATATGAATTTGTCAAACCATAATCACAAGACAAAGATAATGACAAATCCAAAACCATATGGATTGAACTCAATCTTAACTTCTTGCCACCTGGCGGCTCAAGGGCCTGCCATTGCTTCCAAGTTGTTATGCAACAAACTGAGAACTCTAAGAACTCATATGCAAAGCCAACTTTAACTGGAATGGGCACAGATATGTCAACACGATAGGTTATAAACCTCAAGTCGTGTGCTAGTGAAGAATTTCAGGTTTTATTCTTGATTATTTCTTGAGACTTTCAAGACCTTTAAGACTCCCACTGTCCTCTTGACATATAAGACTCCCTTGTCAAACATCCAAGAGATAGTGCGGATTCTAATCAAGAAAAACACTTTACCCAATTGGCCTAAGTTGGTCTTTGTTTTATCCAAAACATCACAACTTACCAATTTCAAATGTACAAGAGTAGAAAACTTTTACTCTTACATTTGATAAGTGTTTTAAACCTTCTTTAAGACATGTCACTCAAATGACAATCTTGGAGTATGACTCTAAGACTTGTATTGGAACGAAGTATGACTCATCTTCTTGATTTAACAATTCAAGTTCCTCTTCTTAGTCATAAGAATGCACTAAGATTTCCTTAGAGAACTAATTTTGATATGGTTTCTTAATCATTAAGATGATCACAAAAACTGATACTAAAGTACTCTCCCATCTTTTCAGATTTGAGAAACTTTTATCCTTCTGCCTAATTTGATTCTTCTTATTCGCTCTGCCTTACATTGGAACCTTTTCCAATGTCTCAGAGTTACACTTAAGCATGTAAGTATAATCATATTTACTGAGCTTTAGTAAACTATGACGAATAATCTTATCGATCTTTTGTGGTGGACTTAATCAGTGCACAAGACTGTGTACTCGATCCTTTAGTCCTTCACTTGACTCACACATCCATGTGAACCAGTAATTAGTCTTAATTTTTCCAAAACTTGAAAGTTCTCATTCATCATGCTATATAACCTGCATGATTCCAAGTCCCGGTCCAAATGAAACTTGGATGATGAGAATCTTTCGTTATTTGGTAAATATAGACATTACCACAAATGAAAGAATCAACTTCATATTTCCACTCTTGCTCTTAATGGAATCATATAAGCAACAATTTTTCCTCAAAAGCCATTGTAAGGATATTTTAAAATAAATAAAATCAAAAAAAATTTCTTTTATTTTAAAACTTTTCGGAAAAACTTATCCTTACAATCCATATGAAAACTTGTTGTTATCTATTCCTAAGCAATATCTCATAACTCCTAAGAAGTTGCTCAAGAATCCGATCTTCAAACTATGCGATAGAAATCCATCTACGCCATCAGATTCAGCATATTCTTTCTTTAAGTTTCTTCACTTTTCTTTGATTCTTAAAACATCACCATGTGACCCAGTCACATCATGTATCAGGAATCTCAGAATAGAAACTTAACAGAGTTAGATAGTGGTCTTTACCTGAAGTAGAGTCAAACTTATTGATTTTAACATCCTTAGGTAAATTTGGCAGCTTCGCAACCAATGCCCCTTCCCTTGGCAATATAAACGTATGGACCCTTTGATAATGGTACACGAGACTATCACAGACTTAGCTTTTCTCTTTACCATTTGGTCAACCGAGTTGACTATGGACGATCCCTTTCCATTGGAAGAGAATGCTTTACTGGATATCCAATGTCATCATTGTCAATGTCCATAAAGTTTTAGGAAGTTGATCTTAGCAAATAGATAAGATCATTAAGGGTCTTGTCATAGTCTGTTTCATAGGTGTCCCAAAGGAACTCACTATGTAACTTAGAAAGTGATTGAACCACCAACTTTCTCAAGACTTTGACACCCAACTCTCCCGGCTTGTCAATGTGTGACTACATCTCCAAGATGTGTTCACACCTAGACCTTGCCTTGCCAATAGGGCTTGAGTGACCTTAAACTTTTCAAGAACTTGTGGGTTGGGGAGAATAATTGGAGGAGGTGAAAGAAGTATGATTTCCAAAGGACATCATCTTCATTTAGGAAACCTTGTTTCACTAGATTTGGGAAGATCATAGGTGTCTATTACAGACATCTTTTGGGAGATATTCAAGATAGTTGATTTAAAGTCCTTAATATGACACCCAATATGAAATATTAAGGCTAGGACCCAACAAACTATTTTATAACTTAGAAGAGGTATGCCGTAATCCAAGCTATAAAATATTTGAAGGTAGGTGAATGACGATTCACCAATTTCCACCAAGATAAACGAAATGAATTATTAGGTTTTAATTGGTTTTGAAACTCCTAGATCTTTGAGATTCATTGAACTTTTCAAAGGCATGTTTCAATCTCGAGTGTGCCCTTCAGGTTTTGTGACTGGGATGCCGAGGATCACAAAACAAGGTGTGAAGTAACCATGCAAATCACTTGGTACCCTTAATAAATTACCCCTCAATCGATGTGACGGTTAACCACACACGCTCCATCGATACTATGATAAATATTAAGTCACCCTTTACCTACCTTGTGAAGTCCAAGTTAGTGTGGCGGTTAACCACACACGCTCCACTAACGACTTAGACAAAGTGCAAAGTGTAATTTCATGGATTAGCACCTTATTCACATTTTTCTAAGTAACTAAGATTGGGTATTATTAAGAGTTTAGTTACTTAGTATTTATCATTAATACTTTTAATGAAGGGTTAATTATAGTCTTGTCAAACCCGTTCGGCTAACGACCCTCCACCGGTCAAGCAAGCGGTGGGTGAGAGTGGACACCCATTAAGTTGCCATTTTATAGGCAACAACCTTATACCCACCTTATAGACCGGCTTCGTGAATGAGGCGTACTAGCGGTAAGACTGACTTTACTCTTATACATATATATATATATATATATATATATATTATTAACTTATAATATTATAAAGTATAAGGGTTGAATTTTAACTTTTAAAATTCTAAGGGCTAACTTGGAATTAAAGTATTCGTAAGAGAAAACTTTACAAATTCCAAAACTTGAGGGCAAGTTTTGAAACTATTCAAAACTAATTAATTCCATAACTTATGTGTTTAAAGTAGTTTTAATCCAAAGACTCTTCAAGTTCCATAACTTGAGGACAAGTTATGGAAGACTTTAAACTAATAAAAGAATTAACTTTTTCTTTATTTTATAACTTATGGAATTAATTAAGGTTACACTTTTTTTTTTAATTTATTATTTAATGAAGAGACTCTTGGTCCTCCATAACTTGAGGACAAATTATGGAGTCATAACACCTTTTAATTAGAACTAGACTCTTCATTTTTGTAACCTTTGCCAACTTTTATGAGTTTTAAGATTCATAAATGTGACTTATAAGTTACATAAACACATTTTATGAACTTCTTTTAGGTTAATTTGGATTAAAACCAACTATCACATAATTTTATTCATTAATCTAAATTCACTCATAAAACAAGGTAACACAAAAAACTTTTGGTGATCCATAACTTATTCTTAAGTTATGGAATCCTTTAAAACATTAACACAAAATTTTGTAACTCCATAAAAACTTTGAATCAAATTATTTTTTTAAAAACCTTTTCATATCCATAACTTATGGAGGTTTCAAAAAATAAAACTCTTTAGATCAAACTTTTAAAACTAATAAAATAATCATATCATTTTATCTTTTATTAAATTTGACCTAATTCAACTCATAAAGCAAATTATTCAAATTTTACAAATAATTAGTTTTTCACAAGAACAAGTAATTATCTTAAAATTTGACAAACTTCATGGTTTTTTCCTTTTTTTTCAACTTGGAAAATAAAATATTTGCATCAATATACATGCAAATAAGAACATCCAAGGTATTATCCTAATCTTACAAAAACTATGAATGTAACAAGATAGAATACATACCTCTTGATGTAGCTTGATGTCTTCAAGCTTTAAGAGCTTAGCCCCAATAGTGTGGAAGCCTCAAGTGGAATCACAAATCACCAAGACAACTTGGAATACTTTAGAGAATATGATTACTTGGTTCTCTCTAGTGAAATTGGCTAGCCCTTCTTTAGTGTATCCACACTAGTGCCTATTTCACCAACCAAAGACATCTTTATATAGTATGGAGGATTAGGGTTAAACCATAATACCCATGACCTTTCATTTCCTAGGATCCATGGGTTAAACACTCCATGGACTATCCATGAAAGCTTAGCCCAACCTAAATGAACTTGGCCCATTCCATATATATAAGAGTCCATATTTAATTAGTTCCTTTTGATCACTTAATTAATTATAAATTAATTCTTGATCAATACTAATTAAATAATATGATTCCATATTAATATATTAGAACTTATAATATATTAATATTAATCATAAACATACTATTCTCAAAAGATTATCCATATAAATTGTGTCGGTGAAGTGCAACCCAAATGGACCATGCCGGGTCGCGTCAAGTACATACCAAATATAGTTATGGACTTAGACATTAATCCAACATTTTTGGTGTGTTCTTGAGAGAATGAAGAATGAAATGTGGGTGTGTGTGTGTTCTTGGATTCGGCCGAGAGAAGAAAGAGAGAGGAGAAGAGAGAGGTTTGACAAGATAGTTGCATGGAAGTATTTGTGTTGCATGGAGATCCTTGGTGCAAAAGTGAGGTGGCACCCAACAAAGTCCACCCTTCCTCTTTGTGGGCTTGGGCCGAGAATGGAGAGGGGAAAGAGGATATTTTTGGGCTTTTTGCCCTTAAGCCCATATTATAGTTAGGTTGAATGATTGTTGGCCCAAAAAAATATAAATGTGATTTTTATGCTTTATTAGGCTAGATTAGGTAAATTATGGTCCAAAATGGTTCTTAATATTACTTTATTTCATTCTAGGCCCAATATGGCCCAAAATATTGAATTAAATGAAAATGGGTCCAATTAGAGCCCATTTAAGAGTTCTAAACCCAAGATGGTCAAATTGGAAGCTTATTGGTCCATTGGGCCCAATAAGGAAGTCCTAGTCCAAAAGTGGACTTAAACAAGAACTTCTAGGGTTTCCAATTGCCTATTGACTACTTGAAATGCTTGCATGGTGTATTTGATTGAATTTTCGTTGTCATAAAGTAAGCATCATACATATTCTTAAGTTTTTGATTCATAATTTTACTTAAGTGTTGTAGTTACAAGGCATAAAATTTCTAGTTGTGAGATCATCCCCCAGTTAGAGGGAATTTCGTCCCGAAATTCTGTTTGAAAGCTATATTTGAGAATCCTAGAATAGGTGAGGGTACTTTTGCTTCATTTAATCTTCGCGTTCCCACATGAATTCTGGCCCACGCTTCGCATTTCACCGTACTTTCACGATCGGGATGCGACTTTGCTTAGTACGCTTCACCTCCCTGTCCATGATTTCAACCGGTTCTTCAACGAACATGAGATTCTCGTTGATTTCAATCTCGTCAAGGGGAATGAAAAGTGTTTCATCTGATAGGCACTTCTTTAGATTAGAGACATGGAATACGGGGTGCACACTGTTTAGCTCTGCGGGTAGTTGCAGTTTATACGCCACTAGACCTATTCGGGCGACGATCTCGAAAGGTCCAATGTATCGTGGGTTCAGTTTTCCCCGTTTTCCTAAACGAATGACTCTTTTCCAAGGTGAGACTTTTAACAGTACTCGATCTCCGACCTGAAATTCCAAGGGCTTTCGCTGTTTATCGGCGTAGCTCTTTTGTCGGTCACGCGATGCCCGTAATTGAGCTCTGATTTGAACTATCTTTTCCGTGGTTTCACGAATGATCTCCGGTCTCGTTAGCGCCTTGTCCGATGTGAGTGCCTTTGCTAGCTGGGTGTCGCCCACCTCAGCCCAACATAACGGTGATCTACACTTACGCCCGTATAGTGCTTCGAAAGGGGCGACCTTGATGCTCGAGTGGTAACTATTGTTATACGAGAATTCGACTAAAGGTAAGTGGGTATACCAAGACTTCCCAAAGTCTATCACACATGCGCGAAGCATGTCTTCGAGCGTTTGAATGGTTTGTTCGCTTTGACCATCCCTTTGTGGGTGGTAAGCGGTGTTCATGTCGAGATGGGTTCCAAGTGCTCTCTGGAGTGATTTCAAAAAACGTGAAGTGAACCTACTGTCTCTATTCGAGATAATAGACATTGGTACTCCGTGGAGTCTCACGATTTCTCGAATGTATAATCGCGTCAGTTTCTCCATCTTGTAGGATTCCTTTATTAGCAGAAAATGAGTGGATTTCGTCAGTCGGTCCAGTATTACCCATATGGTGTCTAATCTGTCCGATGTCTTGGGCAGCTTGGTCACAAAATCCATAGAAATCCTTTCCCATTTCCACTCAGGAATCACCGGTTGCTGTAATAACCCCGAGGGCTTCTGGTACTCCACCTTTACCTTGGCACAAGTAAGGCACTTACCAACATAGGTGGCAATCTCTGCCTTCATGTTAGGCCACCAATAGTATTGTCTAATATCTAAATACATCTTTTCCAAACCGGGATGGATGGAGTATCGCGTCTTGTGGGCTTCCTTCATGACTACCTCCCTAAATCCTCCGAGTTTAGGGACCCAAATACGGTTCATGAAGTAGTATACTCCGTTCTCTCTCACCTCTAGATTCTTTTCCATTCTGCGTAGAGCTTTGCTTTCTCTGTTTTCCATCTTCATGGCATCTGACTGGGCTACTCCGATCTGGGTGGTTAGGTGAGATTGGATGGTTATCGAGAGGGTTTTTGCATGACGATTAGAGTACTCCTTCCGGCTCAATGCATCAGCTACTACGTTGGCCTTGCCCGGGTGATACTTGATTTCACACTCGTAATCGTTTAATAACTCAACCCATCTTCGTTGCCTCATATTCAGCTCCTTCTGACTCAAGATGTGCTAGAGACTCTTGTGGTCTGTGAAGATGGTGCACTTTGTACCATAAAGGTAATGCCTCCAAATCTTCAGAGCAAAGACCATGGCTCCCAATTCTAGGTCATGGGTCGTATAATTCACTTCGTGCGTCTTTAGTTGGCGGGATGCGTAAGCTATCACTCTTCCACGCTGCATGAGAACACAACCCAAGCCCTGATTTGACGTGTCACAGTAGACCACGAAATCTTCTGTACCCTCCGGTAGAGATAGTACCAGGGCACTACAGAGGGCTTGCTTCAGGGTTCGGAATGCAACCACTTGTTTGTTCGTCCATTTGAATGGTACTCCCTTTTGTGTAAGTGAGGTAAGTGGCTTGGCGATCTTAGAGAAGTTTTGAATGAATCTCCTATAGTAGCCTGCTAGACCTAAGAATTGACGGATTTCCGTGGGTGTTGTCGGGACTGCCCATCCTTCAACAGCTTTGACCTTAGAGGGATCCACATGAATTCCATCTTGGCTAACAACATGACCTAGGAAGTTCACACTACGGAGCCAGAACTCACACTTGGAGAGTTTTGCGTATAGCTTTTCCGATCGCAGAGTTTCTAGAATTTGTCGGAGATGTTGGCCATGCTCTTCCTCGCTTCGGGAATAGACGAGAATGTCATCAATGAAGACAATGACAAAGTTGTCGAGGAATGGTCGACATATTCGGTTCATCAGATCCATAAATGCGGCAGGGGCATTTGTTAGACCGAAGGGCATTACGAAAAATTCATAATGTCCGTAACGAGTTCAGAAAGCGGTTTTAGGAATATCCTCTTCCCGGACCTTGAGTTGATGGTATCCAGACCGTAGATCTATCTTAGAGAAGTAACTAGCTCCTTGGAGCTGGTCAAATAGATCGTCGATTCACGGGAGTGGATAACGATTTTTGATAGTGAGTTTATTTAACTCTCTGTAGTCGATACGCATTCTAAAAGATCTGTCCTTCTTTTTGACAAAGAGGACTGGAGCTCTCCATGGCGAGTAACTAGGTCAGATGAATCCCTTGTCCAGGAGTTCGCTGAGTTGGCTGGACAATTCCTGCCTTTCAGCAGGAGCTAGCCGGTAGGGTGACTTAGCGAGAGGAGTTGCTCCTGGAACGAGGTCAATTCGGAACTCCACTTGTCTCTCTGGGGTACTCCAGGAAGATCTTCAGGAAATACGTCTGGGAATTCACGTGCTATGGGAATGTCTTGAATGTTAATCTCTTCCTTGGTTTTGTCCACTATGTGAGCCAGGAACACCAAATTGTTCTTTCGTAGATGTTTCTGTTCCTGGATGCACGAGATGAGGTGAAGGTTCGGGCTAGGTTTGTCTCCGTAAATAACTAGGGTTT
Source organism: Lactuca sativa (assembly GCF_002870075.4). Lineage (NCBI taxonomy): Eukaryota > Viridiplantae > Streptophyta > Magnoliopsida > Asterales > Asteraceae > Lactuca > Lactuca sativa. The sequence continues at coordinate 244,267,571 of NC_056626.2, read as the reverse complement.
CGTGATTGGGAAGGTGAAGGCGAACGGCCTTCTCGTGACACATAATTTCAACATGGTGGGGGCTTAACCAGTCCATGCCAATAATCACATCAAAACTCCTTATGGAAACAAGCATTAAGTCTATTCGAAAAACGTGTTGATTCAAGGTTAGGGTACATCCGGTGTAGATTTCCCCAGTGGATTCGGTTTTCCCATTGGCCATTTCCACCGTAAAGGTTTCATTGAGCTTCTGGGGTTGTTGTTTTAATAAATACTTAAACTTATTGCTCACGAAACTTCGCTCCTGCTCCGGTGTCAAATAGGATGCATGCATAAGTGGGTTTAGGGGAAACGTACCGGTAACAACAGCGGGGTCCTAAATCGCCTCTCCCTGACCCATGGTCAACATCCTTCCTGTTCCTCCATTTCTGGGATTTTTGTTGTTAGGGCAATCTCGGCGGAAATGCCCAGTCCTCCCACACCCGTAGCAGGTGTGGCTAGGCCCTGCATTGTTGCCGCCGGTGTTGATGTTGTTGTTGTTGTTGTTGCTGTTGTTGTTGTCGTTGTTGTTTCCCTATTGTTGGTTCTGAGGAGGGTAAGCCCTGTAATACCTTGCCGTATGTCCCTTCCGATTGCAGCTGGTGCACTGCAGCTCCTTGCATTCTCCATTGTGATGGAAACCGCACTTGTTGCAATTGGGAAGATTACCGGAATAAGGTCTAGGAGCATTCGAAGCAGCTGAGGCTGGAGCATGTGGTGTGGCCGGAACTTGTGCGGTGGCAGCATTAACTGCCACTGTCTGCTGCTTCTTAGAAGTTTCGGGGCCCTGACGCCCCTTCCTCTTGTTGTTCTTCCCCTTCTTGCCGTCACCTTCTTTCTTGCCTTCAGCCTCCGTTGGCTTCTCACCCTTCTTGTTGTTGTGGTCATACAACTTCTTCGCCAATCTTTTAGCACTGTCAAAAGTTTCGGGGTTTGCAGCTATCACATTTCCTTAGATCGGAGAGGTTAGTCCCCAGATGAATCGCTCAATCTTCTTTCCTTCCGAGGTGATCATGCCCGGACATAATAGAGATAGTTCACTAAATCTTGGTATGTAGGCATCGATATCAGCATTCCGTGCAGTGAGGTTCCATAGTTCTTGCTCCATTTTTTGAATCTCACCACGAGGGCAGTATTCAGCCATCAGCAGTTCTTTCATTTCTGTCCACGGCATGGAGTTGGCTATAGGGAGTGACATGGCTTCCACATGACCGTTCCACCAAGTGAGCGCTTGGTCAACAAAAGTGCAGGCTGCAAACTTCACCTTCATCTGCTCAGGACAATCGCATATCTCAAATACCGATTCCACCTTCTCGATCAATCGGTTCAGGGTGATCACTCCTCCAGTACCGTTAAAGGTTCGTGGTTTGGCGTTTGTGAAGTCCTTGTAGGTACACGTTTTGGTGGGTCCTTGATTCATTCCGTTGTTCGAACTCCCGGCCCCTTTCCCGTTGCCTCCTCTGTTGTTCCCTTGGTGAATTTGTGCCATAGCTGCGGTGACCGCAACAGATACGGCCGCCTGGAATGCAGTGGAGTCAACTTCGGGTGGGGTTGGTTCAGGGTTTCCGCGGGTACGTCGGCGAGGCATCTTTCTGTCATGAAACGGAAAGATGTTGAGTGTTTGTGGGTTCTGTGAGGTTGTGATCCTACTGACTAGGTGCATAGTACGAATTTAAGTACTTATACAAATTAGCATACAATCATGGATTCGCAACACATAGCGATTTGTAATGTCATAATAAAACACGTAAAAGTTCACTAATATTATCCGCATTTGATACATGAAAATTTTGCTCGAAAGAGCATACATAAGTGATATTAATTCGGCAGCATAACGGCTCTATGAGTAGTGTAGTCACTTAAACATAGAGTCGGGGTACATAGCATAGATCCTAATAGTCTTGTAAGATAAGCCTATCCCTAATCGCGATGAGCTGTGCCCGGGGGTGGTGCTGAAGAAGTGGATTGTAACACCCCAAAGTTTGGAAAGTCAAGAAAAGAAAGAAGACCTCAATTTTAAGGGGAGACTCGGCGAGTCCATGGAGAGACTCGGCGAGTCCGAGCGGGGTCCGGGTTGAGGTGTAAGCGACCGAATCGGCGAGTCGGCCAAGGAGACTCGGCGAGTTGGGTCTGAACGTGGAAAACCCTAAATCCGGGACTTGGAGCCTATTTAAGCGTCTCATTCTCCTTCCTAGGGTTCCTTTACTGCCTCTCTACCCCAGAACACCAAACCCTAGCCACCATATCCGTTTTTGAGCTGGATCTTGCTTTGAAGAGTGCACTAAATCTTGGAGAAGGAAGAAAGGCCTTGGAGGTGCAAGAAGGGATTGTAGATCCGGGATTGAGAAGTCATTTCAGACCAATTGGAGGTAATAAGCTGTTGCTTGGACTCCCTTTGCACCTAGATCTATTCTTATGTGTGAGTTTTGGACATTTTGGCATGATAAGTAACCATTTCGAGTTAGAGGTCCAGGTCTGAGGTTGCTACCTCAGATCCATGGTTGTTTTGGTCTAGAATCCCCTAAAGTATCAGCCCCTGGTATGTTGAAGAAGTATGTTGCCATAAACCCTAGTTTGAATGTGTTTTAAGCCTAGATCTCTTGATCTACACGTAAAGTTTGCCACTTTACGTGGGGGATAGGCCTTAGAAGTATGGATCTATGAGTTGAAAGCCCTGGTTGGCTCGAAAAGCCACTGCATGGATTAAGGATTGAATAGACTCGGCAAGTCCTTCGAGTGGACTCGGCGAGTATCTTGAAGATGAGGAGGAACTCGACGAGTGGGATGAACAGCTCGTCGAGTCGGAAGAAGTTAGGCATCAACTCAGCGAGTTGGAAGAACAACTCGACGAGTTGGTTGAAGATTGCCTTGGACTCGGCGAGTCTATTAGTGGACTCGGTGAGTCAGGTCACGAAACCCCAAACCCTTCGAGTTGAGACTCGAATCAGTGAGTCGGGTGGTGACTCAGCGAGTTGGACAGGACAGGACTTGGAACTAGTTGGACTCGGCGAGTCATAGGCTGACTCGGCGAGTCGAGTCGTGAATAAGAAAGACCCTGAGCATATGAACTCGGCGAGTCCTTAAGAAGACTCGGCGAGTAGGGTTGACCTGGAAGGATGACTTTGATCAGGATTTTGGACTTTGACCAGAGTTGACTTAGTTGGCTGTCAGACTAAGTGTCATATTGATATTGATAGCTCGGAGAACTAGACGAGCAGCAACTCAGTGGATTGACGAGAAGCAGCCAGAGGTTTATCAGCAGAGCTCAGCAGTTCAGGTGAGTTTCCTTCCAGTAGGAACGGGTCTAAGGCCACAATGCCGGCCCGTTTAGCTAGCAGTAGTATTCAGATTTTGATCCGATGCAGTAGTTAGCATGTTTGATGCCTTCGTGGCTCAGACAGGATTTATGTGTTTATGCCAGTAGATATGTTTATGATATGTTCAGTCAGCTTCGGACTTCGGTCCGATGTAAGGGACAGAGGTCCCAGTCAGCCTTGGACTTCGGTTTGATGTAGTAGTTAGTATGTTTAATGCCTTCGTGGCTCAGACAGGATTTATGTGTTTATGCTAGTTGATATGTTTATGCTATGTTCAGTCAGCTTCGGACATCGGTCCGATGTAGGGGACAAGGTCCCAGTCAGCTTCGGACATCGGTCCGATGTAGGGGACAAGGTCCCAGTCAGCTTCGGACTTCGGTCCGATGTAGGGGACAAGGTCCCAGTCAGCTTCGGACTTCGGTCCGATGTAGGGGGCAAGGCCCCAGTTAGTCCGGACTTCGGTCCGATGCAGTGGGCAAGGCCCAGTATGTGCTTTATATCTTATTGTGTGGTATGTGGTAGATTGGGGGAGCTCACTAAGCTTCCTGCTTACGACTTGATTCAATTTGATCCTCACAAAAACAGCTTCATACGTACATCTCTTTCTTCGAAATTGCCTTTTCAGCGAAGCCGTCATTCCAGAACACCGAAGTACCCATATATAGAATACCACATAGTTCTTTTCTTTTCCAAAGAAATCCCCGAAGTACCACTTGTACTGTACGTCAAGTTCAAATCCAAAGGTCCATACGGTTGATCTTCGCTGATGAACGTATACATAGGGATAATATATAATCAAGGTTCTACCAATTTGGAATTGACAATTCCACTTAACTTCTTTTCCCTCGATGAGATGAGAGCTTAAAAGGAGAATCATTTATTCGACTACCTTCTCAACCTTAATTATATACGACTCGTATAGCCGAGACTGTGATAGATGAACCAGGTATGAGTTCTACTATGAACTTCTGGACGAAGACTGCCCAAGACTACGAATGATCGTGCTTCCGTGAGAATAAAATACCTATCCTTTTCTCTAATTCATGAGTAGTCATACTATCTTTTAGACCTTCACGACAGCTAATCCACCCCCAGATTTTGACATCATAATCAGTAGTAGTTGATTCAATCTACATCGAGCCAACATCAGGTGCTTTGATAAAGCAGTTCATCCTAACCTCCCTAAACAACGAAGCTCTGGTTATTTATAGCCACGAACCAAGTACGAACCCTCTCATCATTTCCTGTATGCAAGCTCAAAAATGCTTACGAAAGGAATATCATGTATTCCTTGCACACATCGCCGAGACGTGCCGAGAAGTGAAGGACATTCAGAACATCCAAGAGGTACGCGGCTCTTCCCGACACCTTTCCGGAAGGACAACCGAGACTACCAACACGGCGTCAAGTCAAATTCAGAATCGACTTAGTTCTAGTAGCCAAATCACCTTATTGTCTAGCTCCAACCGAGGTGCGAGAACTTCCTAGAGAGCTTAACAAACTCCTCAGAAGGGGATTCTTTAGGACCAGTTTCTCACTTGGAAGAGCACCATAATTGTCTGTAAACAAGAAAGAGTGTTCCGAATGCTAAAGTAAGTCTGATGCATCGCACCAATATTATCCCTCCCAAAAAGGGGATAGAGTATTGCATGGTGTAATGCGATACATCTAACCAAGGGCTTGGTTGTGTTCTTATGCAAGAGGAAAAGATCACTACCTCTACCTCAACACAGCTTAAGACACAAGAATTTGACTGTTCAACACATGACCCTAATTCAGGAGCAGCGGGGATTGCTCTGAAGATCTAGAGACACTATTTGTAGAGTACAAGGTATACTATGTTCACGGACCACAAAAACATTCAACATACATTCAACCAAGAAGAGTTATCACCCCAGAAAAGTCAAATGACAGAAGCAAAGTCGTATCCCGATAGTAAAAGGTTCGTTGGAATGCCAAGCGAGGACCAGAGTTCACCTGAGAACACGAGTAGCAAATGAAACTTCTGTCCGTAGCATGATTATTAATACTGCTTAAACTCGAATTTCGGGACGAAATTCCCTCTAACAGGGGGATGATGTGACAACCCGTCATTTTGAGTCAATATAACAAAACACCAGTCAAACTTAAGCCAAATTTTAACTTTCCTAAAATTGTATTTGGGTTAAATAAAGTGGTAGCAATCGTATCAAGGTTTTCGTACATATAAAGAACACTAAAATCCGAGTTATAACGGAGAAGTTATGACCAACCGAAGATTCTCGGCAAAACCAGGCAACACCGATTAAGCGAAAAACGCAAAATTTCGATACAATAATTTTTAGCCTTAGGTATCTAAACGAAAGTCATAGATTACGTTAAACCGTGATCATGCATAAAAAGAATGCCCAAATCTGACTTTGTATGAGGAAGTTATGATTTTTCGAAGTTTCTAACCTAGCAGTAGACAGCTAAAAACTCGAAATAGAGATCGAGCGATCTTTAGCCGACACAACCTAAACAAAAGTTGGAGAGCCCAACAATAGGAGCATAACAATAAAAAGTCTGACGAAAACGGACGTCGGATGAAGAAATTATGAATTTTTAACGAGAATATCGTGTCCCGACCTATTAATTAAAATATAATTAAAAATAAAGTCAAAATTAGCCGATGAAGTCTAAACGAAAGTTGTTGAATATTTTCTCACCTTCGCGTGGATAGAAAGAATGTCAAAAACGGAGCTCGTATGCGAAAGTTATGCATTTTAGAAGTTCTTGGCACGCACTTCAAAGTCTTATCCGAAGTAGTACACCCTGCGTACCCTCGTACGCCCCGCGTACTCGGATACAAGGCTCCAGATCAACCACGTTGACCAGACTCTTCGCCCGAAGATGCGGTAAGCAGTGACGCAAACGAACGCCCCGCGTACCTTCGGAGTACGCCTCGCGTACGAGGATCGCCCCGCGTAAGTCCGAAGTACGCCCTACGTACCGAGGACCTCTAGCTCCTATAAATAGGCTGCGAAGGTGCCGACTATTTTCACAAAAATACTTCAATTCTCTCTCATTTTCGCCTCGTTTTTCGTGCCGATAACATCCCGACTTCCCGGTTTCATATCCAAGCCCCGACGAAAGTCCGAAGCCCCGAGATTCCCGAAAATCTCGTCACTTTCCGGTCAAGGTGCCGCCCAGGAAAATCTCGTTTTCTTCAAATCACGCGCCTTCTTCGGTGAGTTCATACCCCTATAATCTACATTTTTAAATGTGTTATCAATACTTTTTTTATATACACTTTTAAGGGGGGGGGGGGGAATACAAGTAAACACACGATTATTATCGTGTGTAACTCAAAGATTTCACTAAATACTCATTTTTATCAAGTAAATCATATGTGATTCACAACCATTATATGGAATCCTTCGTACGGAAAATATAACACGATATCGTCTTATCTGTTAAAATTGAATATGTAGTTATACGTACACGAATCAAACTGTTTATTTATACCTTGAGTACATGTGCTCATTTATGTCACCACAAAAAGTTACACATTTCATAACAAGTGAGCATTACACTAGGGTTACTATACAAACGAAACGAACTTTTGGAAAAACTATAATAGTTTACGACAAACATTTTTACATGTTAAAAACTCTTTATCAAACTGTCTTACATACTTTATGTTTCCTTTCAAACACTGTTAGAATCGTATTTCAAACAAAGGTCTTCTTATACTTAAAATTGTTCTTATCAAACAAACTACTTTCAAACCGTTTTATAACTGACATCAATTCATCACTTCTTATTATTTATTAAACTTCTCAATGATTATACAAAACTTCTTTTATATTTTATTTGTCAAATGCACGCCTCAACACACATGGTTACGTATATGTATATATATATATATATATATATATATATATATATATATATATATATATATATATATATATATATATATATACACAAATATAGACATAAAAGTTTTCTATTCAGTTGGTTCAGTACCTTTGTGTAGCAAAGGTATATTTCGATTATACACACACACTACTAGTAACTATAATAGGTATAGTTAAGATATACTATTTACCATTCGAAGTACCAGGATTCATACAAGATTCAGTCTATTCAAGAGTCTATATAAATACATTATATACTGTGCGAAGAGATACAATCATATACAATTAAAAGGCATACAATTTTAAGACATACAATTACAAAAGCATACAACTTCAATACATACCATTTCAAGGAATACAATTACATGAGATAGTATACTAGATATTCATAACGTTTTATATACTACAAGTACCATATCAAGAAGGTATTTTCATATAAAAACGAATGGACATTTTTCATACGTAAATCTGTTTTATACTAGGTTGTGAGACACTTCACGTACGTTCGAGTATGCATTATTAAGTCATGTATTATATACCATAATCCCTTGTAGGGGGAGCGTGATACTTGTGTATAGATCTATACGGGATTGACAATCCCGCACCTAAACTGTTAGCTACAGTTAGACCGGCAGGTCTGGGGTGACAAATGTCATAACATTCCAACGCCTGAAGAACGTTGTTACAGGCCGTCAGTGTCAATAGTATGGTTATAAAACTCATATGGAGTATTAAAAACACGTTGATTTACGGAGTTTTCATATATCTTAGCGATTATAACTGTACACAAATCTACTATTTTATGACATGAAAAACATTCACGGTGGTTCATTTTTGGGACTTTTAAACTACCACCCACTTATAAACAAATATTGGATTTCTGAAACAAACATTCAAAATAGTCGAGTCTTGGTAGAAGGCTACAACTTATACTAGTAGAAAATATGGGATTTTCTAGGGTTTTCAAATGTTTACAATTATTTACAAACATGTTCGTTGGTACAAACTTTCCTTCAAAAACATTTACAGGTCTTTCTTTACAGCTTTATAAATCAAAGTCACATAAATACTTATGAACTCACCAGCATTATTGCTGATACTCGCTTTCAAAATAACTTGTATTCCCAGGATACGGATAGACAGGTACGACTACCAGGTTCTGTGAAGACGAATCAATCAAGACTCGTCTTTTATTTTTGATTATTCATTTTTGTAGAATTTTACTATGAAAGAACTCAAATGTAATTAAAATTATACTATTAATGCAATGGATGATGTTGTTGCTTGTTTACTACTTTGCATTGTTGTGATACATTACATGACGTCCTCCGCCCCAGAACGTTTCCGCCGTTCTCGGTTTTGGGGTGTGACAGTTTGTTTCTCGATCTCCGATTTGTTTGACAAAGAACTTAATTGAACACATCAACTTAGTTCTGACTGGTCCCGATACATGGTTCAAAAGAAAATCATCGAGGGTCCCAGATATCACTTCTAACCCAATAAGGCAAAGATAAACATCAATTTATATGCTTGCTCTACTACATGTTGAATCACACACAAAAGTACATTTTATAACATCGAAATATCAAAGTGTTTTCGCACAATCAATGTATAACCAACTCATAGGCAACAAATCATATGTCTAGGTTAGAAGACTTATATGATATTACCGTCTCACAATCACTCGATATAAATTCCATGAAGTGATACCAATGAGCGTGGATTGAATCTAATAAACAGAACTTAAGAGCACTCATGAGTGTTGTAGCCATGTATAACATCTTAGACCTCTACAACCAACTCATGAAAGTCTTTGTTCATACCTACTTCCAACATATGACCGGCTGTGAGGAATTTGAATAATATGTAATACATAACATAAATATTCTGGAAGTCAAAACATGCAAAAGAAATATAGTAACCGATTGACAAAAGATAGCAAAACTTTACTCATAAATAAACACAACTTTTATTCATCATCAAATGTCAATTACACTTTACAAATTTCAGAGATATCTAACTACTAAAACTAATATCATCCTTCAGCCCTATGCGCCTCGCATGCTAGAGATGCTTAACCCTACCGAGTCCCTAAATGAGGGGATCTGCCGGGTTCTCATCCGATGATACCTTCTTTGCCATGAGGAGGCCTTCTTCTATTCGATGTCTGATGAAATGGTATTTTCTGTTGATGTTTCTAGATTTCCCATGATCCCTTGGTTCTTTCGCTAAGGCAACTGCACTTTCACTATGAAAGAAAATTTCCATAGGCTCCGTTATAGATGGTACAACTCCAAGGTATCCAATGAAGTTCTTTAGCCATATAGCCTCCTTTGATGCCTCGCTTGCCGCTATATACTCTGATTCGCAAGTTGAATCAACCACTGTCTCCTGCTTGGAGCTTTTTAAAGTCATTGCTCCCCCGTTTAAGGTAAAGACCCAGCCTGACTGAGAGCAGAAATTGACCCTATCAGTTTGGAAGGTAGCATCACTATACCCTACAACTCTCAAGTCATCACTCCCACTGAGGGTAAGGACCCAGTCCTTAGTCCTCCGCAGGTACATGAGGATATTCTTTACCGTGGTCCAATGATCCTAGCTAGGATTCCCCTGATATCTGCTAACCATGCTCAAAGAAAAGGCTACAATAGGACGAGTACAAGTTATATCATACATGATCGAGCCTACAGCAGAAGCATAAGGTACTCGACTCATTTCTACTATCTCATCCTTGGTACCTGGGCTTTGAGTCTTACTCAGTCTAGCGATACTCTGGATGGTAACTCTCCTTTGTTGGAATCCTGCATGCTAAACGTCTTCAATACCTTATGCAAGTAGGTACTATGACTAAGTCTAATTAGTCTGTTACTCCGGTCTCTCAGAATCCTTATCCCTAGAATATAGGCAGCTTCTCTTAGGTCTTTCATAGCGAAACACTTCCCAAGCCAGGAGTTCACTTCCTACAAGGTTAGGATGTCATTTCCTATGAGTAGTATGTCATCCACAAACAGTACCAAAAAGCTAACACAAAATACACAAAAGATTGGCCTTTTATAGTAAACTTTTCACTAAATGCTAATTAAAGATAATATAAGTTATAAAACTTTTGAGTGTTAAATCATAACTAAGAAAACTTTTGAGTTGCATTAGTTAAAAAAGGGAGTTCCAAATGAATGTGGTTTGAGGAAGTTAAAAAAGGGGGTTTCAAATGCATGAGATTCAAGAAAAAATGCTATATTTATAAGTATGTATGATGTATGATATGATATAGATAGATAGATATGTAGTGTGGAAGTTATTTATATAGTTACTCTAAAGTGATGTGTTGCGTTAATTATACATTTTCTGTAAAACTCTCTCTTACTCTCTCTCTTTATATATATATATATATATATATATATATATATATGTATATACATATATATATATATATATATATATATATATATATATATATATATATATATATTGATGGGTTTTGATAACTAAAAACGATTTTTTTTATAAAAGATTTTTAAGAACGGCAAACAAAAGACTTGTAAAATAACTAGTTTTTGTAAGGTCACACCTTGTGATCTGACGAGTCAAACACGGGACACGTTGATCTGTCAGCCTCAACATCTACACATTGACATCATCAACATATCATAGCTACCATCGTTAGCTTACAGTTCAGTTATCGGATTGTAATTTTTTTGTATATGAGGTAATGATATAGATAACTATAGAATAGATCATGGAACTGATATCTTTGTGATAAGAGCGGTTATCAATATAGACCAGATGCAATCCCTACAAGAAAGGGATTCTCATTTATAGATTAGCATATATACAACATTAGGGTATACCCTAATGTTGTGATTGTGGCTTTGTGTCAATCGTCTTTGTGACAAACCTGTCTTCTTGGTAAGGAAAAAAACTCTTTCTTGCTGAAAGAACAATTTGGAAAACTTCTTTGTTATTTACTTTCTATTTATTATTTTGGTCAGATTAGTTTTACGTTTGTTATTCATACTTGAAGTGTATCCGATCGATACAAACCTTCAATTGGTATCAGAGCAGGTTTTAGATACACTCAAGTAATCATGTCGACTTCAAGCAATTCCAAATCCTTTAGTCTGAATAAAATTCCTCCCTTTGATGAACACAACATCACCATATGGAAAACCAAGGCCATGGTGGTTTTTGAAACCAATGAAGATGCGAAATATTGTTGAGAAAGGTCCCCATGTTCCTATTGATGGCTTTTGAGCATTTTAACACTCCTAAGGTTTTTATGCAACCCTAGAAACCTTGGATCTATGTTTGTCTAAAATACATGCAAAATTTGATTTCCAAGGTTCTTATTCCTATCTAGCATACATGGGGAGCTTTAAACATAAAAGATAGCTAGAAATACATACCTTGTAGTAATTTGGATTCCTTGAAAACCTTGTGAGCCTAGCACCCTAAGTGTGATGCCTCAAATGTCTCACACAACACCAAATGGACTTTGAATAAACTTAAGAGAAATGTAGAACACTTAGAAATCGACTTGCCCTCCTTTGTACTCTTAGGTGTCGATTTTGGTGTGTAACATGAAGCTTACATAGTGTGTTACAATTAGTGTTACATCATGTAAACCCTAATTATCACGACCTTTCATTTCCATGACCCATGGGTTATATAACCACCATGGAGCATCCATGGAGCATCCTATGGGTTTTAACCCAACTTGATAATCCATGGAGCAACTAGTCCACTATAAAAGTGTCGATGATTTACACAATCAACCCATTTATTTAATTAGTTACCTTTTGATCACTTAATTAATTCTAAATTAATTCTTGATCAATACTAATTAAATACTATTATTAATGTATTAGAACTTATAATATATTAATAAACCATAAGTGTTATTTTCCTCATTATTGTCTATCCAAATGCATGATGTCATGCAACCCAAATGGACCATGCCAAACCAGGTGAAGTACATACCAGAAATAGTTATGGACTTAGACACCTTATCCAACAGTCTCCCACTTGGATAAGTCTAATAACTATAACTACAAGTATGACTTCAGGAATCGATCAACAATTGTAGCTCTTTCAAGGTCTCTCGGAACTGAGATGATGATGATAGGCCATTTAAGATAAGTGATCATATAATCATCTGTTCTATATATCAACCTGACAAATACATGGAACAAAGTCTTACTTATTATCTAGCAGTTTGTTTCTCGATGTCCGATTTGTTTGACAAAGAACTTAATTGAACACATCAACTTAGTTCTGATTGTGCTCGGTACATGGTTCAAAACAAAATCATCGAGGGGCCCATATATCGCTTCTAATCCAATAAGGAATAGATAAACTTCAATTCATATGATTGGTATGCTACTTGTTGAATCACACACAAAAGTACATTTTATAACATCGAGATATTATTGCGATTTCGCACAGTAAATGTATAACCAACTCATAGGCAACAAGTCATATCTCTAGGTTAGAAGACTTATATGATATTACCGTCTCACAATCAATCGATATAAATTCCATGAAGTGATACCAGTGAGCGTGGGTTGAATCCAATACTCAGAACTTAAGAGCACTCATGAGTGTTGTAGCCATGTATAACATCTTAGACCTCTACAACCAACTCATGAAAGTCTTGATTCATACCTACTTCCACCATATGACCGACTGTGGAGGATTTGAATAATATGTAATACATAACATAAATATTCTGGAAGTCAAAACATGCAAAAGAAATATAGTAAACGATTGACAAAATATAGCAACACTTTAATCATAAATAAACACAACTTTTATTCATCATCAAATGTCAATTACACTTTACAAATTTCAGAGATATCTAACTACTAAAACTAATATCATCCTTCAGCCCTATGCGCCTCGCATGCTAGATATGCTTAACCATACCGAGTCCCTTCATGAGGGGATCTGTTGGGTTCTCATCCGATGATACCTTCTTTGCCATGAGGAGTCCTTCTTCTATTCGATGTCTGATGAAATGGTATTTTCTGTTGATGTTTCTAGATCTCCCATGATCCCTTGGTTCTTTCGCTAAGGCAAATGCACTTTCACTATCACAGAAAATTTCCATAGGCTCCATTATAGATGGTACAACTCCAAGGTATCCAATGAAGTTCTTTACCCCTATAGCCTCCTTTGCTGCCTCGCTTGCCACTGTATAATATGATTCGCAAGTTGAATCAACCAATGTCTCCTGCTTGGAACTTTTCCAAGTAATTTCTCCTCCGTTTAAGGTAAAGACCCAGCCTGACTGAGAGCAGAAATTATCCTATCAATCTGGAAGGTAGCATCACTATACCATACAACTCTCAAGTCATCACTCCCACCGAGGGTAAGGACCTAGTGCTTTGTCCTCCGCAGGTACTTGAGGATATTCTTTACTGTGGTCCAGTGAGCCTTGCCAGGATTCCCCTGATATCTGCTAACCATGCTCAAAGCAAAGGCTACATCAGGACGAGTACAAGTCATAGCATACATGATCGAGCCTATAACAGATGCATAAGGTACTTGACTCATTTCTGCTATCTCAGCGTCGGTACCCGGGCTTTAAGTCTTACTCAATCTAGCGTTACTATGGATGGGCAACTCTCCTTTCTTGGAATCCTGCATGCTGAACCTCTTCAACACCTTATGCATGTAGGTACTTTGACTAAGTCCAATTAGTCTTTTACTCCGGTCTCTCAGAATCCTTATCCCTAGAATATAGGCAACTTCTCCTAGGTCTTTCATAGCGAAACACTTCCCAAGCTAGGAGTTCACTTCCTGCAAGGTGGGGATGTCATTGCCTATGAGTAGTATGTCATCTACAAACAAGACCAAAAAGCTAACTATACTCCCACTAGCCTTGACAAATACACAAGATTCATCTTCACTCTTCGAAAAACCGAACTCTTTGATTTTCTCATCGAAAAAAAGATTCCATATATGAGGTGCTTGTTTCAATCCATAAATGGATTTCTCAAGCTTACACACTCAATTAGGGTATTCTGAGCTGAGAAAACCCTCTGGATGACACATGTAAACATCGTTAGCAAAACTTCCATTAAGGAAGACGGTTTTGACCTCCATTTGCCATATTTCACAATCATGAAATGCAACAATGGCTAACAGGACCCTAATGGACTTAATCTTTGCTACTGTTGAAAAGGTCTCATCATAATCAATTCCCGAAGTTTGAGAAAAGCCCTTTACAACCAGCCGCTCCTTATAAGTGTGTACATTACCATCCATGCCAGTCTTCTTCTTGAAGATCCATTTGCTCCCAACTGTCTTGCGACCTGGTACAATGTCAACCAAGTTACAAACTTGATTGTCATACATGGACTGTATCTCGCTGCCCATTACCTCTTTCCATTTAGCAGACTCGGGGCTTGCCATGGCTTCCACGTGGCTGTTAGGTTCATCCAGACATACCAATGTCTCATCACTAATAAGTGTCTCACCTTCTGCAGTAATATGGAAACCATAGTAATGCTCAGGAGCATTCCTAACTCTCGTGGAACGCCTCAGAGGTACAAACTCGTCAATTGGATCAACAGGAGTTTCCTCCTCAGGTTAACTGCTAGGGTTTGAAGTTCCTTCACCACTTGACTCTTTAATATCTTCAAGGTAAATTTTCCTCCCACTATTTCCTTGGCTTATGAACTCTCTCTCTCTCTCTCTCTCTCTCTTTCTCTCAAGACACCCCTCCTTGCTACAAAGACCACATTCTCACTGGGTCTGTAGAAGAGGCAACCAAAGGATTTATGTGGGTAGCCGATGAAAATACACCTCTCACTTCGAGGTTCGAGCTTATCGTGAGTCTCACGCCTCACGAAATCCTTGCGACCCCAAATCTTGATGTGGTCTAGACTAGGAGCTTTTCCAGTCCAAATCTCATGAGGAGTTTTGGAAACTTTCTTTGTAGGGACTAGATTAAGGATATGTGCATCAATCTCTAAGGCATACCCCTAGAATGACCTTGGTAGCGAAGCTCGACTCATCATGGAACGAACCATGTCCAACAAGGTTCGATTATGCCTCTCAGCCACACCATTCAACTGTGGTTTCCTAGGAGGTGTCAATTGTGAGACAATCCCACATCCCCTAAGATAGTCGATGACTCTATACTAAGATACCCACCACCATGATCGGATCGAAGCATCTTAATGCTCCTGCCCAATTGATTCTCAACTTCCTGTTTAAACTCTTTAAACCTCTCAAAAGTCTGTGACTTATGCTTGATTAAGTAGACATAACGATATCTACTAAAATCATTTGTAAAAGTCACATCATAATGATTAGCATCCCTTGTAGTAGTTTTGAAGGGTCCACACACATCTGTGTGCACTAGATCCAACAAACCTTCACCCGTTGCACAAGAGCCAGTAAAGGGTGACTTTGTCATTTTTCCAAGTAAGCATGATTCACAACTATCATCTGACTTTAGGTCAAATGACTCTAATACTCCATCCTTTTGGAGTTGGCCTATGCGTTTCTTTCTTACATGTCCTAGAATACAATGCCTTAGGTGCTGTTTGTTTTTTTGGAAAAAACCTCTTCAAACCTCTTACTGCTGCGCGACGCAGCACACGCGCAACACTTTTCATCTCCCAGCTGTTTGTTTTTTAGAAGTCTTCTGAGTCAGAAACCTCTGCGCGTGCTCTGTTTGGCGCATCACTTGTACTGCCTCTTCCAACCTCTTCCAACCTCTTCTTCTTGTTTTTTTTTATTGCTGAAATTTTGATTATATGTGATTAAAATTTTATTTTACATTTTTTTTGTTTATTCTTATTGAATTTATTTTCATTTTTTTTATATTCAGTAATAATAATTTCTTGATGAAATATCATTATTTTTTACTAAAATATCTTTATTTTTTAGTTCAAATATCATTCTTTTTTAATGAAATATCATTAATTTTTACCGAAATGTTATACATTATTAAATTTTACGTATTAAAAAGCTATTTTCGGTTTATAAAATTAGTTTATTTTAACTTTTTAATCTATGCAGCAGTATGCAGATGTTAAAAAAACAAACACGCTTCATATTATAGTCTGCAGCCGTTTGGTCCACCTCTTCTACTGTAGAGGGTTGTAGAGGTGGTCCGCAGAGTTCATGAATTTTTGCTTTAGAAAATCAAACAACACCTTAATGATGCTCTATCCAAGTTATTATTATTAGAAGAATCAATACACAATACATTATTTCCTAGGGTATCTACAACAGACACAGCTTCATACACACCATCACAAGGTAATGCTTTAAAATAAATAACATTATTAAAGAAAGCATTTATTCCACCAATTTCATTATCAAAAGAAAAGGTAAACCCTTGTTTGAACAAAGCATGAAAGGAAATAATATTTCTTGCCATTTTAGGCGAGTAACAACATTTATTCAAATCTAATGTAAACCCACTACTTAGTGACAAATAATAAGCTCCAATCTTGGTGACATGTGAAGCTTTCCTACTCCCCATGATCAAGTTTATCTTTCCATGTTCCACATTCTCACTTCTTCTTAGTCCCTGCAAATCAGAACATATGTGAATTCTATAACCTGTATCAAGGACCTAAGAGTTAGAATAGGTGAGTTATTAGACAATATTGTGTAAATACCTGCATGAGTGGGTTTCACTTTCCCATCCTTAATTTATTGCTTGTACTTTGGGCAGTTCCGCTTCCAATGCGACTTTTCATGGCAATAGAAGCATTCAGCCTCTTTTGGGTTAGAAGAAAGAGTGACGAAACATTTCTTGGTTCCACTTGAAGAGGAGCCATCAACGGTCTTACCCTTGGTACCCTTCAAAGGGCCCTTCTTGTTCTTCTGTCTACCTTTCCCGATTGCCAGGACAAGGGCGGAGTTTGGAGTAGGAGTAGGAGTG
Source organism: Lactuca sativa (assembly GCF_002870075.4). Lineage (NCBI taxonomy): Eukaryota > Viridiplantae > Streptophyta > Magnoliopsida > Asterales > Asteraceae > Lactuca > Lactuca sativa. The sequence continues at coordinate 244,250,451 of NC_056626.2, read as the reverse complement.
GTAACAACCGACTTACCTTTAAGACCTGATTCAGCGGTCTTTAGGAGTCCTTGAAGCATGTTGAGGGTAACTTCCTCCTTGTTCATTTGGTATGTCATGCGGAATTGATCATAACACGAGGGTAAGGAGTGAAAAATGATATCTAGTGTCAATTCCTTGGGGAAGTTCACATTATGTTTCAGAAAACAGTCCACATACCTTTGCATTTTCTACATGTGGCCCGTGATGGGTTCACCATCCTTCATCCGGGTTGTTATCATAGAGGAGATGATTTCATATCGTTCTTGATGAGCACTCTGATGGTAGTGGTCCATCAAAGATGACTCTCCCACAAAGGTTCATGAGAGAGAAGGAGCCGGTAGGGTTTGAGCCAGAAGCAGCATTGCTGGTTGACATCTGAAAAGAAGAAAACAAGTTTAGATTAGATGTAAAGATAGTCCTTAATAAAACACACAAATGTAATATTAAGGCTACGACCCAATCACAATATTATGACTTAGAAGTGGGATGCCGTAATCTAAGCTATAACATATTTGAAAGGTAGGTGAATGACAATTCACCAATTTCCACCATGAAAATGAAATATAAATTATTAGGTTATTAAAATGCAGACTCTTCATTTTTTTGTAACTTATATGTTCTTCTAATGCATTTAATACTAACTGACTTTTGGTTATACATAACATGAGGACAAGTTATGGACTCCATTAAAACACATAAAGATCATGAATTAAGAATTAAACAAGTAATTTCTATGATCTAACAAGGACTCATAAGAGCATGAATATTCATATAAAAATTTCAAGAACATATGAAAACATATAATCATGGAATTTTGATATTAGCCATTGTAAATGGATTAGAACAACCATTACGCCATTTAAACAAGTTTTAATACACCAAAACTGTTTAGGGTAATGTTTCTAGTCCATTTCCAGCAACAAAAATTGAAAATTTGCACTCTACATACCCAACTCGTCGAGTGGAAGAACTGACTCGCCGAGTTGGTTAAAGAATCACCTGGATTCGTCGAGTCCCCCATGCACTCGGCAGGTCCCCTATGCAGATAGCAAGAAGTTCGACTTTTTTCACTATTTTGCATCAAGTATCAAACAATCAAAACCAGGCTCTGATACCATTGATGTTTTTTAAGCATTATAACACTCCTAAGGTGTTCATGCAACCCTAGAAACCTTTGATCTATGTTTGTCTAAAATACATGCAAAATTTGATTTCCAAGGTTCTTATTCTTATCTAGCATACATGGGGAACTTTAAACATAAAAGATAGCTAGAAATACATACCTTATAGTAATTTAGATTCCTTGAAAACCTTGTGAGCCTAGCACCCCAAGTGTGATCCCTCAAATGTCTCACACAACACAAAATGCACTTGGAATAAACTTGAGAGAAATGTAGAACACTTAGAAATTGACTTGCCCTCCTTTGTACTCTTAGGTGCCGATTTTGGTGTGTAACATGAAGCTTATATAGTGTGTTACAATTAGGGTTACACCATGTAAACCGTAATTGTCATGACCTTTCATTTCCATGACCCATGGGTTCTATAACCACTATGGAGCATCCTATGGGTTTTAACCCATCTTAATAATTCATGGAGCAACTAGTCCACTATACAAGTATGGATGATTTACACAATCAACCCATATATTTAATTAGTCAACTTTTGATCACTTAATTAATTCTAAATTAATTATTGATCAATACTAATTAAATAATATTATTAATATATTAGAAATTATTATATATTAATAAACCATAAGTGTTATTTCTCTCATTTTAGTCTATCCAAATGCATGATGCCATGCAACCCAAATGAACCATGCCAAATCGGGTCAAGTACATACCAAAAATAGTTATGGACTTAGACACCTTATCCAACACCTATGTACCAACCCATGGTCAATAATGCTCTGGTTGGTCCTTTGAAGCAAAAACCGGATACCAACTATGACGATGATGACCAGAGTCTGATAAATCTTGATGTTAATGCTAGGGTTACAATAGGAAACTCTCTTCCCTATCATGTGCACCATCTAGTGTAGAACTATCACTCAACCCAAGTGATGATGGAAACACTGACTGCAGCCTATGAAGGTACCGTGAAAGTCCAGGCCATAACCATCAATAATCTGAATCGAGGATATGAGCACTTATTTGCTTAACAAGGTGGGTGTTTAACCCAAACATTTAATAGGCTTAACGGTTTATTTAATGATACGCACAGACTCGGAATCATGAAGCATTCCTCTCAATTGGTTTTAAAGTTTATGGACTCTCTCAGAAAAAGCAGTGAACATCATGCTGATGTCCTCAAGAATGGTTAAAAGATCAATAACATGGATATGAATTCCTTGTTTGGTAACTTACGAAACTACAAAGAGACCAAATCTCTTCAAAAAGAAATCATGAAAGACTAAATCAAGGAGAAGTCTGTTGTTCTGGTATATCGAATGGAAGCAATAAAGCAAATCAGCAACTCAGATAACTCAACACAGGGTGAAAAGTGTGATGAAGATCTCACAGACGAGCTTTTTGTCAGTGTTGCACTTATCGTTAAGCCCTACGAAGAAAGAAGAGTGAACATGGTTAGAAGAGCTCAGTTCAAGGGAAGCAGTTCAGCAAGGAGATCCACTTCTAAGAAGAGAAACTCATGTAATTGCTTTAATTGTGGAAGCCTTGATCATTTTTCTACGGTTTGCAAGAAGAAGAAAGAAGCCAAGATCCTTGAAAACTATAAAGTCTTGTACAAAAAGCTGGTATCATGTAGAAAGAAAACATCTCTTTGCCTAAGGCCTTCATTGCAAAACAAGAGGATCTTGAAGAATGGGTAATATAAGAGGAGAATTCTAAAGATGAGGGGCTGAATGTCACACCCTGAAACCGACGGCGGAAACGTTCCGGGGTGGAGGACTGTTGGATTAGTGTCTAAGTCCATAACTATTTTGGTATGTACTTGACCCGATGGTGCATGGTCCTTTTGGGTTGCCTTCACCAAAGCAACTTGATTGGAGAAATAAATAGAGAGAGAGGTTATTATTATTTATTAACATGTTATAAGAATAATATATTAAAGGAGAAATCATATTTGTTTAATTAATATTGGTCAATAATTAATTAAGAATTAATTTTGTGATCAAATGTAATTAATTAAACTAGAGGGGCTGAATTGTAATTATGTGATAGTTACAAAATAAGGTAAGGATTATCTTATTAATAGGTTGGACGAATTTAAGGTGATAAGGCCTTAGAATTCGACTAGGATAAGGGTTTTCAAGGCTTATCTTATGGTTACTTGGTGGGCAAGTAACTAAATAAGGATAAGGACTAAAACCCTAATCTCTACACCTATATAAAGACCCCAAGGCTCATGAATTCGTCCATGCCTTCCCAAGAGGTCCTAGAGACGAATTCTTATACCTCTCCTCTCTCTTTATACCTTCTCCATTTGCTCTTGGTGTTTGTAAGCCATTAGAGGAGAAACACTTGTGACTCTAAGCCTTCCAAAGTCAATTCAAGGAGGAATTGGGATTGTTATTGCTACATAACAATCAAGGTAATATCTTAAACCTAATTATATGTTATATCGATTTCCATATGCTAGAATTAGGTTTTATAGTCTTGGATTCAAAGCTTGTACAATAGAGAAACCTAGATCCAAGCATTAGTGTTTGTATGAGCACATAGGATGTCTTATGACCAATACCCATCAGTGGTATCAGAGCCTAGATTGGTTTCAATTGTATTGATGCATTACATGTTCAAAAAAAAATTCGATTTTTGATGTTCTGGAGGCTGGACTCGCCGAGTCCATGCAGATTCGACGAGTCCAAGCCTGACTAGACGAGTCAACTCGCAGACAAAGGTATATCCGGGATTTCTTGCTGTTTTGATTAAGGATAGTTACCTTATCATATTAGATCAATATTAATCCGATTTTATGATATATTTGACTATATTCTTGATCTAATTGAAGATATTTATCAATTAATAAGATAATTGTTTCCTTATGTGATAATTAATTAATTATTTTGACTTAATTGGTAAATTGTTATGCAAGAAATCATTAAATAAATCAAATATGGATAATTATGTGATTAATTGTTAATTTAGATTATTTGTTATTTGATCCTTGTTGTTATGAAAAGTTTCATATTTTCCCCTTATGTTTTATAGTTTAAATTTGAACCCAAAAGTTTTGTTGTTTTGAGATTTAAATAGTTAAAACCCTAATGTTTTTGAAAAAGGTTTCAAAAACTTGCCCTCAAGTTTTGGAATTTAAATTTTGATTAAATGGTTTAATTTTGATGTATATTTAAATCCTAAACCCTAATGTGTTGAAATGTTTCAAAACTTGCCCTCAAGTTTTGGAATTTAAAAGTTGATTAAAGGTTTAATTAGGAATGTTAAATTCGAAAACTCTAGTATAGTTTTGAAAAAGTTCAAATCACACCCTTATGGTTTTATTAATTTATTAAGGTGTATAATTAAAAGAGGTTTAATAAATCGATAAAAGCTTAGGTTAACAATTTAATTGAATTAAAAGTATAATTGTTAAATTAAACCACCTAGTATTTTAAAAGTGTAAAATACACCCTATACTATATATATAACATTACAAGTCTAACACTATATATTTGTATGAGTAAAAGTCAGTTTTACCGTTAGTAGGCCTCATTCAGAAAGCTGGTCTATAAGGGGTGTTTAAGGAAATTGCCTTTAAAATGGCGATTGAATGGGTATCCACTCTTACCCAGCGCACTCTTGACTAGTGGAGGGTCGTTAGCCGAACGGGTAGGATAGGATGAAACCTTCCATTATAAGTATAATGAATTATTAAAGTAACTAAATGTTTTCATAAAATTCCCAATATTAGTTACTTAGGCAAAAGTGAATTGATGCAATTCTATGAAATTACACTTTGTGCCCTTGCGAAGACGTTAGTGGAGCGTGTCTGGTTAACCGGCACACTAAATGGTTCTAAGCAAAGGTAGCAAAGGGTGACTCAATGTTTGTCATAGTTCGGTGGAGCGTGTGTGGTTTACCGGCACATCGAATAGGTGACTGTAACATGTGAGGGTACCATGTAAGTTTGCATGGTTATTCACACACGCTTTGTGATCCTCGGCATCCCAGTCACAAACAAGAGGGGCATATCGAGATTTAAACATGCCATTGAAATTTCAATGAATCTCAAAGGATCTAGGAGTTTTCATCGATTTAAAACTTAAATTTCTTTTTCGTTTATCGTGGTGGAAATTATTGAATCGTCATTCACTTACCTTCGAACATTCTTCAATTAGGGTTACGGCATCCCTCTCCCGAGTTGTAGAATATTGTGTTGGGTCCTAGCCTTAGTATCTCATTTGGGTGATTTACTAAGGACTCAATCATTTAACTAACTTGAATTTGTTTTTCTCCCGTTTTGTAGATGTAAAAGTTCGACAACTATGGTCTTCCCAAATCCCGTGGAACAAGCATTCCACATGAAGATAGTATTCCGCGGTTCAATCGAGGAACGAGAAATCATGCTTCACTTCCTCCTCCTCCTCCTTTTGTTCTCCCCAACCGACTAGATCGAAGAATTGAAAGGTTCAATATCACTAAGGCCCTATTGGAAATGAAACATGAAGATGGTAAACCCGTGTGTGCCCACGTTCTAGGAATGAAATCACACATTGATAGGTTGATAATGTTGGGTGTGTCATTCCCAGATGAGTTGGCTGTAAATTGGGTTTTGCAGTCACTTCCTAAATCATATAATGAGTTCAAAAGAAAATATTAGATGATGGATCATGACGACAACCGCATTGACCTAACTTACATGCTCATTGCTGCTGAATCAGAAATGATTTGGCGAAGCAATGGAGCGTATTTGTTGGAAAAGTTAACCGACCATGCTTCCGAGGATGTTCTAGGAGAACCGACCTGCGTTTACTGCCAAAAGAAAGGGCGTTGGATACAAGTCTGCCCAAAGAGCCTGAAGAATCCAGAAGATGGGAGAGTCAAAGAGTATGGCTGCGCTTCAGGTAAAATCCACTATCTAACTCCATTAAGTTCCTATTCATTAATTCTTAATACATAATGTAATAAGATTGCATTTGAATGTTTTACAGGATCGGTGAAAAGAAAGGAAGCTTGGTTTAAGAGCAAGATGAATCTAATCACAAGGAATGGATCTTGATCGCATGGACTTGAAGATTAGATTTTGAGCTTAGATTGTTATGATAGAGTTGTTAGGAATTTTTCTTTTGAAATACATAGTTTTCAATGGATTTTGCATTGTAAGGACAAATGTTTTCCGCTGCTTTTATAAATAAAATAAATTTTCGTTTGACTTATTTATTTATTTGTTTATTTCCTTGCAATGAAATCGTTATGAAAATTGGTGTTTGCATATTTCTACAACAAATGGATATGATTCTTATTTATGGTGTTTATGGAAAGGTCGAGAATTTACCAAATAGGGAGAGTTTCTCATCGCCCAAGTTTCAGTTGGACAGAAATTTGGAATCATGCAACTTGGTTACACGATGAATGAGAAATTTCATATTTTGAAATTAGACTAATTCGTTGACAAAGTGTCAAGTGAAGGACTAGGAGATCGAGTACACAAAGTTGAGTGTTGATCAAGTCCACCATAAGAGTAACAATGATATTCGTCATGATTTACTAAAGGTTTAGTAAATATGATTATACTTATAAGATGAAGTGTAATTTTGAATTGATTGAAAAAGTTTAAATCAATAGCAAAACGAATAAGAAGAATCGAGTAGGCAGAAAGATAAAAGTTTCTCCATTCTAAGAAGAAGGGAGAGTACCTTTTATGCTTTATGATAGGTCTTAATGATTAAAAACCATATCTCAATTGATCCTCTAAGTGAGTCTTAGCACAATTGTATGTCTAACAAGTGGAATCAAGAACTGAAGAAATGGTTAAATCAAAAGGTCAATCGTACTTCGTTCCAATAACAAGTCTTAGAGTTAAGATTGTGACATTGAGTGGATAAGTATTAAGAAGGTTTTTAACATTCATCAAATGTGGAAAGTTGTGATGTCTTGGATAAGGAAAAGACCAACTAGGACCAATTTATGAAGTGTTTTGATAAAAGCTACACTAACTCTTGAATGTTTGGTTGTCAAGAAATGGTTATTGACAAGAGAATCTTATATGTCAAGGAGTCAGTGGGAGTCTTAATGGTCTTGAAAGGTTTCAAGAAAAAATCAAATAAACCTTATCGATCATCACTAGCACACGAGTTGAGGCTTATAACCTATCGTGTTGACATTATTTTGTTTCTGTGCTATTCCACTTGAGTTAATTATGCATGTGAGTTCTATGAGTTCTCATTTTAAATGCATAAAAGGCAAGGACCTTGATCAATGGAAAGTAGATTGATAAGAAAAGGTGATCTGCTTAACTACTTGGAAGACATAGTGGGCAGCTGTGCTACCATAAGGGCAAGAAATCGAGATCAAGAAAGTTCGATCCTTATGAGTTTGAATTTGTCGTAAACCTTGGTTTTAACAAATTCACATGGATAGGAACAAATACACCGTTTAAATCTAAGTGTCATAAGATTTCCTCCTTAATTAAAATGATTGTGAGGAAATGCTTTCACTAAGAAAGATTTAAGAAGATAGTGATAGTAAAATTGCGTTCTCGAATTCGATTATGGTTACGGTATCCCTTTCCATAATTTGAATTGCGAGGTTTGGCAATGAGTCTTAAGTGTTTAGACACACATATGAACTATTGAAGGCAAAGGTGTATAAGTTCAAGAAACCTAGATAAAAGATTATCAAAGCACTAAGTATTAGAAACATGAACTTAAGAAATTCAATAAGTATTGTTTTTCTAAAAGTCAAGCAGTTTCTGAATACATGTCGAAGCTAGTGGGAGCATAAGCGTTATGTTTATAATAATCATCATGATAGTGGGAGCATAAAAGTTATGATTATATGATTATTAAGGCACGTATTGCAAGTTGACAATATTAATTATAGAAAACAAGAGTCATTATGTACAAAGTCGTAAGGATGGAATAGTTGTTTTGCTATAATTAAGGGAGAGAGAATATTATGCTTCATTTCAAATATAAAGGATTAGGTTGAGAAATGTTACTAAATTTAGTCAAGGGTACATAGTGTGTTCTTAAAATTTCGATTATGATTACGGCATTCCTCTTCACAATTCGAATTTTGAGAACACAGCAAATAAAACATTATGCGTCGTGTCCCATACGCTTCGGGTATAGGATCGATTGCAAATGCTTTAATGATTGACCATTATAAAATTTTTCAAATGTCTAGCGCATTTAGAGGGAAAAGGGACTAGAATTGGTTTTGACTAAAACAATTAAACAACTATCAAAGGACAACCCAAAGTTCGACGAGGATTGGTCGCTTGTGAGTAGTTGGAAGCATAGTATTGGAAAATATGGAAATGTTTCCATATTGGATGGACCATATCGACTCTATTATGAATAGAAAAGATTCTATTAAGAATGAGTTGTCATATGGAACATATGGAAGTGTGTCCATATTGGGAATTGAATATTGAGAAATCTAATGACTAGATTAGAAACTTCTATGCAAAAGGATGTTCAAAGGAATGTACTTTGAGTGAGAGACATCACGTCTATGGAATTGTCTTGTAACAATCTCCGATAGAGGATTTTGTAATATCATTTGCAATAGTCTTTCTGACTTTGGTGTAGTGACATTACGAAAGGATAGTTGCATAGAATGTTAGAATCTAGCATATTCTATAAGTAGCAAGAATTTGATATTCTTTAACTTATGAAAAACAGATTTGGAGTTGTGAAATGAGAATGATTGGAAATGTGTTCAATTAAGTAAGAACCATAGGTTAACATTGTGTGCATGCTAAGAGCATGGGACAAGTGTAATAATTCAAGTAAGAAGCTGATTAACCGAAACGACAAATAATGAGTAATCGATATGGTGATAAATAAAAGGTGTTTTATTTATGCTCAAAGGATTGAGGCCATATGGGATTAGTATTATTCTTGTGTTTCACATTTGCATGTTTTGACTTCCAGAATAATTGAGTTTATTAAGAATAATCGAATTATTCAAACGAGCCACGGTCGTTCATATGTTGGAAGTAGATATGAATGACGACTGTCGTGAATTGGTGTGTGGATTGTCTAAAAGAGTATTAGACATAAGCAAATGTTTGCTGCAACATTCATGAGTGCTTATGAATATGAATTTGAGCATTAGATTAAACTCACGCTCACATGGATCACTCCATGAATTGTATCACGAGTGATTGGTGAGACGATAACATCTTATATTCTTGAAACCGAGATGTGTCAGTTGTATCTTGCGAATCGGTTGCACATTGATAATATGTAAACGCACTAGTAACTTGGTGTTATAAAACATATTGTTGTGTGTGATTTGGTGAGTGAGTGCAAGCAAGCATGGTATCAAAGTTTATCCGTTCCTTTTATTCAAAGAAGAATAAAAGCGATATCTTTGGGCCCCTCGATGATTTAGTGATGACAAACGTAAATGCTCGGCCGGGCTAGGGCTAATTTGATTTGTTCAATTAGTCAGTCGTCATTAATCAGAATCGAGATATAGTACAAAGAGAATGATTTGAAATCATATCTCATATGATATCTAGAATGGAGGAATATATGATCCCTTATCTAAGGAAACGCGTATTTGATATGATCAGAGTTGACAGCGGCTTTGGAAAGCTACGATTGCAGATCAGGATCTGAAGTCATACGCATAATAGTTGTTAGACTTATCCAAGTGGGAGACTGTTGGATCAGTGTCTAAGTCCATAACTATATTAGTATGTACTTGACCCGATGGTGCATGGTCCTTTTAGGTTGCCTTCACCAAAGCAACTTGATTGGAGAAATAAATAGAGAGAGAGGTTATGATGATTTATTAATATGTTATAAGAATAATATATTAAAGCAGAAATCATATTTGTTTAATTAATATTGGTCAATAATTAATTAAGAATTAATTTTGTGATCAAATGTAATTAATTAAACTAGAGGGGCTGAATTGTAATTATGTGGTAGTTACAAAATATGGTAAGGATTATCTTATTAATAGGTTGGACGAATTTAAGGTGATAAGGCCTTAGAATTCGACTAGGATAAGGGTTTTCAAGGCTTATCTTATGGTTACTTGGTGGGCAAGTAACTAGATAAGGATAAGGACTAAAACCCTAATCTCTACACCTATATAAAGACCCCAAGGCTCATGAATTCGTCCATGCCTTCCCAAGAGGTCCTAGAGACGAATTCTTATACCTCTCCTCTCTCTTTATACCTTCTTCATTTGCTCTTGGTGTTTGTAAGCCATTAGAGGAGAAACACTTGTGACTCTAAGCCTTCCAAAGTCAATTCAAGGAGGAATTGGGATTGTTATTGCTACATAAAAATCAAGGTAATATCTTAAACCTAATTATATGTTAATATCGATTTCCATATGCTAGAATTAGGGTTTATAGTCTTGGATTCAAATCATGTACAATAGAGAAACCTAGATGCAAGCATTAGGGTTTGCATGAGCACATAGGATGTCTTATGACCAAAACCCATCAAGGACGTCATGTAAAGTATCACAACCAATGTACATAGCAAGCATAGTAAACACAACCATTACATTACATAGGAATATTTACATTTGTTTGAAAACGATGTAATACATGTTTTATGCATATACATCAGATAAACAAACGAACAGACGAGACTTCTATACGCTCCGTCTTCTCTAAAAGTATGCGGGATACCTGTCTAACGAGAACCTAAGAATACAAGAAATTTTAGAAATATCAGCATAAAGCTGGTGAGTTCATAAGCGGTTTGTTTCTGGTGAAAGAAAACATTCCTTTGATTTTATGAAAAGTTGTTTCCCAAGAAAATCTCATATTTTCTTATGAAAGGAGTTTAGTTAACCATTTGTTAAACAACCTGTTTATGAAAGGTAAAGTTATCCTAGGAAAAACCCTTATTTTCCTTAAAAGTTGGTGTTTGGTTATCGATCCGGAATGAAGTGTACAAGTATCTACCATACTTGCATCGTTAAGTGAAGTTTTCCTGAAAGTTTGGTTATCCTTGAAAAGTACATTAGTATCTACCATACTAATCAGTAGGTAGTGAACTAATACCTAAGGGTATTACCGATACCCTCTAGTAATCAAAACAATTATTACTTTGAGGTTAGTTCACTAGGTTCATTATTACTAAAATTAAATCTCCATTATCTAAGTTGCGAGTTCTATAACCATACGATAGACTAGATATGGCTCGAAACAAGGCAAGTATCAATTTATGACTTTGTCACCCCTAGACCTGCCGGTCTCACTGTAGCTAGCAGCAAGGTGTGGGGTAGTCAGCCCTGTATAGATCTATACACAGAAGTCACGTTCTCCCTCCAGGTGATTCTGGTTACAAGGATAGTGCTACACTCTCATACCTATGGAGTGTAACCAAGGACGTGTCTCCAATCTTGAGAATAACGAATTTACAAGTAATAATATGGAAAATCACATTTCATGGATGGCATAAATCCCTTGTGAAATATAAAATATAAAATTTTATACTGAGTTTCACAAGTTTCCTTGTTTTAGTTTTGAACATCAAATCAACAGTTCAGTTCATAGTTGGTTGGTAAAACGGTTCTCTGTGTTAAAAGCATACTGAACATGCAAACATTTCATACGAATTAATAAGTTTTGAGTACAAGTTCCCTTGTACTTTTGCTTGTATCCCCCCTGAAAACATTAAAAAACATGGAAAAATGTGTAGGGGTATGAACTCACAAGAAAAGGATGATCCGGGTAGGACTCTAGGTGTCAATTTAGGGCTTGAACACACGCGAGGATCCTATGTAACATGAAGTGATACATAAATGTATCTAATTAGTTATGGAACCACTAATTAAGTAAGATAATACACTCAGATGCTCGAAAACACTTTATCTCAAGTGTTGGAAGTGATACGGGTTGCATTTAAGGAGTGTAGGGCCTCGATAAGGAGTTTACTCTTCAAGTGTAAACCCTTAGGGGTGTTTACGGCCGAAAGACCATATCCCCATGATTTTACGACCGTAAACTCATGGGTGCGGTGTTTTTGAGTGTTCAATGGCCTTATACATCACAAGGAAGGGTTCTAGGGTTGATTCAAGGGCTATGGAAGTGATTTGGACATGAAGGACCTTGAAATTAGGGTTTACAGTTTATGACTGCCCCTTGGTGAGTTTATTGCCGTAAACACATGAGTTTACACCTGTAAACTCAAGTTTGGTCCATTCTTGCATGATTTTGAGCTTCAAAGGAAGGGATACATGGTTCTAGGTGCTTATGCAAGCTTTTGGAGGTGTATAAGGACATTTTAACACCATGAAAAGGTGTTTACGGTTTACAAATGTTGATGGACTGTAAACTCATGTTTACTCCCATTAAGACATAATTTTGGGGTTCTAAGTTCATGCATGCAAGCTCCTAAGTCATAACTAAGCACTAGAAGGGTTTTAGAGGGGTTTTGGGGCTTTAAAACCCCCTTATGGGAGTTTACGGTTTTGGGAGGTGTTCCCCAACCGTAAACACAAGTTTTTGGGGCTTTTGAATGATTCAATCACGAATATGCATGAATACAAAGCTAAACAACAAGCTAGGAAGGATTACTTACGATTTTAGAGCTTGAATGAGGTGTTTCTTGACCAAAACTGATTTGTAGAGTGAGAGTAGAGAGAGAAAGTCTTAAGGAGGTGGGAAAAAGGCACAAATGAAGGACCACTCAACCCTTATATAGGGTTGAGTTCACGGCCAGGTGGGGATCCACCAGATCCCGACGTTAAACGGAGTTTATGGTCGTACCCGATTAAATGGCCGTAACCCGACTTGGTCATAAATTAAAAAAAATTTCAATGGAATATTGAGGGTGTTTCATGTGTTTTTGTTTCATTCCGACCGTTATGAAAACACAATAAAGATCTCAATTTATTTTCTTAACCCAAAAGTTAATGGAAAAATTTCAATAAAAATGAATTTTATTAACGGAAATGAATTATAGTGACGGAATAAATTTCGGGTTGTCACATCATCCCCCCGTCAGAGGAAATTTATCCCGAAATTTAGAATGAAGATACAAATTATGGATTTGGAAATATTTCTGGGGTTGACTCCACGTTGAGTATCAAATCCAATGCACATAGTAAAACAGTAAACACAAAACATTACATTACATAATTTTATTTACATCTGTTTGAAAGAAAGTTATACAAGTGTTATACATATATCATATGAACAAAAGTAAAGAGGAGTCTTCGGAACGCTCCGTCTTCTCCAAAAGGTGGCGGTGTACCTGTCTAACGCTGACCTGAGAATACAAGCGGTTTGAAAATCAGCATAAAGCTGGTGAGTTCATAAGCAGTTTAGTTTTGAAAAGAACGAGTTTCCTTTGCTTTCCAAAAAAGTTGTTGTTCAAGAAAATCCCATATTTTCTTATGAAAACAGTTTAGTTATCTTTTGTTACAAATTCGAAAACGGTTTGTTATGTTATCCCATATTTTCCTAATAGTTTAGTTATTCGTTTATTACTTTATTCGTTTCTAATTTCATTACTAGTTGTTATGTTACTTCAGGAAAATCCCATATTTTCCTATGTGTTGAGGTTGGTTCTTAAGTTGAATTTCGAAGTACTAATGAATACCATACTCATAGTATTAGTTAAGTATTCAAAACTCTTAGTTATTCTACATTCGAATGTCAATCATCTACTAACTTAGTTGTATTTTCCAATATTTGGATTCACCAGAAACGTACATTATAGTATTTTCAATTATTCTGATGATTTCCAAAAGAGTACATTAGTTGTATTTTCGTATCTCTAGCGACATTATAAGGCGGATGTATTCGAAACTCAGTAGAGGTCCAGAGGCGTACTTTCATATTAAATTCGAAACTCTGGTGACATTCAAGGCGTACACTAACTGTATATTCGAAGTCTTGGTGTCATCCAAAGGCGTTAATTCGCATTCGTAGTCCTATTTCTATTCGTATTCGTATTCGAGTTCGTATTAACATAATAGTTATATTCCTATTTGTATTCGTTCTATTCTATTAGTTATATTTGTATTCACATTCGTATTCGTACTAACCTAATAGTTATATTCGTATTCGTATTCGCATTCGTATTCGTACGATGCTATTGGTTAGATTCGTATTCGTATTCGTTCTATCCTATTAGTTATATTCATATTCGCATTCGTATTCGTACTAACCTAATAGTTATATTCGTATTCGTATTCGTACTATACTACTGGTTACATTCTTATTCATATTCGTACTATACTATTGATTACATTCGTATTCGTATTCGTATTCTAGTTCGTATTCGTATTTGTACTATCCTATTGAATTCGTATTCTCATTCGTTTAGTATTAATCTTAGTTATGATTAGTATCATTTCTTTTACAAAAAGTAATATAGATCAAAACACTTTTTAAAGAAATCTGGCTTTAGTCTAACTGTTTAACCTGCAATTCGAACCATTAGGTATCACAATTTTCATTATTAGAATCATACATGAAATAAAACATTTGAACTGAAAATACGTTTAAGTACAAGATTCCTTGTACTTTTGCTTGTATTCGCCCGTGAAAACGTTGAAAACCTTTTGAAAAACACATGAAAAAGGGTAGGGGTATGAACTCACCGGTTGAGAAACGCGTCAGATTGGATCCTAAACGTAAGTTATGGGTTCGCGAACACACTAGATTCCTATGGATTATGAAATGATACATATTTGTATTTAATTAGGACTTGATTAATTTATTTGCTAAGGACATACACTTCTAGTTGTGTAAACACCCCATTTTGAGTGTTTGGAAGGACCCGGGTGGCGTTTAAGGACTTGTATGACTAGGAAATGGAGTTTACTCTTCAAGAGTAAACTCCTAAAGGAGTTTACTACCCTAAACACCTCATCCATATGAGTTCATGGCTATGAACTCATCGAGGTTGATTTCGGGTGCAAAACGCCTTCAAAATACTTGGGAAATATTGCTAGGCTTGGATTTTAGACTTTGGAATAGATTGAAACTAACATAGGGACCATTTATTGGAGTTTATGGCTGTAAACATGGATTTTACGGCCGTAAACTCCCCCCTCACATCCAATTCTTAAAGTTTTGGTCCTTAGATAATCACATGTGATTCTAATGATTTTTCCTAAGCCTTGTATCAATTTTTGGGGGACTTTTGGCATGCTTTTAGGAGTTTACGGCCCATGAACACCCTCATGGTCGTGAACTCTTATGAAGGGTGATTTTATATGCTTTAAGGTCCAATACTTGTTTGTAAACACTTCTAGAATTTATCCCAAGGCTTTAGGTGTGTTAAAGTGGTATTTTAACACATTTAGAGGAGTTTGCTCCCCATTTTAATGAGTTTACGGCCTAAGCTTGTTCTTGGGTAGTAAACTCAAGTTTACTCCTCTAAATTGATGTTCAATGTCTTCCAAGGCCAATTCCATAATTCTACAAGTCGTATCTAAGCCTTATTGGTGTTTTGGAAGGGTTTAAGGGCTTAAAAACCCCTTTAATATGTGTTTACTCTCCATGATATGGAGTTTACGGCCCAAGCATGATCTTGGGCGGTAAACTCATGTTTACTGTCCAAAAAATAAGTTCAAGGTGTTCTAAGTCCAATCCATTAAGCCATTAAGCTATATCTAATCTCCAAAGGTCGATTGGAAGGGTTTTTGGGCTCCAAAACCCATTTTATATGAGTTCACGGGCTAGGGGTGGTCTAGGGCCGTAAACTCATGAATCTGGTCCTATTCCATGATTTGAACTCGAATTTGAAGGCTCGGGGGGTTGCATAACAAGTTAGGGAAGGTACCTTGGTGATTAGAAGCCTTAAATTTGAGATTTGGACCCTTAAACTTGGATTTAGGAGAGAGGTTAGAGAGAGAGTAGAGAGAGACGAAGAAAAAGCTTCAAATGAATGTTTAAACATGTTTAAATAGGTCCAACTCACGATGGAATTCTACCCGATACCGGCATTAAACGGGGCTTTTGGTCGCACCCGATTAAGTTGCCGTTACCCGACGGGATAGAATTTAGAAATTTCAAGTTAATGATTTTGGGCCATTTTTATGAGTTTTAAATGGATTTCAACACTTACGAGATTAAAATAAACTTATAGTTTATATATCCTAGCCCAAAAACGAAAACGGAACGAATCGATAAAGGCACATTTTTACGCGCGGAACGGATTTCGGCGATGGACAACTTCGGGTTGTTACATTATCCCCCCGTTAGATGGAATTTCGTCCCAAAATTCAAAGGTTACGATACAGCTCATGAAATGAAAAGAGATGCGGGTGGATCGGCTACTCCGGGTTTTCACGCTCCCAAGTGGCATCGGGTCTCCGCTTGACGTTCCAGCGAACCCTCACTATCGGGACGCGTTTTGGTTTCATTGGGTAGGTACTTCTTAACGACCGAGACATGAAGTATCAGATGGGTGATACTAACTTCTGAGGGTAACCGAAGTTTGAAGGTTACGGAATCGATCCTACGAGGATCACAAAGGGTCTAATGTTACTAAGTTACAGGTTTCTATAGGTATCTACGGTGCCGACTAGTTCCCTATCGTCTTAGCTTTTGGAAGGTTCTCGGGTATGATTGCTTTGCTTATCTACATAACCAGGGAAAATGGTTTGACCGAAGGGCACCACTACGAACTCGTGGTGATCATATCAGATCCTGATCGTAGTATTGGATATATCATCTTCCCAGAGGTTCGGCTACGAGATAGTTCCAAGAATTAGGTCGATACTCGTCTTGGCTAGACGTTTGGAAGGAATTCTCGAGAATTTTCGGGAAAGGAATTGGGAAAGAGTTGCAGACTTCTCGTTTCCCGAATATCACATGGACGAGGAATACATGGGAAACCTTCTAAGCTCTGATGCACGAAGATGTGAAGGTTGGATTTGAGTTTGATGCCGAGAATTATGAGAGCCGGGTCAGAAGAAAGATTAGGACGGACGACCCTTTCGAAAACAAGAATAACAACATGAATGAGACTCAGTCATTACATGTCGATGATCACATCAAAGCTTTTCACGAAAAGTTTACTATTAGATCGAATGGAAAGGAATAATCATCCGAATTGAGGAAACGATCTATGGGTATGACGTTAACGTTCTCTTTCTCACTGGTTGGTCATCTCGACGGTACATGTTTCGATTACTAACGAAGGATTTAGTTTCGAAAGATATTTGAATGAATGGTTAGCAAATTCTTACAGCATTAGAATCGAAAAGGGTTACGGACACAAGATTTATCGAGGAGGAGTATACCTGTGGCAACGGTGGGGTCAGCGGCTGTCCTTTCTCGTCCCATAGTCAGGACTCTCTCGGTGTTGCCAGATGTTACTGCCTTAGGACAGTTTCGTTTATAATGTCTGACCTCTCCACAACTGCTGCAAGTTTGACCGATACCAGCTCCGGAAGCTTGACTAGCTGATTGGGTTAGGGTTCTGCAGTTTCGCGCTAGGTGACCTTCCTGGCCACAGCTTTTACAAAACTTTGCACGAAATGGGCCAGGGATGCGATGATGGTAGCTATATCGGTTACACCACGGCAGGATACCGACATATCCGGTGACAGGTGCTTGGGCTGAGGAACCTACAACAGATACAGCAACAGGGGTAGTTGCAGCCTGGACTGCCACTATCTGTTGTTTCTTCGAGGGTTCTGGGGAAGACTGACTCTTCTTCTTCTTTTCCAAAACTTCCTTTTCTCGCCACTCTTTTATGTTGGCTCGGGAGTGGTGTCTGCATCCTCTTGGTCATCATTGTGATCGGTCAGGGTTTGCGCTAGGCATTTGGCACTGTCATAGGTATCCGGCTTCGCCGCTATAACGTTCCCTTTGTTGGCTGGGTTAATCCCCAGATGAACCTCTCTACCTTTTTTCTCTCCGGGGTAACCATTCCCGAACAAAGCAGTGCTAAGTCATCAAATCTGGATGTGTAGGCGGCGATATCGGAACCTTTCATCTTCAGGTTCCATAGTTCATGCTCCAGCTTCTAGATCTCACCCCGAGGGCAATACTCCGCGCGCAGATGTTCCTTCATAACTTCCCATCTCGTAGCATTGGCTACAGGTAGAGTCAGGGATTTGACTCGGCCGTTCCACCAAGTCAAAGCTTTATCAATGAGCGTACATGCGACAAATTTTACCTTGTCGGATTCCGAACAGGCACAAATTTCGAAGATAGATTCGATCTTTTCTAAACATCGAGTTAGACCAATGACAACCCCTATGCCATCGAAGAATGTGGATTTTGCATTCATAAAGTCTTTATAGGAACACTCCTTCCGGTGTCCTTGATTACCTTCCGGGTTTTGGGTACCACCCCCTGAACCACTAGGGTTTAGTTGAGATAGGGTGGCTGATAATGTGGCAGAAATGGCTGCCTGAAGTGTTTCCAGATTGATATGAATAGGAGGTGGTGGCGGCGGAGGGTTGTTGGTATTCTTTGAGCTGGGTCTTTTTCTTGGAGGCATCTTGATCTAAAAGGATCAGGAAAGGGAGGATCATAAGTCCTCTGAATTGAATCAAAAGATATGGATCAGGGGATATCTCATCAAGACAGATATAACATTATATTAAGCGATAAGGCAGGAAAGAGTTATCAAGGCAGATAATTTTATCGCTAGGGGAATGATCAAGGAACAACGCGTATACGAGGATTTCTACAAAGGATCGGCTCGAGAAATACTCCCATAGTATTTCATGGTTCGTTGCAACGACGGCTCGTTGTTTGGGGTATTGGGTAAGTTTTAGGTATGCTGCGTACCACGACTACATAACTGCCCAGGTTTAACCGCAGCGTACAACACCCATTTACTTATATTTTGTAGTTACGGATTTCGAGGGTCGGTATACTTGTATACTTTAGAAAATACTTATATTTGTAGAGTATACTTTTAGTTCAGAGCACTTAGGCCCCTTAATGTTTATAGTCTTATACCATGTAAGCTTTGGTATACTAGTTCACTATAAAGAAGGGCTCTGATACCAATCTGTCACACCCCAAAAACCAAAGGCGGAAACATTTCCGGGGTTGATTCCACGTTGAGTATCAAATCCAATGCACATAGTAAAACAGTAAACACAAAACATTACATTACATAATTTTATTTACATCTGTTTGAAAGAAAAGTTATACAAGTGTTATACATATATCATATGAACAAAAGTAAAGACGAGTCTTCAGAACGCTCCGTCTTCTCCAAAAGGTGGCGGTGTACCTGTCTAACGCTGACCTGAGAATACAAGCGGTTTGAAAATCAGCATAAAGCTGGTGAGTTCATAAGCGGTTTAGTTTTGAAAAGAACGAGTTTCCTTTGCTTTCCGAAAAAGTTGTTGTTCAAGAAAATCCCATATTTTCTTATGAAAACAGTTTAGTTATCTTTTGTTACAAATTCGAAAACGGTTTGTTATGTTATCCCATATTTTCCTAATAGTTTAGTTATTCGTTTCTAATTTCATTACTAGTTGTTATGTTACTTCAGGAAAATCCCATATTTTCCTATGTGTTGAGGTTGGTTCTTAAGTTTAATTTCGAAGTACTAATGTATACCATACTCATAGTATTAGTTAAGTATTCAAAACTCTTAGTTATTCTACATTCGAATGTCAATCATCTACTAACTTAGTTGTATTTTCGAATATTTGGATTCACTAGAAACGTACATTATAGTATTTTCGATTATTCTGATGATTTCCAAAAGAGTACATTAGTTGTATTTTCGTATCTCTGGCGACATTATAAGGCGGATGTATTCGAAACTCAGTAGAGGTCCAGAGGCGTACTTTCGTATTAAATTCGAAACTCTGGTGACATTCAAGGCGTACACTAACTGTATATTCGAAGTCTTGGTGTCATCCAAAGGCGTTAATTCGCATTCGTAGTCCTATTTCTATTCGTATTCGTATTCGAGTTCGTATTAACATAATCGTTATATTCGTATTTGTATTCGTTCTATTCTATTAGTTATATTTGTATTCGCATTCGTATTCGTACTAACCTAATTGTTATATTCGTATTCGTATTCGCATTCGTATTCGTACGATGCTATTGGTTAGATTCGTATTCGTATTCATTCTATCCTATTAGTTATATTCATATTCGCATTCGTATTCGTACTAACCTAATAGTTATATTCGTATTCGTATTCGTACTATACTACTGGTTACATTCTTATTCGTATTCATACTATACTATTGATTACATTCGTATTCGTATTCGTATTCTAGTTCGTATTCGTATTCGTATTCGTATTTGTACTATCCTATTGAATTCGTATTCTCATTCATTTTGTATTAATCTTAGTTATGATTAGTATCATTTCTTTTACAAAAAGTAATATAGATCAAAACACTTTTTAAAGAAATCTGGCTTTAGTCTAACTGTTTAACCTGCAATTCGAACCATTAGGTATCACAATTTTCATTATTAGAATCATACATGAAATAAAACATTTGAACTGAAAATACGTTTAAGTACAAGATTCCTTGTACTTTTGCTTGTGCTCCCCCATGAAAACGTTGAAAACCATTTGAAAAACACATGACAAAGGGTAGGGGCATGAACTCACCGGTTGAGAAACGCGTCAGATTGGATCCTAAACGTAAGTTATGGGTTCGCGAACACACTAGATTCCTATGGATTATGAAATGATACATATTTGTATTTAATTAGGACTTGATTAATTTATTTGCTAAGGACATACACTTCTAGTTGTGGAAACACCCCATTTTGAGTGTTTGGAAGGACCCGGGTGGCGTTTAAGGACTTGTATGACTAGGAAATGGAGTTTACTCTTCAAGAGTAAACTCCTAAAGGAGTTTACTACCCTAAACACCTCATCCAGATGAGTTCATGGCCGTGAACTCATCGAGGTTGATTTCGGGTGCAAAACGCCTTCAAAATACTTGGGAAATATTGCTAGGCTTGGATTTTAGACTTTGGAATAAATTGAAACTAGCATAGGGACCATTTATTGGAGTTTATGGCTGTAAACATGGATTTTACGGCCGTAAACTCCCCCCTCACATCCAATTCTTAAAGTTTTGGTCCTTAGATAATCACATGTGATTCTAATGATTTTTCCTAAGCCTTGTATCAATTTTTGGGGGACTTTTGGCATGCTTTTAGGAGTTTACGGCCCATGAACACCCTCATGGCCGTGAACTCTTATGAAGGGTGATTTTATATGCTTTAAGGTCCAATACTTGTTTGTAAACACTTCTAGAATTTATCCCAAGGCTTTAGGTGTGTTAAAGTGGTATTTTAACACATTTAGAGGAGTTTAGTCCCCATTTTAATGAGTTTACGGCCTAAGCTTGTTCTTGGGTAGTAAACTCAAGTTTACTCCTCTAAATTGATGTTCAATGTGTTCCAAGGCCAATTCCATAATTCTACAAGTCGTATCTAAGCCTTATTGGTGTTTTGGAAGGGTTTAAGGGCTTAAAAACCCCTTTAATATGTCTTTACTCTCCATGATATGGAGTTTACGGCCCAAGCATGATCTTGGGTGGTAAACTCATGTTTACTCTCCAAAAAATAAGTTCAAGGTGTTCTAAGTCCAATCCATTAAGCCATTAAGATATATCTAATCTCCAAAGGTCGATTGGAAGGGTTTTTAGGCTCCAAAACCCATTTTATATGAGTTCACGGGCTAGGGTTGGTCTAGGGCCGTAAACTCATGAATGTGGTCCTATTCCATGATTTGAACTAGAATTTGAAGGCTCGGGGGGTTGCATAACAAGTTAGGGAAGGTACCTTGGTGATTAGAAGCCTTAAATTTGAGATTTGGACCCTTAAACTTGGATTTAGCAGAGAGGTTAGAGAGAGAGTAGAGAGAGAGGAAGCAAAAGCTTCAAATGAATGTTTAAACACGTTTAAATAGGTCCAACTCACGATGGAATTCTACCCGATACCGGCATTAAACGGGGCTTTTGGTCGCACCCGATTAAGTTGCCGTTACCCGACGGGATAGAATTTAGAAATTTCAAGTTAATGATTTTGGGCCATTTTTATGTGTTTTAAATGGATTTCAACACTTACGAGATTAAAATAAACTTATAGTTTATATATCCTAGCCCAAAAACGAAAACGGAACGGATCGATAAAGGCACATTTTTACGCGCGGAACGGATTTCGGCGATGGACAACATCGGGTTGTTACATTATCCCCCCGTTAGATGGAATTTCGTCCCAAAATTCAATGGTTACGATACAGCTCATGAAATGAAAAGAGATGCGGGTGGAGCGGCTACTCCGGGTTTTCACGCTCCCAAGTGGCATTGGGTCTCCGCTTGACGTTCCAGCGAACCCTCACTATCGGGACGCGTTTTGGTTTCATTGGGTAGGTACTTCTTAAGGACCGAGACGTGAAGTATCAGATGGGTGATACTAACTTCTGAGGGTAACCGAAGTTTGAAGGTTATGGAATCGATCCTACGAGGATCACAAAGGGTCTAATGTTACTAAGTTACAGGTTTCTATAGGTATCTATGGTGCCGACTAGTTCCCTATCGTCTTAGCTTTTGGAAGGTTCTCGGGTATGATTGCTTTGCTTATCTACATAACCAGGGAAAATGGTTTGACCGAAGGGCACCACTACGAACTCGTGGTGATCATATCAGATCTTGATCGTAGTATTGGATATATCATCTTCCCAGAGGTTCGTCTACGAGATAGTTCCAAGAATTAGGTCGATACTCATCTTGGCTAGACGTTTGGAAGGAATTCTCGAGAATTTTCGAGAAAGGAATTGGGAAAGAGTTGCAAACTTCTCGTTTCCCGAATATCACATGGACGAGGAATACATGGGAAACCTTCTAAGCTCTGATGCATGAAGATGTGAAGGTTGGATTTGAGTTTGATGCTAGAATTATGAGAGCCGGGTCAGAAGAAAGATTAGGACGGACGACCCTTTCGAAAACAAGAATAACAACATGAATGAGACTCAGTCATTACATGTCGATGATCACATCAAAGCTTTTCACGAAAAGTTTACTATTAGATCGAATGGAAAGGAATAATCATCCGAATTGAGGATACGATCTATAGGTATGACGTTAACGTTCTCGTTCTCACTGGTTGGTCATCTCGACGTTACATGTTTCGATTACTAACGAAGGATTTAGTTTCGAAAGATATTTGAATGAATGGTTAGCAAATTCTTACAGCATTAGAATCGAAAAGGGTTACGGGCACAAGATTTATCGAGGAGGAGTATACCTGTGGCAACGGTGGGGTCAGCGGCTGTCCTTTCTCGTCCCATAGTCAGGACTCTCTCGGTGTTGCCAGATGTTACTGCCTTAGGACAGTTTCGTTTATAATGTCTGACCTCTCCACAACTACTGCAAGTTTGACCGATACCAGCTCCGGAAGCTTGACTAGCTGATTGGGTTAGGGTTCTGCAGTTTCGCGCTAGGTGACCTTCCTGGCCACAGCTTTTACAAAACTTTGCACGAAATGGGCCAGGGATGCGATGATGGTAGCTACATCGGTTACACCACGGGAGGATACCGACATATCCGGTGACAGGTGCTTGGGCTGAGGAACCTACAACAGATACAACAACAGGGGTAGTGGCAGCCTGGACTGCCACTATCTGTTGTTTCTTCGAGGGTTCTGGGGAAGACTGACTCTTCTTCTTCTTTTCCAAAACTTCCTTTTCTCGCCACTCTTTTATGTTGGCTCGGGAGTGGTGTTTGCTTCCTCTTGGTCATCATTGTGATCGGTCAGGGTTTGCGCTAGGCATTTGGCACTGTCATAGGTATCCGGCTTCGCCGCTATAACGTTCCCTTTGTTGGCTGGGTTAATCCCCAGATGAACCTCTCTACCTTTTTTCTCTCCGGGGTAACCATTCCCGGACAAAGCAGTGCTAAGTCATCAAATCTAGATGTGTAGGCGGCGATATCGGAACCTTTCATCTTCAGGTTCCATAGTTCATGCTCCAGCTTCTGGATCTCACCCCGAGGGCAATACTCCGCGCGCAAAAGTTCCTTCATAACTTCCCATCCCGTAGCATTGGCTACAGGTAGAGTCAGGGATTTGACTCGGCCGTTCCACCAAGTCAAAGCTTTATCAATGAGCGTACATGCGACAAATTTTACCTTGTCGGATTCCGAACATGCACAAATTTCGAAGATAGATTCGATCTTTTCTAAACATCGAGTTAGACCAATGACAACCCCTATGCCATCGAAGAATGTGGATTTTGCATTCATAAAGTCTTTATAGGAACACTCCTTCCGGGGTCCTTGATTACCTTCCGGGTTTTGGGTACCACCCCCTGAACCACTAGGGTTTAGTTGAGATAGGGTGGCTGATAGTGTAGCAGAAATGGCTGCCTGAAGTGTTTCCAGATTGATATGAATAGGAGGTGGTGGCGGCGGAGGGTTGTTGGTATTCTTTGAGCTGGGTCTTTTTCTTGGAGGCATCTTGATCTAAAAAGATAAGGAAAGGGAGGATCATAAGTCCTCTGAATTGAATCAAAAGATATGGATCAGGGGATATCTCATCAAGACAGATATAACATTATATTAAGCGATAAGGCAGGAAAGAGTTATCAAGGCAGATAATTTTATCGCTAGGGGAATGATCAAGGAACAACGCGTATACGAGGATTTCTACAAAGGATCGGCTCGAGAAATACTCCCATAGTATTTCATGGTTCGCTGCAACGACGGCTCGTTGTTTGGGGTATTGGGTAAGTTTTAGGTATGCTGCGTACCACGACTACATAACTGCCCAGGTTTAACCGCAGCGTACAACACCCATTTACTTATATTTTGTAGTTACGGATTTCGAGGGTCGGTATACTTGTATACTTTAGAAAATACTTATATTTGTAGAGTATACTTTTAGTTCAGAGCACTTAGGCCCCTTAATGTTTATAGTCTTATACCATGTAAGCTTTGGTATACTAGTTCACTATAAACAAGGGCTCTGATACCAATCTGTCACACCCCAAAAACCAAAGGCGGAAACATTTCCGGGGTTGATTCCACGTTGAGTATCAAGTCCAATGCACATAGTAAAACAGTAAACACAAAACATTACATTACATAATTTTATTTACATCTGTTTGAAAGAAAAGTTATACAAGTGTTATACATATATCATATGAACAAAAGTAAAGACGAGTCTTCGGAACGCTCCGTCTTCTCCAAAAGGTGGCGGTGTACCTGTCTAACGCTGACCTGAGAATACAAGCGGTTTGAAAATTATCATAAAGCTGGTGAGTTCATAAGCGGTTTAGTTTTGAAAAGAACGAGTTTCCTTTGCTTTCCGAAAAAGTTGTTGTTCAAGAAAATCCCATATTTTCTTATGAAAACAGTTTAGTTATCTTTTGTTACAAATTCGAAAACGGTTTGTTATGTTATCCCATATTTTCCTAATAGTTTAGTTATTCGTTTCTAATTTCATTACTAGTTGTTATGTTACTTCAGGAAAATCCCATATTTTCCTATGTGTTGAGGTTGGTTCTTAAGTTTAATTTCGAAGTACTAATGTATACCATACTCATAGTATTAGTTAAGTATTCAAAACTCTTAGTTATTCTACATTCGAATGTCAATCATCTACTAACTTAGTTGTATTTTCGAATATTTGGATTCACCAGAAACGTACATTATAGTATTTTTGATTATTCTGATGATTTCCAAAAGAGTACATTAGTTGTATTTTCGTATCTCTGGCGACATTATAAGGCGGATGTATTCGAAACTCAGTAGAGGTCCAGAGGCGTACTTTCGTATTAAATTCGAAACTCTGGTGACATTCAAGGCGTACACTAACTGTATATTCGAAGTCTTGGTGTCATCCAAAGGCGTTAATTCGCATTCGTAGTGCTATTTCTGTTCGTATTCGTATTCGAGTTCGTATTAACATAATAGTTATATTCGTATTCATATTCGCATTCGTATTCTTACTATGCTATTGGTTAGATTCGTATTCTTATTCGTTATATTCTATTAGTTATATTTGTATTCGCATTCGTATTCATACTAACCTAATAGTTATATTCGTATTCGTATTCGCATTCGTATTCGTACTATGCTATTGGTTAGATTTGTATTCGTATTCATTCTATCCTATTAGTTATATTCGTATTCGCATTCATATTCTTACTAACCTAATAGTTATATATGTATTCGTATTTGTACTATACTACTAGTTACATTCGTATTCGTATTCGTACTATACTATTGATTACATTCGTATTCGTATTCGTATTTGTACTATCCTATTGAATTCGTATTCGCATTCGTTTAGTATTAATCTTAGTTATGATTAGTGTGATTTCTTTTACAAAAATTAATATAGATCAGAACACTTTTTAAAGAAATCTGGCTTTAGTCTAACTGTTTAACCTGCAATTCGAACCATTAGTTATCACAATTTTCATTATTAGAATCATACATGAAATAAAACATTTGAACTGAAAATATGTTTAAGTACAAGATTCCTTGTACTTTTGCTTGTATTCCCCCTGAAAACGTTGAAAACCATTTGAAAAACACATGAAAAAGGGTAGGGGTATGAACTCACCGGTTGAGAAATGCATCAGATTTGATCCTAAACGTCAGTTCTGGGTTTGAGAACACACAAGATTCCTATGGATTATGAGATGATACATATTTGTATTTAATTAGGACTTGATTAATTTATTTTCAAAGGACATACACTTCTAGTTGCGGAAACACTCCATTTTGAGTGTTTGGAAGGACCCAGGTGGCGTTTAAGGACTTGTATGACTAGGGAATGGAGTTTACTCTTCAAGAGTAAACTCCTAAAGGAGTTTACTACCCTAAACACCTCATCCATATGATTTCACGGCCGTGAACTCATGGAGGTTGATTTTGGGTGCAAAATGGCTTCAAAACACTTGGGAAATATTGCTAGGCTTGGATTTTAGACTTTGGAATAGATTGAAACTAACATAGAGACCATTTATTGGGGTTTACGGCTGTAAACATGGAGTTTACGGCCGTAAACTCCCCCCTCACATCCAATTCTTAAAGTTTTGGTCCTTAGACAATCACATGTGATTCTAATGATTTTTCCTAAGCCTTGTATTAATTTTTGTGGGACTTTTGGCATGCTTTTAGGAGTTTACAACCCATGAAAACCGTCATGGCCGTGAACTCTTATGAAGGGTGATTTTATATGTTTTAAGGTCCAATACTTGTTTGTAAACACTTCTAGAATTTATCCCAAGGCTTTAGGTGTGTTAAAGTGGCATTTTAACACATTTAGAGGAGTTTACTCCCCATTTTAATGATTTTATGGCCCAAGCTTGTTCTTGTGCAGTAAAATCAAGTTTACTCCTCTAAATTGATGTTCAATGTGTTCCAAGTCGAATTCCATAATTCTACAAGTCGTATCTAAGCCTTATTGGTGTTTTGGAAGGGTTTAAGGGCTTAAAAACCCCTTTAATATGTGTTTACTCTCCATGATATGAAGTTTACGAACCAAGCATGATCTTGGGTAGTAAACTCATGTTTACTCTCCAAAAATTATGTTCAAGGTGTTCTAAGTCCGGTCCATTAAGCCATTAAGCCATATCTAAGCTCCAAAGGTTGATTGGAGGGTTTTTGGGCTCCAAAACCCATTTTATATGAGTTCAAGGCCTAGGGCTGTTCCAGGGCTGTAAACTCATGAATGTGGTCCTATTCCATGATTTGAACTCGAATTTGAAGGCTAGGGGGTTGCATAAGAAGTTAGGGAATGTACCTTGGTGATTAGAAGCCTTAAATTTGAGATTTGGACCCTTAAACTTGGATTTAGGAGAGAGGTTAGAGAGAGAGTAGAGAGAGGAAGAAAAAGCTTCAGATGAATGTTTAAACACGTTTAAATAGGTCCAAAAACTTGGACACGATGAAATTCTACCCGATACCGGCATTAAACGGGGCTTTTGGTCGCACCCGATTAAGTTGCCGTTACCCGACGGGATAGAATTTAGAAATTTCAAGTTAATGATTTTGGGCCATTTTTATGAGTTTTAAATGGATTTCAACACTTACGAGATTAAAATAAACTTATAGTTTATATATCTTGGCCCAAAAATGAAAAGGAGACGAATCGATAAAGGCGGATTTTTACGCGCGAAACGGAGTTCGGCGATGGACAACTTCGGGTTGTTACAGATAGGTGCTTTTTAAGATTAGAGACGTGGAATACAGGATGGATGTTGCTAAGATCATGCGGTAATCGGAGTTTATAGGCTACGGGACCAATCCTAACGAGGATCTCGAAAGGTCCTATGTACCTTAGGCTCAGTTTTTCGCTCTTTCCAAAGCGTATCATGCCTTTCCAGGGCGAGACCTTCAACAAGACATGATCTCCAACCTGGAATTCCAAGGGTTTTTGTCGTTTATCAGCGTATCTCTTTTGTTTGTACCTGGAGGCTTTGAATCGTTCTCGGATTTGGATGATCTTTTCAGTAGTTTCACAGATGATTTCAGGACCGGTGAGAGCACTGTCGGGGACTCGACCCTTAGCTAGCTGCGTGTCCCCTACCTTGGCCCAACACATAGTGGATCTGCACTTTTGACCGTAGATGGCTTCGAACGGGGCAACCTTGATACTGGTGTGGTAACTGTTGTTATACGAGAACTGAATCAAAGGTAAATGAGTGTCCCACGACTTTCCGAAACCGATGAAACATGCTCTCAACATGTCTTCTAAGGTCTGGATAGTTCTCTCACTCTGCCCATCTGTCTGAGGATGATTGGCCGTGCTCATGTCTAGCTTAGTTCCAAGAGCCTTCTGTAGGGGCTGCCAAAATCTCGAGGTAAACCTGCTATCTCGATCGGAGATAATGGACACAAGCACACCATGCAGTCAGACTGTCTCTTGAATATAGATTCGCGCGAGTCTTTCCATCTTGAACGTTTCTTTAATCGGAAGGAAGTGAGCAGATTTTGTCAAACGCTCGACAATTACCCAAATGGTATCGTACCCACTTTGAGATTTGGGTAACTTGGTGATGAAATCTATAGTAATCATCTCCCATTTCCACTCAGGTATCTCGGGCTGCTGGAATAGACCAGAGGGCTTCTAATATTCGACCTTCAACTTGGCGCAAGTCAGACACTTACCCACGAAGGTAGCAATTTTGGATTTCATATTTGGCCACCAGTATGGCTTCTTGAGATCCAGGTACATCTTATCCGAACCCGGGTGCATAGAGTATCTAGTCTTGTGAGCTTCGTTCATGACAACCTCCCTGAACCCTCCGAACTTTGGGGTGCATATACGATTCATGAAACAATAGACACTGTCACCTCTGATCTTAAGATTCTTATCCGTTCCCCTTAAAGCTTCGTTCGGCACGTTCTCTGGTTTTAGGGCTTCCAACTGGGCTTCTCGGATTTGCACGGATAATTGGGAATGGATGGTCATTGATAGCGTCTTCACTTTGCGGCTTGAATTTCCTTTCGGCCAAGGGCATCTGCCACCACATTGGCCTTACCGGGATGGTAGCGGATTTCGCACTCATAGTCACTGAGCAACTCTACCCATCGCCGTTGTCTCATGTTTAAGTCTTTCTGATCGAAGATGTGTTGCAGGCTTTTATGGTCAGTGAAGATCATGCACGTAATTCCGTAGAGATAATGTCTCCAAATCTTCAGTGCGAAGACCACTGCTTGTAACTCCAGGTTGTCAGTTGTATAGTTGACTTCGTGTACCTTCAGCTGTCTCGAGGCATAAGCAATAACTTTTCCTCTATGCCTAAGCACACAGCCTAAGCCCTGATTGGACACATCGCAGTAGACAACGAAATCCTCCGTCCCTTCGGGCACGGACAGGATAGGTACGTTGCACAAGGATCGCTTAAACGTTTGGAATGCATTGTCTTGCTTTTCACTCCAACAAAAGGGTACACCTTTCTATGTCAGAGTAGTTAGGGGTTTGGCAATTATAGAAAAATTCTGGATGAATCTACGGTAATAGCCGGCTAGACCCAAGAATTCATGGATTTCTGTGGGTGTCTTCGCTGCCGACCAATTCTCTATCGCTTTGATTTTGGAAAGGTCCACGTGAATACCCTCCTCGCTTACCATGTGACCAAGGAAAGTGTAACAACTCGAAACTTCATACCACATCTTGTAACTCAATTGTAATCCAATTCGATCAACCAAACGTCGTTTCCAAATTCGTTTCCGATTTTCGCCATTTTATTAAGTCATTATCTTGTACGCATCTAAAATGACTTAATGGGTGTCTTAATGCCATTAGAAATCATTCTAACACCCCATTATGGTTATCGGAATAATTCTAGAATCGACCATATCGGGTCACGACAAATTGGTCGGGTATGACCAAAAGCTTCGTCTAATGTCGGTATCGGGTAGAATTCCGTCGTGTCCAATTCCCGAGCACTATATAAGTGACTCTAAGCTATCATTTGAAGCTTTTGGCCATTTCTTCCATAATCACTTCCAACCTCTCTCCTCATCCAAAATCAAAGGTCCAAATCTCAAGTTTAAGGCTTCAAATATTTGAGGTAACTTCCCTAGCATGCCATACAACCTCTTTAGCCTTCAATTTAATGATTAAATAAGTTTTGGGACCAAGAACATGAGTTTACGGCCAAGGAGCAAGCTTGGGCCGAAAACTCCTCTAAATGGGGTTTTTAAGCCAAATTTACCCTTCCAAATAATAGTTGGGACTTAGATATGACCTTGAGGCTTGCAAATCTAGACTTAAAACAATTAAAACATGAATTTTATGGGACAAAAGAGAGTTTACGGCCAAGGTTTGTTCTTGGGCCGTAAACTCCTCTAAAATGGGGATTTAGTGCCTTAAATCATGTCCAAATGCCTTGTAACTTAATCAATAGTTTTGTGGTAAATTCTTGATCCATCTAAAAATAGTTTTGGGGTTTGAAACACATCAAAAATGCCACATATAGGAGTTTACGGCCTAGGAACATACCCTTTGGCCGTAAACTCATATAACTATGTCAAATGATGCATTTAATTCATTCCAATGGCTTGTTTAAATTTCTAAAATCACATGTGATTGTTTTATGTACCAAAATCTAATTTTTCATGAGTATAGGAGAGTTTACGGCCATAGAACATGCTTCTAGGCCGTAAACTCCTAAAAATGTGTTTAATGGTAACCTAAATTCATAACAAGGCTTGGAAAAATTCCTAGAATTTCATATGAGTGTTTTAAACAT